>NC_136071.1:927100656-928374251 GCF_964261635.1 Lissotriton helveticus | reverse complement strand
TAGCACTTGACTAGATTTCAAATCTTTGGACACCATTTATGAACTTGCACACTGACATGAGTCTACATTACACCAATCACCTGATGACTATACGAAACTCAGGGTGATTTGGCCAAACCCCATGCAAACCTAACTACAACTCTACGGCCAGGTCAACTACTTATGGGCTGTTGATTTAGACAAGAGGTACCACTACACACCACAGGGAAAATATGACAGTTTAGGAATATCTGTATGACTGTACAGGGAGTATAACAGTCCTGACGTCTGACTCTGTACATGCTGTCTACAACATGTCTGTTAGCACCAACTATGATACATCCCAATACCTTGGCTCAAAATGGAATGTGTGCCATGTGTCACACATGTGTCAGCAACATAGTGGCCATGTGTTACTCTGTGTGAAATACAGGTCTCACTCATTAAGCGTTTGGCCCATATCCTAGCAGCAAAGATAACCCATTTAGGTATTGCAGGCACTATGACGAGGATGACATCAACATACCATTTGACATACTGTGTGGTACCTCAATGTGACACACCTGGCTATGCTATGATGAACTGAGCTGCTGTACTCAACAACTATTTGCACAGCACATGAATCTAATGACAGGGGGATTCCGGGACCTGTTACCACACAATTGTAAAGTGAGGGGCCTGTCCTAAGGCTGTGCAACACATTTGAAATGGGAATTAGTGGCAAGTACACTCAACTCTGTAGCTCCAGTCAGGTATAATGTTATAGGTTGTTTTACTGCAATTTCTTTGGACAGAAAATTGCCCATTTGCACTATTTTTAACAGTGTGTCTGGATCTGAAAATGTCATGGGAGAGGACTGCAGTAGGATTTCACATAAAGCTTTGCTACATCTTGGCACAGAGTAGATAGTTATAATTGGCAGGATTGGCAGTTTTCAACTTTTGCACAGTGATCCCACAGTAACTACTGATGTCCAAGTAGTCCATGAGTTGTACATGTAATGGTCAAGCAATACAGGACAAACAACATTGTGTTGCTCATAGAACGAGTTTGTGATGATCCGTCGCTCCCAGCCAAGTGGTTGGTGCGGACTGATAAGTGCTGGAGAGATGTGGAGAACCATACACACAACTGCATTCATCTACTACTGCAACTTCCCTTTTCACTCCACTGGTTATGCATTGCTACATGAACATTCCTTGGCAGATGGAACATGATTCCCATTTAGAGCCTATATTAGTCCACATTACACCATGCATGCAGTAGAATGTCCATGTAACAGGGGTATTATATGGTGCAACTCCAATATCGTGATGGATAGTGTGTCCAGACAATGCACAGTGCACCATCATCCAACACATCTACGACCAAAATAGTAATAAAAGATCCTAACAAATGTGTCTGTGCTTTCACTCTGGGACTGATAGGCACATAGTCTGGCATGGACATGCTAAGATAGAAACATCACTATCCTTCATACATCATGCAGAACTTATCTGCCCCTCTGGTGAGCCATTGAGCTTGCCATACAAGGGAATGACCACTCTAACTAGGATCTCCAGCTTTTGAGTAGTGAATGTAGGATCCCTTGCACCCAGAGGTGGCACACAGCAGCTGATGGCGAGGAGGTGTTAATGGCAGCAGTGTCGGTAGACAAGTGAATGTTTTTTCACACCGCGTCATACATGTACGGCGCTTATGCGGTCATAAGCGTATACACACAATGTCATTGGACTACCACAGTCACATTCCCCAACATTAGCCTACGGCAGAGACCTCCATGCAAGTAACCACCAACTCAGCACCCTCGACTGCCGGCGATGTAAGCCTCTATTTGTCCTATTTGTCCTAATCGGGAGGTCAAGCATCCACCATGTTAGCGAGCATGTGAACTGTGTTACAAACGACATGCTCACATTTGCTGAGACTGTATTTGGCAAGCTGTAGTGCACCACCAAGACAACATATGAGTGCTGAGCCCAGGGCAATGGAAAAGCTCCAGTCCCCTGTCATATCCTGTACAGCACTACATCTGTGTATCGCATTAGTGTACACATATCTACAAAGTGATTTGCACTATGTGCAATGTGTTAGCCACTTGGCTGTGACACCTCACTATGGTGTTGTTTCTCTACTTTGATATGATGAAGTGCATAATCATGTTACAGCCCTGTGAATGTTAGCTTGTGGATGGCTGGTGGACAAGTCACAGGTGTAGTCCTTCTGGATACAAAAAATTTACTTACACATGACTTTGCCCTTACAGGTCACATTTATGTCGCTTAGCAAACTGAGAGCATTATTCATGTTACATGTAATTCTCACATAGGTACCCTGGTAAATGGAAGAAATGCCAGACTTCACTGTTCCGCCCACTTCCTGACCTACATATCATGCAGGACTGGCACGTGATACAGAAATTCTGATTAAATCGTCAGACCATCCTAGACCTGAGTTGTCAGTTGGAATCGGATCTTTTGCCTCATTCCCCAATCCCCATAGTATCACCCCCCTTGTTAAAGTTATGTTAGTTTTGCATTTTTTGGCCACAGGCTCATTTCAATTAACTGTTGCCGTTTCAGTTGGAATGTGATATTCAGTCTTGTCCTGACAGAGGTGCTTACAGCATTGTTGAAACACATTGGCAGCTACATCTATTTTCCCAGATGTGAGGATTGTGCCACAGTCAAGGAGGATTTCTATGGATTTGGTCACATCCCACATGTGATTGGATCAATTGATGGCACCCTTATTGGCTTAGCACCACCACTTGCCAGAGAGCAAGTCTAGAGGAACATGAAGAACTACCATTCTATCAATGTGCAAGTTGTCTATTTAGTGGATTTGTACATCTCTAAAGTCTGTGTGCGGTTCCCACGATCTCCACATGATGGTTTCACCCTGCAGAACAGCAGCATACCACAGCTGATGTCATGACTCCTAACAGAGAGGGCCTGGCTTGTAGGTAAGTGTGATGTATGTAACTCTGTCATAGGATAGTGATGTTAAATGATCTGAATATGTGTGATTGCATGGTGCCCTTCTATCTATCCCCCCTCTAGGAGACAGCGTATCCCAACTGGCCATGGTTATTGGCCCCGCTGAGGCATCCTACAACGCTAGGGGACGTCTGCCTCAATGAGGCCCATGAAAGAACATGGCGGCCACTGTAGCGGGCGTTTGGGCTCCTGAATGCCAGATTCAGATGCATGGACCAGACTGAGGGAGCTCTCCTCTACTCATCCGGGGAGTTGTGTCAGATCACCGTGGCCTGCTGTATCCTCCACCACATTACCCTGAGACGGAACATACTTTACATCGCAGATGATGCAGGCCATGAAGATCCACTGAGTGGGGGGCGTGAAATGTCAAGTTAAGATGAGGATAGTGGTGTCGCAGGGATTCCGTTCTCATACAGAACTGTGCATAGAGACTTTGAACCTCAGTGAATTAGGGTGTGCCAAAACTCACCTTAGTACCCCAAATCCCCTACCAGACTAGCTACAGTGTCTCTTTGGTTATTACAAACTCCCAATGTTTAGACAAACCAGAACATGGACTTAGTACACCTCAGGTAACGTGGAACACATGAACACTCTTTCGTTATGCAATCATTTCAATCCAGAACAATGAGTAAATGAGGACGCGTGCACATTTAAAATGTTTATTTTCTAATGCAGTGTTCTCAAACGCAGTATCTTAGCTAATACAAGCAAACATATTATAAGAAACAAAGTAATCAGCATAGTTACTAGTCCATAGAATACAAAAAGTGAAAGCATGTTAAAATGCTAAAGCGAAGAAGGTTAAACAACACCTAATTCTCACCCTCCCTAGCTAGTATATTAAATTATATCTAAGAAGGTCTCTTTGGGTTTTAGCAGGGCGGGCCCATCCCTCAGATCCTAGTGGTAAGGGATCACATCATCTTCCACCAGCTCTCTGCATGCGAAGCACCATCAAGTGTATGTGTATGCTCTGTGCAAAGCAATATAAAATGCCCCAAAGCCAGAATGTGGCCGCAGCTGCATGTATGTTATGTCTAGGAACGTGCGAAGATCAGACCTCACAACACCACTGTGTCGAGATATCCTTGAAGGCTTCAGCACTTACTGTACAGACACAGCTCACCAAGCAAGGCTGATATCAGAACAACATGTTATTCTCGTGTGAATCAAAAACACTCTACTAGGCTCAAAGCTAAAGCAACAATTATGTGTTGTGTGCAGAAGCAGCTGAAAGGTAAAATGGCGTTTAAACTCCTAATAAGCTCATGCTAACTTAACACAGCATATAGGTAAAGCATATCTATATGACACCCTCCCATGATCTGAGCACGGATAAGATAAGATAAGATAAGATAAGATAAGGGGCTCACTTTTGAAATGCAGAGTTCAAGAACGAAAGTCAGTTCAAATTTGAGTAAGTGAGAAAAAAATATTTTTGTCACCCAAAAAACCACCATCATGACAATTTAGATATCGCTTTAAGCAAAGTCAATAGGTCTGGGACTTTAAAAGTTTTTCATGTCTTCATAAAAAAAAATTTACGAAAAAGTTCAATGTCAAGCAAGGCATCGACAGATCTCAGCCTAGCACTGAATATGCAAAATAAGCAGCAACAGCTTCCAAAAGGAAGTCACTGTTCTCATCCGAAAATAATTCAGCCATCCAATTCAATAGCGGGAAAGAACATACATGCTCTTCAATTACCGGAGCCTCTAGCACCATCAGAGGACAACTCGTGGGTTCTCGATGAAGCTGTGTGCCAAGAAATCTTGCGCCACTGCGAATATATTCCAACAACCCAGTATTCCATGCATCGCTGCAAAGGCCATAATCCCTATGTCAGAACAAAGCAATTCATGAGCAAATAAGGGGCTCATTAGTTGATTAAAATCCACTTCAGGAGACACCATATTGCAGAGACACAAATCCAGGGCCCAGTCGAAATCGCAGCTCAGGCAATGAAAGACAGGCTGGACACATGTGAAATAGGAAAATCGAAATGATAATCCATATGCTGCACTTAAGGTGGCGAGCGGCAGCGCTCCATAGTATTCAAGCATCCTGTTGCGAAACGGTGCCAGCCGCGACAGCTCGTCTTGGAACACAGGATGTGCATCCATTTTTAATAAAACAAAATAGCACCAGAACGCCGGCAGCCAGCACCAGTAAAACGGGAAATCCACCAAATAGGCTGGAAAAGATTGAATGGAAGAAAGCAGGAATGACTCCAAATATCTTTTGAAAAGAAGTCACAAGACCACTGCTAACTACTTTAAAAAAGTGCGCCAGCCCCGACGTGGAGGATGCGTTAAAGATTGTATGAATCAGCTCACTGAAATGCAATGGTAGGTCAGTATTTAATAAAGCATGCACCTCTGTGCGGGTGTTAGCTACGTGAAGGACAAATGTTTCACGAGCAGATGTTAGGACAACTTCTTTTTGGGACAATAAAGCTCTTATGCGACTCATCTCATTGAACTCTGCTTTCAAGGTCGGAATTCTCGGCCAGATGAAAACATCCAAGTTCCCATGTGTGGGTGGATACAACACATTTTTACAGCAAACCACTCGTTCACAGACTGTAACGACATAAGCAATGCCTTTTATTAACCCACAGCAATCTTCATTATTTAAAAGTAAATAACTGCCATTTGCCAGTAATGTGAATGTGGGGATGATAGCGGGCACGGGTGTACCTTTCAAAACACAGGCTAAATTAGGCTGCTCTTGATTACAAGAGCCGTGTAATTGAATATGTCAGCACATTAATGAGTGATCTGGTGTTTTGGTGCACTCTTCACCTTTCAGATAAACTTCCTTGCCCTCCCTAAGGCATCTGTATGTAAAAGGAAGCGACCAGGCTTCATGCAGATAGGAGCTACCAAGAGGCTCGTATCTACCAATGGCAAAATACTTCATACAATTTTTAAATTTGAAAAGAGCAACCGGTAAAGTTATTAACCAGTGGATAAGCCACGTTGCAGTATTGGCCTCTGTCACAGAAAATGGTAAAGACTCCAATCGTTCATTGTGTAACATGGAAAAAGAAGCATCTCTCATTGAAAGCAAAAGCTGCTTATCAGTCAAATTAAACGGGGCAAAAAGAGAAGAGGTATTCATGTAATTCCAAGGCACTTTCCCGGACTTAAGCGTCTGCAGGGTCCACGCAAACTGCATAATAGAACGCAATTGATTTTGACCATGGTATAACACAGACACATCATCTTGCACAATATCGACAACAGATGAACCATTATTATCCAATGTGTAAATGCGGGAAGAAAGAGTGTTAATGCTATTATCCACAACTGCAAGCACTTTTTCCAAATTAGCCTGATCAATAACCCTAAGGCGGGTAGCCGCCTCAATCTGTGATGTTTTCCAGATTTCATTATAAACTGCATATATCCATCGTCTAGATCTACCTCTAGCCGGGCCTTTAATGAAATCATTCAAATCAACATCGTCAGTCAGTTTGGATAAATGCAGTTTAACTGACGCCAAGGTAGAATGTTTGAGCCAATTCTGACATAACTTGCCTACTGAATAAGTGGTTACAGAATGGTCACTCTCAAAACGGGGGATCGACCCTGACCTGTGTAAAGCCATCAGCTAAACCCAGAAAACGATGTTGGCACGAGTCCGCACTTCTGTGCCACAACAGCCAACCTTTGGGATCCAAACTGGATATGCTAAAAGAACGAATTTAGCAATAGAGTTTGCAACTCCCTGATTGAAAATTTTGTAGTATTACCCCAACCTGAATATTCTTCCAAATCAGGGAATGAAGGAGTATTTAATTTTTTAAAAGTAGCCAATCCAAAGCATGTTGTCTGTGAATTGGTAGAATTCAAAAACAACATATGATTCGGGATGAGACATGCACGGTGCAAAGCCTCAGTGCCTTGTACCTGCCAACTTTTAGAACCCCAAACAGATTTAAGGTCAATTGTTTCCTTCCACAACTCGTAGCCTCCAACAGCTAGCTGGTCTAGAAAGGACTTTGAGTACAATAACTTAGTATCAGTAAGTCTAACCTTGGACATGGACTTTTCTGTCATTTTAAAATAAAATGAAGCGGGATTGGACTGATTAAAATCCACCATGTTAGCGAGCATGTGAACGAAAAAGGTACTTGAACTGCCTCGCAAAGGAGCTGGGCAATGCTCCCACTGTGTATAATTTACAGTACTCCTCCTGGAATTAGTTTTATGTAGGTAGTGGTTGCCAAAATGTTGGAAACAAAATAAATCACCATAATTAGCAGATTCTAAATACAAATCTTCAGCATCAAAGGCAGCATAATATTTCAAATCAGAGAACAATGCTTCTACGGCCTGAACATCCCAATCATCAGAACGTATGTTTTGTTTAACTACATCCCCCATGTTAACTCTAAGCACATTAGGGACATTTATAACCTCAGTGGGGCCATGGATTTGAAATTTAACAGCATCCCATACTATCCCATCCAGGACAGGCCAAGCAGTGATGTTAACAAAAGGCAAGTCTCTCTTCAATCTGTGTGCAGTATGTGACGAGGAATGGGGTACCAATGTTCCATTTAGATGTCGAATGCATGTTCTCTCTTCTACATAGTGTCCATTGGCGATTCTGAAAAAATAAAACACAAAACCAATTGACATAAAAAGGTAAATCGAAAAAAGCACCAGCCAAATATATGTCCAAGGGGGAATCAAAAAATGTTTTTTAAATAAACTTGTATAGACTGCAATACGTGAGGGCTTTCCTGATGTATGTGAAACAGTGTCAAATGAAAATCTTGATTCTGTGGCCAAACGAGTTTGTAAATCAGGCATCGATAAGTCATTTGGGTAAGTGTAGTCAGTTTCATCAAGTTGAGTACCAGGCAATGTACTCAATAAAGGACTAGAAATTGTAGGCATCTCGATGGCCACCTCCGGCTCAGGATTCGAAGCAGTGGCCAATACAGAATTTCTCACCATCGAAGGACAGGAGGCTGCCGGTGTCATACTAAGAAGAATCGGCCACTCTGTGTATCTTGACATTGTCAATGGAGATATACCTGTTTTCTTTACGACCTGGAAGTGGTGGTAAAACGACTGTTCTTGTGCCCTTCACACCAAGCACAGGAACTGGAGCTCGATAAGAGGGACCAAATTCTTTCTTGTTTTCGATCTTCTCCCGAACCAATTCTCCAACTTGGGGTAGCCAGCCAACTACCGGGAACTGCAACACATCATCTGAAGTGGAGGGCAAATGTTCCTTTGCAAGACTGTCTCTTGTCTTTTGTAGAGTCTGTAAAACATTGCAATTTTCATCTATGTCAAAGGAGGCAGCAACATCCACCGAGTCTAGACCGTCAAGGTCCGGTACATACATCTTGATACCAAAGAGAATTTTGTACGGGGTCCGCCCACCCAGAGACCTTCTAGGGAGATTATTAAGATCACGCTGCACGCCATTGAGATGGGCCAGCCAGTTCCTGCCAGTGCCTATAACTCGAGCTGTCAATGATTGCTTTAAGTCACGGTTCATTCGTTCCACAACACTATTGCCCTCAGGCCTGTATGGAGACGAAAACTTGACTTGGACCCCCAACGAAGCCATGGCATCCTTATACGCCTTAGAGGCGAAAGCAGGACCCTGATCTGAATGGAAAGTACCACAGGCAAAAATCCCCACAAAGACACGCAAATCCCTTATGACAGTCTGTGAATCAGCGCTGCGGTGAGGCCAGACCCATACAAAGCATGTGCATGAATCAACTGCGACTAAGACGGACTTATATGCAGTATCAGAAGAAAAAGGACCGCAGTGATCTAAATAAACACAACCTAGTGGTTTATTAGAAATGAACAACTGTGTTTGGGGCGGATGCACAGCAGTTGAAGGCTTAATCTGCTGGCAAATGTCACATTGAAGGACATAATCGCGCGTCTGTTTTTACAGTCCCCGCCACCAAAAACGCCGTTGTAATTGAGACACAGTGGCAGAAACGCCCGCATGCGCAGACGCAACTCCTTCATGGGCCGCTGTGATCAATGTATTTCCGCGATCCGAGTTGGGAATCAATCTCTCCCCAACATCAGGTATTTTAACATAAGGAACCTTATCGGGACTTAAGTGGTATGAGTACTTCGAAGGGAACCCCTTAGGATATTTACCTCCCTTCTCAGTGGCAGCAACAGCTGCCAAGATATCATCATCAATCTTACTTTTGGACCGTGTAACTGCTGCAACTAAATATGTAGATACTGCTGATTTCGCTGCCTCATCAGCAAGCGAGTTGCCAACAGCGTGGACTCCCACGCGCTGATGACCAAGAGTATGAATTACAAATACGAGTGGCAACTGCTCTTTAAGCTCAGCCACTCGGACCCAGATAATGTTATGTTTTATTGTGCTACCCTTGGAATCACGAAAATCATTCTGAATCCAAAAGAACAAGTTTTCATTGTAAGACTGGACACAGTAGTAAGAATCACTTACAATAAGAGTCCTCACACTAGGATCAGCGTACTCCAATGCAAGCATCAGAGCACGAAGCTCTGCCAATTGTGTGGTGCTGTCCCCTAGAGTCTGCGTGTGCACGACTCTGGACTTGAACTCATCGTTCACCATGGCACCTACCACAATGGCGCAGGCGGAAACGTATGCGTGTTTAGAACCATGCGCAACCTGCGCCGAACCATCAGTGTATATGATGCAATAGAAATCCTCCAAAGGCCGCATAGCCAAAGGTGCAGGATGAACGAATTCATATTGCAAAAACTCCTGCGACCGTAAGGAGGCATAAAAAATAAACGTGACATCTGGAGATGTCAACGATGCAGCCCATTGTATCCACCGAGGGTGCAAAGCTTTAGAATTAGGTACACTGGCTTTCGTAACTGCCTCCAAAGCAGGACACGGGGTAACAACCAACATGTGTTTCCCCTGTGACAGAGCACGCTCCTTAAGAATCGCCATCTGTACAGCCGTCAAAACTTTCTCCACAGTGGAAAATCGCATTTCAGCTGAAGTGTACAAGTGTGACTTGTAGGCAATAGGTACTGTGTCTCCATCGTTAAAAGTAAGGTATGTGAAACCCACCGCCCCAGGGACGATTCTTATCACCAGGTTGGTGTGGTTATCACGAGTCAGTAGGAATTTAGAAGCGAGCAGATCAGCCTGCAAAGATTGCAGAATAGCTGAGTGTTCTGGCAGCCAGCATGATTTGGTAAAAGTAGATTGTATCAAAGCATACAAAGGCTTGATACGCTGGGCATATTCAGGAATGTATGTCGTCCCGAAATTCAAAAATCCCAGCAAAGACTGTAATTTTTTCAGAGTTGTCGGAGCGTGCAGTTGTGCGCATTTCTCCAAGAAGTGAGGACCTAATCCTTGACCTTCATTGTTGAGTTCATAGCCCAGGAACAACACTGTATACTCTGCAATGTGTGACTTTGCAAAGTTGAATTTGTAACCGAAGTCCGCAAAGCTACAAATTATGTGGTCTACTCGACACAGATGCTCCCAAAGTTCGTCGTCTGTGAGATAAATGTCATCCACATACGAGCAGGCATCAGGGTCGATTCTCTCTAAGAGAGAGACTATGCGGGCAGCAAACACCACAGGACTCTTCTTATAGCCCATCGGTAAACGCCTAAACTGTTTTTGTTCGCCGCCACATGTAAAATTGGTCCATTGGGAACTTAGACCATCCAAATGGTGGGCATAAAAACCGTTGGAAATGTCAAGTGTGGTCTTAAACCGCTTACGCCTAAGACTATCCACTAAGGCAGAGCCGTGAGTATTCTGTACTGCACAGGTACGGCAATGCGAGTTTAAATGCCGGTAATCCAATAACAAACGATATGATCCATCAGGCTTGGTCACAGTAAAAAGAGGGTTATTCATCGGTGACACACATCTTCCAATCACTCCTTGATACTCCAATTGTTCAAGGATTTCCGCAACGGAAGCCGTAGCTTCATGTCTAATGGGATATTGAGTTTGAGGCTGTGGCTGAGCCCGCAAAGGTATTTCGTGGTGTGGGGAAAATTTATCCCAACCACAGTGTGTACGGTACACAGCCGGCGCAAGGGCTCTAGCCCACTCTTCTGCAAAATTCAGCGCATGCTCCTTTGAGACCGTGTGCGCGAAACTAGGGAGGATTACCTCCTCCCCTCTTGGAGCTGCGAGAACAAAAGGTGGGGGCCAGTCAGCCTCCACTAACAAAATGTCATAGGTAGTTGTAAGATTCTTCTAAAATACCCCTTTTATTGTATGTTGTATGTCACCTTCAATGAACAGGACTATTTCATAAAGTCTGTCAGGGGGAGCAACTCTAGTGTCAGCTGTTTCCACAACAACATAACGGTCAATCGCTGTCACCTTCAGTAGTGGACGCAGGGCCTCTCGCACTATAGTGCTCTCCGCCGCGCTGTCCAGCAAGGTCAGAACCCATGTCTGATTCCGAAGCTGCGTTCTCACTATCTGTGGCATATCTCGCTGTTAAAGCGGCGACTGTCTTCTTTTGAAACTGGGGCCTCTTTGGTGTAGAATTGTCCTGCTTGCCTTTACCATCTTTCGGGCGGGGCTGGTTGCGTCCTTGATGGCCACCCCGACCCCTGCCGCCTCCTCACCACCGGTGGATGAGGCCGATGAGTCTTGAAAAGAACGAGGAGAGCGTTGATCAGAAACCTGAAAACGATCAGGTGATTTTATCGTCGCGCATTTGCGCAAGTCATAAATACGTTTTGTGGGCGCAGGCAATGTAGACGCAGGACGAGACTCCTGTCTCTGCTGTTGTTGTTTTCCCTGTTTTTGTTTTTACGGCCAATTTTGTTTTTTGGTCTTGGGCTGTTCGTCAGTTTCTGACTTCTGCCCTTGGGTTTGTTTTTCCCTTTAGTAGAAAAAGACTTGAGACCCACACTATTGCGGCCCACGGTTTTATAAACCGCCACAATAATCCTTGCTAACTCTCGGGGTTCCTCGACATCGGGAAGTTCACCGCATCCCCCTTGACATTTGCAAGAATGAGATCGGAAACCACATCAAAGGAGCCACATAGGCGCATACCCAATTCAACAGCAGCCTCAGGTCTGTGCTCATCCTGAACACGCTTAAGCACCGTTGGCAGGACAGTCATAGACGGAGTGCCATAACACCTCGCATAGACTGCCGCAAATGTTTTACCCCATGTCACACAGTCACCAATTTCTGGGGTCAAGTCTTCCGGCATTCTAATTGTCAGAATCCTGTGTTTTTCACCAGGAGTCGTGTTAGGAAATACTGCTTCCAGCTGGTCAAACTTTTCGGCAAGGCAGAAAGGAAAATCATCCTTATCCTGGGGGCGCTTGCCCATCACAGCGTTGACCATCACGGGACTGAGCTTCATGCCGCCCTGACCAGCAGGAAGCGCCGCACCACCTGGGGCCCCGCCCGGGAGATTACGGGTTATGTATTGCACTAACGACCTAATCATGCTAATTGCGACTATATGTAGTTGTCTTAACTCAACCGCGGTACACGCCCCGTATTGAGGATGAGGTGTAAATCCAGCCAAAACAGGCCAATTTGCGCCAGGAATGGACAAAGGACCTAACCTCGGAGCTGTCAAAAGAGTGGGGTAGGGCACCATCAAACCATACGCGGTGCTGCCAAGCATCAATAGGAACTTCCTGTGCCCTATATGGAGTATATTCCTGTGGCACAGCTGTGGCAGTGTATGTTTCGAACACATTAGATTTTGCGTTCACAGCCGGGAAGGTCACCCATGAGTAAAAATTTTTATAAGGGTAAGCCACCTCTGCACTCACCACCATAATCACGCCCATGCCATCCACGGGAACATTATAAGTCTGCAAATGATTACGCACCGCAATGCGACTATGTTGCGGAATTTTCACCACGGCCATAGCGACACAGAAAGAAAGAGGTACAAAGTAAACTTTGTAGCACAACTGGGTAGTAATTCAAGGAAACCGTTTAGAAAGATTCAAGCTTGAAAAGACCTATGTAAATATAGGTAGGTTTGTCCGACACCACCGTTAACTGGAAACAATAGTGAAGGGGTTAAGGACTGAATGTTGCACTACTCAAGTGTCATGTACTAAGACCACCAACAATTGGGCGCCATGTCGCAGGGATTCCGTTCTCATACAGAACTGTGCATAGAGACTTGGAACCTCAGTGAATTAGGGTGTGCCAAAACTCACCTTAGTACCCAAAATCCCCTACCAGACTAGCTACAGTGTCTCATTGGTTATTACAAACTCCCAATGTTTAGACAAACCAGAACATGGACTTAGTACACCTCAGGTAACGTGGAACACATGAACACTCTTTCGTTATACATTCATTTCAATCCAGAACAAGGTGTAAATGAGGACGCGTGCACATTTGAAATGTTTCTTTTCTAATGCAGTGTTCTCAAACGCAGTATCTTAGCTAATACAAGCAAACATATTATAAGAAACAAAGTAATCAGCATAGTTACTAGTCCTGCTAACTTAACACAGCATACAGGTAAAGCATATCTATATGACAGTGGTGAAGATGAAGGACGAGGTTTGCGTCAGGATCTCATCCAGACCTTCTTCTCCTGAGTGTAAGTATGGTGTGAGATGTGCTTATATGACAAACTAGGCACTATTGTAGTGATGTTCTGATACCGAGATTGTAGGTAGTTAGTCTGACTATGTAGGTCACATTTTGGGGAAGGTGTATGTTTTGGTAGTGTATCTTCATGCAGATGTAACTGCTTTGGTCTGGGAACTTTATAAGCAGACAATGAGAAGTATTTCATATGGATGTTTGGACAGATAATCTTTGTGTTGGTCTGCTTGAGTTATCTTCACCCTGTCATCTTCATTTGGACATTTCCGAGTTGTGACTTCAATATGTATGTGTTGCTGTTCCGATGTATGGAGTAGATATGAATTGTTCCTGGGAATGTGTGTCATAGAGTTTGGGTGTACAAAGCCGGGACCAAGACAACTTGCTGAGCGATAGGTTGGCAGTAACCTTACTTCCTTTGGAATTATTTCTTTTGGTGTGTTGGTCCTAAAGCAATATGTGTGCTATCATTTGACCCTACAAATGGTTGTGTTGTGCCCAAATAATGCAATCCTGCCTTCACATTGTCTCATTCCTCATTGTCTATGACCTGTTCATAGTAGTTGCTGCATTTCATCTTAGTGGGATGAAAGTGCTTGTAACACATGACTGACATTTGTTTGTATCATTCGACCAGATGCAAGCAACACTGGATTGAGAAGACATGTTGTCAGGAACGGTGGTACTGACATATGTTAGTGTAAAGAATTCGTTGATGTTGTATTCCTTTAGTGAGGTAATCTACATCAGTGTGGCTAATGTTGTAGACCTATTTTTTTTGGGCCATGGTGTGGGATATTGACAGATGGGTCCCCTCCTAACATGTAGTGTAAATCTGCATGTGCTGATGTGCACATTGACCCTGTATTACCAAGTGAAGCAGATTTTGGTTATGTATCAGACATCATGTCAGTCTATGATTTGACAAATGAAATAAAGATGTAGTGAATCCAGACATTTGTATGTGAATCTTTATGTGACATGGTAGTGTCAAGGATTGAACATCTTTCTTTTTGACAACATATCTGTGCTTCGAGTACTCACAAATGTTGAGCATGTCAAGTTGACATGGTTGTTCTTCCACATTGTCAAATATGTGAATGACAAGAGGAGACAATACTTGGGTGAAGTTTTTTTATTGTGTGTACAGACAAAAGTGAGTAACATAAACATGATATGTGGCTAAAATGAAAGAACAAAGTGAGGGATTCAGTCATGGTAGCTGAAAGTGCTGGAGTAAAGTCCATTCTTTCCGGCGTCCAAGGTCCAACATACTCCACACGTCTGATTGGGAACAGTGAGCAGGAACAGTCAACAAAGTGAATATATCACACACACATGACAACATTGGTGGCAAAGTGGATCTCTGGTGGTGCTTCTGGTCTTGCCACCCTTTCCTCCTGAAGTCTTAGGTGGACTCCTCTGTCAGGGCCTCCCTTCCTATGACTGCTGAAGATGTAGATGGTGGGGATGTGCTTGGAGATGAGAACACAGTTCCTGTGTGGATAACTAGGACTGGAGGGTGATCAATGGAGGGGAGTGCTCCTCTTAGGATCAAGAGCCGTCACACACCCGAGAGGTATCATGGTTCATCATCGGGCAGCTCCTCATTGGGCCGGTGCTGCAATGCCCAACGGCCCCTCAAGGGGGCTCTTTACCGGAGATCATCTCTTTTTTGGCGGTGTGTGCTGCAAGAATGATAAAGTGTGAGTAGAATGGGTGAAGGTGAAGTGTTATTTAAAAATTGCTAAAGGGATCCAAACAGAAAATACGTTTTAATACTGGGTCCCTTTGTCAAGAATAAAAATGTGATTAGAGCATCGAATAGATATAATGGTTAATTTAGCTCCTATAAATGTGAGTGAACAAGGTCAAAATGTTTCATGCCTGTTACAGTCCCTAGTGGATCACAGCATTTCATCAGGACCAGGAAGACCTTATTCTACTCTTCACAGAGTTGGGGAAGTAAGAAATGTGTGCACCATGCCCTATGTGTTTGAAATAGACATTCAAAATATTCCAAGTATAGTTTACATAGACATTCAGAACATCCCCTAGGGGTAGACCTAGGTTTGAGGGAACAATAGAGTACAGGAAAAACATTAGAAAATTAAAACTAGGTATTCTTGATCATATATAAATACGGTTGTAACAGAGCTCCACCATTAATGTGATGACAGAAGCTCATAATGTGTAATGATGCATGCTAAAACTCAGGCAGGCATGTAAGCATAAGAGTCGCTGGATTAGTCTAAGGCATTTTACCGGCGGCAGCAAAGCTTGGTCTTTGGTGTGACCAAGGGCCGCACTGCTGCCAGCAGGGGAGTGGGGGTGTAAAGTGGGTGTAGGAGAAGCAAAGTATGTATATCTACTGGCTCAACTCAGAAAGGCAATGTGAAACCAGAAAACCTGGATGTATCGCAGCTTCTCCACTTGACCAAATTGTGTGACCCTGGGCAATTGTTTTATTTCAATTTCCCTCCTTTTTCTTCATTATCACATGTAAAAGGACCTCAAAATACATGACTTCAGGATGCATGCTGTACAAAACCATCTTCTGTGCTTGGATGTAATCACAAATGGGATTGTTGTCAGGGTGTGGGAGAATGAACGTTTCTCAATTCATGTTTGGAAACCATCATTTACAGAAAATACTTCTGAATGCACTGCTATACTTTGATTTGCTAAGGGGAAATGGTTCTACATGTCAATGAAATACACATTTAGAATTTTGAAAAGACTACCATATTTTTACATGTTTGCTGTCTTTAAAAATGAAGGTGTTCTTAAAGTTAATGGCCAAGTTACTTCCTTTTGTTTAACTGCAATTAACCTTTATATAAGTGCTTGATGTATATAAACAGCCATGTGCTGCTGCTGCTCAGGGGACCGCATGTAAAGGTCAGGAGGGCTGCATGGCGCCCAGGTTGTAATTTGAGTATCACTGGTCTAAGGAATAAAGCATCAGGGAGGCTAGTGATGCATGTCCACCTATTGCTAATCGCAGGTGAGTGGGGTGTAATCAACTACCCATTGAACCAGCAATGTGATTATGTTAAGAAATCCGGTCTCCTGTAGACCAGTCTCCGTGTCTCAGGTGAAGTGAACCTTCTCATAGGACAACATGGTGGTGGAGCAAATAAGTCTAAACACCAAGGTGCATGCAGCCCCTCGAAGAGAGTATTTCAAATTCCACAAATGCAGGAGAAACTTACCAGAGAGTTCGGGAAGCAATGGCCCAATATCAGACCAGACATGGCAAACACGGAAAAAGGTACCCTCGATGCTGCAATAGTAAAGGATGTATCAATAAAGGATTGTTCAATAAACATCACTCATAGAAGGTACCGCAGCCAGGTGGCTATGTGTTGGAAAACCACCTGCACAACCGGTGCCCCTTTAGTTTAGTTCCTACATCCCTAATAGGCTCTGGGCATTGAAAAAATATACACTATAGTCTTGAAATAGGACTGAGGTCAGTATGTCTCTATCAAGTACATTAAACTTAATTACTTGTATGTGCCAGCTAACTCAGAGGTCACTAGAAACTTTCCTGAATGAACAAGAAGGGATTAGTTTCTGACAACCGCATAAACATGACAACTTTGCTTCCCTTAGAGTCGGAACAATATCTTCAGAGTCGTGGAAACAATAGATAACCATTTCACTCAGTCAATCGTGCATGCTTCGTTTCTACAGAGTTGCTTAGAAATAGGTAGATGGGGCATTTCAATAAAAAGGGTTTACTGAACAGTCTTATTTCTCATGCAAGAGATATGAACTGATACAATCGTAAGACAGAATGCGAAGTATAATGCGTACAGCGTTAACAGTAAAATAAAATAATACTATAATAGCATGGTCTGTAGTTATGATATATATAAAAATGCACACATAAATGACACAGGCTAAAATACTCAACTGGTGCTTCTCTAATAATCCTACCCCAGTGTACCTAACCTAAGTCTAGTACAAGGGAAGGAGTAGGTGCTGTTTTAGCTATAGTTTAGTTTAGTTGTGCCAAGAATTGCCAAAGGTTTCTCTAGGTTCTAATCAGCTCCATACCTTAGAATGAGAGAGGTTGGTATCTGTTTCCCGGGACTTGATCTCTAACACCCCGCAAGGGAAGTCAGAAACGCTGGGCTGGATTCTCGGCGAGGAGGATGACAGCGTCTGGTCAGTGCGTCAGTTGGGGAGTTGACTTCCTTCGGGACTTGCTGTGGCGAGCTGCGTCATGCAAGTAGGTAGTCGAACCACACCGTGCCTTGCCATAGTAAGTGAAGGTATATTTATACCTTGAAGGCAGTTCTGTAGGCACATATGGAGGGACTATTTGCCCTGGTGAACTGATAAAGAACGAGGTCACTCTAGCCACTATCTACCAAGCTCTAATGTCACACCGTGAGGAGACAAAGGCAGAAGGCTTGCGGATGCAAGGTGGCGTTCGCAAGCTTCAAAACATGGTGTGCCGCGTCGCGAAGACCTGCACTGAGATGTCTGCCAGGATCGGGGAAGTGGAGGGCAAAATTTCCCTAATTGAAGACGAAATTGTACAGCAGAAAGTGGATGTTTCATCCTTACATTCTCTTCGGGATGATATCAATTGGAAGTTAATTAATTTAGGGAAACGATCTAGGAGGAACAATTTGCGAGTACAAGGTGTTCCGGAAGGAGCAGAAGGCAAAGACATTTGCAAATTTGTTATCGATTCGTTCTCAGAAGCCTTCCCTGAACTGACTCAATGGAAGTGGGAACTTGAACTGCAGAGAGTACATCGATTCCCCTTTCATATGCGGAGCTGTACGAGGGGGGCGGATGGCAAACCTAGAGACATATTGATCTGCTTAAATAATTTTCTGCTCCCTGAATCTTTGTATGATTTTGTTAGGCCTGACCGTAAGAGAAGGGGGAAGGGATGTGAATTTTTTGTACGTCCAGATTATTGCCAAGCTACTGTTCAGCAGAGGTGGCATTTGCGGCAACTGATTCCGGTGTTTCAAGCTAAAGGAGCACAGGCCTATTTACTAAATCCCTCAAAGCTTAAAATTATTTTTAAGATAAAACGTTATTTTTCATTTCTGAGATTTCCGCAAAGGATTTTCTGGGTACAATTTAGTGGGGTTGCTGTTGTGTAGGTAATTCCCAAGGCTTTTTCTTCTTTTCTACGCCGAGGGGTTGGGGCGGTCAGTGGAGGGCATATAACCCTTTCTCTCCATCACGAACAGGGACTATCCAGTCCTTTTGCCTCATTTGGGTGGGTGTATGGGTGAGGGGGCAGTTTCTGGGGTGGTAAGGGTAGGGAGGGTAGTTGGGGTGGTGGGGCAAGGAATAGTATAGATGTGTTTTGGCACTTGAGCAGCAGCAAGGATTGGGTGAATAAAGTTTTCACAATTGCATTTTTCGTATCAATATTGTTAAGGAATCTTGTGGTTAGGCATAATCGCTCAGCTATGTTAAAACAGTTTTTGTTTGAGTATGGGTACATTTATGTTTTGTTCATGGAACATTTGTGGCCTGAATGATAGGGAAAAAAGAGGGATTATGGCCCAGATTCTTAACTCAATGAGGGTGGACTTGCTGTGTATACAGGAGACCCATATTGCATGGAACAATAGGAGGTGGCTAAAAGATCTGGGTATGGAGCTGGTGGGCTGTACACGTCAAGGTTCAACAACTAGAGGGGTGGCAATTCTGAAAAGATTTGGTGGGGGGGGGTGCAAGCGTGTAAAAGAACATCTTTGTGGCCGGTGGGTGATTATTGAGCTGTGCATAGAAGGCCTTTCATTGACCATTTTCTCAATTTATGGTCCCAATTTAGATGATCCAGAAATGAAGAACCATCTGAGCACTGAGCTTGCGGCTTGGCCATCTCCATTGATTTTATACGGGGATTTTAATCTCCATTGGGCAGGGAATGCTGACATAACAAGCAACTATTATTTTAGAATTAGATATTAGTTACAGATCTCCCTTAAGGGCCTCAACTTTTGAACTCAAACTACTGGCTGATTCAGCCTATTGCGAACAAATGTGTAAATGGATAGCAGAATTCTTTAAAAGTAATCGTGGATCTGCCTCTGGCCATATGGTGTGGGATGCATTTAAGTCAGGTGTTGGTGGAGAAACTTTAAGCTACTCCATTAATAAACAACGTAAACTTCGAGAAGAGTTAGTGGATGAGATGAATAAACTTCGGGTGTTAGAAACTGAGCTTATGGTGGCAGTTAGTAATGGTCAAGATACCGATCAAATTTTGAGGGATTTAGCCGTTCAAAAGACGAGGTTATACCAGAATTTTGCGACAAAGTTAGCAGGGCAAATCACAGTATATAGATCAGAGATATATGAGGTGGGGGATGAATATTGGCCAAAAGACTACATCAAAAAGAGGTTGCCAAAAGGATTAATAGTATTCAGGATGAGCTGGGGAAAATCCGTGACAATCCAGCAGAAGTGCTAGAAGTTTTTGGTAAATTTTATAGTCAGTTGTAGATGAAGGAGGCTATCTGTGGAGTTGAAGGCAAAGTAGCGGAGTTCTATGTTGATATTGAAACTTCCAAATTGAAATTTGATCAAATGGAAGAATTAGACGTTGATATCACCTGGGAGGAAGTGGAGGCAGCATTAACATCACTGGCTGTTGGCAAGGCGGTGGGCCCTGACGGCATCCTGCTTGAATTCTATAGAACCTTTCAGCATGTGTTGAAAGAGGAATTCATGGTGGGTTTTTTGGATGCAAAGAAGGGGAATGAGCCATTGTGCTGGCGGAAATCCATCATTACTGACAACCCCGCCTTACTGCCGTCATCATATAGGTCTTTTCTCCTAATCAACTCCGATAGCAGCATTTATTCCAAAATACTAGCAACACGTTTATCTGGAATAATTTCATCTCTGGTTTCACAATTTCAGCACAGGTTTATTCCCGGGCGTGATACTGCTGATCACGTTCGGCGTCTAATATCATTTGTGGATTGGGCACAAGTAACCAATTCCACAATGGGGTAACCCTGTTGGATGCTGAGAAGGCATTCAACAGGGTTTCCTGGCCATACATGTGGGAGGTTTTAAGACTGAAGGGATTTGGCCCTACGATTCGGAAGGCTTTGAAGGCATTGTATTCTTCCCCAGTTGCTTGTATTCGAATAGCTGGCCAAGAGTCGGGCTTGGTCACAATTGGTTGTGGCACACAGCAAGGATGCCCGTGCTCACCTTTAATATTTTCTTTATAGATAGATTTTTTTTTTAATAAGTTAAATCAGGCCAATAATATCAAACCTGTTCAATTGCGGCATATGGATTATAGAGCTCTGGCTTATGACGATGACATTGTGGTTGTTACCAGTGACATTGTCACCGCATTACCGGCAATTGATGAATTGGCATCTCAGTTTGGATCCTTCTCGGGGTATATGTTAAATATCTCCATAACACAGATCCTTTTTATTGGTGGAGAACCTCCTGACAATGTAACAACTGCCTCAGAAGTCACTTATTTAGGAATCAAAATCTCTTTACCAGTCAGCAATAACCCAGAGCTAAATATGAATCTTGTGCTCACTAAAGTAAACTCAATGTTGGAGAGATTGGATCACTTATATTTATCTCTCTATGGAAGATCAAACTTAAAAAATGTTGGTATTACCTAAGTTTTTATATATGTTCAGAACGATCCCACTTGAATTTCCAGTCTCATGTTTTAAGAGGTTAGAGAGGATCAGCTCTAGATTCCTGTGGGGCTATAAGCGGCAGAGAAGGGCTTACAAAAAGTTGGTACTGCCAAAAAATCGTGGTGGCTGGGGCATACCTTACTTTATGTTCTATTATTGGGCAGCAGTTTTGCAATTTATTAGTCCTTTGGTAGTGGGGGATAGGGCCAGAATTTTGCTTTGCCATAGCCCTCCAATCTACGAATTTGGACTGGGGACGTGGCTAGTGGGTGTTTGGTTAAAATAATAGAACCCAGTTAATTTAAGAAAACTAAATGTAAAATTCTTAAAGCAGCATATTCGGTTTGGAGACTAGTTAAGCGCCATTTGGGAGTTTCATTTTTGAATGCATACACCCCGTTTGCAACTGCTGGGCTACTCCCATCGATCTTTCGTGATCAAATTTCTAATAGATGGTGCCTAAAAGGAATTCAATGTTTAGGGGATTTGTGGGACGATGGACAGTTGGCATCTTTTACCAAGTTACCAGCAAAATTTGGCTTGGCCAAACATGAATTCTTTAAATACCTCCCAATTCGCAGCTACCTGAATAAGTTAGGCCCCGGGGTGGAACACCAACTGAGAAAATTCCCCCCTATTGAAATAATGCGTAAAAAAACACCTATTGGTCAATTCTATGTTTATTTGACTGAGTTACTCTCAGACGATGTCGAGAGTTGTCAAGATAAGTGGGTAATGAAGTTAGGTCAAGAGGGAGTTAACAGCACAGAATCTTTAAGGCTAGCGAATCATGTTCTGATGTCAGGGAGGATGCGTACTCAGCACTATATGGCTATATATGATTTGTATTATACCCCAAGAAAGATCTCTAAATGGGGGACATCTGCTGGGACTAAATGTAACAGATTTGGTCTGTTCGCCGCGGATGCCATTCATATGTTTTTTTCTTGTCCCAAATTAACTGAATTATTTTTTTCTATCAAACAATTTTTAGGATCAATAATGGAGCCATCAGTATGCATAACTGGGGAATTGGTTCTGATTGGTGTTAGCTCAGATACCTCTGTTCATACAAGATCCAATCCAATTATATCTTTTTTGTTTATTTGTATGGCTGTGGTACACACATGCATTACGAAGGATTGGATTAGCCCAGACCCTCCATCATTTTCGAGTTGGCGGGCAAGATTACTTGCTATGTATAATTTGGAACTAGCTATATATAAGACCAAGGGGAGAAGAAAGAGTGTAATGGGAGCCAATATTTGGGCCGCTATTACTGACTGGATCTAATGCCTAATAGGGGATAGTTTCTGGTAGAAACTTTGTTTATGTTATACATCTTTATTTAACTTGGCTTATGACATTGGATAGACATTGATTGGTTTGCTGAAGCCTATTTCTGACTCTGTATTTCCTTGCTGTTTATTTGGTTTTCTCTCGTTTTTTCTATATTATGTTTGCTGATCTTATTTTGTTTGTGTAACTTGAACTATACATTCCTTGCATAAAATGGGGAAAAAAACAATAAAAAAACAAAAAAATAAAAAAAATGAAGGCGGTTAGGAATGCCAGTATTGACGTAAAAGTCGGGCATAAGAACGTTATGAATGAACCCCTAAGGAATAGATGTTCATGCATAATAAATGAGTTCTTTGAGAAATCAATATTCAAGCAAGGGTAAGTCCTAAAGGTTTAAGAGTCTGGTTTTCCAGGAACTCGTTGTGACTTAGATGTACGGATGTAAGTAGCCATGGACTATGCCTAAATAAGGGCTGGATTTCTATGCCTAAATAAGGGCAATGTGAATTGTACCTATATAAGGGCATGAATCTGGAAATTCATACGGAATCTAAATTGATATACAACACCCCACAAGACTGGAATATCGCTACCAAGTCCTCCGTCAGGGGAAAAATCAGCGACTTTGACAAATTAAAATGGTAGCCTGAATTGCTGCCAGATAGGTTGAAAATGTGCAGTACCCTATATATAGAGGAAGTTGGGTTCATCAAATATGAGATTATATCGTCCCCGTAGAGATATGCGTTCCTCCCAGTCGCCTACACAATGCATCCCCCATAACAGCGGGTCTTGCCAAATCCAAACAGCAAGTGGCTCAAGGGCCAAGGCAAAGATGATGGGAGAAAGGGGACAGCCCTGCCTTGTACCCTTTGGTAGAGAAAAACCAGAGAGACCACTCCATTGACCAGCACCCTCGCTAAATGTTCTTGATATAGAAGGCGGACCCAGGGACAGAATTTTGGGCTAAAGACAAACTGTGCCAGGACAGCAAATTAGTAATCTCATTCAATACTATCAAATGCCATTTTGGCATCCACAGACATTCCCACTACCAGATCTGTACCTGGGCGGTGAGTAACTGACAACACACCATATAGACTGCGGAGGTTTAGACAGCTACTCCTATGTGACATAAAGCCTCGACTGGTCCGAGTGTAAAATTGATGATATGACTGTATGCAGCCTTGTCACCAACACTTTTGGCAACACCTTTACCTCAACATTAAGTAGAGATATAGGCCTATATGAACCGCAATCCGCCGTTGGCTTGCCTTGTTTATGGAGAACTACAATCATGACTGTCCTTTAGTCCTGTGGTAGGCAGCCCACATTCTGAACTTCACAAAACATGGCTAACGTATGTGGGACTATTATATCATTCCTATATATAGTTCTATAGGAAGAACATTCAGCCCCGTCTTCCCAGACTGTAAATCTCTGATTGCAGTTGTGAGCTCCCCCTGTGAGATCTGCCTCTAATGCCTCTTGACTCATCATTTCCAGCAGCATATCTTCCAAGAGTTTTGCAAATCCTGTGCCAGATCCATACATGGTGGAATTATATAGTTCCTTATAGTATGTGGTAAACTTGTCCACAAGGGAAGCATTAGCTCGCTATAGCTTCCCGACCCGGTCAGTTATCCTCAGCATCCAAAACTATCTCAATCTCATTTTTCCAGCCATGCTAGAAGCTCATTGGCTTTATCGCCAAGTTCATAAAGTTGACGTTGTGTCGCAAGTGCATGCCTGCACACCTGTTGCTCCGCCAGTATCCTTAAATCATGATGCCTGAGAAGTAGTTGATCCGCCGTTCCCTCCGTCACCACCCTGGCCTCTAATTGCAGTATATTTTTCTCGACAGCTGCATGTTGTAGCTTATGCTCTTTCTTAACTCCCCCTATCGGTGCCTGAGCCTGGCCCCTCAGAACATCCTTAAAAGCCTCCCACAGAACACTCGCGGAGTCTACCGTCCCATGGTTTTCAATAAAGTAAAATTTCAACATCTCCCTAAGCCCTTTATCTTTGAGATACCATGGGTCTATCTTCGGGGAGATTGCAAATGTCTTGTTGTGCCCCTCAAATGTTCCACCAACCGGGAAATGATCCAAGATGCCCCTTGCATGAAATGATGCCTCTGGGAAATGACCAACCTCAGTATGATGTGTACATATATAGTCCAAGCAAGAAATACTCCCATGTGTTGGGGAGAAATAGATGTATTGCCCAAGTTGAGGGTGGTGTAGGTTGCAAAGATCCAGCATCCCCATCTCTTCCAAGAATGGTCTTAATGGGCTGTGATCATCTAATGGGGCAGCCCAGATCACCCTGTCCAACATTGGCTCTAAAATCGTATTCATGTCTTCCCCCAGGATCCAAATGCCGTCAGGCATATCTAATAATATAGCGCTAACTTCTGGGAGAGTAATATTATGTGAATACGGTGGGACATACAGCGAGCAAATATTCAGCATATACCCTTCCCAGGTTCCATACCATGCCACACAGTGGCTACCGGGGTCCTTCCATGTACGCGGGGTCACAAAAGGCACTGACTGCTTGAGTATGATTCCCACCCTCCTTGAGTTAGTAGTGAATCCCGCATGTGCCACTAATTTGTAACCAAATCTATCAAGAGCAATATACTGGTTCCCCCTCAGGGGCGTTTCCTGGACCAGGATATAGTCTGGGTCATGGCTTCGCAGATATTGAATGGCAAGGGTCCATTTGATCTTATTTCCCAGACCATTAACATTCCAGGTTCAGATATATAACTTACTCCTATTTCAACCAGTCATGAATGTTGTAACGTCTTGCGGAGTTATAAGCTCCTACCCATCCTGCGTCCCCACCCTACCACGCCCTCCCATTTCTGTCATAGCTCCCCTTGTGTGTGGTCCTTCGAGGAATTTATTTATTTATTTTATTTTATGCAATTTTTAAAGCGCGCAAATACCCAGACGGGTGTCTTGGATCATGTATATCATTTTTGACCAGAATAACAAAAAAACAACAAAGTTAAGCATACGTTCCCCTTCCAAACTGTACAGAGTGGGGTCAATTGATGAATAAACAACATAAAAAATCAACATGTCGATAGCAAGTCCCCTAACTCCACCCACCCTGCAGTGGTACTTTATGAGCTTGCAACTGCCCACCTCCCCAACTCGCAGAGTGCCTGTCGCCCCCGAATTAAACATTTAAAGAAAGGGACTGCCCTGGCCAATCAGGTGGCATTGCGGATTTATGGGACTGTTGTATGATCCGTACACATGATAGTCCACAGATGTGTAATTCCAACATTGCTCATGAGAAGTAACATTACCTGACAGGCTCTGCATCCCCACTCCCCCCTCGAGACTCAGCTCCCACCGCCCCAGCAAAGCATCCATTACCCCTTTGTATCAATAATGACAACTACAGCACTGTGTCTCTGATCATACTATGCTCACATGTCCAGGGCAGGGTCCTTGGGCTGCCATCGACTTGGCGAGACAAAGAACCCCAGCTTATTGTCTGCCTCCTGACTCCTGACTTTGGAGTCTCTCGCACCCCTCCAGCGCACTGTTTGCCAGTATTCAATCCAATTCCAAGCCTTTTCAGGGAAGGTAAAGTGTCATGTTTTGCCGTCTGAAACAACTCTCAATTTGGCTGGGTAGAGCATCATATACTTAATCTCTGTCCGTAGAGTTCTCTTGACTTCCTCAAAACTGCCTCTCTGTCTCTGTACCTGCAAAGTGAAGTCAGGAAAGAATCTGACACTTGCGTTCTCTACATGCAGGTCTCTGTGCACTCGGGCTGCCTCAAGGATTGCATCCTGATCCCTGTAGGTAATTATCCGGGCTATGATGGTGCATGAAGGGCACCTGACCTTTGCGGTGGCCCAGTGCCTGATGTGCTCGCTCAATGGATAAAAACTTAGAAAACCGCTTGGGGCAGAGAGTGATTAAAATCAGATCGTCCAGGAAGAGGTCTCCTGGACCTTCCACACTGGTCCTCCATTCGGGCTGTAATGATTGCATTTTGTTTTGTTACATTTCGGACCTGCTCTTCAAGTCTCCTTGTTGTTGACTGTAGACCAGCAATTTCAGATTCCACAGTTTTGACTTTGTCGGACATATTCTGGAAACCTGCCCTTAAGAGATTGACTAATAGTAACTGTGTCCAATTTTGGCTCAAGGGACATAATTTCCCTGAGGGAAGGTTCCCCCACCAGGTTTATTATTATTAAACTTCTCTATACTCCCCCGCGCCCCCCTACCTTCCTCCACCCGCCCACCATTTTTTTGCTTGTGGGGGCCACCATTACCTCAATTGTTCAGTTACAGGCACCCTGCCCCATCCCCCCTGCCCTCCAGGGTGCATTGTGCTGACACTGCCTTTCCTGCCTGCATTGTAGTGTCAGCTTGCTGACCCTATGTCCTCCCCCTGCACTCCCCCTGCACTCTTTGGTCTGAATCTGGTTCACTACGCTCTCCCTCCAGCTCTCCATTATCTGTTGTGCTGCCACTACCTCTCCCTCTTGTCCCTTACGGTCTGCTGTGCTGCTACTCCTACCAGCCTCCTGTGCATGGTCCATTAACTGCTACTACCCCCACTTGTCCTGCTTGGTCAGATTGTTGATCCTGCCCACTTACCCTCGATTTTCCAAGTCTGTGACTCTATCCCTATCCTCTTGCGCTCCATGGTGAGTTGCACCGCTACTGCTCCTCATGCCTACCCTGCATGGTCAGCCACTTCCTTTCTCCTTCCTGCCCTCCTTTGTCAGCCTGCATGCTTCTGCCCCTACCGCCTGCTCTCTATTGTCCATTGCACTTCCATTGCCCTTCCAACCTGCCTTGCATGATAAGTTGTTCTGACACTGGTCCTCCATCTCCCTGTGTGTGCAGCTTGTTGTACCTGTTCCATCCTCCGCACCCTCTGTTATCTGACTATGTGTCCCTAATCCCTCCTTCTTTCTTCCTTCCTGGCCTCCATTGCCCGCTGTGCTGCTGCTCCTCCTCCCACTTACCCTGCATAGTCTATGCTGCCAATGCCCCTCCTTTCTGCCCTGCATGTTCAGCTTGTTACCCCGGCCCTTGACCCCTACTCTCTGCCATCTGTTGTCCAAATCTGTGTTCCTATCCCTTCCCTCCAACTCTGAATGAAAGATTTTGCTGCCACTGCTCCTCCCTCCTGTCCATGAACAGATTGTTGTCCCTGTCTCCCCCTGCTCCCTTTCTCTTTCACTCCATGGTCTGTTGTTCTGCCATCCCCTCCCACCTGCCCTTTGTGGTCTATGGTATCGCTAACATTCCATATTAATTACAAAAGTGTGTCACACCTGAAGTTATCATGATAGAATCAAAACTCTAAAACATAAAGCATCTCCGTTATAAATGAACAAAACGAGGGGTTGATTTTTTCATAGACGTTATGGTTAATGCTGCAGTAAGTTAAAATGAGATATGAGAACACTGTTTTTTAATCAATCAATCATAGCATTTATAAAGCGCGCTATATACCCGTGAGGTTTCAAGGCGCTGGGGGGGGGTATACCTACTGCTCGAACAGCCAGGTCTTGAGGCGTCTTCTGAAAGTCAGTAGGTCCTGCGTCTGACGTAGGCGTAGGGGGAGGGTGTTTCATGTCTTGGCCGCCAGGTGGGAGAAGGATCTGCCGCCGGTGGTGGCTCTGCAGATACGGGGGACGGAGGCGAGGGCAAGGTCGGCGGATCTTAGCTGGCAAGTGGGGGTGTAGAAGTTGAGGCGGCTGTTGAGGTATGCCGGTCCGGTGTTGTGGAGTGCTTTGTGTGCGTGGGTAAGGAGCTTGAAGGTTACTCTCTTGGTGATAGGGAGCCAGTGCAGGTGTTTCAGGTGCGGGGTGATGTTGATGCGTCGTGGGATGTCGAGGATCAGCCGTGCGGATGCGTTCTGGATGCGTTGGAGCCGTTTGAGGAGTCTTGCCTAGACTCCTGCGTAGAGGGCATTTCCATAGTCCAGTCTGCTGCTGGCCAGGGCCTGGGTGACAGTCCTTCTGGTTTCTGTGGGGATCCACTTGTAGATCCTGCGCAGCATGCGAAGGGTGTTGAAGCAGGAGGAGGAGACGGCGTTGACCTGCTTTGTCATGGAGAGGGTGGAGTCGAGGATGACCCCTAGGTTTCGTGCGTGGTCGGTGGGGGTGGGTGCTGTTCCTAGCGAGGTTGGCCACCAGAAGTCGCACCAGGCCGAGGGGGTGGGTCCGAGGAGGAGGACCTCTGTTTTGTCTGAGTTCAGCTTCAGTCTGCTGTTTCTCATCTAGTCTGCGACAGCCGTCATTCCCTCGTGGAGGTTGATTTTGGCCGTCTGGGGGTCTTGGTGAGGGAGAGGATCAGCTGGGTGTCGTCTGCGTAGGAGATGATGTTGAGCTTGTGCAGTCGGGCGATGCGGGCGAGCGTGCCCATGTAAACATTGAACTGCTTGGGGCTGAGGGAGGAGCCCTGGGGTACGCCGCAGATGATCTCGGTGGCTTTGGAGCGGAAGGGAGGGAGGCGGACGCTCTGTGTTCTGTCGGATAGGAAGGAGGTGGTCCAGTCCAGGGCCTTTCCTTGTAGGTGGGGTGCGATGGTGGTGCTGGCCCTGTTGAAGACGTGATATGGGGAGGGGTCTGTCGAGGAGCCGGAGTGCACGGAGTTCATGATTTTGATGGTGTCGCTGATGTCGATGTTAGCCCAGGCGGTCAGGCGGTTGGTGTGGGTGGCGGTCGTGTAGGTCTCGGTGATGGCTGGGGCGGGCGTGGTGATGTAGCTGTCGTGGATGTTTGCGATCTTGCGGTGGAAAAAGGTGGCGAGCGAGTCGCACAGTTCATGTGAGGGGGGATGTCAATTGCGCTGGAGTTGGGGTTGGAGAGTTCTTTCACAATGTTGGAGAGCTATTTGCTGTTGTGTGCGTTGTGGTCTAGCCGGTCTTTGTAGGAGGCTCTCTTGGCGGCTCTGATGAAGTGGTGGTGGTTGTGGGTGGCGTCCTTGTACGTAGTGCGGCTTTCCAGGGTTTGTTCGCGGATCCAGATCTTCTCTAGCTTCCGGCAGGTTTTCTTGGATGTTTGAAAGTCCTGGGAGAACCAGCTCGCTTTCTTCCTGGTGTGGCTGGTGGAGGGGTTCTTGATGGGGGCCAGGGCATTGGCACAGTCTTCGATCCAGTGTCTCAGGTTGTAGGCTGCGGCGTCTGGGTCGGTCGGTTCTGCTGGCGGGAGGTGGGCGAGGGTGGCGTTTAGCTGATCGTCGTTGACTTTGCTCCTGTGGTGACGGGGCATCTGTTGGTTGCAGTGGGGGGTGACCGATTTTCGAAAGGTGAAGTGGATGCAGCGGTGGTCGGTCCCGTGGAGTTCGGTGGTGTGGTTGAAGGAAACGTGGGTGCTGGCTGAGAAGATGGGGTCCAGCGTGTGGCCTGCGGAGTGGGTGGGTGTTGTGGCGAGTTGCCTAAGTCTGAGGTTGGCGAGGTTGTCGATCAGGGTGGAGGAGTTGGGGTCGTTGTTGTTCTCGAGGTGGAAGTTCAGATCCCTGAGGAGGATGTAGTCCGAGGAGGTGAGGGCGCGGGCGCTGCCGAGGTCGGCGATTGCATCGCAGAACTGTGGTCGGGGTCCGGGGGGCCTGTAGATGAGCGTTCCTCTGAGGGAAGTGTTGGGGTCGGTGTGGATCTGAAAGTGTAGGTGTTCGGCGGTGCAGAGGGTGTCGGCATCAGTGGTGGAGACGTTGAGGGTGTTCCTGTGGATGATGGTGATTCCTCCTCCTAGTCCGTTGGTGTGGTCCTTGCGGATGATCTTGTATCCTTCCGGAATGGCTATGGCGATGTCCGGTGCCGAGGAGGAATTCAGCCAGGTTTCGGTCAGGATGGCGACATCTGGGGTGTGGTTGTTGAGTAAGTCCCAGAGTTCTATGGCGTGTTTCCAGGCGGAGCGTGTGTTGAGGAGTATGTATTGCAGGTGTTTGGCTTGTTTGGCGGGTGCGTTGGTGGGCCGGATGCTGGTGTAGCTGCAGTTCCGGCAGAAGAGGGTCCCGTGGGTGCGCCTTGGGTCGGCCAGGTAGCAGGTGCTAGATCGCTCGGTGTTGAGTGCGTGGAGGTTGCTGTTGGTCTAGTGGAGGCGGATGTTGTGGTGGTCGCGGGAGCCAGGGGTTCTGGCTCTGGGCGCGGTCCAGGCACGGATGGGCGCAGACGGGCTTGCCTTAGGCGCGCCTTCGGCGCATCAGCGGCGCGCCCGTGGCACGCGTCCGCTGCGCGCCCTCTTCGCGGTCTGCATATGAGCGGGTCGGGAGGGAGGAGCAGCTGGGTGGCGGAAGCGGGGCAGCGAATGGGTTTCTGGGGGCGGGGCCGCAGGGGATGTCAGTGGCGGGAAAAGCGGGGAGGAAACTGGCGCAGCTGTGGGGTGGGAGAATCCGGTGGCAGGGCTAGCAGAGGCGGCGGGAGTGCGGCGGGAGCAGAGGCGGCGGGAGTGTGGCGGGAGCAGAGGTGGCGGGAGTGCGGCAGGGTTCTCAAATAACAACAAAGGACTTTTAAACTAGTTAAACGTTAGATTTTTTATCCAGTTGATCACTTGATTATTTGTTGTACGAATTACGTAAGCATTTGCACACTTCTTTCATTGGATTGAGGGCCTTATTATGACATTGGTGGTATGAGAGCGGGTTGCAACCTCACCACCCCGCTCCCACACTGCCAAAGCCTTCCGCACACTACCTGCCAGATTAGGAGTTTCCTCCTTGTGTAGCGGGCAGAGCTTTGACGGTCCCATGGCAGTGTCATGTTTAGGCTCATATGTGTGAACCTTAGCAAGGCAGCATCATGGGAGTGCTAAAATCCTGCACCTGCACAGAAAGGACTGGTGCAGTCCATGCAGTGCAGGAACTGGGGTGCATGCACACAGGGACCATGTATCCCATGGCCCTGAGGCAACAGGGAGTCCTGTAGGTCCCCTTAGATTCCTCACCAACACCGTTTTCATGGTGGGTTCACTGCCATGAAAATCGTGGTAGTGAGGAAACTCAGAATATGGTTGGAGGTGCTGCAGCGGCACTGCTAGCTATTGCTGGGCCAGACCACTGCCTCACTGTGGAGGGATCACGGATCCCCAGTGGTTGGGGTGGTTCTGTGGAGGTAGGACCTCCACACTCATAATGCGGTGGTCGGACCACCTGTGGAGCGGTTCCCCCCATGCCATTGCAAGTTTGACGATCCGATGGACTGACAAACTCATAAACAGCCCCTACATTTGGGGCTAGAGCTGAATGATATTTGGGCTACTTTTGTGCTCTCCCAAAGATGGTTCATCAAATCTGAGCAGAGCATTAGCATTTCACACAGGGTAAAATCACCCTAGAAAACATCACAGTTTTTAGTAGGGCATCTCCAACAACTGAGTTATATTATGACTTTCACCTGTTATCTCCCTTTATATATGCTCCTTTCTGTCACCTGTTATCTCCTATTATATATGCCCCTTTTTATGATCTCTCTCTCTCTCTCTCTCTCTCTCAATATATATATACATATATACATATATACATATATATATATATATATATACTTATATATATATATATATATAAATATATATATATATATATATATATATATATATATATATATATATATATATATATATATATATATATATATATATATATATATATATATATATATATATATTACCTACTGGCGGTCGCCAGTAGGTATATATAGTTAGGATTTTTTCTCTATGGGTTTTTTGAAAATTCTATGTCTAATAACTTTGGCGTTTGTGGACGGAATCGGCTGAAATTTTCAGGAAAATGGCACATTTTGTTTCTGAGCAGCCCTTGAAAATTTGGGGGGGGTTCGTCCAGTGGGGGCCGAGAAAAAAGGGGGGTCCCAAAACGTGTTTTTAACATTGAGTTTTCCATAGGGCGGTTGGCCTCACTTTTAGCCCGAACGGCTGAATGGATTTGCACGAAACTTGGCAAAATTGTAGGGACTGGTAGCCCGATGTGCCTTTTGTAGGTCTCAATATATGTGCTCCAGTGGATTTTGAGAAATTAACGTTTAAAAAAAGATATATATCTGTAACAGCGGACCGGTTAGCGCTCTGGTTCGCGGACTTTTCGCGCAACGGAGCTTTGTGAAGCGAAGCTGATTGGTTCTCCGGCGTCTGTCAACATTCCAAACAGTCCGTAGCGGCCGCCATCTTGTCTCTCGGTAGGATCGAGAGACAAGAGGAGGTCAAAACAAAGGGGGAAATAACTATAAGGGGGCATAGTAGATCCTCGCTGACCCCCTAGGTTTGATGTGGAGGTTTTAAAAGGGCCCCGCGGGGCAAAAAAAAACCAAAATAATAATAATCGAACGGCTGAATGGATTTGCACAAAACTTGGCAAAATATTAGGGACTGGTAGCCCGATGTGCCTTTGCTAGGTCTCAATATATGTGCTCCAGTGGATTTTGAGAAATTAACGTTGAAAAAAAGATATATATCTGTAACAGCGCTCCGCTTCGCGTACTTTTCGCGTTACGGAGCTTTGCGAAGCTGATTGGTTCTCCGGCGTCTGTCAACATTCCAAACAGTCCGTAGCGGCCGCCATCTTGTCCCTCGGTAGGATTGAGAGACAAGAGGAGGCCAAAGCGAAGGGGGAAATGACCATAAGGGGGCATAGTAGATCCTTCCTGACCTCTTAGGTTTGATGTACCATTTTGCCAAGTTTGGTGTAATTCCGTTCAGCCATTCAGGCTGTAGACGTATGTAAATGTCCTATGGAAAATTGCATGGGGAAAACACATTTGAAAGTGTTGAAATTTAGAACCAATTAAAATGTTACTTTGGTTTTGTATTTGTGTGTGATGAAAGTTAATTGGTTATGTATATATGTCAAATGAGAGGAAACCACAGCCATTTTGTGATACTACTGTCTGAGGTACATTTGTGAGGAATTTTTGGTGGTGAATTTCTGGTGTTTGATTTACACAGTACTAACACTTCTGCTACTTTTAAAAAGGTGAGTTGTTAATTTGTAAGGGGAACTATGTTGTACACTTGAAGATAATTTGAAAAATGTTTTCTGTTATTTATTTGCAGTCCTTCTGTTATACTAAATACTTGATGAAGTTAGTTTTATATTATGTATTACTAAAAACGATAAATGAAAGTGATTATTTTTTTCTGCAATTTACAGCAAGCAATTTCAAAATAAAATGGCTCACAATGAAGAGACCGTGGCAATTTCTTTTGAATTGTCCACTACATTGATTGAAATTGAGAGCACCAATAATGAAATATTGTCACAAGGAGGACATGACTTGTATGATTCCATTAGATTGATTGAAATGGACAGCACCAAGAATGAAATATTGTCACAAGGAGATGACTTGAATGATTCCACTACATTGATTGAAATTGAGAGCACCAATAATGAAATATTGTCACAAGGAGGAGATGGCTTGTATGATTCCATTAGATTGATTGAAATGGACAGCACCAAGAATGAAATATTGTCACAAGGAGGAGATGACTTGAATGATTCCACTACATTGATTGAAATTGAGAGCACCAATAATGAAATATTGTCACGAGGAGATGACTTGAATGATTCCACTACATTGATTGAAATGGACAGCACCAATAATGAAATATTGTCAGAAGGAGGAGATGACTTGAATGATTTTTTTGATCAATCTCTTGATGGCGAATTTATCGAGTGTTTGGAGACCATAGAGTTACAAGAATCATCATTGCAGACTTTTAATGAGGAGATTCCAGATGAGATGATTGAAGAGGAAATTACTGATGAGGACATGTTACTAGTTGTTTCAAATTTAGAAAATTCTGAAGAATAAATTTATATTTAGAAATCAAAAATTGTTTGAGACATTATTTATTTTTATTTTTAATTTATGAGGTTGTAGCGAAGTGATTGTAGTATAAAATGAGACTTATAGTATAGAGTGCAACATTTTTATGTTACATGGTAAGTTTACTCATATTTACTTCCCTTCTGCCACTATATTATCTCCAATGTGTATTTGACATGTCTTCTTCATCTCCGGCCTCCTTTCTCTCACTGTGTGTCTCCGATGCATCTTATCGCTGGTATTTTGTGTAATTACAGAAGAGAGTAAAATAAAATAGTTCGGAACGTGAAAAGGGGGCAAAGTAGAGTACTCCTCACCCCCTAGGCCTTTTTAGGCGGTCCCAAAAGGATCAGTTTCTGCTTTCCTGAGAGATTATGGTATGAGTTCCATATACCACAATAACTTGCATTACAACATGCAAGATATCTATCTCCTATTACCAACTTTTGGAGATATTCGCGCTAAGCGCGAATATCTCCAAAAAGTAACACCTGCCCTGAGCAGTTCTTAGCCATGTTATCCAATGGGAGGTGGATAACATGGCTAAGAGTATTAGCTCGGTAATGCATGAATATCGCTGAGTTTTTAGCGATATTCATGCATTGCGGCCGTTTATTATCGCATTTGCGATAAACCTTGATAATAGTAAGGTTTATCTTCGATAATTTCTGACGATGCTTAGTGGTAAAAAATTGGTTGGTAAGCATCGTTAGCGATAAATATCGCTTAACTTTGGTAATATGCCCCAACGTCTGTTAACGTTCGATTCGAAGGAAATGAGGAAGTGTTGAAAAACATTGTCTGCGCCATCTTGCCTTTTTTGAAATGCCACACTTTTGTCGTGCACGGCAGCCATTTTAGATGTCTTGACCAGACCCACTCTCTGCACGCTGTCGATTCGTAGCATGGCTCCTCACCCTCGTAAGCATCTCCCCCAGGCACTGGTCACCACCGCTCTCTGTCTTATGCATGGGCAATAAACCTTCCCCCATCTGCGCTGCTCTTCCCTGAGAATCACACTCTGTGCCCGCCCGACACCTCCCTTTCGCCCTATTCACTACCGCACCCTCTGACACTCCTCTTCCTCTGTGTCCGAATGTCCAGGCCGGTCCTAGGCTATCAGCTAGCCCTGCAGATGTAGTTTATGGCCCCAGCTGTAAAGAATCACCCCTCTTCAAAGGAGTTATAGTAGATCAAGGCCCACACCCGATGTGATCCGTCACAGCACACGCGTTCCTACTATCTGAAAACCATCCTGTATTGTGATTGGGGAGGGGACCGAGCCTGAAGCGGAAGATTCCAGGAATGACTCTTTGTACATCAAAGTTTTTACAATTATGTGTCACATTAAAAATATATAGCACTCCAACAAAGTAGTAGGAATATAAAACTTTAATAACATATAAATATATACAACAAAACAAAAACAGTAAAAACATTTAAACAACGAAGAGACCGTGGCAATTTCTTTTTAATTATCCAATAGATTTATTGAAATTGACAGCACCAATAATGAAATATTCTTGTCAGTAGCGGTCTGTTGTGCGAATAGTTCCAAGGCAGCAGAACGCGCTGAAATCTAGATGGCACGAAAGTGATGTCTAGTAAGTTGCCGCCCAGCAAAAAACGGCGTGGGGCGCCGCGGGGGTGAGTGAGTCCAGTAGGCACCACAGCTATTCTTACCGGCATTGCAGAATTACTGCTGGGGACAATGCCTGTGCTGTAGCAGGGTCACAGCAGAAACAAAAAGGATTCTGTTGAAGATGTTGTTGGTTTTCAATTTGAAAACAGTTCTGGTGTCAACTGCTATGCTAATGTAGTGGTTAATGTTTTGTTTTCTCTAGAAAATGTAAAAGAGGGGGAGGCAGTCCAAAGTTCCGTTAAAAGGGCAAAGGAAAGGATCGGTGGTTTGAACTATCAGTCAAAAAGGGGAGGGGGTGCAATAATTTTTCCTACCGGGTCACACTGTGCTTTCACCGGAAGTAAGGTCTGCAGGATTGTAGTAATTCAAAGTGAGGCTGGCGCCAGCATGGGAGCGCCGACGTCCCGCGGATACAGTTTCGTCACTCCACGGGCGATCATGGCAGTCATTCCCCATCGGGGGTCGGAGACTCCCGCGGCTCCTCTAGAATCTTCAAGGTCGTGGAGGACTACGGTGGTGGAGTCAACCAGTGACCGGGCCATTTCTTTATGTTGGGCCCGCTCTTGCCAGGTCGACCGCCATTTTGAGAGTTCGGCAGCTACCGGCGATCGCGGGGTCACATGAGCGGACGGGCTCCACCCTGCCGGGCGAGACGTTGCAGCATGGCCACAGTGGAAGAACCGTTATCTAGGTCGTTCCGAAACTGTGCAGCACTGTAGTTGTTAGGATGCCACCGCCTGGAGCGCTGAGGGTGCAGCTGGGAAGCCTCCACCTGGGGAGGCGGGAGAGGCCTGTTCGCACCGTCTCTCCCTCCCAGTGCACCCCACGGCGTCTCGCTTGAGATTTGTTATGGCCGGACCAGGCGATGAGGACGAGGGGGGGGTCGGAGGCATGTGCAAGACATCCCCCTCCAGTGTTGTCGCAGCCATTATAAAAGAAAGAAGTGTCCCGTCCGTCTTCGGGCCGGGCTTCCGGTGGATGTCGGCCGGACGCCCCTGGCTCTGGCCCCATGAACGGGTTTCTTGGTTTATCGGCTGCAGCCGGATCCCGTCGGCCTCGGCCCCCCGACCGTTGGTGGTCGGACCGGAAGAGCATGTGGCGGGACTACCTGCAACTCTCAAGGGCCACCGCGGCCGGACTGGGAGAGAGAGGGGAGGGTCGAGGAGACATTCCCCCCCCCTGCAACTGTTCAGCGTTGTAAAGGCAATCCCCTGGCCGGGTCCCGCTGGTCTCGGCCTCTCCTCCGGCTACACCCTACGTTAGGATCTCCTGGCCGAGGCGTGGCAGCAGGACCTGCCTTATATGGGCTGCTCCCGGCTGGGCGTAGCCGGAACCCTGCCCCACCTTGGAAGTTTCCAGAGTGGGGGTGGATGTTCTACTGACTTGCATTTTCCCTAGTCTATCGATTTTTTTGGCGTGGCAGGCGGTGGGACAGCGAGGGGTGATTTGGTTTCTCTTACTGTTTTTCTGGTCTCTCACCACTGGCATATTTTAACGTTTTCTTGTTTCTAGGACATTAATAGGTTTTATCATTACGTTATGTTATCGTTTCTTTGTTCGTTGTTTAATAAAAGTTCATGTTCATCAGTGGCCTACTGATTTTCGTTTTCCTATTTTTTTCTTTCCAGGTTGTTTCATGGTAAAGTTTCTGTTAACAGGATACAGTGATCACTTCGTTATTATTGCATATGTCCTTTTCACTAGGGGTGCTCTCTGGTCGGGCCAGATGACGTATCTCTAGTAAATGGTCCGGGTGAAAAAGGTGCATCAATCAGTGGGGAGTAGATAGGCATGACAGATTACAACGGGGGAGAACGGTCCGCATTACGTACCCTTTCACTACTTGCAAAGATTTTCCTACGTTTATTTGCAAACAGGGAATACCTCCAAAAAGAACTAATTCCCAAACAGTCAATGTTCGGACAATCAATCAATCAATGAGGAATGAAATAGGTACGACGTGTTAAAGGCTTGCGTTACCTACCCTTCACTATCTGCAAAGGGAGATAGAATATTCCTATTCTTCCTCGTTTGCAGGTAGAGAAGATCGTTAAGAGAATTAACTTCGAACAATTCAATGCTCGATTGAAACAATCAACAAGGGGTACTGTGAACACAAATGAACGCCGCTTATATACATACGCATTGCTATTTTCAACAGGTTGTTCCTAATGTTTCTATTTTAGCGAGGTCAAAAGAGATCCCATTAGTGGCCTACTGATTTTGCTCGATTCCTTTTGTTTTTTTACACGATTTTTCGCTATCTGCAAAGACTAAACAGAGTATTGCGACTCTGTGCTTGTTTGTAAATAGAGAATGAACCAAAGAGAACAATCAATCAAATGGAGAGAGAAGCAGGCACGACGGATTACAAAGGGGGAAAGGGCTGCGTTAACTACCCTTCACTATCTGCAAAGAGAGAGTACTCCTAATAGAAATGAGGGGTGGGGGGCAGCAATCAAAGCAGATCAGTGTGCATAAACACGAAAAAAAAAATTCTTACCACGTACTTGACATTCGACAGCTTATGATATTTGCTATTAAAAAACCATTGAAATTCACTGAAAAAACCATAGGTTATAGACCATATATAGTTAGGAATTAGCATTTACAAAACCTTGAAAATTCACTGAAAAAACCATAGGTTATAGACCATATATAGTTAGGAATTAGCATTTAAAAAACCTTATTTTACTCACACAAAACCATTGAAATTCCATATATAGTTAGTTGCACTAACTATATATTGCGCACCCGCAATCCACTGCTGATGATGTCACATATTACATCATTCATGACATGGTCAGTGACATCACTGATGACATCACTGATGACATCTCAAATGACATCACTGATGACATCTCACTTGACATCAATGATCACATCACTGATGATATCATTCATGTGACAATACAATGCATCTCCTCACATTTTAATATAACCTCTGTTTCACCCAGTGTTAAAAACAGAGTATAATTTTTTAAACCATTGACACACTAATACTAGTTACTACATACGTACTCACTGATTCCTACGTCTACACACACATTCACTCATTCACCCATACAATCATTCATACATACAATCACTCATGTTTACAACACAATCATATGCACTCATACACCTATACAGACACTCACACTCTGCCACTCATCCATGGAGTTACTCACACACCTAGTCAGTCCTGTAAAGAATCAATCACACTTCCATTTTCTACTCTATACAGTTAAACATAGAGCACCTTACGTTTTCAACCATATACTAACACATACTTACTCTCTTATACAATCATTGATACAAGTACACATTGATCTGTACAGAGTCACACACCTCCCATCCAGCCACACACACACTCAGTCTCCCATGCAAATACTTGGGCAATCAATCAATAACCCATATAGTTACTCATATAGCTACTGATCAATACATGCAGCAGTTTACAGAACAACAGACATAATGATGCACAAATTAAGACAGTTTAGTCACTAACCCATGCACTCAGTGAGACACATTTAATCACTCACTCATACATTCAGTCATGCACCTACTAAATCCTTCGTCCAGACACTTATACATCCACTCATTCTTCAATATGTAAGACATATTTTAACTTTACAGAAACATAGTCACTGGATGTTGTCATCAGTGATGTCATCAGTGATGTCATTTGAGATGTCATCAGTGATGTCATCAGTGATGTCACTGACCATGTCATGAATGATGTAATATGTGACATCATCAGCAGTGGATTGCGGGTGCGCAATATATAGTTAGTGCAACTAACTATATATGGAATTTCAATGGTTTTGTGTGAGTAAAATAAGGTTTTTTAAATGCTAATTCCTAACTATATATGGTCTATAACCTATGGTTTTTTCAGTGAATATATATATATTTGCCACACGTTTGTTCGCAAAACAGGACACAGGTAAGGGCGGTCAAGGCGCTGGGGGCGAACACCTCCATTGAACATACACACACTCCTTCTTTACCAGATGGAAAGAAGCACGCCGACCAGGCATCAAGATTCCAGGTACCGATTTATTCAGGCAAAATGGCAGCACTGTGTGCAAATGTCTAGCCCACTCGTTAGGGCTTTGGTCTGCCAGATAAGTACTTTATAGGCACAATGCCCAGACGCGTTTCGAGAACTCCTTGTTCTCTTTCTCAATGGCGTTAGTGCTGACTAGAGTTTGTGTTCCCACCCATTCACTTTGAAGGTCCTGCCTTGAAGTGGGCGTGGCACATTGCATCTTGGGACCTATAGTGCAGGGTCTGTCACACTCACCGTTAATCCGGCGAACTCTAGCAAAATGTCTAATTTCAACACCCAGTGGTTACACATTAAGGCTTATCTTGCAGCATGTCGACCAATGTCCTGAAATTTGCATCCATTTCACGCTTGATCCCTTTTGGAAAAACGCTCGTCTGCCTTCAGCCAAATGTGAACCGGTGCCTTTGAATTGATGCTGAACGTGTCGCACGCTTGTGCTCCACCTTCCCTCGCCCACAAAGTGCACTGGGGCGCAGTCAGATTTGGAAAAACTCCGTGCTTGCTGGAAAACTCCGTGCCGCTTACCAGGCAAGTGTAAGCGGGTCCTGTTTTCAAAGAAATTTGCCACACGTTTGTTCGCAAAACAGGACACAGGTAAGGGCGGTCAAGGCGCTGGGGGCGAACACCTCCATTGAACATACACACACTCCTTCTTTACCAGATGGAAAGAAGCACGCCGACCAGGCATCAAGATTCCAGGTACCGATTTATTCAGGCAAAATGGCAGCACTGTGTGCAAATGTCTAGTCCACTCGTTAGGGCTTTGGTCTGCCAGATAAGTACTTCATAGGCACAATGTCCAGACGCGTTTCGAGAACTCCTTGTTCTCTTTCTCAATGGCGTTAGTGCTGACTAGAGTTCGTGTTCCCACCCATTCACTTTGAAGGTCCTGCCCCGAAGTGGGCGTGGCACATTGCATCTTGGGACCTATAGTGCAGGGTCTGTCACACTCACCGTTAATCCGGCGAACTCTAGCAAAATGTCTAATTTCAACACCCAGTGGTTACACATTAAGGCTTATCTTGCATATATATATATATATATATTTTTTTTTCCTACAGTTATAGTTAGGACCTATTTTCCGTTGGAAATCCGCAACATTCCATTTAAAATAACTTTGGCACCGGTCGACGAATCTTCGCGAAAGTTTCAAAACTAATGGCAAGCTCTGGTCCGCTCCTATCCTGCAAGTCTCAGGGTGAATCGTCAAGCAGGGGCCGAGAAAAAAGGGGGTCCCGAAACGTGTTTTCCCCATGCAATTTTCCATAGGAACCTTTCAACGCGGCTACAGTTCGAACTGCTGAACGGAATTACACCAAATTTGGCAAAGAGGTAGTCCTTAGTTCAGACTCATGCCTTTTGCTTAAATATTGTAAATCCATTCAGTAGTTCCTGAGAAAATGACATTTAACAGTACATATATATCTATGGCCACACAGGATCCGCGCATCCTGAGCGCACCCTAAGCGCATCGTCCCGAATGCGCGCTGAATGCTAATTGGCTGTCAAGTGGTTGTCAACATTCGAAACCAGGAAGTGTTGGCAGCCATTTTATGCCTCAGTAGATGCGAGGCTGAAGTAGTTAGTGGAATAAGTGTGCAAAACGTATAAAGGGGGCAGGGTAGAAATACCCTGATCCTCTAGACCTGCTTAGGGGGTCCTACAAGGATCCCTAGGGCCCCCCAACTTTAAAAAAAAAAAAAATGTAAACGGCAAAGTACGTGCAGGGTGCGTGGATGCTGCCGTAAACAAAAAATAAATATAACGGAGCTTCTTTTATAATTAGCCCCCAGGGGGGCCAAATCCCGGGGGCAAATTATTATCCTGGGCCGGCTCTTGCAGTGTCTCAGGGTGTCCACCCCCGGGACACTGCTGTTTGCTATGGGAGGCGGGAGCTGAGGCTTTCGCCCTCCCATAGCAAACTTAGGGGCCCATTAGGATGTCGGGCGGATTGCCCCGCCACGCTGGCGATAGCCACCGCCAGCCTGGCGGGGGCAATCCACCCGACATCCTTCCCTGAATTCACCCCTGCCATATTACAATGGCGGGGGGGACCGCAGCGGAGTAAAACACCGCCCACCACTTTTCTGCCTCAGTCGCCTTGCGGCCGGGGCGGAAAAGAAATAATATGGTGGCGGTGTCTATCAGACACCGCCAGCCATATTATGAAGTGCTTTAGGCAATGCCGCCACGGAAAGGCAGGCGGACTTCACTCTGGGGGCCCCGTGCGGGCCCCCAGAGTTAAGGAGGGTAGGGGGGTGCTCACGGGGGTACCTGTGGTACCCCCTGCATTTGCATAATCAAAGCGGCAGGCACCGCGCGGTGCCTGCCGCTTTGATTATTCAAATGTAAAAGTGTTTTTTACGCATTGTGGCGGGCGGTGCTGAGAGCACCGCCCCCCACAATGCTTTACATGCAGGATGTGCCCGCCACTGTGGCGGGCACATCCTAATACCACCCCCGGGACCCCCGCCCTTATGGCGGGCTGTCCCGCATACCGGCAGGATGGCGGGCGGACAAAGTCCGCCCGTCATCCTAATGACCCCCTTAGTTTGGATTTTGAAAGAGAGAGCAGGGAAACCTTCTCTCTCTTTCAAAATCCAAACCAGATTGCTTTTCCACATGGGGAGCTGCATGTTAGCAGCTCCCCATGTGGAAAAGCAATGCCGGCTCCTGAAGGATGCGGGGAGCCGGCTGGGACCGTGGGGGCATTGGGGCTCCCCCCACCAGTCCCCAATGTTTTATATAAGCCCCGGGGGATGGGGTCCCCGAGGATAATAGAAATTAGTGATAGGGGCTTTTTTTATTTACAGTAAAATTAGGAGTCGCGCACCCAGCACGGCGCTCAGCATAGCCCCCTGGTGTGCTCGCCTTGAATGCATGACTCATAACGTGTAGGGAGCGCGACTCCAGCGCGTTTGGTGCACAACTTCTACGCTTTCAGTGCATGACTCTGACTCTTTGGGTGCGCGACTCCAAGCAAAAAAAAATTTTTTTTTCAGATATACGTCAAGCTTTTGTGTTTAGTTCTTGGGTGGCTCTAAAAAGAGCCCTTGTGTTTATTGAGAGATTTTGGTACCTACAAGTACCTATGCAGAGTCTAAAGTTCAAGAGGAAGACTCTGTTACCCTCATATGTAAAATGTACACCATCTCTCCTATAGATGCCATCCATATTGAAACGCAGATTGTTGTGGTAAATGGACCCCATCTTATAATCTCAGAGAAAAGCAGAAACAGATTTATTGACATGTTTCCTAGCTTTCTCAATCTGTGGACAAAATTGATTGGACCACTTCCATTTCTGTCTTTGGCATATGTTAGAATACACAAAGGCAGTTTGGGGGAAAAGTAACATCAATTCTGTAAAGGTGTCCTTTATAAGCAGTTCCAGACCTACCCCAGTGAAAGTGCCTAGGCCATTGCCACCACAGTGCACAATTATGAGGTCAGGGTGTTGGAGATTCAAAAAGGATTTAACCATTTGCATCAATTGGTGCCACTTTAACCCTGTCTGTCCAATCCATTTAATGTCTACATTTGGCAAAGCTAGGTCTTTATCCATTTCTATGTTTTCTGCATACCTTTGACTCTAGAAAATATAGCTGTGTCCTATAATCCACACTCTAAGCATCTTGAAGGAAGGTCTGGATGCACTCAGATGGTCTCTGTATGTGAAATGGCAGTTTCAGAAGTGAGATCTTTCTAAAATGGTGGATAAGATGCAGTTTTGAAAAAAGAAAAGATTGGCTGTTTGATATTATTCTAGTCTGAAAAGAAGGTTGCATGTTTTTGTTTTTTTAAAGCATTTTTCTTACTGGTTAAGAAAAAATATTTGAAAGGAACATTACATAGGATACACTGATATTTTGAAAAGTCAAGCACACTTGCTGTTTGGATTAGCAACATTGTGTGTTGAACTTGTGACCTATGAGTTGAGTTAAGTGTTTCATGAACTGTTTCTATTGTAACAGGCAGTGAGCAGATTGGGGGTTAGGGTTCAAATTTATGTCACTTGGAAAGGGGCTGAAATGTGTAACCAATAGAAATGAGTGTTAGCTTTTGAATTAATGTGGGAAGCAATTTGATTTGATATTTTCATGTATATGTGTGCAGAATGAGAGGGAAAGCTTGCCATTTTTTTGGTTTTGTTAAGAGCTGCACAGTTCATAGATTCTGTATAAGAAAATCTGGTGTGTGACTGACATACTTCTTAATCTACAAATCAATTTAAAAGGTAACTTATTCTTTATTGAGAGGTTGTATGTGGTGAGTTTGTTTTTAATAAGATTAATTTGTTTCTCCTGGTAAAGTCCAGGGAGTAGTCTAGCTTGTCTAGAATCACTTTGTGAGACTGTGTCATGTCCCCTGTTCCAGAGTACTAAATATGTTTTCCCAAAGTGCAAGGGATACTGTTATTTGTCTAGAATCACACTGTGAGTCACTGTGCATTTGGCTGCTTGATGTGTTTGCAGACACATAAGTGCTTAAAAACCTTTCTTGTTGTTAAGTTTTGGTAGAATTAGAAAATAGACATTGCTTATGTATTTTAAAAATGAGTTAGGCTTTAACACTGAAATGCAGTAATGAAATATGTGAAATGTGTGCTGTCACCTTAGTTTTTGTAGATCAGTTAATGTGTTTTGATAAAGTCCAAGGGATAGTGTTGGTTTTCTAGAATCACGCTGTGAGTCTGTGTACATTTGTGAACTGTTGTGATAGAAGCCTGTGGGTACTTCATGTGGTTGCAGATATATAACTGGTTAAAAATTTATGTTGTTGCCAAGTTTTGGTAAAATTTAAAAGCAGTCATTGCTTATGTATTTGCAAAATGAGCAAGGCTTCCACAGTACAGTGCATTTCTAAAATATATAGAATGTGTGCAGTTATCTCACGTCTTACAGACTCCCACATTCTTAGAGTACGGTAATCATTCAGTCAGTATGCAGGTACTCATGCAGTGAGCCAGGATTTAGGGCACAGAGTGCTTCAAACTCCTATGCACTATGTATGTAGTAGTCTAACCACCTACACACTTCTGTTTCAGGCCTACAATTCCCCAGTTAGCATCCATACACTCCAGCAAATACCCTGTGAGTGCTCTTCCAATCTCATAGTGACTATTTCAGTACCATGTACTAATCCTTTCAGTAAAGTAAAACTCAATCAATTATGCATTCACCCACTGTCTCTCCTTATAGTACTGTAATCATTCAGTCAGCATGCATGTACTCATGCAGTGAGCCAGGACTTAGGGCAAAGAATGCTTCAAAATCTTATGCACTACGGATGTAGTAGTCTAACCACCTCAAAACTTGTGTTTCAGGCCTACAATTCCCCGGTCAGTATCCATACACTCCAGCAAACCCTGTGAGTGCTCTTGCAATCCCATAGCGACTCTTTTAGTACCATGTAGTAATCAGTTCACTAAAGTAAAACTCAATCAATTATGCATCCACCCACTGTCTCTCCTTATAGTACTCTAATCATTCAGTAAGTATGCGTGTACGCATGCAGTGAGCCAGGATTTAGGGCACAGAGTGCTTCAAACTCCTATGCACTATGTATGTAGTAGTCTAACCACCTACACACTTCTGTTTCAGGCCTACAATTCCCCAGTTAGCATCCATACACTCCAGCAAATACCCTGTGAGTGCTCTTCCAATCTCATAGTGACTATTTCAGTACCATGTACTAATCCTTTCAGTAAAGTAAAACTCAATCAATTGTGCATTCACCCACTGTCTCTCCTTATAGTACTGTAATCATTCAGGCAGCATGCATGTACTCATGCAGTGAGCCAGGACTTAGGGCAAAGAATGCTTCAAAATCATATGCACTACGGATGTAGTAGTCTAACCACCTCAAAACTTGTGTTTCAGGCCTACAATTCCCCGGTCAGTATCCATACACTCCAGCAAACCCTGTGAGTGCTCTTGCAATCCCATAGCGACTCTTTTAGTACCATGTAGTAATCTGTTCACTAAAGTAAAACTCAATCAATTATGCATCCACCCACTGTCTCTCCTTATAGTACTGTAATCATTCAGTAAGTATGCGTGTACGCATGCAGTGAGCCAGGATTTAGGGCATGGACTGCTTCGAACTCCTATGGACTATGTATGTAGTAGTCTAACCACCTACACACTTCTGTTTCAGACCTACAATTTCCCAGTTAGTATCCATATATTCCAGCAAACACCCTGTGAGTGCTCTTGCAATCCCACAGTGACACTTTCAGTACAAAGTACTAATCCAGTCACTAAAGTAAAACTCAATCAATTATGAATTCACCCACTGTCTTTCCTTATAGTATTGTAATCATTCAGCCAGTATGCATGTACTCATGCAGGGAGCCAGGATTTAGGGCACCGACTGTCTCAAACTCCTAAGCACTATGCATGTAGTGGTCTAACCACCTTCACACTTGCGTTTCAGGCCTACAATTACCCAGTTAGTATCTATACACTCTAGCAAACACCCTGTGAGTGCTTTTGCAATCCCATAGTGAGACTTTCAGTACCATGTACTAATCCTTTTACTAAAGTAAAACTTAATGAATTATGAATTCACCCACTGTCTTTCCTTGTAGTACTGTAATCATTCAGTCAGTATGAATGTACTCATGCAGTGAGCCAGGATTTAGGGCACGGACTGTTTCAAACTTCTATGCACTATGCATGTAGTGGTCTAACCACCTTCACACTTGTGTTTCCAGCCTGTAATTCCCCAGTTAATATCCATACACTCCAGCAAACACCCTGTGAGTGCTGTTGCAATCCCATAGTGACTCTTTCAGTATCATGTACTAATCCATTCACTAAACTAAAACTGAATGAATTATGAATTCACCCACTGTCTCTCCTTATAGTACTGTAATCATTCAGTCAGTATGCATGTACTCATGCAGTGAGCCAGGATTTAGGGCACGGAGTGCTTCAAACTCCTATGCACTATGCATGTAATAATACTGAAGCTTGTAAAGCGCGAACAGCTACCTCACCTGGAGGTGTCCCGGCACTATGTGAGCAGCTAGATGAGAAAGTGACAAAGGTGGTTTAGATTCTCTGAGAAAAGAGCCAGGTCTTTAATTGCTTCCTAAACCTTGCTTCTGAAGTTGCAGTCTGAATGGAAGGCGGAAGAGCATTCCACAGCTTCGACGTGCCAGCAGAAAAAGTCCTGCCTCCAAGACGAGCCTTTCTGACTTGCGGGACGTGTAGTTGAAATAAGGAATTTGAGCGCAGGCATCTCGCCTGCTGATAGCGAGGGAGTCTCCGTTTTAGATAGTTAGGGCAGGAGCCACGTAGAGCCCTGAAAGCCAGGGTCAGTGCCTTGAATTTGATTCTGCTTGCCACTGGGAGCCAGTGCAGATCGTGCAGATGCGGAGAGACATGCTGTTTAAAAGAGATATGCTTTATTAGCCTCGCAGCAGCGTTCTGCACGGTCTGCAACCGTTGAATCGAATATTTTGGTAGGCCTAAATAGAGGCTGTTCGCGTAGTCCAGCCTTGAAGTGACAGTCGCATGGACCACCGATTTCCGGCAGTCTACCGGTAATAGCGAGAGAAACTTGCGGAGATTCCTGAGTTTACATAGACACCCTGCTGTGACCTGTTGGATGTGGGAGGAGAAGGAAAGGCTATCATCCCATCTCACCCCCAGATTTTTTGCATTAGTACTGGGGAGCGGCGGAGGGCCCATTTCAGATGGCCACCACAGGTCCGGAGAGGGTCGTATGCCTTTCCCAAAAAAGACCACCTCCATCTTGCCTGCGTTCAATTTTAATTTATTGGAATTCATCCAGCTGGCTACATCACGGAGGCAGCCCTTAAATTTACCAAAAGCCGCCTCCGACACTTCTGAATAAGGGAGGACAAGCTGTGTATCGTCTTCATACGAAATAGCCTTGACCCCCCATTTGGCAATCAGGCTGGAAAGTGGGGCTAGATAAATATTAAATAATAAAGGACTAAGTGCCGATCCCTGGGGGACCCCACACCAGAGACGTTTCGGTTTAGAAGAGAAGGAACCCAGAGCTACTTTCTGGGACCGATCGGTCAGATAGGAGTTAAGCCAACCCAGTGCTCTATCCTTCAGGCCGATATCCTCTAACCGCTGCAGGAGTCTGCCGTGGCCGACAGTATCGAACGCGGCAGATAGATCCAGGAGCACCAGCATAGCCGATGCTCCTGAATCTAAGGACCACCTAACCGACTCAGCTACCTCGATGAGGGCGGTCTCAGTGCTGAAACCTGACCTGAAACCAGACTGGGTTTCATGCAGGATACTGTTTTCCTCAATGAAGCTATTCAATTGGCGCTGTATTAATTTTTCAAGCATTTTACCCGGGGCAGCTAGTAGGGAGATCGGTCGTAGATTACTAAGGTCCTCCCACGCACCATTTGTTTTTTAATTCAGGGGAAGAAGTGTGGCGTGTTTCCAACACTCGGGAAACACCCCCGACACAATAGACGTATTCCAAATGTGTAAAAGTGTTATTACAATTGAATCTGACATCATATTCCAGAGCTTAGGAGGGCAGGGGTCATCGGAGGCCCCTGATTTACATCTTCTTATTTCCTCCAGTGCCTCAGTAAATGAAATATAGTGGAATTGACCTAAAGTTGAGGTGGCTACACTACTATCAGCCGCGTCCGACAATACCGTGGGACTAGGATAAGAGAAAGTGTCATAAACTTTCTTAATTTTGTTGTCAAAGAAATTCGAGATATCCTCGCAGAGTCTCTCAGACGGAGTGACTTCTGTCTCAATGACTCCTGGCTTAAAGAAGGATGGAACAATCTTAAAAACTTCTTTACTTGATTGCTCAGCTTGCTGGATAGAAGTAGCAATTTAGATTTTCTTGGCTTTTTTATAGATTTATGTAGATTGCGGAGGGCTTTTTTATAGCAAATCTTAGCTGATTCGCAATAATTTGCCCGCCACACACACTCCAGTCTCTTGCAATTGCTCTTTTCTGCCATCAACTCTGTTGAGAACCATGGGGCAGAAGGTGATTCCCTGCGTGACAGGGAGAGATTTGCTGGGGCAATGGCCTCCACCGTGTTGCCTATCCAAAGATTCAGCGCCACCGTATCCGTGTTCGGGTCTGTGGTCAGGGCTGGGAGATCAATTGCCAGGGCAGGGCCTAGGGTGTCTGGTGAAAGATTTTTCCATTGCCTATGCACAAAAGAACGTCTACCCTTCGCCTGATTACAAAGGGGCAGCGTAATTACAAAAGAAATCACGAAATGGTCCGACCAGAGCAGTGGCTGTGGGGTCTCCGCTATCGTATCCTGGATATTGGAAAAGATCAAATCAAGCATATGACCTGCCCTGTGCGTCGGACCAGTAATAATTTGTCTTAAGTCGGCTGCTTCCAGTGTTGACATTAGCTGAGCAGCCAGGGGGCAGCTGGGCCTATCTGCATGGACATTAAAATCACCCAATACTATGTAGTGAGGATGCACCAAAGAGCTTTGGACAATAATGTCCATGAGTTCACACAAACTGGCTGAAGTGCAATCTGGGGGTCTGTAGATAATCAGCCCGGCTAGTGAGAGTTGTGGGTTGACTTGCAGGCAGAAATGTAGCCCCTCAATACCTGTGATAGTGGTGGGTAGAGAGGACCTAAGCATATATTTTTCTTTGAAAATGAAAGCCACCCCTTCTGTCAACCTCCCTGTTCGAAAAGCTCATTTTAAATCCCAGAGGGATAGCCAGGGCGATAGAGGCCACGTTGTCTTCATTCAGCCACGTTTCTGTAAGAAATAAGGCGTCCCACATTGAATCCGTCAGCAGTAGCCAAATGTCAGCTGCATGCCTTGGCAGGGATCTGCAATTCAGTAGGCCAGCCTTAAATTTTGTTTCAGGGGGGCTAAATGTAGGTTGGGATTTTGATGTTATATTCGGGTTAACCGTCATAGCGTCGCCACATAGTGCTTTGCCACAATTCAGGCACACCAGCGGTAACTCAGTATTTGTCAAGTCATACCTAATCGCCTCACATTGCTTAGCTGTATTCAGCGACAATAATTCAAGCCTGGACCAGGTAACCATCTTATTATCCCTGCACTCACCGGCAGCGTGGCTGGCGCTGGCCGTGGGACGGTCGCGAACGGGCGCAGGGGGCTTGCCTTTGGCGCGCCTTCGGCACGCCATCGGCGCACCGCTGCGCACGTCCACTGCGCGGCCGTGCCCCCATCTCCTTTTAAGGAGGAGGGACCGGAAGTGAGGCGAATGAGGGGGCGGAGTCGCGTCCATCCGTTCCAGCGGCACCAACAGCCATGAGGGACCGGGGACCGACGGAGATCAGGGTAAGTGAAAGGGGGATGTGCAAAGTTCAGTGCAAAGTTCAGCAAAAGCACACACAGTTAATCATAAAAACATTTCATCCAGGATTCTTAAAATCGAGCGGTTATTGACTCAACCAAACTGTCTTTAACTAAAAAGCCTCTCGCCACCAGCGCAGTGCTCGCGCTACTCACACCAGCGCGGCCGGCCTCCCCTCACGCTTTATCTGAAATGAGGGGGCGGAGTCGCGTCCCTCCGTTCAAGCGGCACCAACAGCCGTGACGGACCGGGGACCGACGGAGATCAGGGTAAGTGAAAGGGGGATGTGCAAAGTTCAGTGCAAAGTTCAGCAAAAGCACACACAGTTAATCATAAAAACATTTCATCCAGGATTCTTAAAATAGAGCGGTTATTGACTCAACCAAACTCTCTTTAACTAAAAAGCCTCTCGCCACCAGCGCAGTGCTCGTGCTACTCACACCAGCATGGCCGGCCTCCCCTCACGCTTTATCTGAAATGAGGGGGCGGAGTCACGTCCCTCCGTTCAAGTGGCACCAACAGCCGTGACGGACTGGGGACCGGTCCGTCACGGCTACTCTAACCAACTTCACATTTGTGTTTCACGCCTACAATTCCCCAGTTAGTATCCATACACTCCAGCAAACACCCTGTGAGTGCTCTTCCAATTCCATAGTGACTCTTTCAGTACCATGTACTAATCCTTTCACTAAAGTAAAACTTAATGAATTATGCATTAACCCACTGTCTATCCTTATAGTACTGTAATCATTCTGTCAGTCTGTATGTACTCATGCAGTGAGCCAGGATTTAGGGCACGTAGTGCTTCAAACTCCTATGCACTATGCATGTAGTGGTGTAACTACCTTTTCACCTGTGTTTCAGGCCTACAATTCCCCAGTCAGTATCTATGTACAATGTGTTTGTATAGTAATAGAAAAGTATAATTTATAAAGTTATTAATATACATTTATTTATGAATATTTTTTACAGATATTGTTTATCATTGTTCAAATAAAGTTATCATGCCTGAGAAATTCAGAAAAAACAAGAGCTAAAGGACAATTACTTGAAGAAAACTCAACAACAAGTATTGGATGACCAAGATAATGTGACTAAAAAGAAACAATATTCTGGTAAGACTACTAACATATTTATTAAAAATATTACTAGACTAAGAAAGAATATTGAAAATGTTGAAACCACTGAAAATGTTTGTTGTCGGCGAACTCACTATAAAAATCAGACTAGGAGTGTTGATCTGTATTTAAAAAGAGAAAATAATGATATGTGGAAGGAATTTGCAACTTATTTGTTGGTAGAAAATTGTTTTGATTTGGGTTCTGATCAGCATATTTGTAAATATTGTTATAACAAATGTAATGAGAATAAAATGCCAGATAGAGCCTCCATAATAATTTAGAGTTGTTGCTATTCCTCCAGAACTGATAGATTTAAAAACCTATGAGTCTATTCTCATTCAATGTGTGCCCCCGTTTCAGGCTATTGTTCGTATGGAGCCTAAAACAGGTAAATTGCCTCCTTCAGGTTTATAAAGAGGATTAAAAGGAAGAGTTGTGTATTTACCATTAGATTTAAAGGAAAATATTGCAACTATTGGTGTTGAGAGTGTAGAACGTGAACCACTAGTTATTCTAGTTAATGGTGTGCCTACTAAGAGTAAGAAAATGTGGCAGGAGTTAGTGGATGTTAGGAAAGTACAGAAGGCAACTTTGTATTTGATAAAAACAATATGTACTATAAAAATGTTTATATGGGAGAAGATGAAATACTTTTAGCAGAATATACTGAAACATCAAGTGGACAAATTGAAAAAGTGGACATGTCAAGATGTGAAGAAGTCTAGGAACATTAGAGTGTACATCCACATGATTCAAAAGAAGCAATGGGGAACACTATTGAGTTGTTTCAAATGAAAAAAGCAAGAGTGTTTGGGAAGAGAGCTTCGAAGCCTGTTGTCTCCGCAGTTATTTCCAACAGGAAAAGGTGGACAATATGATGAACGTCCTGTGCAGATTCCTGCATCTGAATATCGGACAACAAGATTATATGCAGAAGATCCAAGATTTTGACAATATAAGCCTTATATTTTTCATCTTTTGTTTGAAAGTGATTTGTCTGGACTTTCATATGCAGTTAATCAAATTTTAAAAACAGGAGTACATTTGCAAAATGTATCTGCAAAGGATTTTATGGATAAAGTGCTTCAGAGAGATGATCATTTAGAATCTCAGCTGATTAATCTGATGGCATGTCAGTGTGGGACTAATGAATATTGGTACCGTCGTCATGGAGAACTGAAATGTATGCTACGGAACTTAGGGACTCCTATATGGTTCCTTACCCAAAGCTGTGCTGAGTACGCTTGGGATGATTTACTTGAATTTCTTCGCAAGGCAAATTCCAATATAAAAAATATTGAATACAAGACACCTGGAGAATTGTGCTCTTCGGATCCTGTTAATGTATGCAGTTATTTCAATCATAGATTTGAAGTTATGATGTCTTTTATCTGCAATAAAACACCTCTTGGAGAAGTTGTGGATTTCTTTTTGAGAAAGGGGTATCAAGCAAGAGGTGCTCCTCATATACATATGTTGTTATGGATCAGGGACACCCCCAAATTTGGAACAGATGTGGATGATACTGTTTTGTCTTTTATTGAAGAATATGCCACATGTGCTGTACCCAAAAGCATAGAAGAAAACAACTTAAGACAGCAAGTCTTACGATTCCAAAGCCATCAATGTGGAAAATACTGTCAACGAAAGTACAAGTCTAAGGATAAGTTCTATACCAAATGTCATTTTGCATTTCCATGTCCTGTAATATCCAAAGGAAGAGTGAACAGTTTTATGTCAGCTATGCGACATACCATACATCACCATCACAAGAAAGTCTCCAAAAAATACTTACAACTTAAGAAGAAGCGAAGAGTCAAAATACATAAATGACTACAATCCAGTTATTCTATCCATGTGGAATGCTAACATGGATATTCAGTATGTTGGGTACAATTCCATTGCTGTTGCTCGATATGTAACATCGTACATTACCAAATCAGAAAAGATTTCTCACGAGAAGACTCTAAGTAAGAAATTATACAGTTTTAGTTTGAAGATGTTATTCCATCGAGAAATCGGAGCGTATGAATGCTCAGATCAGTTATTATCTGCAAGTCTATACTCCAAATCTGGAAGACTAATTTGGGTGAGTCTAGGTCTTGCTGCAATGCGAAATCCGGTACTGAAATCTGCACAAACAATTGAATGTTTAGCAGAAAAAGATCCGGAAAGTACAGATATTTTGAAAACAAATATGTTGGATACATATTACCCAAACAGAAGTCTTCATCTTGAGAACTTGTGTCTCTATGAAGTGCTGCAAAACTACACTTTTAAACGGAATACTACAGAGAGCATCAATGATGGAAAAAATGGAGAGATCACAGGAAGCTGAGTTGCGACACTGCTGATAAAAGGGAATTTTACTATTTAGCTCTTTTGCAACTGTTTAAACCGTGGAGTTTAGAATTAGAATTACTTGGAGAATTCCAGAGCTATGAAGATTCCTTCAATGCTTGTAAAGATACCATACAATGCACTGCTTTTGCAAATTATGTGAAAATGTTGAACGATGAAATTGATCAAGAAGCTACAATTGCAGCTGAGATTGCTAGAGACAGTTCTCAAGACAGTCAAAGTTCTGCTGCGCTGAGTCAAGACACACTAGGACAACCAATTGTTGAAAAAGAAGTATCAATTTCATGAATGAGGTGGATACAGCAATACATTAAGCTCAAGAAGATGCAACAGACTTAGCAAACTTGGAAGAACTAAATGTTGATCAGAAAGAAATATATCAACAAGTGAGACAACAGATTGACCATGGATTTCTTCATGAAAAGAAAGAATGCACATGCACATCATTTCAACCTATCCAAATGTATGTGAGTGGACAAGCTGGAACAGGAAAAAGTTTCTTAACCCCTTCGGTGCTCATGATGAGCTCAGCTCGTCATGAGTTACACCTCTCGTGTGCTCATGACGAGCTGAGCTCGTCATGACCACACCCGTTTCTATTGTGGTCCAGCACAGCAGAAGAAGAACTCAAGCAGCCAAGGTGTTAATTAAAGTAATCACCAGTTATCTACAGAAAACAACTGAGTCACATTTGTCTCTTGTTGTAACTGCACCAACTGGGTTGGCAGCACACAACATTAAAGGAATTACATTACTTCGTTTACTAATGCTACCTGTGGAACATGAAAACAAATTTCAATATCACAAGCTATCTGGAGAAGCTTGTTTCAAGAGTGCTGAAGAAAATGAAACTTCTGATTATTGATGAGGTAAGCATGGTCTCAAACTTAATGCTTGCTTTTGTTCATGTAAGAATGCAGCAAATTCTTAAAACAGAGTATGACGTGTTATTTGGAGGAAAAACATGTCATGGTTTTCGGAGATGTATTGCAACTTACTCCCGTAAAAGGACAACCAGTATTTAAAACACTTGCGCATGAAGACACCAGAAAGTCTCTGGGTAGTGTTGGAAACGTTAACATTTGGTCATATTTTGAATACAAAGAACTCATTACAAATATGCAACAGGCAAATGATGTTGATTATGGAACTATTCTTCAAGATATAAGAATTGGACTACTGACAGAACATGGCAAACAAGCTTTGCAGAGTTGGTTACTTTCCAATTTGTTTTCAAATGAAAATATAGTTCCTGAGAAAATATACATGAAAATTACAGAAAACAAATCTGTAATATGCTTAATGCCAACACTGCTCAAGTGCTCTATATCCATCTTTTGAAGCAGGAAAATGAAGAAATAATAAAAATGGAAGCCATCGATAAAATAGAGCATGAACGAATCACTATTATTTTGACAGAAAAACTGAAAACAAAATTGGATTCTTTAGAAAAATCTATATTTAAAACTGCTGGTTTAGAAAAGAATCAATATGCATGTAGAAACTGTCGGGTAATTTTAGGGCGTACTTTGGACATAGAAAAAGGTTTAGTTAATGGAGCAATGGGCAAAGTTGTGGATTTTGTTAATTATCCGAATAAAGATGGTATTGTATTTTTAATAAATTAAATTTGATCAGATTGAAGAAGTGAAACAAATTAGTCGTTGTTCAGTTCGTTTTTTGCTTGTTAAAGATTTATATGTCAGCAGAATACAGTTTCCAGTTTCTCTGGCATATGCAGTTACTATTCATAAATCTCAAGGTTTAAGTGTAGACAGTGCTTTGGTGAACATTGGAAATACTGTGTTTAAAGCGGGTATGGCATGTGTTGCTTTGTCGTGAGTCAGAACTTTATCTGGTTTGTTTTTCATTGATTTTGATGACACAAAGGTTACTGCAGATGCAAACTGTGTAAAAGAGTATAATAGCTTAAGGAGAACGTATGCTTCCAATTTAGGTCAATATCCTGCATTTGAAAAGCGTGTAGTAGGTCGAAAAAGAAGGTTTGAGAATATCTGTAGTGAAGGTATAGATTTTTAAAATCTTTTTTTTGAAGAAACAAGGAAAATAACAATAAGAACAGGTGGCGTACATCGCGGAATGAAGGATCAATAAGAAACATACAGGGTATATAGACGGAAAATCATCAAGAAAGTCTGCTCACATGTTACATCTGGTACATGTCTGCACTACTATCAGGATAGTCAAACCAAACGTCTACCACCCACCCCTCCTCCCCAAGTAAACAGGATAAACATTGGATAACAGCCCAGCATAGAAGGTAGGGGAGAGGGTGCAGTCATAAGAAGGTTACGATGTTTTATCTACATATCGTACACAGTGAAATTACGCGACAATTGGCTAACTCACGCAAGTAATTTTGCCGCCGGAACCCGTCTACCCCTTAGCACAAAACCGCTACTCAAGAAGACCACCTATATCAGGATTTTGAAGGATTGCAAACAAAAAAACAACTACAAATACAATCTAAACAAAACACCCCTCCCCCCACCCTGCACCCCAGCATATGGCTAGTGAATGTATAGAGAAGGAAATAAAACAAGACAATGTTGTGATTGCAACAAAAAGAACAAGCATTTACAATGCAATAGGTCTCGCAGCATTAAAGTTTGAGTTATTGGCATTGTGCATGACAATGCGTTGCATAAAATTTTTAGCAAACTTTGAATTGGTGAGCAGTGAGAGTGTGTGCAAGAGTATGCTGTTACTCACAGCTGTTATTATTCACACAGCTCTGATGATGCACCTCATGCACGGGGCTGAAGCAGTTATTATTCACACAGCTCTGATGATGCACCTCAGACACGGGCTTACAGCTGTTATTATTCACACAGCTCTGATGATGCACCTGAGCACGGGGCTGACGCAGTTATTATTCACACAGCTCTGATGATTGCCCTGAGCACTGGGCTGACGCAGTTATTATTTACACAGCCCTGATGATGCACCTCAGCACGGGGCTGCCAGCAGTTATTATTCACACAGCTCTGATGATGCACCTCAGGCACTGGGTTTACAGCTGTTATTATTCACACAGCTCTTATGATGCACCTCAGGCACGGGGCTGACGCAGTTATTATTCACACAGCTCTGATGATGCACCTCAGCACGGGACTCACAGCTGTTATTATTCACACAGCTCTGATGATGCACCTCAGGCACGGAGCTGACAGTTATTATTCACACAGCTCTGATGATGCACCTCACGCATGGGCTCACAGAACGTAGGGTGAACTGTTTTCCTTATATTAAAAAAGTATGAAGGAGTCGTGCCTCTGAGATCCCAACAGGAGCACCATAACACCCTGGTGAATGTGATTAGGGTCCCACAGAGTCCCCCATCTCTTACAAACTAGTCTTCGCCGGAGATGAACCCGCACACCCTGTGGCGATGCATCTGTTTTAAGTCCCTTCCTGCTAGCCTTTATTATTTCAGTCCAACCTTGCAAAGAACCACTACTTGAGTTTTCCATTCATGCACTTGAAATCAAAAGGTCCGCTTCTGCGGTAGAATAGCCAACTGGCCAGATAGGGGCTATATTTCGCCAGTCCCACCTACATTGGCCAGGCTGGTACATGGAAGTCTCGGGAACGCTATTACAACTGGCCGCGGTGGGGTGAGGAGGAATGAAATTAATGTATTGCATTCGAGCTCCTTCTCCTTTTATTGTCCTTGCAAGGTACGTTAAGCTATTTTGTTTCTTGTGACCGTGAAACGTTGTTTTCTATGGGTTGTTGTTATTCTATGCTATAGTAAAACACGTTTTGCTTTGTAACCTGGTTTTTCTTTACCAAAGGAAGTGAGCGCAGTAGGCGGTGCTGGCCCAGCCATAGTGGCAAGCACCTAGATCCTGGTGCTGTGTGAGTGGCTGCTAAATGGGGCGCGGGTCACACTGCTACAGGTGGGGGCAGTTGCGTGGGGCTGCAGTGTGCTCAGAGGGCCGGGGCGTGGTGCAGGATGCGCGGTTACCTGGGTGTGGAAGGTCGTGCTGCCTTCCCTCCAGCATCCCCCCTGCTCGCAGCCGCACCGGGCCTCTTCCCGTGCTTGTGGCGGTGTTGTTGAGCTCCCTCCCGCTTGCCCTGGCCAGGGAGAGAGGCCTCGGTGGGAGAGGAGCTGCTGCGGCCGGGCGGCGGAAGGGACTTGGTCAAGAAGTTGAAGAGGGTGCTCTGACGGGACATGGCAGCGGCTGCGCTCGGCCTCCGCTGTGGCTGCACTCGAGATCTGACCGGGGAGCGTGGAGCGGCACTGGCGGTATGTGTGCGAGGGCGGGGGGGGGCTCGGTGCACTTGTGTGTGTGTGTGTGCGTGCGTGTGTATGTGTGCGACGGGGGGGGTGTGTCTCTGTATGTATGTGTGCGTGCGTGCATGGGCGCTCGTGTGTGTGTCTCTGTGTGTGCGCATGCGTGTGTGTTGGAGCTTCCCAGGAGACAGGAGATGGCCACAGCGAGCGCGTTCACGAGCACGTGGCCCGCTCCGATCGCCATGCGCGTGTCCAGGTCCTGTCTCCTGGAAAGCTGCGTCGCTGACTATAGGTCTCTGGCAAGACCGCGCTTTCGCGCGGTTAACGCCACGAGACCTAAAAACACAAGTTATAAACAGCCTACATGGACTCAGATGTCAATAATGCTGTAGAACAAAATCAGTACCATGGTATGAATGCATATAATGGAACATGGATTGGGACAGATTAGATAAATGAGCAGAAATATATGTTACAGCTGAGCAAATGTAGAAGACTGCGTGCTTGTGATTTAATACTAACTACTAATATCTACATTTATATAGGGTCAGATGAGCTAGGTCCCTAAACCCCACTTACCAGCGCAAGAAATGATGGAAGCGAATTACAAACAACACACAGTTTATATCCTCAAGAGTTCGGAGGACAAGAATTCAACAGAGGCTGTGTAAACAGACATTTGTAGTTTGTGTTCAACTTTTACCCCATAAAGCCGACAAATAACATTATGGAGAGTGGCTATGTCTATTTAAGGCATAATGAGAGGTTTGTAGACTGGGCTGTGGTGTTTATCTGGGTAAAGGCTTTCGAAATGTGTACTGTGGCATAATCCATTGCCCAGGGGCAGGAGAATGTCTCATGAAAAGATGTAAAAAAAATATTAAAATCCGAAAGAAAAAACTATAGTAGTAACAAACGATAGCTATTAGGGTGTAACACTCGGCTCTAGGTTATCATGGCTCCTCCATATAAATAAAGCAAAAGAGGTCTGTGAGGAGACACGGGATTTCAACATGGCGGACAGCTGGGGCCGTATTCCACCGATAGAGAACATTGCAGCCCTCGCCGAGCCGGACTTGAAAGGACCGCCCCTCTCCTAAGAGCTCCCTTCCGGCAGACGTCAGGAGAAGGAATATGAGAGCGGAGCAGCGTGGGGTCACAGACCGGCAGAGAGGGGCAGCGGGCAACGAGAGGAGAAACCGGCGGAAACCAAGGACTGCACGGAAGAGAACAGGACCGGACAACTTAGTTGTAGGAGGTAGGAGGGGGTCTTGGTGCACTCGTGTGTGTGTGTGTGTGCGTGCGCGCGTGTGTGTATGCGTGTGACGGTGGGGGGGCTTGGTGCACTTGTGTGTGTGTGCGCGCGCGTATGTGTATGTGTCCGACGGGGGGGAGTGTCTCTGTATGTATGTGTGCGTGCGTGCATGGGCGCTCGTGTGTGTGTCTCTGTGTGTGCGCATGCATGTGTGTTGGAGCTTCCCAGGAGACAGGAGATGGCCACAGCAAGCGCGTTCGTGCGCGCATGGCCCGCTTCGATCGCCATACGCGTGGCCAGGTCCTGTCTCCTGGAAAGCTGCGTCGCTAGCAATAGGTCTCTGGCGAGACCGCGCTTTCGCGCGGTTAAAGCCACGAGACCTATAAAGGACACTGTTGAAGAGATTGTTGGTTATCAGTTTGAAAATAGTTCAGGTGTCAAATTGCTATGCTAATGTAGTGGTCAATGTTGTTTTTTTTCTTGAAGGTTTGCAACAGCAAATTATAGAGAATCAGGAAAAAACATTTTGTTCTTTGTTGCATTCCATTTATGAAAAATTGAGAACTGATATAAGTAAAATACAAAGTGTCTGTGATGTTCGTATTCTTTTGGATGTATGTTCTGGCTCTACACAATTTACGCAGAATATCCAACAAGATGCTTAGGAATTTTCTAATGTATATGCTTGCTGTATTGGAAAATGAAGGCATAGAAAGGTAAAATATTTTTGGCCTTAGTTATAAATGGGAACATTATTGTGAAAATTGAATGTATACATGTAGCACTAACGTAGACACTGAAAGATTTCTATATTTGTCATTACCAGACTGTAAATCAGTGTCTTTCGCTTAATTAGTTAAAGCAGCAAATCAAAACATGGAGTGTAGCCAATGCAAATCAGAAATGTTATCAACATTATTTATACAAAGGTATGGACAATATATAATTTTAATGATGCAACGTTGTACAGCTGATGGGAGAAAATTGGACACTTTAATAAAACATTTTGTAGCAACTCAACTATCAATATCAGGAAGGACTTTTGTAGCAGTAGCAATTATTTTCCACATTGTCTTGGTGTATAGGTTTAAGGGACGTCATTTACAGTGTTTATAAATGTTAGTTATAAAATGTGCTTAGCAGTAAGCATTTTATATGTGTGTGATTTGCATTATATGGTATTTTATTGAGGACGGTATTGGGAATTTGGGATGTAGGGGGCCCTAAATTGCAAATTCGGTAATTTACCGATTCAGTATTTTAAGGAATCGGTAAATTACCGATTCCTTAAAATACCGAATCGGTAAATTACCGAATTTGCAATGTAGGGAGCACTTAAATGAGTGCTTTCCCCTTTTTGGGATTCGTTATTTACCACCAACTACAAGTTGGTGGTAAATAACGAAAAGAAAAAAAAAGCAATTTTATTCAAATTGCTTCAGTGCCATGTTGCAGACATACATGCCCAAAGGGCATGTATGTCTGCAACATGTGCACCCATACACAATTGAGGGGTGCAACAGGGTGTCAAAGTGACACCCTGCCACCCTTCAATGTATTCCCCCTTTTATTTACATTCATTCCTATGGGCCTCCAATGAATGGCAATTACCGAATCGGTAAATACAGATTCGGTAATTTTATTACCGAATTATTAGCTATATCCCATTTACCTATTCTTAAAATACCGAATCGGTAGGATTCGGTATTTAAGAATAGGTACATTGAGATTACCTAGATCTGGCCCTAAAAGAAACAAAATTTCTTAACATAAAATTCCTTAACTTAAAACACATCACTGAGTGTCTTTGCACATATCACATTAGGCCCCATCCCTTCCCTTCAGTAATCTAAAAACATGTCCTATAAGTTTGCCAAAACGTAAGTGCTTATAAATTCATCTTGTTCTCTGCAGTACTGAGATTTTTCTACTTATTACTCATATAATAAGAATTGGCCTAGCCATTAACTCTCATTCATATTTACAAGGAGAGGAAAAGGCACTCTATATACCTTTTCTTCTCCATGTAAATACAACCTCATCATACACACCACTTTGCGTTGAAAGGGCGTTCTATAGGCGTTGCTTTGCGTGTTTGCACAGAACAGTCATAGAACAAGACACATCACCAGATTTATCAGAAATGATAAATCTGGACATGTTTGTGAATGCTGCACCAACCTCCAATTGGTGTACCACGCCACAAAAAGGAGAATTATTTTCATTTCTCCTCATTTTTTCTCTTTGAATGTATGCTAAAATACACAGCATACATTGAAGGAGAAAAATGCCTTCACAAATTGTTTTTGTGCAGAATGGTGTGTCTTTTTGAACAAAAACAAACTCCATATGACACAGATATCCTTGCATATACAACACAGAAACACAGGGGGTCTAACAGCTGAGAAGATAAGCTGTGCTGTCAAACCGAACTATCAAAGTTTCGGAGTGCAAAAGTCACCTAAGGACAGCCTGTTAAGCTCATGGGTGAACATTACGTTAAGAAGCACACAGACACTGATGGGTCACCTACAGATTGGCTGGCATAATCCGCACCATGATGCAATGGGTTACCATCAAAATAGACTTGATGATCAGTCCTATCATCTGGCCATACCCAGGTGTAATCAGCTAGTCCCCTGATCATTGGGACTTGTAAGCCACACCATTCGTTGCTGGTTTTGGATTTGGTCCTACCAACATGAATGAGCCACCATCTGGTTGCTGATCTTTTGATGATTAGTGAAATAAAGTGCAACAAACAAAATATTAAATGTGGTGAGATTAAAATAGGATGGTGTGTCCCTCTTCAATGAATGTTATTCTTCGGCTGAGCAACACCTCCTAATTAAAAGAACTAGAACAGTGCAATGAAGACAGTCAACAAATATCTGTCTAATAGTGGGCCAACATGTTTCTGCCTATCGGGCAACCTGTCCCTTGGCTTTCATCAGGGCCTCTGTTCTTACAATCGTTGCACTTAGTGATATGTAAACAAAAAATAAAAATACAGAAAGATAGGGTTGGATACGATACAACCTGTACCAACCACAAACCTTAAACCTCCGTATCACTGGAAAACTAGGATTTCTATAGAAGAAAAATACAAAAATTAGTGTGACCTTGCTTGTTCTGTGGCTTTCCAACATATAACTCACCCAGTATCTTTGTATAATAATAAAAATTCGATTGCTCACCCTTCATGATGGGGGCATTGACCTCACCTCACCTGGACCTTGCTCAGGATCTACGAGGCCCCGCACTGTATAGAGAAAAGAAGTAAAACAGAAAAGTAGTGGTGCAAGGGTGCCTGTGTCTCCACATGGCTGCAGTTTAAGCAGAAGCGCAGAGGGAAGCACAGACTTGCAACATATTTATGTACATATGTTACATCCCTGTGCTTCAGAAGTACCACAGCACGCTGTAGCTAAACAATTTACAGTGTCATGCTGCAGCACTTCCATATAGTTCTGCACTTATACATTCACCATACACCACAAATGCATTCTTTCAGTCAATTATCCACTAGATATATATTCATGTAAACTTTCACAGACTAGAATACCAATTTAGATCTTTTTTTAACCTGAGTAGTCAGTTCTGAAAAGAACTTTTTTTTTCTTTTTGTGGTTTTATATATTTTGTTTGATTTTCCGTTTTTTTTTTAACAGTGAGAAAAAGTCAACAGGACAAACAAAACCAAAAACTTTGAGGAGAAAAAAAAAAGAAACTAGCATCGATGGTGATCGATGGCACGACAAACAAAGTCCACTGACTGCATTACAAATTAAACGATTGCATTGCACGCAATGCATCTTCACTTTCCCAAATTGGTGCTCAAGTAGATGGTGATGCCCCAGAGGTGCTAGGTACAGCTGGTGGTGCAGGAGCATTTGTACGCAGTCTTCTCAATTCCTCACGTGAAAAGTTTCCTGGATGAAGTGACTGCAGGTGTTTTCTAATGCTAGCAGTCCCACATGAGTACTTCTTGTTTGGGTCTCCTCTGGAGAGCACCGCCTTGCAGATCTTGCACATAACCTTCGTGGCATTTACTTTTCTTTGCCCCGCTGGGAAAGTAAAACATTTCTAAACAGTGGAGGTATATTTTTCTGGAGGGGTAGGTTCTGCAACAAATTCTTCTGCCTCAGAATGTTCAGAGTATGAGGATTCTACTACAGGTGTAGCCATTTTTTTGTCTAAAAACCAATTTGAGATCTCCAAAGCAAAAAAATCTAATCTTCTTCTGAAGACAGGTCTTCTCTCAAGGAAGGTCTAAGAAGAGTGATTGAAATGGGTGGGGTTGTTGATTAGTTAGAATAGGAAGTGTTATAATCAAATCTCTTTTTTTCTGGTCACATGGGGTCCGCGTAGGGTGCGCGCACCCAGCGCAACTTTGCGAAATTGCATCTAAAAGTAATGTAACTTTATTAAAAGTAAAAGAATATTATTTTTATGATTAGCTCAGATAATGTCTTGCCTTAATATATATATTAAATATATATATATATGTCTTTAGACATTAAAAAATGTCGCCGGAGTTGTGCACACACCGCATCCAACACGCATATGACGTCATGGGCAACTGCGCGACCGTCGCGTACCGTAATCCGTATATGTCACGTATGCGCTACAAGTCACATACCAGTCTCATAGCGATCACATAGGGAAACTTGTACCCGTTGCACATCCTACGCGGATCCTACACAACAATCCTAAAATGACAGATAGGTTCCGCGCAGTGATCGAGAAGGGTGCGCTTTGGGTGCGTGACTGAAAAAAACAAGAAAAAAAACAATAAAGAAAATAATATAAATATATTTAAAAGAATAGAAAATAATAGAAAAATATATATATATTTATTTAAAAAAAATATTTTAATAAATATGTGTAATGTTATTTAAAAAATAAGATTTCTAAAAATAAATAGATTAAAAAATGTAGTAAAAGAATATAAAAAAATAGAACAATAAATATATTTAAAAATTATCATTGAAAAAAACCTTTGAAATTAACTGAAAAAAACCATCGGTTTGAGGCCTGTTATAGTTAGGAATTATCTTTTAAAAAACCTTTGAATTTCACTGAAAAAACATAGGTTTCAGGCATGTTATAGTTAGGGATTAGCATTTAAGAAACCTTAGAAATTCACTGAAAAAACCATAGGTTTTAGGGGTGTAATAGTTAGCTGGACATTTGACTCGTACAAAACCAATGAAATTCCTCTGGTATAGTTAGTATTCTCACCGACCTGATCTATTCCTTAAAAATAATTTTTAATTTAACCAGTTGGTTTGATTACCGGGCAGCACCACGTTCTCGATATGCCCGCTATAGCCAGTCGAATCAATGACATACGTATAAGGAATGGGACATACTGGAATTGGAATACGTGGCTAATCTGTTGAGCTCTAGTCAAATCTGCTTACCCCTTGCTCTCCCCTGTTATGTTTTTATTTTATTTTTGCACCATTCACCCTCCAATCACTGTCTTTGTAGTGAGGCACCCCTGTATATAACCCCCCTCACTTTTTGAGTTTATTAAAAATCAAACTTAGGGTTGCTCTTTTGGGACACACATAGGACATCCTATAAGAATTTTAGTAGGCTTGCCCGATGTCACTGAATACCAAGGACCAAAATATGGTTCAAAATACCATAAACCGTATAATGGGCCACATGGCCATGACTCTATTCACGACAGGAGCTTGCAGCTGATTGTACTGTAAGAAATTTCTTTGATTATCAGTCTGGTTTTCTGCACTTATGTGGAGTAACATATTGTGCTTTAGAATGTACACAAATTGTATAAGGATGAATTTTATAATCAACACGATTTATAAAATGGAATGTATATAACTTACCGATTTCTTAACATAATTCTGTTTTATGTATACAACATGCAAAAGTCTGTCTTCTAGCTCCAAACATGAACTAAGGTACTTTGGTCCTTTTTCTATTTACATAACTGTATAATGGGCCACATGGCCATGATTATATTCGTGACAGGAGCTTGCACCTGAATGTACTTATTATCAGCCCGTTTTTTTCTGCACTTATGTGGTTTAACATATTGAGCTTTAAAATGTACACAACTCGTATAATGATTCATTTTATAATCAACTCGATTTATAATATGGAATGCATATATGTGCGCAATTAACTTACTGACTTTGGACATGATTTTGGTTTATGTATATAACGTGCAAAAGTCTGTCTTCTAGTTCCATGCATGAACTAAGGTGCTTCGGTCCTTTTTCTATTACTTGTAAATACATGATAAAATAGTGGATCTGTAAAATGCAAAACTGGTTTGGGAAGAAGACCGTTGTGGTCGAAACGCATTGCCAATATCAACTGATTTTTGCTAACACGAACCCTGGTGTGTGAGTGACTTTCTTTGTGCAAATTTAGCCCACGGAATTTCCGAACATTTTTAAGCTGGGTCCTGACACCCGGAACTCTCACCGATGCCAAGAGGAGTGGAGCTGGTACGTGTCAGGAAGCGTTCTTTATATATATATATATATGTATATATAAATATAAATATATATATATATCGAGGCAAAACCAAAGCTCCAAGGTTCCTACCTGTTGGAGACGCACTCTGACATCCACTGCAGCAACCTTCATGAGGTAAAAGCCGGATCGGCAAGCGGATCCAGTTTACAGCATGCCTGGCAATTTACACCGGACACATTTCGTGCTCATTGCACTTTTCAGCGGCGCGACAGTCATTTTGGCATAGAGGCCACACCTCACACTTAAAAATATGAACCCTCCAATGGGCGACTCAAATGAGTCTGCGTTGGTTTGTGGGTCTTGTAGTGTGTGCTTCGGTTATGTGCCGCTGTCTGAGCTGCTTCAAGCCCACCAATGGGCCTCCACTCGCACATCCGGCTTGTCAATCCTCCATGGATGCCTCCACATTGACACTCCCTGATTCGGAGTTCCGTGGCCCCAAATTTCAGGGTGGTGTATCTCCCGCGGCTGGGAGGCCGCGTATAAATCAAAGCTCGAAGGTTCCCACCTATTGGAGACGTACTCTGACATCCACTGCAGCAACCTTCATGAGGTAAAAGCCGGATTGGCGAGCGGATCCAGTTTACAGCATGCCTGTCGATTCACGCCGGACGCGTTTTGTGCTCATTGCACTCTTCAGCGGCGCGACAGTCATTTTGGCATAGAGGCCACACCTCCTACTTAAAAATATGAACCCTCCAATGGGTGACTCGAATGAGTCCATGTTGGTTTGTGGGTCTTGTAGTGTGTGCTTCAGTTATGTGCCGCTGTCTGAGCTGTTTCAAGCCCACCAATGGGCCTCTGCTCGCACATCCGGCTTGTCAATCCTCCATGGATGCCTCCACATTGAGACTCTATGTTTCGGAACTCCGTGGCCCCAAATTTCCGGGTGGTGCGTCTCTCTCGGCTGGGAGGCTGTGAATAAATCAAAGCTCCAAGATTCCCACCTGTTGGAGACGCACTCTGACATCCACTGCAGCAACCTTCATGAGGTAAAAGCTGTATCGGCGAGCGGTTCCAGTTTACAGCATGCCTGTCAATTCACGCCGGTGGCGTTTCGTGCTCATTGCACTCTTTAGCGGTGCGACAGTCATTTTGGCATAGAGGCCACACCTCCCACTTAAAAATATGAGCCCTCCAATGGGCGACCCAAATGAGTCTGCATTGGTTTGTGGGTCTTGTAGTGTGTGCTTCAGTTATGTGCCACTGTCTGAGCTGTTTCAAGCCCACCAATGGGCTTCCACTCGCATATCCAGCTTGTCAATCCTCCATGGATGCCTCCACATTGAGACTCCGTGATTCGGAGCTCCATGGCCCCAAATTTCCGGGTGGTGCATCTCCCGCAGCTGGGAGGCCGCGTATAAATCAAAGCTCCAAGGTTCCCACCTGTTGGAGACGCACTCTGACATCCACTGCAGTAAACTTCATGAGGTAAAAGCTGGATCGGCGAGCGGATCCAGTTTACAGCATGCCTGTCGATTCACGCCGGATGCGTTTTGTGCTCATTGAACTCTTCAGCAGCACGACAGTCTTTTTGGCATAGAGGCCACACCTCCCACTTAAAAATATGAGCCCTCCAATGGGTGACTCGATTGAGTCCGTGTTGGTTTGTGGGTCTTGTAGTGTGTGATTCAGTTATGTGCCATGTCTGAGCTGTTTCAAGCCCACCAATGGGCCTCCACTCACACATCCGGCTTGCCAATCCTCCATGGATGCCTCCACATTGAGGCTCAGTGATTCGGAGCTCCGTGGCCCCAAATTTCCGGATGGTGCAGCTCTCGCGGCTGGGAGGCAGCGTATAAATCAAAGCTCCAAGGTTCCCACCTGTTGGAGATACACTCTGACATCAACTGCAGCAACCTTCATGAGGTAAAAGCCGGATCGGCGAGCGGCCTAAGTGGAAGGTGTGGCCTCTATGCCAAAATGACTGTCGCGCCGCTGAAGAGTGCAATGAGCACGAAATGGGTGCAGCGTGAATTGACAGGCATGCTGTAAACTAGATCCGCCCGCGGATCAAACATTGGGCGGGGGGGTCGAGCGGCCCCCTTCCTGGAGCCCTTGATGGCCGTGGGGACCGCCAGCCCCCAGGGCTGGCTCCTGCAGTGTCCCGGGTGCCCCTGGGACACTGCTGTTTGCTATGGCAGGGTGGGAGCACGGCACCCGCCCTGCCATAAAAAACTCTGCTTTGCTTCATTGAAGCGAGAGCAGGGAAACCTGCTCTCACTTCAATGAAGAAAAGCAGGATTGCTTTTCCACAAGGGGAGCTGCATGTCAGCAGCTTCTCTTGTGGAAAAGAAATATCGGCTCCCGCAGGAGGCTAGGAGCCAGCAGGACTGTGGAGGCATTGGGGCTCCCCCATGGTCCCCATTGGAGCAGCCAGGCCCTGGCGGATGGGGTCCCCTGGGCCAGAAGTGGCCCAGGAGGGGGGTCACGTGCCCCCCCTCCCTCAATAAAATAAAATAACAATAAAAAAAGGAGTGAGAGCCCCAGGGGATGGGGTCCCCGGAGCTAATAGTTGCCTCAGGAGGGGGCCACGCAGCCCCCTCCTAAAAATTAATGTAAAAAAATAAAAGAAATGTGGACATGCGGCGGTAGATGGGGTCCCCGGGGCCGAAATTGGCCTCAGGAGGGAGGCAGCGCGGCCCCCTTCTTGTTTTAATTTTTTTATTTATTATTATTTTTTTTTTTTAAAAGACAGGCCCTGGGGGATGTGGTCCCCAGGGCCCCAAAATATCTAAAATAAGGGGAGCCATTCAGCCCTCCTTCTAAAAAAGAATTTTTAAAAAAGGCATTGCACCTGAGGCCCCGCCCCTCCCTGCAGCACTCAGCAAACACGCCCCTGGTGCGTTGTAAGTTGGAGAATTAATTCTCCTTGAATACTGAGGGTCCCTGAGGGCTAACTAGCCCACGGGGTACATCCAGTATGCGCCACAGAGCTGTATTGCAGAGAGGTGTTCAGAGACCACGCCCCTTTTTACACCTTTCTGCAACACAGCTCTGTGGTGCTTACTCGAGGTACCTGGTGGGCTAGTTGGCCCCCAGGGACCCTCAGGATTCAAGGGGACTTAATCCTTTAACTTATAACGCACCAGCGGGCGCGTTTGTATGTTAGGTCAAGGTAACTAGTAGACAGTCTGTATCTCTCCAGTGAGAGCTGTAGCTTATTGTGTACTGGTTCTTAGGAAACCCCAGTATGAGTTTTAGCTACTGTGTACTGCTAGTGGGAATCATGTTCCGTTAAAAAATGATTTGTGCTAGTGTACAGTCTTGTCTAGTTGGCTGGGCTCGCTGTAAAAAGTGTTCTAATTAGATCTTATATTCATTCAGAGCTATAATGATAATGCCCTCATGTCAGTGCATCTTAAATCGTGTTGATTCTGCCCGAAGGTCTTGACACGTCGCAGGTTGAGTAGGTCCTTTTGGAGTTCCCTTGGTGATTCCTCAGATAATGGACACCACAATGGGACCACGGCGGTCCTGGCAAGTATACTGCAGCCTCCTGACTGCCACAGAACTGTCAGAGAATGGTGGTTCCCTGGTGGCTGCAGTGGGGCAATGGCAGTCCGAGCGCCCTAATCATAATAGGTCAGTCAGGAGACTGCCCTCCCACGCTCCCCCATGAGTCTGGCAGTCCGTGGATAGCCAGACTTGTGATCAACCCCATAGGGTGCACAGCCCAGGTTTGTGATCTACATCTTTAACTGCCCCCTATAACATATCATGTGTATTTGTAAAGCACATGTTCACTCAGAACTGTATCTTGGTGCTAACCCAACTAATTGGTACTCATTTTATTGACCTCAAAAATATGAAAGGCTGAGTAGACCTGCTGGAATTTGAACCTGTGACCATGAGGGCAGACACAGGCCCCTACAGTGGATGTATTAGTTTACTATGCCACCAGATACCAGTACAGGTGCATGTGTGAGTCTGTCCAGGGAAAAGCACATTAGTGAAAGATGGGCTGGCTATTTAAAGCTGCCAATCCACTTTTCACTGAGGTGGTAAAACTGGTCTCACATTTGAAGATTGGGCAGGGATTTTCCTGCTGATGGGTAATGTTAGTAACTGTTCCACTCTAGACAGGAATGCCTTCAGAGTCTCTGGGACACCTGTGTTCGGCTCCCAAGGGGCATTTTTGTGGTGCACACTCAGTAAGCCTCCTGGCAGATCCATTGCCTCAGAGCTTTGTGTGTAATATAGCACAAGTGCAGAGGAGACAGTGTTTGTTCCTTTGCATGGAAGGGAACACCCCATTGTATTTGCATGGGTGCACAAATGTGAGTAGTTGCTATCCGTATTATATATATTTATTATATATAATATTATATATATATATTATATATTTTATGACACTACTACAACAAAGTGTCCCAGGGGCCCAAGAAGCCATCATAAATGACAGTTAAACCCCAAGACACTTTTTGGAATATGCCTCCGCTTCTGTAAATGCATGTTATTTTATATGCACATCTAAAATCAGTGATATTTTACCATTCTTTAAATTGATTGCACTTGCTGCATATGTATGGTAGGCCTGGGCGGAGTTTGCGAAGTTGCACTATGTGTAGCTGCGCTAAGTCGAGATGAAAGTTTGCCGTGCTATGTGGGGTTCTGCTAGCAAGTGGAGTTTGCTACTGCGCCCGTTTTCATTGAGATGGAAAAACGGAGTGCATCGCAAATCGCACGCGAACAGCACCATGCTGTTCTGAAGTTGTTCCCGCATTCTAAGTCAATGCACCATGCAGTCCACATGGGTGCGACCATCTTGTTTTTCAACTCTCTGTATGGTGCTGGACCTAAAATACGGTCTCCTTTTTATCTGTGTACTCCTTCCCCTTTAAAACTAATCCCCCAGCATTTGTATTTTTTACATTAGCGTGTGTCTTTTTGAATTTTATGTTTTTGTGAATTCATTTTGAGTTTTTCTCTACTTTTTGTTTATTTATTTCTTTGTTTCTTTCCTTTTCCTTTTTTTATGAACACATCCAGTGCCATGGCAGAGGCAGGGCGGCTACGTTGCTTGTGGCAGAGTTCCGGGCGATCTTTGGTAAGCAGGAGGTAGCAGCATGGTTTTATTTGTGCAGCGCCACCTCTCATCCATGCTGGCAGCTGTCCAGGTGGCAGATGCCCCCTGCAGGAGCTTCGGCTGTACTGGGGGAGGGTGTGCTTGTGCGGGCGGCACACCAGCCAGGTTCAGTGCACCGTCCGGCAGCTGACACACCACTGGGCAGTAATCCTGTACCAGGAAAAGGACCTGCTCAACCTGCTATGTGTCAAGATTACGGGCTCTGTGTGTATTATTTTATTTGCTGTGTTTGTGTTCTATAGAGCATTTTTCTCCGAATAGCATGCTGCTCACACTCAGAGGTAAGTTATGTTTAGTTGATGCTGGTATATTATTGTGTGATCCAGTTTCTAGTTGCTGCTAGGCAGGTGCTCAGTGCTACCTAATTGTACTCATCTTTGGAGTTCACTTTGGCTGATTAATTAAGAAGCCATTGCAGACTGTTCTTCGGTCACTACTGTGAATCAGTGATATCAGTGAGTAGTGCGTTTTCTCTGTGACTTTGTTAATGTCGTTCGTACAGCTCCAAGTTCTTTATTTCACAGCCAAGTGTAGTATGCATCTATGCATTGCAAAAAAGGAGACTGAGGTGGTCCAACAAAGGGGTTGAAAAATGGGGCTAGAATCAAAGATCATTCACTGCAATGCATTAGTTCCATAGTTTTTGTTAAGGAAATTTGGAGTAGGGATTTCAGGATTAGTATGGGCAACTCAACGAAAGTGGATAGAATCAATTCAAAAATAGTACTAAAGGCGATCTGTTTTAGAGAAGTACAATGTGACTGCATTTGCTTGTCATAAATAAATTGTGGATGTTATTAACCGAATCACTAATCTATTTTTTGTATATTCTTCACTTTTTACATCAGCACCCAAGGGTAAGAAGAGGGATGTTCAGGAGACAGGACTGGAAGTAGCTGGTCAGCCAGCACCAACCATCAGTGCAGCTGCTGAGCATTCTGCAAACCCCAGTAAGTCCTATTAATTATTATTATTACTTCCTTAATGGGGGTTTTATTCATGTTCTTGACTTAGGGTAGAATCTTTGGTTATTGTAATGCCGGTGCTGTCTATTATGAAGATTGCAGGCCCAAGTAAGCTAGTATTATAAATATATTTGCCAATGCATGTTTGTCGAGAGGGCTTTCTTTTTCCTTTTCATGCTTTAACACAGTTGAGTTCACGAGGGAGTGGCCATGGTCATCCTGGACCAAACTCCACCAATGTAGTGTTCTGCTGTCTCATTCATTTATACAGTATACCAGCAGGTTCCCATGACAATGGAGCATGACTGGAAAAAAAGTATGAGGTCCCACTCCCAGTGCATTTGCCAATCAACACCATAAAACTTTCATTAACTATTATTCCACCCTCAGCTCGCCTAAATTTGTGAACCAATTAAACGCCCAGAGTGATATTTTTGTTAGAAGATACTGCAGTGCTAGCTGGACTATTGTGTTGTACTGCAGTTGTATTTGGTGTGGCAAATCTGGCATCTAAAATATATATAATCTTTTATTCTAGCCACACAGAACACCAGTGATGCCAGCTCCACAGCCACTGCATGAAGAAATTCAGACAAGTCAGTTGGAGGGGGGAGTAGTGGCAGCAGGGACAGCCACTGGCAAGTCATATCATTTCTTGCATTTACTATAGCCACTAACTAGTACAAGGCCGTCGTCAAAACATGACCGTGAACCCCGCCCAGCTTGACCACCTGAAGCAGTGGTTCAGTTATTACTATGGCCTCTTCTATCTGCAACTGAAATCACCAAAGCTCACATAATGAGCGTTGATGGCTTGAGGGAAACATGAAAGAACAGTAGGTTAAAAAAAGGACATGGGATATGAGTGAAAGGGTGGATGGGTGAAAAGGTGCATGGGTCGGTGTTGTATAACATTTTAGGACCCAATTGTAATTTTCCCGATGCATGCCCTTATATAGGTATAAATCACCATATCCTTATATAGGCATAGAAATCATAATCATGTTTAGACATAGCTCATGCATTCCAAATACGGAAGGGCTGCTTCCACTAGTTCAGAAAATCTACAACGATTTCTTGGAAAACTCGGCTTCAGCAGCTAAGAATTTCCCTTTGCTCGAAAACTGACTTGTCCAAGAACTCATGGAGTTATCAAAGAACTGAGACTCTTTGATGACGTTATTATGTCCAACCTTATGCCAAACTCGGCACCTTCAAGGTATAAATATGCCCACACTTGCCATAGCAAACACACAGTGGTTTGGAGCAGTTCTACTATCTGCTTGCCCGATGCATCTCGCTGCAGCAAGTGCCGAATGAAGCCAACCCTCCAGCAGACGCACTGAGAGAGACGCTGTCCTTTCTTGCGGGTTGTTGGGAAATCGAGTCCAGTGATAGAGAGATACTAGACCTCCTTCATTCTAAACTAAGGTACGGAGCTGATTAGACCCTAAGAGAAATCTTGGATAGATTCTTGGCAAAAAGAATACTAAACCCATGCTACATCACACTTACTTCTTCCCTCGTACTAGACCCAGGTTAGGTACATCGGGGTAAGCGTATTTTAGAAGCACCAGTTGAGTACTTTTAGTCTTTATTATTTATGCATGTATTCTATGGCTTAGAAACCATACCATGCTTTTACAGAATTATTTTATATTCCTTTTTAATATTTTATAAACTCCTCAAATGAGCTCTTTTCCCTCTATAAGGAGCTCACGGCACTTACTAGGACTGAGACCAAAGACCTCGTCTCCACTGAAATATGCAAATCTATCGCTGATCACTTTGTAAACAAGGTGGAGCGGATATACGTGTCTTTTCAGCAGGGGACAGCGGAAGAAGTATTGGCTAGGGATATCGGCAAAGGACCGACTATGAACGCATGTCTTAAAGAATTCACGGTCTCTCTGAGGGAGGAACTGATAAAGATAATTATGAGCATCCAGTCAGGTTCCCCTACGGATGTTGCACCCCCTAAATTTCTTAGGAACCATGTTCACCTCCTATGGAGCTATATAGGCAATCTGGCTCTTCTTTCCTTTCAAGAAAGACAAGTGCCTGAGGAATGGAAACTTGCACAGGTAGTCCCGATTAAAAAGAAGGCTAACCTGAGCATCTCTAACTTGGACAATCTTAGGCCCATCTCTCTCTTACCGTTCTGTGCCAAAGTGGTGGAAAAACTGGTCACCAATCAGTTGGTTAAATTTGTGGAAGATAATCATCTTTTACACCCCTCCCAATCTGGTTTTAGGGCGAAGCATTCAACTGAAACTGCCCTTCTTTTCTCCACAGAACTGCTTTGCCAGAAAGTGGATGAAGGACAGACTGCCGCCCTGATATTGCTGGACTTAAGTGCGGCATTTGATACCGTATCGCACTCTAGACTGCTTGCCCGTCTGAGTGAAATGGGAGTTGCCGGCTCGGCGCATGAATGGATGGTCTCCTTCCTGGCGGGTAGAAAATTTCAAATACACTGCCCCCCTTCAGATCCACGCCTCGAACTTTAAATCAAGGGGTCCCGCAGGGTTCCATTTTAAGTCCTGTACTATTTAATCTATATAAGGAACCCCTGGCCAGGATGGTGGAATCTTATGGGGTGGATATCGTATCATATGCGGATGATACGCAACTGGTGGTTTCTCTATCCCACAACCCAGTTGAGACGGCAGATAATTTCTCTGCGTGTCTTGTGACACTGGCAAATTGGATGAAGTGTAACTGCCTTTGCCTAAACAGTAATAAGACTGAACTGCTTGTTATTGGCTCCTCTCCTTCTATCTGGTCATCAGCCTGGTGGCCCACTGAAATGGGTCCTACACCTATCCCCTCTGACACCGTGAAGAATTTGGGTGTTCTTTTGGACTCCAATCTCACATACTCCCAACACATAGGTAAGATGGCGGGGATATGCTATGGTATATTGAAGGTCCTGCGTAAAATCTTGGATCTCCTACCTATTAGAGACAGGAAAACTCTGGTCCACGCACTGGTTACGTCCCATCTTGAATATGGGAATGCCTTGCTCTGTGGCCTCAGTAAAAGGGGAATGACCCAGTTGCAATGTGTTCAAAATGCGGCGGTCAGGCTTGTTCTGAAGCTGAAGAGGAGTTCGTCGGGAAAACGTGCGCTTCAGAGCCTGCACTGGCTCCCCATGTGGGAACGCATTAGGTTCAAGACCATGTGCATTAGTCACCGCATTGCACATGGCAGGGGCCCGGTCTACCTTCACAAGTTGCTAACTATCTACCGTCCTAGGCGTCTTTTGAGATCCATGGGCAGTATGCAGTTTTCGATACCTCGCATATATAAAGCACGGATGGGAGGGCGATCTTTTAGATTCCTGGCCAGTAAACAATGGAATGAACTTCCTGTTGAACTGCGGATGGAGCCGTCAGAAACCAGGTTCTGGCAGAAACTGAAGACCTATCTATTTCCTGAAGATTAGTATAAACTTAGGGTTTCTCTTCCCCTGCCCCCTCTCCTCTCCGTGGTCTGATCTTGTTTTCTTAGCTGTGTTGTAACGCATCCTAGCGCGGAGACGCACTGTTTTTAGTGTATTCAGGCGCTTAATAAATGTTTTTATTATTATTATTATTATAATACTCTTCTTTCTGTACGCATTATACTTTGCAGGAAGTATTACGATTGTTGCAGTTAATTTCTTCTGCATGAGAAAGAAGACTGTTCAATAAATACCTTTTATTGAAAACGCCCGTCTCTCTATTTCTCTGCACCTCTGGAAATATCTATCTATTGTTTCCACGACTCTGAAGATCAGTTTTATCTTGGGGAAAAAGTTGTCATGTTTATGCGGTTGTCAGAAACTAAATTCCTTCTTGTGAACTCGAGAAAGTTTCTAGTGACCTCTGAGCTAGCTGACACTCACAATTATGTCTAATATATTCGATAGCGGCCTAGTAGAAATAAGTCCTATGTCCCATCTATAGTATATTATATTCCAATGCGCAGAGCCTATTGGGAATATAGGAACTACACTACATGGCGCCCAACTTTTGGTAAGGCACTAATTTAACGCTAGATACTAGAGTAACTCAGTCATGCTTTTCACAGAGACCCCTTTTTCCCGTGAAATACTCCAATAGACGTCTGGAGTGGGTTAAAGGCTAAAAAATCCGCCATAACTGAGTAGGACGAAAAATCCTATGTGTTAGTTTTTGGTTAAATCAACGTTGAAGAATACAGTGTGCCAAAATATTGTGCACCTAATCTTTGTTTCCTTGAAACTTGCTCTGCAACTTTCATTAAACAATGTCGCTTAACGGCGACAACAACGCAACAGGTGGAGCTGCAGTAAATGCAAACCAACCAGGCATTGACGTTACAGGGTATAATGAAGACGACGATGATGCTATAATCATCCCGGAAAACTGAAGGAAAACCATAGCTATCAAGCTTATAGAAAATGGCCTATCACCAAGAGGTGGTAGGGTAACATTTGTCATAGAGGCACACGAATATCGGCAGACAGAGGTTTTCTGTTCATGGATTATCTTTCCGCAGCAAATCCAACAACACATGTGTTCCACTTCTACAAGATAGAGGAACCTCCAGCGGAATACGTTCCTTTCGAGGACGTTGAAATTCCACTAACTTACCAAGAGCATCAGCTCTGGTTTAAAGGTGCCCTACAACATCAAAATCACATTACCAGGCTCGGTCCATTTGGTAGACCAGGAGCAACATGGCCGGTACTAGCCAGCTATACATCACATCCTGCCATTGAACAAATGACAGGTCAGAAATATTAGCTCAGCTAAAACAATTAATAAAAATACATAGACAATTGGTACAATATGTCATGCGGACTCTAACAGTCCAACCTGCTATAAGAATTCCACAGCACACCCCTCATCAGGGGAACACAAACAAAATTACACCCCAGAATATACAATCAGTCATTGGTAAATTGCCCGCAAAAAGGGAACAAATTCCATTCTGGTTAGCTAAAAAAATAACTCAAATAGAGGCAGTATTTCCCGATAGTACACCTCATGAGAAACACAGGATTCTAACAATCTGTTTACCAATGGGGATAGCACCACACGTGGAGGACTGTGACACTTGGGGTACCAGACGTCCTGAAACAGATTAAAAATGAATATGGACCAAAACCTGCCTTGAATCTTGGTATGAAATTACTAAAAGATTACAAACAGGTCTCTGCTATATTATGAGCTAACATTAAAGGTGAAGCAGCATCCGTGGCAATCTGCCAAAACTTAAAAGAACTTGATGTAACTGAGCAACCGTATGAACTTGCCAGGATAATAGAAAAATCCTATGAAGAACTCGGTAGAGATAGTTTGGGAGGGAAACCAGTAAAGCCCGAACTAACAGACAATCCTGAAAAGGTTTTTATTAAAAACAATCTCACCACTCCTAAAAAGAAGTGGGAAAATACTAGACAGACACTTCCTAAAGAGAAGCGTTCCCAATCAAGAGGTAGGTCTCCTCAAAGGGAGCCCTCTGAAAAGAGATATAACCTCAAAAATAGGGATAATTTGAGAAAACCTGATAGATATCAAGATACTGATACACGTTCCTCTCGTACCTTTCAGACTTCCTGGCAGAAATCCGAAAGAAGATGACGATCAGAACACAAGGAAGAACGCGTGAAGTCCAAAGACGATCAACACGAAAAATAAGAAAACTCAATTCACCAAAAAGAAGGTAATAAGTCTTAAAATCAGACATGCCGAGGATCTTGAGGACACAACTCAAGAACGGGGAGTGGGCCCAGACAATGCTGGACAGCGCAGCAGAGGTTACCATAGCTCGCACGATCCGGAAGGATCATCTGAGACAGTGGACCTGAATGAATGCATTCAGGTTGAAACTACAGATACCTGGGTTAGTGTACCACGTAAGTTATATGAAGTCACACTCCGGATAGAGGGGGACATAACTAGGAAAATAAAAGCAATCTTTTGGGAAAAACTATCTAAGGGTTATGACATCCTTCTGGCTGAAAAAGACTGGCCACCTGAATTTGTCAGGGAGTGTCCACATGGCGAAGACATCATTATGCCAGCCTTCTCGAATCATATTTCAATCCATACAAAATACACCTATGCCAGAAAATGGGTTGTAGCCCAGGCTCCAGCATTATATAAAAATCATGTGGGATGGGATGAGGTTTCTCCTCACCACAAAATCCAGTTAAAAAATCAACCAACTGCTCAGAAGCAGTATCCAGTTAAACAAGAATCAAAGAAACTAGTCAGGGAGATCATAGATCAACTTGAATACCAAAGGGTGATTGAAACATGCACCTCGTCCATGAACAATCCTTTGTTTCCTGTCTCCAAACCAGACAATACATATTGTCTAGTGAAACATGCACCTCGTCCATGAACAATCCTTTGTTTTCTGTCTCCAAACCAGACAATACATATTGTCTAGCTTTGGACTACAGACATTTAAATTGCTGTTGTAAAACATTTGCAGTACAAAATGCACACAGTGCAGCACTGATGAATAACATCGTGCACAAAAAATATAAAACGTCATTAGATATTTCAAACGGTTTCTTCTGTCAAAACATTGCACCTGAAAGCAGGTATTTGACCGCTTTCTCAATAATGGGGACACACAGACACTTTTGTCGTCTCCCCCAGGGATTCAAGAACAGTCCTGGGTTATTTTCAGCCAGTGTAACAGAGTTACTACAAACGTACGATGATGAGGCATTATCTTATGTCGATGACATCTATCTTACAGATGATGACTTGGACAAGCACTTGACTAGGGTGAACACCATAATACTTGGATTCGCCTCTGAAGGGTATAAATTCAACTTTAAAAAATCAAGAATTGCCCACCTCAAAGTCCTATTCTTAGGATATGAACTTTCAAGTGAAGGCAAATGCCTGGCAGCAAACTTTTTAGAAAAATGTGTGCTGCTCCAACCTCCAAAAACACTGAAAAACTTGCAGTCAGTTCTAGGATTCCTGAATTTCGGAAGAACTTACATTTTAAATTACATAGAAAGGGTTAAACCTCTCTACGAATTTATCAAACCCTGATTTCAAACCTACTAATTGGACTCAAAAACACACAGAAATGTTACGTTCAGTGCAAACAGACATGTTGGCAACAACACATTTACAGACACGCGTAAATGAATGCAACCTTATAATCCGAATCATCCCAGGGAGATGCGGATTCACATATCTAACCTTTAATGAAGATGAAAAGGTACCAATAGCTTACAAATCACACTTGTACACACAAGCTGAAATGTAATTCACTTCAACAGAAAAAATTCTGACAGCGGTTCAAACTGCGGTAGCAAAAGAGAGAGCCCTCGCGTAGGGAAAACGCATAAAAGTCGTTACTCCTGTACCTGCCTTAGAGGCAGTGACGAAAGCAAGCATTCCAAATGCAAAAGCTCTACATCCGAGATGGATACAATGGGTTAATTCTCTTGCTGCGACAGACGTTGAATACGTTTTTGACCCTTACTTGAAGACACAAGAATTTCTCCAATACGAACAAGAATGTGCTCTGCCCACTGAGATGCTGCCTCTAGAACATTACGGCTGTATAATATATACAGACGGATCAGCACAACCCCCAATTGTTAAAGGTCGCTGGCATGATGGTAAATTCAGACCTATAGTCACAAAAACACAATCCTTAGGAGACTGTACAGCTCAGCAAGCTGAACTACAGGCTTTCAAGATGGCGCTTGAAAATAACGATTGCAAATTCCCCACACTCATAGTGTGCTATTCGTATTACTGCGTCCAGTCTTACAATGAATATCCGCAGAACTGGGTTCAAAATGGATTTAAAGGCACAAAAGGTGGCACAATCAAGCATAAAATGCTTTGGGAACAAGTAGTTATTTTGCAGAAAGAACTACAAAAGACTCACGTGATTCATACACTGAGTCATCAGCGTGATGGCGTTCACGTTGAAGGGAATTAATTGGCTGATGAAGCCGTGAAGGCAGCTGTGCAAACGGCTTCCGTAGCTGCAATCACTCGTTCAAAAACAAAAATAGACAGCAAAATAATGCAAGCTGTCACTGCTTCAATAAAAGACAGTGGTAAACCACTACCAAAAGGCTTTCCACTCAAGTACTCATATATAACTGATGCAAATAATGTTCCGTTTGCTCAAATCCCTGGAGTGGGGGATAGAGTAATCCCAAACATGGAACACCGTTAGGATTAATTTTAGCAGCACATGAAGGGCTTGCCTCTGCACACGCAGGTGTTTCTGCTACAGTATGTATCATTATTAAAACAAAGATACTGGTGGCCACACATGAGGAAACAAACCAGAAACTATGTTTTGGAATGTGAAATCTGCCAGAAAAGGAAAGTTTCAACAGTGAAACGTCCTGCGCAGACGCCCCTGTTATTTTCTGATAAATCATTAGCATATGTTTATCTGGAACACTGTGGTCCCCTACAAAGGGATGGCAACTATAAATACATCATGGTTGCAGTGGATTCATGCACAAGATTCATTTAGATGTGGCCTCAGCCCTCGGCTGACGCCCGAACTGTTATAAAAGATTTGCGAGTCTTTATCGGCACGTACGCAATCGGCAAGCTACATTCTGACCAGGGTCCTGCTTTTAGCTCTCGGGCTTATAAGGAGGCCATGGCCAGTTTGGGCATTACATTGTTGTTTTCGAGTCTATTCCATCGTGATAGAAATTCAGTTGTGGAGAGAAAAAAACGTGACATAAGGCAATCTATAACAGCTAGGGTATTAGTTTCGGGTCACGGGTGGGTCTAACATCTAATAAGTGTCCAACGTAGTTTCAATAACCTGCCAAGAAATTCTCTGGGTGGAATCACTCCATATCAAATCCTTTTTGGTACTAGAATGATGGTTGAAGACCTCGATCGTCATACTTCAGTGGTAGAACAAAAACCCTTTGATAAAGCCATGGAACTTGTGCCTCTTGAAACCCAAATAACAGTTTGTCAAGAAACTCCCATCTACAATGATGTAGCATCTGACTATATAAACATGTCAAGGGAACAAGCAGCTCCAGCGATTACAGATAATCCGGATCAAATATCAACTATTGACAGAACTGCCTCTGGCTATTTCATCAACTTCAATACCTTTTCTGAGGATCCCAGTGAGCCTGAAACAACGCTACCAAACAAAACTTTCAAGGAACAATTAACGGAACTTGGTCACCAGCTTGCAAATACATATCTGGTTTCACCATGGGTTGAATTTTGGATTGGGTTATGTGTATTTTATCTCCTACTATGGCTCATTCTTTTTTAAGTTTGGGAAAGCTGATAGATGGAAAACATATTAAAATGGATACAGCAAGTAAGAACATCAACTTGCTCCTGAAACCGCACAAATCATCTCATTGTGAACAAAGAGACCTGTCATCAGTGGACATCACAGCTGTTCCTCTACCTGGTGGTATAGCTTGGGATAGAACTGGAGAGGGGTTGGCCTAACGGCTAAGGCGCTCGACCTCGGACCTGGGGATCTGGGTTCGAGTCTCGGTAACGACGCCAAAAACCCCCTGTGATTCTGGGCAAATCACTTAATCTCCCCGTGCCTAAAAAATGAAAGTGTGTCCTCATGTAACGTAACTGGTGCTATGTAAAGCGCTCTGATAACTGATTCGGTTCGGTTCTAGTTTGCGCTATATAAAACTCTGAAAAAAAAAAAAACTGATTATGACATTTATGGCCCTGTTGAGCTGCTGAAGATTCTACACCAATTTAAGGTTCCCTTGAGTGATTTTGTTTCACCAAGTACATTTTCTGATGATTGGGACTTTGAGACTGTTAATAACATGATGGCAGACTTAGAAATGTCAGCAAAATTTGCAAAACATGAATACTTAGAAGGTTCATCAAATTATGAAGAAATGTATTATTTTAATCATTTTGGTCATCATTATTTGCATAAATCAGCAAACCCTAGAAATGTTTTTACTTATAATCAAGGAGAACATTGTCCAACACCTCGAAAAGGTAGCTCTAAAACATTCTATAGAACATTTCCATATTTTACAGGTTTTAATGTCACAAACCCAGAAAGTTTTTACTTTAAAAATGTTAATAATACAGGCATGAAAAGTATGTTGACAAATACTAAACAGATTTATTCTGTGGCCTTTTATGCTCAATTGTCCACATTAGGCTTTGACTTTTGGAAAGACAACATTGAGACAAAAACTGTTTGGGGCAAAACAGACTGGCAGGAGCAAGGTTTAGAAGCATTGTTCAGAGCCTGCACCATCCCAGAACAAATACTGTTCTTAAATGAAACTGTTCAACAGACATCTTGTCTTGGCCTGGCTAAGATAAAAGATTTAAACAAACCGTCCATACCAACACCCACACCTCATAGTAATAGAACTACAGATGAGGAGATAGACGTACATTATATTTTACAACAAAACAGAACTAATCCTGATTGGAAAAATTGGTTAATCTGGCCAACAAACACAAATAACTGTCAAAATAGATTCCTGAACAAGACACAAGGGTTTACAGTAACTCGGCCAGATCCAAGATATGTCTAGAGACAACATCCAGGGATAATAACAACTTACAGTGTAGGAAAACTGTGCCTTGAATGGCTGCAAAAATCCACATTCCCAGATATAAAACAACACTTAACTTTACTTAAAGATGGCATTGACTTACGAGAATTGTTACTTGGACCTCGCAAACCACGTCATAAACGTTTCATATACACCGGTATATACGCTGCTTACAATGAAGCTTGGAAAGTCACGCAAATGGAAACAGCTGAACGAATATGAGAAATTGATCGTATTAATTTAGAGAAAGCTCTGTCTGTGGTTGACAATGGGTTAACAACTCTGTCGTCCAGAATTTATTCCTTGGACAGCATCGTATCCTCTGCCATTGACATAATGGAACAGAACTTGCTAATGTTACAACATGGCCAGTCTCAATTACGTTCTATAATACTGTTAGGCTGGACGTTACAAAACCTCCGTTCTGGCTGTGTGCCTTGGCGTTTAATTAACACCACGTCATTGTTTACTGGGTTTAACCTTACAGATAAACAAATCTCTTTAGCACAGAGGGAAGCAGACTGTACGGTGCTAAGCATAGAAAAACTGGAGAGATTACCATTGACCGTTTCTGAGAAACCATCAGTTGAAAGGCTAATACATGACACCATCACGATACCAGTGACGATTTTCCAGTTTCAATATTGCCTAAAACACATACCAGCAGGCCTGTATGAAAGGTTGGGTAAGTAATACATAAAGTCGACCTGGGATTGCAGGTGGGGAAAAGGAGGTATTTCTTAGTAGTAGAAACTGTAAAACCACATTAAGCGGTACACTTCTGTGTCAAGGCATTAATTTACATGGAGCCTGTGAGGGTTCTTCAAACAACTTCTCATGCCACCTGCAGGGTTCCCCGGCAGCAGTGATAGATCCAATTTTTAGGCCGCTTTCCAATGGAAGCTACATAATGCTGAATGATCACAGCTGTTGTGGAATGAGGCCAGGGACAGCCTATCTGGTTAGTGTGTCAGCCAGGGTTATTTGTTGTATGCAAGTATTGTTTCCAAAATCTAAGTCAGATGGGGAGTCGTCACTATGGCCTTCACTGAACATCTCTTCTATAAGAATTGATACTTTAAGCAGAATGAAAGCCATTCTTTTACAAAAAACAGTGCCACTGACCTCGTCCAGAGAGACGTATGATCTACAAGTTGCAAGGTCCTCTGCAGAGATACATGCATTATTATCAACAAACTGCCCCATACATTTCGCAGAAATGTTAGGTCGTATCTTAAACATGTCTGATACCAGCGGTATTGTACATGTATTTAAAACAATTTTTTTTGGACTGTAAGCACCCTTTGAAGCAGTCCTGGGTATGTTTCCTAACTTTGTGCACTCTGTGTTTGGCGACCTGCCTCTCATCTTGGGACTCGTAGCAGGGATCTTATTTTTATTCCTCCTGCTCCGTTATGACAAGTACGGCCACCAGCGATACCCAAATTACCATGGAGAATGCTCTTCTGGCCATGCAGTATCGTGAACATATAACACAGATCCTTGGCTTGGCTCGTTTGAGAGATCTGAATACCACATGGTTCCTGTCATTCAGACCAATCTGGCAAGATTGCATCTTACCTGTTCTACGATGCTTGCTTTGTGGAGAAGAATGCGTGTTGGATATCTGTCTAACACTTCCATTGGAAATACCAACGGATTGACACTGGGTCCGGTAACGGCTCATGTATTGTGTTGCCCCCAACGGCTACCAATCCTGATGACGGCATTCATTGAGATCTCACCGGCAATTCCAGCTGAAGGTGAGATACGCGGACCAACAGGCACACAGGTACCACCTGCTGCGAACATTGCTAATGCGAATGACGTTGACGGTGATGTTTCACATCTGTGTACACTTGACCTTCTTATTGAAGTGGTTCAACTCTCATCTACTGTGGTAGATGATTTCTTTGCCAGCCTAGACGACTTAATGTTTTCTCCTGACACCGAGAATAACTTTTGAAGTTAGCACACAGCGTTCTTTGAAATCTGAAGATCGACCTTCACTTTTTTCAAAACATAAAAACCTCTAACTTTGGAAGTCTATTATATATTTTTTTCTTCTTCTTCTACGATTTGATTTGACTTTTTTTTCCAAAACAAAATGAACTTTGGCACAAAAGCAATCTGTTTAAGGTAGAACTATTCTTAGAGAACAAGGATTCTTTGAATACTTCCTAGGAACAATATTGACCTACTACACATACCAAAACCGAAACAGTTTGTATATTCTAGTATGGGATGGTCTCGACTTTTTCTTCTGTAACTAAGAGCCATTTCATGAATGTAATTTTTGTGATTCATTCGGTTAGCATTGCTAATATCATATCATATGCTTACAATGAAATCATTGCTTTTAAAATGCGTACTCTACAAATGCTCATTTTATGTGTACAACCATTTTCAAATGCATTTTTTTTATTTTTGGGTGGGATTGTAAACACATGTTCTAGATTATGTGTTTTAGTGCTTGAACTTAGTTGAACATGATAACGTGGAGTGGGTGTTGTATAACATTTTAGGACCCTATTGTAATTTTCCCGATTCATGCCCTTATATAGGTATAAATCACCATATCCTTATACAGGCATAGATATCATAACCATATTTAGACATAGCTCATGCAGTCCAAATATGGCAGGGCTATTTCCACTAGTTCCGAAAATCTACAACGATTTCTTGGAAAACTCGGCTTCAGCAGCTAGGGACTCCCCCTTGCTCGAAAACTGACTTGTCCAAGAACTCATGGAGTTTTCAAAGAACTGTGGGGCATATTATCAAGCCTGTGTGATAAAATTATCGCCGCTTTATCGGCCGAAAACGGCCGATAAAGCAGCGATAATGGGCTTGATAATATGCTCTATGGAATTCCAATCGAAGCCCATGTTAGATGTGAAGACATCTAACATGGGCTTCGATTGGAATTTCATAGAGCATATTATCAAGCCCATTATTGCCGCTTTATCGGCCGTTTTCGGCCGATAAAGCGGCGATAATTTTATCGCACAGGCTTGATAATATGCCCCTGAGACTCTTTGATGACGTTATTATGTCCAACCTTACGTCAAACTCGGCACCTTCAAGGTATAAATATGCCCACACTTGCCATAGCAAACACACAGTGGATTGGAGCAGTTCGACTATCTACTTGCCCGACGCATCTCGCTGAAGCAAGTGCCGAAGGAAGCCGACCCTCCAGCAGACGCACTGAGAGAGACGCTGTCTTTTCTCTTGCCAAGAAATCCAGCTCCAGTGTTTCCAAGCTACCCTTACGGGTTGTTGGGAAATCGAGTCCTGAGACAGAGAGATACCAGACCTCCTTTATTCTAAACCAAGGTAAGGAGCTGATTAGACCCTAAGAGAAATCTTGGATAAATTCTTGGCAAAAAGAATACTAAACCTATGCTACACCACACTTACTTCTTCCATCGTACTAGACCCAGGTTGGTTACATCGGGGTACGCGTATTTTTGAAGCACCAGTTGAGTACTTTTAGTCTTTATTATTTATGTATGTATTCTATGGCTTAGAAACCATACCATGCTATTACAGTATTATTTTATAATACTCTTCTTGCTGTACGCATTATACTTTGCAGCCAGTATTACGATTGTAGCAGTTCATTTCTTCTGCATGAGAAAGAAGACTGTTCAATAAATACCTTTTATTGAAAACGCCCGTCTCTCTATTTCTCTGCACCTCTGGTGAAACGAAGCATGCACGATTGACTGAGTGAAATATCTATCTATTGTTTCCATGACTCTGAAGATCAGTTTTATTTTGGGGAAACAAAGTTGTCATGTTTATGCGGTTGTCAGAAAATAAATCCCTTCTTGTGAACTCGAGAAAGTTTCTAGTGACCTCTGAGCTAGCTGGCTCTCACAATTAAGTCTAATATATTCAATAGTTCAAGTTCAAGTTCAAAAGACCTTTATTCGAATTCCTTAAAATTCATAAAAGTACCACAATAAAAACATACATTTACACAACAATGACAGGTATAAAAATTCATAAATTGTTAAAAACTTATGCATTTCTCAAAAGACAATCTTCAAGGGTTTTCCATTGTTTTACGTACACAAGTTATAGTTCTCAGGAAAGTGCTAGTGCGAAAGATTAATTCATCTGTATCCAGGGACAATAACATTGAATAAGATTCCCCTAACGAAAGGGGTCTATATTTTCTAAAATACGGGGTTAAAAACCAATTAATATATTTTAAGTAAAATTTGCAGAAGAATAGAAAGTGCAAATCATTCTGTTTGCTAATACCATCACATGGGCAAGGGTTATAATCTTTTGTATGCTGATAGCCATGGGGAAATCCCAGCAGAAATTTTATTGAGCCCGCCCTTAGCCGGAACAGCAGTGATCTCGCCCAATTCATCATAGGTAAGGTGAGGTATTGTGCAAGATTACATCTACTTAGATCATTTTTCTGATAAATCACAACAGTTGATTTGAGTGTTTCTCTTTCCATTCGATCTGAGCTATAAAGTGCATACAGTGCTTGTTTGACCTCGATTTTATCTTTAGATTCAATCTTACTGGGATCGGATAAATATACTGTTGCTTCCAGGGGGTCGATCCATTTGGCTTTTATAGACCTGTCCACAGCCTTCGACCTAGTTAATAGGTCGAAGCTGTGGACAATGCTTTTGGAGCTGGGCATGGACCGGGCACTTGTAGACTTTCTAGCGTACCTACATAGAGACCTGAGAGCATCAGTGCGTATGACACAGGACGGGAAATGTACTGCTGGGTTTAGATCAGCCAGAGGTGTGCGCCAAGGGTGCATTTTGGCCCCTATGCTGTTCTCTCTGTATATCAACTCACTGAACAAAACTCTATCTTCAGCCACTCTAGATATACCTAGCATGGGAGGGACTCCATTACCTGTTCTGTTATATGCCGATGACACAGTCTTAATCTCTAGGACCCCAAACGGTCTACAGCGGCTCCTTGATTCTTTTGGGGCCTTTATGCAGAACCTAGATCTGGTAGTGAACATGGAAAAGTCACATGTCATGTCTCTGGGGAAAGTGAAGAAAAACACGAAAACCTTACGCTGTAATGGCGTAGTATTGTCAAAAGTCAATATATTCACCTACCTGGGAGTAATATTTGATGACATGGGCTCCTGGACCCCTCAGATTGCAAATAAAGCGATGGCAGTACGAAGATCGTCGGCTGCCATACTGGGTTTTGCGAAAAGGTTGGGAGGTAAACCCATAGAAGCCATATTGACCTTGCATAGAGCTAAAACATTGGCTCTAGCAAGGTATGGTGCTGCGATATGGGGTTTTAGAGATTCTACCCTAATACAGAAAGAGGAAAACAAATTTCTGCGTCTACTATTGGGCCTTCCACACTCTACCCCATCCTTCGCAGTACACATGGAACTAGGGATAGGCTATATTGAGGACACACTTAAAATGGCCCCACTACTCCTCTGGATGAAAATATGGCTGAACCCAAGTTTAACATTAAACCATAAAATTATTAGCGATTGTATGGGGCGAGACAGAGCAAAAGATATACAATGGCTGACACACATCAAAGCTACTGCCACACAATTAGGCCGGCCTGAACTCTATCCTAACCCAGAAAGTCTGAGTAAAGATGATATCTCCTGGGTAAAGTTCACTTCATGGATAGTAGAAACCTTCACCGTGAAGCCCAGGAAATTGAGAAATCAACAGTAAGGGCACATTATTCATTGGTATCCACTATGGCAATACAACCCTACCTGACAGTCGTGAATAGATCTTACCACCGATGGCTTTTAACGAAATTTCGCTTTAATCAGGTGCATTTCTTACTTGGTGAATATACGAAATGGTGTAAACCAAGGGAAAATGATCCATGCAAATGTGACAGCTTCTCGGATCAAGACTTGATACATTTAGTATTTTTTTGCCCTTTTTTTGCAGAGGGCAGAAAGAAATATATTATTCCACTATTGAGGGACAAGGGATTTAAGCAGGTGAAACCTGCTTTGATGTTCTTACAACTTATGGTGTCCCCTATAGTGATGTTTGGAGTTGCACATTTTTTGATAACATCTATACGTGCTAGACGGAATAGACTGATGAGAACCCCAATGATGGAATGTACACAAGTTTAGCATAATTTTATTCTCCATGAGTAGTCTATTTGGATTATAAGGAATTAAGTAACCCTGTAAGATGAAATTTATAGTTTACTTCTTTTAATATGAGATGTTATGTAAAAGTGATGCTTTTTAACAATTTTTTGTTTCTTACATGTTTTTAAATAATTACTCCCCAGCAACTGCTCTATAATGATTTGAAGTGATGATATGTGTATATTTGTATGTGTAGTATACTTTTATGATTTTAAATAATCGAATAAAGTATTTTTGACTTGACTTGACTACTGGGATCGGAGAATAGATCTTCCCTGTTCACATCGCTCAATGTTTTTAATACATCCGCGAGCCAGGGGATTGACATGCCTTGATCACAGTTAAGACAGTCTTTTATCATATTTTGAGTTAAAGTTGCTGAATCATTTCTCCAGATCCTCAGCCAAAAGAGAGCTGGTCTAGATCTAATAAAATCACATACATAGGGGAGGTTAAGTTCCTCATGGCAAATCAGTTCAGAGGAGGAGATTGGGGCACCCAGGATCTTTCTACAAAATCGGCCTTCTTCACGTTGGATGCCTGGGCTTTTTCCCAGTCCCCAAACCTCGGCCCCGTATGTGGCTACTGGTAGGCACTGTAGCTTAAAATTTTTTAAGATTGCTCTAGTGGCACCTATTTTCTTTGGTCGGGACAAACTCAGAATAGAATTGTTGGCCTTCGAGAACTTGCTCATGGCGTGGGCCTTGTGCCCACTCCATGAGCCGTTCGCAGCGAAGACCAAACCAAGATAGGGGAATGAGGTTACAGATTCCAGTTTGTCTGTCCCTATATGTATGGTATTGAGTTTGCGTTTCCCGGGGCCGCATGGCATAATAAAAGATTTTTTTAAATTGACGCGCAGGTCTAGGCCCTCCATGTACTGGACGAAACCTTTAACGAGTAGACGGAGGGCGTTGGGTGTTCGTCCCATCAAGACCGCGTCGTCAGCGTATAATAAAACTAGCAATGGGAGCCCCTGGATAATTGGTACATCACTAGTCACTTGTTTTAGGGCTTTAGCCAGACCACTAATATAGATGATAAACAACAGGGGTGCTAAAACGCACCCCTGTCTTACCCCTCTGCCTATTTTGATGGGTCTCGATACTTCTCCGCCCGCCCCAATCCTGACTTGTGCTTTGAGGTCAGTGTGGAGGTATGCCAGGAAATTTACAAGAGCCACATCCAGTCCATAATTCAGAAGAATTGCCCATAATTTGGATCTATTCACAAGATCAAAAGCGGATGAGAGATCCATGAATGCAAGGTAGATAGGGGACGATCGAGCAATGCTATACTTGTCGATGATCAGTTTCAAATTTAAGCATTGCTCGACAGTCCCTACCCTGCTTCTGAATCCCATCTGACACGGGTCTAATAGACCCGTATCTTCGGTCCACTCTACCACCCTATTATAGATTATTCGTCCCAAAATTTTCAAAGTATTATCCAGAAGAGAGATCGGGCGGTAGTTCACTGGGTCCGATCTCTCCCCCTTCTTGAAAATTGGGACTATGATACTAGTGGCCCAAGTATGGGGCATAGGGACTGTGGGGAGGCTGTTAAAAACATTAAGGAGGATGGGTGCCCATAGATCTGGGCTATACTTAATTACATCTATGGGTAGGCCGTCAGGGCCTGGCGCCTTGTTTCCAAGGCTCTCTTTAATGGCTATCACCACCTCATAAAGATCTATTTTTAGGCCTTGGAGCTGGCCGCAAGGAGAGCCCGGTATATCTTCAGATGGGGCAGCATATATTTTGGAGAAATGGACCTCCCAAGAGTTGCTAGTTATATTACAACTGATTGGGGTTAACTGTTTGCCCATTTCTCGCGTTTTTTTGACAGCTGACCAAAAAGGTCCGCTGTTTTTCAGGTTAGCGCACCGAACCAGCGACTCCCACTGTTCTGTTAATAATGCAGCCTTCCTTTCGGCTGTCTTTAATTTATAAGATTTCCTGGCTGCCTGGACCTCTACTAGACTCCTTGGTTTGGTGGTTAATGCCCTGCGCAGTTCCCTATTTGCTAGTGAACAGGCAGAGTCAAACCACCTAGGTTCTTTCCGCTCTTTTGGTAGTGGGACTGACAGAGAGACTTTTATTGCTGAACACAGTTTCTCGAAATCCTCGATTATCCAGTGACAGTTCCCATCCGTAGTTAGGCAAGAAGTAATTAAATTAGGGTGTGCCCTAATTGCACTTTGTAGTACAACCCCACTATCAACTCCTCTCCATTTAAGGCGCAGACCATCGCCTGTAGGTGTGATATCTCTTGCCCCGTTTATTTTTTCATAAACCTTGTTGCAACCTAGTTTTAACGTGACATTGAGGGGATTGTGGTCACCAAACAAGGTTTCAATCACTTTAGATTTTATCACACAGTCTAGTAATTGGGGGGACATGAAAATAAAATCAATTGTAGAAAAACAGTCCTGCCCTCTGAACGTAGGGGCATGGAATTCGCTAGAGGTATGGCATGTATCCATGACATTACTTAAAGTGTGCTCAGTTAGTATATTAGCTAGTTCAATACCCCTGCGTTCGGCCGGGTCTGAGTGATTTCTTTCCTCAGTGCTGCGATTACTGACAATTTTAGCATTGAAATCCTCCCCAATTACAAGACTCGTTTCGAGGTTCCGTAAAGTCTTAGAGAGTGCTTCAAAGTTTGTGTTAGGAACAAAAGAAAAATCATTATTATAAAAGTTAATTAAATAAATCCGGGTCTTTCGTTTGAACTCTAAAATTTGAATGTTCGGGTGTCCTCTTGAGAGATCTGTGATTGTACCACCGGCCAGTGTCTTAATGTCGATAAACAAGCCTCCCACTGCACGTCCAAAGTCTGGTTTGGGTGCTGTCACACTGAAACATTGATACCCTTCAATATATAGATTCTCCACTGCCCAGGTCTCCTGGAACATGATAATATCTTTGCCATCCAGTAATTTTAATCCATTCTGGGTCTGTCAATCTTGGCTCTAGTCCTGCGACATTCCAGCTAAGAATGGATAGGTCACGGTGTTTGGTATATCTGATTGATTTACTACTAACATTCCTAGCTGTGTTCAGCATAGGGGTAGTTAAAGTCGAAGGTACAGCCTCTTCAGTAGTTGCAGGTGTAATAGTGTGACTTTGTGCCAATATTTCCTGAGTTGTGATAGCTAGCACCCGGGATGGGCATTCCTCAATATCTGCACTTACATCTCGACCTTCATCACTACTCCCCTTTATCCCCAGTCAGTCCTGTTCTTCTAGATTTGAGAAGGCATATTCAAATCGGTTATACGTTGGAATGTTATATATGGGCCTCAACTCATTGTAACCTGAATTAGGATTTATATTGGGACTGAAAACTGGCCTCTCACTATAATTATGCTGAGGTATAATAGGGAAGTGTGGATATGGTGTCGGATATCCCTTGGATTTAGCCTGATGACACTGGGCTGGGCCGTTCGCATGGTTGAAATCTTGGTTCAGTTGATGAGATGGGTATAAGTCCCTGAATCCAAGATTTCGCTCCTGAAGTTGCGTGGCCGAGTTGAACATGGGATTAGAAGCTGGGGCTAGATGTCTATAAAAATAACCCAGAGGAAGCAAAGTTGTGTTAAATTCCCAAGGTGAAGGTAATGGTGCATTGGCAAGGGTTTTTTGGGCCCATTGAGGGGACCTAAAATTTATGACAACACAGTCTCCCTCAGACTTTTTTCTCAGTGGACCCACCCACCCGACTCTTTGTGTTTGGATGATCTCCCTTGCTCCTTCCATTGGGAAATTACAATTGGTGGATAACCAGTGGAGAATCCTATTATTGAGAGTTGTGTGATTTTCCTCTTGGTCATTTTTTAATTTAGGCACATTGACCAGAATCAACACATATGCCCCGCATACAGGAGGGAGATTGATGCGGGTGGATATCTTCTTCCTATAATTTGTTGTGTTAGATTCAAATTGAGCTGTGGGGCCATTTTTGGGGTTGTTAAGTTGATGGTTTAGAACCCTTTTACTTTTATCAGTGTTAGGGTCCATCCTTGACACACTGGCTGTCTTGGTAATATTCAAATTAGGGACCTGTTTGGGTAGGGGTTGATTTTTACTGGTACTGGGTGCGGGCGCAGTTAAAGTGGGTTTATTATGGCCCACAGTTTTTGGATTGGTATTAGTATTGGGACCACTATTTTTGGCCTTAGTGGAACCTAGTGTACCATTAGCAACTTTGTTAGTCGAGATCTGCCCTGTACCCAGTTTCGATACACTGTTGTCCAACACTTTCAGCCTTTTATCCAGATTTAGGATTTGTTGGTTAATTGGACCTAAGAGTGTGGACAATAGTGTCTCCATCCTCCCCCAAAATGCCTCATTTCCCGACGCTGCAATGACTTCTGTAGATAAAGTTTTTGCTGCCATAATTTCATCTTTCCCCTTAATCCTTTCCTGTTCTGCGAGGGCAGGAGCCCTTCGATTGTGCTTGCTCCCTCCTTTAGTTCTATATGTTTTAGGTGGGGATACAGTATTTAGGTGCTTCATTTTTCTTTTGGCTTCTTGGCCCCTGGTTCGCACGGGGATGCTGTCACTTTCGTCTCCCTCAGTGATTGATATGTCAGAGACCACTTGTGAATCATAACCATTTAGACGTAGGTTATCATTTACCAATAGTGCACAGGAGTCTTGACTAGTGTTCGTATCGAGCCTGAGCAGGGTTGGAGTTGATGATAACCTGCTGCCTGGAGTAAGTTGTGGCGCTGGGGCCATATCCACAATTATGCAGTTCTCATTGGGATCTGTACCTGGGAGTCCTGCATAAGAAGCAGCAAGTAATGAGTCCACTGAGTTATCATGATTCAACAAAAGGAGTTCGACTATCTACTTGCCCGACGCATCTCGCTGAAGCAAGTGCCGAAGGAAGCCGACCCTCCAGCAGACGCACTGAGAGAGACGCTGTCTTTTCTCTTGCCAAGAAATCCAGCTCCAGTGTTTCCAAGCTACCCTTACGGGTTGTTGGGAAATCGAGTCCTGAGACAGAGAGATACCAGACCTCCTTTATTCTAAACCAAGGTAAGGAGCTGATTAGACCATAAGAGAAATCTTGGATACATTTTTGGCAAAAAGAATACTAAACCTACGCTACACCACACTTACTTCTTCCATCGTACTAGACCCAGGTTGGTTACATCGGGGTAGGCGTATTTTTGAAGCACCAGTTGAGTACTTTTAGTCTTCATTATTTATGTATGTATTCTATGGCTTAGAAACCATACCATGCTATTACAGTATTATTTTATAATACTCTTCTTGCTGTACGCATTATACTTTGCAGCCAGTATTACGATTGTAGCAGTTCATTTCTTCTGCATGAGAAAGAAGACTGTTCAATAAATACCTTTTATTGAAAACACCCGTCTCTCTATTTCTCTGCACCTCTGGTGAAACGAAGCATGCACGATTGACTGAGTGAAATATCTATCTATTGTTTCCATGACTCTGAAGATCAGTTTTATTTTGGGGAAACAAAGTTGTCATGTTTATGCGGTTGTCAGAAAATAAATCCCTTCTTGTGAACTCGAGAAAGTTTCTAGTGACCTCTGAACTAGCTGGCACTCACAATTAAGTCTAATATATTCAATAGCGTCCTAGTAGACATAAGTCCTACATCACATCCATAGGATATATTATTCCAATGCACAGAGCCTATTGGGAATATAGGAACTATAAAACTAAAAAAGGATGTATGGGTGAAATGATGGTTAGAAGAAAGGGTGGATAATTGAATGGATGGATAATAGACTGGACATTTTGGTGAAAGACTGAATGAGAGAAAGTAAAGCTTAATCATGGTGGCTATTGGTGAATTAGAAGAATGAAAGGATAAAGTTAATAATTGGATTGTTTGGATGATTAAGCAAGGCAATTGTTCTCATGAGGTGCATGGTGCTCATCTACTTTGCTTACTTTGTTTATGTAGGCTTGTCAATGCTATTGTTAAAAGTGGGGGTATTTTTTATTTCTTGTTCTACTCCCTTGACTTGCTGTATTTGTGAAGTGAGCCAGTTGTATCCCACCCATTGTTCATTATCACGCCCTCTCCCCGCCTATGACATTTTTTGCCACCTATTTTGAATTGTTGTATGGTTTAGTTTGTAACTACAGTGTTGACTGCGCAATGTGCATCTGCTCTGCTTCAGTTAATGTAGCATTTACCATGTTTTCAATGCATTGCAAACCGAACACACAAGGTGAATTGTTTCCCTTCACCCACTCAGTCAAGTCTTAGTACTCCACTCCTTTATTTTTTCCTAAGTTCTCCTGTCCCAGCCGACCAAATTGGAAAATCCATTCCATTCTTGGCATGTGCCACATTTCATTTAAAAACCATGTGAAGTGAAGTGCTTCCAGAATATATTCCATGGATTCCCATAACAGATTTAATGTACCCTTTTCCCTTTTCGACTTTTACAGTGACTAAATCAGGCAAAGATGACGAATCGATAATCAATGTAGTTTCCCCTCTATTATCTATCCAAAAAGCTCTACCTTACTTGTCTAACCCCTATATCCTACCCTCTGCTGTAGAGTTTCCTTTCCTTGCTTACTGTCCAGCGAATTGATATGTTGGAAATATGTGGTGGTGGGCGATGCCACAGAGTAAACGGGGAGTAATTGGATTATTTGATGTAAAGTATGGCGTGTGGGATTCACAGCAATGAATGTGCCAAACACACTCTATATAGCCCGTTCCTTTCCCTTCAGTGCACTCCATCAGATTCATTTTCCTCAACGTCTACTTATGGCATACAACTTAATATTAATATCTGCATTTCATACGTGAGCTGTGTGATGTAGTATCTCGTTAATTATTCTTCTGCCTCTTTGGAGGCAGGGTTGAAAGAGAAATGCATTTTGAGAAGAGCAGGACCATTAGAATAAAAAAAAGATAATTGTCAACTACAGCTGTCCCAGCTGCAGACAGTAGGAAACTACATGATGCGCTGGCAAGCAATGAGCATGGCTTCATTATTGTAGCACAACACACAGCTTGTACTCCATAGTGCATAATGCCGTACTCATTACTAAGAGGTCATTTACTTAAGTCCAGTATTATTCTGCCTTTTAATACTTTTCTGGCACACAGTGATTTTTATGCAAGGCATGCATGGGTAAAACATAAAAGTGGCATTGTGACTCTCCTGATCGTAATCACATCAAATTCCAACAGCCCTAGGGGACCAGCAATGTACTGGTACAGTGCCACCCATTAATTTAAAACAATTATTGCACAGCGCATTATTTGCAATTTGTCTTTTTTGTTTTTTTCAATATAGCTGCTCCTGCTGGTCCAACCGCATCACCCACTAAGCAGGAGACAGTGGCCCCATGGCGGTGGCAGAGGCTGGAGAACATCCAGCAAAACACTGGCAGCTGGTGGTCCTGGAGGAGGAGGAGGGGGAGGAGGAGGAGGAGGAGGAGGAGAAAGAAATGCCTCTCAGTTGGGCCCCAGTGCTGACGATCCCTCCCCGCCTTCAGCTTCCCAGCCATTCCATCGCTGGCCCTGCCGCCACCTTCCTTCAACTACTGCCACCCCCTTGCACACTGACAACACCACCAGGCAATTGCTGCGCCGCATCCTGCAGTGAATGGACTCCAGTGAGAGATGGCTCACCACAAATGAGCAGAGCCTGGGCCAGCTCTGACCGACATCCACAATGCCCTCTTCTAGCACTTTTTAATTTTTTTTTGTTTTGGTAGGAAGATCTTGTTTGTTGGGTCTTGGCGGAGAGGATGGGAAGGGAGTTGGGAATTACTTTCCTTGGACATTTTGACTTTTGGGACTTTGGGACTTGGGTCAGTTTTGTTTGGGGAGAGGGGTGGGTATGTTGTGTGGGTGAAGAGGGTGTGTTTTCTTTGTAAAAGAAATAAAGGGGAAATCTATTTTATTTCATCTAAATTTATGCCTGAAGTAGTCTGTTTTACTTTTATTTTGCACTGCTGCCTTTAGCTTTTACGCAGCCTGTTTATGTGCAGCACTTGGTTATAGAGTTATTCTTCTATAACTATCTTGACCATTAGGGGAATACTGCCATGACCTATATTGTCTACAACAACCTAGATAAACAATAGTAGCAATCAGTTACTTACGTACTAAGTTAAATAGTTCAGTTCCGCCATACTAATTGTCTTACCTGAATATAGATGAAGCAATAAGAAGGAAGACATCCCAAAATCACAAGCAAGGTCTCACTACCAGTTCCACTCAGGCAACTGTAGGATTAATCTGAATGATTGATTATCCATCGCAAGCAACCAAATGGAAATAAGAAGACTGAGTTAGTGGGTTATATTTTATCAAAGCTTTATAAAGAATTGACACCTAATTACTACATGATGACACAATGAGAATGCCTGATAGTGCTAAATACAAAAATTGCAATACTTGTAAGTTTTGGCTAATGGTGAGCTAGTAGAATTATTTGGGAAATAAAAAATAAAAAATGGACTCAAAGTCTGGAGTGGAGAAGCTTAGGTTAGGCGTTTACGGTTACGCAACCCAAGGCCTGACTGATGATACTGATGACTGATGTTCTTCATTCTATATCTAAAATATGGATAACTTTTCATCACATCAATGTTCTCTCTTCTAGGTTGGGGAATGAACCCACCCACCCAGGTCTCCAAATATGACTGTTAAAAGAAAAATGATACTGTATTGAAAAATCGGGTGGTATATCTGCTTTCTCCTGTGGAATAAAGCGATACCAAAGTGGATGATGGACGGAGCGCTTGAGCAAATCAAACGCTCACCCCCAGTCAACTGATCTGGGTTTAATCCATCATCATTCTTTAGCTCACTCCACCATCCCAGTTCAGACATGGCCATATGCAAATCTGTCTAACCCTGTGCCTCGTGGGAACAGTCCAGCCCAAACTGCCAAGCCATGGCTTCCCTGGACCGGATACAAGCCTCCTGGGACCGGTTTCGGGTCCATAACCCGCATCAGCCAGGCTATGTTGAATCCAGTGGCAAAGTGAGCAAGGGGCCCACAGCTGGGCATACCCTGCCAACTTAGGGCGAACAAAGCAATACCAAAGAGAATGATGGACGGAGCGCTTGAGCAAATCAAACATTCACCCCAGTCAACTGATCTGGGTTTAATCCATCATCATTCTTTAGCTGACTCCACCACCCCAGTTCAGACATGGCCATATATAAATCAGTCTAACCCTGTGCCTCGTGGGAACATTCCAGCCCAAGCTGCCAAGCCATGTCTTCCCTGGACCAGAAACAAGCATCCTGGGACCGGTTTTGGGTTCATAACCCTCATCAGCCAGGCTATCTTGAATCCAGTGGCAAAGGGAGCAAGGGACCCACGTCTGGGCATACCCTGCCAACTTAGGGCGAACAAAGCGATAGCAAAGGGGATGATGGAAGGAGCGCTTGAGAAAATCAAACAGTCAACCCACAGTGAACTGATCTGTGTTTAATCCATCATAATTCTTTAGCTCACTCCACCACCCCAGTTCAGACATGGCCATACACAAATCAGTCTAACCCTATGCCTCATGGGAACAGTCCAGCCCGAACTGCCAAGCTATGTCTTCCCTGGACCGGAAACAAGCACCCTGGGACCCGTTTCGGGTTCGTTACCCTCATCAGTCAGGCTATCTTGAATCCAGTGGCAAAGTGAGCAAGGGATCAGTGGCAAAGTGAGCCCCGTGCTCTCCATGCCACTGGAATCAAGCTATCCTGGCTGAGGAGGGGTGAAACCCGGAAACCGGTCCTAGGATGCTTGTTTCCAGTCGAGGGAGGACCTTGCTTGGCAGTTCGGGCTGGGGGTCAAGACTGATTTGCATATGGCTGGGTTCAAACTGGAATGGCATGGTGAGCAAAAAAACAATGGAGTTAGGCCCAGATCTCTGTACTGGGGTGAATGTATGACATTGGTCTGCATTCTGTCCATCAACTGTTGTTTTTGCATTCATCACCCCGAGTGGGACGGGTATGCCTAGACGTGGTTCCCGTGCTCTCCATGCCACAGGAAACAAGCTATTCTGGCTGAATAGGGGTTTAACCCCGAGACCGGTCCTAGGATGCTTGTTTCCAGTCCAGGGAGGAGTTGGCTTGGCAGTTCGGGCTGGACTGTTCCCATGAGGCACAGGGTTAAGACTGATTTGCATATGGCTGGGTTCAAACTGGAATGGCATGGTGAGCAAATAAATAATGGATTTAGGCTCAAATCTCTGTACTGGGGTGAATGTATGACATTGTTATGTTATGTTATGTTAAATTTTATTTCTATAGCGCACGGCTACTCAAAAAGAGTGTCCCGGCGCTTTGTTTGGGCAGCTCAGTGAAAAAAAGAACATAACACCATAAAAAGCAGACACAAACAGGAGACACCCTAAAGGTTAAAAAGCCAGGTCTTAAGGCCCTTTCTAAACAAGAGCAAATTAGATGTGCGTCGCAAGGCCAGAGGCAAAGTATTCCAAAGCTGAGGGGCCCTCAAACTGAAGGAGCGCCCCCCGATACGAGCCTTCGTCACACGGGGAACCACGGCCAGAAACAAAGATTCCGACCGCAGAGATCAAAGCGGGCGATAAAAGACAATCCTGCGCTGCAGGTACTTTGCTCCAAAGCCAAAAAGCGCTTTGTGAGCCAGGGTCAATGCTTTGAACATAATCCGCTTCCGGATGGGCAGCCAATGAAGCGACTGCACCAAACCGGAGGCTCTTGCACGCCTATGAAGGCCAAAGATGGCGCGAGCCGCAGAGTTCTGCACAATCTGCAGCCGCTGAATAAGATAGTCCGGAAGACCTAAATAAAGGACGTTGGCATAGTCCAGTCTGCAATTGTTCTGCATTCTGTCCATCAACTGTTGTTTTTGCATTCTCCTGTGAATGTCCACTCCTGTGTGCATGTCTGCACTGGTCCAGTAGGTAAGCAGGAGTGTTGTTGAGCACAGCTTTTGCCTTTCATTCATGCACAAGACTAGAAGAAGACCTGTGGATTGTAAAATAGAATCTGTATTTTAGAGTCTCAAGGAGAACGACAGAAGGAAGGTAGGCTTCATGATGAGTGTTTCAAAACGACTCAGAGTCGGAGCAAAAAAAAAAAACGGGGGACTCAGAGTTTCACTTTTGCCACAAGTGCAACACACACACACCCACACACAGCAGCATTTCATATACCCACCTCTCTCCATTTAACATAGCTGAGTTCTTGGCCTCAGACTCTTGGTTTACCTCTGAACGGAAGTTGATAAAATCTTGCCCCTGCCCTAAGATCTTCCATCCTCCTTCTGAGTCCCAGTCCTGATTCCGAGTAACTCCGATTGTTATGTCACCTTATAACGTTTTTGTAGAGCGCACAGTTGCCCCAGCGAAAGGGCGTCCCCGCGCTAAGCGGCAGAAAGGAGAGGCTGTAGAAAATGGAAGATCTACGACGGAAGGAAAAGATGGTTCTTGATGGCCTTGCGAAAAGCAAGGTAGTTGTTCATGCTCCGGATGGAAAGAGGCAGTGAATTCCAGAGTTTAGATGCCAAAGCACGGAAGGAACGCCTACCAGCCCGCTCACTCCTTACTCGGGAAACAACCACCAGATGGTGACCAATCGAGCGGAGCTGGTGAGTGGGAAGATAAGGTGACACTAGATTGGCCAAAACACCAGGGGAAGCGAGATTCAGAATTTTAAAAGTGATGCAGAGGGCCTTGAACTCAACACGTCTAGCCACCGGCAACCAATGTAGCTGACGGATAGCATTAGTGGTGGAACAAATTCTAGACCAGTCATCATCATGACCGGAGCAAGATAGATGTGTAGTGTACTGCTGTTGAAGAGCAAGTAGAGAAACAGGTTTGCAGTATTTTGCCTAGTTTTTGGCTTGGGAACTAAAGTGACGGTTCTGGTCTCTGAAGAACTAGAAAAAAGGAGAGGGCCCTGCAATTAAATCAGGCTAAGTGTGAAAGGGCCAATCACTGCCAGGGAAAACAATGATCGCCCATCACTCAGCCCCCAAAATTGCAAATCAATAATCTTCTCAAGAAATTTCCCATTTATAGTTCGGCACACCCCCTCACGGTCAGCCACCACATCAATCATCACTCACAGTCACTCTATATTCTGATCACTTACTAGTGCAATGGTTACCTGTTGCAATCCAAGCACAGTGGTAGGAACACTATCTCCCCTTTGATGCAAGCACCAGATTGGAATTTGGCAGTCTTGTAAATCAAATGATTGCCTGGGGCAGCCATCCTAGATGAAGAAAGAAACAGAAGGATCAAAGGAGTGGACCATATAGGTTAATTACTTTTCGCTAAGTGAGTTTGTAAAGGCCAATAACCTACAGGGAAAAAAGATCGCCCATCACTCAAGCCCCAAACAATGCAAAGCATTCATCTCAGGTAAGTTCCCATATTACAGTTCAACACCCTCCCTCACTGTCTGTCATAACATGTATCATCAATGATCATCATCCCTCATTCACCGTTGCAATAGTTGTAGTTACCTCTTCCAATCCAAGCATGGGTAGTTTATGTATTAGGTATTCATCTTTGATGCAGGCAACACATTGGAATTTGGTATTGGCAGGAAGTTTTGCAAATCAATGATCTTCTCGGGCAGACCTATTAGTGCTTAGTGATGCAAAAAGGGATATGCAAAAGGCGTGTGAGGGGGAAGACATTCTCCCCAATGTCATGAAAGAATTGTGGAAGCTTCTTCAATGCACACTGGTCCAACTGCAATCCGGCTACATATGTGAGTAAAAAAATGGCAGACCAGCATAAATCTGACACAAAAATAATTAATGTTTCACTTGCTATTCTCTTTGCAAAGATAGAGGTTCATGGAGGAATAATTAAAAGATTCTCTAGGGTCACTGGCATACCTAGTCGGAGAAGTAGAGTTTATCCTCAAACTTAGGTGGTTCACCCAGCAGTTCATCAGCTAACACATTTGATTTGATTTTGGACCAATGAACCTCCTCCTCCTGTGCTGCTGTTTCAAGAACAGTGTATTTGTGTGGCATAAAATGTTGGTTCATTTTGAACATAGTCAGTCTCTCCACATTTTGAGGCGAGAGTCTGGTCCTTCTCATTGTAACAACCTCAGCAGCTGCACTGAACATAGGCTCAGCAGACACACTGGAGACAGGACAAGCCAGATACTTTATTGCCAGCCAGCTGAGCTCTGGCCTTTGGTGCATATCCCCATACCAATACATCAATGGATTTTGATTCACAGAGATCTCTTTTGGATCATTCTGATACTCCTGGAACATCCTGTGGATGGTCATTGTTGTTGCTACTTGCTCAACCTGTGTTGCCATTGCCTCTGCACTGGACTTGAGCCCTGCCAATTGAAACCAATACAATGTAGAGGTTGGGTCTGGTTCTTCTGTTGCTGCTGTTGCCGGTGTTCTGGTTCATGGTGTTGTTTGCTGCTATGAGACATCCCTGCCCTCTCTGGAAGTTGAAGGTGGCACCCTAGAACTGCTGGTGGGACACAAAGTTCCTGCTGTTTTTCTTCCAAGTCTCTGGCTTGCTCCACAATCCACCTCTTGTATTTTAAAACATCCCTTTCAGAAATAGGAATGAAAGTGGGTAGGATATGTTTGCACTATGATCAAGTAGTGTGGCACAGAGGAACTCTTTGGACATGATGATGCCACGTTGCAGCCTTTTATTACAAGCCAAGCAAAGGATTTGGGTCTCCTCTTCTTTGAGGACGTCTTGCACCACCAGGTTGATGCAATGGGCCAAAAAGAGGACCCTGAAACAGCCTCTGTCTGACATGGCCTTGACTATGTTACTGCCATTATTTGTGGCAACAAATCCAATTCTGAGACCTCTAGGTCGCAGTCATTCAAACATCTTGCAGTTAATTTCCTCCAAGATGTTTACAGCTGTATGTGATTTCTTCATGGCGAACATGGACACTTTTGCATGCTGCCGAACACTCTTAAAACATTCTTCAGGGCCAAAACCTGCTGATATCTTTTGCTTTACCCCCACAAAACAGATCCAGTGTGTAGTGATGCACATGTAATCAGTCTCCTGACAACTAATCACATGTCTGTAATCAGGTGGATGGTGTGAACAACACTTTGCTGCAAAGTTGTCCAACCAATTGCAGTACATCATGATGCAGCACTGGAACAGCAACTCTGTCAAAATAGGTCCGACTTGGTACCTTCCATTTTAGGCAGATGGTTGTCACAAATTCTAAGCATCCCACTCCTTCCACAAAAGAAAAAGGGAGGAGGTCCAGCACCAACATTTTTCACAGCTTCTCATTGTACAAACTGTTAAAGGGATTCTGCTCGGGAACAGAACTATGCTTGGGACCATAGACCATTAGAAGATATGGACTGAGTCACCATACCACCTTTGGACCATGAGCCCAAATCCAACTAGCTATAGTGTCTCACTTGTCCTCCTATTCATACCCAGAGAGAAAAGTGAATTGACACCCCAGAATAAAACACTCTGGACCCTCTCAGGGACCGCGATGACAGGACACTACCTTTTGCTTGCACACTCATACTCATCCTTCAATAAGATATGAAAGAGACACAAAGTTAGTTTGAAATGTTTATTTAGACTATTGTGCTCTGTAATGGAGTATACGTGCCACAATCAGGAAACAATTGCCTAGCATAGATACCATCAGCATTGTCAATAAACCCTATGAAAAGCCCTGTCATATTACAAGACAGAAAGACCTACCCCCTCCTACAGAAGCAATCTGTTTATGCAGCAAAGTTCTCTGGGGTTAGTAGCGTGCCACATTCCTTAGCATACACAGATGGATGCTCTACATCTCCATTACCATTGTGATCTCCTCTCAAGAAATGTCTCTCCCTTTCAGTCTGTTGCCTTGGAGCACATACTTATCTGACAAGGTTTACATGTTCATAAACAACAGCTGCATTTCTGTGTTGTGTCTAGGTGCAAGTGCCTAACCAGAACAATATACGAAGGGACATTGTTGTTTGCTTTTGTCTGCTGTTCAGACTAAATCTCAGGAAAGAACAGAACGAGAAAACAACTGATAATGTGTGAAAATATAATGTGTCAAAGAAGCAAACGTGTTTATATAGTAACATGTGCATAGCTAATGCAGCTTGTGTTGTGCATAGTTAGGTTAACGTAGGGAAAACTTCAATGGGCCCTGCATAGAACACATGACAAAACGTGTGGTTGTGGGGTTCTATTCGTAGGGCCCCTCCTGCCTAAACATGCTTGTAATAATAGCCTGGATTTTCTTATTTTCTAGAGGCCTCTGACACAGGGATCTTTTGATAAGTAGATGGTGGTGGTAGACTCAATGTGCATCGTGGGGAACATCCTTTACAATGCAACTTTTACTCCGCACTACCATTACGACGCAGCTATTACAACGCAAGTCGTTACAACGACTTGCACTGGAGGGCGCTGTAGGATAGGGAATAGTTTAATTTTCTATCCAACACCTTCCCTACTATCCACGGGGACTGGAGTTGGAATAGAAAATTAAACTATTCCACTATCCAGCGCCCCCCAACGCAAGTCGTTGTAACGACTTGTGTTGTAAAAACTGTGTTGTAATGGCATGCGGAGTAAAAGCATGCGTTGTGATGTCATACATCCTGCATCGTGGTAGGGCAGTCACTGTATGCCATGGTGTTTCCATTTCACTCTGAATCTTGTGCCACTGTGAAGTTGCAGAGGTGAGTAAATCTACTGGTTCACTGCTGGGGACAGGGCTGCTTTGCATCAAGATATCACACTCTTCTTCCTCATCATCACCTTCCACCGTTTTTGGACTTGTACTTGTAGCTGATGTTCCCCAGCTCTCCTTACTACCACATCCGTATTCAGCAATTTTTTAAAGGTACTCCTCTCACTTGAATGTGTGGTGTTTTTTCATATAGGTCGTTTGGCCTCCACTACCATATTGTGTACCAGGCTTACTTCAATGAACACTTGTGCTGCAAATGTTGCATACTACAATGTGCTCCTCCTCTTTTGTCAACAGTAAAAAAAGTCCCAAACTGGAGAGGAGTACTCTTTGACTGTGCCATTGCCAATGCCTGAAGAAGAACTGGGGGTAGATGGGAATGTAGATGATCGCCTCAATGCTTCTCCAGAGGTAGGAGTTGGTGTTGGTCTCAGCTGGGGATTTGCAATTATGGGAGATGGTGGCTCAGCTACCAGTGCCACATCCCTCAGAGCAGGTTGAACAGCAATGTCAGACTCCTCTGTGTCACCCTCAACCATGACTGTCTCGTTGTCATCATCCTCCTCATCATCCATCACCATGAATCTAAATCTTTCAGGAACTTTTTTTTTCCCTTGCCTCTCCTGTTGTCTCCAGGATTCTGCTGGGGTCCACTCCATGTCCCTATCATAATAATCAGAAGTGGTGCTTGGATAAAGTGGCGGAGTAGTGCCCTTCCTTTTTCTTCCTTTTCCGTCCTGGACATTTGAGAGCCAATGATTCTAAAAGAGGAGGTTCTTGGTCAGAAGTAAGCTCAACCTCTTGTTCTGCTCAGTAAATGTACTATTGCTGACTGCTGTCCACTTTGCTCTGTTTCCTGAAAGGATTGTGTACTACTTTGCAGAAGGAACAAATCCAATTCAATATCACTACTCGTCGGCGTCAATGTGATTGCAAGGGCTGCCTCACTGACTGACATGGCCCTGGGCTGAGGTTGGGGGCTAGTGTTGTTGATGCAGGAATGCTGCTCGCTGCTTGCTCACCAGAAGCTGGTGCGGCAGGCCCAAGTTTGCTGAAAAAGGTTCTGGTCAGCACATCAGTGGTGAATATCTGCATCTTCTCCTCACCACTGGCCACTTTCTTGGCAGCACTTTTCTTAGGGGCCATCTTGAAGCTGTCAGTTGGTAGTGGCACTTAGCTTCACAAGCTGAAGAGAGGCCCGTGTGGTGTAGTCACTCACATGTCACGTCATGCACAGGCCTTCTGTTTATCAGTACTGTGGGTGAAGTCTCTTCTCTTGTGCACTTAAAAGCAAACAAGCAAGAACATCAATTAAACATGGCATTGTTGCAGTTCAATTAGTACAACAAACAAACAATATCATGTAGTGTGATTACTTAAGTTATTATAAATAATTAGCAATACAGGGTAACTATCCATTCGTAAAACCACACCAACATAAACTTTCATGGTGTACACTCAGGTAGGATAAGTAAGAGCAACAACAACATACAGATGTAACTGTTTGCTTTATGTGCATCAAGGTGGGAATGGGATGTGGTACTCAGGGAGGTGCAGGTGACAATGGAATAATCCTTAGACAATGAATGCTGTTGCTCACCTACTGCAGATATGGGGTTGATGCCGGATATTAGGCAGATGGGGAAAAAATACAAATAAAAAAAAAAAAAAAAAAAACATTTAAATTAAAACAATACAACTAGAAAACAATTACAATTAAAAAACCTAACATTAAAAGAACAAAAATAAAAACATTATAAATAAGTGAAATAACTGCTATCTCAACCAACCATGCAAGCCTATAGCAAAGGACCACACTGGCTGGATGCACAAACTAGCTGCCAGCCTGTGTCACATGGTCAACAACAACAACACTGAACAAGAAGGCATGGGGAAGAAAGAGAAGACATGCAGGCCTATGGCAAAAGCACACAGGCTGCCTACACAAACTGGCCACTGACCACGTGGTGAAACAGCAAGCAAGGAGGCATGGCCATAAGAAAGAAGACATGCAGGCCCATTGCAAAACCACAATGGCTGCCTAAACAAAATGGCCACCAGCCACATGGTCACAAAAACAAGCAAGAAGGCAGGGAGAACAAAGAACACATGCAGTCCTATGGCAAAAGCATACTGGCTGCCAACACAAAATGGACCCCAGCCACATGGTCACAACAACAAGCAAGGAGGCATGCAGAACAAAGAACACGTGCAGGCCTATGGTAAAAACACATTGGCTTCCTACACAAAATGGCTGACAGCAACATGGCACAACAACAAGCAAGAGGGCATGGGGAACAAAGAACACATGCAGGTCTTTAGCAAAAGCACATTGGCTGCCTACACAAACTGGCCACCAACCACATAGTGAAACAGCAAGCAAGGATGCCTGGCAACAACAAAGAAGACATGCAGGTCCATGGCAAAAGCACACTGGCTGCCTGCACAAAAGGGCCACCAGCACATAGCCACAAAAACAAGCAAGAAGGCATGGGGAACAACAAACACATGCAGTCCTATGGCAAAAGCATACTTGCTGCATGCACAAAATGGCCACCAGCCACACGGTTACAACAACATGCAACAAGGCATGCGGAACAAAAGCAATGCAAGCCCATGGCAAACGCACACTGGCTGTCTACACAAAATGGCCACTGGCCACATGGTGAAACAGAAAGCAAAGAGGCATGGCCACAAACAAAGAAGAAATGGAGGCCTATGGTCACTGACTATACAAAATGGCCCCTGGCCATATGGCATGGAGAACAAAGACAAATGTGGCCTATGGTAAACACACTCACACGCTGGTCAGATAAAGGAGGCATGGATTGGTGACACAGAAAATAGAGCATTAATTCAGGAATGCCAAAAATTAAAATTAACTGGGGTAAGAAACACACATCCTCCAAAGGCATCAAACATAATTACCCCACCTATACACTGTTTGCAGAAAGAAATGTGAAATACCGAAGAAAATACATTTTGCTAATTAATCCAATGCCATCTATGGCCTAAATGATGTTTCAATTCAACACACACCACAGAAACAGTTGTTTTATTGCACCTATGACTAGTACTGGATCTACTGGCTGGAAGGCCTATTGGCAGATTAGACCACATAGTGAATTAAACCAATATTGCAAACTTGTTAAAAATGTAGAGTTGAAAATGTACTGAACTGTGCAACATTTTCCTTTACAATAGAAGATAAATGACATGAAAAACAATAGCTAGACCCCTACTAAAGCCACAGGCCACCCACCACAATACATTTTTTAAATCAAATAAAAATACAAATAAATCCAGGTGCATGCCCCTTCAAACAAACAACACCCTTATACACCAGTTTTTGAACCTGCTTATGAAATCACAAATACATAGTCTTTAAATCCAATGGTATATTTGCAACAGACAGAGTGATTTTTCCAGCACCAAATCCTAATGAAAAGTAACAAGGAGAGGGAGAAAGCACTGGGAGGAGCCTGTTGGACAGGAACAGGAAGTTGGTGTCTCTAGGACACTTCATGTTTGAAAAAAAAGCTTTAAAAACGGCTTCTTGCATGAAAAAAACAACTATAATGGCCATTTTGAGAAGAAAATCCACTCAGCTGCATCTCGAACACAAAAGCTGCTTGGGTGCTCCATTTGCGATCAACACTAAATTGGCACCGTCGCAGCTGTGAGAGTGAGCACGAAGTCTCGCAGGAGCTCGCTAGAGGTGCAAGATGTCTGTCGCATGCTTGTAAGCCGTCCAAGACTATCTTGGCGGTCAAGTGCCAAAACAACACTTAATGGCATGAATGGAAAAAACCTTCACTTTGAGCCCAAATGATGGAATTAAGGAACTCTACGTTTCTTCGCGGAACGCCCGAATTCTGCAGACTCCTTGAGCAGAACTTTATTCCCCAGTCTAACGTATGGTTCTGTGGCGTCTTACATTATTAAAGAAAAGGGATTACATTATGTAGCACTGGCATCCACTACCTTCATTTCTTTAATTTTAACATCTGACTAGTGCAGCTGTACCAGACCGCTAAATTTATATAAAGCATTGGGCCAGATGTACTAAGCATTTGGTGTTTGCTACACATTCAGTGTTTGTGATTTTTAAATGCTTTTTTGAATGTACTAACAGGCTTTACAAATGGGTACAAATTCACAATTTGGAAGGGGCATATGTTGTGGCATCTCTTCCATATTGTAAATCGGTGTGTAAACTATCACTGGTTGAGACCGAAACTCAGTTGCAAAACATCGAAAAACCCCGACTCTTGGGTTTGTAATGCATACGCAAAAGGAAAGGGGCTCACTTGGAACCCCATCCCCTTTGTGAATCTCTCAGAAAAGTTTGTTTGGGAACATGCAGTTGTCCAGGCTACCATGAGACTCCTGTCAATTCTCAAACAGTCTTTTAAAAACAAATCTTTTTTTTAAAAGCGTCCTTGTTTCCTTTATAGAAAACATGCTGTGTTTGCAAAACAAATGTGTTCTTTATTAAGAGGTAGTCACAAACATGATGGTCAGCTGACCCTACTGACCCTAGCAGTCCATGATCTCTGTGATGGTCTCCAATTGGATGATGAATATTAAAGAGGTAGGTTGGATTGCAACCCACTTTGAATCCCTTTTATTTGCATAATAGCTTTCTTATCACCAAAGCACATACACTCATGCAGTAGTAGTGCTGTCACTATGAGGTATTGCATAGTGAGCCCCTCCAGGTCCAAGACAAATCCACAACCCATTGTAAGTCAAGGGTAGGCCTCAGTTTTCACGGACATGTGGAATCAGTGTGAGATGAGGGCCCAAATCCAAAAACCAGGATAACAGATACATGCAGTTGGGCCAACATGGAAGGACAGTTTTCTGTATACCATGCAGGAAACATTACCATCTCCACGTGAAGCATTTGAGGGAGTTGAACAAAAAGTGATATTGGTGGACTTATTTGTTCCACTTGGAATGCTTGATGTTTAAACTATGAACTTACTTAGTATTCCGTTACCTGTATTCCATAAATGATGCATCACTCTCAGCTTCTAGATAAGGAATACTTTATGTTAATCATCTTCTTCCAGCCATTACTCCATTACTAAGTGACCTTACCTCAACTCAGTGGTATCTACCTCATTTTACACGTTGAGAAAAATTAAAAAGCTCCTCCCTTATCTCCCCCCCTCTGCAGGAAAAACCTTAATTTCCACCCTCATCTTTTCACGCACCGATTATTGCGATGCCCTCCTCCTCATGCCCTCCTCCTCAACGCGCAAGAGAAGGTCCTTAATAGGCTCCAATTGGTGCAAAACGCCTCAGCTAGAGTCCTACTGGGCATTCCTAAATTCAGCTCCATCTCCCCATACATCCGCCAACTTCATTGGCTACCGATTAAGAGCCGTACTAAGTTTAAGGCGGTGTGCATCGCCTACAAGGCCATTAACAACTCTGGCCCACAGTTTCTCAAACATGCCTTCAGACCACACGTAACACCTAGAACTCTACGCTCAAATTCTGCATATCTTCTCAACGTCCCACGAACAAGAAGGGCCAACTGGGGTGACAGGTGTTTCACCATCTCCACTGCCAGACTGTGGAATGCTCTCCCCCTCAGCATCAAAACTAGTCCCTCCCTCTTCAGTTTTAGAAAACAACTGAAAACTTGGTTATTCACACGCTAACTGCTCTCTGTTCGTTTACTGCCCAATCCTCAGCGCCGAGACACCCCCGGGTAGTTGAGCGCTATACAAATCGCACAAACATAAACATAAACATAAACATAAACATACCTATATTTTGATCAACCATGGAATTATAGTATTTCATTGCACACTATGGGCCTCATATATCCCTGGGCAGGTGGGCCATTAAACTGCAGGGGCAGTTGAGTTCTCACCTATTCTGGCCTCATGACAACATGACAGCCATATTTTCAGATCTTTGCCTTATGGGTGAGGGGGGTTCTCTTAAAGAGGTTTTGCCAACATGGTAGGTGCACATTCATCGAAAATGTACAAACATGACTGGCCTACACTTTAATGGTGGATATGTACAAAAATTAAAGTCTCTAATCATGTCTGGAACATTATTCCTTTTTTACCTGTCTGGTATGTCTGTCCTGGTGAGAACAAATCAGAGTACCAAACACCACTATAATAGAGAAAGTCTTCCAATGTCATAAAGTTGGCCAGACAGAACTATCAGGGGCCATATTACAGAAAGTGCCCTGGGGCATAATGGGCATGTTCACCCACGTTTTGCACTCTGGGGGCACTCTAGTATTACAGAAGTGGCCACAGGCATTGTGCAGCCCCATCTGTACTACTGATAGCGATGGCACACTATTAGCACCAGCACTATCTCAAGAGAGTATTTCCTCATTTGCATAGGGGCATGGCCTATGGACGGGGGGTTTGCACCCTGACATTGCTCTGGAATCCCGGTATGCATGTGTTGTATCTTGTTTTCATGCTTTATCACTTTCTTGATACTGTCCCTTTAATCTGTTCATTCCTTTTGGATCTTTCCTTACTTCTGTGTTCTCTCTCTTTGCCTGGTGTGGCAGTTGCCTGCTAGCCTGGAGAGGGACACCAGCTGTTACCAGTAGCTTATAATAAATATACCATTTTATATTATATTCCTGTATGGACTTCATGACTTCTTCCATACAACATTTTTAATTTCCCCCCTTTCAATAAAAGCACCAACTCATTAATATTTGGAAGAGGAAACCCATCTACGATAATATTGCGGTTAAGTGTGCGCAAATCAACACAGAATCTGTATTTGCCATCAGATTTGCTCGTAATCATGACTAGCGAAATCCAACTTGATGTTTCTATCTGCTCAATGACTCCTTGTTCTAACATTTCGCTCAACATCCTTTTTACTTCACCCCTAGCTACAATGGGTACCTTCCTGACCTTATGTTGCAAAGGAATGGCATCCGGTTTTAACATGATCTTATGAACATAGCCTTTCAACTCACCAATCTCCTCCTTAAACAACTCAGGCATCCCATCAACAATCGACAAGGTAGGTACTTCATCCACCACCATCACTTGATCATCTGCCCTCGGATTCAACACAATATGTAGATCGTACTGGTGTCCCCAACCTAATATAGCTGGACCAGAATGAGCAACGTATACCTTGCCTCTCACTGTTCTGCCCTTGAACGAAATATTAGCAGACATAAACCCTATAATCTCAATCCTTTCACCTTGGAACCCGCCTGGATTGATGTCCTTTGGTTCCAACTCAACCTTTGGCCAATTCACGCAAAACAAGCATACAGGAATAATGGTCCAGAATGACCCTGAATCTACCATCAACTCGACTTGCACACCATCAATCTCAAACATCGCCTTAGGTCTTACCCTCCTCCTTGGATTCATATCTGACTCCTCATCACTCACACATAAAATTGTATTCGCTCCCTCAACGCTATCAACCGTAGCAACATCAGTCTGTTCTTGTTGAACAACAGCAATCTTCCCTCTGGGAACAAACGTGCACATTCTTGAAAAGTGTCCCCGCTTCCCGCATTTCAAACAAACCTTGTCCAAGGCAAAGCACTTTTTATAATCAGCAGTATGGTATGTGCTGCCACACCTTGAACACATTTTATCTCTACTCTTGTATGAGTCACCATTACCATAAGCATTATTAAACTTTTTGCCTACATACTTCTCACTCTTCTCATAGGATTTCTTTCCACCCACAGCTCCCACTTCTTCAACAACATCCACAGACGACACATTCTCTTTTGAACTATCCTTGCGTTCCATCTCCTTCATACATGCACCAGATTCTTCAACTATTTTAGAAATGTCAATAGCATTCTGCAAAGAAGGATTCTTCGCCGCCCACAGCTTCTCTTGCATCTTCTTGTACCCACACTGGACAATGAGCTGGTCCCTAATCATTTCGTCTCTGATGTTCCCAAAGTTGCATTTCAACGATAACTCTCGCAGGCGAGTAACAAATTGATCCACACTCTCCCCTTGGTGCTGAAGCTGCATGTAAAATTTGTGTCTAGCCATAACAATGTTGACTTCTTTTGAGTATCTTTTCTTCAAACGAGCTTTTGCCTCCAAATACACATTAGTTATAACTCTTCCTTCAGCATTAGTTCCTGGAGACAAAAATTTAAAAGCATGTTGTCCCTCTTTCCCCAAGGTACTCAATAATAGCGCCCTTTTCCTCGTAGCACTGAAGTCCTTGCCATCAATTGCCTCGATATAATTCTCGAATACTTCAATCCATTCCTCCCATTCTATAGGAGGATCCCCGTTTTGTTGTAGAAATAATGGTGGCATAACTACACTGTTGCTTTCCATCTTCCTTTTCCTAACTTTATTTCCACGTTATCCTTATACTGTGCTTCAACTGCCTCAAAAATCCAATAATGTGACAAAGTCTTAATAAAAACGAAAAAATTAAGGTTGCCTCTCCACAAGTTACGCTGACTCCCACAGACTAGTAAAAATAATTGTGATTAAACGTTACCCACAGAACTGCTTTTACTTCAATATTTCCCGGAGCTGTCTCTCTCCTCTGTGCTCCTTTCACGTTACCTAGCAACCATTTATGTTGAAGAAGAAAATGGCTGCTGTCACGCAGTGAATGGACGTGAATGCGTCATAACGTGACGTGATGAGTCAGAAGGAGTTGCAGCTTCCTCTCCTCGAAGGGACAACAATGGCAGCGTTCTTCAAAGGAACAGTGTCTCGTGGAAAGCGTTGGGGCTTTTTCAAATGTCGCACAGACGTGGCCGTAGTCTCCAGGTAAGCGTTACAGTCCACTATTCAATGTCGCACTCGACTTGGCAGTGTGCATCCATTTGATCGCACCAACGAGGATATTAGTCACGATGCACGAATGAGTGACAAAAAACCACATAAACAGTACTCACTCAGTGATCCTTGTGTTCCACGGCAATATACTCCGGTTTTTCTCTTCTTCGGTATTCAACACAGAGTATGCCAAACACAGTCTCGATTTAATTCTAGTTAAGTTGTACAGCACAGTAGTTCAACTAGGAAAGCAAATTTTTCCTTGCCAGTAACCCTTACGTTACGGAATTCACGCGTGGTTCTCTTCACCAGCTGGTAGCAATTCCTTTAGTAGCTTCTTCATATAATGCTAGCCTTGCATCGCCAAAATGTTGTATGGAAGAAGTCATGAAGTCCATACAGGAATATAATATAAAATGGTATATTTATTATAAGCTACTGGTAACAGCTGGTGTCCCTCTCCAGGCTAGCAGGCAACTGCCACACCAGGCAAAGAGAGAGAACACAGAAGTAAGGAAAGATCCAACAGGAATGAACAGATTAAAGGGACAGTATCAAGAAAGTGATAAAGCATGACAACAAGATACAACAGCATGCTAGTTTCCCTGCCCTTTACAACTGTAAGGCCACCAGGACTATTCAAAGTGACCTCAGTGCTAGGCTGGACCTGGACCTGCAACACTGTGAACCTCTTACTGCAGGGGAAGTCATCAGAGAGCGATGGAGCTGTCTTATAATGAAAGGTTGGGTTAGTGGGATGCACGGACACAGTTGCCAGCTGCGTTCCTGTTTTCAGCCTTCATGAACATAGCAGGTACCCACGTGGTTTCAACAAGACTGCAAGGGTCAGGCTGTGCAATCGATGCTGAGGATTTACTCATGGCAGCTGGGTCGAGTAGGTCCTCACATTCTGATATTAGACTGTCTATAGGATTTAAAACCCCTTTCTTAACTGCCAGGCTACAGCTCGTGATTTTCTTTTTTGAGCATCACCTAAACCACCTTCTGCGGCTTTCCGCTTTCCCATAGTGTCTAGTTAGCACCAAATAATTCTGAAACTATCAAGAAAAAGTACCGTTTGTTTATCAAATCGGTCAACTTCCTCTTTTAGGCTGGGTTTCTGAGGCGTGCGGGATGGATGAGTTCAGCCCATCGCTTCCGTGCACAGGCTCAAGTTCCACTGGGCGAGTGTCGCATGTACGCTGGGTGCTGAGACCTGGAACCACAGCTACCCTCTGGCCTCCTGGCAGGCTGTGTCCAAGGATACGGGAGGAACCCTCCCGGGGCTGTATATGTTTCAACGAACACTCCCAGAAAGCCCTTTCTGGTCCCTCCTAACAAAGAGAGTGGGCAAAGCCCGGCCCCAAACGGCCACGGACAGGCACAGACGGGCCAGTTAATACTTGTACATTTTTGTACAATGGGAATTGCTGTTTCGTAATTGCGATGTGGTAGAAATTGCAATTAGGATATTGCAATCCCTAAATTCTGTATATATGACCCTAAACTAGTTGGGTGTTGGGGGGTGAAAATTGGGGGGGATGAAGCTTTTACTGCCCCTTTTTTACAGATCCCTCATTATGGTCTACCTATGAATGAAGTCCACATTTTTATGCTGTTTTATGTTAAGTATGTTGTCATGTGCACTTTAAACACTGAAAAACTCACATGGAGCTATGAGATTGGCTATAATGGTAACGAAAAAAAAAACTAAGCAGTGAGCTGAAGTTGATGTAGGCTTGCTGAAATATATATGTTGTTAGCCTGCATTTAAACTGGACATGATTTTCTAATTCTTTCAGGGTAAGCACAATTGCATCTCACATCTAACAGCAAATGGGGCAAAAGGTATGGCTATGTTTTCAAATGCAAAGCATGACTTGATTTGCAGACATATGATGCCTGAAAGGTTGCGATACTTTTTAAAATTTTGGTGATAGAAAATCAGATGTCTCAGCCAGGAGACATAATGGACCAATCTAATGAACTGAATTTCAATAACTCCTTGACTAGGCAAGGATTTCAATGCTGAGTGTATATGTTCATGCCAGTGGATTCATTGATAGACTCGCACCGCTGCAAGTTGATGTTGTCAAAATTTGGCCATAAGACAGTTACTCACTCCCAGTAATGCACTATTTTCAAAGCCTAAGGGATATGCTAGAATTTCTGTACTGCCTGAGCCTTTTGGGGAAGCCTGTATTTATTGATGAGGATACTTGGGCCCTTACGGAGAGTTCATGCTCCATCAAGATTTCAAGGAGATTGTTTTTTATGGGCAGGTGTTGTACTAGGGTCTAATGCATGAGGAAAGATTTCACTTACCAAAGTGTTGGGAGTACATTCACTAGCATGGCATTTCTTTCCTGGTTGTAATTTTAGATGGCTTGCACACTCCATCTATCAACATTAAGAAGGTTGTGTAAGAAACCTCATCTTTCCTCTGGGGTAGAGGGTGTGATTTTCAGAATAAGTACTAATTCATCTGCATAATGTAGAACAGGTTATTTCAGGACTTTAAAAGCACCATTAAGGGATTGAGATTGATGTAAAAAGGTGCAATGATAACACTGTTTCTTGTGGGGCACACCAACTGAGCAGACTCCATTTCAAAGTTAATGTTTTAAGTCTTACTGCTTGCGTTCTCCTTGGCAAGAATGCTGCAAACCAGGCAAGATCAGTGGCTGTTCAACCAGTAAGCTCTCTGTTATAGGGTACATGTCTGCTGTCCTCAGTGCCAAGACACTCACGCGTATTTGCGCGCTCTACAAATCTCATAAATAAATCGAATCCTACACCCACAGCTAGTCAGTTTACAATGTAAAATAGCGAAGCTGATGGTGTCAAAAGCCACTGATAGATATAATAGGATCAGGGTTCCTCCAATTCTACCATCTATTATGATTCTGAGGTCAATCATTGTTGCTGGGTTGACACATTCAGTGCTTTGCAAAGGCTTTCAGCCTGCTCAGTGTTTGCCAAGTATGTTTTAGACACTGTATCGGTTGGAGACTGGGCTCTCAATTCTTGCTCTAGAAAATTATACAGTTATTCAGTATAACAAATTGAACTATAATACAACGATTGCTGGATGGGTCGGTGGATCCTTAAGGTGGGGTATTTTTAAGGCACTAAAGAAGTCGAACTGCTTCTTCCAGAAAGTGATTCTTTGAGCCCTTGTATTCTTGCATCTGGATGGTGGTAATGCCCTCCTCCATGGCCTCCCAGACACCGCATGCGCAGCCATTAGCATAGCAAGTCTCATCCACGACCTGAATATATATGATCACATCACACCCATTGTGATGGAACTCCATTGGCTTTCCTTGCCGACCATCACCATTTTCAACACCAGCTGCATCATTTACAAAGCCATCACAACTTGCAGCCCTTCTCATCTTGCAGACACGCTCACCATCTCTGTTGGCTCTTGGCACACCAGCTGTTAGGACACCATCGGATTGCAGACTACCAAGTGTAAGAAAGAAAAAAACAAACCAAAAGGCCTTTTCCATCAATGCACCCATGTTCTGAAACAACATTTCTATGTCCACCGGGACCGCCTGAATGCATGCTGCATTAGGAAAGACTTGAAGACTCACCTCTTTAAAAAGCACTACATAACAGTGCAATAGTCGTCCACAACCCAGCTTTATCTCCTATTAATCCTTGATTTTAAGCTTATTTTTATTTTTATTTTTTTTTTTATTTTTTTTCGGTGCAAGACGTTTATTTAGTACCGTTAAGTATACACAGCATACTGCCACAACCCGGAGGCCGGCTGCTATAGCACATGTCAGTAATCACGAATAAACATCAGCAAAAAATCAATATTGTGTTGCAGGGCTGAATACAGAAAAAAAAAAAGGCAGCAGTAACAGTACATGTAAAGGAAGCATATAAATGCGTCTTACTTTTATCGTTGTTTGGTTAACAAAGAGAACAATGAAAACAAACAAAACAACATCGTCATGAGTGTGCGTACCACAAACGAGCAGTTTTCGGAGGGGGGGTGGGGGGGGGGGGAACAGCATCCCGCATCAACCAGGTGGACCATGGGTGGGTAAGGCACACAGGTGAGTTAAACAACAAGGTCTGTTCAGAGATACGGCAAGGGGGGTAAAGTGCATAGTGCAGTCACAAGGCATACAAAGTTGCAGGTAGGTCCAAAGCAGTTCAACACATCGTCTTCATCACACCTAGAACAACGTTACAGATCACAATTCATCATCACTCGGTGCTTCCGTTATCAGGTAGCATTGCAGCGGGGCCCAGATATCAGTCGGCCTGGATGACAGTGGCAGCAACTCCGCATATGTGTGCAGTTGTTCCTGACAATACACCAGGTCCCGTATCCATTCCTTAAATTTGGGCGCCCTTCCTCTGCCCCATCTACAGGCCACCCTCCGCTTGGCCAGCAACAAGGCTAACGCGACATACTTGCGGTGTGCCGCCTGCAGGGGTATGACCCAACCCAACAGTGCCATCTCAGGAGTCGGCAGCACCGTAGCATTGATCATTGTAGAGAGGGCCTGAAATACCAGATCCCAATACTGCCGTACAGTGGCACAGTCCCAGGCAAGATGTAGAAAGTCAGCTCCAGGGGCTCCACACCTATCACATTTATCAGTGTCTCGCAACCCAAACCTGTGTAATCGAGCCGGGGTATAATACAATCGGTGCACAAATTTGTAGTGAATAATCCTATACCTGCTGCTGGAGGAGACACGTTCTGTCTGCAGTAAGCTAAATTCCCATTGTTGATCGGTGAGTGGGGCAGGCAGGTCTTGATCCCATTTCGCTTTGGCAGGAAGTGTGGTGAAGTCAGTGTGTGTTCTAACAGATCTGTACAACGTAGACACAAGCTTGCACGGATTCGCAAGTTGCATCATGTGTTGCAGGGGTATGAGGATCGGTGGCTCGCGCGGAAAGTCAGGTGTAAGGGCCTGCAGCCCATGTCGCAGGCGCATGTAGTAAAACACCTCTAGTGAGGTAGGGAGTATGGTACCAAACAAATGATCCCTCGTGCGGAACTCGCCATCATGATATAGATCCCCCCACGTTCGGACATGGATTTTAGACAGTAAACGCTGGAAACCAGTTTCCTGCAGCAGCTGCAATTGTGGGTGATAAGCCAGGGGCATACATGGAGCGTAGAGGAACTGCAGCCCCAGGGAGGCACAAATGCGTAACCAGGCCGTGATAGTGCTAGATAAAGTGTTCGGGGTCTTATCCCTCCCTTCCACAACGGCATACAGAGCTCCCTCGATAGGCGTGGGGTGCGCCAGCCAGTGCTCCGCAGCCAGTTGTGGCATGTATCTCGGCTGTCTGACCCAGAAGTAAGCATAGTGCGCCTGCGCCGCCCTGAAGTACAGTTCAAAATCAGGGACACCGAACCCTCCCCGTACATAGGGCCGTGTCAAAATCTCCCATTGGAGCCTAGCTTGCTTTCCACCCCACACCAATTTGAGCATTTCAGACCTCAGTTTCTTAAAGAAGTATGGACCAGGATGGAAGGGTATGTTGAGAAACAGGTAAAGCAGCTGCGGCAGTACGACCATTTTAAGCAAAGAAGCCCTGCCCGCCATTGACAGGGGAAGTGACACCCACCTCGTGACCTGGTCTTCAATCCTACTAATGGCAGTGCCATAATTCGCTCTCATAAGCGCTTCCCGGTCCCTCTCAATGTGAACCCCAAGGTACTTAAAATCACCCTCAGTCCAAGTGAGCGGATATTCCAATGGGAAGGCCTGTGTGGCCGCCGTGAGTGGGAATATGCACGACTTGGTCCAATTTATCTGCACTCCCGAGAGAGTCCCGAATCTAATGAATTCCCTAAGTATGGGGTGTAGGTTGTCCCGAGGGTGCCGGACATACAGTGTGATATCGTCCGCGTACATGGAGATGAGTATTTGTCGCTGGAAACAGCGCAGCGCGCTATCCTTATAATGTTGCCTCAGTTTGGCAGCAAGGGGTTCCGTGGCGATTGCAAAGAGCAGGGGGGATAGAGGGCACCCCTGCCTCGTACCCCTAGAGATCTCAAATTCAGGGGAAAGCTGCCCATTAATAAGGACTTTGGCCGTGGGTCGTGTGTAGAGCAGTTTGATCCAGGAAACAAATATAGCCGGGAATCCCATGCGGCTCAGTACCCCAACGACGTAATCCCACTCCAGGGAATCAAACGCCTTGGTGGCATCCAAAAAGATGGCCGCCATGGGCAGGTCCTCATGCACAGAGTCGTACACAGAAAAAAAGGTGCGTAGATTGTGGGATGTAGCCCTCCCCGGAACAAAGCCCGCCTGATCCGGAAGGATCAGGTTAGGCAGCAGTAGGCTAATGCGGGTGGCAATGAGCTTTGCGAGAATTTTCACATCACACGTCAACAAAGAGAGGGGTCTATAGGAGTCGCAGTGCGATGCAGATTTCCCGGGCTTGAGTAAAGAAATGATAAGCGCAGTTCTCATTGATGCGGGGAGGTGCCCCACCTCCAGAGCGTCCTCATAGACCTCCCGCAGTACTGGGGCCATGAATTCAATGTATGTCTTGTAGAATTCAATAGGGATGCCATCTAGGCCTGTAGCCTTGCCTGATTGCATACTCATAATCGCCTCTTTCACCTCGTCCAGCTCAAATGGGGCACTCAAAAACGCCTGTTGAGCGTCACTCAGCCAACCAAGCGCGACATCCGCGAGGTAGTCGTCCAACGGCGGGCCCCCCAGTCCCCTAGAGGTGTACAGCTTACTGTAATGGCCCACGAACTCGTTAAGGATGTGCGTGGAGTCGCGGAGCAGCAGCCCCTCGGCTGTTTCTAGCTCTAGTATAGTAGTAGGCGCCCTCGCAAGCCGGACCGTAGCCGCCAACACCTTCCCAGGCCTATCTCCTTCTCCATATTTCCGCGCCACCCAGTATTTATGTCTAAATCTTGCCTCACGTGCAGCCTCCTCGGAATATTCAGTAATCAAATCCCGAATCTCTGCCAGAGTGTCGCTAGTGGGGCGCGCTCGGAGGGTCTCTTCCGCCCGGCCTAGTTTTATTTCCAGCGCCTTTAAACGGTTCAGGATAGCTTTCAGTACCCCCGAGCCCTTCGCAATGCAGAAACCCCGTAGCGTGACCTTGAAGGCCTCCCAGACTGTCTCCACTGCATCCACAGACCCCTTATTTCTCGCAAAAAAATCTAAGCATTCATCACGCAGCGTCTCTCTAAATTCCTCATCCAACAGCATTGCTGCCTGCATGCGCCACGCGGTAATAGGAGGGCCCAGCTCAGCACCGCGCATGACGACTAGAACCGGGGCATGGTCCGAATAAGTCCGGGGGAGGTGTCTGGCATATGTGACAGTGGCATACATGCGCGTGGACAGAAAAAAATAATCAAGCCTGGCCCAGGACCTGGCCTGCGCCGTAAAATGCGTTCCCTCCCCCTTCGGCCCGCAGTGCGCTCGCCAAGCATCCACTAGGTGATTCTCCTCCAAAATGGCGCGCAGCACCTCCCGCCCTTTCGTGTAGTGATGTGGGGCCGGGTGTGAGCGGTCCAGGGTCGGGTTCACAGTGACATTGAAGTCCCCCCCCCATATTATGTGTTGTGACCCCGCCTCCAGTATAGCAGCCCAGAGTGACTCAAAGTACTGCGGGTCGTCCACATTAGGGCCATAACAACACGCAAGGGTGACCGTCACACGGCCCAATCTGCCCCAAAGCAGGCAATATCTCCCTTGTATATCTGATTTCATGCCAGCCATGGTGAAGGGCGTTGACTTTTTAATCAGGATTGCAGTACCACGGGCATAGGAGGAATACGAGGAGAACACAGTACTCGAGGCCCATCTGCCACCAAAGGCTGGCAACCTGTGGGGTGCAAAGTGCGTCTCCTGCAGAAACGCTATGTGAACATTATGTCTGTCTAAATACCCCAGAACATGGCGTCTCTTCCGATGATCCCCTAGGCCCCGCACATTCCAAGTAAGTACATTCAGACAAGTGTCCCCCATCCCAACATCTTTTCATATAATAGAGCAATCCGACTGCACCAACAGTCCACACAGTTAGAATTACGAGCGGCCAGCAGAAACTCCGGCCACCACAGATGGCAGTCCCTTAATCCCCCCCACATAGCAAAGACAGGAGACCAGCCCACCCCAGGACGAGTGGAAGGTCGAAGAGGTAAACGTGCACACGCTTGACTACATGACGAAAACATAAACCCAGTGCAAACCCAGGCATCGAACATTAGAAAACGTAACCGTTGCCAGTCAGCAAACAGGCCCCTGAACAGTGCCACCCATGAGGCTTCCCAGTTGTCCCCTCTCGAGTAGCGACACAGAGAGAGAGGAGCCGGTAACCACAGAGTAATAATTCGGGGCCACAGGCCCAATCCTTGATTTTAAGCTTGTCTTCAATCATGTGCAGCGCTCCACTGCATGTTGGCTCACGTTGCACTATAGAAATACCATATATACATATATGCAAACATCCATACATATTTTCTGGTCTAAAATTACTCTTTCATTCATTTCATTTCTAGAGACTGGTTAATTGTCGATCTATCATTAGGAATGACAGCAGGAAGGAGTACACTTTCCTTACAAATTGTGTTTAGGGAAACTGTGGAAAGATTGGATTGACTATTAAAAACAAAGGGTGTTCTACAAAAAACTGAGTTTTTTACATTGACTTTCGTTTACATCAACCTATCATATCATCGACATAAGTGCAGGTCGATATAATTGACTTCAGTATTTTGACTTACATGGCACCAAAGTGATGGAATTAACCGCACATGGTACACCAAGCTTAAGTTAAATTCTGTATGTGTTTTGCTTATTTTACGATGTAAAAATGATCTCTTTCGTCGCATGGGGTTTTGTGAAGTCGGAAAAAACGATTTCTTCTTGTTGGCATTACACTGGTTCACATAGCATTTTCCAGGCATTTCTCTGAGGACAAGGAGTTAAAAAGGCATGAATCAGATTGACTCGAATCCTGTTCCAAAGAGCTGCCGAGAAAAACCATTGATGGGTAAACTTTCATCTGTTTAAATGCCAAGAAATAATGTTTATACAGCTTTTAGGCTTCTTAAATTTAGAACTCCGGTCCTTATTTTAACTTTGGAAGGGCGGTGCATCCAACCAAAAAGAGTCGGATTTCCGGTTTGCCATATTTAATGCATCATTTGCATCAATGCCCTCTGAATATGGAGGATGAAACATTTGCTTGTTATCAGGTGTCCCGTCTCCGCCCAACTCTATCTATCTGTTTATAGAAACAGTCTTTCTCCTGTCCAAGGTTCTTTCATTTTACTCTCGTTATATTCTAAGTCCGCACAAAGAATCAAATTGAAAATACAAACGTGTATGTTCTGGAGAGATGAATGTTCTTGTAACCTTCCCGAGGATGCTCTTAATTAAAAAATATGCTTCCCAATAAAGCCTGCAACTGTCGCTAACATCAACACTCTTCTGTTATTAATAGACCCGGAAAGAATGCTAATTCCATCCGTTTCATTTCATGTCAGTGCCTCGTGAGCCAGATGGTTTCAGGGCTGAACCTGTCAACAGTTGTTGCAAAAGGGAATATAAGTAGGGGCAAGAGAAGGAAATGTCTTTTTGTGTTAGAAATAAAATGTCTGTAATGAAAATTGCATTAGGAACTTTTCCTACTGCAGCGTTTAAAATAAGTGTGCAAGTGAAACGTCTAACTCTATTTTAATTTTCTTGCCATTACATTTGTCACGCCACATTGCATTAAACCTACATTGACTAAACATAAGTACTTTAACCTTGAGGCAGGTGCCTAGTTTGTGAATCCTAATATGGCCTGAACAATGCTGAGAGCCTACAATTCTCAAAAGCAACATTCCAAAATATATTTAATAGAAAAAAGGTTACAGCTACACCATTGTCTACTTGTTCCGAGTTCCACAAGCGATTGAAGTAACTCACTACAACAGTCTAGCTTTCTAAATTGTGACAGTGCAGAACATCATTATAGGAAAGAGGTGCATTTCTTAGCACAACAGAACACCTTGTGATTTGCTGGGTTATTTTCACATCCTTTGCAATCACTCCTTGCATGGAAGAAATATCTGAGTTTTTCCATATGGCATCTTCGCTCGTGCGACACTGGTAACAGCATATAAATAGATGGATTTCTCACAATATTTTTACATTGGAGAGAAGGGAGATGCAAGATATACCACACAGTCCTTGCATGCGTGGCTTGTAGTCAGGCTAAACGATCTCGCCCCGGAACTGACCCCCCGCTTGACACCGAAACGGGTCTCCGCTCCGTGGTTCACCGCAGCACTGTCGGCTACGCGGCAGCAGTGTAAGGTGGCCGAAAGAGCGTGGCGGGCACAATACGACACAGTGGCCAAGCTGACTTATAAGACGGCGGTTAAGGCCTATCACCGGGACATCCGCCTGGGGAAAAAAGCCTATTTGGCAGGGAGGATAGAGGCCGCCTCCAACTCCTGTAAGGAGATTTTCTCCATTGTGAGAGAATTTACATCCCCACGGTCCAATTCCTCTGATGAGAGGCCAGCTGATTCCTGGGCTTCGGATCTTGCTAACTTTTTTACTAGCAAGATCCAACTGATACAGGATTCCTTCCCATCGGGTGTACCCGTGGGGCTGGTTAACCCGGAGGCTAACCGGTCCCCTCTGGCCTCGCCAGGTTTGACATTGGGCGTGTTTCCACCTATTTCTGCCCCTGCCTCTTTAGCACTCATGGGCAATCTCAAATCGGGCTCGCCGCTTGACCCGTGCCCCGCTAAGTTTCTGGCGAAAATTGCGGAGGTGATTAATCCCCTGGCAAACCCGCTATTGAATCTCTCGCTGAGCCGGGGGGTGGTTCCGCAGGCCTGGAAGCAGGCAATGGTCATCCCGCTGCTTAAGAAGCCTGGCCTGGACCCGAAGGCCCCAGTCAACTACAGGCCTATTTCTCTGCTGCCGGCTCTCACGAAAATTGTGGAAAAGCACGTTCAGACGGTGCTTTCCAATTTTCTGGAGACAAATGAGATCCTGCATGCCACTCAGTCTGGCTTCCGTCTAAATCTCAGCACTGAGACCGCGCTCCTTGAGGTATCAGAGACCATTAAAGGGGTTCTGGACTCGGGAGGCAAAGCCATGCTGGTGTTGCTGGATTTGTCGGCGGCTTTTGACACCGTCCCCCATGATGGCCTTCTCGCAAGACTCTATGAGATAGGACTACGGGGGACGGTGCTCAGCTGGTTTTCCTCCTTTCTAGCTGGCCACCGGCAAACGGTCTGGGCCTCGCCAGATTCCGCCGTGATGCCGCCTTTGGGAGTCGGGGTCCCCCAGGGCTCTATTTTGAGCCCGACCCTTTTTAACATCTTCATGACCCCTTTGGCGGCGTTGGCGGAGTCGTTCGGGGCCCAGATCGTATCCTACGCAGACGACACCCAGCTCCTCTTCTCGTGTAAGAGAGGAGGAGACTTTGATGGGGAGAGTATCCGGGATTGCCTTGGGGCTGTTTTTCAATGGTTCCAACTGAACAGCCTCAAGTGCAATTCCGATAAGTCCGAGGTACTCTTCTTTGGGTGCGACACGGAGCCAGACTGGCAGGCTTGGTGGCCCATCAATATGTTCCCTCCGTCTTGTTCATCCCAGATTGCGAAGAACTTGGGGGTCAAGATGGATAAGGGGCTTACGTTGAAATCCCAGATCCTCGGGGTGTCAGGGATGTGCTTTGGCCTCCTTAGGATGCTGCGGAGGTTTCTTCCTCTTTTGTCTGAGGAGCACAGGAAGCTGACTGTGCAGGCCCTGATCGGCTCTAGGCTAGATTATTCGAACGCGCTCTACTTGGGCCTGCCAGAGTATTTGCTACAGCGGCTCCAAGTGGTGCAAAATGCTGCTGCGAGAGCTATCTTTGGCTTGAATAGACGTGCCAGTGCAGCAGGCTTGCTGCAGACTTTGCACTGGCTTCCAATCCGCAAGCGGATCGCCTTCAAGGCTCTGACCTTGGCCTACAAGGCCCTCCATGCGGTTGGAGCAAAGTACCTCCAAAAGAGACTTGCATTTTACCACCCTGCTCGTTCTTTGAGATCGGAATCTCTGTTCTTGGCGGTGGTCCCGCGAGTGAAGAGAGCTCGCCTGGGAGGTCGCTCCTTTGGACTACTGGCGCCACAGTTGTGGAACTCTCTGCCGCTCACACTTCGGGGAGCCACCAGCCTACTTGCCTTTAGAAAAGGTCTTAAAACCTGGTTGTTCACCCAGTACGCTGCATATATTTGGTTTGCCCTCTTTATTGTTGTCTCCTTCTTTTTTAACTGTGTTATGTTATTGTACTGTGGTCCTCCTTACTCAAAGCGCCGGGACACTCTTTTTGAGTAGCCGTGTGCTATACAAAAGTAAATATAACATAACATAACATAACTTATATGTATATATATATATATGTTTGTGTATATTTATTTATATTTATTCCTGGCTTTCTTTGAAAAAGCAATATTTCAGTCTAGCTGTTGAAGACTTTTTTTCAGCTTTTTTTTGTAGGGCATTGACAAGGACAGGTGTATCATCCAAAGCCCCACATCACCCATGTTGTGAGGAGATAGAGGTTTATCTACCCTCGAAGGTTCCTCCAGGCACCTCTGCATTATGCGTGTAAAGGTATGCCACTGGCCTGCAGTCTTGCCCTTAGGGGAATTTTTGTATTGCGCCTTCGAGCAGAAACAAACTTGCACAATAATTGATTAATTGTTACTGATGCAGAGCGAAAAGGAGAACTATGAGAAGAGGAAACTGATAGGTAATAGATAGACTAATTTGATACAGTTGAGAGTTACTGCATTTTGATGATATTGAATTGAAGCTGTCAGTCTTAAGTATTCTGCATCTGCCATTTTCTAAGCTTTATTTGTTATTGTAGTTAAAGGTAGATTTTGCTATTTTCTTTAACGTTTACTTTTACTTTCCTCCAGCTGTAGCTGAAGATGTATATTGTAAGTGTTCTTCTGCGTTCAAGTGTTGACCCTAATGTCTCCATTTATTTCGAATGTTGTTCCAAATCTCCCCATTTATGTAAACAATGCAAAAGATGCCCTGAAGTCCTTCGTTGTCCTTTTTGTCTTCTGCTCACATCCACAAAGGATATGCAAAGTATAGAAGAACTGCCCTTTCTGTTTGGTCACCACGGATTTATCTCTATTTTCTGGACCCCTATTTTGCTAGTCCTGTGTCTATGCACTGTGACTCTGCCTTTCAGTGCCACTGCGTGTGTCCTCTGGCCCTAAAATCGTACTGTCCAAAACTGATTTCACCCGATTTGTTCATTTATCTTGCCTTTAAGGTCACGGTAAATGGTGCAGAAATTACGCTAGAGGTGTGGAAGTTAAATGTCATGTGTTAGCTGCAGTGTGCATTTACAGTACCCCATATACAACAGAAATATATGGCAGCCAGGAGCATCACTGTGCTGTTGCTACGTTGCAGTTTGAAAACATTACAGTGACCCATGGAAAGGAAAACTTGCCTTTGCAATATAGGAAAACATATTTTTATATAGTAGTAAATGCACCTCCATGGGTGCTTTGTGAGCCCACAAGGCTGGGTGCTTAATATATAAAAAGTGACATGCGTCATGTCAAACAGCGTTCTCTCATATAGACTGTGGGCCTGATTCACAAAGGTAAACTTACACCTTCTTGTAAGTTTACGATTGTTTGCTAATCACAAAGGAATATAGTACAATATTTACAAGTGCAGTGTCTCCACACATAAAAAGACTCCGCATTCATCGAGATACTACTCGTAAATCCAGAATATGTGATGTTACAACGCATACGATACATCGCATGCCATTAAAACTCAGTCGTTACAATGACGACGTTGTTACATCGCATACCATTACAATGCAAGTTGTTACAACAACTTGCTGTGGGGGTCGCTGAATGTTGGAATAGTAAGTAGGGAAGGTGGTGGATTTTAAATCCAACACCTTCTGCTCCCCTACAGCAAGTCGTTGTAATGACTTACGTTATAATGGTTTGCGATGTAACAACGCAGTTGTTGTAACAACCGGGTTGTAATGGAATGCTCTGTAGTGCATTCGTTGTAAAGGATGTCTCCCATAAATCTATTTCTGAATAGCAAACAAACATAAACTTACACAAAAGTGTAAGTTTACCTTTTTGAATCAGACACTAATGTCTGATAGAAGAAGGGGTTAGCCATTTTTGGTTTAGGACTACTGGGAATTTTTATAGTAAAGCAAGTGGAGTTTTTTGAGAAATAAAATATTGCTACACTTGAAAGTAAAACTTTCTGACCAGTGCACTGTGGCAAATCTATCCCAGGAGCAAAGCAACCTTAGTGGCTAAGAAATTCCAAACTTGTCTCACTCTGATGTTTTAGTGCCAAACCCAATAGCTTTGGTGAAAGCTCGACAACAGTGTTTTCAACTTTGAAGGAATATTGCCACTTTCAGTCTTGGGCCTTGCCCCGCAAGAGTATTCTAGTTTTTGAACATTAGACTAATTCAGAAGGTAAAATCTTTGCCTGGGATGAACTCTTGGAATATCTGACCTTTCCACCTTTGCAGTTGGCCTGAAATTATGCCTGGGTCTCATTTAATCGGGAACTTCTATTTTTTATTCCACTTTTTCTAGGCACGTTTTGCCTCAAACTGAAAAAAAAATCTCTAGTTCCCCTTTATAGATTTTAATATTTTGCTGCTTTTTTCTCATTACATTTTTCGCTATTTTTCTGCATTGATCCTGGAATATTATTGTGTTTTTTTCTTGATTATACAATTGGTGTCCAAGACAGTATTCAAGAAGGGATGCCACAAAATTCACCAACCTTGATGCTAGACAGCATGCAAGTCAGGATGCCAGACAGGTTGCCACGAAGGATGTTAGATCACATGCCATATGGGATGTCACATCAGATGCCTAACTTGAAGAAAGTCAAGACGTTCATAATAATGTTTGGCCCAGTCAATTTATCTGCCACATCAAATTACCTCATGTACACTAACTTCACTTCATTTCTCACAGAGTTACAACCCGTCTCAGTAGTATTTTTAAATAGATTTGACTTATTTGAATTCCTTCATGGTACAAGTATTGGAAAAAAAGGAACACATTTAGGTTGAGCCCAATCCTGTAGAGGACCATGTATGTTGTAGATAGTGCCCACAATAAAAAAATCATGTTAGGAGTATCTATTAAACTGTATTGCAAGGGGGAAATCCTGCAAGAGTTTGGAGGCGTACTTGTAAACTGTTGTCAACAGACTGAGGTCTTCGTAATGTTCACATTTTCTTACATTTCGAAAATAAAGTTACAAAACCACAAGAACTTACAGAGGTTGAAAAAACTGTTGAGGTTGTTGGTTCTAAATATGGATTGGCAGGGAATTTTAGACCAACAATACCACTATGCAGTGTGTTAGAAATTAGGGTTTCTGGTTGGCACAGTATACACCCTGTCCAAGCAGTCGCCACAAATCTAGTCCGGGTAAGTCAGATACACAACCTAAATTAGCCTGTGCTCACCCTCTTGTAGCTCGTCACAGAGCAGTCAGGTTTAACTTAAGATGCACTGTGTGTATTTGTGCAACACTTAAAATGAAGTAACACACTCAAAACCCACACAGTCTCCACACCAGTTTAGAAAAATAGAAAGTACCTAAGTAAAACAAGACCAAAAGAATAAAAATCTAAAAAGTAGAACTTAAGATATGAATTTTTCTAAATTAAGGCCCTCAATATGGTGTCGGTCAGACCACTACCAAAAGGCCGTGCTGGCAATCGGAGTGCAGTGGTCAGGGAGAAAGACTGCTCAAGGAACCCATCAGGGGGCGGTTGGACTGCAAACCCTACAATGGAGGTGGTACCTGCGCAGGCACCTCCTTCGCAGGCCCCGCCTCACCCTAGGGATTATGATGTCCTTTTCCCTCAGCCTTTACATGGAGGTCCCACAGTCATGTAAAGGCAGATGGAACAAGACTTTGGGGGGCCCAAGCAGAGCCCTCATGGGCCACTGCTCAGTGGCCGGGGGGGACATGTGGTACCCCCCAAACATCCATGCACCGTGTGATAGGCACCACATGGTGGCTGCCACACTGTGCATGGTTGTTTGAAACCATGTCTTTTATTACTGTGGCTTGTGCTACAGCCCTTTTCCGGGCTGCAGCACAAGCCGCAGTATGAAAAGGCGGGGGCAAGCGGGTGAGGTAAGGTAGGGCAGGTACACATGTGTGTTCGTTGGCCCAGGTAGAGAATAATCCCTATGTGTGTTTTCCCTACTAAGGAAGTCTACTTTCCCCACAGGTCAAAATGGGGGAATTCCTCAATGACATTTAAACTACAGTTTTAGCTTTCAGCAGGGAGTAGCCTCATGGTGTTTTCAAACATGTCTTGAGCCTGGCATTGCAGGGCTGTGTGGGCACATTTGCACTTATGCTAAGGTTGGCCTTTCTAAATTACTTGCCAATGCTAAAGGTGCCTTTCACTAACACTAGGGAACCCCTGGAGTGAGCCCTGGGGGGTGGAACAAGTGATCGGTGAAAGGCAGGACAGGTGCACATGTATGTTCCAACCCAGATAGTGAAGAACCCCATGCGTGTTTTTACTACCTACGTTGTTTGCTCTCCCCATAATGTTACATGGGGGAATGGCTGAGATTACTTGAGGTTGCATTGGTTGCTCACAGTGGTGCAGCCTCATGTTGTTTACTATCATTGGATTCACAATGACAAATCCTCCCTTGTGGTAAAGGTGCATTTGATATTAATAGCTTAGAAGTGACACTTCTAGAAAGTTGGCATTTATCTGTCTGCGCTTAACTTTTTTGTGTGCCTTTTAGTTTGACTCCAGTCCACACTGGAGGCTGGGGAGAACATCTGTGCATTCCCCAGAGACTGACATAACTCTGGGCATGTAACCAGAATGACAGCCCAGTGCCATTTGAGGACCTGCCAGGATAGATTGGAGGAAGAGGTTTTGACACTTGGACTTTGGAAAGCCAGATCATGGCCCCACTAAAGATTAGGATCTGCATTCCAAGGCCCCAGGGCAGACAGGAGTGAAATTCAGGAGAGTCATCTGTGGTTCAAGGGGGAACCGTTTGAATCCCCCCCAACTACAAAAGCACACTACAGTATAACTATTGGTGCCATACTTCAGCAGTGCAGAGCTACACTAGTGGGGATGTGGGAGCAGACATCCTGGACTGAATGGTGCTCACTGCCAGAGGAATCTGTTGCGCACATAGAGGAGACTACCATTCAAAGGGTCCGTGCACCCAGCGTTAATAGCGGCTGGCCTGTGCTGACTACCTGCTGCTGTGTGGCACCGTGAAGTGTACTCTCCAAGGGCTTGTTTTCTTACCCCTTGTTCTTTGTGGATGTCTCAGGGACATTAAAGACATCCGGCGAGGTACCTACACTGCCTAGGTGTTTCATCTAGAGAACGATGCTCTCTCAAGTGTCTGCTTCATCTGCTGGATCCTGACTGCAGTGCAGTGTGAGTGTGTAACTCAGTATTGTACCTGGAGACCAGATTGCCTTGTGTGGAGCCCCCAAAGAATGCTTCCATTCAAAGAGTGTGCCACCTGCATTGTGGGGCCTCAGCAGGCACAAGCTTCTCGTTGGTGGTGAGCGAAATCACCAGTTGTGGGACTCAGTGTGGTCTGCTTCATCATCCGTGCTGCATCTCTCTTGTGCAACTCGCTGACTGCACGCTCATTGCATGTGGTTTCCGATTCACAGGTTTTGACCCTCGAATAGAGGGTGCATCCGTAGTAGTGCCTAATTCTATCTTGTGCGGTACTATTGAATTTGTGACTGTGCGTGGGACCAGATTGTCTGGTGCAACTCATATCATCACGTACTAAATGTTGTGCCTGATTTCAGGGAGGTACGACGAACCCGACTGTGGGATTATTTTAACCGGATTGTCTGGTGCGCCTCATATCATCTTGCACCAGACGTTGTGCCAAATTCCAGGGAGGTACGGCAAACCCGACTGTGAGTTTATTGTACCGGACTGTCTGGTGTGACTCCTATCATCACACACCATAGTTTGTGCCTCATTCAATGGAGGTACAGCAAACCCAACCGTGGATTGGTTGGGACTGGATTGTCTGATGCAACTCAGATCATCGCGCACCAGATGGTGTGCCTTGTTTCCAGGGAGGTACGGCAAGCCCAACTTTTGGTTCATTGTGACCACATTTTTCTGGCGCCACCATATGTTGTGCCTCATTTCCAGGGAGGTAAGGCAAGCCCAACTTTTGGTTCATTGTGACCACATTTTTCTGGTGCCACCAGATGTTGTGTATCACTTTTTGTGGGTTGCGAGTATAGCTGCACCCCCATTTACTGCGTGTTCTGTCTTGCCCTCAGTGTTGTGAATCAACTTCCCTCTCCTCACCCAGCCCAACGACTTTGTGTTGCCAGGTAGTATCGTCTGGATCTGGCCTGGGTATTTAGAGTAAGTGACTAGGCTGAGGAACACTTCAGAGAGCGATCAGAAGAGGTAGAGAGACAGCTTGATCTCCCTGTCCTTCGCAGAACTGGACTGTTGCCAAAAGGTGAATTGAGGGACCTCTTAATTGAATTGGGACAGCCTCTAGCCCGTTTCTCCTCTGCATAAATTGGGTGAACTCCCTGAGTGGAGGCCAACCTCCCATTTGTCGACAGTTGCCTGGTTACCCTGATTGTTCCTCCAGCCTTCTCCCCTGGGCCCCTGACTAAGTGTGACTCCTGACTTAAATGGGTATAGTAAGGGGTGGGGTTTTTGACTCTAACCTGTGGGCAGCGTAGTGGGGGGGGGTAACTGAGAGGTGTGGGAGGGATTGTGCCATGGTATGCACATTCATATTATCAATTTAATCCATTTCAATTCAAGTTGCTTTATCCGACAGCATGTATCATAAAAGCATTATTTGATGTTTGTACAATAAAAATATGTGTTGAATGATAAAACGATTAGGATACAAAAGGTTATTTTAAAAGTCTTGCTGCACCAATTTTGGCAACAAGTTATTGAGAAAGGATGAAACAGACATCACTAAAAACAAGTATCTGGAAGGGCATGCGTACCAATTTCATATCAATTCCTGCCACCTCAGATACTTAATAGTTAAAATAGGAATAAAAGAAAACAAGATAAAAGAGTACAATTCATCACAATCATGTTTATATAAAGTGCAGGTGCTACGTTCAACTCAAGAGATAGTCTAGGTTAATAGAGACATCCCGATGTAATCTATGGTTTTAAAAAGTGCAAAGTTACAGTACTTTGTTGACTTCCTCTAGAGTCAAAGAAGCCCATGTTGAGGTCACCCTACGTATGGCTTTGATTCTAGATAGCCATGCTTGGCCCAGAAACTTAGCCACCCCACATGAGAAGAGAACGTTTGGATCGGATTTTAAAATATGCAGAGCGAACTGGTGAGTGCGGGTGCCCATGTCACTGCAAACTGGTTTTAACCATTTAATCCTAGCTTTGCTATAGGCTGGGCAAGCTAACAAGACATGAGCAACACACTCCACCGGGGCTCCACAGCAAGGGCAACTGTCTGTTTCACTCTCGGCTGTATGCCACTTTGAAATAAGGGTATTAACAGGGAGTGTGCCGACCCTAAACTGAATGTACAGGGTCCTATCCCGTGGAACCTTAATCAAATGTATATACGGTTCTAGGCTTCTATTTTGCTTAAACATTAAAAATTCCTCTGTTAATCTTCCCAGAGTTGGCTTACTGAGCTCCTGACTATCAGTCGAACCCCAGTACAGGTGCTTAAGTTCTGCCTTGCCTGGTGGAATTTGGGCGTCTCATGATTCTGTAAGGCCAAGTAGTATCATGGTTTTCTTCACGTGTGATATCCACTTGACCCTATGGTCCACATCCAAATTCATTACCTTCGTTAGGGCTCTAGAGAAATTGGTAAGCTCTGTGGTGAGTCTTAGACGGGCCCAGAAAAGCAGTGGGCGGAGCCTAGCAAAGGCTCTAAGTGTCCGCCAACCCATGTAATACATTAGAGGTGTTAATGGGGTGTTACGGCAAAGCATGACAAAGTCCCTCAAAAATGCATGTTCAGACCTGCCGATCTCGTCTGCGTTTTCAAACCCCCATAGCTCAGCTCCATAAAGGACCGAGCTAACTGCTTTTGCAGCATAGACTACGAGATCCGGGGCTACCGGTCTGCTATACAAGCAGCAGTTTTCTTTGGTTAGTGCCCCGGTCAAGCGTTTATGGTTCAGAAGCATTTTGGCTAAATGGGGCCTCCAATGCATTTTATCAGAGAGTCGAATACCAAGATATTCAAAGGTCTCGACTCTCTCCAAGGGGATACCATTCAGTGTAAAATTATTCCTAAAAGATTTATGGGGGTTAAAAACCAATAGCTTTGTCTTAGTAGTGTTAATAACTAGGCCCCGTGAGTCACAGAAAAGTTGATATCTGTTCATTAATTTTTGTAGCCCTACTGGTGTCTTAGACACCAACAAGGTGTTGTCAGCAAATAGGAGGGTTGGCACTTTCTTGCCCGCCAGGATAGGGGTGTCAGCTGGTTCATCTTGTAGGAACTTCTCCATCCCATTCACACATAAAGAGAACAAAGTGGGAGCCATGGCTCAACCCTGGCGGACTCCATTGCCAACCGAAATCTGCTCTGTCAGCTGACCTTGGGCTCCCCATCTTACCTGGGCATAGTCTCCTTCATGGAGACGGATTAGTAGGTTAAGAATTAGAGGTGAAATATCCATGTCTTTAAGGATCTGCCACAATCTGGCCCTAGGTACCAGATCGAATGCGGTCTTTAGGTCTATAAATGCCAGATAGAGGCTGCCTTTTCCAATTAACACAACTTTCCAGTGTATGAGCATTAACTTAAATTCCTGGTCGATTGTCCCAGCGCTGGCTCTAAAGCCCACCTGGTATTGGGAAAGGAAATCCTCCTCTTCCGACCAGGATTGCATTCTCTGTAACAGGACTCTACCTAGGACCTTTTGTATAACGTCCATCAAACGTACAGGCCTGTAATTAGAAGGGTCTTCCCTATCACCTTTTTAATAGATAGGGACCACTACTGCGCCTTTCCAGGTATCTGGGACTGAGCATCCTGTAGCTATAGCATTAAATAGTAGCTGAAAGTAACACGACCACCCTCTAGGATCAGACAGAAATAAGTCTCCTGGAAGACCGTCTGGGCCTGGGGCTTTAGCGGGACTAGTTTCATAATCGCTGCCTCTATTTCAATCCTTGAAAAAGTATCACTTACATTCCCTATGGGAGAGACGTCTGTGGAGCTGCATGGCTCCTCCAGACATCCGTCCTCTAAAGCGCAATATAGTTTCTCAAAATGGTCCTGCCATTCTTGGCAGGTAATATGGTTGGGCATAGTGCCTAAGTCCCTGGTATTTCCCCGACTCACTAGGGACCAGAAATGGTTTGTGTTCTTTACAAGGCTCGCATCCTTCAACTCCTGCCAGTACCGTTCGTCCCACTTGAACTTTGCGTGGTTCAGAGCAGACTTATATTCTTTCCTGGCCGTTTTGACCTCTGGGCAGTTTTTAGTTCTAAGTGCTAAGGTTGAAGCCTGTTTTTTGAGCTTGCAGTTCTTAGTGAACCATGCATGTTGTTTTTTTGGTGAACCTGTGAGATGTTGTACCTACAAGGTGCCTGAAATTAAGAGCTTAATATCTCTACAGTGCAAGAATGGATGACCGGGACTGTTTCCCTCACAAATGTATCTGCAACCACAGCCTGGAGTTCTACAGTTTTCTTGGTCAAGGTCTTACGAATGGCCACTAAGTTTGATTCATATGTTGAAACCTTATGCCATTTTAGATGCCTTTTGCAGTTAGAGGGGACAATGTCAGTTGTATAGATAGCTACCCGTCTAGTCTGAAGGTAAGATGGAAGGACCCACGGGTTTCTCCTGGTCAAGCATAACGAGTTATGAACACTATCAGTCGTAATGCCAACAAGCATATCAGTCATTTCATCTCACAGATTTACATCGACTATAAATATAGTCTATTCGTGAGGGGCAATTGATTCTGTTGAAAGTGCTAGCCCCCTGTTTGTCCGAAGGGGTTCTGCCATTGGTTGCCCTAAGATCAAACTCTGTGGCTAATGCATTGATTTGAATTGCTAAGTTGGTCCACTTTTCGATTGGAGGTATGTTAAGTAGAGGGTCTGCCCCTATACTATCAACTCCTTCATGTCCCAGCATATCTTCCAAGCTCAAAGGCTCAAAAGTACAATTAAAGCCCCCTGAGATCATAATTCGAGTGCCAGATGAGCAGCTGGATATAGCTTGTTATAAAAGAGTAATCTTAGGTGACGAGTTACCCTCCTTGGTTCTTCTAATATAGCAATTAAACAGGTCTACAATATCCCCACCATTCGCACCCTTAATAGTAAGTCTCAAAATATCATGACTTAGGATTGAGTGAGGGTGGATATGACAACCTAGAGCAATGTTCGCCCAATCAAACCCCCTGAAGGATGCCCTCTCCCCACAGTGGTAGCTGGAATACAAAAACAGGCATAGCCTGATTTGTATAGTGATACAAAAGGGGATGATGGACGGAGCGTTTGAGCAAATCAAACACTCACCCCCAGTCAACTGATCTGGGTTTAATCCATCACCATTCTTTAGCTCACTCAGCCACCCCAGTTCAGACATGGCCATATGCAAATCAGTCTGACCCTGTGCCTCATGAGAACAGTCCAGCCCGAACTGCCAAGCCATGTCTTTCCTGGACCGGAAACAAGCATCCTGGGACCGGTTACGGATTCATAATCCTCATCAGCCAGGTTATCTTGAATCCAGTGGCCAAGTGAGCAAGGGACTCACGTCTGAGCAAACCCTGCCAACTTAGGGCGAACAAAGCGATACAAAAGTGGATGATGGACGGAGCGTTTGAGCAAATCAAACACTCACCCCAGTCAACTGATCTGGGTTTAATCCATCACCATTCATTAGCTCACTCAGCCACCCCAGTTCAGACATGGCCATATGCAAATCAGTCTGACCCTGTGCCTCATGGGAACAGTCCAGCCCGAACTGCCAAGCCATGTCTTCCCTGGACCGGAAACAAGCATCCTGGGACCGGTTTCGGATTCATAATCCTCATCAGCCAGGCTATCTTGAATCCAGTGGCCAAGTGAGCAAGGGACTCACGTCTGAGCATACCCTGCCAACTTAGTGAGAACAAAGCGATACAAAAGGGGATGATGGACGGAGTGTTTGAGCAAATCAAACACTCACCCCAGTCAACTGATCTGGGTTTAATCCATCACCATTCATTAGCTCACTCAGCCACCCCAGTTCAGACATGGCCATATGCAAATCAGTCTGACCCTGTGCCTCATGGGAACAGTCCAGCCCGAACTGCCAAGCCATGTCTTCCCTGGACCGGAAACAAGCATCCTGGGACCAGTTTCGGATTCATAATCCTCATCAGCCAGGCTATCTTGAATCCAGTGGCCAAGTGAGCAAGGGACTCACGTCTGAGCATACCCTGCCAACTTGGGGCGAACAAAGCGATACAAAAGGGGATCATGGACGTCCCGCTTTGTACCACTTTGATTTGTATAGTGGCACCAAACTCCATGTCTCCTGGAAGATGCAGCAGTCAACACCCTCTATAAGTTCGTTCCAGTGCGGGAGTAGGAGTTTGTTTTGTAAACAAGCCACATTCCACGATATGAGCCTGAGCTTATTGGGAGAATTAGCTGAGGCCAGAATAGTATTTGTTGATGGTAATAAGCTTAACTGCGCTGGGGGAGCGGACGTCTCAGGGAGATCTAATAATATGCATGATTCTGATCCTGTCCCATATGTCCTCTGTTCAAATTCAAGGGAATTGCTTAAGCCATCATTACCAAGAACAACCAATGCTGTGTCTTGTACATCAGGGTTGACTAAAGCGGTTTTAGGGTTACACATGGAGCTAACGATGTAGTGCTTGGGACCATGTATGAGCAGTGGGCTGTCTCTAATCAGTCGACTGCTTCTAAGGATGTCCTTTGCTCCGGGATGTCAGTTATCCCACCCCCATATGAGCTTGTGTACTCCTGAATTGTATGGAAGAAGTTGGCGGGGGGCAAGTTTGATATTCTAAGGTAAGAAGATTCGCCGCCAGATCGGTGTTACAGAGTGTAAGTTCAATGTAGTCATAAGTTTGTGCAAGAGGTGAGCATCTACGAGTGCAGGTGATGTCCTCTCGTATCACCAAGCAACAGCCCCTAATGTAGCGCATCCAGTGTAATACTTTATTAGTTAGGGAGTCAGGATTTTCACGAGCAGCATTGCGATTAATCTTGGGGACATTGGTCATACAGATTGTTTGGCCATGTAGCTGAGAAACAGCATGTGAGTAACGAGTCTGCTGATGTAGTTTAGCAAGAGTATTCATTCCCAATGAAGTTCTACTACTACTGGAACTAGCTTGTTCTGACCACTCTCTAGGGGCCATTTGATTAGGGCGATCTTTAGATGTATAAGCCTTAGAGATCTCGGAGCCTTCAGATGTGATAGTATTTACATTATTATAAAAGTTATCTTTCAAAGTTTGGGAAGTAGGTTTCAAGGGGAGTGCTACACAAGAAGAAATGGTTCCGCTTACTTTAGCCCTTTCAATTAGAGGCAACTTGTTTAGTGATTCGATTTTTTTAATGTGATGAAGTGGCTGGTTTAATTGCTGATGGCGAGGTGAAACCAATGGTAGTAAAGTTTTGACCAGTACTGTAAGCTCTTCAATCATATACCTCATAGTTACTATTTCGCACTTAAGTGAGTTAATGGTCAGAGAAATGTCCTGCTGAGCAAGTGATTATTTATTTACGCTATCTTGTGCTTGTGGTGTGCTTGTCAACAGTGTATCTGGGTTTGTGTTAATGTCATGCATGGCCAGTAGGCAAACCTATTTGAACAGGGGATTAGAAGATGGGGTACACACTCACCAGTGCTGATTGAGGAGTAAACTCGGCCTGTCCGTGGCCTTTTGCTTGAGCCGCTGGTATAATGGTGCTGTTGTCCCAATTTCCCTTACTAGAATGTTTCTGGAACATTGTGGGAATAATTGTTGGATGTGACGGACTAGTAGGAGTGGAAGACGAGAGGCCATTTGTGCGTGGTAATGATGGTTATGGAAGTAAAATCTTCTCACACTCACTGAGCAGAATACCAATTCTATCCATAACACAATTACTAGCAGCATGCTTCCTATTTTTCCTAGTCTTTTTACCCTTGCCCGCCTCACTATTTGTGCTACTACCCGCTACTGTGCCCTCCATCGTTTTCCGTTTCCCCATAGTTCAGAAAAAAAGAAAATAAAATATAATGAAAAAGAAAAAAATGAACAGTTATGAAATAATGTCTCTAACTCAAAATGAACAATTGACACTAATATAAAAGTATTAGATATCCACAAAGACTGATACAATACAGTGTAGAACCAAGGGTCAGAGTTTGGGCACAATAGGGCTTGCAATGTGGCTCATACACTGTTAGGAGTCGCCACGGGCCAGGGAGAATTTAACACAGTACCTTTACTTGATGGAGTATGGCCATAACAGCAAATAAGCTCATTCCAACAGTTAGATTAAAGGGGGGTGGTCCTGCTCTGCCTCTTCCTGACAATGATGGGCAAGGACGGGCCTGCCCTTGGCCCGGGCTTTGCCCGGGCGTGGCCTGCGCGCATCACGCACTGCGGGAACCCGCTCCTGGATTTGAAATGCCTACTGTGCTGTGATTGGCTGGCGGCTCCTGCCGCAAAAGTAACGGGAAAATCAACTGCTGGAACCAGGACCCGCACTGCGGGCACCCACGGCTGGATTTGATGCGCCTCCTGCCCTGTGATTGGCTTGCGGCTCCTGCAGCGAAAGGCAACTGCTGGAAGCAGGACCCGCACTGCAGGAACCCACGTCTGGATTTAAAGCGCCCCCTGTGCTGTGATTGACTGGCGGCTCCTGCCGCAAAAGGAACGGGCAAAGCACGGGCAAAGCAACTGCAGGAAGCAGGACCCGCACTGCGGGAACCCACACCTGGATTTGAAGCGCCTCCTGCGCTGTGATTGGCTGGTGCCTCCTGTCGCGAAAGGAACGGGCAAAGCATGGGCAAAGCAACTGCTGGAAGAGGGACCATTCATATTATCATCTGACCTGCCGGATATCACTTGCCCCGCGTTACGGTACAGAGTGTGTGTGTGTATGAGTGTGCTTAAACGGACTTGCAGATATCCTTTGCACCACGTTACGGTGCTGTGTGAGTGTCGAGAGTGGGCTGCATGAGTACAGCCTTCTAATAGTTACATTGCACAGCGGTGTTGTTTTACTGGCTTGTTTCATTACCTAACGAATACTCTATTTTGATATTAGTTTTACCTGTGCGGCCATGGACCACAGTGCTGCCAAAAAGTGTTATAAAATCCTGTGTGCACACATTCCTCATATCGTTGTGAGCTGGGGTGCACCCGAGAAATGTTTTGACTTGAATTGTCTTATTTGCCTGTGTGAGGCCAGTTCTGACAATGTATTGCACCACATAAGGCTGCTGGGAGTAAAATAGGATTTTTCATAAGTGTGCATATCACTGATGTCATTTTAACACTGTTGGGACTAGTACTGCTAGTAATATTTCTAAGTGTGATTTATGCCCAGCAAAACATGATGTTCATGTAGTGTTTTTTTTTTGTTGAAACTTTTTATTAATTTTATAAATACAGACACAAACAACTTGCAAGGAACAAAGAAAAAGAGAAGACAGCAATATAAACAAGGTTGCATTACATGGTGTGGGAGCGGGAAGGTCAACCAATGAGCGTATTTTTCATCAAGAAAGAGTCTCGCATGGGGGGGGGGCAGATGGAACAAAATGTATCCAATACACAGTAAGAGGTGGAGGAACCCTCGGGTTACGGGGACGTAGGCACAACATCTGGACCAGGGAGAGGGGGGGTACATATATCGCCACGGTAAGTGTTCCACTGAGTCCATATCTTCCCCCATTTTCGAGGGGTACCCCGGGAAATATATACAGTTTTTTCCCTGAACATGCACCAGTCCATGTTTTGTTTCCATTTCCGAATCCCGGGTGGTCCCTGAGCACCCCACAGTTGCGCAATGTCCCTTTTGGCAATCATATTGCCCAAGGTCACCCATCGAAGCTGCGATACCGAGTAGTCGTTCGGTTCCCATACATTCAGCAAGCATCTCCTAGCCTCCGGCATCGATCGCACCCCCGTAACCTCACTCATCACCTCGTGCACACTGGTCCAGAATCGCACTATCTCAGGGCACTCCCAAACGATATGTAAAAAGGTGCCCAGGAGACCGCATCCACGCCGACACAAACCATCCACAGAAAAGCCCATATGTACCAAACGGGGACCAGTAACATACACTCTATGCAGGATTTTAAGTTGCACAAATCTAAGGCGCACCTGGATGGCCACCTCTTTAGGGGAGGAGATCGCCGCCTGCCAGTCCTCATCGTCCAGCTCCAGCCCATCACCAATCCAGACCTCTCGAAGGCGAAACAGGAGATCAGACCTGGAGTTGATCAATTTTCTATAAATAAGCGAAATCGTGCTATCAGGAACATGTCCGTCTAGTACCCTGTCTTCAAGCGGGGACGATTCCGGAATCTCCACACCCGAAGGGAAGACCGAGAGCACCGCGTGGCGGACCTGCGCATAGCGAAAAAATTCGCGATCGCTCAGAGCATACTCGGTTTTCAATTCCTCAAACGTCTTCATTCTCCCCTTAGTCCAAACATCATCAATCCTGCCGATACCTATCAAGTCCCACCTATCAAACTCCTTCGACTGCCAGAGAGAGCCAAGTCTACCGGATGCATACAGTGGGGTGGCACGAGTCAATTTATCAGTCCACCCAAGCGCCATGGAAGCATGTCTCCACACCTGGACAGCCGTCCTAGTGGGGCCCGTTACGTTTCGAGGGGTGATTCTCGAGTAGAGGGCTCTATTATAGTCACCCCCCGGTAACAACCATTTGTCCATCTCGAAGGCCGGATTCGGCAAAGGGCCATACATGCAATGATTTATTGCCCCCAATTGAGACGCCCAATAGTAGCGACGGATATCAGGCAAAGCAATTCCACCGTCGTACCACGGGAGCGACAGTTTAGCGATGGCGATCCGGGGCCTACCCCCCCACACCAGTTGTCTCTGTAAACTCTCAACCTCACGGAAATATTTAGCCGGGACAACGTCAAGTGTGTTTTGCAATGCGTAGAGGAAGCGGGGCAGTGACATCATCTTAAACAATGCCGCTCTACCTAGGGGAGAGAGAGGGAGTTTCCCCCAAGCGACAACATCTGCCCGAAGGCGCTGAAGAGGGGGCAGCAAGTTCCGGTCAAACCGCAGTTCAGGTTTCAGAGTGATAAAAATGCCTAGGTATTTAAAACCATCTCTCACAATCGCGATAGGACAACCACTTGGCAGAAGAGGGGCGTCTCCCGACAGGACGTATACACAGGACTTCGACCAGTTGATGACAAGACCTGAGTTTTTGCGAAAGGACGTTAATACATCGAACAGTACAATGAGGGATTTACGGGGAGATGTGAGATACAGCAGAATATCATCAGCATAGAGAGATATACGGTCCTCAAACTCCGAATTCCATCTAATGCCCTTCAGGGACGGCTCCCACCTCAACCAGGCCGCCAGCGGTTCCAAGGCGAGAGCAAACAACAAGGGGGACAGGGGACAACCCTGTCGCGTACCCCTGCCCAGTGCAAAGGGTGCAGAGACCCGACCATTGACCACCACCTGAGCCATGGGACCGGCATAAAGCAATTTGACCCACCGAACAAACTCCAGACCGAAACCAAACTTGGCAAGAACCGCCCACAAATACGGCCATTCAATCGTATCAAACGCCATCGTAGCGTCCAAGGACGCCAAGATGGCGGGCTCACGTAGCGTCTCGGCTCGTGCCAAGACGCCATGCAACCTTCGGAGGTTAAGCGCCGTGTTGCGATGCGGTATAAAGCCGGATTGATCAGGGTGAACCAGGTCCCCAATGACCGTCGCCAAACGTGTCGCCAGCAGCCTGGCCAAGATTTTAGGCTCCGCATTAGTCAACGAAATGGGTCTAAAAGAGGCACAGCGATCCCGAGGTTTACCATCTTTGTGGATGACGACTATAGTGGCCAGTCTCTGGTCTGGTGGGAGAGAACCCACCTCCAAAGACTCGAGAAACATAGAGCGCAGATGTGGAGCTAGCGTGTCCGGGCGTAGTTTATATAGCTCAATGGGGAGCCCATTAGGGCCCGAAGCCTTGCCGGATCGGACCGAACGGACAGCAGCGGCAATCTCGTCCACAGTTGGCGGCACATCCAGAGCATCCCTATCAATGTCAGGCAATCGGGGAAGTGCAATATCCCGCAATAGCAGGTAGGAGTCCTGCTCAGATCGATCAGACACCTGGGAATACACCTCTCGGAAGTAATCGGCAAAACATGTGACAATATCAGCAGGGTCAGTACAACACTCTCCATTCTCCGCAACAATCACAGGGACGACACGACTTGCATTCTCCCTCTTATCCAGCCAAGCAAGTAATTTCCCAGCCTTATCACCCACATCATACAGGCGGCCCTGCTGTTCCCTTCCCATTTCCTTAGCAGCTTCCGTGACCAGAGCCCTGTATTCATGTTGTTTCAACTCCAATAGATGTAACCCCTCAGCGGTGACCTCAGATTCCAAGCACCCCTCCAGGGCTGTGACCTCCCCCTCAAGGCGAACCATCTCAGCACGGTTGGCCAACTTCACGCTACCAATCAACGAGAGGGCCTGGCCACGAATGACAGTCTTGTAAGCTTCCCAAAGTAAACTCGGGGAGGAAACAGAGCCCACCTTTTCCGCAAAATAACAATCGTGTGTTTTAACCAGCTCAGCCCTGACCCTGGGGTCCTTCAAATACCAGGGGTTAATCGGAGCCACTCGGCCCGCCGAACCTTGCCGTGCATCAACCACCAGCCAAAGCGGAGAATGGTCCGAGATACCCCTTGCCAGATGTTTAACTTCCCGTATGAGGGATGCATGGGCCGAGGGCAGCAATACATGATCTAACCTCGAGAGACTACCATGAGCACCAGAATGATAGGTATATTGCAACCGCCCCGGGTGAAGCAAGCGCCAGCAATCAGTGAGCCCCAGCGTCTCTAGGAAGTCACTCAATCAAGTCTGGGCCTTCGGCAGTTCCCTGGGAGGGTGACGGTCATACATCCTCGAGACCACCGCATTAAAATCACCCCCAACCAAAAGCAGACCCTCGGGGAGACCCAGTATAAGTCCACTCAGATCCGCGAATGTGGTGGCTTGGAGGCCCGGGGGCACGTACACGGAAATCAGAATAAGAACCTTCCCTTCCCAGCGCCCCACTATGGCGGCGTATCGTCCCTTATCATCCAGTATGACATCATCAATGGCCAAGGGGAGGGAGGTCCGAACCAGAATGCCCGCCCCTCTGGAGCCTGAAGTGAAACCCGAGTGCGCCACAAGGCGATAACCACGCCTGTTCAGAGCGTAGCACTTGTTGCCGAGCAAATGAGTCTCCTGTAGTAAGACAACATCAGGAGACAAACGTTTCAGCAATTGAAGCACCACCCTCCTCTTCATCCCATCCCCCAACCCGTTCACGTTCCAACACAATATCTGAAGTCCCCTACCCCCCATCCCCGAATTCAGCCCCTTCCCCGCCCCACACCCAAAGCAACTGCATAAAACAGGAGTTTGCCTTTCCTTCGCCTTGCAAATAACAATAAAATTCAAACCAACAACCCAGTCCCCCCAACAATGCGAACAAAACAACTATACCCCCCACCCCGCACCCCTGCTGAAGACCTAAAAGCCCCATAAACTTGCAGTGTGCCTGTCGCCCAACCACCCAACTAATCTACGAAAAGAAAACCCAGGAGGAGAAAGGACCCGCTCACCCCCCACCCACCCCTAAAAGGACTAATACTTGCAAACATTAATGACACAGCATAGCACAGTTCAAAGCTAACATGAAGGGTACGGGGTCAAAGTCGACATCTACTCCTGCTCCGTCGGGCCACCGTCCGCCTGATCCGATCTGCCAGAGTCCTCAAAAGGTTCTTGATCCGCAGGCAGCGAGTCAAGCCAGTCACTCACGACCCCAGGATGGTCAAAGAAAAAGGTACGATCCCTATGTACCACCCGCAAACGGGCCGGGAAGAGCATGGCATACTTCATAGACCTTTCCCGGAGTCTCTTCTTGACCCCCTGAAACCCCAGCCTCTGTTTCTGGACCTGTTGTGTAAAGTCCGGATAGAAGCTGACAGTAGAGTTCTCAAAGGCAATGGAACCAGACTGCCTCGAAGCCTGCAGGATAGCGTCTCTGTCCCGGAAATGAAAGATCCTCGCAATGATGGGCCGTGGGTTAGCACCCGATTTAGGTGTGCCGCCGGGGATCCTATGTGCACGCTCAACAGCGAAAAACTTGCTGAGACCCTTGGGCGCCAAGTGATTCAGCACCAGGTCTTCCACCAATAAGTCCGTCGAGGCAGCAGTCGATGATTCCGGGACCCCAATCAGGCGGATTTTGTTGCGCCTGGCACGGCTTTCATAGTCCTCTAGGCGCCCAGAGAAATAGTCATTAGCTTTCCGCAGATTCCCGACTTCAGCCTGTAAGTCAGAGACGTCAGTGACCAGGCTAGTGGTTTTGAGATCCAGGGATTTGACCTTTTCGTTTGTCTTCGCCAAATCCGCCCTGATCAGATTGACATCAATCGACACAGTATCTAGTTTGAGAGTCAAGGCCTCATATTGTTGCCCCAATGAAGCCTTCATACCGGTAATGGCGCCCATGAGATCCCGCAACGAGGGCTCTTCCTCAATCGATGAGTCCTCCGGCATTGCCGTCGAGGGTTTAGATGCTACGCCCGGCGATCCTTTAGGGAGGGTGTACCGGTTCATAATGTTCGTTTGCAAAGCACTCCCTCGAACACCCGGTTTAGCCTTGCGCCTCTCACTCTCTGGCTTGGTGGCCATCTTAGATCCAGGACCCGTACGGGTCGCCTGTTGGCGGGTGAAAATGGTGACTGCGGTGGCAAATGCAGGACCAAAAGGGCGAAGGTGGTGCCAGTCTCAGAACTGAAAGCCACGACAGATCGGCATCAGAAGCGGATAGACCAAAAGTATAGGCACGTCCGGCCGTCTACGTAGCTAACAAAGTCAGGTTGATCTCCGGACGGGAATCGAAACCAAAAGCGGTCGCCAGCCCATGCAAGTCAGGCAGTCCGTTGTTGTTCACTTACTGGACGGCAGGCCAGACAAGATAGCTCGGGGCGTCACCCTGGAGCAGGCCAGAAACTGCGACGATCTGTAGCTCTGGACCCCGAAGTCCCAAAAAGTTTTTTGGAACAGATAAATGATCAGTAGAACTGCGCCAATTAACACCCGTCGTCCGAACCAGGATAAAGTACAGGATAGTCGATGGAGGTGGCGAGGGTCCGGGAGCCCTGTGCTCACGCGACCATCTTGGGTGCGCGCGAAGCTCCTCCGATGTTCATGTAGTGTTAATTAATGTGTGTGTTAAATACAATCTTTATTTACATGCATCACGTGTGAAGTCTCTTTTGTGATGCTGAGTGTATTTATTGTGTGAGAGTGCTGTGCCAATGCTTTACACATTGCCTCTGTGATAAGCCTGACTGCTCAGTGCCAAGCTACCCAAGGGCGAGCACAGGTTATACAGTAAGTGTAATCATCTAACACTGACAGATGTGGTAGGTTCTGCTCTGCACCGCCTCAGCCAACCTGAAAGTACCAGTTCCATAAATAACTATTTGCTGTAACCTGATTTCCATGCACTGTTCCTTGTGTAATATATTGTTTTATCAGTAACTCTGTTTGTCTGCAAATTTAGTGGTTATTTTTCAAAAATGTGCTGTCTTCAAATAACAGTGTCCTACCACATCATTCTTTAGGAATATATGTGCAACAGTTAGTTCTAAAGTGCATCACAGCTATATACTACACCCTTACCTCTCTCTTGCGAATGGACAGGGCTCAATTGTTACTCTTGTTTTTTGTGTAGGTTTCTCACAAGCCCTGTGACTTCAGTGATGTAAGTAACACCGATGGCAGCAGCCTCTCACTGAACATTTTAAAGCACAAATCCCCCACAATACACAGTCTGTCAGTCTTGCACAAATTAGTACAGTGGGAAAAGTATTGAATGCCTCACAGCGTCAGTTGAGAAATGTTGTGTGACCCATGTCATAATTCCGAAAGAGATTGTGTCTGCTACATACAGACTAGCGGCCTCAAGAAAAGCAAACATTACGTGCATGAAAGACTTCACTAAAGCAATACTAATTAGCGTTACTTGAGCAAAACATAAAAATCAAATTGGTACAGAAGCCTTGACAACACCAAACAGTTCTCCTGATTATTTCTCATCTGAGACTACAACTGTGCCTGCTAATAATGAAGAAATTAGAGCTGCCTGTGAGGACGCTGTTCCCAAATATCCTTCTTCACTGACCATAGCCAGCAGAAATAAGACCACCTTATGCAGTACTTTTTTTCCATACCATTTCCATGTGAAACTGTCGTACCAAATTAGTTTTTTCTATTCATCTTGCACTGTAAATGTCCGATGAGACATCTGTCTTACTATAGAATTATCTACCTTTACACATTTGTCTATGTATTGACAAATGTCGCACATTGGGTTTACCAAACAAAAGGTTACGTGATGAGAAGAATGTTGCTGTTATTAATTGAAAGTTCACGGTTATTTAAAGAATATAAAAGAGGAAAATAAAAGTATATTTTCAATTAAACTTAGTATACAGTTTCCTCACTTTTCAGTACAGACTAAAATTAAATTCTTCTGATATTTATTTTGTTTGAAAGAGGTGTTACATTGTAACTGTACATTAAGTAAACCCAAGCATAAAACACAGCTATCCGAACACACAAAAAAATCTAATAGCTGTTCCTGCTCAGACAGATTCATAGTATACACAATTGAAGGGACAAAAGCTTTTAAGATCTAGATCCAGCATACATGCGCTGAAGCGTGCAGGTCAGACGTCCCTATATCATGGATTCCAAAGTAATCCATAAGAGGGGAAGAAAAGGGAAGTGCAAGAGAGTTCGTCCTTCTAGCGAACGTCAAAAGGGAATGCCGTGGGGCAACAGCCTGTACGTCCAAAACACAACTAGAACAATGACGGGAGGGAGTACTACCGGTTCGGTGCTCCAACGCATGGGACCTACCCACGTCCGGACGCCAGCGATGGTGACACCATACACCGTCTCTTGCACTTCTCTTTTCTTCCCCACTTCTGAATTACTTTGGAATCCATGATATAGGGACAGTACTCCATAGGATACACCTCTGACCGTCTCCTTAAATTCAGAGTAGATTAGGATTTTTTCTTTTTTCCCGGTCCTGATGAAACGCCACTCTATAGGCGTGATCAACCTTTTAACCACCTTCACTCATCATCATAAACACCTGGCTGCAGCAGGTTTAATTCTCCTTGCCAGCCATGACGCTTGTGGTCTGTTTTTAGCCATAGCATCAGTGTCCAGTTATTAAAAGCTCTTAAGGGTACTCATAGCTATTTTTAACACATTCACTGCACCCACTCTACTCATTACTCGTTTGCCCCACCACCACATAGGGCCTCCCAGCTTACTAAAGATCTCTGGCAAAGATCCCCCCTGTGGGGCCTGTTGGGCATTGCAGTGCTGGCCCAATGAGGAGCTGCCCTATGATGAAGAATGATACCTCGTGGGGTGTGTGAGGGCCCTTATTCAGGGGCGTAACACAAGCCCCCGCAACCCCCGCATTGCGGGGGGGCTCGCGCTCCAGGGGCCCCCGCCGGGGCCCCTCACTGAATGCATTGATTGACTGAGTAATTTTAAAATTGGACGGTCCCGGCAGGGGCCCCGTGAGGTCGAGGCTGGCAGCGGTGCGGGGCCCCGGCCGGGGCCCATGAGGCAGGCTGGCAGTGGCAGCCGAATGGCCCGTGCCGGGACCCCGGTGGGGGCCCCGTGACGTGACTGAGGCTGGCAGCGCACAGGATGGTGCGGGGCCCCGGCCCCGTGTGTGGTTGGCAGCGGCTGCTGAGGCTGAGCAGAGCTGCAGAGTTGAGCACGTCGGGCCGGGCCCCGGCCGGAGGGGGCCCCGTGAGGCTGGCACTGCAGCAGGATGGTGCGGGCGGGGACCCGGCCAGGGCCCGTGTGTGGCTGGCAGTGGCAGCGCCGCCCGCAGCGGCTGCTGAGAGGTTGAGGAGTTGAGCATGTCGGGCTGGCCGGGCCCCGGCCGGCCGGGGCCCCGTGAGGCTGGCACTGCAGCAGGATGCCCCCCATGTGTGGCTGGCAGTTCTGCAGCGGCTGCTGAGGCGGCTGCTGAGCAGAGTTGAGCACGAACTAATGCGGAATGCCATGGGTGCGGGGCTCCAGCCGGGCGGCCCGGAGTGTGTGTGAGACTGGAATGGGATGCCATGATTGCAGGAATGGTGCGGGCCTGCGCGGGGCCATGTTACACGGTAGTACCAGTCCTGGGTAGTACTACTATAGTCTCTAGTCTTAATGGTGGTGGGGGTGGTGGGTGGGTGTGGATCAATGGCAGCAGGGCAGCCAGGGTTGTTTACTCCTCTCATGACTCTGGTGACTTTCACTTTCCTTTCCGCGGCTTCCGGACGCGTATGCGCGCTGCGGGGGCACTGGGCAGGGGGGGGGGCTGGCTGGTGACTGGCGCTGACCAATGGCCTCATAGGGACAACACATGCCAGTACACATGCGCATTGCGCAATGAGGTCATGACGACACACTAAAGCGCGTTACCGTTGTAGTGTAAGGTGTGACATCATCAGGGGCGCGGAGCAGAAGACCAAGAAAGGATGCCTGAACTGAAGCCCCACGCTGACCGTTGACAGACGCTCAGGACTTAGGACTCATCACAGGAACCAGGTGACAGCAGTGTACACTCATATACTCTCCGAGTTTATCCGAACAACAGCGCTATAATAAACTAATTCATCGACCAAAGTTAAGTTTGGGTGGGATTTATTTTACGACTGCTATAATATAAGGCAGTCTGTCTGGGTAAAAACGTGCAGGATCGATGAAGCAGGGCGCGTCCTCCCTTGCACGTGGTTATGCTATTCAAATGAAACCTAGTTTCAGTACAGATCGCGTGGACGAAATTTTGGATTTCTGTCCAAGTTCTTCTCCCAGAGAACAGACATCGGAGTGGCTGCCGAATTTCAAACAAGTAAATATTGAATTATTAATATTATTAACTGCCGCTGGGAACTTTCTGCTATTGGCCTGAACAACATTTTTGTACTAATACGGACTTACAATCGTCGAAATTGCCTGTCATGTAGGAATCAACTTGCTGATTGGATTGCACTAAAATGTGTGTTAATTACACATTAAAAACGAGGTTACTAAATGGTTGGGATGTTTAAAGTTCTTAATAGGAAAGTCATTTAGATATGTAGAAATAGCGTTAAGAGGGATCGAGTACAATTCAATTTAAGCCCTAATGAAGAGGTTTGAGTGGATAGGGGAAGTGATAATCTAAAGTGAGGATTAAGACCGCACGTGTGTGTGTGCCTAATTTAACTCCTAGAATGTGCCCAGGTACAGTGCTGACACGTTTGCCTTTCTTGAATTGTGCTGAATGAATACATCACGGGGCTATTTGTAAATGTCAGTGAAAGCACAACAAAAAAAGCACTTACTGCAATCAAAAGTGAGTAGCCGCACTTGGCGAGTTTTTAGATGTGTTTTTCCAGTAAAATTGTTTTGGAAGGACAGACAATGAAAAGTTATCAGTTCAAGCTGGCAGCCTATAGCATTAAAAAGTAAATAGCCCGCCCTGCGGCGCTCGGGCGGCGCTGCTCTGCCCAGCTTGTAGCCAGCAGGAAGGCCCTTCTAGAGATAGCATGTGGCATGCGTTCCAGACGTGGATCACTAGTGATGGGAAGAGGATGCACTTCCATGGGAAGTGCAAGCGGTTCACGCTCAAGGGGCTGAACAGTATAGCGAGCGAGCTGCAGAATGTCACATTCATTGTGCATCACACTCTGAGAACGAGACATGGCATCGCCAGCTCTGACGTGATGTGAACCAGCGAGAAGATTGGGCGATGGATGGATGGATGGACGGATGAGTGGATGGATGGAAGGGTGGGTGGCTGGAGGGGGTGGGTGGATGGAGGGGTGCGTGGGTGGATGGATGGAGGGGTGGGTGGGTGGATGGATGAGTGGATGGATGGAGGGGTGGGTGGATTGAGGGGTGGGTGGATTATGGGGTGGATGAATGGATGAGTGGATGGATGGATGGGTGGATGGGTGGGGGATAGATGGATGGATGGATGGATGGATGGCAGGCAAAGTGACCAAGTTTATGTGGCAGGAGCAAGTTTCCATGACGGACAGGCTCTGGACATTGTAATGCTGCAGTTTAGAGGACACACTTAGAAGCCTGAGGCTGATGCTGGCTCTTGTGCTTCCAGCATCATTGGTCAGTAAATGTGTGCTGCTAAATGAAAGTGACCCCTGAAAAATGTGTCTAGGAGGACTTGAGATAGGCTCCACCTTTAGTGTGCCCACCCATATACCGAAGGGTGAAACTACAGGTCCGGTTTTGGGGCATCACCCTTCATCAGCCAAGTTAGCTTGAGTCCAGTGGCGCAGTGGACACGGGACCCATGCCTGGGCATGCCCTGCCAACTTAGGGCAACAAAATCAAAAAGAACCAATGATGGATGGAATGCTGACATTCACCCCCAGTCACAGATCTGGGTTTAATCCATTATTGAGGGGTGATGCCCTGAAACCGGTCCCAGGATGCTTGTCCCTGGTCCAGAGAGGACCTGCCTGGCAGTTCGGGCTCGACTGTTCCCATGAGGCACAGGGTCAAGACTGATATGCATATGGCTGGGTCCGAACTTGGGGGTGGTGAGCAAAAGAATGATGGATTTAACCCAGATCTGTAACTGGGGGTGAATGTTTGATTTGTTCTGCATTCCGTCCATCATCTGTTATTTTTGCATGTGTCACGTGCAACACAGCCATAACCCGGTGCCAGCAGGGCTACCACACCAAATATTGTAAACTTGAGATCAGAAAAGCCCGCTTTTATGAACGGAATGTTCTCCCAGCTGATCTGGGTTGAACGGAACATCAGCCTTGCGACCTTGTACACATACACCATACAATTATTCCAATCACGGTGATCATTGATTCAGCACGCGTCATACTTTTAACCTTTCTTGCCACTCATGTACTATTAGTTTTTTATTATCCTCCTTAGTGGTGCAGACTTTATCGACCACAGATAGATGTAAGGCATGCCTGTCCCCGCCTAGATTCAGACCACTGACATGCTCCTTACACAGTGGTCCCCACATCTTGTTCTCAACCCTCTGAGACATCTTAGAGACCCTTGTGATATAGGTCAGTGTTCAACAAAAGTGTGGTGAGCATGTGATTGGTGGTGGTTCCCAACCTGTCCTTCTGGGCATCCTCATGTTGGGAATTATGCCCACTCCCTCTCGTGCCAGTCACCGCTGCCACCAAGTAGTTGGCACCACTGAACATGGCAATCCCGCAACATGTAACACTAGTGTTGTGAATTCATTACACTATAGTCGTGTTGTACTGACTTGGGGGCCCTGGTTCAAATACCAAACCCTGGTGCTATATTCAACATTGTGTGATTCTGGGCAACTCACTTAATCTTCTTGTGCCTAAAATGTTATTTGTGTAAAATGTATTTGTGTAATCCCTCAAACCACCATATAATGTATAGCACTATGTTAGGTCACGCAATGTTAATCCCATTTATACACGCAATTGGGACACTATAGCACACTGTACGGTTTGTTTTGTATATTTACATTACATGGCAATTATAGGGAGCAATCATTTGAGCTGTATATGTTTATATATTAACTGCCTGCATTGATAATGGCATAAATCACTATTTTAATACAATCGAATTGTGACCTCATAACTCACTTTCAGCATGCTAATTACAGCGTGTATGTTGAGAGTGTTTCCCACTTTCTCACTAGAACTTACAGAAAGACAATATAGACGCATTTCATTTAAATGGAGGTTTCAAAGCAAAATATGCTAGATTTCTGGGAGGTAGGGCAAAGTAGTACATGGTGGGCCGCGCTGCCGGGGGGAGGCATGGTGCGCTGCGCCGCGGGGGGGACCCTCCATGTGCTTTGCAGGGGGGCCCCCTCAAGTTTCGTTACGCCACTGCCCTTAGTCCTTATTGGATCGCTCCCCCCTCTTTGTTCCTTCACTTTGTCCCACCTATCCCTTTCCTTAGGAACTGCATACCCTAGTGTCTGACCAGACAGTTTCATCGACATTGTACTTTCAATGTAAAGGTATGAAGTCCGAAATCCTCGTTGGCATTTCTCCTTCCCATGACCTCCTATTCATATGTACATAGCTATTTTGAGGTCTCAACTGGCCTGATTCCCAGAATCAGGCTATTTGCGACTGCAAAATAGCATTTTTCCATTTACCGAACACTGGGATAGATGTATGAAGCATTTTACCGGTTGCAAATGGCCCTACTGGCTAATTGCGACTGGTAAAATGCATGTTATCATGTACAAAAGGCAAAATGTGACTCGATTACTTGTTACTGAATCGCATTTTGCTTTTGCAATTCAGTATTAGGAAGGGGCGTGTTCCTAAAACAGAATAGGACTGGCATGTTTGAATGTTTTGTGACCGGAATGTGGTCACAAAACCTTCATAATTTACCAATTCGGTAGAGGTGGCGGTATCCCATTTGCAAATGGGAAGGAGTCCCCAATAGACCCCTTCCCCTTTGTGAATGCGGGTGAAAACATGAACCACTGCTTACTCCTAAAAAATGAAAAGAAAACTTTTCATTTTTATTTTTGTAGTGTAGCCTGTTCCCCTTTAAGGTAAACAGGCTGCATTACAAACAAAAATATTGCTTAATTTTAAAAGCAATCACAGACATGGTGGTCTGCTGACCACAACAGGCCACCATCCCTGTGATTGCAGCCATTCCCGATGGGTCGCAAATTGCGATTTGCCTCATGAATATTGATGAGGTAGGTCGATTTGGGACACATTGGGAATCGCAAATAATATCTGAAACACTGTCGTATATAGCTGTTTGCGATTTTCTAACTGGAAATCACAAAAATTCCCAATTAGAAAATTGCAAACTGACTTTTTTGTAAATTTGGCCCTCTATTTTGCAATTTGGTAACCTATTACAGAATGGCTAAATGGGGTAGCGATTCCGTATTAGGAAGGGGCTTGTTAAGGGCGTCCCTTCCTAACAGGGACTCGCAGTGGTATGTGTGAATGTTGTGCTACCAAAATGTGGTTGCAAAACGTTCACATTTTATCACCTACTTCAAGTAGGTGGTAAGTCATTCGCAAATAGGAAGGGGTTCCCAAGGGACCCCATCCCCTTTGTGAATGGCTATAAAAGGTATTTCAGAGCAGGTAGTGGTCCGAGCTTTTCATTTATTTTTTTTAAACACATCTTGTTTTCTTTTAAGGAAAACAGGCTGCATTTAAAAAAAGTTGCTTTATTTAAAAGCAATCACAGACATGGTGGTCTGAAAACCCCAGCAGTCCACCATCACTTTTGTTTTAGCTATTCCCAATGGGTCGCAAATTTGACCTACCTCATAAATATTAATGAGGTAGGCCAATTGGCATCCCATTGGGATTCGCAAACAGTGCAAAAACACACTGTAGAACATAGCTGTTTGCGATTATATAATGGTGAATAGCAAAAATTCGCTATTAGGTAATCGCAAAGAGAAACCTACATATATCTGGCCCTAGTTTCCAAACACTGGCATGGAAGGAGTGGTACCCACATCACAGCAGTCTATCTGAACGATTAGGAAAGATATATTTAAAAAGTGAGATCACTAAAGTATAATCCAAGGAATTTATTTGCTTTTAATGCTAAGAAACATGTTCATTCTCTTGAAAAGTTGCTGATGCCACTTTATCAGGCAGATAGTTACAGTCCTGTTGGAAGTTTACAATATTTCCAGGAATGCACCTAATTCGAAACACAAAAGCAGCTTCCGCAGACCCTCTACGAGCACTCCAGTTACATATCATGATGTCTGTGGTACACGTCATTGCTATAGTGACGGAACAGTTCATTCTCCTGCTTTGAAATATCTTCTTGCATGTGTAAGGCCGTATTGTGCCCGTTCTATGGCTTTTCCAATGTTTGGAGATGCCACTAGAAGATAAAATTCACTTTGATGGTATTTTCGGGACAACAAGGAACCTTGATATATGCCCCGTAATTGGACACAGATGTCCTTGGGAAGCAGAGCCGGAAACTTCACCAACATAGGAATTATAAGGGAGTACGTTATGACTCCAAATCTATTTGGTAATTCCTAACAAGAAATGTGTTGTGTTTCCTTCTTAGCAATAAGCACAAGTTCAGCCGATCTGCTCAGTTTATACTATCATAGCCTTCAAACCCATTGCCTTGTTAACAGGGTAGTGCCTAAAGTCCGTACTAAAGATATTCTGTAAAGTACTGTACTTCAATGTACTGAAACTAATGGCAATCCTGTGTCACACTTTCAGTGCGACCAATGAGGTCCGAGTCTAGCCCTATGCTGTGATCCAGCATTTGGGTACTATCATCTGGACCCAATTTAATACCTAAAAGTCCCTTTTGCGCTGCATGAATTTAAACCAACCTAACTTATTTGCTCATTACTTATTTATCCTCTTCCTTCCTTAATGAATCTTTGATTGTGGTCAGGGATTGGCAAAATAATATCAGAATCTAAAAAAGTATCAGAAAGACATTTTTCTTCCAAATTAACTAAACAGCACTAATAAAGACAAGCTCTGTTCATGTATCAATATACTTTATCTAAAATAATGTGATTGCTCATCAAGTACAAAACAGCTCAAATCATAGATCATCACGCAAGAGAACAGTAATGAAATAAATCACAATTGTATATCTCAAATATCAGCACAATGAGAGAGTGGATAGGCATAGACACAAAAGGATAAAGCCATACTAACCAATCACACAAAGTACTAGAAATCTGGAAAATTTCCCTCTGGCCATGAGAGTAAGCTGAGCACCCCAAGAAGAATTGAGGAGGAAAGTCAAAGAGTCAGGTTCAGCAGAACAACAACCAGCTAGAGGTAGGAAACAGCAACACAGCTCTCGCCTCTCGCAAAGTAGGAATAAACGCGCCTAAACCCCAACCCTCTTACTACTAATAGTTATACCCTAAATTCAATAAAGATCCAACCCCTCATGTATCATTACATATAGAAATCTCAACTTTCCTTGGCTAAAAACAGGGCGTGTCTTGTCACTCCACTTTTGATGCGCCTAACTTTCCAACAGTTCCATTTTATTTAGCAGCTCACGTCATCAGTTTTTCAGCAGAGGAAATACATTTATCGCTCTACCGCGGCTTCTACATTTCTTCATCTTACAAATGTATCAATCTGCAGCACAAGTGCCCACATACTCCACTCGGCAAGGAAGTTCCATTCACAACAATGTTCATTGTTTCCTCTACACAACCTTAGCAAACACAAGGAACTCATGAAGGACAGATTTCATATTTCTGGTGACTACATTCTAATAAACAGCAAAACACACAAGATGATGGACGGAATGTTGCACAATGGCAAAACATTCACCCCCAGTCACAGATCTGGGTTTAATCCATCGCTATTTTGCTCACCAAGCCGCCCCAGTTCAGACATGGCCATATGCAAATCAGTCTTGACCCTGTGCCTCATGGGAACAGTCCAGCCTGAACTGCCAAGCCATGTCTCCTCTGGACCGGAATCAAGCATCCTAGGACCGGTTTCTGGCTATCAGCCGTCTTCAGCAGGATAGCTTGACTCCAGTGGCTTATTGAGCACGGGACCCACATCTGGGCATACCCTTCCCACATAGGGTGAACAGCAAAACACACAAGATGATGTACGGAATGTTGCACAATTGCAAAACATTCACCCCCAGTCACAGATCTGGGTTTAATCCATCGTTATTTTGCTCACCAAGCCACCCCAGTTCAGACATGGCCATATGCAAATCAGTCTTGACCCTGTGCCTCATGGGAACAGTCCAGCCTGAACTGCCAAACCATGTCTTCTCTGGACCGGAATCAAGCATCCTAGGACCGGTTTCTGACTATCAGCCGTCTTCAGCCAGGATAGCTTGACTCCAGTGGCTTAGTGAGCACGGGACTAAGCCACTGGAGTCAAGCTATCCTGGCTGAAGACGGCTGATAGCCAGGAACCGGTCCTAGGATGCTTGATTCCGGTCAAGAAAAGACATGGCTTGGCAGTTCGGGCTGGACTGTTCCCATGAGGCACAGGGTCAAGACTGATTTGCATATTGCCATGTCTGAACTGGGGTGGCTTGGTGAGCAACATAACGATGGATTAATCCCAGATCTGTGACTGGGGGTAAATGTTTTGCCATTGTGCAACATTTCGTCCATCATCTTGTGTGTTTTACATTCTAACACACAACTTAAACGTAAAAAGACTCTTGAGGCCTTCTCTGCAGAGCAGTAAAATGCACTCTAGGAAAAACAAATACAAGTGTGATTATCATGAGTATTTTATGAAACTCCACTATTAAAATGCTCTATGAATGCTTTGTTTGCTTTTCTAATGCCCCGCACATTATTTCCAAACAGTTAGTGAAAAGAAACTCTCGACATTTGGCTGTTATTTCCTGCAATAATCATGTGCATTTGTGGCCTACACTAACTTTCCCCAGCAGGCACTTGCTCAGTTTTAATTTTTACCCCTTTTAGATTTGCGCTTTTAATTTTCACACCATTTTTTAAATAATCCACACAATCAGGAGTTCAATCCAAGCATGTTTTATTTTGTAAAAACCCTGCTCCCTCAATCCCCCCCTCCTTTGATAGCAACTTGAGCCATCATAAAACCAACTCAAAAATCTGATCGGTATCATGTTATACTACCTAGAAAGCAGTAGTTTTCTTCTGTTTGAACATAACTCCATCTATATCTTTTACTATTTCATAGTAATTTCCTCTTCTGTCTTCCAGTTCTATTTCGTCTCTTTTTCTCTTTCTGGCTCCTCGTTTTGTATCTAGTGTTGTTTCTTGCACTCACAACACTTATATATTAATACCAACATTAGTATCCCTGTAGTAACAGCAACTATTGGTGTTAGTATTCTTCCTAGCAAGTTCCTACTAAAAGTAGGGAGGCGCTAGGTGGCGCACATCCAGGATGGCCACACACCCATGAGGCTCTGGAAGCTTGGCAACCATATCCGTCTTTTATCCTGACTTCTACTCCAGCTGCATAGGATTTATTGCGGTCAAACTGCCCTCTGCAATTTCCGCTATGTGTGGGGAAAAAACAGTTGTTCCCTGCGGACCTGGCTGTGAGACATTACTTGCTGCTGGCACTGGGGTGGCCACTCCCGCTGGATGCCAGACCGGCCGTTGGGGCTACCTCTGCTGACCCTACTTCTGCTAACTTGGAACAAACGCACCCATCTTCACAGGCTTCTGAGGATGACGTTAAGTCTACACTCCTCTCAGTGCAGCATAGCCTCTTGGACCTGTCTGGGAAAATGGACACTATGAATGATTGTTTAGACTTTTTGGTGCAAAAAGTTGATAAACATGATGGACAGCTGAAGGAGGCGGAGCGGCGCACATCCGAAAATGAAAATGAAGACATCACTTCCCAGATGCAAACACAGGTGGCACAAATGGATAAGCTGCTGAAGGTGATTGCGGCAAAAAATTAGGACATTGAAACCAGGAGCCGTCACAACAATGTTCGCATCCTAGGCATCTCAGAGAGCATGAACACCGGACGCAAGGAAGATTACATTGAACGTCTCCTCAAAAGCTAATTTGGGGCAGATTCATTCTCGCCACACTTGGTGGTTGAACGTGCGCACCGCTCTCTCGGCCCACCGCTCGATATGCTCGTCACTATGTGTTGGGATACTCTATCTTACGACATCAGCAAATACATTATATAGCACTACCACTTCTGCACTGCCAATACAGATAAATGGATGTATGTCATGACAACGCGGGCTTTACCCCGCGCTGCCATTACGATGCATCCATTACAACGCAAGTTGTTACAACAACTTGCTCTGTAGGCGCTGGATTGTGGAATAGTTTAATTTTCTATTCCAACTCCAGCCCACGTAACAGTAGGGAAGGTGTTGGAATAGAAAATAAAACTATTCCTTTACCAAGAGCGCCCTCCAGCGCAAGTGGGCGGAAGTCGTTGTAACGACTTGCGTTGTGATGGCAGCGTCGTAATGGCAGCGCGGGGTAAAGCCCACGTTCTCATGGCTGTTTACCCAGATAAATCAACTTTGCATTAATCTACTCACAAGGAACGTCAGGGGCCTTTGGGACCCCCGCAAGCGACGGCAGATCTTGTCATACCTAGATAGACACCACATACAAATATCCATGCTGCAGGAAACGCACTTGGACCCTACATGTCCACCAAGCTTTGAATCTAGATGGGCCTCTGTGTGAGCGTTTTTGTCATATTCCTCATATTCACGAGGCACGCTCATTTTACTAAAGAAAAATACACCGTTCATACTGGGGGTCACATATAGCGATCCCTCTGGCCGCAGCTGTCTACTCTGGGGTACCTTGGCTACACAATCTGTCATCCTAGCTTGCAGTTATGGCCCTAACTCAGACAACCTTGACTATTTCACAACACTATGGTGACACATACTTAAAATAGGCTCTACACATATCATATGGGGCGGGGATCTTAATATCGTTCTCTGTCCCTCTATGGACCGCTCTAACCCCCATCCACATTACTACACAAAAGCTTGGGAAGTCCTTTCTGGGTTGCTTGCGGAACATGGCCTCATGGATGCCTGGTGACACGTGCACCCTGCTGTTAAAGATGGCACTTTTTATACGGCCGGACATGCCACATGGTCTAGGCTCGATTACTGGTTGTGCTCTCGTGATGTAGTCCCATGGATCAAAATGGCTCATCTAGCACGTACCTATTTGGACAACGCGCCTGTGCGCCTTGAATTGGTACCCCCTGACTCCGTCGCCACTCCTCGCTGCTGGAGACTCATGCCGGAGGCACTCTTAGATACTGTGTTCCAAACAGAACTAGGGGAAGAGATTGAGGATTTCTTTCTTAGGAATAAAGGCTCGGTTGATAATGTAGGTCTGCTCTGGGAGATGTTTAAAGTTACAGTCAGGGGCATTTGCATCTCAAAAAGCTTTGGAGTGCTTTGTGACATTAGGAGAAACCTGAAGCGCCTAAAACTCGAAATCGAACTACTCGAAACAAACATGTGGGCTACTAGTTCTGGCGCCGCACGCGCCACACTAAGCGAGAAGCTCACAGACTACACTGACACTGCGGACCGGGAGGTAAAAGTTAGGGGCAAATATTTTACTGCCCATCATTATGGTGAGGGTGAAAGACCTGGCTGAGCACTTGCAAGTGCTATTGAAACACCCCGTTTCTCAAACAACGTCTTGGATGTGGTGGACAATGACGGCGTACGCTACAGGGATAGCTTAGATATCCCTAAAATATTTACTGCATACTACGCAGAACTATACAGTTCAAAACGCACGACACCCCCCCCCCCCCCACAATTTCCCTCCCTATTTACAGGATATAGCTCTAGGATGGCTAGGGGTCTCACAGCGCGAATTCCTGTCGGCCCCATTTGAAGATGACGAGTTGCATGAAGCCATAATGCAAATGGCGTCGGGGAAGGCACCGGGCTCCGATGGGCTTCCCATCGATTTCTATAAAATGTACATTGATCAATTGCTCCCAGTGCTTTAGGAGGGTTTCCTTGAGGCCCACGAAACACTAATCCTGCCTGACTCCATGAGGGAGGCACTCATTACGTCGTTATTGAAACCTGGCACACACGCAGATCGTCTTATATCCCTAATCAATACAGATGTGAAAATTCCTGGCTAAATTTGTGGCAAACCAGCTTAGTCAATTTATGGACAAGCTGGTTCTTCCAGGCCTGATTCATACCGGGAAGAGTCATGTCCAATAACCTCAGGACCTTATTTTTCATCTTGCAAGCAGTGAACCCAAGATTACAGCTGATAGCGGTGTTTCTTGATGCCTCAAAGGCTTTTGATTCAGTGGAATGGGACTACCTATTCACTATTCTACAATGTATGGGCCTTCCCACTGGCTTCATAACGTGGATTTGGCTTTTATACACTTTGCCCACTCCCACCCCTTTTATTTGCCCTAATTATGGAGCCCCCAGAAGCAAAAGTTAGACAGCATTAAAGCCACATAGATCTTCGCTGCTTCCTCCGTCCAATACTCATCTCCTTATATGCGGACGATGTGACCCTATATATTAAAGATCCACAACACAATCTCAATCTGTTATTGCACAAGTTCGTCAAATTAGGGGGACAATCCGGGATCCACATAAATTGGTCTAAATCACAGATATTCCCGCTGACCAGCTCAGTAACTCCCTTTGACATAGACTATCCACTCGCGTGGTGTGGGGACGATGCCAAATATCTAGGGCTCCGTGTAACGTCAGTCCGGAACAAGTTGATTGCCCTTCCCTTGACCATGGTTCGGCGCATCTCCCTTATAAAAATGGTGATCCTACCCAAGTATTTATACCTTTTTTTAAACATTCCTTATGACCCTGGGCGACACTACTTTGCCACACTATGGCTGGAATTGATTCGACTTGTGTGGGGTGGAAAACAGCCATGCATACAGTGGAACGCGCTGATGCGGCCTTACTCCCATGGAGGCTTTGATATACCTAACTTCGAGCTCTATTACCTCTGTGCGCAGGCTCATTATAGCCCAATATTGGTTCCATCCACCTCGGTGTACACCCCATGTTGCTCCCGAACATTGGCTTGCAGACCCTATTCCTTTTGAAGGTGTCATCCTAGCCTGCGCGGCGCCCCACGGCTGCAACCCGTCTTCTATAGATTGCACACTCACAGCCTGGTCTCGCATTTTAGATTTATTTATTTATCTATTTATTTATAGCACTTATAGAGCGCGCTGATACCAAACGGTGTCCTGGCGCTGTAGTGATAGCTCCCCTGACCATGAAACCTGTCATTAATTGGTGAACAGCCACGTTTTTAGCTTTTTCCGGAAGGCCAACAGATCCGTGTTCTGTCTCAATGCAATTGGCAAAGCATTCCAAGCAGTGGCAGCCCCTAAAACAAAACCTCTACTCCCCCAACGCGCTTTCCTGACACGTGGGGTCCTAATCAGCCCTTGACTGGCCAACCTAAGCTGTCTATTCGGTCTGTACCACTGGAAGTGCTGTTAAAGGAACAAAGGGCCACCTCATGAATTGCCTTAAAGACAATGCACAAGGATTTGAAGGTTATCCGTTTCCGTACTGGAAGCCAGTGCAGCTTCACCAGTTTCCGGGAGACGGAGGCAAACTTGGGGGTACCTGAGATCAAACGGGCTGCCGCGTTCTGCAAAACCTGCAGTTTATTGAGCAACCCCTGTTGGGCCACCAAAAATAGGCTGTTGCAGTAGTCAAGGCGGAAGAGCACAAGGGCTGTCACCACCGTTTTCCTGCACTCCTCTGGCGAGAAGGGAAGAATCTTCCGGATGATTTTAAGAGACCAGTGGATGCAGGAAGTAAGTGTATTTACCTGGGGTTTGAAGGAGAGCTTGTCATCGATCAGAACTCCCAAGTTTTTGACCTTTGTAACAGGAGTGGGAAGAGTCCCCATCCCTTCAGGCCACCATTTGGGACTCCAAAAGTTGACATCGGAGCCGAAGAGTACCACCTCAGTTTTAGATGAATTCAGTTTTAGGCAGTTACTGGCCATCCAGGAGGCGACCGCTGCCATGCATTCCTGAAAGTTGGAAGCCACACCATCCTCTGTCCCTTGGAGCAGTAATACCACAATCTGTGTATCATCTGCGTAAGATGTTAATTCGAAACCATGTGCCCGGATGATCGGGGCAAGCGAGGAGACATAGATATTAAAGAGGGTGGGGCTTAGAGAGGATCCCTGAGGGACCCCCCCGGCAGTTCGAAAGGCCTTGACTCGAACTCCCCCAAAGCCACTACCTGAACCCTGTCGGTCAGAAAGGCTTTCAGGATGCTGAGGGCCTTACCCTGGATCCCACGGTCCTTCAAGCGGTGCACCAACATACCATGGTGGACGGTATCGAAGGCCGCAGATAGATCAAGAAGAACCAGGGCTGCTTTGCCCCCTGCATCTAGCACCTTCCTAATCCCCTCCGTTGACTTGATCAGGGCAGACTCAGTGCTATGTCCTGCCCTGAAACCATGTTGCGCTATGTCCAGACCATGTGTAGCTCCTAGGAATGCACAGAGCTGCGCGTTCAGAACCTTTTCTATAAGTTTGGCTGGAATCGGAAGTCTGGCAATAGGCCGATAATTGTTGGGGTCGGCTATGTCCAATGTAGGTTTTTTTAACAAAGGGACAATTGAAGCCTGTTTCCAGCAAACTGGAAAATTCCCAACTTCGCCCATCTGATTAAAAAGCTTAGCTAAGACCTCAGCTATCGGGACCGCTGCCAGCTTTGCCACAGACGCCGGGCAGGGGTTGTGAGGTGAACCTGATCTAGTGGTAAGTAACAACTTTTTGATGTCCTCAGAGCTCACCGGACCAAATGCTGAGAATGTGGCCTCCTGTGATTTGGCTATACAGTTCCCAGGTAGAAGTTCCAGCATGCTCTTTCTGACATGAGGCTCAAGTGATGTAAAGATATGCTCCACCTTACTCAGGAAAACTTTGGCCAGGTTCTCACACAATTCCTCATTAGGTGGAGTTATCACAGGCTGAGGTGTAACCTGACTGGAGACAGTATGAAAAAGTTACTTTGGCGAGTTCTTAGCCTCGTTGATGCGCTGAGTAAAGTAAGTTTTCTTGGCCTCCTTAATCAGATTTTTGTAGGCAACCTGGCTTAATTTAAGTTTTTGTTTATCTATGTCATAGTAGTTTATGCGCCAGACCCGTTCAAGTTTTTTACATACCAGCTTGGATTCTCTGAGCTCGTTAGTGAACCAAGGGGCTGAGGGAACTTTGCGTGTAGGGCGGCACTTTTCCGGCGGGGCTGGAGTACTGCGGGCATGGTCCATCCAATTAAAGTAGGAGTCGCTGCTTCATTTACATCCCCTGGCAAATGGGCCATAGTGGCCCCCAGCAGGTCTTCAAACCTGCTTCCTTCAATTTTATTCCAGGGCCTGCAGGTCCTTGCTGTTTTCCTGTCCTGTTTAGCCCTATGGGGCATTGTGGTAGAGATATTGAACCAAACTGCAGAGTGATCAGACCAGGCAACAAGATCGGACTTAACAAATGACAAATCTGGATTGTTCGTAAAAATCCCGTCCAAGGTGTGGCCCGCTGAGTGCGTGGGGCCTGTCACTGCCTGTGTTAGTCCCACCCCATGCATCCCCTCAAAGGGCATTCGTGTCGGAGTCAGAGAAATTATCTAAATGAAAATTAAAATCTCCTAAAAGTGTAAAAGATTTTGCGCATAGGGCCTCCTCTAAAATGCTGCCAACCGTGTCTAAGAAATGCGCTCTCACACCCGGGGGCCTATAGAGAAGACAACCCCTGAAGGACTGGTGGTTGGAGAGAATAAACTTAAACCCCAGGACCTCAGACGTTTCGGAGGGCACTTGTTGAAAAACCCTCTGATGGCAGAATGATAGATTACCGCCAAGCCCCCTCCTTTTTTCCCTGGCCTTTCAAGAACAAAGCTCAGATATCCTGGAGGAGTAGCTTTGACTATATCTGGCAATGATGCTGCATCAGTCCAGGTCTCAGTGATAAAGGCAATCTTTATATCATGGTCCTGGATCATCTCTGAGCACTCCAAACTGTGTTTCACTAAGGATCTGGCATTGATCAATAGGCAACTTATGTTACTCAGAGTCCCCTCTATTATGGCATCGTTGAGACTAATAACAGCCTGGACAGGCTTTAGAATGATGGCTGGGACACTCCTAAAACAGGCTGAGCATACATGGGGGCCTACCTGTACAGCCTCATCCGGCCTCAGACTAATACAGCCTACTTTCCTGCCACCCACGTTCAGGCTAAGCAGGGTGTCGTGACCATAGCACAAAGTAGAAGGAAATCCTGCTACCTGCAGGCCAGGGGTCATGGAGCTTGGCGCGGGTCCAGCGCGGACGGGCGCAGATGGGCTTGCTTTTGGCGTGCCTCTGGCGCGCCCGCTGTGCGTGTCCGCTGCGCGGTCGTGCCATCCCTGTTTTTAAAGTGTAAGGTGGGAAAAGCCTAGAGCACTCACCTTGGCCCAACCCAAGATGGCGGCCGTCCGGGTGAGCGCTGGCTTGCAATCCCCCCTTCCTGTGCCTCTGATGGAATGAGACCCAGCCCCTAAGTATCAGCTTCAAAGTACGATTCGGCGGAAAATTAAGTACGTTAAAATGCAAGTTTAATACATTTTTAAAATCTATTTCTAAATTCGAAAGACCAACTCCCGGGACCCAGAACCCTTATTAGTGCAAATTTGCATTAGCAGCAAAGCAGATAAACAGCGTGTTATCCTGCTCCCGGCTCACGCCTCAGGAGCTATCAGGGCAGCGCGGTCGCGCCATCCCTGCTTTTAAAGTGTAAGGTGGGAAAAGCCTTGAGCGCTCACCTTGGCCAACCCAAGATGGCGGCCGTCCGGGTGAGCGCTGGATCGCAATCCCCCCTTCCTGTGCCTCTGATGGAATGAGACCCAGCCCCTAAGTATCAGCTTCAAAGTACGATTCGGCGGAAAATTAAGTAAGTTAAAATGCAAGTTTAATACATTTTTAAAATCTATTTCTAAATTCGAAAGACCAACTCCCGGGACCCAGAACCCTTATTAGTGCAAATTCGCATTAGCAGCAAAGCAGATAAACAGCGTGTTATCCTGCTCCCGGCTCACGCCTCAGGAGCTATCAGGCAAATGTTATGCACGCTCCCAGTTTTTACTCTTCTCTCTTTCCGCTCACATACCACCCAGAAATATCACTATTACAAGAAGGGCTCTTCAGAATCACTGCACGTATGTGAAACATTTGTTATTGGGGGAACTATATAGTGATGGCAAATTCTGTACCCTTCAGCAAATGTGTCCTGACCCTCCGCCATCCACTATGGAAATGTTTTTATATGCTCGCCTTCGCCATGGTATTCAAGCTAGAAGCAACATTTTCCCTTCCGAGCCTGCTACATTTGCCCCACTACACAGTGTCTTGCGCACTCCCACTGCTTCACACTTGGTGCCCATACTCTACCATGGCTTCTGTAACGACATTGAGTACCCTTCATGACCAGCGTGTGTTAAGTGGTCTGCAGAGTTGGGCCAAGAACTCAGTGATGCACAATGGCTTTAGTGCTGTTAACAGATGGAACAGGTCTCGGCCAATAGCAGACTCCGCAACATACGTTATAGATTCTTACATCACAGCTACTATACCCCAGTTGCACTCCACAAATTTGGTTTGAGAGATACACATAGATGTGACAGGTATAAAATGGAACATGCCGACTTCCTGCACCTTGCCTGGCATTGCCCTGATATCCATACCTACTGGAATGATGTCCTCGCAGCCCTGGACTCTATGGTCTCTCTGCCCCTCTAGAGATCTCCACCGTTTGCCCTTTTGGGATATACTGAACAGCTCCTTGCCAAGCACCGGCACTTTGTGTCCTTCTGCCTGGTTCTAGCTAAATGGCGCATAGTCTGCAGATGGGGTAGGGGTTGGGCGCCCAAATTTAAAGACTGACTGTTGGACATGATCCTATGGCAGAATCTGCTTTGCACTTATGCTGAACCTCTCCCCTATTCCTCCAGCCCCGTGACATTTGGGGCCCACTGCAGACATATCTATTGGAACACCCCTACACTGATGAGGTCTTGGCGTAAAGACTAACATCAACTTCCTCGGCATACACCCACCACTGAATACTCCGGTCCCCCCTACTGCCATTCCTGCCGGACCTTAACTGATTTATACTATACTGTTAGAGTCCCTGGCGTACCCATTCTATTGCAGTCTGTACTGGCAAATGTATGATGTCCTGTTTGCTTCTTGTATTATTGTACCCACTTGTCAGTGTGTACCGGTTCACACCGCTAGATTATGTACATGTCTATTTGCATTAATGTATTCTCATGTATCTTCACCATGTGTTCTCATTTGTCCAACTGTGTCTCCCTTACAGATATTGAACTTTGATTGTCTGTCTACTGATTGAGAAAAAAATTCAATAAATAAAGTTTAAAAAAAAAAGTTACTACTAAAAGTAGAAAACCAATTACCCACTGAGGAGAACCCCTTATCAAGTCTCTCCCAAGCACCGGCAACCTTCAGTTCAGTTAAGCCTTCTTGTAAATATGTAATGTTAGTAATACATCCCTACAGATTCTTACTTTTGTCAGGGATATATCTGCATAACTGTGGAATTTTCAACATACTACAGACTCCGCCCTCTTTTGCCAATATTACATCAAGAGCAAGTCTATTTTGTAAGACCACAGATCTTATAGCAACCAGTTCTGTATCAATCATTAAGAACCCACCAGCAGTGTCTGTTGATATACGATCAACCACTGTGGACAATCTTCTAATTTTATGTGAATTTAAAATTACCCCAACTGAAGGTATCAATACTCCAAAAATTTTACCCACAATCTTTGCAGCACTAATTCCCCTTTTATTCTGTGTTAGTCCACTCGTCTTTTAATTGGTTCCATGACTTTTATCCAAATGGTAGACTTTGGGAAAGACAATTCCCATACAACAACACCAATACCAATGTGTTGCCAACCTATAATAGGCATTCTTACCACACACATAATATATTCCTGGGAAAACAGGATCTGTACCACCTCTTATTCCCCAACCTCCCATAATTAGGGAAATATGATCACATTCACTAGAACCAATGAATTAGTTATTAAAATCAGTTTTCTGTCTCAATAAGCAAAGCTCTCCCCTATTGTGCCGGTCCAGAGTCATTGCAGCATATGGCTCACCCTTTTTATAATCACCTTCTCTGAAAGCCTAAGGAGGTATATGTGACTTTTGCTCAGCAGCTTTCTTCTTAGAACTCTGTCTCCTATCTTCCACCAAATTTATAAATTCAATCTCCTTTTGACGCAAGCTACAGGTTAAATTATTATGATGTGCATATACAGTATCTATCGTTTTAGTAGTATGAAAAAACTCTCACACTAACCACCTTCTCACACTAACCACCTTATTCATATTCTTTCTAATAGGCACTTCAGAAAATAATAAATCATTATTTGAAAAGTAATACTGGTGGCTTCCTTTTTCATAGAACAGACTTATTAGTACACTACACGAAACCCTATATGTTAATGGTAGGTGATGATAAGTCACCCCCTCAGACTCAGACAAAGGTAAATGCTTGCAAACGTAACAATCTCTCACATCCATAGTATCACATTCTCATACAGTAATTTAGTAAAAACATTTAACACATTTTATTAATAGAGTTATCCTGGTGATATATGTTATCACCTGTTACTTTTTCAATATTAGTTTGTGGTTCTTCTTTAAGATTTTCAACATCTACTTTTTCACTCACTATATTATTAGTAATATTATTCTAAGTATGATACATAAAATAAGGCACAACAACAATTAATGTTAACCAAACAAGCATTAATAGTAAGATACTTATACTGGAAGCATTAATACATCTATTTTGTAAAACTTTGGTTTTGATATCCAGTCACTTGAAATTTTGCCTTTGCCATTTTCTATAAAAATCGAAAAACTAGGCTAAAATTAAAACAAAAAACAAAACAAAAAATAGTGAAAAATAGTGTATAGTGTATCAAAGCACTTCTTAAGCCTTGCTTCTCCCCTCCTTATTTTTTTTAATCTTCACAGCCTTTATTTCAATTTCAGCTTAATTTTCTGCAATCCTCAGAGTGATCATTTCAATCTTCTGCACTACCAATTTTCAACACAGTTCATTTAGGGAGGCTCATAACAGTTCTTGTGGCTCATTTCTACAACAGTCCTTTCTTCACAATTATTTGTATGTTCAACTGCTTCAGCCACCACGTATGTCCATTCAGGTGCTGAGTACTTCTTGTTCGGAACTCTTGTTCTTTTTGTTCTTTGAACTGTATTCTCTTCAGAGTCACTTTGTTATGTTTGGCTGCAAAAACTTCTATTGTTGCGTTTGGAATTTTTATTCAGAGTTTATTTTAGTCTTTTCACTCCCTTTGGCCATATGTCTCCTTTTCTTGCCTTTTTTCCTTGCACAGTCACCAGATTCAAGACTTGATTCGAAATCCCTCTAGTTTGCTTCTCTTCTTGTTTGCACTTGTTCGTAAATCAAACTCTCTTCTCCATTATCATTGACAACAGTCTCACAAGACCCAGTAGCTGGTGCCCACTTTATTCGACTCTGTTCAGACTCCCTTTGACTTTCAGTTTGTTCTTCATCTCTATGATCACTTCTGTTTTTTCAAGTTGATTTGGGACTCGTCTTGTGTGGCTTACTTGGATCCAATTTGGTAAGCCACCACACTTCACTGCTGTCGTCGTCACCAATATTAGTTGATATTGCCCATGCTAACGTGGTTCCAAGCACGATTTCCTTACATATTTCTTCACCACGATCCACTCACCCTGACTTAGATCATGTGCTTGTTCTTGCTGTGTTGTGGTTGCAACTTCTCCTACCAGATGAAACACAGAATGCACCACATCAGCCAATCCGTTGCAATAATCGAGCACTAGATCATCAGTTATATTCATCAGTTGATTTGCTGGGACCATAGGCACACTCATTCCTCTCCCCATAATCACTTTGTGGGGTGATAATCCAGTCTTTTTTTATCAGGAATGCTTCTCAGAGTCAATAAAACTAGAGGTAAAGCATCTGGATATTTTAGTGCTGTGGACGCACACACTTTTGAGACTCTCGACTTAATGGTGCCATTAATTTGTTCGACCACACCTGAAGCTTCTGGTCGATACGCACAATGTAATTTTTGCTCAATTTGCAATGATGCCCAAATCATATGAATTATTTCATCGTTGAAATGTGTTCCTCTATCTGTTTCTAAAGAGACTGGAAATCCAAACCTGGGTATTATCTCTCTAGGTAGTAATTTAGCAACAATTAGACTATCTTTTCATCTTGTTAAATAAGCTTCTACTGAACGAGAGAATAGACAGACCACTACCAACACATATTTTAAATCAGTACATGGAGGGAGCTCGATAAAGTCTGCCTGCAGTCTGGTAAATTGACCTGCTGCTTTTCCAATTCGTCCCCAACTGACAACAGTTTTTCTCCCTGCATTTTGCTGCTGGCAAGTTTTAAACCTCTGGTAAAGACTTTCTGCAATGACCCTGATCTTGGGATTGTTAATTGTCTGCTTAAACAGCCTGATCATGGCATCCCTTCCTACATGTGTTACGGTACACAGACATAATATTGACTCCAAAATATCGTTTGGACATAATATCGACTCCAAAATATCGTTTGGAGAAAATATCGACAGGACAGAATATCGACAGCCAAAATATCGTTTTTAAGGTAAGTGAAGTAATATCGTTTTTAAGGTAAGTGAAGTAATATCGTTTTTATTTTTAGGGTTCAGGGTCAGTTTTGGGTTTTTGGGTAAAGGGGTATTTTTAGGGTTCAGGGTCAGTTTTGGTTTTTTGGGTAAAGGGGTATTTTTAGGGTTCAGGGTCAGTTTTGGGTTTTTGGGTAAAGGGGTATTTTTAGGGTTCAGGGTCAGTTTTTGGGCAAAGGGGTATTTTTAGGGTTCAGGGTCAGTTTTCAGTTTTTGGGTAAAGGGGTATTTTTAGGGTTCAGGGTCAGTTTTCAGTTTTTGGGTAAAGGGGTATTTTTAGGGTTCAGGGTCAGTTTTCAGTTTTTGGGTAAAGGGGTATTTTTAGGGTTCAGGGTCAGTTTTCAGTTTTTGGGTATTATTTTATTATATTTTATTACTATATATATATGTTTAATAAATATGAAATAAAAAAATATTTATTTAACTTTCATTAATTATTTAATTATTATAAGTTAATTTAAGTAATTTTAAGTATATTTTGGTAATTAATTATTAATATTAATTTAATTTAACACTGTTTTTAGTAAATACGATATTTTTTACAACTATATTTTTGTAAACAATATTTTTAACTCGATATTTTTGTACTTACCTGTTTGTAGATAGAAACTCGATATTTTGACTGTCGATATTTTCTCAACGATATTTTTGATGGTCGATATTCTGTCCGTCGATATTCTTTCAGTGATCGATGTGTTACACCATGATACATTCTTGCCATCTTCATTAGCAAGCTATGTGGCAATATTGGTCTCCCATCTGTATACACCCCCACCTCATCCTCTGCCCTATGTGTACAGCCTGTTTTGATCCAGATTTCCTTTTCCTCCTCACTAGCTTCTTCCTTCAATGTCCTAATTTCTTCCCTTGTCTCCACAGAAGAAAACATTAGATGACAATTTGTATCAGATGTCTGCATGTCTTTGTTAATGGAAAGAGAATTTTGGGCACAAAAACGTGCAACTTGGTCGGGGTAATTATTTCCCTTAGTCACTTAGGGCCATATGTATGAAACTCTGGTTTTGCGATTCTCAAATAGCGATTTTTTGAGAATCGCTATTTGAGAATCGCAAAATGTTATCTATGTAGGATTTGCAAATATTTTTGCGAATCCTACTTATTTCTTAATTGCGAATCGCAAATTGCAATTTGCAATCAAGGAATACCTCCCCATTCATTCCTATGGGCCTAGAGGCCCATAGGAATGAATGGGAAGACATTCTCAATTTGCGATTCTCAATTAAAGAATCACAAATTGAGAATGCAATTTCAAGGGTGCCAGGGTGTCAAAAGGGCACCCTGTTGCACCCCTGAAATGTACATGTGTGCACATGTGGCACACATGTGTGCCACATGGCACTTGGCGATTCCTTAAATGTAATTGCAAAATAAGGAATCGCAAATTTTGCAATTCCTTATTTTGCGAGCCTGTTTTCTTTTCATCCATCCCACTTAGCTAAATTGCGATAGCAAGCGCCAACATTCTGTGAATTTCAGCGTTCGCAATTTTGAACTATACATATGGCCCATAGTCACTTCCTGACTTATGCGCAGAACATTTTACCACTCCAATCTCTTTGGGCAATTGTAGTGCAACTAGTAACTCTTTTACAAATTTGCCATTCCAAAATGGTGGTCCTGATGATGTAAAAAATCCATGTTGCATCCACAATTGTCCAAAGTCATGAACGACCCCAAAACAATATTGACAATCAGTGAATATCGTTATTCTTAAATTCTTGGCAATTATACATGCTCTGGTCAATGCGACCACCTCAGACATTTGTGCGAAGCTCACTCATTTCAAGCATGAAGGTTCAAGAACCATGGCCACTCTACAGACTGCATATGAAGCATGCAAAGATCCTTTATCATCTCTTAAGCAAGATCCGTACACAAACATCACACAATCTAATTCAGGCAATGGTGTGTCTCTTATATCAGGCCTTGGTTTTGTGCACAATTCAGTCACATCCAGGCAATCATGATCCGCTTCATCCACTACTTCCTCACAATTGGACTTGGTAACAATGTAGCCAGATTCAAATTTGTGCACCTTGTCACAGTCACATTTCCCGCTCCCAGAATCACTCTCTCTTATCTTGTCAACCGACTACTTGTAAGATGCTGTGTTCCTGTCAACAAGAACTCAACAAAATGTGGCACATACACTCTCAAAGAAGGTTCCATCACAATTGATTCACTCTGTTTCAAACTTACACAGAGGCAGCAACTGCTTTCACACATCCTGGTAATGCTGCAGTCACTGAATCCAGTGTTGTAGAAAAATATGCCACTGGACGGCGTGCTGTTACATGCATTTGCGTTAGAACTGAAGAAGCACAACCATCTCTCTCACAGCAAAATAGTGCAAAATCCTTGCTGTAGTCTGGCTTTCCCTATGCAGGTGCTCGACTAAGGCTGTCTCGCAGCTCTACAAAAGCTCTCATGCATTCTTCATCCAGCTCAATTGGATTGGTCGCATCTTTATGTGTTAATCTCTGCAATGGTTTGGCTGTCAGTGAAAAGCCACTGATCCATTGTCTGCAGTATTCAATCATACCCAAGAACATAAAAACTTCTTTCTGTGTTCTGAGCGAATTCATTTGCAAGATCACAGTTATTCGATCTTGTAATACCTTCCAGACTCCGTTCTCAATTTTGTGTCCCAAATATAGAACTTATTTTTGATGGAATTGAAATTTAGCAGGTGACACTTTATGCCCACCTTCTGCCAAGTGGTTCAGGAGAGCAATTGTATCTGCCACACATGCTTCTCTTGTCTTTGATGCAACCTATTGCCCCAAAATGGAGTTTTCTGGCATTACCAATGACTCAAAGCATTTTTCCAAAATATGATTGAAAATTGAGAGATTCTCTGTATACCCTTGAGGAACTCGGCACCATGCCAAAACACGTTCTCCAAACCGTAATGCGAATATCATCTATCCAGATGTACGGGTAACGGAGAAAAATGCTTGACACAAATCAATCACTGTAAACCACTCTGCGTCACTAGGAATTTGATAAAGAGTTACTGCTGGGGTGGGCACTATTGGGCAACAAGGAATCACTATCTTATTGATTTTCTTCAGGTCTTGAACTATCCTAAACTTCCCGATTGGTTTCTTAATCCCCATAATAGGTGAATTACAAGTACTCCCTAGTATCTCTCTCAAAATACCATGTTCAATCATTAGTTCAATTACAGGTGTCTGTGTGCGGCAGTGGAGGGTCTCTGTGCGCTGCAACCATGGCTATGTGCGCCAGGTACCAAACCGCGCTTGTCTGCGGCGCCAAATGCCACTCGTTTTTGGTGCCCTTCTGCCCTCTGTCCCACTCGTTGTTCGTGCCCTTCTGCCCTCTGTCCCACTCGTTTTTGGTGCCATTCTGCTCTCTGTTCCACTCTTTTTTTAATGCCTTTCTGCCCTCTGTCCCACTCGTTTTTGGTGCCCTTCTGCCCTCTGTCCCACTCGGTTTTTTGGTGCGTTTCTACCCGCTGTCCCACTCGTTTTTGGTGCCTTCTGCCCTCTGTCCCACTCGTTTTTGGTGCCCTTCTGCCCTCTGTCCCACTCATTTTTGGTGCCCTTCTGCCCTCTGTCCCACTCATTTTTTTGCCTTTCTGCCCTCTGTCCCACTCATTTTTGGTGCCCTTCTGCCCTCTGTCCCACTTGTTTTTGGTGCCCTTCTGCCCTCTGTCCCACTTGTTTTTTGTGCCTTTCTGCCCTCTGTCCCACTCGTTTTTGGTGCCCTTCTGCCCTCTGTCCCACTCGTTGTTCGTGCCCTTCTGCCCTCTGTCCCACTCGTTTTTGGTGCCATTCTGCTCTCTGTTCCACTCTTTTTTTAATGCCTTTCTGCCCTCTGTCCCACTCGTTTTTGGTGCCCTTCTGCCCTCTGTCCCACTCATTTTTGGTGCCCTTCTGCCCTCTGTCCCACTCATTTTTTTGCCTTTCTGCCCTCTGTCCCACTCATTTTTGGTGCCCTTCTGCCCTCTGTCCCACTTGTTTTTGGTGCCCTTCTGCCCTCTGTCCCACTTGTTTTTTGTGCCTTTCTGCCCTCTGTCCCACTAATTTTTGGTGCCCTTCTGCACTGTGTGCCACTCGTTTTTGGTGCCCTTCTGCCCTCTGTCCCACTCGTTTTTTGAGCCCCTCTGCCCTCTGTCCCACTCGTTTTTTTGCCTTTCTGCCCTCTGTCCCACTAATTTTTTTGCCTTTCTGCCCTCTGTCCCACTCGTTTTGGTGCCCTTCTGCTCTCTGTACCACTCGTTTTTGGTGCCCTTCTGCCCTCTGTCCCACTTCGTTTTCCCTGTTTTTGTGCCCCTTTTGCCTTCTGTTTCGCTCGTTTCCCCAGCCGTTGTGGCCTTTTGTTTAAGCATTGCTGTTAATCAGAGCCCTTTCACGGGCTCCGATTAACAGCAATACTTAAACAAAAGGCCACAGTCTGCCCCGCGCTTTACTAACAAAACGTAGTCAGTTTCCAAACAGAGCGCGTACTTTAGCACACGCTCTGTTTGGAAACTGACTACGCTTTTGTTAGTAAAGCGCGGGGCAGACTGTGGCCTTTTGTTTAAGTATTGCTGTTAATCGTAGCCCGTGAAGGGGCTCTGATTAACAGTAATACTTAAACAAAAGGCCACAGTATGCCCAGCGCTCCCACAAGAACCACAAGCCCCACCAGCCCCACCAGCCCCACGCCTCCTTACCTGCACTCCTTAAGCCCGCTCCACCGCCACCGCATTCAAAAGTGCCTGATGTTTGCGCTGCTCGCTTCTTTAAAGTGGCCAGTGGTGCGATTCTGTCCCGCGACGTCCTGTGTGCGCGCTCCACGCGAGGCGTGATGACGTCAGGGCAGGTGCGCGCGCGCCCTAGAGGGAACGTTACGTAGTTCATATTATACTGTGGCGTTTTTAGAAATTCTGCACCTTGTTTTACTGAAATCTGGATAGGATCAACACCTTTCATCAATCCAATATCTTTCCCTGAAAAGTCACACACATCAGTCATTACTGTGTCTCTCAATTCAACAGGCAGATCCTTCGCTGTAAATAAAGGATATACATTATTCACATCTGTCCCTTAGCTTGCTATCATGAATTTGAATGCGTTATATTCATCCTGCGTCTGAAATGCTACACCATCAGGTGTACAGTAGATGGTGCAATTCATTTTGCAGAGTAAATCTCTACCTAGCAGGTTAACTGGACTCATGTCACACACCACAAAACGATGCAAGCCTTTAAAATCTCCAATGTGTACATTCATTGGTTTTGCCACTGGAGTTTTGATCAATTGACTTGAAACACTTACAACTTGGATAGTATCACCCGAGAGGGGCAGGTTAGGGATTTTCACAGTTCTCAAAGTAGAACGGGTTTGCACCAGTGTCTACAAGGAATGTAATTACATTATCTTTGACTTCTCCATCCACAAAGGGACCACACGGGTCTACCTCCAGAGATGCGCCAAGCACGCACTCCTCCTCTCCTATCATGCACTGTCATTGAGATGTATCTGAATCACTCTCCTGGTACTGTAACCAGTATTGTGAAGCCATTTGCACATTTTGATTATTGTTAGCTCGCTCACCTGCATGCAAACCCACATTCGCACTATGGAGGGGAATTAATGCAGATTGTGAATTGCCTTCCCAGACTTGGAAGGTGCGATTCGAAAGAAAGGACGATAGCCAGGTCAGAGCAGACCCTCGTATTCCGACTTCGGCCAGGCGGTGGACAAGATACGGTAATTCACTGTATCGAAGGCCGCACTCAGGTCAAGGAGGATCACTGCCACTGATCCTCCTGCATCTAGAATGCGCCTGGCCTCCTCGATGACAGTGAGGAGAGCGGTGTCAGTGCCTTGGCCTGGGCGGAATCCGGTTTGGGAATCGTGCAGCCGATCATTGGACTCCAAAAAGTGGGAGAGTTGGTAATTCACCACTTTTTCCGTGATCTTACTAATCCCTGGGAGAAGAGAGATCGGTCTGAAATTGGCAAGCTCTGAAGGGTCAAGGTGAGGTTTCTTAAGAAGGGCCTTGACAATGGCCCCTTTCCAACTGGGAGGTACAATGCCCTGAGAAAGAGAGGGTTGATGAGCTCGGTTGCCGGGGTGGAAAGGGTGGCAGCTATCTGTTTTAAGAAACGCATCGGGGCAGGGTCACTAGGGGAACCACTCTTAAGGCTGGGTAAGATTTTGAGGAAATCCTCCTCTGAGATTAAATTAAAGGTGTTCAACTGAGGGGTTAAGTCCGGGGGCGGGATCTCATAGTGTGAGAGGCTCTCCATTTGTGGTAGGGTGGAAATTATATTTTTGATTTTCTGATCGAAGTGAGTGGCAAGTTCGTTGCATTTAGCGCCTGAGGGATCTTGGGGTAACGGGGGGTCAGGGATCTTCAGGAGTTCTTTCATGATCATGTAGGTCTCTCTCGTTGAGTTAGAGGCATTCTTGATTCTGTGATCATAAAATGTAGTTTTGGCATTTCTGAGGGCGACTTTGTACGCTCTGATCGAGTCGCGATAGGTGTTTTTGTTGGCCGTGTCCCAGTTTCTTCTCCAGATGTGCTCAAGCCTCTTACAGCCTTGCCTAAGGGTTCTGAGCTCAGGAGTGTACCAGGGGGCGGAGCCAGTTCTGGCCTGCTTTTTCCTCAGGACTTTTTTGGGTAGGACTAAGTCCAGTGAGTTAGAGAGCCAGTTTTTGAAGTTAGTATCGGCCACAACAGGGTCCAAAGCGGGGGGTGGGAGGGAGCAATCTAGAATATCAGTCCATTTTTCCACTGAAAGTTTCGACCACATTCTGTCGTGAGTGGTGGCACTGGGCGTATGAGCAGTTTTACGCTCAACCTGCCACGTGAAAGTCAGGAGAAAATTATCTGTCCAGGGGAGGGGAGACGGGGGACTGGTTTGAAGTGACCCGATATTGGAGAGTATCGGATCTAGAAGGTGACCTTTGTTGTGCGTGGCTCCTACGTTCCTGAGATAAATCTCATAGGATGATAGATCAAGTAGCAAGTCAGAGGCTACTTTGTCAGAGGGTTCATTGAAGTGGAGATTCAGATCACCTAGAATGGTGAAGTTAGGCGCGGAGGAGGCTAGAACGGTAACCGTTTCTAGGAGGGAGCTGGTGAAATGACCGGAGTGGCCGGGGGGGGCGATATACTAACAGGCCTGTAAAGGAGGTAGTAGGGGAAAGTTGGAAATAGAAGTGACAGTTTTCGGAATCCACGATTCCGCCGTCCTTCATCCTGCCAGTTAAATGGTTTTTATATATGATAGCCAGTCCACCTCCTTTGCCCGAGGTTCTGATCTGTGAGTAAATAAGGTATCCTGTAGGGTGAGTGCTAACAATGTCGGCATCGGAGTTGGCAGAAAGCCACGTTTCTGTGAGAAACAAGATGTCCAGGTCATGATCTTGAAGCAAAAAGTTAAGCTCGAGCGAATGTTTCGGAAGGGACCTACAATTCAATGAGGCCATACAAAGGTCCGTAATGGCAGGGTGGTACTGCGTTGAACCCAGCGGGTCTGTGCTACACAGGTCGCAGCGCGTGAAAATATGCTCAGATGTATGCAGATAGTGACAATGTTTATTCTTGCGGGGTCTCAGGGCATAAAGCTCACTTCGGGAGTAAGAAATGGAGCTATCAGTGAGATCGGGCATGGGTTCGCGCCCTGAGCCCAGCGGAGCCCGGACGGGCCCAGACGGGCTTGCCTCTGGCGCGCCTCCAGCGCGCCATCGGCACGCCCGCTGCGCCCGCCCGCTGTGCGGACGGAAAGCGGGATTCATTTTATCGTGCTCTGGCCCCAAATCGGCCGTGGCACTAGCGCGCTATCCTCTCCCTCACCCAAGATGGCGGCCGCTGTCTGTGCCTGGGGACGAGGGGAGTGAGAACCTGCTGGGCCCGTGAATCGGCCAAGAAAGGACGGCAGGAGTCACAAGAGGGAAAGAGTCCTGAGTAAGTGCAGTCAGGGAAACGTTTTCTAGTGCCCTACGAGATTGCAGTGAAAAGTTACAAAAAAACGGCGATTTTAAAAATTGTACATTCACAATTCAAAGTGCATTAATAAAATAGATTCAGTGTCTGTCTCCCGGCTTCCGCCTCAGGAGTGACCTCTATCAATAGTAGGCTGTGTTTTGCGCTGCTTTTTATTGTGCTCTGGCCCCGAATCGGCCGTGGCACTAGCGCGCTATCCTCTCCCTCACCCAAGATGGCGGCCGCTGTCTGTGCCTGGGGACGAGGGGAGTGAGAACCTGCTGGGCCTGTGAATCGGCCAAGAAAGGACGGCAGGAGTCACAAGAGGGAAAGAGTCCTGAGTAAGTGCAGTCAGGGAAACGTTTTCTGATATGAGGTCATATGAGGTCGCGCCGGCTGCTACTTTGGTATCCGAGGGTACGCAGTACCAAGCCACGCAATACATCATGTACGTATGGGGTCGTGCCCGCTGCGCGTTGCGTATACGACAAGTGCACGCTGCCAGGCCCTATGTTACATCATAGACGTATGATGTCACACCGGATACACCATTACCTCATTTTGTTTTTATGTCTCAAAAACTATATCTAAATAACTTTAAACTGTATGAGAGCAAGCGATAATCTAAAATATTTTAAACATTTATATATTTCTAACTGTGATAAACTTATATTATGATAAATATATTTTCTCAAAATCTTGTCGGGTGCGGCCTCCTTGTGCCCTCCATGCGCGATTGCCATGTGACCTTAAAAAATAAGCATTTGATTATATCATAACATTTCCCATTGTAACAGTTGGAGGACCCCACCCATTGTAGTCATTCTCTACAGTGTTTGATGAGACACACCCCTTCTGCTTAGAGAACTTTATTGTCCTGCCTTTCGGTTTGATTATTGGTGGCTCTAAGGAGTTTCATCAGCCACGGGCAGAGTGCACATCCTAGATCACATGTGACACACAGTAAACAGTACTGTGTAGATTTGTATTGCTGTATACTCTGTTGTCAGGCTTTACCAGTATAGTAGTGTGTCATATGTGAGACTTTCAGATTCACATTTGACATGCATTGCTTGACTGTAATGAACGTTATCACTATGTATGAAGTAGCCTCACTGCTCATCCTCCCTCCATCTGAGCACATTCACATGTGTGCGCTTTGCCATAGCAACACTTTCAATAATATTGCACACCATTGACATGCGTGGCTGCGCATATCCACAACCTTGACAACGACTTGTGATGTTGGCCATTCAATGTTTTTGAACAGCATCTCATTAGCGACATCCTACATTAATGTAAATTGCACATTCTGCGACGTCAAAACTGCAACAGAAACACACATAAGTACACTTCCTGTCCAGGCAGCAACTGAACAACACTCACGTCCCCCGGAAAACAATTATTCATACCCTTACGCTGGCCGGGCGTACGCAAGCCCAGCCCACTATGCGTACGTATAAATAGGATAACGACGCCGCCACATGTCCCAGGTCTTCCACACTGCCTCAGGTAATATGGCCGCATCCACCTCGCATATCACAATGCGCAATAAAAAAGAAGGGATCCATAAGGCGTACACCATCCTGGCAATCAACACTGGACATAAATTGTGAACCCTGCTGGGCGTTGTGTTTCGAAAGGGATCCATGAGGTGTACACCATACTGCAATCAACACTGTATCTGAATTGTGAACACTGCTGCCCGTCATGTTTGTACACACAACAATGACAACAGGTGAGCAGTGGGGCCTGGGTGCCCAGCGGCTGCAATTGAGCGCAGTGCTGCGGGAGGGGTGGGGTACATCAGCCTGGCTGCGCAGGTGCGAAAAAGCAATGTTGCCGTGTGTAATGATGTGATCTCTGACCTCATTCAGTGACATCTCTGTCTCATTTTAAGGACCTGCTGGACCGTAATGTAGGTCTGAGCCAGCGGGCAGCACTGCCCTACAGATACGTGGAATAAGCAACAAGGGAACCCTACTCTTTGGTCATCGAACCCGATAGAAAGAGGGCCGTTCCTCTGTTGATACAGTACCGGGGGAGCAATTGCAGCTCATTCAGCGCTTATTCAGCGCACGCCTCAGTAACCTTCTGCATTAAGCCACCGGTTGTTTCATCGTTACTACGACAAAACTCCGCTCCCTCAAATGCAGAGCGCCATCAAGCACCTCACGTGCGCTCTATCCCTACCGGGATTTTACAGCGTTGAATCTCCTGGCCCAATCCATCATTCCATTCGCCTGCCTCACTTCCACTACCCTCACCAGGGTACCCGGCCGGGTTCCCTTTGAGTTTTCATCTTCACTACTTTCACGGTGCCACTGCATCTCACACCAGGCAGGATAGCCCCTCCTTCAGGTGTCCCAACACTGCTAGGTCCTGAAGAGACCCAATATCCTAACTGGGTCGAAATGCCATCGACAGTTCAAAAGGGTGAACCAAAACACAGCATTTATGAATCTATTAAGTGCTTTTCATCACATTGTTACATTTCCTTTAGTCTCCTAAATTTCCAAAAATTGAAACCTTGTACATATGTCACCTTAAATGTCACTGTTTAGCTTAGGTTCAATTGTTTCTTTCACTGGGACACCACACATTTTGTGTAACGTTTAGCCAATGTATAACACATTTCTCTATACAATACACTGATATATGTACATATTTTGTCAATTGTTTATTTCTCGGTAAAAGAATTTCACTGATTTACTGAACATTCAATGTGTGGTGCCAGCTTTTTTTCTGACATCACCTTAACCCTTTACATTGCCATTGTGCCTAAAACTATTAGAAGTATTTCTTACTATTCCACAGGACCCATTGTTTCCCCAAATAGCCCTACAGATACGTGGCGTTGGCTTTTAGGGCACTGTAGTGAGCTGATTACTAAGTGTACATGCACACAGGCTTGCGCCACTGAATTACATGCGACATTATGCTTCTAGCATGTGCTCTGTTCCTTTGTATGTGAACGTTGGCATAACATATTATTATTTAACCTTGTGTATTCTTGTGCACTCCAACTCCTCTTTGAACCACGATTACCACAAACAGGTGGTAAATCGTACTTCAAGAAGGAAGGATGCACGCAGCTGGTGTTCGCTATTAAGCTTAAATAAACCTTCATTCAGCTCCAGACGTTTCCACCATTATATTTTTTCTCCCTTTTCAGACACTGAATTGTTTGCACCAAAATGGGCGGAGTAGGTGCTCACCCCATGATGATGCCCTGGGCATTTTGAGGCCTTCCATCATGGTATCAAGACACTGTCCCAGACTGGAGACCTGCTATGCCACACTAAAAGGCACCCCAAAGTCAGAGCTTGCACCAGGACGTCATTGGACACACCGGTGGTGGCAGGTGAGCAGTGAAGCCTCGGTGCACAGGAGCTACAATTGAGCACAGTGCGGGGCAAGGCACTGAGGTACATCAGCCTGGGTGCACAGGTGTGAACAAGCAAAGTTCCCGTGTGTAATGATGGGATCTCTCACCTCATCCAGTCACATCGCTGCCCTACAGAGACGTGTTGAGCGCGGTGCTGCGGGAGGGGTGGAGTGCATCAGCCTGGGTGCGCAGGTGCGAACAGGCGATGTTGCAGTGCGTAATGATGGGATGTCTGACCTCATTCAGTAACATCTCTGTCTCATTTTAAGGATCTGCTGGACCGTACTGTAGGCCTGAGCCAGCGGACAGCGCTACCCTACAGTCACGTGTTGAGCGTGGTGCTGTGGGAGTGGTGGGGTGCATCAGCCTGTGGCTGCACAGGTGTGTACACGCAATGTTGCTGTGCGTAATTATGTGATCTCTGACCTCATTCAGTGACATCTCAGTCTCATTTTAAGGACCTGCTGGACCGTACTGTAGGCCTGAGCCAGCGGGCAGCGCTGCCCTACAGACACGTGTTGAGCGCATTGCTGCGGGGGGGGGGGGTGGGGTGCATCAGCCTGGCTGCACAGGTGCGAACATGCAATGTTGCTGTGCGTAATTATGTGATCTCTGACCTCATTCAGTGACATCTCAGTCTCATTTTAAGGACCTGCTGGACCGTACTGTAGGCCTGAGCCAGCGGGCAGCGCTGCCGTACAGACACGTGTTGAGCGTGTTGCTGGGGGGGGTGGGGTGCATCAGCCTGGGTGCGCAGGTGCGAACAAACTACATTGCCGTGTGTAATTATGTGAGCTCTGACCTCATTCAGTCACATCTCTGTCTCATTTTAAGAACGTGCTGGACCGTACTGTAGGCCTGAGCCAGCGGGCAGCGCTGCCCTACAGACATGTGGCGTTGGTTTTTAGGACACTATAGTGAGCTGATTACTAAATGTTCATGCACACAGGCTTGCACCACTCCATTACACATGCACATTATGCTTCTAGCATGCGCTCTGTTCCTTTGTATGTGAACGTTGGACTACCATATTATTTTTTAACCTTGTGCATTCTTGTGCACTCCAACTCCTCTTTGAAACACGATTACCACTAACAGTTGGTAGATCGTGCTTCAGGAAGGAAGGATGCACTCAACTGGTGTTCTTTATTAAACTTCAAATACACCTTAATTCACCTCCAGACCTTTCCACCATTATATTTTTTCTCCCTTTTCAGACACTGAATTGGTTGCGCCAAAATGGGCGGAACGGGTGCTCACCCCCTGATGATGCCCTAGTCATTCTGACGCCTTCCATCGTGGTATCAAGACACCGTCCCCAATGTGAGACCTGCTGTGCCACCCTGAGAGGCACCCTGGACTTGGAGCTTGCACCAGGATGTCGTTGGACACACCGGTGGGGGCAAGTGAGCAGTGAAGCCTGGGTGCGCAGGAGCTGCAATTGAGCACAGTGCGGGGGAAGGGGCTGGGGTGCAGCAGCCTGGGTGCGCAGGTGCAGGCAAGCGATAGATAATTATGTAATCTCTGGCCTCATTCATATCTGTTTCATTTTAAGGACTTGCTGGACCGGACTCTTTCTCGCGGACCCCAGCGTCCTTGACACAGGGGTGACGGAAGGTGAACAGTGAGAGCTCGGTGCAATAGGCCCACGCTCTATCTCCTCCTCCCTCTGTTCTTTTGACTCTCCCTCTCCTTTTCCCTTCCACCCACTCCCTCTCTGTCCCATTCTCACTATGTTCCTTTCATTCTGACTACCTTTCTTTTTCTCTTGGAAATGGCACACATACTTATGTTTCATTTTTGTCTTGCAGGTTTTGTACGCTACTTCCGGAGGAGTCCCACCCACTTATTTCATGTTATACTGTTGTTTGTTGGAATAAACTTGCGTTTCCATTTATTTGTGTTGTTTTAATAAAGGTTATTTTTTTTACCAACAAATAAGTGAGTGTATACGTCTTCTTTTTCTGACAACACTTGTCTGTACTTTATTGTTAAAATTGTCTGTTTATAGGAGGTTATGAGGGAAAACATTTGTAATTTTGAGGTGCACCTACCAAATATAAACCAACAGACTATTACATAAATGAAAGCTGCGGAATTTTACAACTGCAAGGGTTCTATGCATGTATCACTTTACATCACCATGAGATCTGCCCGTGTGATTACAGAACAAATAAGGCACTGCCTAGGACCACCGAGGCTTCAGGGAATGGCGAGGCCCACCCTGCATATTTAAGTAAAGCCTCGGAGGGTGGCGATACCGGGACTTCAGTTGGCCTCGAAGTCCCCCGAACAATTAGTAAACAATACCGTGGGGAGGTGGCGATCCCCTAGGCTGTGAAACGTCTCTGTGCCCTCCTCTGTCTAACTTACATGTGAGGTTAAGGTCCCCAGTCCTGCAGAGACCCCGCAATATAATAGGATTGGCCACGGAACATTACCTCACAGGGGACTAATTTAAATGAACGGGTGAGACCCCGCTTCATTTGTTTTTGTCCATTTTTACCATTCGGATCCGCTCTATTAAAGCGATACGAGGTTTTACTCCTCTCGCTTCAACAAGACAAACAAGGATTTGCTATCACTGGGTGGAAGCCATGCACCCGCTCTCTAATAGCAAACATAAATGTCCCACGGGTGCACACGCCGGGACATTTTATGAGCTGCGCCTGAGAGGTGGCGCTCCCTAGGACCATGATGCATTGGTTACTGCATAACTACAGAATTAGTATAAATGCATACTAACACTACTTGCATATGTGTAGTACAGCGACCAGAGTGTACAGAAAAGGCAGAGGAAGTGCAAAATCTAACAATATAACTCTACCAGAGGTCGGATGACATAGTTCAATGAGCCAATGACCCTGGGATGAGTAGAAACAGCTTCACGAAGAAAACGTATATTCAGCAGAGCGCAAGGGAGCTCGAAATATTGGTGAGTGCTGCCTTCTTTTTACCTTCTCCCGCTCGTCGCCAAATTCATGTAGTGAAGAGGCAGACAGCAGTGGATAAGTAGATTTATTGCAGGAAAAGAAGACAGCTTAAACAGCCACCAATAGGAGCAGACAGCAAGGCAACCGTCTTCTCCAGCACCGGGTACAAACTCCCCAAGATTCCCCTCATGACAGCCCTACATTCTAACATTACATACTTACATTCTAGTAGCATTACATACTAACATTCTACTATGACTTACATTGGAATACTACACAGAGCACATGACTTTACAGCCATGAGCTCATGCTTTCATCCACAAGTCTTGAGACGGGTAGGGGTGAGTAGTTCGCTTTCCACTCCCTGTATTGTATAAACAAAAACTAACACTACGTCCACAGGTATGATACAGCGCCCAGAGCACATCACTTTATAGCAATGAGCTCACGATTTAGGCTCACAGTTTAATCCCCAAGTCTTCAGACCAGTAGGGGTGAGTAGTTCGCTTCCCACTCCCTGTATGGTATAAACGCATACTAACACTACTTACACAGTTATACTACAGAGGCCAGTATGCTATAGTGCCCAGAGCCCATCACTTTACTGCATTCAGCTTGGTTTGATCCCCGAGTCTTCACACCGGTTGGCGTGAGTACTTCACTTCCGGTATAGTATAAACACATGGTAGGGGTCAGTAGTTTGCCTCCCACTCCCTGTATGGTATAAATGACTACTAACACTACTTGCACACGTATGCTACAAAGACCAGACCACACTCGGTTTGATCCCCGAATCTTTACACCGGTAGGCGTGAATACTTTGCTTCCCACTTCTGGTATAGTATAAATGCACAGTAGGGGTCAGTAGTTCGCTTCCCACTCCCTGTATGGTATAAACGCCCACTAACACTACTTGCACACGTATGCTACAAAGACCAGACCACATCACTTTACAGCAATGAGCTCATGGTTTAGGTTCTAGGTTTCATACCAGAGTGTAGCAGCATCTCATCTCAGCACCATGTCACTCTGAGCAACACCGCACTTTCAGACCGGTAGGTGTGACTACTTCGCTTTGCACTTCCCCACAGATGTTACAGTGCTCCTATCCTCCTCTTTCCTCCTCTTTTCGCCCTTTTTTCCCCTTACTTGATTCAATGAAATCACAAAATGGCGGCCAATACTTCCTAGTTGCAACCGCTCGCACCTCTCGCAGCTAATAAGCAGCAAGCTCGTGCTCGTAACGCCCCAGCCAATCAGATGGCAGACCTCCCAAATATCGATATCTGTAAATTTCAATATTTTTCCAAAACTACTGAACGGATTTACACCAAATAAACCAAAGCGTGCTTTCTAGACCAATACCCTTCTACCTGCCAATTTTGGGATAATTCTGTTCACCCGTTGCCTTGTCTAAAGTTTCCTATGGAATTTAACATGGAGAAAACACGTTTTGGGCCCCCCCTTTATCTCGGCCCCCCTTAACAAATCACCCCCATACTTTCAACATAGGAGCTGATATGAACAAAGAATAGTTTGGAAAATCTCATGAAGATTCATCAAACGACGCAAAAGTTATAAGCAAAAACAAAAAATGCTCTTTCTGTGGAAACTTGGTACTAACCATAACTACCTACTGGCAACCGCCAGTAGGTAATATGTATTATATATATTTTAGTTCCAGTGTACTATATATATAGTTTACTGAAAAACCAAAGGTTTAAGTAACGTTATAGTTACATGTGATAAAAAGATCTGTTTTTGTTTCAACAAGAAGTTTAGAGAGTGACTCAGACAACCAAAGTAATATTATAGTTTGGTAAATATGTCAGTGACATTAACATTTTAAACTAAAAAACACACAGAAATATACCTGTTATAGATAGTGAAGCTCACTAGAACTTGCACCCCTGCCATGCACTTTTTAAAATCTCACATATTACATCACTCATGACATGTTCTATGACATAATTTATGACTTCACTGTTGACATTTCATATGACATCATTGATGATATCCCTGATGAAATCACTTATGACATCATCCAATGAATGTGCTAGTTTGTTTTATAGTTTACATAGAGGCAGGTAGCTACCATATTACTTTTCCACCACATTTTACAGTCTGGCTCCAGATAATCAGCATAAGCATTTACAAAATGCAGGTGCTCCTAATGTACCATAGGTATGTAGAGGTATTGTACACGTTATAAATCTTTGTATTGAAGAGTAACTCTGTGTTGAGGTGACAGTTGATGACTTGTGTTCATTATGTTCTGCACATGTTTTTTGTATGACAGAAAAGGTTTCCAGAGGGGCAAAGATTTTGCATACTACAGACTATGGGCCCGATAATGATGTCGGTCGGAGTTGCTTCTGACCGACATCATCGTGAACTTGGGAGCACCCTGTCAATGGTCTTAATCGCTTAATTACGGTGCGGTCACAGACTCCCATTTCCCTATGGGAGCTTGTGGTACTGCCGTAAACCTGCCGTTGCCAAAGCTCCCATAGGGAAATAGGAGATTTTGTTCATCAAGGTATGAGACACACAGTGCAGGGATCAACAGGGGGGCACCTATGGCCCCCAACTAGAGGCTGCAAAGAGAAGAGTGCCCTCAAACTCGTTTTCCGACAAGCTCTCCATGACAAAAAGACCTGCATGGAAAGCCTGTGGGAAACCGAGCATCGTAAACCCAACGGTGTAAACGCCGTTCATTAGGACTACAGGCCAGTCTCAGACAGGCTGACGGACTCCTTGAGCCTGTCAGAATCCATCCGAAATGACTGGCCAGTTTCAATTGTGACTGCCCATATTGTAGTTAGGCGGTCGGTATTGAAACCAATGATCTCGGTCAGAAAGTCTCTGACCAAAGGTCGGAGGCTTTCCGACCGAGATTCTAATTTTGCCCTTTATATTTTAAGCAGCCTTGAGTGATTAGACAGAATTGTCACAGCATGTCCGTTTCTACTTAACAAGGAGGAATGTGTGCACCAGGTACTAACCTATGTACATGTGCTTGTCTTGCTTCAGACGATGGGCTATCTGTAAAGATGTCACCACAATATGAAGGTTGCAGGTAGTATGATCTTTAGCTGCCGCAGATCTTGGTTATTTTTAAGTAAGTGGTTAATTTTTAGGCATGTTTTGCATAGCATGTACACTGTTGTTAGTAGATAGTTTGTACTACTCTATGGTGTATTACTCATGAGTGTTTCACTGTCTAAAAACAGTGTGATACAGAGTAATCTCACCATACAGTAAACAGCCTTAACAGTATCCACTTTTCAACTTATATCCACTTCATTTCTCAATGTAGGTTCAGTGAATGTCAGGGGATGGATACAGGTGAAGACTATTGTCCAAATGAAACAATGGCGGACCTCCTATGCCGCATCTCACGCCAGTTCCAATAAATACTTTCGCCGTGCAAACCACCCCAGCACCAGCCGTTGTATGACATCAATGTGCTCCAGATCAGAAACTATTTTGCCAAATGAGGGAGTCCAGTAGGCAGATATTAATAGAAAAGTTACTTCTTTATTCCAAATTTTTTGAGATCATCAGCCAATGCATTTCATTCCAATATTGGGAACTTCTTCAGGGCAAAACATTTTTAAATAGTGAAAATCTCTAAAGTATCAACAACCTTCAGTAATAGTACTTGATTCTGAACAGTTGGCATAACCTTCTCAAAAGAGACGGTGTGTTCCTATGTAAGCCTGGTATACCAGTCCTAAAAACCAATGGTTGTCTGAGAGACGAGTCTGTATAACACGATAGAAGCCCCATGAAGAAAAACTTAGGGGCAAGTGTAATCTCTATTTCCACTCAATATCCGGAGCAATTTCTAATAATTCATAAGGTCCAGTGTATTGCACTGGGGCCAGTATACACTCAAAGCAGATGTGAAAACTCCTTTGTGCTGCAACCCAAACTTCCTCTCTCTTCTCTGCTGGGGCTTCTATCGTGTTATACAGACTCATGTTGTTGGTACTTTGGAGATTTTCACTTTTTTTTTGTTGCCCTGATGATGTTCCCAATATGGGAATGAAACGCGTTGGCTGGAGTGTCTATATCTAATGATCTTAAAAAATTTGGAATAAAGAAGTTACTTTTCTATTAATATCTGCCTATTGGACTTCTTGAGCTGTACACCCCCATTTGGCAAAACAATTGAATACTGTTCATAATGGGGCATTATTAACTAAACAGTTGTATACAGATTGAAAACCATGTGCAGACAGGTTACCTTTTCTTCTGTGGTTCACAGTCAGTAAACTTAGATACCCAGGATGTGTATGCTGTAGGGTCAATGTAGCATGTAACACAAGCTTATTTTACCTGTGGGGGTTGTATGTATGGTAGCAGTAATAATGCCTAATATTATTCTGAGCTATTTTGCACTTACTTTCATAGCTCTAATGGTATATCAATTCATACAGCAATGTGTACAAAAAAGCTTGGATGATGTTATCAGTGATGCCATCAATGATGTCATTTGAGAGGTCATGAGTGATATCATAAAGGATGTCATAGAACATGTCATGAGTGATGTAATATGTGAGGTCATAAGCAGTGCATAGTGGGGCTCAGCTAGCTGTGACTGGTGAATTTGTGCTTTTTTTTAGATCGAAATGTTAATGTTGTCACTGACCTATTCGCCTAACTATGACGCTACTTTAACCTTTGGTTTTCTCAGTATATTTCTGAAGTTTTTTTAAAAGAAAACTTTTTATCACACCTGACTATAATGTTAATTTAACCTGTGGTCTTTTCTGTGGATTTCTAGGGATGTTTTACATAAAGTAATATTTTATTACAATTTGTAAAACCAAACACCCACTGCACACTGCATTCATATGGTGGGGGCTTGGTCACAGGGCCTTATGATTTTTAAAGGGGAGAGGCCCACATGGTCTTCCTCCATGAGCTCTTTTAGGCCCTGAAAGTTATCTAGGTTAATTTTAAGCACCTGATAATAGATCTTAGACTGCACAAGGTCTATCTTATGTACATTTAACTTGTAGGACACATAAATACAAAGGCTACCCTTATTCCACCCCTGGCTTGAAGGGACTGCTGGGCTGAAAAATGTTTTGTAACTATTAATGTGTCAAATATTATCAGTCCAGGTTTCTTGGATGCATATAATGTCGAATTTATGAATAAATTCCCGCCAGGCAGGATTAGTCAATTTGGCTTTAAGACCTGCCACATTCCAAAACAGGATCTCCATTTCTTTAGTTCTAAGCCCAGGCTGAGATGCGGAATTAATGGGGGAAGTGGCGGCATAGAGGCCATCACGGCTGTTTGGTATTTCACTATGGGTGATGCTTATGATAGATTGGGTTATTCCTTTCTGGATGTTGCAGTTATTAGCGGTATCTCTTGCCTCGGTATCGGCTTGCTCGACATTTACTGTGGGAGATATACGTGGCAAGGATATTCCCATAGTTAGACATTGGACCGCGTTACTGCTACTGTTACTGAGTGAATCGATGTCTTCCAGGGAAGAAAGAACCTAAAATCTATTAAGCAGCGGTATGCTAGATTGGGAAGTAAGAATAAACCTGGCGGTGACATGGCAGTCATGAGGCAGTAATATGCTTCGTAGGACCTACGCGGTCCCGCCAGTCATATCACGACTTTCCTCACCACCACTGATTTCATAGAGGTCTTTCCTCCATGACAACAGTGGCAGAGAGGAAAGAAAGGGGGGCCTACAGGGCCCCCTTGTGTCTCACTACATTTGGGTGGACAAGGGGGTACATGTGCATGCTCCCCCAATTCCAGCATGGCATGGACTTCACAGTCCATACCGCATCACTGCTGCCTGACTGCACTCGGGAGATGGACTACAACTCCCAGAGTGCTACCCTTCAACTCCAGCTACAGCGAGTGAGGGGGAGGCGTGTCAACGCGCATATAGCGCGGCCTCTCCCCCCGCAGTGTGGGTCCCTTTGCCTTTGCTGCTGTTACCTCCATTTTTGCTGCTGGTGGTTATCTGTCGCGTTTCCCTGGTGGGACGAGGTCCGAGGGTTGGAGCCACCGCATCGCCGCATCACCGCTGCCTGACTGCAGTCGGGAGGAGGACTACAACTCCCAGAGTGCTACCCTTCAACTCCAGCTGCTGCGAGTGAGGGGGGAGCGTGTCAACGCGCATATAGCGCTGCCCTTCCCCCCGCAGCATGGGGCCCTTTGCCTTTGCTGCTCTTACCTACATTTTTGCTGTTCGTCGCTGTGTTCTTCTTGCTATTTTCCAATATTGCCTTCTTTTTGGAGCGTGTAATCACAGTCCCATCATTTTGACCAATATTTGACTCCGATATGTCCTTGGGCGATATGGCAATGACTTCTAAATCCGAGGTTAAAACTTCCCCTACTTTTCTCGAGCCCAGGCCCAAACCTGTGTCCCTCACGTCTGCAACCAACCCTTCCTTACTGGGTGCTGCCGGGACCATTTCCACCTGCACATACTCCCTTAGATCAGCTGTCACTGGGCCCTGTGTATAACCATCGTTGTCAACCTCTTCTACGTCTGTTATCGTGGCTTGCTCTAAGGGCCTCAAAACAGGGGATTCGGATAACGCTATGGGGCCCAGTGAAGAACGTCTTGACGGAGGAATTAAGTCCATGGACAATCTTCTTTCTGTCTGCTGGATTTGGTGCGTTAGGAGAGATTCAGCTCTTAAAATGAATGCATCTAGAGTGCCTGTTACGCTGCATCCTACACTATAACCTGCTTGCTTACGCTTACTCATAATGACACTTACTCCAGTGGTAGGGGCCTACAATCAGCGTCCACCACTTCTGGTACGGAAGACAGTTCTCTTCAATTAGTTTGAGCCCGATGTTGGGGTGGCCCTGCCCTGCCTCGCCCTGACATGGACGGACACAGACGGGCCTACCCTTGGTCTGGGCTTCGTCCGGGCTACGTCCCGCGCGTGTCCCGCGCAGCGGGTGGAGAGGCAGCGCTATATACGAGTTGACCTGCCTACCCCTCACTCGCGGCAGCTGGAGTTGAAGGGTAGCACTCTGGGAGTTGTAGTCCTCCTCCTGAGTGCAGTCAGGCAGCGGTGATGCGGCGATGCGGTGGCTCCAACCCTGGGACCTCGTCGCACCAGGGAAACACGATGGACAACCAGCAGCAGCAAAAATGCAGGTAACAGCAGCAAATGCAAAGGTACCCACGCCGCGGGGAGAGAGGCAGCGCTATATACGCGTTGACACGCATCCCCCTCACTCGCGGCAGCTGGAGTTGAAGGGTAGCACTCTGGGAGTTGGAGTCCTCCTCCCGAGTGCAGTCAGGCAGCGGTGATGCGGCGATGCGGTGGCTCCAACCCTGGGACCTCGTCCCACCAGGGAAACGCGACGGACAACCAGCAGCAGCAAAAATGCAGGTAACAGCAGCAAAGGCAAAGGGACCCATGCCGCGGGGGAAGAGGCAGCGCTATATGCGCGCTGACACGCCTCCCCCTTACTCGCGGCAGCTGGAGTTGAAGGGTAAAATTCTGGGAGTTGTATTCCTCCTCCCGAGTGCAGTCAGGCAGCGGTGATGCGGCGATGCGGTGGCTCCAACCCTGGGACCTCGTCCCACCAGGGAAACACGACGGACAACCAGCAGCAGCACAAATGCAGGTAACAGCAGCAAAGGCAAAGGGACCAATATCAATTGGCATATTATTAAATATGTAACATTAAATTTACTTTAAAAAAGAAACTTTTTTAAAATATCCCTACCCTAATCTCCTACAGATCCCAAATTGTCCTGCTAAAAAAAATAAAACCATTATTTTTCAACATCAATACAACTAAAAACTAAATTCGCAAATATTCTTTAATAAATAAATGATGTTACTTAAATCACAATTAAAAACATTATTAAGCATCACAATACTCTAAATTACATACAAAATACCACATTGAAACAATATTACACTCTGATATTTTCAAAATTGATACTTTTTTCAATGCTATTAAGAACAACACTTAAAACAATATTTTTACAGTTAATATTCCTGTCTATGATATTTCCGACATCCCAATATTCTTGACACAATATATTTGTATGACAATATTTTTTTCAATATTTTGTCCAAACACTTAAACACTCCCTTCACAGAAACACACTCTCACCCTCTGTAAGTGTAATAAAAAATGGGCCAAGAACAAGGAGGGCAGAGTCTCCCCTATGTTCTTGGCACTGCCACCTATGAGGCCAGGAGCAGTAAATGCAGTGCCAGGGGTCGCCAGGGGCCAAGCCAAGGTTTGCAGATATGACCCCTGGTGAACTGTAAATCACACCCATGGCTTTCATACTTTGAAAGAAGCATGTGCATCTCACCAAAGTCAAATATTGTTAATTAATTTCTGAGATCAGTTTTTACCCAGGAGTTGGGTCTTGATGGACTACCACCCACCCCACTGTCAGATCATTGCCAGCTCTGCTGTGATCTCTGTGCCATCACAGGGGCCATAGCCATTGCTCCTTTGAAGGTGCAGACTTTTAAGTTTTTCAAAAAACAAACATACAAACAGGAGTTTGATCTTGAAAAACAAACAGAAATAAACCTTACACTGTGGGAATTATCACCCAGGGTGTGGAAGTCCATGGTATTTTGTATGTTGGAGCCTACTAGGTTTTTCTTTGCAGTCCTGAAAAGAAAAATTACCCATCAGATGGTCTGTCGTAAATAGAGCATGTAGTCTGATATTCTTACACCGATGGCCCTACTCTGCAAGGATATGTGTACCATCTTCCCTAGCCCAGGAATATGCCACACAGCAGCTGTAGTTAAATACTTCTTTATCCTTCAGCATGCACTCTCACACTGAGCATTATCTCATACTCAACATTAACCACACCCTACCCTAACACCTTTCCCTATATGACATTCCTGTTCAGAGTCTGCCCTAGAACCAGCAGGGTCCTAGTACATTCAAAAAACTGTTAAAAACGTGGATCTTTGGTCTATCAGTTGCGTGCTGCCAAAAGCTCATTTAGGCCTATGTCACTCTCTTGATCTGTTGTTGATAGCGCCAGGAGACTCCGTCAGGAGTGACAATTCGCGCTTTATAAATTCTCTTTTCATTTCATATAACATCAATATGCTACACCACTGATGTAAGGTTTACAAAGCGGAGAAAGCAGGGGCACCGTCCGCTGTCGAAAGTCTGACTCAAAATAGAGGGGACAGACCCTAAAGTGTGATGGAAAGGCTGCTCCAGCACATTTGTGGTGAAGTGCCCTCCCCTATATATCAGCCCTGCCTAAATGGATTCATCTCACAGCAGCACCAAGTTAATGGGCTTTGCTGATGGTAACTAATGTAATTCAGTCACACTGGCACATTCGGCCCTAAACCTGAGGGTAACCTCGTGAGGAGGAAGGGAGAGAGGGACTGAAGAAAGAGATGTCGCTACAGTCTTAAAGTAATTAATGCTACCGAAAGACCCCACGAGCCCAATTCCCAGAGGAGTTCCCCTTTGTGAATCGGGCCCCCAATAACATGAATGCCATGGCATGCCCCATGCCAGTAGTCTGGTTTCGCCAGTGCGCGGATTAGGATGCAGGGGGGACATTGTCTTTTCTCCTTCTTTGTGTAAATTTACAGGTGAGCTGTGAAACAGCTAGACTGACACGGCTCGCCCTCGTTCATGAGTGAACAGGGAAAGTAAATAATATAAAAGATGCTTTCTTTGATATTTTTTACAATAGTTAATCAAAATCGATAAACCAGCAATGTATCAGTATGCATCGAAATATTACACCAAAGTAGATACATTTATGCTAATGGATCACGATCATGCGCAGTGTGATTCTGGGCAGCTGTTTACGGTAATATAAAAATAATATACTGACTTCTTTAAGCAGGGGGGAAAATGAAAGTATATACAGTATCTGGGCATAGACTGCAGGCGGGCTTAGATTTATTATCGATACTTGAATACACAGGATGACATGCATAGCTACTCACATCATTACATACTCAGTGTGTTTTCATTACTGCTTAAAATTGTGGTAAATTCATTATAATAATTAAATTATTAGCCATATCTGAGGACTGATTGCCTCCACGGGCAAGCCCTAATTCCCAAATTTCGCTGCATAGTGGATGATCCCGTGTAAATCGTTTATCTGTGAAAACTTAATAGCCGGACTATACATATACGCAAAGAATAGCATGTATGTCACAGTGCTTTTACTATTGCGGTAATTCAATTGGGAAATTAAATATTGCGCAAAATACGCGTGATGCTGTATCAATGGGTACTCGCTGCTCTAACGTAAATCAACGAGGGATCCTTCGAGTGGGACTTCGCTTCTGCACCAGCTGTTTGCTCTCTTTTTACAAAAACCCATGCAGCAGAAAGAAATATGAGCTTGCTGTCTTATGGCCCCTTCAGTTATTCACCAATCAAATTACAGTCTAGAGCTCCAGAAAGTGCTGAATATAATCTGATTGGCAGCAGATATTAGAGGGCACCAAGCCATTTCACACCGCAAGTTAACCCACTTTTATAAGCTGTCCTGAGAAGTCATTTGTTCTGGCTGTCAGTGTCCAGTTCCAGGCGAGAAAGCGATCACATCTCTCTGAAGTGCTCATCATATTCTTTTATTTTTAAATTCTGCCTAAACCTGTACAGTACACTCCTTCCAGCCTAAAATATATAACGTTATTCATGAACTGAAGGATTTGCATGTGCATTGCATTATGTCAGTACATGTAGACATTAGATATTTGATTTCTTACTTTTTGTGTGACATACTGAGAGCATGAACTGTACATTTCCTAAATAACCGATGGGTCTGCGCTTATAAATTTGAGAGAACAAGACAGTATTCCTCCTGCGCCTCTGCAAATCATACCACTATGGTGTCCTCGTGGCTTCTTCTACAATATTATTCGGCCCGTGTACATGATTAGAGTCTGCACAGGAATGTGCTATGTGTGATGAGTCTAGATTTTAGAAGAGTCGATATAATCGTTATTCGTGGCCATCATGCCATGCAAATAGCACTTCATAGTGCGAAATGAGAAGGGAAACATGCCTAACTCCCCTTGAAGCAGGACCATTGAATCAGAATCCGGAGAGAGGTGATATGACCAGGGACACATTTAACCATAGGTCTGGAAATTTAATAAATAGAAAGCTACCATAAAATGTTCAAATAAAACATGTGTACGCACACTTCAGCAATATTTGGGGATACATTGGTATGGACTGGTGGTGTCCATAATAAGCCGAAGACAGAGAACTTCATGTTAGATTTTCGAGAAAACCACTGACTTTGGGGGACAGATGTTTTAAAAGTAAGGGGTGGGCTGCCCCTCTGCCCAACTCCAGCCCCAAGTGAACAACCAATGCTGTGCATCGCTTTTGAGCAATCACTCTGCGGAATGGCTGACATCTTTGAACACAGGGCCTGACCATTAATTATTGGACATATGCTCCCAAAACACCCTACTGTCGTTCAAATCTTTATTTCGGTTAAAAAAAGACCATAAAAGAGTCATACAAATGAAACTACTGTCGATTCTGTGAAGTGCTGTTTTATCATAGTCAGTGTTTCTAGCCATAGCCTATTATCAGATTGTGTAACTGTTGTTTTTAAAACAAAATACATCAAATACACTCTGGTTAGGGAGACCAACCCCAGCAGTTTCTTTTCTCAGGCATACTGCAAATGCATGGCCTGATTGCATGAATGTCTGGTGTTAATGCACCTAGTGGGATTTACATTTACATTTACATTTGTTGGGCATTGCTAAATGAGACTAGTACATTCAGGTGTGAAGAAGCAACTCAGTTATTTAGTTGATGTCTTGCATTAAATTCATTTCCAGTCAATTGTGTCCCTAAGCACATTATAGTTATCTGGGTAAAGGGAGCAGTATTATTTACAGATGTTGACCACACCTGTAGTTCATGCCAACCGAGCTTATTATGAAAAAGGTGGTGTAGCAACCACCACGTAGGACCTGCGCAAGGGGAGGAGAATTAGAAGTTTCCAAGCCCCTGCACCCACAGATAAACAGTCAGAAAGGTATTTTGGAATAAGAACGGGTCTTTTCTGTACATGAACGCATCTTACTCAGCACCTAAGGATTCATTCGGAGGATATACTTTCACCATCAGTGCTCATTCAGACCACTGTTTGAATTCAATATAAAACAGGTATTTGTTTGTTTTTATTAACCATTCTTTCTATGTCACTTACCGCTATATGTATCAACAAACCATTTTGCATTTCCTAAATAGCGAATTTTAAGGAATCGCTATTTAGGAAATGCAAAACGGTATGTATGTACAAAATCGCTTTCCAATAGCGATTCCTTAGCATTCCTAATTTGAGATTAGCAAATTGTCAATCGCAAATTACCCCTTCATTTCCATGGGCCAGGAGGCCCATAGGAATGAAAGTGCAATTTGCAATTAGCAATTTGCTGATCGCAAATTAGGGATTTTTCCAAGGGTGCAGGGGTGTCTCAAGAACACCCTGCTGCACCCCTGAAAAATACATTTGGGGGCATATGGCGCACATACATGCCCTAAGGGCATGTATGGGCGTCATATGGCACCTTTGGTTTTTTTCAAAAAAGCTTTTTGATAAGAATTCGCAAATTACCACCAACTAGAAGTTGGTGGTAATTTGCTAATCCTTAATGGCATTTTTTGCATATTATTTGTTTGATACATTGCATTTAAGGAATCGCAAAATTTGCAATTCCTTAAGTGCAATCGCAAAATAAGGATTAGCAAATTTTGCTATTCCTTATTTTGCATCAAACTTGTTTGATACATTCCATTTGTCTAATTAGCATTCGCAAAGGCCGAAATTCGCAGAATTTCGGCCTTTGCGAATGCTAAATAGCTTGATACATATAGCGGTCTATGACATCTTTAGCGTGAGTCACAGTGAGGAGGAACGTTGTCAAATCAAGAACCAGAAAGAGGTTTAGAAGCATAAGCTCATGAGGACGCCCTACATTTATAAGTTTTCACTCCGACCCAGTATTGAAATGGATTCGGTACAAAGCAGGAAACAAAGCTTTGAGTCACAATCTGGAGTCAGAAAAGTATCTTGAGGTAGGCTCTAGGTCACTGCACTTTAGAACTGTCCACCTCTTCATTTCATTCACACAAACACTGGTTTTACCTTTTCTGAAGCTCCTAAAAAACCTGTCTGGACTCCAAGTCCAGACTCTGCTCTATACAGTGCATTCTCTCTACGAATCTCAGAGCCAGGACACCATTCTATTCGTGGTAGCCTTGCACTCTACAAATCCACACATAACATACATATATTATAAATGTTTGCATGCATCTATACTACTATTATAAAGCAAGAACTTTGGACCTTTGAGGCGGGTAAACTCGGGAACCACAGCGTCAATCCACACACCCGATACATCATTGTAATCGTCAGGGTGTGCAGATGGACATAGGCTATATAAATTAAAAAAAATATACGTTATTTAAAAAATTTGACGATAAACAAAAGTAGTCCCTTGCAAGTAGCGCCGGCCACGACCTGCGTGGTGACATCAGGAGCGTGGGGAGGAGCGGTGTGCAGGAGTGGAAGAGGAGCGTCGGACATCATCGCGGGGAGGAGCAGCGGACAGGCTGGAAGCAGCGGTGAGGAGCGGCGGACAGGCGGGGAGAAGCGGTGAGGAGCGGCGGACAGGCGGTGAGGAGCGGCGAGGAGCGGCGGGGAGGAGCGGTGAGCGGCGGATGAGGTAGGTTATTTATTTATTTATTAAGGAGTGCGGAGCGGCAATGACAATCGTGAGCAAAAAAAATACAAGAGCTAGCAAACGGTGCATTAGCGTAGCGAACGGTGCATTACAGGAGAAAAAAGTGACGCGTGCAGGAGCGGCAATGACAATCGTGAGCAAAAAAAATACAGGAGCTAGCAAACGGTGCATTAGCGTAGCAAACAGTGCATTACAGGAGAAAAAAGTGACGTGTGCAGGAGCGGCAATGACAATCGTGAGCCAAAAAAATACAAGAGCTAGCAAACGGTGCATGACATCTTTAGAGAGCAGAGTTCGGGGAAGTGAAGAAGCACCAGTGCAGGTAAGGAGGGTGAAAGGCACAGATGATAACATGCTAGGTGTCCCAGGGGCAACAGGAGCTGAAAAGAGGTAGTGGTTGCCTATGATGTTGCAGATTTCGGGGTTCAACAGGGTTTGAGCTAAATACCCATCAGAAGGCAGCAGGGCAAAGCACACAGTTGGGATGAACAGCTGTGCATTTGCTACAGTGCTTTCTAGTGATAAAAATGAGGGAGTCATGCAAGGGACTGACTGCCCACACATAGTGCATGGACAAGACGTTGAAAGCACAAACACAAAATATGATGGTGTAAGAGGAAATGCATGGTGCCGGTTGAGTGCAAAATGTTTGGGACTAGAAACGTAGGTGGTGGGCAACATGCGCAGGTCACGTCAATGACAGGCATGTTCCTTGGTTAGCAATAGTGAGGGTAACAGTGGTGGTTGGCCTGTACTTATGTGCCCTACCCTTTGCTCTCTTCATAGATAATTTGATTTGAATAAAATGTACTATGTTCTTTTTTTTTAACTTCAAATGATTTTATTGAGAGAAAGTTGAGGTGACTAAACACATTATACAATATAAATTATACTTCATCGCAATCCAAGCTCATTACACAGGGAGTAAAAGAATTGGACTAAATATACAAAAAGGAAACAAAAGAATGCGTAGTAAATGAGACATATATGTATGCTAAGTATTAGAATGAAACTAATGGAACTATTAGGGGATTCAGGGAGGTTTGGAAACCTCCTGTTGAGAAGGTTTTGGTAGAAAATGATGTTTAGCACTGGAATCAATAAATATCGTGACAGGCGACCATAAGTCAGCACGCTTTGAGGCCATGTGAGATGGGTAAACAAAGGTAGTATCTAGTCTGTGATTATGGCAAACAGTGTACCACCAAGCCCTATATGACATTTTCGAAAAGTCTTTCCAGTTGACAGGCAATTGCTAGTAACAAATCAATCATCTTGACATTAAGTGAAACACCATTCCAGATGGAAGAGAGACTACCTAAGAAAATGTGTATACAAAAAGGGAAATTTCGTATTGGACATTAAATTGATTTGAGACCATACTTGTTTCCAAAAAACTTTGTACATGAGAGCAAATGAATAACATATGAAACAAGTCAGCGTTGGGGGAAGAGCAAGTCCAACATGTATCTGTGCTGGATGGGAAACATTTATATAAGGTAGCTGGTGTAAATAAAAGTCTGTTATAAACAAAAAATAGTGTTTGAGTGATATTTGCTGCTCTGGAGGCTTTACGCAATTTGGTCCATATACCTTTCCAAAGAGTTAATGGCCAACATGTAGTGAAGTCTCACTCCCATGCCGCTTCAATTTTTGTCTTCTGTCTTTCAGTGGCTATTTCTTGCAAATATTTATAAATAATAGAAGCTTTGGTGATGGTTGCTAACAAGGTATGGAGATTAGAAGGGGATTCTAAGGTATTCGGGTATCAGGTAAAGTAGAGAGTTGGGAGAAGGCTTCCAACACAGTGTTTTGAGTAAGTTATATTTATGGTTAAAGGAGGTTGGTAAATTGAATAACTGTCTGAACGTGATAAAAGGTATAATGTGTGATTCTGAGAATATTTGATGTATCCAAACCAAACCTTTCTTTCTCCAAGCCCTCCAATAAAAAGGTTTACCGTGGATAAATCTTTTATTATGCCAAATTGTTGAGTTTAAAAGGGAATCTCTAGAATCGTGAATAGAGTGATGGGGTAAATCAAGTAATTTTGAAGTATACCTTATTATAGGAGTTGAGATGGATTGTGGCTCGTGTGAAAAAGAAAGATATTCACGAAATGTGTAAGGAGATAGAAAAAGGCGTTCCGTTAAAGTCCAGAGAGGGCAGTTATCTGTAGAATCAAGCAACCAAGGAGATGCTTGGCGTAATAGGAAAGCTTTCTGATAAGCCTGGAAATTAGGAAAATTAACTCCTCCTTCTGATTTGGGGCAATTTAATTGTAGCAAAGACATACAGGTTTTTTGTTACTCCACAAGAAAGAAGATAATGTGGAGTTGATTTTTTTAAATAGTTTAGTTGTGATTGGGATGAGGATATTCGAAATGGTATATAAGACTATGGGTGACAACATCATCTTTATTGTGTCCAAAGTGCCCCACCAAGACAGATACAGAGGGTACCATTTAGAGGTCAATTCTGAGATCTTTTGAAGACACTTATTCATACATAATGTTACTGTCTCAGAGATTGAAGACGTAAAATATAGGCCTAGATATTTAATGCTGTTTGGGCTCCTTTTAAATTGAGAAGCTTGAAATTCTTAACAGAAAGTATATTTTGTTAAGGGCAATATTTCTCATTTATCATTATTTAATTTATATCCAGAAATGAGAGAGTAGGATTTCACCTCCGCTAGCAAAGAAGGAATGAATTCTTTTGTCTGCACATAAAAAGTAAAATGTCATCAGCATATGCTGCAAGTTTGGGGTGAACATTTGATGTGTGAAACCCATAAATGCTAGAGTTTTGGCATAATTTGGATAAGAATAGTTCACGTGCAAAATTAAAGAGAAAAGGAGAAGGAGGACAACCTTGATGCACCCCTCTGCCTAAATTAAAACAAGCATTGGAAATGCAATAGGTCTCGGATTTTTTTGAGTTAGAGGTAATGGCATTGTAAATGGCAATGTGTTTTATCCATGTGTTCACCCTGCACACTCATACACTGCTGTCACTCCGCAGTCACTATCACTCTGCAGTCACTCTGCACTCACTCTGCACTCACAGTCACTCTGAATCTGCACTCTGCACTCTGAATCTGCACCCTGCACTCTGAACTCTGCACTCACAATCTGCACTCACAATCTGCACTCTGCACTCTCAACCATGTTGTATTGTCCCTTTTGAAGTATGTGTTGTGGTTGTTAACGCAATTCTAGTCAGATGCGAATAAAAACCAATATGAGATGTAGAGTTATTAGGAATAATTTTAAACTGTAACACCGAGGTCGAAATGTCCACAATTTCGATCATCACAAGGAAGCTTTTGATGATAACGACTGTCAAGACTAGAATGCTTAAGGATGGGATGGAAATAGACCTGACCGTCCTATGCTTTAGGTTCTTCAGCTGCTGGGCAAAATGCGGGGAGAGGTGACGTCAGAGGCCTCGAGAGGTTCCGGCTTTCAGCAGTGGGGGCTGAAAGGACGAGCAGGCGGTGAGAGGCGATGTAAGAGGCTTCTGTGAGCTCCCAGCCTGTCATTTCCAGTGGTGGGGGCTGCAGTGAGGAGCAGGCTGGGAGAGGCGATGTCAGAGGCCTCTGTGCAAGCTCAGTCTGTCTTTTCCAGTGGTGGGGGCTGCAAATGGAGGGTTGCGGTCAGAGGCCCCTCTGAGATCTCCGCAGGGGATTCCTGCGGTAGGGGCTGCAAAGGGAGCGGCGCTCCGAAGCAAGAGTGCAAGTGGTATAATAATGTTACATTGTGGGGGCACTTGACCATGTAATAATGACTCTTGAAAGTCTGTCCCTGGCTGGAATTGCACAGCTAAATGGAACCAGATGCCATTATCTGTCACGCCTGCATTAATGCCACGATAGATTATGCACATTTAGGAACAAGAACGAGTGGTGCCAGGCGTGCGCCACTGCGACCGAAGAGCAGAGAGTAGCCGGAGGCATCTGAAAAATGCACGGCGAAGAGAGGGACGGTTCGTGGAGGCACGTCTGCGCTGCGAGGGGGCCTGGCCACGAGAGCACACAGCACAGAATGGTGCACGCGCGCCCAGCATCTGTCTTCAATTACCACGGGCCCTGACAGCTGGTAATTGAAGAATTATGCCCTTCAGCTGCGCGTGTCCGCACGGAATATGCACTAGGCGGAGCAACTCTAACGCCTATGGCCTATTGCGTGCTGGCTTTTAAAAACACAGGCATGCTAGGCCCAATTGCCATGCAGCTGCCATAAATAACGAGCAAAAATCACGAGCTTTTCTGGAATTCGTAGGTTAGATTTTCGAAGTCCTCATAAAAGGACTCTTAAGCCACGCCCACTTCGGGGGACGTAGGCCGAGCCCTAAAAAGGGGAGATTGGCACAAACTGCTGTACGGGGTTAGAATAGAGAAGAGACAATACATGTATAAAGTTGGGGCCAAATCCAAACCATTTAAGAGTGTAAAATAAATATTTCCATTCAACTCTATCAAAAGCCTTTTCGGCATCCAACGCTATTGCCATCAAGGAATGATTGAGATGTGATGACTTGGATAAAACATCGAAAAAGAACTGTGTATTATCTGTAATGACTCGACCCTTAACAAAACCAGATTGTTCTTTCCCCAGTTAATTTGGTAAATAGGAATTCAAACGTATGGCTAAGGCGTTGGAGAAAATGTTGTAATCAATATTAACCAAGAGATAGGTCTGCAATTTTTACAATACTTGGAGTCTTTACCTTCCTTAGGGATAAGACATATGTGGGCTTCCGAATAAGAACCAGATGAGCTATTTGAGGAGGAAAAAAAATGTGTGTACTTTGGGTATTAAAAACTTTAAAAAATAGGTATAAAATTCAACAGTGAAGCCATCCGGGCCAGGTGCTTTATCTTTCTTAAGGTTTTGAAGAGCAAGTAGGATCAGATTCTAATTGAGACAAATCTAGAGGTACCTGTTGAGGCTTTTGGATATTAGTGAAGAACTGCCATAATGAATGATCTGTAGGTTGGGTTTCTGAGGAATATAAAGATTTGTAAAAATGTCAGCATCGTTAAACTTAAAGACTGAGTGCTCTTCAAAGACACTCTATGTTTAATTTGCTTTGGCGGATCTTTAGATTATTGGCTAAAATTTCCCCTGCTTTGTTTTTACCCCCATAGAATTTTGCGCTGGATTTTAATAAGTAAAGTGAGGCGTCTTGTGTTGATTTTTTGTTAAATTTCAATTTAGCATTTATAAGGGCTTTGAAGCATGCCTTCGATTGGGATGTATAATATGAGTGTTCTAGCGCCTTAATATCTTGAAGTGAAGCTGTGGAGACCTTATGTGCAGACTTTTATTTCTTCGCAACAAAATTTATAATATAATCTCTTGCTGACGCCTTGAATGCGTCCCAAATAGTTGCAGCTGATAGGGACTCTTTCAAAGTAATCAGTGGAGAAAGAGATAAAAGATGCAGAGAACTTGGGGTCCAAGAGTAGAGCGTTATTAAAATGCCATATTCTGGGAGTATTAGTTCTGGGCAATATATCGAAGCCAATGGAAACAGGTGCATGATCCGAGAGGAGAATAGGACCAATGTCTGCAAATGTGAGGGATATCGAAATGTTATGGGAAACAAAAATATAGTCAATTCTTGATTGAGTATGATGTGTTGAGGAGTAAAAGGAGTATTTCCTGGTGGTGGGATTACAAAGGTGCCAGGCGTCAATCAATTTATATTGAGATAAAGCGTGAGTAAAAGATTTATGTGTTTTGTTGGGGATAAAAGCCACTTTAGAGTTTCTATCAAGGAAGGGGTCTAGTACTTGGTTGCAATCTCCAGCCATAATAAAATTATCCTCAAAGCAATTTGAAATTCTCTTTGCTAAGGCAGGCCTAAAAGGAGCATCTCCACCTGTTGGTGCATAACAATAAGAAAAGAAACTGGTACATTTTTTAGTGATAGTTTAACAATAAGCCATCTCCCTTCAGTATCAGCTTCCTGCGGTCATAAAGTAACTGGAAGAGACTTACGGCATAAAATCGCAACTCCATTACGTTTACCATCGCCGGGAGAAAAGTAAACCTCCCTTACCCAACCCCTTTTCAATTTCAAAGACTCACTTTCCGTAAGGTGTGTTTCCTGTAAGAAAACAATATCAGCGTTTAACTTGGCTAAGTGTGACAAAACCCTCTGTCTCTTATTAGAAGAGTTTGAACCCCTACTATTCCATGAAACCAATTTAAGTGACATGGCATACTAAAACAAAGTGCAATAAACATTGCAAATCAACATTCCAATTTAAGAAGGAGGAGAAGTCAGCAATAAAAGAATCATAACTTACAATGTTAGAGTCCAATTCAATGCAAAAGTATTGAGAAGTGTTTAGAGAGAGATAAGAAAATAGAAGGAGTGAGACGAGCTTAGAATAATGAGAAGTATAGAAAATACAGAAGCAGAAGCAAGAATGGAAAAGAAGATAAGTCACCTGAGAAAGAATAAGTGTCAAATTGAGATGATAAAGGAAGAAGATAAATGAAGAAGTTGCAGAACATAAAACAAAGGACAAAACAAATAATACACAAACAGACAACATACTTACAAAAGGAAGATTCAGGGAAACACGTGAGGGAGGATGGAACCACATGGAGTAAACAACATGTCCGGGATGAGACAAACGGAGGGCCCAGGAGAAACCACAATGCAGGGGTAAGGAATCTGTAAGGGCGATGAATAACAAGGATTAGAATAGATAATTGAACATACAGGTAGGACAGATGTTGGACCAAAAAATAACAGAAAAATCAACAGTAAACTAGCAAACTAGTCCAAATGAGCTGTCAATATGTAATCTATGAACGCAAAAGGCAACAATTAAAGAGGAGATTAATTAAACATAATATGGGCAAGAGAACAGTGAGAACACAGCAAACCATCAAAACGAACCAAATTCAAGTCAAGAATACAACAAGAAACATAGTCTAGGTAAACTGAGTAACACCATTTGTTTACGGAGATTCCGCATAGGAATAATTGGAGACTAAATAATATGCCAATGGTGTGCATAAAGTCAACATAAAATGGAAAAAGGAGCAAAAGGGACTTGTAACATCTAACCCACAAGAGTTGGGCCTTATATTGTTCCAAGAAAATCCTAGAGTCAGGTGTTATTCGAAGAGGAAGGCCGTTGAGTGTCCATAGCGCTTGGATTACAAGAATTAACGAAACTTTGCAACCTTGTTCGGTCCTCATATGTAATTGTTCTATTGTTGTGTGTAACCTTAAACAGGCATGGATGAAAAATACCATAGCGGGCACCCAAAGATCGGAGAGCTGGTCTCATGTTGAAGAATGCTTTACGTCTGTTAGCAGTGGCTTTGGCATAGTCTTGTGCGAAAAACAGACTTGAACCAGACCAAGTAATGCGTTGAGTAGATTTGACCGCAGATAACATCAATAATAGATCTGTATACTCCAGGAAGTATATAATGACCCCTCTTGGCCGCTGTGAAGGTGAATATTGGAAGAAGGGCGACCTAGTCTATGTGCTCTCTGAATGTTAAGAATCACACCCTCTGCTAAGTGTAACACTTTGGGGAGAAAAGATTTAAAGATAGTGATAGGGTCTGACCCCTCACTCCTTCCGCCAAGCCATAGATACATAGATTGTTTCTCCTATTGTGGTTTTCAAGGTTTTCAATCTGCTTCTGGAGCATGGAAACTTGTGATTGAAGCTCAGAGACGCTCGCAGTGGTATCCCTAAAGGAGGAAATGAATTGTTCAACTGTGGTGACCCTTGTGTCAAGTTGAGACCAATTGTCTGTGAGGACTTGTAGCTTAGAATTAGTTTCTTCCATGAAGGGTCAGAGGGTTCTTATTTCGTCCAACAGCATCTTTATAGAAACCGGTGAGGTTGACTTAGGAGGAGAAGGGGATTCTGCTTTAGGCGCTTAGTGATCGACTTTCCAGGTGGCGCCAATGAAGGATCCATGTCTGTCACCAGGGTGCTTGATGTAGACTGCAGAGAATCTTCAAGCTGGGAGTATGCAGTGAGTTTTTCACCAAAATATACTTTTGTTGCGGCTTCGTAGATAGAGCACCTCTCGTTCTGCCCATAACAACACAACACAGTGCCAGGCAAAAATAGGCTGGAAGATTATCACTTTGATGTAAATTCAAAACAGGGGACGAAACCATGTCAAACTCAGATATGCATATCAGGGTCGAAGCGACCAATAATAGTCATGCATAATAAACATGTCCACAATCCTAACCATGTGCAGGCAAAAATATGCAAGCAGGGAATCAATGTGAATCCAAAAATGATAATTGCCTAAAGTATATAAGTCTTGTAAATAGTAAACATATCCAGTAGACAGGTGAGGGGATTGCATCATGAGTGCCTGAAGAAAAGGGTGAAATGTCCGCCAGGGACTTCTTCCAGTCAATAAGGAAAAATGAATAATTCCTTGCTCCAAGTAACCATGACAAAAGCTGGAAATCTTATTCCAGCTGTTCAATCCTGAAAAACCAAACAGGAGAGCACAAGCAGCATTTGAAGTGGTAGGGCGCTGTGTCTGAGGAATACTGCAGAGCGCGAAAAGCGCAAAAAGGTGGCCGCGATGTCGCATCGCCGCTACAGAGACTCACTCGGAAAACAGAAGCATTTCCGTACAGCTTCCATGAGCGCCGAAATGCTTGAAAGGCTCAGCACATATTCTGACGTCTTGTGTGTATCTTCAAATCGCCGGACTCTGCCTCGAAAACGCGTAATCTTACAGTCCCGCCGGATCGTCTCAGCCAAATGCTGGCATTCCCCGTGGGCGCCAAACCACACCCCAAATGTACTATTTTCGATGTTATTCTATTGTGTGTTCTGTCAATTTCATTGCACATCTAATTGTAGGTGCCTATTGTTGGTGGCGTTATACCATATGTTTTTTTATAAGTTTTAGATTATGCAAGTTAACTTGCCATGTTTTTTAATGTAGTTATATGATTCAGTTGCTGTTCATTTGGTAATTGCGCAGATACAGAGTTCACTTTTGTGGGTGGAGTTGTTCATGAAGATTTGAAGGCAAACAGGTGTTTGGTGTGGCTGGCACATTCGGCACTGTTTGATAAATTTGAAATTTGAAAAGTACATTGTATACAGATTGAACCCTTTACCTCCAATGCGCACCACAACTCTGCTCCCACTCCTCCAGGCCCTCAAGCCAGATCGCTGCTCACTGCATTGCGGCCACACCCCATCACACAACACAGAAAGGGCATTCACATACACCTCCTGCAAGTTCTCATGCACTCTTCCATACCCCACACCAAACACTCCCACGCCAACAGCACCGAGTACCACCTTGCTCGCACTCACTCAAACCAGCCACCTCCTCACACTCACACAGACCAGACACTACCAACATAACACACAACACTCACACCACATGCACCGTAACACCCACTTGCTCACCAAACATGCCATGGAGATATGACACTTTTTACATGACTACACTCCAGATCTGCTGTTCATCAGGGAAAAATGGCTAAACCAAATATCTGAAGTGGACATTGTATTTTGGTGAATAACCCATGAAAATGGAAACATACCTATGTCCTCGGGCAATAGTATGTCTGATTCCCAGGGAAAACCCTGAAATGGGTAGTCCATCGCCCTTGACATCAGAATCCCAGCCACTCCAGCTGTGGTCTAATGGTTAGTTGGGTACTGTGGAACCAGGTGATTTGATTTGTAATCCCAGCATCCCCTTTGGCCAAATTGTGTGAACTTAGGCAACTACATTTTGAAAGTATTTCTCTGCTTCTTTTTTGGCAGAATTGGACAAAGCCTTAAAATTTGATGTCAGGGGCAATAAAAGGATATCAGTCTAGTGGCTGAATTATGCAAAGAGAAGCCAGAAAATTTTGAATCAATCCCAGCTTGGCCACATGGCCAAATTGAGTGAATCTATGTATTTATTTTCTTTTATTGTGCCTGATATTTCTTTCATTGTTCAATATGAGAAAAACCTTAAAATATGTGAGTATGTGTGCTGTACAAAAAAGTGTTGTGTTTCACTAATGGTATAATGTTGCTTTGTGTAAAATAGGAATATTGCCCACATAGAGGGAGCACATGACATCCACCTTGACTAATCAAATTATCGTAAGAGTGAGGTGTGTGGGACATGAATGTTTCTAGGTTCATGTTTAAAAACATTTAATAAACGCCTCTCAATGAAGTGATATGATCTGATGTACAGAGGTGAAACGCTTGCCAAAGAGATATACTTTTATGAATTTTGAAGATACTATCACACTTATACATAATATTTGTTGCAAGATTTCTATACAATATGTTCCTATGGCTCAGATTGTGCAGGGGTTCTCAGAGCTACTATGAACCATAATGTCCCCCAATATAGGCGTAGGAAGTTACACAACCTTTTACCTACATCTGTACTGCCATTGCTCTACATATCGGGTCTGGCACTGACCTTTAACTTATTTAGGTGCTACATGACTGTTGTGTGTTTTTTTCCGAAAAACTAGCCTCATGTATTACGCATGAGGATTCTGAGTATCACAGCAGGATTACCATCTTCTGCATAGTTACTCTATATAAAGGTCATCTCTATCATCATCTTTGCCCTACATGCCATTAGTACACATCTTGACAGAACCCATGAGGGTACCTTTCGGGTATATAAGCACTACATCTTCGCTGGGCAAACCAGAGGAGAAAGACTTCCATGTTGACATGCTGATGCGAGATGCTGAGGTTCCTGCACACAGACACCCCAGCAAGCAGTGGTCTGACATCCCTTGTGGGGTGTCCAACTCGAGACCAAGATGGGGTCCTTCCCTCTATCCTAAGGGGATTCTTGGCTTTATGCCTACATGCATGCTAGGTACACTCATGTACATCTAGTTAGGCTTCGCATCGTAGGAGTATGCATTATTGCTGTCATGTATTTATATGCCTGCATATATTCATTGTTTTAGCACTATGGTAGAATTCTACCTTTCCTTTACTGATTTGGTACTTATAAACGTATATATCTGTTTCTGTGTCATGTTTTTTTTTTATACTATAATGGCGCTGGTTCAATAAATACTTATTGAAAATGTCCCCATTGTTTATTCTGTGTATCTCTCTGAAACAAAGTGAGCACAAGTGACTGAGCGAAAAGTACTGTACTGTTTCCACGATCCCTGAGGGGTCAGATTGGTCATGTTCGATAATTGCCCTGCGAGAAACTATTTGCTCATTGGTAAGAGGGGCTTATAGTGGCACTGTGAGCAAGCTGGTCTGCATATCCTTTGTGCGTGTCCAGAATCAGTCTGGACACCAATCACTTAGTTTATGTTGTCTCAACTCGCAGATCCTATATAGATTTGTAGGAACTACATGACAGAGCCAAGACGGGCTCTTAACTCTGTTCTCCCTGTTAATATTTTGGCTCTCCCACCTCTTGTGGCATCTTGTTTTCTGAGAGTCTGGACAGTTTCCACAGGTTCTGTTCCTATTCCTGGTTTCAATTTTAAATAAGGAAAAATTGTGCATTAGTGACTCTGAATGGGTGCATTTTTGTACCATAAAATAAAACAAACAGCAGGAAAACAATTCATTTTCCCAGTTTCAACACCTTTTCCTAAGTAAATTTACTTACTTTTACTATCTGCCATTGTCTGCCCCCCCATCCATGAGGCTAAACACAGTGATTACTGAGAAGGCCTCGTCTTCAGAAGCCATACAGCAGCTTGGGCATTACTTCAATGACCTTTACTGACGTCACACAGCCAGGGCAGATTGGCGCACTCTGTAGGTACAAAAGTGAACTTGCGCTCTCAGTGCTTTAAGAGCTGCTCTGGCCCAGTAGACAGAGGTACTGGAACTATTTTCAGACTTTTGGCTTCTGCCATCAAAGTTACGTCACTGAACCCTTAGGGGGATATTTACTCATATGTTATGCTGCGCTTGAATCACAAAAGTGAAGCAAATCAGCTCAATTTATTTTCTCACATTTACTTTTTAGCGCTGAAAATAATGTAAAAGTAATGCAAAGCAGTGCATAGCTGTTTTGCAATACTTAGCACCAAGGGGGCACACCCTGGGCGTGTTAATGCAACCACCCAAGGTTTCTGACTCAAAACCCAATTTACTAAACAAAGTAGATAGGGTTTAGCTTCAGAAAACTGCGCCCTTTTAAAGTAGGCACAAGGATGGAGAAATGCTTTTATTTCTCCTTCCTTATCCGTCTTTTTGCGTACGCTGAATTTTACAGCACACATACAGAGCCGGAAAAGGGTCTAAGTCAGTCTATGCATGGTATGTTGTACTAGAAAGGCATCTTTCCAGTACAAAACCTATGCTAAACTCACAGAGATTCGCTTGAACCATGGCGCAATGGTGTCTCCGTGGCACACGGAAGCTGATTTCAGCACCAGCACTAGGAAGAGGGGGCTGAGTGCCTTATTTCATTTTTTTTCTTCTAATATCTTTATTAATTTTAAAAAGGACATATAAATAATTAAATACAATTTAAAAAAAAGTGATACACTGACCAAGAATAATACAAGAACTCAGATGCAAAACTGGCATATATAGTTCCTACGAACGGGGCAAAAAACATGTTGCAAAAGAAAAACAATATCATAGAGGAACCATATTAGGAAATCAGATGTATCTCTTTGATAAGAATTAATTGAAAGAAAAATAAAAAAGGAAAGAAAGTAGGAAAGAGGGAAAAAGAGCGAAAGAGGAAAAAGAAAAGAAGAAATCAAAAAAGAAGAGATAAGAGTAAAAGTAAGAGTAAGAGTGAGGGAGGGTCTCCTGCAGCCTGAGAAAAAGAAAGAAAGAAAGAAATTAAAGAGACGACACAAAGGGATATTGTTCCACCAGCCCCTTTGATGCCAAGTCCACATATCCATCCAAAGATCTCCATAACACACTAGAAATAGAAGGGGGAAGATGAGACTCTTCTACAGAGGTATGAGCCCCTCTTAAGAAAGACACCCAAGCCCACCATGTATGATAGGAGATGAACCCAAATGATTTCCATTCCATAGGGACAATTTTCACCGCAATTGTCAACAACAAATCTAATAACTGCATGTCTAATGAATCCAATGGTAATGGTTGAGGTGAGGCCCATGGCCCCAACAAAATTAGTGGAAAAGAGAGCTGAAATTGGATCTTAAATATTAGCATGAGATGTTTATTAACCAAATCCCAAAATGGTTGGAGTAGGGAACACTCAAAAAACATATGTTGATATATACCCGCTGCTAAATTACAACTTCAACAAAGAGCATTGTCTTTGAGATTGAGAGAATGTAGGCATACTGGAGTCCAATGTAAAAAATTAAGAGAAAAAAATGTAGACTGAATTAGAGAGGGGGCAATCTTATGACGAAGAGAGAGCCTCCCAATCATTTGCCAAGTGTCTGTGGAGATATGTTTATGAAGATCATGATCAAAGTGATGTAACCATTTCTGTTGTGTAATGGCAGCCAATAGAGGCAGATTGGAAGATAAAAATGTATATATCTTAGAAGCCACGTGCCCGGATTTGAGCCACAGCAGCAAAAGAGAAATTGTATGAGAGACTGGATCAAGACGAACCATAGCAAGAGCAACCTTGATTTTCAAGAAAGTATAAAAATCCAAATTAGTAAGAGAAAACACTGCTGAGCTAAGGAGGAAAACTTGACTGGGTGTGAGTGTTTGATTGGTTCAGATCCTCTGTCCATCGCCAGCCCCTTTTGTACTGCTTTGTTCGTCATAAGTTGGCAGGGTATGCTCAGACGTGAGTCCCTTGCTCACTTTGCCACTGGATTCAAGCAAGCCTGGCTGAAGATGGCTGAAATCCCAGAAACCGGTCCTAGGAAGCTTGTTTCCGGTCCAGGGAAGGCATGGCTTGGCAGTTCGGGCTGGACTCTTCCCATGAGGCACAGGGTCAGACTGATTTGCATATGGCCATGTCAGAACTGGGGTGGCAGAGTGGCCTAAAGAACGGTGATGGATTAAACCCAGATCTGTTGACTGGGTGTGAGTGTTTGATTGGTTCAAATGCTCTGTCCATCGCCACCCCCTTTTGTACCGCTTTGAACACCAATGTGAGCTCTCTTAGTGTCAATAGAGTTGTAAGAGTATTTTAGATTCTTGATATTTTGTAAACACTTCTCATCTTTAGAATTTCGATAGAGAGCTTCTTGCTGTTTGATGTTATCTGCTAAATCAGTAAGTTCTTTCCTAATATCAGCATTCCTTTTTGCCATTTGTTTAATAATTTGTCCTCTAATCGTGCATTTAAAAGCATCCCATAACACCACCGGGGAACTGACCGAGGCCTCATTTTCAGAGAAAAAATTATCAATATCCTCGTTGAGTAACGCTACTTGACTTTGATCATACAGGATCTCTGAATTTAACCTCCAAGTGCGAAGTTCTCTATGTTCAGCAAAATTGAGGAGAGTGAAGGACACAGCAGCATGATCAGAGACAAGAATCGGATAAATAAGGGAGACGATGAGCATTTTAAAAGGGCTGAGTGGACTAAAAGATAATCAATACGAGAAAAACTAGAATGGGGAGAAGAGAAAAAAGTGAAGTTGCTACCACTGGGGTTATGTAATCGCCACAGATCAGTAAGATTAGCGGAGGAACACATATTAATAATCTGTTTATGAGCCCTAGGGGACGAAATTTAAAAGCAGAGTGTCTATCCAAAAAAAGATCCATTGGGAGATTAAAGTCCCCACCCACTATTAAATTGCAATTATGAGGAACATCTGAAAGTTTTTTAGAAATAGAGCGCCAAAAAGATGGATCATCACAAGTAGGTGCGTAAATATTCATAACATAGATATCAAGAGAACCATTAGATAAGCGAGTCAGCAACCACCTACCTTCTCAATCATGCTCCGCAGTTATCACAGTCAACCCCGAATTCTTAGAAATCATCGTCACCCCCCATTTTTTTTTACCAAAGGCCTCAGAGCACACAACATCGAGGACACACTCCTTCCTCAATAATAGGGCTTCTTTGTACGATATTTTCGTTTCTTGTAAGAGTACTAAATCGGTGGAAAGAGATTTACAATAATCCAGAATTTTTGCCCTCTTCACCGGGTGATTCAAACCACGCACATTGAGAGATAAAACCTTCAAACCTGGCATAAAATCGGAAAGTCAAAAAAAACAGCTATTACCTGATGCCAGAGAAAATACTCCAAAAACAATAGCATCTGTACAGCAAAGACATAACAAATCTAATGAAACCACAAATACCGGAAGCCAGCAGGAGACCCAAGAGAAGAAGAAGAAAGTAAGGATTGGAAAAAGCACAAAAGAGAAAGAAAAAAGAAGAAAAGAGACAGTAAAAAGAGGAAAAAGGATCCCACCAAGGGAAGTCTATAATAGACACAATTTATGCGAGGGGGAACATGGAGAGGCAAGCGAAGAGGCCAACAAGGAAAAAAGAAAAAACCCATTTCCCCATAGGCAGAAATCAATAAAGAATAATAAGTAGAAGTAATAGAGAGAGAAGCAACTCAGAATAAATATATAAATACAATAAACTAGATATATTAATGAAAATATTTGGTCAAGTCAAGAACCATTAAACAAAATAAACAAACTTGAGAAGATAAGCATATAAATATTCATGTGATACCTTTCAAGACAGAGCACAATATATACTAGTATAAAACAATATAAAACGCGAAGGAACATTAGTAAATAGAAATTCATCAGAACATCATAAGAACAGTATATATACTAATTCATATATCATATTTCTAAAAGGCAACCAGCAAATAGCAAATATGTCATATTACCAGTAGACTAAACTAAATAACAAAAAAAGGATAGCATAAGCATATAGAACCAAATATAAGAGAAATGAAGGAGACACAAGTAAAGAAAAAATATGAAATAAGAAATGAGTGATATATGCATAATATTAAGAAAGCATCATATATTATATTCCATAAAACGGACATATAAACAAACTACTAATGCATAAGACACCAGAAAGAGACAAACCCACCATCAGGCAGAAAGAAGAGGACGAAAAGATACTCTAAGCAACAGGAAAAATGTCAAGCAACCATACAAAAATATATTAGACACATGTGAAAGAAAAATAGAAAAGAAGGCCTACGTAATGAAAATCCAAAAATACTACAGAACCATTGACAAAATATAATAAGACTGTCACAGCAACACCCAACACTAATAGGAAAAAAAAAAGAAGGAATAGAAAAAGGAAATAAAAACAAATAGACAGGAAAAACACTAACAAGACAGAAGAAAAAAGAAAACCATCAACAATAAAGATAAAAGAGATGCATCCTTTAACAAAAGAATAGAACCTGCAAGAAAAAAAAAGATTAGAACCTGCCAAACGTTGGAAACATCGCATAACTATTGCATAAATATAGAAGCAAAGACCGTAGCATTAGCACAAGGATATAGCTATACAAGCTAAGAGAATTACAAACATCCCCCAGACAACACTCAAGAACCAGAGGGCCAGGAGAAGATGAAGATTCCATCTGGGACTCTGTCTGATTATCTAGAAAGGTCGAAAGATCCGAAGGCTCATTAAAAATCTGAGTGCGACCTCTAAAAGTTCTGCGAAATCGTGAGGGACCAGCAAAAGAGAACAGAATGTTCATTTCGAGCAATCTTCTTCGTAGATTGAGGAACCCTTTCCGTCTAATAACAGTGTCCCTAGCAAAATCTTGGGAAATGGCAATTCTGTGACCATACCAGTTAATCGCTTTGACTTTCCTCATCTGGGCCAAGATTTGTACAGAATGCTGATGTTGCGAAGGTTTAAAGACAACCGGTCTAGGGTGGTGAAGATTTTGGGTGAAAAGTAGGAACTCGATGAGCACGTTCTATTTCAAACTCCTTCTGAAAAGAAATTTGCAAGACAGTAGGAATCCAATGGAGCAAGAAGTCTAACATTGATGACGCTCATTTCTATGCATCCTCGGGCAAGCCAAAGATACGCAGATTACTCCTGCGATTTCTATCTTCCTACTCCGTAAGATCTATCCGCAAGGCAGACAAGGAGCGTTCCATCTGTTGCATTGATTTAGACTGTTGTTGCAAAGAAACTTCAACACCACTTATCCGTGATTCAGCAGTAGAAACATGAAGTGATAGACTCTTAAAGTCATTTCTAATTGCCGCAACCTCCACTTGAAGGAAGTCAGTATTAGTTTTAGTCAACTGCGCAATATCATGGACAGCGTTAAGACGAGATAAAATAGTATCCAATGTAGTACATAGCTAAGCTCTCGCAACTACATTTGTGTTCATCCAAACAAGGTACAATGACCAAAGTCAAAAAGGAAGCGCAGAAGCAGGTTCTTTGATGTAAGTCTTCTTGTCACAGCAAGATGTTTAATTTTCTCCAGACTTGAGAATAATAGAGACGCCGACACGTGTTTCGTCGTGTGCGGTTGAGTCACACGACTCTTCAGGGCTGGTAATACAAAATAATGTATGCACTTGTTAACAAAACATGTTCAGCTATATACTGCATATGGTGACACTTGTGCAACCGACATGCAGTTTGTGGCGTGCGTGGATATCGCACATGGTTGGTGAAATATAGTGAAAAATACTTGCATAGTTGAGCAAGTGATTGGTCTATGGTGCTAATGTGCACGTAGTGAGTGAAATGGAGTTAAAAGACCCATGTGTGGTCATGTGTCACTCGTACACAGTGGTCCTAAAATTTAGAGGGTGTTCATAGTGATGGTGAGTGAAACGTGAAATGTCAGAAACATTCTATCTTAATAAAATACGTGCGGAGGTCTGTGTGTGACTTCTTGGTATGGCGGTGATACAGGTGCCTATACGTGTTCAAGATCCAGAGAGCACAAAACATGCAAAACCTATTATTCAAAGCATAATAGACATTACCTTCCACTCCAATTCCAATATGTGGATGGAGTAAGTCTGGACCTCTGAAAGCTCTGTATCGAGCTAAAATACAGTGGGGGAAAAGATACGGAAGAAAGAAAAAGGGGACTCATAAGGAGGCTTGCAAATGAAGGAAATGTTTGCAGAACTAATTCGAGTTTTGGGCAACGAAGAAAAACCAAATTATCTCTTACCAATGGGTTTTCAGTGAGTTTATGCAACAGCCGATGCTGTGTAACACAATATTCAGTTGCAGTATAAGGATAATAATTGTCTTATCCCACTGGTAATTTTCATATGTAGGAATAGCACTATGTATAAACAGAAAGGGGATGAGGGAATTATGAGTCAACATTACAAAGTGCTAATTGATTGCTTAGAGCAAGTCAGCTAGTTCATAAGGATTCAAACCAGCGTTTGCCCAAAAAGCTATTCAAGAATAAATATTATTTTCAAAATTGTGAAAATTTACCTGCTAGTTGCTATGGTGTGAGGCGGAAAGCCGGGAGGGGATTCTTTATGGCGCCAAAAAGAGGAAACGGGTACGTGTCCTCCGCAGTGGTGTGCTAAAGGTAAATACGAAATATCCAATGAGAAAACGTTTCCAGGGACAAGCGTATAGAGCATCGCATACCCGACGCTTAGACTGTAAAACGCGGGTATGCGGAGTGTTAAAAAGCGGTGGGGAAACATAACGCTTACCCGCTGCAGGCAATCCCTCCTCTGTTGGTTCCCGGCGGTCGTCTCTCGTGTACGGACACGTGACCCCGGGAGAGGAGGGATTATGTAGAGAAAGATCGAGATAGAAGATGTACTTCCGCAATTGGATAATTACAGCGCCATTATTGAATGGGGAAGCTTATGGCGAAAGGAGGACGTTTAGGTCTATTTACATATAAATAGCCGTCCTTGTCTGTAGTTAATCGCCACATTTAGAAACAACGGAGAAGGAGAAAGGTAAACTACTAACTTGTACGTAAAATAAAAAGATTCCCGCTGACTACTTGTATTTCTTCAATGGTTATTGTTCCAATATGGGGAAAGATTTACAGCGCTGATAGGTAACACAACGATCAAAAAACCCCATGTCCATTGAGACGAAAAAATTCAACATAAAAGGGTGAAGTTGGGACATGCTGGGCAAGGCCTGGGTGTGGCCAGGTTACTTAGATGCATTGTGCAAAAGAGTGAAACGTGCAGAAATTAATTGTGAACAAAGGTGAACGAAAGTAGTGAGGAACCTCCTGTCCATATACATTTAAAAATAATTAAAATCTTTAAATGCAAAAATGCGAAACCAGGACTTAGGATATGTAAATAGACAGTAAGGATTACGAAATAGTAAACAATGTTTGTACTGTCACTCTTGATAATCAAAAAAAACATTAGCAATAATCTAAAAACATTTGCCCTTGTTAAATGGTACAATATACAAGGTTTGTCTTAAAAACACATACATGGAAGTAGAATACATTTAATCCCTAAAGAGAGGAAATCCAATGAGTTGTCATTTGTTTTCCTCATTTTAGGGCTCCTAGTGTTTGCGCAGTATGTCAATCTGTGTGCACCAAGGATCCCCCCGGTACATTATTAATCTCCAAGAAAATATTGGAGCTCAGAATCATAGTTAAGCCCATGTTCCACGCTGCGTAAGCGCATGATCCAAGTGGCCTCCCTACGCCTGAGCATCAGTTCACGATTGCCCCCCCTGATGTTGAGGGGAATTAGATCGATCCCAAAAACACGTACTTTGATGTCATCCTCATTGGGTTGACATTCTGCCACATGAAGTGCTACTGGGTATCTGGGGTCCCTCTTTTGTATAGCTCTCATGTGTTCAGCTACCCTCTCTTTAAGAGCTCTAATGGTACTCCCCACATATTTTTTGCCGCATTGGCATTCGATGATGTACACTACAAACTTGCTGAGGCAAGTGATGTTGTGTTTAATCTGATAAACCATACCATCATGTCCTGCAAAGTTTTTTGTACCGTGTTTCCCCCATATGCACATAGAACAAAATCCGCATCTGTGGAAACCAATGCCACGTGTAGAAAGCCAGTTCTGAGCTGTGGTATTAGTGGGAACGGTAGGACTTAGTTTATTTCTCAAGGTAAAACCTTTTTTGTAGGTGATGGACGGTCTCTCTGGGATAAATTCTTTCAGTGTGGGGTCCTCTAGTAAGAGTTTCCAATGTCTGTTCAGACTCTTTCTTGTGAGCTGATTTAGGGCATTAAATTCAGTAATGAATCTGACGTGTTTGTCAGTGGTTTTCATCTCAGTACGTGTTTTTAGACAATCAGGTCTAGTGATGGCTCTCGTTTTCGACTCTGCTTTTTTAAGGGAGGTTCTAGTATAACCCCTAGTCTGAAATCTTCTCTTCATGGTTGTGATGCAGTTGTCAAGTTCACAGGCTTCACTACAGTTACGTTTAGCCCTAAGAAATTCACCATAGGGAATCGATCGTATCTGATGTCCAGGATGAAAACTTGAAGCATGCAAAATGGAATTGCATGCGGTAGGTTTTCTGTAAAGTCTCGAATGTAACTGCTCGTTTCTTACATAGAATTCCAGGTCTAAAAATTCAATGTGAGTCTGACTGTGTTGCATGGTAAAACTGATTTCCCAATTGTTGGTGTTGAGGTATTCGAAAAAGGAGTTGAGGAGTTCCTCAGTCCCGGACCAAAGGAGAAAGCAGTCATCTATGTATCGACCCCAAAACACTATGGAGTCAGTGTATTGTGTACCTTTGTTGCCCCAGATGAGATCAGCCTCCAATGCTCCCATAAAGAGATTTGCAAAGGAGGGTGAAAACTTGGAGCCCATCGCTACTCCTTTCTTCTGTCTATACCATTTACGATCAAACATGAAGAAGTTATTTTCCAAGATGATCTTCATCATTTGAATTAACATGTTTGTGTGTGCCCATAGTGAAGCCGGTCTGTTGGAGAGAACCTTTGTAATGGCTTCAATCCCTAGGTCTAGGTTAATGCTGGTGTAAAGGGACACTACGTCCATAGTGACCAGTATGGTGTCCTTTTGCCAATCTATGTCAGTCATGATATTGAGTATATGTTTTGAATCTTGTATGTATGAGGGAAGGTTTCTCACTAATGGTCCCAAAAAGAGGTCCACGTATTCCGCGACCCTCTCGGTGGGACCACCAATCCCTGACACTATAGGTCTGCCAGGTGGGAATGGTTTGTCCTTGTGGATTTTGGGTAGGGTGTAGAGCCAAGGGTGTGTAGGTTTGTGGACCTTGAGATATAGATATTCGTTGTCATCTAAAAGACCTGATTGTTTCCAAAGTAACAGTTGTTCATTCACTAACTTGGTAAGTGGACCTGTGGGGTTGTAGTTGAGTGACTCGTAGCAAGAGCAGTCGCTCAGTTGGCCATGGACCTCGTTGTTGTAATCAACTAAATCCATGACCACTACATTACCCCCTTTGTCAGCCTCCCTAATGATGATGTTGGAGTTCTTACTGAGAATGGACAGTGCCGATCGTTCTCCTCTAGTTAGATTGTCCTTGTATTTGAATTTGTTGTCTAGGTATTTGGTATTGGTTCGATCTAGATCTTCTAGAACACGTTTGTGAAAGTTGTCAATAGAATTGCAACCTGATAGTGTTGGTATCCATTTGGATTTACATTTCAGACCACTTGTTATATTGTAATCTGTTTCTATATCTAGTTCTTCTAGTAACTGCTCCATTTCTAATGGACTGTCTTCCCTGTCCGTCAAAGAAAGAAGCAGTATCCAATGTAGTGCCAGAGTCTTTCGGAACTAGTTCTGGAGAAGGAGAAGTTTGCTTAGACCTTTTAAGGTTGCCTTTAGAGTCTTTAATTTTGGGAGAGAGGCCCATGTTGTCTGCCATGAGAAGAGGCAAGAAAGATAATGCACAATCCCACAACGTGTATTGACTCTGCTGGAGTACACCAGACACCTCACTGCTCAAAAACAGCTCCCTAGGAATCAGCTGCGTGAGCAGTTCAGGGCCAGAAAAAACAGAGTTCTTAATGCCTTACTGCAGCGAAAGCACCATTATGGAGGAGCAGTTCTGAGTTCTGTGTATAAAAGACGGCTCAGCGTCACATCCTCAGGCAAATTATCAGATGTGTCTAACACTCCCAATGAACAGACCACCATTAAGTGGATGTGTAACGGAGATGCAGCAGAATAAGATACAAACTGCACTAAGAACAGCTGGAAATGCACAGGCACACATTACTTGGATGTAGGCTCCATTGTAACTCCAATAAGTTGCAGAAATAAAGAAAACCCCCTTGAAGTAGCCATTAGCACAATATTTATAATATATAGCCTCCTCAATACCTGTCTGCCTCAGGTATAGCGTGTGAGGCACTGCAAGGGGTGAAAAAACTTGATCGCCGCCACCGGTAAACAAAATGGCGGCCGCTCACGGAAATACTGAGGTGAAGGACATCTCGAGTGATAAAGCCTCGAACCGGGCAGCAGGACCAGTGAAAATACACCTGCCTGCTCACTGCATGTTCCGGCGTCCGTAGCGCCAGTTTCAGAGAGGTTCCCTCGCCTTTGGGGATCGAAAACCTCCTTGTCGGCCTCTGCCTGTCCCAAAGCTCAAGCGCGACCCGCCATTCCACAGCGGCACGCAAGCCACGCCCAGAATGCCTTATTTCATTAAATTTGGTGCGATCTCCTTCTCTATCCTTCTCAAACAGTGCAGCTTTTTTGGCTGCAGCACTGCATGAGAACCGAGCAAATCTGGCCCGTAGGGTTCTGAAAAATCCTAGCATTGCACAAACAACAAGTCTTGGAAATGAGCCACTCCCATTCAGCAGGAGACTAGAAAGGGTGTAGTATGCAACTGGTGTTGCATTTAGGAAAGCACTTTCACAAATATATTACAAAAGCCTGGTGTGGTAGCCATTGTCATTTAAAGACAGCACATTTTCCATTGAAATCACCACTAAATGTGCACAAAAATAAAAAAAAATGTAAGTCATCTTGAAGGCTCAGTCACATTAGGAAATTCAGCATGGCTATTTAGGTGCTTTTCAAGTCTCAAGGTGCTGTTGTAGTTGGGCCCCCTTCCACCTATGTTCCCCGGTGCATTGTACCGGCTGCACCACTGGTAGCTATGCCCCTCCTCCTGCAGAGCCTCTGTGCCAGCAGCAGGACAGGAGACACGAATGGGGGACAAACCTGCAGAAAATGCAGGACGGTTGTTGAACTCTGCAGTTGGGGGCACAAGAAGGGGCCCATAAAGATTGCAGCGAGACACAAGTTCCTGCCAGCCTCTCCCCAAAGACACCGCAGCTATTAGTTAGAGCTTAAGAAAATAAAGTGCTTTTTAAGGCTATTAAACCAGGTCTTCTATCAGTGGAATGCTCTTGGTAAACTTGTGGGCTGACCAATATTCAGTGAAAATGTAAAGGAAAAGTAAATCCGCTCCAGTTCTTGAGGCAAGTTAATTGCACAGCCCTAGCAGAGTGTTTTCCTGTTATATATTCTGACTAGCAAAAAACGCTGCAGCCCTCTTGATCCTACAAGTAATTATGAGAGTTGGGTACAGCACGGGAGAGTTTTGCAGCCTCTCGGATCATTATTGCCAAGCGTGTCTGTATAAAAATGAAAAATGATGTTGAAAGTAGAAAAAGAATGCACTGCTTATTTGTTTACAAAAAAATGCCAACATTGTGCAAACCGAAATGAGTTTCATTGTCAGGATTTCCTTAGACCTAAATGAGTGTGACAGATCCATTTCTGACACAGGCCTCAATTTGTTCGACTCTGCAAAATTAACTGCTTACGTTGGAGAAGGCACTCCTGCTGCCTTATTCATCTTGTGCTGTGACGACTAAGATGCTAACATGTGGGCAAAATAGCGACATTTGCGTGCGCTGTATTTCAGGATCACCTATGGAGGAAATACATGTGTTTCAATAGAGTCTATGTACGCACGTAACATGCCCTTGAATTGGCTCGCTGGTAAGTAAATAAACAGCCAGGAACAGCTCACGTCTTTTCTTTCTGTATTGTGTATTATTAGTGAGGGCTGCATACTACTGCTGGCTGCATAGTCACGACATAATCATTTTTCGACCCAGAAAGAATGGTACTTGGGTCGGGACGGCTTACTCTTGTTGTATCCCTGGGTTGTTCATGAATTTCAGGAGTAAGGCAGGAGCACTGATTTACTCCTTGCTTGCTCCTGGAATTCAGAAGTAGTACATGACTAAATCACAGCTAAATATTACTCAGTTGGACACTTTGACAAAATTATTGAACAGTTCTCCAAAGTCTTTTGTGCCTGATTGACAGAAATGTTATATCAGTAAATCTTTAGGGCCCTTGACTTACTCCTGAATTTTAGAAGTAAGCCACGAGTACTCTCGGGGGTATATTCCCAAGAACGTGTGCTAAACACCACCAAAAAAAGCTATGCACCATTACACATCGCAGCCTCTCGCGGGAAAATAACCCTGTGTCAACGTGGAATTCACAACAAGGCGGTAGCATGCGATAGTCTGCCTAAACCGTGGCCAATGTCCGTGATACAACCACCTCGACGGAGATAGAAACACAAACCACAACACAAAAAAAATGCGAAGAGCCCATTCGCAATGAGGAAAGCAGGGATAAGCACCGCCAGGCCCGCGACACACACGGCAGGCGGGAATAAGCACAACAAAAGCCTGAAAAAAAGAGACAATCCAAACAGAAAACAACAGCCTAGCACAATGGAGGCAAACCAAGCCAGCACACTACCCCACAAGCCCCATTGGCAACAAAACATTGTACATGGCAGGCCATCTCCAACAAGGTGAATGCAGCCTGAGTGGAGGTGAACAATGGAAGAAAATCAGAACATCTGGAATGATGCGAAACGCACAAACAATCAGTGATACGCTGACAACAAGAAGGCAGCAAGGCACACCGGAAGTGGGATGCCAGCGCCATACCAGCAGCTGGATGACATGGTGGAAATGGTGTCCACCACATCAGTCTGGAGATGGTGGCAAGACTCGGGGACTGCAAACTGCCCAAAGCAGACACAACAGCAACAGGGAGAGGAACCAGCAGGGACCTTGGGGAGATGGGCACAATGGCACACATGCACAATCAAGCACAGCACCACTTCAGACAAACCATGCCCAAGAGGAACAACACCAACCAAGAGCACAAGTCACACAACCCGGCAATATCACACCACAGAACTAGCACAGAAGTGAAAACCACACTGCATGAAGCACCAGGTCAGGGGATCTGAATGTTAGGACCACACAACCACCTGCAAGAATTTTGCAAGCTTTCCCTACCCAATCTACTCTTCTGGCCATTTTAAATTCAGATAAAAGAATTTCAGTTTCCTGTTCTTGTACTCAGCCTGTGTAGTGAATTGTTCCTCAGGGTATGCCAGGGTTCGTACACATGTGCGGGAAGTTGAGGGACGTTTGCCAGGATTATGTGTAGAGAGTGGCCTCCGGTGGTAGATCGAGGGATAGCTGAAAGTCCACAATTTTGAGGAGCACAATACAATTCTATCACAGAGTCCAAAAGGGATCCCATATAGTTCACAATACATGTATCTCACTTTTGTTAAAACAAATGAAAGCAAATACCTCACTTTTGCTTAAACAAATGACAACAAGAAGACTTGTACTATTCCTATAACACACAAGTTGAATTGTTGTTTTTCATCATCTTTACAACAGATATCAAGGATCCATCACTTGAAATTGTCTCTACTCCCCGGCTTTCACTGTTTAGGGTCTCCTTGGTGGATGTTATCTGTTTTTCTATTGGCCCTGTCAAAAAGTTCATAAATGTTAGGCGCGGTCCCACTGTCGGTTTGGATGTGGTCGCTGTCTCCTTACTTTCGGCCTTTTTTCCCCTTAATTTGTGCTAGGTAAGGTACTCAGTACAAGATGGCTATTTTATCTTTTATACAGCTAAATGTCTCAAGTCTCAAGGTGTCCCATCAGCTTGTGATCATATAAAATACAAACCCAACGGGCACATTAGTGGTTAATATGGCCAGATAATGAGATTTACAACACTCTCCTCTTATATGCAGTCACCGGCGACGACGAAAAAGCATATGTGCTACCGAAGGACCAAGTGGCGCAGAAGGGTCGAAACGTCGACATCTCACAACAGGCCATGGATTTCTAGAATTCCAAAACTTAAAGAAATTTATTATCTCTAGACATCCATCAGGAATGGCCTCTGAAAAAGAAATAACTGTGTATATATGTATATATTGTATATATTGAATGTATAGATTTGTAATCCCCACATATTTCACCACTTGATCACTATTCACTATTGTCACTGTTTTTTGCACTAAAATTCATTTGGACAGTCGTCTACCTGTATTATATGAAATATTAAATGAATGACTTTAATTCATATAAATATGAGAATGAAATGAAGAAGACCCTGAGTCATTAATTGTGGGGTTCTGAACTGAATTGTGTTGTCATTTGAGGGGGGTCCTCAACTACAATAATAGTATTCTTTGAATCACTCAGTTTTGCACCCGACAGAACCATTTGTTATATTAACCAAACGGTGTGTGTGGCAGGGTGGGATGTTGGAAGCCAGTGGGGTGTTGCACAGCATCGGGTATCTTGTGTTACATTAAAAAACTTAGAAATAATTCTTACTGTACATTAATAAAAACCTTAGGCATTCACTGAATAAAACTAAGATTAAAGGGACGCCATAGTAAGGTCAAAATGCCAGTTAAAAGTATATTGTTTTAAATTAACAAAACCACTGAAATTCACCTGTCATAGTTATCTCAAGTAACTATAACTCATGCCCTAAAGTAAATATATTGTGCACCCCTTCCATGCACTATTATTTACCTCACATATTGCATCACTCTTTACATGTTCTATGGCACCATTGATAACAACACTGCAATATCTGAAATTAAATAATTGATAAAAGCACTGTGTATGGTGAGGGTACGATTTATAGTTACTTTAGGGAATGAGTTATAGTTAATTGAGTTAACTATACCTGGTGAATTTTAGTGGTTTAGTTAATTTAAAACTCCATGCTTTAACTACTACTTTCACCTAACTATAGCGTCACTTTAACTTTTGGTTTTACAAATATAATCCTATTTTCATGTTCGTGGCTGTCCCATTTTTTTTATTCACAAAATCTTGTCACATTATTTATGTGGGAAGCATTGTTCCTACTTCTATAGCCGGGTACGTGTCCCAGTTGTTGTAGAACCCTAATTCATTTGCTCTTCTTAGTAAAGGGTATCAACATTTGTCCTCCTAGAATATATTGGTGATGGGATGTGAATATTTTCTGGCGTGGTAACTTGTGACTATGTGGAGGAAGGCTGACGTTGTTTAATCTATTTAGGCACTATATTTGTATGTTTCTCATTTTATGCAGGTATTTATATTTCTCACATCATTTAGATTTTTTGAGAGTTTGTATAGCTCACGTATTTGTGTTCAGATGCTAAACATATCTTGCTCTATTACTGTAATCACCTACAGAGTTGGTTGTTGTAGTTGAGTGAGATTTGGTGCTAGAATTACTTGATATTCACCGTTCCCCTGGCACGTTTGTTGATCTTAGGTCCCCGACTGTTTGTCTGTTTCAAAGATTTTTGCCCATGAACCTACCTAAACCCTCATTCTGCTCTGGGAGGAAATCCAGATTCGGATGGTAAAGGGAGTGTCTTTCGAATCAATATTATACATGTTTTGGGACTAATGTACTGCTGTTTTTTTCAACAGATATGTAAACGGGTAAAAACTAGATACATGTGTACCATGATAATTGATAATCAGGAAAACCTGATACAAAACCTTTGCACTGGGAAATTATTGATCTCCACACTATCGGTATATTTTGGTCCGGGAAAACTAAATTGATAAGTAAATCAAAATGAGGACCTAAAAGAACCTGTTATTATTTTTAGTGATATATCCGATTCTCGTTAAGACCCATAGTTGACATGCCAAAAATAATGACATTTATGAGACATTTTCTTATGTAAAACTAGAAAAAGCACCACTTTGCTGCAGGGCATTTTTCAATAAGTCTAGTATTCACTGAGCATCACTTGTGGATATAACACATTTTCAAGATGTAAGAAAAAATTTATGTGGGGCACATTGAGCTTCTGTATAAAAGAGAAATCTGTGTTGTGCAATCGACATGTCCTAATAATGGACGATATGAAAGGGAAAATAGGACAGTCGGTGGGAATGAGGCTGGTGACTTTCATTTCAATGAACGCCACACAGTAATTGGTTAAAATTTCACTGGCATGGGTAATACATCAATAACGCTAGCTAAAATCCCTTAAGGTAACAATGCAAAGCAAACAGGAGGTTTACTTAACGAATGCCGAACTATTCCTCCATTAGTTTTGATCAATTGCTCTGCGGTCGCTTTCATTAGACTGTCTAATTTGAACTGCAATTACATGTTATCCTTTTTAAAGATAAAGCAGATTCCCCAGCCATTAATTAAGAGTCTGGCTAGCGCTGGTTACAAGATGGATGTTACGTCTCATCTGCTGCTGACCTAGACTCAACAGAATAGCACACGTTTGTTTTGTGAAGTAAATACTGATTTATTAATTGAACGTAAACTTTAGATCCTTGTTTTTCTGAACCAAAGGAGCTTGAATTGTGTACGGAATATGTTACATGAGGACAGCAAATAGTATATGAAATAAAATACCCCCAAGCGCACGTTGGAAGGATTTTGCAGGTCACTGAAGAATTCTATGCTCATGTAAGAGAACGAGACCATGTTCCTTTAAAAGTCATCCAAAAGTAAAAAGAAAGTGGTATAATATTTTATTACGTATGGTAGATGAGGCATTATTTCCTGTACTTTATCCTTTTTCTTTCTTATAAAAAGTAACTATCATCTCTGACAACTTTTAATATTTTGGGCCTCTGAAGCTGTAAATAAATATTTCTGCTATATATATTTTTGAATCCATGCTGCCTTTATGGCTTGAAAGCAGTTAAAAAAATAAGGGGTATGTTTACTAAATATGAGCGTGGATATTCGAGTAGCACAGCACAACGCAAGGTGTTAAAATGCATACAAACTTAGGGCCATGTTTATGAGCCGGTTTGCATTGAGTTTGCACCATCGTGGTATGTGCACAACACAACCCTTAAATGATATTTATGAAACCATGCAAGGCCACTTTGTGTGGCCCTGAGTGGCTCCATAAATCTGGAGTAAAGCAACGCAGTGCAAATCACTGTTGCCTTACTCTGCCTTAGGAAGGCATTCCATGGGTGTTGCGTGAGTGTTCCCACCCAATGCCCATGGATTTTGGCCCATTCCCAGATTTGCCAGAATTGGTAAACCTGGGAATGCACCAAAAAGATGTTCATTCCTAGAAGAAGCATGATGAGCAGAAGTATCCTTACTTCTCCTCCTTCTATGTGCATTGTATTCTGCAGCACACATAGAGGAATATGCCTCTCAGGATTGCTTTTGTGCTGGAGGTGCACCTTCCGGCACAAAAATAATCCTGCTTGCAACAGAGGCAGCCACGCAATATGGTGCAAGGGGGCCTGTGTTGGCACTAGGCTGCCAAAAGGGAGCCAGCACAGGGAATAAGACAGGAATGCACCATATTGTCTTAAATATTGCACATTCCTGCCCTTTCCCTGTCACACAGTGCAGCAAGGTGACCTGCTGCACTGCGTGACAAGTTCGTAAATCTACCCCTTTTGTGTTGTGCTTCGCAAAGGTCCGCACAAACATTAGCAAATCAACTTACCGCTGTGCCTGGTAAACAATAACGCGCAGTAATAAATTATTATAGTTTACTTGTGACATTACCTGGCCTGCTGACAGAGCCAGTTAACAGTGTGGGCACAATTACAGCTGAGCACAGTCACACCTGCTGAGAACATTACAGCTGAGGACAGTTATAGCTGATGTGAAATGCAACAGAATAGTGAGCACATTTGTTAAAAAAAATTAAACTATCTTTACATTTTTATTTAGTTTTCAGGCTTCAAATAGATCTTGGTGTGGGTTTTGCACAAATGCGTAGTTATTCTGAACTATTTCCATTTAAAAATGTGCTGTAATCAGAAGACGTTTATAGCATATCTATTGCAGTGCTGGAGTTCATTACAGGAAGGAACATATCCCCCTCTTGTTAGCACATATTATGAACCACAGCCTTTTTTGAAAGAGGCATGTTAAACTGTTTCAGATATATTTAAAACCTTCTATAACTTGCATTTTGGTGGTTATTTTCACAGTACAGACTCCACATCATCTGTCCTATCCAGTGATCGAAGGGCACGAAAAAACACATATAGAAACTTTGATCCTGGACCAATGGGGTTGGGGTCAGGTGAACATCTAGGTGGGATCAGTGAAAATGGAGGTGGGATTGAAGGCGTGGCTACAAAGAACAACATTGTCTTTATCTATTTTATTAGTCTTTCACCTTCAAGTAACAGCTTATAAAATACCATGGCCCAGATGTAGGCAATAACAATTTACCGAATGGTATATACCGAATTTTACCGATTCGGTATTTACAATTCGGTAATTGCTATGTAGGTAAATAATTCGGTAAAAATATCGAATCTGTAAGATTCGGTAATTACCGATTCGGTACCGAATCAGTATTTGCCATTGATTCCTATGGGCGTTGAAGCCCATAGGATTCAATAGCAAATACCGATTCGGTAATTACCGAATCGGTAAAATTACTGATTTTACAAGGGTGACAGGGTGTCACTTTGACACCCTGTTGCACCCCTTTTTCGGGCTTGTGTGCCATGTGACATACAGACATGCCCTTAGGGCATGTCTGTGTGCCACATGGCACAGGTGTACACGCACAGATGTGCATGTACACTGTAATTCGTTATTTACCATGGAATAGTATTCCATGGTAAATAACGATTCGGTAAGGGCCTGTGGCACTAATTACAGTGCCACCTACATATCGATTTACAGAATCGGTATATTTACCGATTCGGTATTTTACCGATTCTGTAAATTTACCGAATCGGTAAATATACCGATTCTGTAAATAATATGCCCCCTACATGTCAATTCCCAAATACCGGTCGGTAACGGCCGAAATCGGCCGTTACTGACCGGTAATTGGCAAGCTACATCTGGCCCCATATTCCTTAAATGACAAATAAATGCAAGTTAAACTAATTCAATGAAAGATGCACTTTTTTATGTTGTGAAACCGCTACTGGTCACTGCAGCTATGTGTTCATATGTAGGCAGAGAGGCACATAATTAAATTTTGGTTGGTGCAGTGGGTAATAGTGAATTGTGAGTCTTTAGTGTTACGAGGTCCCACCCTGTGACAGAAACCACTGTGAATGTGTATGACATTGCACACAGTAAAAGATAGGTACAAAAGGATTTAGGTTTAAGATACAAAAGTGGTTCCAAAATATAGATCTGAGTAACATGGTGAATATATCTAGTGCAAACATTTCTTTCTAATTGTCCATTAAAAGCATTGACTCCACGACTCATCAGGTCACCTTACAGCACCTCTCAAAAAGAATACTCTTCAAGTGACTCTGTCCATTAAAGCCAAAAGCCTCCAAGCAGCCTTAACATTTGCAAATTAACCAAATATACAAATTTACATTTCCTGTCAGGAAGCAGAAACCCTGTCAAGAAGGCATATTTCTTATTCAGCTCTCAGCCCATCCCTTGGCTTCACAGCAAAGGAGAATTTCTTACCTTCCACGTCAGCTGAGGCTTCACATGGGTCAGAAAGCACGTCTCGGAATGGTTGCTTTTTAACATAAAGTTGGGGGAACTGTTTGTGTGAAATGAAAAAGTATGGGCACATCGTGCCCCTCAGATTCCACCCACTTCGATGTCTCATCACATCACTTTGCTGACCTGATGTAAAATAAGGAATAAGGTACCCTCCACTCTTTATTATAATGATGTTGTAACACATTCATTGACTTTACAAAGGAATCCAGTCTTTTTCCTCCCCATGATTATTGAACTCCTCTGTGACTTGCAACAAATTGTTTGAGATTGCATCACAGCATTCACTATCCCACCACACCACTAGATTACTACATCTTTTGAGGCCTTTAAGGGACGAGGAAAACAATGGGGAGACATTCACTGAAACACCACATTCAGAGCAGGGTTTGGCAGTGTGGGGGATTGGAAGCCGGTGGACACACAGGAAGTTGGAATGCTGCAGCCCATCTCTGCTGTGTATTACCAAAGCTTACTTGTATCAGTGGTTTGACAAACCAGTAGTGCAGGGCCTGACTGCAGAAGTGTTTTAGCTCACTTTAGAATTTTTACTATCCACTATAGCAAAAATCACTGAACAGAATTACACTAAACTTGGGCTGATACTAGATATTTTTTTAGAATTAATGCTTTGGTTTAAATCTGTACAGTAGTTTTTGAGAGATGTGTATTACAACATGTTGTTGGTGGGCTTTAAAGGGTTAAATTTTAGAGACATATTGACAACTGAAAACACATTATTTTCATGTGCTTCTGATTTTAGCAGTGCTTGATAAATTGGCATGACATTTGAAAGACACTGAGGGGCCAGTTACGATGTCGGGCAGAAAGTCTGATTCCCCTTGACCATGTCACAGCCCTTCCTATCAACTCAGTCGGATCACAATCCCCAGGATCGATTAGGATGTTTGCGGTCGGAAGGTAATCTGCACGGTCAATTCAAATCGCTTACGACCGGCTCTTGGAGTATCCGTGTCAGGCGGAACCGCATCGTACACCCCTATGGATAGCATTTCTGACCTTGGGATTTTGATGCCAAATTCCAATGGCCTGTCTGACACGAAAAGGCAGTTGGAAAGTGACTTTGGGGGCCCCTAGCAGGGCCCCTTCCATCTTGCAGCCTCCGTAAAATTACATACTTTTGATATAGCACAACATAAAGTGCAACGTTTGTTGAAAATAGATAGCTAGGGAGTTTAGATGTAACTTATTTAAGCTGCTTCATCCCGGTCAATCCAGCTTCCGCCCCCATCATAGTATGGGGTCAGCTGTACTGGAGATATCTGACCATTTTAAATAGTCATTGGTTGCGGTAAAAAAATGCAGTTATGATCACAATACTGCCTCATCAACATGTACAAGAATCTACACGGAAAATCTAAAGCGACTCAGATGGAGCGAAGTCATTTCCCTAAATGTAATGAAGGAATGTGTGATCTTTACAGCAGGTTTCCCTGACTTGGTGGCACCCCCCACCGAAACATGGCCCACTTTCTGCTCCCATTTGATAAGCCTTTTTCCGTCTAAACAGCACTCCCATAAGGCTTACATAGGCCCTCAGTTTTCGATCTCCATTCAAACTATGGCATTAAAGAAAATGAGAAACAAAGCCCTGCGCTCTTCCAAGAAATTCCCAGAGAACATCGAGCTCCTGAATACGTATAAAGCAGTCCAAAAGTCATTTAGGCTGGCTCAACAAAAAGACCAACGCCTCCACTTGGATCAATTTTGGTGACAATTATTATGGGAGAGCAAAAACCGCAATTCAAGAAAATTTTGGGCCTTAATCCATCGCCAAAACTCGCGTCCGCCTACTTCAGGGAGCGCAAACATTTCAGAAGCGGACTGGGCTGCTTTCTTGACCAACCACTTTAGGGCTACAGAGGGAACGGCCTTCACTGATATAGGCATTTCCGATGCGACAATGGCAAGTCAGATTAATAGATGGAGTACCCCCACTGAATCTTCGGAATTTCCAAGGGTAGATTGGATGATACTGGAAGAAACGGTGATTAAAGTGCTACTAAAAGCAAGATCTGATGGAGCACCTGGCCAAAATGGCCTACCACAAATCTTATTTAAAACAAATATAACCCTTTGGTCGGGGTACCTAACCATTCTTTTTAACCGTGCACTAAGCAATTCAACCATTCCGGACTCTTGGCGGGGCGCGATAATCCATCCTATCTACAAGTCAGGGTCGCATGCCTCTCCAAACAACTACCGATTAATTGCTCTTTTAGACATCAAGGCAAAACACTATGCATGCATTCTACTGGAGGAACTGAGATCTTGGGCAGAGCTGAACAACCTGATTCCAAAGAACCAGACAGGCTTTACTGCAAATTCGGGCACCACAACCAACTTATTGACATTGTCTATAATCATCGAGAAAGCACTTACTACATCTAGGGCTGTGTTCAGCTGCTTTGTAGATTTTAAAGCCGCCTTTGACCGGGTCCCCAGGGCTGCTCTATGGGTAAAGTTAAAGAAATGGGGGATCCCGGCTAAACTTCTGGACGCCATAATACAATTACATTCAGGCACATGGATACATGTGAAGCTGGGGTCTGGCACACATATCTCTCGGAAAATCATGACGACCAGAGGCGTCAAACAGTGATGTGTGCTGGCCCCATTACTTTTTAACTTGTTTATAGCAGATTTACCAGCCACCCTCAAGGAAACAAACAGCCACCCACCCAAGATTGGTGGCGAGTCAATCAGTATTCTCCTATATGCAGACGACTTGGTTTTATTCAGTCTCACCCGGGTAGGTCTGCAAAGGCTACTAAACAAATTACACAGCTACACCACTGTGAATTACTTAGAGGTAAACCTAAAGAAAACCCAAGTGGTAATCTTTGGTAGAAAACGCTACTTGGGAGGTGGATGGCTATATAATAAGATGAACCTTATAATTGGAAAAACATACAAATACTTAGGGGTCAATTTTGACTCCAGGGGTTCTTTTGCTAAACAACGCAGTGAAATGTCACAAAAAGCCATTACTGGAAGTTATGAGAGCAAAAATCGGGCCAACTTTGTCGTATGGCATTGAAATATTTAGAGGAAAACTCAATGCTAACCTAAACCAACATGTGACCAAAATCTATAAAAAACTCTCCACATGCCTAAATCTGCTTCTGCAGCACAGATCAGATTAGAACTGGGTCTTTTAAACTACGAATTTTTTAATACTGGCTCTTATTTGAATCTGTGCCACAAACTAAGGCAAGCAGAGCCAGGTACTCTGGAGTCACTACTCTGATCAGACATTTCTCAGAAAAACCCAGGGGGGGTCATATGGCTGTTTTTTCAGGGATGCAGTCAGCCAATTATCTGCGGGCGAACTATGGGATCTCAACCCTAGTAAGGCCGTTTTTAAAACCAGTATCAAGAAACGTACCCGACTGAGGTCCCGAATGGCTGACAAAGCTCATTTTGCTAAACGCAAGCATGCCTGGGCAATAATGAATTCTTATGGGCTGGCCACTCCCCTCCCCTATCTGTCTTGCACTTATCCCTTGTATTTAAAGCTTAGTTTCTTGGCTCTTAGACTGGGTGACTGGTAATTCCTAAAGGATTTACCTCACTGGCGTCGTACGTCAGAGGATGTAATGTGCAGGGGGTGTGGTAAGGTGGCTGAGACTTTAGAGCAAGTGGTCTGTCTCGGTCCTGCAATTGCGCTACAGCGCAGACGAAAATTGAAAGTCGAGTGGAATAGGCTGGGAATCCGGACCTGCAGGCAGGCAGGCAGTAATTGCAGCTCTGAATCCAGAGAACACAGTTTTAAATATAGGCCTCATAACTCTTATACGCTACGCATACCGCAATTTTACTCAATAGCGGGCAGTGCTGGTCAACGTTCTATTTTAAAGGTATACAGTCTACTCTAAACCACACTTTTATTAAATGCTGCTATAACTGGTTATACTTGACTGCATTTTCCTACAACCTGCTGCTAGTAGTTGTCTTCTGACTGTACCCATCAGCATAACACTGCTATTGTTAAGTCCTCAAACTTCTTTTTTGCCCAAATGCCATTGTGGTTACAGTTGCTGTGTATATTTTGCCTTTTTTAACACATAACGTTACTGAAGTCCGCAAATTGAATTCGAAAGTTTTAGTGTACCTACTGTTTTTATGCTTTGCTATTTTAATAATTTGTACTGTCGTTGGTATCTTCTGACCTGTACTTTTATAGATATTTTATATCTAAATAAAGTTATAGTTACCCAGTTATGATCCTTATTGGTTTGTCTGCAGCTTTGACACTGTCCCACACTCTATCCTCCTGCACCAATTGTCTGCCCTAGGTGTGAGGGGGGGTATTGTGTGAGACTGGTTTAAATCCTTCCTGGACTCCAGAGGCCTGTTAGTTTAGCTTGCTCCTTTTTCTTATGAAGTTAAAGTAGAAATGCAAGGGGTGCTGCAGAGCTTTTTACTGAGCCCCACCCTCTTTAATATTTTCAATGCCGTTGACCTCTGTGGTAAAGCTGGTTGGGTGTCAAATCATCTCATATGTCAATGATACCCTGGTGCTTTTTGCATTTAATGGTTCCCATGCATCTACTGCAATCTCCTGCATGCCATTTTTGACTGGATGAAGGGCAGTCAACTTAAATGCAACTTGGACAAAACAGAAATTATCCCATTTGGATCTCTTCTGTCTAACGGATGAGAATATCTTTGGTTCCTGTGCTGCTGGTCCCTCCCACTCCAAAGTTTGCGGTAAAAAACTTAGAATTGAAGTTGGATGATGCTCTTTCTATGCAGTCACAGGGATTTGGGCAGTAGTGGGCCAATGCTCCACACCCTGATTCCGCCCCCTACTTCCTTTGGAAGCAAGGAGAGTGGTGGTGCATGCATTGATCACTTCATGCCTCGATTACGTCAACACTTTCTCTTTAGGAGTTGCAGTGGAGTTTAGCAACCACCTGCAGGTGTTCCAAAGTGTGCAGCTATGCTTCTCTTGCTTCTTCCTAGGCATTCATCCATCTTATCTGCTTTGAAAGCTTCCTACTGGCTGCCGAACAGGGAACTGGTAGTATTCAAAGCCTTTGTCCTGTTTCACAGGGTAGTGTTTCTGTCCAGGCCAGATTATCTGGCAAAGAGATTTGTGCTGTCACGTCCTTCCAGAACACTGTGGTCTTCTTCAGCCTCGCTTCAGTTGATTTCCTATTTCAAGCATGTCTGTAAGGGGGCAAAGCCTTATCCTTTCAGGCAGCCAAAGTCTGGGATGAACTCCCACATGACCTGTGCACGATTCCCCTCAAGACTGTATTCCATGGGAAACTCAAATCCTGGCCTTTTCCAGTGAGACAGTATAGTCTGTGGTAGTAGTTGTGTGCCTAAGGTTTTTATTTTTCCCCATTAAGCACTGGGACACACCCCAGAGTAGCCGTGCACTCTATAAATCTCCCATTCATTAATTCTTTAATTAACTAAATCATTCCTTCATTCACTCAAATTGTGAGATTGCTGTTGGATCACTGGCCTGTCCCATTCACCGATGTCCTGCGATTCTGTTATGCTATCAAAGTTGTGTTGTAATAACTGTCTCTTGGGCTGCTGTAGTGGTATAGACATATCCTGTATGAACCTTTGTTTCTACGTGGCCTTAACAACTGCTACAGAACATCAGAACAAGGTCAGCTTCATGAGGATTCTTTTAGCTCCAACAAGATAATGATACACTGTCATTGATATGTTCATTTAGTATTGATTTGTTGAATGTTTGAATGCTTGCCATAGCACATCAGTTACTCACATAAATCTTGTTCATGTGTTAATTCCTGTAAAATGTTACCATTAATGTAAAGTCTATATATATTTAAAAAAAACTGTATATTTTAAGTTGATTCAAGAACAGAGAGTAACAGTAGTCTTGCATAAAAAAGTCACTCATGAAAATATAAAAAAGTCACGCACGCGAAATTACAGAATAATAGTATAAAACAGTCACTAATGAGAAATTACAGAAAATCCAAGAGAACCTTACCATGACATCTCTTTTATGCCTTCTGTAATATCCCTACCCTTTTCAACTCGATTCAGCATCAGAGCTGAGCACAGTCTTGGACCTGTTTGCTACTAACAGCGGAAAGTAGAATGGTGGGTTCCATGTTGCTTGGATCTACACATTAGTGATGATGTTAGCCAGTTATGTACTGCTAAAAACATAACAAATACAGTAAGATATTATTTCTTAGAACAAATGATTTGAACTGAAAGTCTTATGGTGGTCTTCCCTATATGTTTTTCATGTTTGCCGTACCTTTTTGCTGATTTCTTTTTGTGGGTCTTAGGACACTGGGCACATTACCACTGCCAACCAGTGCTAAAGTGCATGTGCTTCTCCTCTATAGCATGGTAGATTGACTAGCCACAATTTGCATATTTAGTTTTTCTATAAGTCCCTAGTTGAGAGCACTACATTTGTCAAGGGCCTGTAAATCAAATACTACAAGTGGACCTATAGCATTGATTTTGCCACCCACATAAGCAGTGCTTTAAACATGTCAAAGCTGCCAATGCAGTGCCTGTGTGTGCAGGTTTACTTCCATGCTGACTTGATATTTAATACCTCTTGCCAAGCCTTAAACTCCTCTTTTTATTAGATATAAATCACCCCTAAGTTAGGCCCTAGTCAGCCCCTAGAGCAGGGTCCCGTGCAATTAAAAGGTAGGACATCTACTGTTAAGTTTTGCATGTCCTGGTTGTGAAAAAAACCCAAAATTGTTTTTCACTAATTTGAGGACTACCCCCTCATAGGTTAACATTGTAAATTCTTTATTGCACTTATAAGCTGTAATCTCGTTTGAGAAGGAGTATCTCGGCATGTTTCATATCATTTGAATGGTAATGCTAAATCTTCTTTGCTGGCAAAGTTGAATTTATCATCACTGTTTTAGAAATGTCACTTTTAGTAAGATGGCATTTCTCTGATCTTAGCTCTGTGTGCCTGTCTCCAATGCACAACTGGGGTGGTTGATAGCGGGACTTTGCACATTCCTTCTAGACAGCCAAACAAAAAGGAAGGTTAAGTGTGACTGAATGGCCATTGTGGGCAGGATGGTAGGGAGGAACTGACACTTATGCCTGAATAGGCAGTGTCCTGTCCCCACACAAAGGGCTCCATACCCCCCTGTAGTGGGTCTAGAGCCAGCGCTAGGAGGGTGACTTCTGTGCACTTCAAAGCCCCTCTTTGAAGTCACCTCCACTTCAAAGGCACAATTGGGTATAAAGTACTGGGTCTCTGACCGCACCATATCAGACACTACTTAATTTGCAAAGACCTGTGGTCCTGAACTCTGCCAGGAAGATGGACTGCTGTGAAGGTACAAGGACTGCCACTCTGCTAGACTGCTGCCCTGCAAGAACTGCTTTTCTACTGTGCTGCCCCAGCCACGGCCGGTAGTGGGAGTACCGGCTGGGCGGTGACATGGGGAGGGGAAGGGGCAGGGTGGGGGTAGTAATGTATGGATGTATGTAAATAAAACGGATTTTGTTGGGTGCACTGCATCACCAAATGCTATGCAGTGCACGCAACAAAATTTGTTTTATTTATTTAAATGTTTACTTACCTGTTAAGGTCCGGAATCCATACATTACTACCCCCCACCCTCCCCCTCCCCCTCCCCACATCACCGCCCGGTCGGTACTCCCACTACCAGCCGCGGCTGTGCTGCCCTGCTGCCTGCTATCCTCTGCCCTGCTTAGGAAGGACTGGACTCTTGCTTGAACCCAGAGTGATCTCCAAGGACATGCTGGCTTGCCTCCTATTCTAAGACTTAGGAATATCAAAGTCTTCCTCCCTACTTCTGTGCCTGGTCTGTTGAAAGTGGATCATTGTGCTTGCTCCAGTGGAACCAACACATCCTCTGCTGAATGAGGCATAATTGATGCATCAACGCTGTTGCAGGAACAGAACCGGCACATCACACTTGGAACCAGTGCATTGTACTCGGAACCAACGCACCTTAGAACTAGCACTTTCTCCTCAGAATCGGTGCATCACCACCATCTTTGCGTGGAGTAAATTCACTCATCACCTCAAAGGTGGGATCGACACCGACGCAGCTATAAGCTGCACCCTTCATCTCGTTGTTGCAACCAGGATCAAGGAACTTTTGTTCAGCTGGCCTTGCGTGGCTCCTGTCTCCGGAGCACTTCATTCTGGTTGGTCTGAACTCTTGACTTTGCTCCTATTAATTTAAAAAGTCATATCTTTACTTCTACTTATTGCATTTGTGCCATGTTGCTCTTGTTATATTTATAAAATAATAATCAATTCTTTTAACTTGGTGTGGAGTCTTTTTGTGGTGTTTGCACTGTGTTACTGTTTAAAGGGTTGCACAAATACTTTACACATTACTTCTTAGGTTAAGCCTGTCTGCCCTGTGCCAAGTTACCAGAGGGTGAGCACAGGTTAATTTTTGGTGTGCACCTGACTTACCCTGAGTAGGTTTGTGATTCTTGCTTGGACAGGTTGCATACCTCTACCAACCAGAAACCCAATTTGTAACAGAAATGTAGAAATGTTACAGGGCTATACATCATGTAGAATGTATCATAAGCGCCAATGTTCTAGAATTACAGAAATTCGCCACACACTACACATAAATGTTATCATTACTTTTGATTTCAATAACATTTGATAGGTTAACATACACATACATAGTGATTTAGGTAATCTTCTTCAAAGACAAACCCAACTTCCAAAGCTTTCCCCTAGTTCAAATTATGATCATGTTCTTTAAATGCCAAGTTACCAAAAACGAAAAACAACATTTTCCTTACTGTAGTTGAAATAACCAATGTTCAAGGCTTGAGAGAGAAAAAGGCAGAAGTGTGTCATTAATGAAACCATTTACAATATTTTCTTGATACCTGACCATTACAGTAATTATACCTAATCCCTCTTTCCTTGCCATAGTTGTTAACTGATGAGGGTATGTCTTCATGAAATGCATCTCCCAATCAACTCTCCTATTTGTAGAGCATATCTCTCTCTATATGTTCTCTCATGATTTCAGGTTTCATCTACTAAAGCATTTCCCCAAAACTTCCCGGAGCTGGACAGAGACTGGGGTGAACAAGGACTGACCTGGCATGATGAAGTTCACTGGTAATTAATGTGGGCATTAAATTCTCGCCCATCTTTCTCGTTCCAGGTCTCATATTTTGACAACATACCAAAAGTGAGCAAAGACTATGACTGACAGCCAGAGCAAATTTCTTCTGCATATTTGATTTATAAATAGTCATACTCACAAATCACACATCAAATCCAAACACCCAACATATTCAAAGTGCCTTGCAGGAATATGATGTAGGTTAAAGGTCAAGGAGTCATAGTCTTAAATTAGCTTTCACAAGGAGCAAAATATTCACCTGACTCTTAAACGTTTTCTGAGAGAAGTCCTTATGTCATCCTTGGTAGTGTGACTCAAAAAGAAAAAATTTCTACAGAGATATGTGTATGTTACATGAGCAACAGCAAGCAAAAGAACAAGAATGTTAAGAAATAAAGAATTTCTAAACTGAGTTAGAAAAAAAGAGAAAAGATTCAAGAGTGATGCCACACAATTAAGAAATTCAATAAAGGACCAAAGGTTCTTTCAAAACCAAATCATGATCCACTGAAAACGTTATGAAAGTCAAAATCAAATATTGATCAATAGGCTACAGTAGTCCAAGATTTAGACACAATTTGAAGTCAAATCACTATGAGTCATGGCAGAGTAACGATTGTCAATTTGTTCCAGTCAATCGAATTATTTTTGGACTTTTGGAAACTTTTTTGGGGATCATCATTCTTCAGCGCCAATGCTGGAAGCTGCCGCCCAGAAAAAGATCTGATGTTCCTGTTTGGCAGTGTACTATTGCATCAAATGTCTGACCATAAAGTTCAGAGTAGGAAAAACTGCTACAGTAAAGCTGCAAGGCCACTTTTTTTTAGGTTTGCATTGTACTTGTCAGGGTCTTCCACAAAAGACATTTCTCCTAAAACCAACTATTGAAAAAGTACCTATTTGTTTTTTGTACTCCAAAGTTTTTTAAGCTTTCAGGCTCTAGCCTAATCGTTTGCCCCTTTTGTCATGTTGGGCTCGAATATAAATAGGGTGGAATGGAATGTCCTTATAGCATTCTCCTCTCACATTTGCCACCTATTCAGAGACAATGGTAAGTATGAGTGTTATTTCCAATAGAATAGGAAATACTACACAGAATTCCACCCAGTAAAACCAGGTTCACACAGTTATTACCAAATTCAAGGGTTTTAGCTCTTAATTATAGGAATTCTATGAGAAAATCCCAGATGATATTCAAAATTCAGGATGCCTGAATATCGTGATGGTGAATGCATCATTTGTATTAGAGGCCGTTGTACCTGCCATTTTATGCAGCTCTAGCCTCTTTCACTGCTGTGCCACTCTTCTCATGCACCTTCTTCTTACACCATCACTTACACCTTCTATTACTCTATATATAAATATACCTGTAATTGAAGCATGTAACTTTACCTAACCATAGCCTCATTAGTAGTCCAAACTTTTACCCAAATCCTAAAGCTAACTCTTACTCCATTCCTTAGCCTTAACGACTTGCCTTACACCTTCTCTTACACTGTCTCTTGTGCTGATTTCAGCTGAACCCATTTCTTTACCTACTTAACTCTGCTGCAATCCTAGCCCTAACAATTACTGTTACCCTGACCCAAGACACCACACTATACATCATCTCTCACACCATACCTAATCCCTAAACATAATCTAAAATGTATCTTAAACTTCTCTATCTTCTTCCATAACCCACACAATGTATTACTTGTTCAGCTTTTTGCATATTTTCTTTTTTGCAGACTACTCTTTCACTTTCAACTCCTCTGTCCCTAATTTATTTTTAGTCTCCTCTTTTCTCTACTTTTTTTGTACTCCAAACTGATCCTTTCACTTATCAACCAGGAAGACTTTGCAGATTTCAAGACTGCCTTTCTTTAGCAGGATATTGCAGATGGCCTCACCTTCTGTCAGGCTCAGAGAAGTGAGCTCTGTTGTTTGTTTGACACCAATTTGACACCAATTATTGATCAAAATGTCAATTTGAGTTGATTTTTTACAGGATAGAGTTGTTCAGGCAAATTCTTTGCTTGTATTTTTTCTGTGATGGACCCTAGGGAATGAGGCTACTGTACATACAATAGCAACTTCCTCTTCCTAGCCTGAAGACTCATCTTTGATCTCTGCTGAGTTCATGGCAATTTTGGATTTGAATTCTGGAGGGAATAAAACACTCTTCCTTTGTCTGTAATCTCAGTTGCATCATCCACACTAAGATTATTTGCAATTTTTGGGAAAATCACGATAAGTTAAAAAACTTTTTATGGACTGATATACGAGTGCGGGGAAACACCTCTGTTTTCTTTTATTCTTCTTTTTATTCTGTTTGTTTGACGCTGGATGCCCTGAAGCCTAGATAAGATGAATCAGGGTAGGCCCATGGAGGGATTAACAGATGCGTGTATAGCTGTAATGTGCATTATTGGTGGTTAAGGATATATTTCCTCCTATTCCTTGATTTTTTTATTTTAATTTTCGATTATACTTCTCTGTTTTATTTTTTTGTGGCATGTCTGTTTTAGGCATTTGATGTTTTGCCCAGTTATTTTCAAAGATTTTTCAGATACTCACTATGCTATGTTTCAGATGCTTTAGGGACCTGTCGCAAGTCTTGAAGTCAAACTAAATATAGGACAATTTGTGTTTGCATGTCCTGTTAATGCCTGGGGAAAGAGGGACTTCAGGAGTCCAGGCTCAGGTAGTCAGCCATTCTCCTTTTTTCTCAGCCACCCTCTTCCCTATGCACTTGTATACCATTGTAAGTATTTTTTACATGGTTGATCAATGAGATTTTCTCCAGGCTTTAACAGTCTTTGGACAGGTAGCTCACTGGGAAGGGTTGATTCTTTTCTCATATTTTTAATTGTTATTTTTAATTGAATTGTTTGTCAATTCCCATTTTGCTGGGCGGTTAAATTTTTTTTTCTTCTGATTGATTTTTTCTTTTCACAATTTTTGGGCATATATATTTATGCGAACCTTGTCCTCTAATGCTGCATGTGTTTGGTTGTTGACGGGGTTAGAGGGCCCTCCAAGGCAGCAATGCATTCTTCTTTGTCCACCATGCCTCCTCTTTGCACTCCTTTGGCTCATTCACCACTTTTTGTAATCAGTGAGTGTCTGATTGATTGGTGGCCAATTTGTCTTTGTATTCCGTGCTCTACCGCAATTTGTGACACCAGTGAGTGTTTCATATGCTGCATTTTGTTTTTGTGCTGACTGACTTCTTCCTTACCAAGCCACGTGTTGCTCACCATTCTGTGACACCTGTGTGTGTGTGTATCTGATGAATGATTTTTTTTTTTTAAACCTTTATTGAGCAATAAAGAAAATACAATTACAGGCCTACAACCCCCTGGGCCGGCCAGTGACATATCAGAAAGGCAGTATAGCATTACACAGCTCATCAGCCGACAACCAAGGGTCCGGCAGCAATGGTACACTGTATTGGTCAAATCTATAACGATAAGATACGGAAAGGTTTCATTTTTTAAACAAGCAAACAAAAACATCTAAGAAAAAGAGGAAAACGAGGCTGTGTCCTAAATTGTTGTGTCTGTTCCATACGATACGGGGAGAGGCGATCAGAGGCAATATGGAAAAGCAGGAGAACCTCCAGGAGATAAAGGAGGGGGTGGGGAGAGGGGGACCCAGAGCCAGAAACATATCAATATTGTGATACAGGAGGGAGCCGAAACGTACAGTCAAGGGGAACAAGGAGTGTCAGGGGGATCAATAAAGGGGGGGATCACATATCTCCCCTCGGTATGAATTCCATTGGTCCCATATCCTACCCCATTTTTTGGGCCTGCCACGGGAGACATAAACAATCTTCTCTCTAAACATGCACCAGTCCATATTTTCTTCCCATTTGGAGACTGACGGTGCCCTCGGAGATCCCCACAACTGTGCAATGTCCCTTTTCGCAACCATGTTTCCCAGCGTGACCCACCGAATCTGAGCAACAGTGCAATCATTCGGTTCCCATATATTCAATAAACAGCGCCTGGCTTCAGGTAGCAACTCAACATTCGTCACCACACTCATCACCGCATGCACTCTAGTCCAGTAAGACACAACTTCCGGACATTCCCATACGATGTGGAGGAAGGTAGCAAGAATACCACAGCCACGTCGACACAGTCCATCCTCGGAAAAACCCATTCGCATCAGTTGCGGACCCGTGACATAGACGCGGTGCAGAATCTTCAGCTGAACGAGTCGCAAACGCGCAGGAATCGCGACCTCTTTGGGAGAGGATATCGCAGCCTGCCAATCCTCATCATCCAGTTCCAGCCCATCGTTAGTCCAGGTACCACGAAGCTGAACAAGCAAGTCTGATCGAGCATTGATAAGTTTTTTATAAATAAGGGAGATAGTGCTGTCTGGAATATGGCCGTCCAGCACCCTGTCTTCCAAGTGGGGAGCTCTCCGGAATGTCAGTACCGGCCGGAAAAACCGACCAATGGCATGACGAACCTGAAGGTATCGAAAATATTCCGAGTCATTCAAACTGTATTCCTGTTTCAATTCAGCAAAGGTCTTGACTCTATTCTTAACCCAGAGGTCACCTACCTTGCTGATTCCGAGGAAGTCCCACCTATCGAAACCCTTTGACGTCCACAATTCACCAAGCCTCTCCGCGGCAAACAGAGGGGTCGCCCTGGTCAGCTTATCTACCCATCCATTAGCCGCGGTCGCGCTGCCCCACACCCGCACAGCCACTTCAGTGGGTCCCGTCAAATTCTTCCTAGCGCCCCGAGAGTAGAGAGCCCTGTAGTAATCTCCCCCGGGTAACAACCACCGGTCCATCTCGAATGCAGGATTCGGGACTGGACCGTACATGGCATGGTTCACAGCGCTCAGTTGAGATGCCCAGTAGTATCTTCTTATATCAGGTAACGCTATGCCCCCATCATATCAGGGCAGCGTAAGCTTAGCCAACGCAATACGGGGTCGGCCAGCCCAAACTAGCTTTCTCTGGAGGCACTCGATTTCACGAAAGTAGCTAGCCGGCACTAGATCAAGTGTGTTTTGTACGGCATACAAAAAACTGGGGAGAGACATCATTTTGAACAGGGCCGCCCTTCCCAGGGGGGACAAAGGTAGACCACACCATGCAGCGACGTCCGACCGAAGCCGGGCGAGTGGAGGCAACAAGTTACGCTCATAGCGTATCACAGGGTCAAGCGAAATATAGATCCCTAAATACTTAAAGCCAGCACTAGAAACCGGGATCGGGCATACTCGGGGCAGAGAAAGAGGATCACCGGTCAGCGGGAAGATACATGACTTGGACCAATTGATAACCAACCCGGAGTTACATCCAAAGGAACTCAAAACATCAAAGAGTACTCCTAGCGACTTACGGGGGGACGTCAGGTACAATAAAATATCATCGGCATACAATGATATACGATCTTCGAAGTCGGGGGACCACCAAATACCCTTCAGTGAAGGCTCCCAACGGAGCCAGGCGGCAAGGGGCTCGAGCGCAAATGCGAATAATAGCGGTGACAAAGGACATCCCTGCCTCGTGCCTCGCCCGAGAACAAAGGGCTCCGAGGCTCTACCATTAACCACAACCTGGGCCAACGGCTGCTCATACAGGAGTTTAACCCATGCGATAAATTTCGGACCAAAACCGAATTTGGCAAGAGTAGCCCACAAATACGGCCACTCAACCGTATCAAAGGCCATCGAGGCATCGAGAGAAACCAAGATGGCCGGCTCGCTGAGAGACCCCGCCCTCGCAATGACGCCGTGAAGACGACGAAGATTGAGCGCAGTATTGCGTTGGGGGATAAAACCAGACTGATCAGGGTGAACCAACTCGCTAATCACCGTGACCAGTCGGTTTGCCAAAGGTTTTGCCAATATCTTGGGTTCAGCATTCAAAAGTGAGATCGGGCGATACGATGAACAGCGCTCGCGGGGTTTGCCATCTTTATGGATAACCACAATAGAGGCCAGCCTCTGGTCCCTGGGAAGAAATCCAAGGTCTTGCGATGCCGCAAACATACGAAGCAGATACGGCGCCATTTTATCCGGGCATAGCTTGTATAACTCAACCGGTATACCTTTGGGACCAGAGGCCTTCCCTGAGCGAAGGGAGCGTATAGCGAGCGCAACCTCATCAATGGAAAAATCAGCCTCCATGAACACCCCGTCCGACTCCGAGAGACTTGGCAACTCAAGATCACGAAGCAGCAAGTGCGAGTACTCCTCCGGCATGCTCAAAACCGGCGCGTATACAACCCGAAAGTGCTGGGCAAACACCTCAACTATCTCAACCGGGTCCACGACTCGCGTCCCATGAACTTTCTCAACTACAGGCACAACACGATTCATTCTGTCCCGCCTATCCAGCCAAGCAATCAACTACCCCCCCTTATCACCCACATCATACAGACGCCCCTGCTGCACACGATTCATTGCCTCAGCCGAGTCAGTCACCAAGGCCCTGTAATCAGATTGCTTAAGAGCCAAGACATGCAATTTCTCGGGCGTAACCCCAGCTTCCAACCGCTCCTCCAATACGGCAATCTCAGACTCCAAGTTCACCACCTCCTCATTTTTGCGCCTCCTCTCACCAGCAACCAAAGACAGGGTTTGACCACGGCTCACAGTTTTATAAGCCTCCCATAGGGAGACCGGGGAGGACACCGATCCCTCATTTTCAGTAAAGTAAAAGTTCATACACTTGACCACCTCAGATCTGATTTTGGGGTTCTGAAAATGCCATGGATTGATCGGGGCAAGCCGACCCCTAGCCCCCAGATGTATATCGATATGAAGCCACAGCGGGGAGTGATCCGAAATTTCTCTATGCCAACTGCACCACCGGCACGAGGATATAATCAAGTCTCGAGAGACTACCATGGGCTCCCGAGTGGAAAGTATACTGAAGCCGGCCAGGGTGCAGTTGTCTCCAACAGTCCGCCAACCCAAAGGCGTCCAAGAATTTCCCTAGCCATAGCTGCGATGTAGGGAGGAGCCTGGGGGGGCTACGATCACTCTCCCCATTCACCACAGAATTAAAGTCTCCACCCACCACTAGCAAGCCATCGGGCAAACCCAGAATCACCTCACCCAAGTCGGTGAAGGTAGTAGACTGCAGGCCAGGCGGAACATAAATAGACAGTATGGAAATCAACTTCCCTTCCCATCTCCCCATAATAGCTGCGTAACGGCCTCTTTCGTCCAACACCGTGTCATCTATCTCCAGGGGGAGGGAGTTCCTAACCAGGATACGAACCCCCCTCGATCAAGAGGTGAAGCCGGAATGAGCCACCAGACGGTAACCTCGCCTGTTCAGTACATGACATGTATTGCCCACCAAGTGGGTCTCCTGGAGCAAGACCACATCCGGGGAACATCTCTTCAAGTATTGTAGCACAATCCCACGTTTTATCCTGTCCCCAAGACCATTAACATTCCAGCTCAACACCCTAAGTCCCCTACCCCCCGCCCCAGAGGAGAACGGACCGCCCTCCCCACCTCGAAACAGCTACATGATAGCAAATGTAAAACAAAGCACAGCCTAGAAACAAACAAAGAGAAAAGAGCCCCCCCACCACCCCCAGTGAACACATCAAACTCAAACCCCCCTCCCTGCACCCCTGCGGTAGACCTAAAAGCCATCCCAACTTGCAGTGTGCCTGTCGCCCCATTAAACTAACCTACACAAAGAGAGAAAAGTCCCCAGAGGAGGTAGATCCCCTAAACCCCCCCCACCCCCGGGCAGTCACACCATAACAGAACATAGTCTCTGAGCCACTGCCATAGAATCAGGCACGCCGATGTAGACTCACTGCTCCTGGTCCTCCAAACCTCCTTCAGCGCCTCTCGAGTTCTCCGGGCCCTCATGGCGCGTCGATAAAGTGTCCAAACAGTCACTAACCACCTCGGGGCGGTCAAAGAAGAACGCACGCTCTTCATGCTCAATTCTCAGGCGGGCCGGGAAAAGCATAGCATATTTCAGTCCCAGTTCTCTGAGGCGCCTCTTCACGCCCGTGAAGCCCATTCGTTGTTTCTGGACTGCCTGTGTGAAGTCCGGGTAAAAACCGATCGATACGTTCTCAAATTTGGTGGGTCCATTCGTTCGTGAAGCTTGCAGGATAGCGTCTCTGTCACGGAAATTGAAGAGCCTGGCAATTATGGGCCGTGGAGCGGCTCCCAACTTCGGCTTACCACCCGGGACACGGTGAGCTCGCTCCACAGCAAAGAATTTACTTAGGCCTTTTGGTGCCAAATGTTTCAGCACAAGGTCCTCCACCAGGATATCAACAGGCAAATCAGCAGAGTTCTCCGGGACACCCACGATGCAGACGTTATTGCGTCTGGCCCGGCCCTCGAAATCTTCCAGCCGATTGGCGAACAGATCACAAGTAGTCCGAAGATTGCGGACTGTGGTCTGGAGATCCGAGACATCCGTGGTCAAACTAGCAGTCTTGATATCAAGGGATTTGACACGCTCGTTGGTTTTCCCCAGGTCCGCTCTGATGAGGGTGACATCGATCGCCACCGTATCTATCTTGGCCGCCAAGGTTTCATATTGCTGGCCCATGATGGATTGGACACTCGCAATAGAGCCCATAATGTCCTTTAGAGTTGGCTCCTCGCTTTCAGGAGTACCATCACCAGTTTCCTCCAGGGCACCACTCGACCCGCCCGGGGAGCCCCTAGGCCGAGTAAATCGATCGATGGTCTGAGATTGGGCGATCCCCCCTCGGGACGGGCCTCTAGTGGTGCGCCTCTCGATGACCGCCCTGCCCGCCATGACGGGCAATGAGCTCCAACAGGATCTGTAGGATTCAGCCAAAACGATCTCCGTCTCGGCAAGCTCGGAACGGCGAGAGGATAGGGACACAGCGCTGGCTGAAGGTTGGCAACGAGAACAGAGCTGGAGCGCCAATCGGCGACTGGGGTTCACAACAGCGACCAAAAACGAAACCGAAAGTACACCAGGGGCAGAGGGCGTGTCTCATCAGCCGTTGTTGTTCAATTGCCACCTGGGTACCTCGGAGACTCAAGCCCCCGGCTGGCATACGATGTAGGCCTCGAATTCCAGAGTGCAGTAAGTCCGACATCCGGCGGCCAAAACGATTTTTGAAAAAGACGAGGACATCAGCAGGGCATCAATAAAAAGTACCCGTCGTCATAATCAGGATCATTCGCAGGATAATCGCGGGAGGCGGAAAGGGTCTCGGGAGCCCTTATCTCACGCGTCCATCTTGGAATCGCGCGAAGCTCCTCCTCCTGATGAATGATTATTAACTCTTTCATGCCACTTTTGAAAGCTTCCTGCAGGGAGCACTGTATACTACGAGCTTTTGGCAACTCATACATATTTTTGCTGTTTAATTTTATTATGTATGCATTTCAAGTTATTGTGTTTTTGGGCTGCTTGTAGTCTCTGTAGTCTACAGTTATTATTTAATCAATTATTCCAACCTCCCATATCAAATATTATTTCAAATTTTAGTTTATTTTACACCCTTTCTAGCAATGTTTTTTGAGCCTGCATGGCCATGGTTATTGTATTTAATTAATTTCATTGGTATGTGCCCGCCTCCCCATGGCTCTCATAAGGGTCCCATGTGCTCTGGAAGGGCACTATATATTTATTATCTCTTTCTCTTTAACTTAGATCTCTGTGGATATTCCTGTGGTGGTGTTATACCAGACTCATTTTATCAACTGTCTGTGTCAAAGCAGTTTTTAGTATTGAAAAAATGTTTTACTCTTTTTCCAATCACAGCTAATTATCACCTTATTTATAACTAGTTTGCAGTCTATGAATGATATTACACGTGTACTATTGTTATATGTTATAATGGCTTGTAATGCATTATTTAAAATGGCCAAGTCTGACTGTATTCTATCCTATTTTTAAGTTCCTACAGCTGGACAAGACTGAGACACAAATAATTTTGTGAATTAGCTGCCACACCAGTGCACAGAATTCTCTCATGAGCTATGAACCACAAAAAGTCAAGACATCACCCAAGAAACATATGCCAAGAAAGCAGCCAATAGAAAAAGTCCTTTTCTACCACTGGAAAGCTCACTGGCATCAAACCCTCTTTATTTGTCAGCCAAGGTGTGCTTTTGAAAGCATTTTATTAATGGGGCGGAGTTAAGATTTCGGCCTTATCAGAAATGTAGGAAAATGCCGCACAGCACCTTACTTGCAACTGACCGTACTGGAAATCTGTTTTTCAGAAAGTGGTGGGTCAAGTCAAGGAAAGCTTTATTCAGCAGTTTTTTTAACAATCATAATAGCACATAAAGTAGACCATTTTTACATTAAATTACATACGTTAAAAACAGTAAACAGAAACAATTTGAAATTCAAAATAAAAATACATAACTGTAATAAAAATCATCTAAGAAGAAGGGGGTGTTCCCATACAGTTAAAATTCATCAGTAACAATACTGTTTCTTAGGTGGAGTACTCTCTACAAAAACATAGCTAGCCTCCATGCTATGTGTTCGTTCTCCAGGAACTGAAGTTTAAATAATGCTGGGCAACATTGCCTCAACCCCAGAGATTTTAAAAGTGGAATTAACCACACTTTCCTTAGTTCTTGAAAAAATATACTGAAAAAAACTAAATGAATAGTGGATTGGGCAGAATGATTGTCACAAGGACACAATTGCAACAATCAAGACCATTCGTTCATTTTAGGAAAGGTCACAAGACTATGGACAGTATTAAGCCTAAGCCTGGTTAATAACAATCTATCAAAAACGCCAGGTACAAATATCAAATATGCCTCCATTCCTAAGGTAGTTGATATTAAGTGGTGGGTCAAATAGCAACATACCTGGGAAAAGAAACTGCGTGTTTTGCTAATGCTGAGACCTCTCAGGGGTGGGTGTTTTTAAAATTCATAAATGCAATTTGGGCTGGTGAAGCAGGGTTCCGTGTTGCTAGCAAAAAACAGTCTCAGATATCACTAATGATATACATCTTAGTACTATCATTAAGGTAGCAAAGCTGCTTATAAACCTAATGCAATGTATGTATAGTGTATTTGTAAGACATGCATTAACTCTGAATACATTTACCCTCTTTCCCTGAGACCAAGAGACTGATGGAACCAAGGAGTGCGGAACTGACAGGAGCCATTGGTCAACCAATATATAGAGAGAAATACAACGAGAAAAGAAAAGCACAATACAAGTATTTATAAAATGTATTTAGCCCAGAGAAAAGAGTGCCTGACCTGACAAGATCTCTGTGCTTTTAATTCACTTCAGCAGGAATGCACACCTGAGCAAACTGTGCAATACAGGTCAGTTTGCATCATGTGGTTATACACTCTTTGCAGCACTGTTTTTGAGAATTAAATAGGGGAGGGTCAGTACAACATCAAAAAATTTAAGTCCATACTGAGCATGATCCGAGCAAATTCTCTCCATGATTATCAATGTCTACCTTTACACCCAATCGCCTGTTAGTGCAACGTTTCCTGCTGTAGCTAGCCACAAATGCATGCACTCCAGTGGATTACTCAGGAATGTCATGCAAGCAACTGGATGCTTCAATATTGACACATTGAGCATTATGGCATTTTATACTAAAAGGCCAGGTACATATATATGTTATCAAAGAATGACACAACTTTTGACCACGCAGTCTAATTATAGATATTCTATTCTGGACAGGCATATAGGAGAAGAAGGACAGTTAATGCTGTGAGAGGGTTAGTTGGAACTGAACGCATACAAAGAAGCTTTAGGCAGCATCCACAAATACATATTTTGCTGCGACAGAGTCCATGACAATGTGAATTCTTGGACTTCCGACCCGATCAAAGACATAAATTACAATTAGGGGATGTAGTTCACAATAGAGGAAAATCATTTTTTGGTAAGGACCGATGGAGAAGGCAGGCCAAATGACTTGTGAGTCTATTAAAAAAGCACCTCTACCTATTTATTCCAAGCTAAGAACATAAAATATATATTCCTGGTTTGAAAAGGGAGTTGAGTTCAATATATATAGGTGTAGCTAAACAAATTAACCTAACCCTGACTGCCACTAGGACACTAGAAATCACCTGCAGGGGACAAACCAATCAGATTGTGGCCGCAATAAAACATGAATAAAAGAGCTCTACTGCAGATTAAAGTCAAACTGCTGATGATTGAAAAACATCTGTTGTCTTCAATGGTCCAAGACAAACAGAGTTTCAGTAGAATCAATATGAGGAAACCATTGAGGTGGCAACCGAAAAAGGCCCATGGTAACAATGTTCTAGACTGGTTGCAGGCCAAGGTGAGACCCAGGAAAATCAGAAAGAGTCTTATAGGACACAGATAGATTGGCAGTTTGCTTTTTTAGCCCTCATATAACATTTTGTGTTTTAATAACAAGTTAGGAAGGCAACAACAGTTCTTTGTATTGATGAGCCTGCTAGTCAAACTGACCTCCAAGGTGGAGAAAATAAATGAGACAAATGGGAACATGCAATATATGGCAAAACACACAAGATGATGGACGGAATGTTGCACAATGGCAAAACATTCACCCCCAGTCACAGATCTGGGTTTAATCCATCGTTATTTTGCTCACCAAGCCACCCCAGTTCAGACATGGCCATATGCAAATCAGTGTTGACCCTGTGCTTCATGGGAACAGTCCAGCCTGAACTGCCAAGCCATGTCTTCCCTAAACCGGAATAAAGCATCCTAGGACCGGTTCCTGGCTATCAGCCGGCTTCAGCCAGGATAGCTTGACTCCAGTGGCTTAGGGAGCACGGGACCCATGTCTGGGCATACCCTTCCCACATAGGGTGAACAGCAAAACACACAAGATGATGAACGGAATGTTGCACGATGGCAAAACATTCACCCCCAGTCACAGATCTGGGTTTAATCCATCGTTGTTTTGCTCACCAAGCCACCCCTTGGCAGTTCGGTCTGTACTTTTCCCATGAGGCACAGGGCTTGGTGAGCAAAATAACGATGGATGAAACAAAGATCTGTGACTGAGGGTGAATGTTTTGCCATTGTGCAACATTCCGTCCATCATCTTGTTTGTTTCACATGCAATATATGTCCAGATGTGTTAATATCAGGTTTGCAGTTGGAAACTAATAGCAGATATCCAGTTCGATGTTAGATGTTCATCGACTGCTTAAAAATAGTTCTCGATCCAATGTTTGAATTTACTGTGTAAACGGAATGTGACATTACATTAGTTGCAAATAATACAGACATTTTTCCAATTCACTCCTACATGCAGTTTGGTTTCCCCTCCTTAGTTCACAGACACAGTCCAAGTCACAGCCTCCGACCTACAATAATTATTGCAAAGCCCTTTGACCTCTGTGAGCTTCTATGCCATCTGCCTGGCAGTTCAAGTTCTTGCCCTGTTGTATGACATTGAGCTGCTGCTCTCATAGGTTCTGATCTGATTCGCACTACAGGTAAAAAGAAAATACAATGTTAAAAAGAAGACATTGTAATATTGTTTCACTCTCTTAGTAATTATACAAGCTTGATAGCCAATATAACTATTTGTCTTGGTGCTCCTTCACCTCTGGACTCATTCTACTCCTGTTGGGTGTGTCCCCATTCTCTACCATTGCTCTCTCCTCCCCGCTCCTTCTCCTCTATACATCTACTACTAGTATTATGACAGCCTTTTTAAAACTCAGAAGGCTAGTTGGTGTCATGCTTCATCATCGGGCCCACCACAGTGACACCGAATGTGTCCCGGGTGTGCTGCGACTCCAGATTACTGAGGAGCTGGTATTCTTGCTGAGTGTGCAGTGCTGGTGAGAATGAGGGTGAAAGGTTAAAAGCTATACAGGTGGTCCCAGTTCCCGAGGGTAAAGGTAAATTTAATACCTGGGCCCCTGTTAGCAAGATAAAAAGGCTGTGGACGATATGGAGTGTATTAAGAGCTCCTACGTCCATGTGGTCTACATGTTTCAGCCAGGCCTTTTGATTAAAACTGGCTTTCCTCAGGACCAATGAGTATGTGTAAGTGATGATTAACTATATTAAGTGATAGTGTATGGTGAAAAAGTGTTGCACTCGCTAAGGTGCCGTACGTGTAAGAGGGGGATTCCCTCTACTTTACTGTACATAGAACACAGAGACAATACAGACATACAAAGAGAACCAATGAGAATGGTATACACCAAAACACAACATATGGCCGACTTCTAGTGTGCGTGAGCGACCTAGAGCGGCAGAGAATTTGGCCATGAGTGGATGCCATGGCCAGGGTGAACTATGGCGATAAACTATTAAACGCGGTGGCAGTGGTGGGCTACACAGCGAAACAAGCATAGCGTGAGGTACAGGTAAGTATGGTACATAATTCCTCACACTTGCTACTTGCTGTTAAAGCCTCATGGGTCACTTGGCAGGGAGTGAGAGAAGACCCTAAATGTTTTAAAAGGTCATAGTTAGGAAGGTACCTGTGGGGAGAAAATGCTGCTTACCCAGAGCGTCGTGTAGAGATCACTCGTGTACTCACGGTATTTCCGATCAGCGTGCTCCTGCGACCTATCGTCCTGCTCCAGTGTCCCGAGTGAACTGTGCATGGATCAGGTGAGTGCTTAAATAGCCGGTTCAATTGGTGTCACCTGGAGAGGGGAGAGGGTGCGGTCGCATGCGCCTCGGAACCTTACAGCATTGGTATAGACATGTGCACTCTAGTGCACATGTCTATACCAATGCTGTAAGGTTCCGAGGCGCATGCGCTACTGTTTAGTGCCCAGGCCTCCCATTGCGCATGCGCGACTACCACACTATGCGCATGCGCAGCACCAGTGCCGCTAGCTACCAGCGCGTGCGCACTTCTAGCTAGCGCGACCGCACCCTCTCCCCTCTCCAGGTGACACCAATTGAACCGGCTATTTAAGCACTCACCTGATCCATGCACAGTTCACTCGGGACACTGGAGCAGGACGATAGGTCGCAGGAGCACGCTGATCGGAAATACCGTGAGTACACGAGTGATCTCTACACGACGCTCTGGGTAAGCAGCATTTTCTCCCCACAGGTACCTTCCTAACTATGACCTTTTAAAACATTTAGGGTCTTCTCTCACTCCCTGCCAAGTGACCCATGAGGCTTTAACAGCAAGTAGCAAGTGTGAGGAATTATGTACCATACTTACATGTACCTCACGCTATGCTTGTTTCGCTGTGTAGCCCACCACTGCCACCGCGTTTAATAGTTTATCGCCATAGTTCACCCTGGCCATGGCATCCACTCATGGCCAAATTCTCTGCCGCTCTAGGTCGCTCACGCACACTAGAAGTCGGCCATATGTTGTGTTTTGGTGTATACCATTCTCATTGGTTCTCTTTGTATGTCTGTATTGTCTCTGTGTTCTATGTACAGTAAAGTAGAGGGAATCCCCCTCTTACACGTACGGCACCTTAGCGAGTGCAACACTTTTTCACCATACACTATCACTTAATATAGTTAATCATCACTTACACATACTCATTGGTCCTGAGGAAAGCCAGTTTTAATCAAAAGGCCTGGCTGAAACATGTAGACCACATGGACGTAGGAGCTCTTAATACACTCCATATCGTCCACAGCCTTTTTATCTTGCTAACAGGGGCCCAGGTATTAAATTTACCTTTACCCTCGGGAACTGGGACCACCTGTATAGCTTTTAACCTTTCACCCTCATTCTCACCAGCACTGCACACTCAGCAAGAATACCAGCTCCTCAGTAATCTGGAGTCGCAGCACACCCGGGACACATTCGGTGTCACTGTGGTGGGCCCGATGATGAAGCATGACACCAACTAGGTTGGTGTGTGAGGGCTTCATGTCCAAACCTAAGGGTTTGCCCGCAGATATACCTTCTGAGTTCCACTAAATACAACGTAGCTAGTCCTATATTGATATTCCTACATATAACCAGGGGACCCGGACTGGCTTACCTAGTCCTCTCTCTCCCTTTTGATTTGCTGCCAGCCTTTTTAAAACATCATCCTTAGCAACATCCTCTAAAAATTCACATTTTCCTACTACCCCCTCGATGATATTTTATAAGCTATGATACTCTGATATTATGCATATTCACCTTGGGAGGATTCTGATATTGTATGTTTATATATATTGTATGTAGAGTATGAATATATTTCATGTTAGATATTGTAAATGAGCAGTAGAATTTATGTGTAAAACTCGTCTGGTTACGCACTGACAATTGGAAGCTTATTATAACTTATAGGTCATATGTTCAGTTTTCAAGATAGTCTATAGAGCCCTTGATTGATACATAGTCAATTAAGTTAGTACTAACTTATGTTTAATAATCACAATTTGTAACCACTATAGCATGTTTAATATAAAGTATTGAATTATTCATATTGCCATAAAGGAATCATACCAAGTTTTAAATTGAATCTATGCAAATGCGTTTAAAACCTGTGAAATGAGAAAAGTGTGGAAGTCACACTGGGGGCGGGGGGCATTCCTTTGGGAACTGTTCACTGGTAACTGCAGGGACAGACTCCTTACTCTTACAGGGGCAGATCCTGATTCTTATGACCTCATGAAGTCTCACAGTTTTGGCTGGCGTCTGAGACTTGTGGTAAATAAATAATTAATTACCGGTACTATTTTTCATATAATCAATAAACAGGTAGCTCAATAAATAAGAGTCAGGATTCGAGGTATCTTGAGTCGTCAGGCTTTAATCAGGCATAAAGGACAGGAACAGGACAGCCTGTACGGGAAAGAATGAAGGCAGCTGCCGGGGGCAGGATCTGGGAATTGGCTAGCAATGGGAATAATGGGTAACTTTTAATATGGGTGCACAGTATATATATCAAAACAATTGCATTACATTCAATACAGTAGGCGTAGCAGTAGGCGTGACTCGTAGCAGTCGCGAAAGATAAGGGCAAAATGATGTAACAAGAAGGCGTGTACAGGGCGTATACATAGACATGTGATGTAAACGTAACAGAAGTGTCATAAACGGGGCGGAAACATGGAGGGGGCTACCTGAGCAGCTGGGACCTCTAACCTAGTGGTGCGCGCAAACGGGCAATGACGTGTTACCAGGGAGAACTGGGGGCTATGACTTCTGCGCTAGAAGAGGAGACTAAAGTCTGGAGTGTCAGAGCGACATGTACCCAAGGCATATCTGGTATCTGGTGTTTAGAGTACATGTTGATAGAATCCAAAAGTTATCAGGGTAAAGGCTACTAGACTCTAAGACTGGTGCATGCATAATTCTACATGTATTGCGTGTGCGAGCAATATTCTATGAATATTAATACAGTATTTCTCTTACATGGAGACAGAAAGGCTAGACCATGACGGAAACTATTGATGCGATTCAGTAGCTTAGGAATGCAGAGAAGGAGGGCTGGACTGATAACTAGAAACATAACATAATCTTGGCAGACTGGGAGGCAGAGCCAGGCCGGGCCGGGCACTGCGAGGCATGAAGTAAGCTAAGGGTCAGGGATGCAGGTGGGGGCTGTATCGCTCCTCGGAGAGGGTTCAGAAGACAGGAGCTGAATCTGGTGTCCGGGCCCTTTTGAGGCCTAGAAACGGGGACAATTCAATGAATTAACGTTCACACCGTAAAATGTGGCAACGTAGGTTTACATAGGCCTAATATTCGTTGTTTTCACGAGGACTGGAAACTGGCATACTAGAGATGGACACAACTGTAATTGCGTCTTTAATCGATCAGAGGGGAATACATGCATATCGATCATGCACATATAACATAAGATGGGGAACACGTAGGCACATATAACATGGCAAAATTTACTTTTCCACATTCCCTCCTTGTGCCCTACGTTTCCATCAGGAAACATCAATATTCATGATACCATCTATCAGTTCATATAGCATCATTTGCTCGTCTCGAATTGTCTTGGAACGGGATTTAGGACGAGGAATACAAGAGGTAGCACACATGCCGCAAATCGCAGGGCCACATTGTATACAGAGGCAGCAACTGAATATGATCATTACTGCAATACCTAGGAATGACAATACTTTCCATCCCCAGGCAGATATGATACTCCAGAGCCAACCGGACCATGTCCAGGTGCCTGGATTCTGGTGTAACTGATGGGCAATTTTATGAAGTCTGGTTATAGCTGAATAAACAGACGGCGCGTTATTAGGAATGAAAATGCAGCAACTAGATCCGATGACTCTACATGCTCCTCCTCTATCGGCCAGTATGACGTCAAGAACGAGACGATTTTGGAGCACGACAAATCTCATAGCAGATTGCTCTTCAGTTAAGTTACCTAGAGCAGAAGTAGTCTCATTCACTACAGCTTCAAGGGTTCTGGTTAACCTACGTATTAACTTACTATTCTGGATAGGTCCTATAAAGAAGAAGAAACCTTTATTAAAGTCTTGATACTGTTCTAGAGTAGTTTCAGTTTGATCGACAATTGGGGACTCAATCTCCCTTCTAGGTCTGACGTGTACTAGATGTGTGTTTCTGTGATAATCAGATGGGGCTAGAAAAACTGGTGGCAGTAGGAAGGCAATGTAACATGTTCCATCCCAATCGGGGGGCAGACGAACATATGCGGTCTGACCACAAACAAAATAAGAATGACGTGAGGCTTTGAAAATAGATTTCCCACTGTCACTATACTTGACAATAGTAGTACAATCACTATGTCCTACATGTGCGGAACCATTCTTTCTGACACATAATTCGCCTTTGACTCGTAGTACTGAAATAGCAGGCAAATCTGGAGTAGTATCAGACTGAACATTCAGGACCATGAAATTCGAAGAATAATTACCTAAATCATATACTTCATTTTCTAGATCTAACCCTGTCCTATGGGAGAGACCTTGCTTGTCTGGAAAACATGTTCTATTCAGAAGGGACATATCATTGGAGGATGACGTTAACATGGACCATGCTCCACACGAACCATTATGTGAAAATGGATAGGGAAAGAGTGGCAGAACTCCCTTCGGTGTCTGGAAAGGGGGGAGTCGACCACACACCCAACAATTAGTGGCATTGCTGGTCTGGTGTGAATAGTGCAACATTCTAATGAATGTGTTATTGCGCATAGCAAGACGATAGGATAACTCGTGAGGAGGCAGATCACTAAACGTGTGCTCTACTGTAGTGTTAGAAAACATATTTACATGTGAACTTGGAAAACATAAATGTAATGCATAACTTGTGCAGGTAACCATTAGACTCACATATAATAAAAAACTTAGAATAATGATACATCGTATAGAGTTTTGACTAACTCTCTCACTATGGGGGTCTATCTCATACATGTCAGGGACCTGTCTAACCGTTTCACCCGAGAGGGACTTAGACAATTAAACTGGCTGACTTATTTTACTAGACCGAAGTTTCACTTTATACTCCTGTTGCGGAGTTTTCTCTATCAGGGGAACTTTCAGTTCAGAATCAAGTTCAGAGTCTGTTTTTAGGCAGTCCTTAGGAAATGTCTTTTCACGAACTCCATGGAATTTCTTGATGTGGGACAGATGGACCCATCCATTCCTGCCCTCGAGCTTGACTGCAGTCCTTGTAGTGAGCAAAACAAGGCGGGGCTCCTTCCAACGGGGCTCCAGCGGACTCGAACGATCAAAATTCCGTACCAACACGAGGTTCCCTGGAATGACTTCATGCGGTTTCACCTCGGTGTTGTCTGGAAATGCGGCGGCAACCTGTGAACGACAAGAGTGTAGGGCAGACATCAAGGAAGCTAGGTAATCTGTCAGCATATTACTGGAAACATCTGTAATACTGCGTGGTCTAGGTGTACCCCACATGTTTGGGGGGCGGCCGAATACGACCTCATACGGGGACAGACCTGATCGGGAATGTGCAACCATCCTCATATAAAATAAAGCAACTGGCAGAGCTACTAGCCAGTCTACACCTTTCTCTTTACATATTTTCGCAATGCGTATTTTCAACGTCTGATTATGTCTCTCTACGAGACCGGCTGCTTCAGGATGGCGCACACAATGGAACTTCCACTGGTACCCTAACAGAAGGGAAACATGTTTCATAAGCTCAGATGAGAATGGCTGGCCGTTATCAGAATACACGACCCTAGGGAGTCCATAGCGGGGAAAGAATTCACGAACCAACTGCCTGGCAGTGGTCGCGGCTGTGTAATCTGGAACTGGATATGCTTCTGTCCACCTGGACAAAGCACATACAACTACGAGGACATACTTGAAACCTCGACATCGCTCCATCTGAATATAATCCATCTGGAGGACTTCAAAAGGGTGGTCAGGAGGTTGGAATCCCCCTTGTTCCACCGGGACACTTTTACCTGGATTGAATTGACAACATATCATACAGGTACGGACTTTCTGCTTGGCTGCAGCTGGTAAATGCTTGTTGAACCAAAGGTTCTGAATACTGTCTAACATAGCTTTTTCTCCTAGATGTGCTGGACTATGTGCGGTATTAATAATGACTTGAACCATAGAGTCGGGGAGAAACCATGTGGCCTTTCCCTTCGTCAACCATCCTTGATCTGTCTGGACCCCTCCTTGTTCGGACCATTTCTTTATTTCTTCAGGAGTAGCATGTAACTGTATGTCTATGACATCTTGTGTAGGGTCCTTGACTGTCATACAAGTAGTCTGATCTGGAGTGAGTGTCTGTGTCGTGTTAACTGGAATGTCTGGGGTCTGAGCTGTAAGCTTGGCTGTTCGATCTGCTAGATCGTTACCTTGGGAAATGATGTCAGTAACTTTCGTATGTGCCTTGCACTTCATGATAGCGATAGCTGTCGGTAAATGTATTGCATCTAACAGAGCTTGAATGAGGAGACCATGCTGAATCTTGGTTCCATGAGAAGTCATGAAACCTCTCTCCTGCCAGAGCACTCCAAAGTCATGTACAACTCCGAATGCGTAACGTGAATCTGTATATATGTTTACTTTCAGGTTCTTGGCACGTATGCAGGCTTGGGTCAGAGCTACTAGCTCTGCTGCTTGAGCAGACAGGGTGTCAATACGATGTGTCTCTATAACTTCAGTGTCAGTAGTCACTGCATACGCGGCTACTAGTTCTCCTGTACTCGTTCTCATACATGAACCATCCACATAAAGTGTTAGGTCGGGATCAGGTAATGCAATGTCTGTCAGGTCTTGTCGTGGCTTTGTCATAATGTTAACAACTTCCACACAGTCATGTGTGGCAGAATTTGAAGTAACTGACGGTAACAGTGTAGCTGGATTTAGAATATTGCAGCGTCTGATTTCTATGTGTGGCTGGAACAGTGTCAGTTCATAACCTGTTAAACGTGCAATTGTCAAGTGCTGAGTCTGTGTTCGGTTTAAAAGAACTTCCACGGAGTGTGGAACTTGTACTGTCAGGGAGTGTCCTAACACTATGGAATCACTTTGTCTGATAGCTAGAGCTGTGGCTGCAACTGACTTGAGGCACGCAGGCAGAGCCTGGGCTACTGGATCTAATGTGCTAGAAAAATAAGCACAGGGCTTGTATTGTCCTGCTTGGTCTTGTGTGAGAACAGATAATGCAGTACCATCACGTTCTGTGACAAAAAGTGTAAAAGGCTTACTGTAGTTCGGTGTTGCTAGAACAGGTGCTTGACATAAGGCTTTCTTTAATTCATTGAAAACAAGTGTATGTTCCTGGGTCCAAGGGAGGACAGTCGATACGGCTGCCTCCTGTGTCGTTAACCGTATCAGTGGCTTGGCTAGAAATGCATACTGAGGAATCCATTGTCTGCAGTAAGAAGTGAGGCCGATAAAAGCTCGTACCTCCTTCTGTGTCTTGGGCTGTGGAAGACTCGCTATTAACTGGATACGGTCTGGTGTCAACTGCCTACCCCACTTGGACAGTAAGTGTCCTAAGTAGATCACTTGCTGGACACAGAATTGTAATTTGGAAGGGGATACCTTGTGCCTCTGCTCGGCCAGAAAATACAGAACCGTAAGTGACGCACGCTCGCAGTCACGTTCAGAACGGGCTGTGATCAGTAAATCATCGACATACTGGAGCAGGGCAGTGTCAGTTGGCATGTGAATATTGTCTAGTTGTCTCTTAAGTGCTTCACTGTAAATACTAGGGCTTTCTGTGAAACCTTGAGGAGCTCGTGTGAATTTATAGCTCCTTCCATTTAAACAAAAACCAAAAAGGTACTGGCTATCTGGATGAATGGGGACACTGAAAAATGCATTCTTGAGATCGATAACAGTGAAAAATGTAGCTTCAGAATCAATGGCTGTCAAAAGGGAAGAAATATCTGGGACTACTGGATACTGAGGTATGATACATTTATTAAGCTCTCGAAGGTCAATCACTAATCGATATACTGGAGGTGCATTTGGATCAGTACGTTTCAGGACTGGAATGATAGGAGAATTACATACATTGGAGTCAGTTTCTACAACCACTCCTTGAACAATAAGCTCGTCAATAATTTTGGATAAGGCTGTTACAGCCTCAGGTGGCAATCTGTACTGTCTGATTCGTGGCAAAACTATACCTTGTTTGAGAGTCACACGATGGGGTGTGATGTGCATACATCCTACATCAGTTGGACCTTGCGCCCATAAATGCTGCGGTACATTCAGTAGTCTTGGATCAAAATCTCGTAATACATAGTGACCTTTAAAGTCACGGAGAAACAAACTGACTCCTTCTGGGGAGCAGCAAATTACTGCACCCAATTCTTTTAACGTTTTAATGCCTAACAAATTTTCTGGACATGACTTCGTAAGTAACAAATCAGTAGTTCGGGACAATGGACCAACTCCTAGGGAAACTGGTTTCGAAATTTCATTAACAATCGGCTTTCCTGAAAATCCAAGGGAAACATTTTTAGAGCCTGAGAGCGGAGCCCCTGGAACCTCGTCATGACTGATAGTAGTCCTACTTGCCCCTGTATCAATCAGAAACTTTCTGTCTTTCCCTAATACTTGACTGTGTACATAGGGACCCTCTTGATCTACAGGTATCTCGATGAGAGGCAAGCCTACCTCCCTCTCTAGGCTGTTTCATGAATACTGTTGATACTCTGGATACTCTGACTGAGCATACTGGTACATTTGCTGTGTAACATGCTGTGTTGCAGCGATAGGCTGCGGTGCTGGAACTGTCTGTTGTGCATTCTGTGGTGGCTGAGAAATCTGTGAAACTTGTTCTTGTCTAGGCGGACGTGGTCTTTCTTTAGTCTTACCAGTGGCTATGTTGTGTTTCAGAACTGCACACTCGTTTATAAAATGACCTGGCTGTTTACAGTAATTGCAGGTCCCTTTAACGGGAGCTGCAGGATGACTGGCTTGATTCGGACCCCTCTTCTGACCGTCTTGTGGAACAGATTGTGCAACTAATACTTTCATTTTCGTGTCTTTCATACGTCTCCTTTCGTGTTCTTGCTCTTCCCTGATTCTATTCTGGTGATACTGGAGCATCTGTAGCATATGTGACGGGGTATTAGCTTGCCAGGTACTTTCGACTTTCAAAACTCGATTTTTAACTTGTGGACTTGAATTCTCGACTAGTTTGGTAACAAAAAGATGAGGGTACGATTCACTACTCGTCTTCAAACCACTGTTAATAATGAAACATTTTTCAAATCTAGAATAAAAATCACTAGTGTCTTCATCCTGTTTCTGTTTACAAGCTGAGATTGCATCCCAATCTTCCTTTTTAGTGGCTAGTAACCTTGGCAAAACCTGTATCAATAACTCGGGCAATTCTTTAACTTTGGCCCCAAGACCGGTACCTGGTACTCGTGAAGTATCTTCAGCTTCTAAAGCTGTCCAATCTATCTTTTTCTCTCCCACCTCCCATTCTTTTTCCTTGAGTTTTTCATATACCCCTGCGGGCAACAGGACCTTTAACATTTTAATGATATCAGGATACGTGTATTCTCCCATACGGAGCATGTCTTTTAATTCTCGATGGAACCCTGCTGGATCTTTGTCGTGACAGGGAATTAACTTTTTCATCTCTAGGAGTTCCATCTTTGTGATAGGGGTGTAAACAAATACTCGTTCTAGTTCACCACCCGTTCCTCTAACTGGGTGTACTTCTCGTAACGGATGCTGTCTATCTATGTAAAATGATTTACTTTCTGGAGGTGGGACATGAACAAAATGCGGATTCAAAAACGTTCGATATTTGTGGCGCTGTTCTAGAATGACACTAATTAAATCGGTACCTAGGCCTCTCCATCTATACTGGAGTAACTCGTTCAGAACATCATGTAACGGACCTGGATCAGAATGCTGTCCCTCATACAGTGTAATGAGGTGCTGGATCATATACATACCCACCAGTCGCTGCTCGGCTGGGGGCAGTTTCAGAAACATTTGTGCCACTATTTCGTCTGGAAAAGTGGTAGAATCAGTAGTCCATCGGACTGCCGATCGGGCTAGTTCTTGTTCATGCATGGTACTAAGTTCACTATAACCGATTCGCGATTTCAGGATGTGATCGGTAGCTTGAAATACTTGTTCAAGAGAACCTTGTTCTGGTGCTGGAGGAGGGAAAACTTTCTTGTGATCTAGGCGTGAATGTCGGTCAGGAAGTCTAGTTCTACCTACATACGCTATTCTGGAGGGATTCTCGTCGTCTACCTCTTCAGTAGAAGAGTTGTCTTCTTTCTCGGTTACTTGTGCTGCTTCTCGTTTCTCGTGTATCTTTATTATTTCCCTACGGATTTTCTTGTACATACTCTCTATACAGTTCTGTGTCTTATGTCTTCCCTCGGCTATATGGTCACTCCACCTGGTCAGGACTTTCATTTCTTCCGGATCTTTATCCGGATAATCTTGTTCCCTTATTAAACAATTAATTAGAAACTTTAAAAGCATGAGCTGAATCTCAACTTTTCTTTGAGCCATGGCATCGCCAATACTTCCTGGATCTGCTCCTGTACGGATGAAACGATATATTCTGTCTAGATAACCTTTCATATTCGGTAGGGTGTCCAAATATTCAGTCACCCGTCTTACACGCAATGAATACAGGACCATATCATCATCGCCTGGGACTGGATCATAACGGCATTCGGTAAGGGCTCGCTTGATATCTGCAACTGACTGATGTTTGGGCGAACGCTGTAACGCTCGGGCATGTAGCTCGAGTAGTGTCACACGTCTGTGTTGAGGCGGGGTTCCAGGAGGACTTCCCCCCGCTGCTCCTAAACTAGCATCGTCGGTGTGTACTGTACGTGCTGGTAGAGTGACTGATGTAGCGGGTACATGTACTGTAGGCTGGACCGGGGGTACCGTAACAGGTGCTGCAACGGGTGCCCCGGTGGCTGGAGGAACAGGAATTATATTATTTACGGGAGCTGGCGGAGCAGGATTTGCATATTCTGGGACTGTGTCGTCCAAATAGGACGAGAGAAAAATATCAGCTGCGGTCGGTTTGTGACGTAGTTTAATCGGAACTAATGGCGGCGGAAAATTACATGGTGCTTCCGGGGTTGCGTTCGGCAAGCCCTCGGCAAGAAGAGGATACATACCCTTAATAAGGGCATTCCTCTGTCTGTCTGACTGTTCGGCTTTAACCCGTTCACCTACTTCGATTAATTCCCTTTCTTGGGCTCTTTCTGAGGATTCTCTACTTAATTCTGTTTTTCTGATTTCTTTTTCGGTTCTTTTATGAGATTCTTTGCGCCATAACTCGATGGCATCTTTCTGGGACTGTCTGGCTTTCTTTTTCCATAATGCTTCTTCTACTCGCATGATGCACTCGGCATCCCACGTACCTGATACGGGCCATCTATATTTCTCTTCTAATTCCTTGGTGTACTCCACCCATAAGTCTAGATATAATATGGCACTTAAACCATGCTTATGATACATAAAATGACCTGGACTGTCCCTAGGCGGAACAGGAACTGCTTCCTCGAGCAGACCTTTTCTGGTTTTTAACTGACGTAACTTCGAGAACAGAGGCATAGTTTAGGCTGGAGTCTGGACACAATACAATACACGATAAACACAATAATAACTGAAAAACAAATCACTCATACCACGACATTGAAAACACATGAAATAACATTTAACGCATGATTTTCTTGAGAACAGAACTTACTAGAATGACTAGATGCACTGCTAAAACAGCACGAAACTTACCGGTCCCATAAAGAGACACGTCAGGACCCGCGTCCACCTAGGTGAACACTTCGTGTTGGATCTGCGTACCCAAACCCACGGACCAGAGACAAATTAATTGACCCTGTCTAGATACTACCCCAGCAATGGTACTCACCGGGCAGCAAGAACGGAAGGCCTCGGACTGGACTGGACTGCTACGACGACGGACGGACGAACTTCGGACTTCAGTTACAGGTGGGCCTCCGGATACCTCGGACCTTGGACTCTCGGCTTGGGCTCTGGTCGGGACTCGCCGCGTTCCTCACCGCCTCGTCTGGATGCTGGACCGCAACCTCCGTCTCCTCCGTGGGCCTGAGGGATACTTGAAGCAGAAATATCTGCACGTGCACGGTATGGTTCCGTCACGGCTGCAGAGGATCAGGGGGCCTGCGTGGCTTCGCCGGCGCGTGGGGAAAGGGCAAGTTCCTGTTCGGGCGCCATTATGTGGTAAATAAATAATTAATTACCGGTACTATTTTTCATATAATCAATAAACAGGTAGCTCAATAAATAAGAGTCAGGATTCGAGGTATCTTGAGTCGTCAGGCTTTAATCAGGCATAAAGGACAGGAACAGGACAGCCTGTACGGGAAAGAATGAAGGCAGCTGCCGGGGGCAGGATCTGGGAATTGGCTAGCAATGGGAATAATGGGTAACTTTTAATATGGGTGCACAGTATATATATCAAAACAATTGCATTAACATTCAATACAGTAGGCGTAGCAGTAGGCGTGACTCGTAGCAGTCGCGAAAGATAAGGGCAAAATGATGTAACAAGAAGGCGTGTACAGGGCGTATACATAGACATGTGATGTAAACGTAACAGAAGTGTCATAAACGGGGCGGAAACATGGAGGGGGCTACCTGAGCAGCTGGGACCTCTAACCTAGTGGTGCGCGCAAACGGGCAATGACGTGTTACCAGGGAGAACTGGGGGCTATGACTTCTGCGCTAGAAGAGGAGACTAAAGTCTGGAGTGTCAGAGCGACATGTACCCAAGGCATATCTGGTATCTGGTGTTTAGAGTACATGTTGATAGAATCCAAAAGTTATCAGGGTAAAGGCTACTAGACTCTAAGACTGGTGCATGCATAATCCTACATGTATTGCGTGTGCGAGGAATATTCTATGAATATTAATACAGTATTTCTCTTACATGGAGACAGAAAGGCTAGACCATGACGGAAACTATTGATGCGATTCAGTAGCTTAGGAATGCAGAGAAGGAGGGCTGGACTGATAACTAGAAACATAACATAATCTTGGCAGACTGGGAGGCAGAGCCAGGCCGGGCCGGGCACTGCGAGGCATGAAGTAAGCTAAGGGTCAGGGATGCAGGTGGGGGCTGTATCGCTCCTCGGAGAGGGTTCAGAAGACAGGAGCTGAATCTGGTGTCCGGGCCCTTTTGAGGCCTAGAAACGGGGACAATTCAATGAATTAACGTGCACACCGTAAAATGTGGCAACGTAGGTTTACATAGGCCTAATATTCGTTGTTTTCACGAGGACTGGAAACTGGCATACTAGAGATGGACACAACTGTAATTGCGTCTTTAATCGATCAGAGGGGAATACATGCATATCGATCATGCACATATAACATAAGATGGGGAACACGTAGGCACATATAACATGGCAAAATTTACTTTTCCACAGACTGTTGGTGACAAATCCGGTTCTCACTGGAGACAAAGTCTTTGGTTTTGAAGGCAGAGCAGATCCTTCAGGTTCTTGAGGCTGCTGGCTGCAGGATGCACCAGGATTTTGCTGGAGCAGGTTCGAGGTATGGACAGGCCCGTAGGGCTAGGGCCAAGTCAGTGGTCATCCTCCTCTTCTTAGTTCTAACACAAAGTCTTCGGTCCTTCTTTTTCTATTCTTCTGGTCAGTTCTGAGGAGGCAGCCTAACTATCAAGACACCCAAATGCCAGCTAGGACGGGGAACAGTGGTATACTTTGGCCAACTGTGTTTTTTGCAATTCTCACCCTGAGTGGGCTGGGTATGCTCAGACGTGAGCCCCAGGCTCTCCACACCACTGGAGTCAAGCTATCCAGGCTGATGAAGGCTGATAGCCAGAAACCGGTCCTTGGATGCTTGATTCCGGTCTGGGAAAGACATGGCTTGGTAGTTCGGACTGGACTGTTCCCATGAGGCACAGGGTCAGAGCTGATTTGCATATAGCCAGTGTCTAACCCAGGGTGGTGTGGAGTGAAAAAAAAACCGATGGATTTAGGCCCAGATCCTTGTACTGGGGTGAATGTATGACATTGTTCTACATTCTGTCCATCAACTGTGTTTTTTGCAATTTTCACCCCGAGTGGGCTGGGTATGCTCAGACGTGAGCCCCAGGCTCTCCACACCACTGGAGTCAAGCTATCCAGGCTGATGAAGGCTGATAGCCAGAAACCGGTCCTTGGATGCTTGATTCCGGTCTGGGAAAGACATGGCTTGGTAGTTCGGACTGGACTGTTCCCATGAGGCACAGGGTCAGAGCTGATTTGCATATAGCCAGTGTCTAACCCAGGGTGGTGTGGAGTGCAAAAAAACGATGGATTTAGGCCCAGATCCTTGTACTGGGGTGAATGTATGACATTGTTCTACATTCTGTCCATCAACTGTGTTTTTTGCAATTTTCACCCCGAGTGGGCTGGGTATGCTCAGACGTGAGCCCCAGGCTCTCCACACCACTGGAGGCAAGCTATCCAGGTTGATGAAGGCTGATAGCCAGAAACCGGTCCTTGGATGCTTTATTCCGGTCTGGGAAAGACATGGCTTGGTAGTTCGGACGGGACTGTTCCCATGAGGCACAGGGTCAGAGCTGATTTGCATATAGCCAGTGTCTAACCCAGGGTGGTGTGGAGTGCAAAAAAACGATGGATTTAGGCCCAGATCCTTGTACTGGGGTGAATGTATGACATTGTTCTACATTCTGTCCATCAACTGTGTTTTTTGCAATTTTCACCCCGGGTGGGCTGGGTATGCTCAGACGTGAGCCCCAGGCTCTCCACACCACTGGAGTCAAGCTATCCAGGCTGATGAAGGCTGATAGCCAGAAACCGGTCTTTGGATGCTTGATTCCGGTCTGGGAAAGACATGGCTTGGTAGTTCGGACTGGACTGTTCCCATGAGGCACAGGGTCAGAGCTGATTTGCATATAGCCAGTGTCTAACCCAGGGGGGTGTGGAGTGCAAAAAAACGATGGATTTAGGCCCACATCCTTGTACTGGGGTGAATGTATGACATTGTTCTACATTCTGTCCATCAACTGTGTTTTTTGCAACCTTGTTGGTGGAGGCCTAGTGCAAACCTTACAGCCCAAGATCCAGGCAACCACATCTCCGCCCACCTGAGAGACCTGCACTGGCTCCCCGTCAGCAAGAGGATCACGTCAGACTCCTCACCCACGCACACAAGGCTCTCCACGACCTGGGCCCCAAGCACCTCAACAACCGCCTCACCTTCTACACGCCCACCCGCCAGCTGCGATCGACCAGCCTCGCCCTCGCCACCATACCACACATTTGCAGAGCCACCGCCGGAGGAAGATCCTTCTCCTACCTGGCGGCCAAGACATGGAACTCCCTCCCCATCCACCTACGGCTGACCCAGGACCATCTCTCCTTCAGGAACCAACTCAAGACCTGGCTCTTCGAGCAGTAACGGACCCCCTCTCCCCCCAGCCCCTTGAGACCCTAGCGGATGAGTAGCGCGCTATATAAATTGTTTGATTGATTGATTGATTGATCCTGGACTGGGCAACCCCAACAATCCAGACACAAGTCAGGATATTCCTTGGCTTGACTGGGTACTACAAGAGGCTTGTGAAGGGACCATTGTGACTCCTCTCACAAAACTCACCTCCAAGAAGATGCCCAAAAAGGTAAACTGGGCAGGTAGCTGTCAAAAGGGTTTTGACACTCTGAAAGAGGAGGCAATGTGCTCTGCACCAATTCTCAAGGCTCCAGCCTTTACCAAGCAGTTCATTGTGCAGACTGTTGCCTTTGAGCTAGGGATAGTAGTGGTCCTATCAGAGACCAACGATGAAGGCCAAGATCAAACTGTTGCTTTTATAAGCAGGAGGCTTCTCCCTAGAGAGCAGCGTTGGAGTGCCATTGATAGGGAATCCTTTGCTGTGGTTTGGTCCCTGAAGAAGCTGAGACCATACTTGTTTGGTACTCACTTCCTAGTTCAAACTGACCACTGACCTTTGAAATGGCTAATGCAGATGAAAGGTGAAAATCCTAAACTTTTGAGGTTGTCCATCTCCCTACATGGAATGGATTTTATAGTGGAACACAGACCTGGGACTGCCCATGCCAATGGATTTTCCAGTTTCTTCCACTTAGACAATGAAGACTCTCTATGGAAATGTTAGTTAGATTGGTTAAATCATCGTATTAGGAACATCCATTCTTACAATAGCCACATTTATGCTCCCCAGGTACGCACGGCCGCGGTAGTAACACCAGAACAGCTCAAGCTTTAGCAATTGATCTCCCATGGACACTGGAGTTTAATATAAGGTAAACATACTTACCGCCAAACACAACATTGAATTACCACATTATTACTAATAGAGGCACTTATGGTTCTCCTTTTCTGTTTCATCTTTCCTTTTGGGGCCCTTGAATGATAAGGTGAATCGAAGGATTTTTCTCCCCCCTTGGTCATACAGCAGTGTGATTACACACATTCTGGTAAGCTGAAGTCAAAGCCTGGCGGCAAAGACTTTCATGTTATTGTAGACAATTTCACATTTAGGTCTGAGACATAGGGGCCCATTAGAATGTCGGGAGGATTGCCCCCGCCAGGCTGGCGGTAGCCACCGCCAGCCTGGCGGGGGCAATAAGCCCGACATCCTTCCCTGAATTCCCACCGCGATATTAGTATGGCAGGGGGGACCACGGCGGAAGAAAACACCACCCGCCACTTTTCCGCCCCGGTCGCCTTGCGCCCGGGGCGGAAAATGTTGAATATGGTGGCGGTGTCTATGAGACACCGCCAGCCATATTACAATGGCAAGAGTGCAATGCCTTTCCGTAGTGGCAATGCCGCCACGGAAAGGCAGGCGGTCTTCACTCTGGGGGGCCCCTGGGGACCCCCAGAGTGAAGGTGAGTGGGGGGGGTGCACACGGGGGGTACCTGTGGTACCCCCCTTCATTTTCATTTCCAAAGCGGCAGGCACCACGCGGTGCCTGCCGCTTTGGAAATGAAAATGCTGTGATGTATTGTCAGCATTGGGGCGGGCGGTGCAGAGAGCACCGCCCGCCTAAATGCTGAGAATACAGGATGTGCCCGCAACTGTGGCGGGCACATCCTAATGGCACCCCCGGGACCCCGGCCCTTAAGGCGGGTGTCCTAATGAGGCCCATAGTTTCTTTTTTCTTTTTTCCACAGAGTTTGGTTGGTCCTGAAGAGAGTCCCTAGGATTTGTGGGATTCGAAACCCGTAGACCATTTGGTCTGCCTGGTTGCCAAGTTGCTCATTTAATATCTGCAATACTTGTGGTAATTATACACCTAATGTTTTATATAAAGAATTTAAGTACTTTGTTTATTAGTTTAGAAGGTGTATGTACAACCAACAAGAGTTAATTTCTATATTAAGGCAGACCAAGTGCTCTGTCATCCGGTGTATTGATTCCCCGTTTGCTCGAGCATTGTACAGGATTAATGTGTGAGGTGTGTTTGTGACATGATTGAAGTAGTGTGTATGAAAGTATACCTGTGAATTCTGTGCACTTTTTTCTGTGTCCATTTTTTCATATATTTATGTACAATATTTTGTGTGTTTTAATGTTTTGGAATTCTAAAGAAATCAAAAATAAGATTTTTTCAAATAAAAAAGCTATTTAATAGCATTGGATACATTGTACGGTGGTCTATGTATCTTGGTTGGACTTAGTCATTGATCAGTGTATCAGAACTGGCATTCTCCCTTGTTATTATATTGTAGTAGGCTCAGCCTTACTGATTAGAGCCACACCCTGTAGTGTTTTCTACTAACAACAGGACAACAACAACTGACTTGGCCCCAGCCCTACCGGCCTGTTGATCCTGGAACCTGCTCCTGCCTAAACCCGGAAACCTCAGTGGACAGCAACCTTGGGACACCCAGAGGACCTGCCTGCCTTGACCCTCTCGACGATTGGGACTCCCATCAGCACAGGCTCTGCTGCAACACCCCTCCTGGTGCCCACCAGCAAGCTCCGGACCAGCCCACTCTGCACCAGCCGAGCCCGGGCCGGGCCAACCCAAACCAAGACCACGAGGACGTCCTCCCGGCGACTGGGACCCGAAGTCCAGTGCCCAAAGACCCTCCTCGATGAACAAGCCGACGCCGCAGACTCAGAACCAGGGGCCACCCCAACAACGACCAGCTGAGGGTAAGCTTTTCCGACACCCAAAGACACCCCTGCACCCGGCACCCTACAGCCCCCTGTGCCTCCCTTTGGGGTACCTACCTGTGCTCCAACATCCCAACTTACCTCTCGAAGTGCTGGTCCCCCTGGAGAGTCACTGTCCCCAAGCCTGCAGCCTTTGTTCCTTTTTCAAGATCCTCATTGGATAACATTGAGGGCCAGACGGCTCAAAAGCACCCTGCACCCAGCCGCCCGAGTGCCGCTGGCTGTGACCTCTTTGCCCTATCCTACTTCCCCCCTTGCCCAGAGCAAGTGACCAGGAGCCCAGCTCCCAGAGCCGTGTGGCCTGCTAGCCAGCAGCCACCAACCGAAGGCCCCCTTCCCTCATTGGATAACATTGGGCCTACCTAGCTCTGCACCCGGCCGCCCCTGCGCTGCTGGGAATGAACTAACTGTACTCACCTGACCCTGGGGGACCCCTGAGTCTAGGCCGAGAGCCCTGACTTCACCAACCAAGTACTCACCTGGAAACCGGTAATTCACTTACCTGCCATTGGATAACATTGACCCATTTTTTACTTGAACATTTTTTTCTAAGTGTGAAGTTTTGAAAACTGAAAATATTCCTATAAAATCAGCCAAAGTCCGAATTCAAAAATACTCACCTGTGATCAGGAGAGAAGCCAGTACTGTACCTTTCAGCCCAGTACTGAACCACAAAAGTAATCCCTAGCGGGTTTACTGGTAACCTGTATTTTCTCCATAGGAACCCATTGTCTGCTTTTCTATGAAATTTCTTCTAAGTGATTACTTTTGAAAACTGCAAATATTCTTTAAAAATTGTACGAAACACTGAAACGCAATTACCTACCTGTTTTGAGTTAAACCCACCGTGCTGGCCCTAGGAGACTAGTGCTGGGTTACAAAAGTAACACAATCGTATTTTACCTGTTACCTGAATTTCCTCCCATTGAATACCATTGTGAGAATCACCTCGAAAAGTTTCTAAGTGTGAACTTTTAAAACAGCTTTATATTCAGGAAAAATCATCACTGTAACTAAAACGTTTTTGCTAACCTGGTTTCAGCTTAGACCCCGGGAGTGAATCCAAGATCTAGTCCTGGGACTACTGTGATGTATTCCTATAGGTACTGTATCGATTCCCCTATTCCTGACCCTGGTTTGGTTAATAATTAACTAGCAGCCATCCAACGGTGCAAAAACCGTTATCTGATTAAGCCACACCACGGCACAGAAGCGCGTTATCTGATTAGGTCATAACGCATGCCATCTAATTAGACAAGCGATATTCCTCCAGCCCCTGATAAGGCATACGGAGTTCTCAAAACAAATCAAACCTACAGCGACCTGGGAAATTCCCATAGCCATTGTTTTGATTTCACCGAGAACTTCAGCAAAAGAATGTGCGAACGAGCCCGTTCATATGACATCCTTATTGACGTATATATGTCCATCCTTACGTCAATCTCGGCACCTTTCAGGTATAAATATTACCGACATTGCCTTAAGCAAACACATGCGGTGGTGACGAGATTGGAGCAGCGAGACGTGCTGAGGAGCCCAGCAGAGAGCGAAGCCCACAGGCACTGCCCCGCCTTCCTGACGCGCTGAGAACGAGACGCTGTCTTTCTTCTGCTGAGAAATCCAGCTCCGGCGCTTCCAAGCAGCCCTCGCAGGCAGCTGGAATATCAAGACCTGGGATAAGAGATACCAGCCCTCCATAATTCTAGATCTCAGGTACAGAACTGAATACCCCTCGCAGAGAATTCTCTAGTCAGTCCCTTGGCAAAACAAACTTAACTTAAACTGCTACTTATCTACTCCCGCCCACGTATTAGGCTTAGGTCAGGTACACTGGGGTAGGCGTGGTTAGAAGCACCAGTTGAGTATGATTAGTCAAATGTATATATGTATGTATCTATTTTATCCATTTTAAAGTATCATATGGCTCAGAAACCATATCAATGCTTTTACAGTATTATTTTATAATTCTATCTCTACTGTATGCACTTTACTTAACTACAAGTATTGCAATAATAGCGATTCATTTCTCTTGTATGAGAAAGGAGACTGATCAATAAATAACATCTTTTTATTGAACACGCTAGTCTCTTCCTTTTCTCTACAATCTGGTGAAACTAAGAATGCACTGAACTGACTGAGTAAAATAAGTTGTCTTTTGTTTTCACACGACTCTAGAGATACACTCTTGATTAGAGGAGAGCAAAGTTGTCATGTTCTATGGTTGTCAGAAACTAAATCCCTTCTTGTCTATCCAGGGAGGTTAAAATCCTCCCTGCCTATTCGAGAAAGCTTCTAGTGAACTCTGAGCTAGCTGGCAAACACAAAACTTTAAGTCTAATATCGTCTGTAGAAGACCTAGTTAACCTCTGCCCTAGGTCTATACTATTGAAGATATTATTCCAATGCGCAGAGCCTATTGGGATAATAGGAACTACACTACATGGCGCCCAACGTTTGGATAGGCGATAAAACTAACGTAAGACATTAGAGTAACTCAGTCGTGCTTTTTCACACATACCCCTTTTTTCCCATAATACTCCAAAGATGTCTGGAGTGGGTGAAAGGTCATATCCGCCAAACCTCACAGGAGGAGACTCCTATGTATGGTTCTTGGTTTACTCAACGTTGAAGGATACACTGTTCCAAAATAGTGTGCATCTAATCTTTGTTTCCATAGAAACCTGATCTGCAAATAAACAGAATAACCTTCCTGTCAGTAAAATGACAGAAAGTGAAGAAGAAAGAGAGACAGTTAGATTAGCAGCTGAACTCCTAGTAGCAGACAATACTCTGCTGGAAAATGACCCGGATATAATACTCATCCCGGTCAACATAAGAAAATCTATAACCTTAAAACTTATAGAAAATGGACTGACACCAAGAGGTGGTACAGTCATATTCGTAATTGAGGCACACGAATATCGGCAGACAGAGGTATTCTATTCATGGATAAACTTTCCAGCAGCAAACGCTGTAACAAAGGACTTCCACTATTACAAAATAGAGGAACCTCCTAATGAGTACACTCCTTTCGAGGAGGTGGAAATACCACTTAAATTCCAAGAGCATCTGCTCTTGTTTCATGGCGCCCTAAAACATAATAATCACATCACCAGGCTCGGTCCACTAAGTAGACCAGGAGCAACGTGGCCAGTCCTAGCCGGATACACACCACATCCAGACATTGAAGAAATGCCTGCACCAGATCTTTTAGCACAGCTAAAACAATTAATAAAAATACATAGACAATTAGTCCAATATGTAATGCGGACTTCAACAATCCAACCAGCAATCAAAATTCCACAGCTGACCAGTCATCAGGGGAACACAAATAAAATTACACCTCAGAACATACAGTCCTGTCTAGGTAAAGTACCCTCAAAACGGGAACAAATTCCTTTCTGGCTAGCACAAAAAATCACTCAAATAGAGGCGGTGTTTCCAGATACCACGCCTGTTGAGAAACATAGGATTCTGACTATCTGTCTTCCAATGGGAATCGCACCACATGTGGAGGACTGTGACACTTGGGGTACAGTCTTTTCTTCCATTTACACAAAAACACATGGTGTTCCATCCATGTCAGTAATACCAGATGTGCTAAAACAAATTCAAGATGAATACGGTCCAGAACCCGCTTTAACTCTTGGTATGAAATTACTGAAAGACTTCAAGCAGGTCTCTGCAATATTATTAGCCAACATAAAGGGAGAAGCAGCAAATGTGGCGATTCGCCAGAGGTTAAAAGAGACAAATATAGCAGACCAACCATCTGAAATTGCCAGAATCATAGAAAAATCATATGAAGAACTAGGAAGAGATAGTTTGGGTGGAATACCAGTGAAACCCCAACTAGTTGAAAGTCCTGAAAAAGTATTTATTAAAAATAATTTAAACACTCAAAAAAAGAGCTGGGATGGAAATAAACAATCCAATCCTAAAGAAAAAAGATTCCAGTCCAGAGGAAGGTCTCCTCGGCGGAGAGAAAGATCTCCTGACCAAGGACGCAAGTCTCCCCAAAGGGAGCCCTCTGTGAAAAAATACAACCTTAGAAATAGGGATAATATAAAAAACCTGATAGATATCAAGATATTGATACACGTCCCTCTCAATCTTTTCAGACTTCCTCGCAGAAATCGGAGAGAAGAGGACGATCAGAACACAGGGAAGAGCACGTCAAGTCCAAAGACAAAGAACCTGCTCATCTGGATAAAAAATTACAATTTCCAAAAAAGAAGGTAGCCAGTATTAAAGTAATCAACAATGCCGAGAATACTGAGGACACAGCTGAAAACGGAGAATGGGCTCAGACAATGCTAGACAGCGCAGCTGAAGTGAGCAAAGCTCGCAAAGTCCTTATGAATCATCTGGAGACAGTGGACACGAATGAATACATTCAGGTGGAAACTGCAGATACCAGAGTTAGCAAACCTCATAAAATATATGAAATAACATTGCGTATAGAGGGGGATAAGACTAGAAAAATAAGGGGTCTATTTTGGGATAATCTCTCCAAGGGCTATGACATCCTTCTAGCTGAACGAGACTGGCTTCCAGAGTTTGTCAGGGAGTGTCCACATGGCGAAGAAATAATTATGTCTGCCTTCTCAAACAATATTCCAAAGCCAACAGTGAACAGTAATAGCTCTATAGATGTTGAGATAGACGTAAACCATATATTAAACCAAAACAGACCACATCCTGAATGGAAAAAATGGTTGATCTGGCCCACAGATAAAAATAACTGTCAAGACAGATTCCTGAACAAAACACAGGGGTTCACATTGACTAGGCCAGACCCTAGATATTCCCAAAGACAACATCCAGGGATAGTAACCACCTACAGCGTGGGCAAGCTCTGCCTTCAATGGCTACAAACATCCACACTGGCTGAAATTAAGCAACACCTAACTTTACTTACAGAAGGTGCTGACTTGCGTGATTTCATATTGGGACCACGCAAACAGCGTCAAAAATGTTTCATAGCGGCCTCTATATATGCAGCCTATAACGAAGTTTGGAAAGTAACTCAAATTGAGACAGCAGAAAAAATACGGGAAATTGACCGTATTAATTTGGAAAAATCACTTTCTGTGGTGGACAATGGGTTAATGACTCTGTCCTCCAGAATATATTCTCTGGACAGCATTGTGTCTTCAGCAATCGATATAATATCGCAAGACTTACTGATGTTACAACACGGTCAGTCCCAATTGCGTTCTATTGTACAGCTTGGCTGGACGTTACAAAATCTGCGTTCTGGCTATGTGCCTTGGCGTTTAATCAACACAACGTCATTATTTAATATCTTTAACCTTACTGATAAACAAATCAGTTTGGCACAGAAGGGTGCTGACTATACAATTCTGAGCATTGAAAGACTTGAGAGATTACCATTGACAATGTCAGAACGACCTGTCATTGAATGGATAATACATGGAATAATAAATATTCCGATAACTACTTTCCAGTTTCAATTCTGCCAAAAATATATACAGGCAGGCCAGTATGAAAGGTTGGGTAAAGGGTACATTAAGTCAATATGGAACTTGCCCTATACACACGAATGTGTCAGTAATAAAGGCCAGAAAGTGTTTCTCAGTGGCAATAATTGTGCAAAATCACTAAGCGGTACACTTCTGTGTCAGGGTATTAGTTTGCATGGAGCCTGTGAAGGGACTTCGAATAACCTTTCATGTTACCAGCTAGGCACACCTGCAACACAAATAGAACCATTCTTTAGGAGACTCTCAAACGGGAGTTACATTCTAATAGTAGATCGCAGATGTTGCAGTCTGCTGCCCGGAAAACCTTATCTCATAACCGTGACTAGGAAGGTCATGTGCTGTGAACGAGTTTTGTTCCCGAACGATTCTCCAGACAGGGAGGCAAGGTTATGGCCCGATTTGAAAATTGCTTCTATTCGAATAGATACTTTAAGTAGAATGAAGACTGTGCTCCTACAGACGCCGACCAGGCTCACGTCATCAAAAGAAACGTATGATCTCCAAGTTGCAAGGACAACAGAAGAGATTCATTCATTATTATCAACTAATTCCCCCATACATTTCGCAGAAAAACTGAACGAAATCTTAAATATTTCTGATACCACTGGTGTCTCCAGTGTATTTAAAGCAGTGTTTTCGGGTGCTTTAACTCCATTCAAAGCCATCCTGGGTATTTTTCCAGACTTTGTCCATTCCATTTTTGGTGGACTTCCTCTCCTTTTGGGACTAGTGGCAGGCTTCCTATTTTTGATCCTGTTATTTCGCTATGGCAAACCATGTCACAGACAAAACACCTGCGACAAGGGAAGAAATGATCCTAGCCATTGGCTACCGGGACCGGGTAACTAAAATCCTTGGACTATCCTGGCTTAGAGACCTGAACATGACTTAGTCTCTTTCATTTAGACCAATGTGGCAAAGTTGTGTTATGCCTGTATTAAGGTGCTTGCTATGCGGCGATGAATGCGTGTTGGACACCTGTCTGGCACTACAATCGGATGTGCCAATGGACGCAGATACCTTGTTGGTTCCGGTAACGGCTCATGCATTGTGCTGTCCCCAGCGGCTACCAATCCTGATGACGGCATTCGTGGAGACTTCACCACTACGATTGAGGGGTAGTGAAGTACAAGATGAAAGCAGCATCGATCAGGTACGACCTTCAGTCAGCTATGCTGATCAAAACATCAATGGAGGCAATCATGCTCAGGCTCATGAATGCATGGTAACAACTTTTTCCGAGTTAGTGGAACTTATGCAAGAAGCTGTTGACAGTTTTTTCAACAGTCTAAATAATATGATGTTTTCACCAGAGCAGCAGGAATAACTTTGAGCAAATTAGCACTTGGAGTTCCCTACATCCTGAATTTGGCCTTCAACTTTTTAAAGAAAAACGATATGAAAAATTTTCTCATCATTGTTCAGACTGCAAGAACTTTTTCCCCAATTCCAAAATATTTACGATTTTTGGGACACTTATCTTCTGCTTAAAGTAGACATTATTCTTAGAGAACTGAATTTCTATTTTAGGTAGTCATGAGACATTAGCTATCCTCTAGCACTGTTATACAAAACTTTATGATTGTGATGAAATGGTCTCGCACCTTTTTTTTTTCTGTATTAAGAGCCATTTCATGTGTAGTTCTCGCATTTTATTCATGCTGAATTTAACATATGCTTTATATGAGTAGCATTATTAGACTGCTTGTGCATATAGTATACGTGATAGTACATGTGATTGTGTTTCGTATATTTTATAAATTCCAATTTTTCGGAATACATATAAATGTATTTTGGGGTGGTACGGTATACACAAACGCTACTGGTTTCACTATGCCTAGATTTGTAAATATGGACATAGTCTACGTGGAGTGGGTGTGATGTATTCCTATAGGTACTGTATCGATTCCCCTATTTCTGACCCTGGTTTGGTTAATAATTAACTAGCAGCCATCCAACGGTGCAAAAACCGTTATCTGATTAAGCCACACCACGGCACAGAAGCGCGTTATCTGATTAGGTCATAACGCATGCCATCTAATTAGACAAGCGATATTCCTCCAGCCCCTGATAAGGCATACGGAGTTCTCAAAACAAATCAAACCTACAGCGACCTGGGAAATTCCCATAGCCATTGTTTTGATTTCACCGAGAACTTCAGCAAAAGAATGTGCGAACGAGCCCGTTCATATGACATCCTTATTGACGTATATATGTCCATCCTTACGTCAATCTCGGCACCTTTCAGGTATAAATATTACCGACATTGCCTTAAGCAAACACATGCGGTGGTGACGAGATTGGAGCAGCGAGACGTGCTGAGGAGCCCAGCAGAGAGCGAAGCCCACAGGCGCTGCCCCGCCTTCCTGACGCGCTGAGAACAAGACGCTGTCTTTCTCCTGCTGAGAAATCCAGCTCCGGCGCTTCCAAGCAGCCCTCGCAGGCAGCTGGAATATCAAGACCTGGGATAAGAGATACCAGCCCTCCATCATTCTAGATCTCAGGTACAGAACTGAATAACCCCTCGCAGAGAATTCTCTAGTCAGTCCCTTGGCAAAACAAACTTAACTTAAACTGCTACTTATCTACTCCCGCCCACATATTAGGCTTAGGTCAGGTACACTGGGGTAGGTATGGTTAGAAGCACCAGTTGAGTATGATTAGTCAAATGTATATATGTATGTATCTATTTTATCCATTTTAAAGTATCATATGGCTCAGAAACCATATCAATGCTTTTACAGTATTATTTTATAATTCTGTCTCTACTGTATGCACTTTACTTAACTACAAGTATTGCAATAATAGCGATTCATTTCTCTTGTATGAGAAAGGAGACTGATCAATAAATAACATCTTTTTATTGAACACGCCCGTCTCTTCCTTTTCTCTACAATCTGGTGAAACTAAGAATGCACTGAACTGACTGAGTAAAATAAGTTGTCTTTTGTTTTCACACGACTCTAGAGATACACTCTTGATTAGGGGAGAGCAAAGTTGTCATGTTCTATGGTTGTCAGAAACTAAATCCCTTCTTGTCTATCCAGGGAGGTTAAAATCCTCCCTGCCTATTCGAGAAAGTTTCTAGTGAACTCTGAGCTAGCTGGCAAACACAAAACTTTAAGTCTAATATCGTCGGTAGAAGACCTAGTTAACCTCTGCCCTAGGTCTATACTATTGAAGATATTATTCCAATGCGCAGAGCCTATTGGGATAATAGGAACTACACTACACTACCAAAGTAATCCATAAAGTAATCAACTGTAATTTCATATGAAAACCCATTGAGCTCAACGCTGGAGTGTGTTTCAGAACTGTGTTGCTTATTAGCTAACCTGTGATTATTGTGAGTACAAACTTGTTGCTCATCTGCAAAGTATTTACAGGAGAGTACTCGTAACGTGAAAAGTATATTTTTATAACTCTTGGTTTTAAAAACAACCATATCTTTGGATATACAAACAATTGGCCTAGAGTTCAGTCCTTGAGTGTGTGAAACCTTTTGCTGACTGAGTGTGTACATCAAATGCTTTGCACTGTCCTCTGGTACTGCCTTACTGCTCAAACAAGCTACCACTTTGGAGAGTAAGGTCAGTTCTGACTTTAACCTCTGTCATACCTCTGGGGCTGGTGGACTCTATACACACTGTACCTCCTTCTAGTCCAGTATATATAGAGCCGCTTTCTCACAGTGGACATTTCTAGAAGATCTTTGTCCCCAAGCCTGCAGTCTTTGTTGCAACCGGAGAATCCCTATTTAAATAAGCAGGGCACCCGATGGCAAAACAGCACCCTGCACCCAGCCTCCCATGCGCTACTGTTGGTGTACTTTTGGTGCTAACTCGGCTCTCCCTTTCCCTTGAACCTAACACCAGGAGCTTTGCTCCCACAACCCTGTGGCCTGCTCATGAGTTGTCACCAACCGGAGGCCCACCTATCTCCCATTGGATAACATTGAGCCTCAGCACTCTCCATCCTAATGAAGCCCGGGGTGCTCCAAGAGTGCATCCTTGACCCTGGGGGAACCTTCGTTCTAACCCCAGAATGCCAACTCCCACAAACGTGTACTTACCTGAAAACCATTAACTTTATTTCTCTCCTTAGGAATACATTGACTGATTTGCCTTGAAAATTGTTCTAAGTGTGGAGTTGGTTTGTATGAAACATTGAAAAACTGCAAATGTACCAACACCGATTTACTTACTTTTCCTCTAGGCATATCACACTAAGTAGAAAAAGTAACTTAAAAAGTAATCTAAAAAGTAATCTGTAAAGTAACTGAAAAGTAATTTTGAAACATTGACATACCAGTAAATCAATCAAATTCATTTGAACCTGCATTCAACTGTAAAACATTGCATAAGATTTTGAAAAGCATTTATTTCACTTACTTGCTTCAGGCTTGGCTTGGTTCTAGAAACAAAATAACAATATTTTTGATACAAACAAATTGGTTTGAGTTTAGTCTTTGAGTGTGTGACATCATTTGCTGGTGTGTGCAACAAATGCTTAACACTACCCTCTGATAAAGCCTTACCACTCGCCCACACTACCACAAATAGAGAGTAAGGTGCTATCCACTTTTACCTCTGCCTACCTTTGTGCTTCCACTGGACTCTGTGCACACTATACCCCATTTTGGTATAGTATATACAGAGCCAGCTTCCTACAGTCCCCACCTGCCAAATTTCGAAATAACCGGCAACTGTCACTCATTTGAAATGAGTGGCAGAAATTGCCGTCATGGTTGTTCGTGTCAATGCTTTTTTAAGTTTGACGTACTGATCCATCAACATGACAGATTCGCCCGTCGAATGTTTATTTTTGTTTTTAAAAAGAAAAGCCTGAAGCGGTAATCTCCCATGCGATGGGTCATTACGCAGTTTTTACTGCCCCTTATCGCAAGGGTTTTTCTGGTGGCGATGGGCAGGGAAATTAATCGAGATGGGTGGACATAGAGGTGAGCCTCTGACAGTCCTTACTCCGCCAGGGGACTAGTATGTTGGAACGAGGTATGCTTACTACCAAGATATGAATCAAGCCTTATGTCTTGAATTCATTGATTTAAGGATAAGTACACTTCAGTCAAATATGACCTTCAAAGGGAGCCCTTCTTAAAGTGAATCCTTCTCGAATATGAATAACATGCTGCTTGCGTTATAAAAACTCAATGTCTGAGGCCACATTGAAAGTGCCTTTGTGAACATTCCAATATGACACATAACAACAAATGGGTTAAAAGATGCCACCATTGCTTAACTAATATTGAGGAGACACTGTCCTCAGTTTGAGGTACGGCCCATTCATAAAAAATATACATTAAAGAAACCAATAGGTCAACCTTTTTGTTAGTGGAAGTGTTTTGTAATAGTTGGGTGACTGTGTGTGTGTTTTGTCACAAGCTGTCTTAGACAGAAAATTCCATAGTGTAGCAACATCTTAGACTGCAAAGGCATGGAAGCTGGGACTAAGACCTCATTGCTGAACAGACTGCATTAGTTAAGCTGTACTAAAAAACAATGTTGTGAAAAGGAGTCAAAAGATGATGTTTGTGTTGTAAGCGATGAGCTTAAAAAGCATGGACAACAGAATGTTGAATAGAAGATACTTTGGCAAATTATGGCCTCCAAAATGCCCACACGTCCTAATCAGAAAAGCCATACATCTGTAAAGTAAAGGACTGCTTTAGCCCCCCCCCCCCTCTCCGCAAAACCTAATTGGTAAATAAGTGGCACAAAGTTACCATCCTCAAAATGGCAACAGCCTTTACCCCAGAAGAAAAACGGTAATAACAAATTTAACCCACTCTCTGCACCACTTCTAATTTGTACTATTTGAAGAATTGATAGCACAAATTGGCTGTGTGTAGCCAATTTAAAAAACAATATTGAGATGTCGTCCACTTGTATACACCCTGGACATGGGCCCTGCTAAGAAGGAGTTATTATATTTCTAATACTAATCACAATTATCTGGATGGAGCCGCACTCTAAGATGTTATTGACATCATACTGTCGTTCTAGTATTGAGCCTTGGCTCATGGAGCTGCAAATATTTTACATAGATTTTTCAAACACTTGCCTCACATAAGTAAAATAAACGCTTTTGCATTTGCATTTTTGTGAAAAAAATATGAAAATTATTGAATAAAATGAAATAGAAAAAATCAACACTATTTACGTATGATTTCCTATTTTAAGAATATCATTCATATCCGCCCGGCTTTTTAAAAATGTTTGTGAGATCCATTGATTCTCTTAAAATGTATTCAGAAGAAGCCATATTACTTTCAGCAAAAACAGAAGCAGGGTGAAATGAACGGTACACACACTGAATGAAGAATTACAAACGAGCAGAATTAATATTTTCACTTTTCTAAAATATCAAATTCAGAGAAAATGAGTTGATGTGAATTTCAGACTGGGAAAGTGGTTCTGTTAAAAACGTGTAGTGCTGTAATTAAGGTTTTGTTGTGTTAAGTACATTTAAAGTGGTAGGCACCTTCACATTCTGACTGTGGAGCGCCTTGTACGGATGAATGTGACTGGAATCAACCAATATCTTCAGTGGGCTGAGCCCCTTCGCGGCAAATGGTGATAAATTGGAACACTTGGTCTATTGCTTAGATTTGCACTTCTGTGAACCGCTCAGGATAATTTGTGATAAATTAAGGATGTTTCTTCGTTTTACCTTCTACACCCAGGTCATTAGGAGTAAGCCCTGTGTTCAGAGTGATGAATGGGCGAAAGGTTGTCTAATCAGCAACTATTGTAACAATTTATCAATACCTCCGAAAAAAACGCAAAATGCCACCAACCTGTTCTATTTGTATGATTAACGAACGGGAGGAAAGCGCTGAATTTGTGTGAAGATGCCAATCTTGCGCTTCAGATACCTGGTCCCAGGGAGATGTGCTTTTAAGGTTCTTGACCTTGTACATGAGCACGTGATCCTAGAAAGCTCTGCAAACTTTCCCAGGCACTTAGAAATCTGTACGTACTTTGGTGGGATTACCTTTCTTGTAGGCTTTGCGCTTCTGTAACATGTCTTAGCTGTGATTGTTAATGCAGTGGTGAAAGAAAGGTATAAAAACAGAAACAAATTCTGCCAACAACAGTATCATTTGAATATATCATTATGCGGAATAAGCCATGACCTAAACATATTAATTGAACAGAAACATGTGTACAGTGATAATGAAAGCACTGTGTGATATATTTTCCCTGGGCTGGGTGGAACTTCAGAATGTGGCTGGCCATCATAAAAAATATGGACATACCTCTCTCGTCCTCACTACTATTATACTATTGTATTTTCAATTACTACTTCTCTGATTTGGAGTTGTTCAGAGCTTAGATCTGAGACTTTACATTGAATACAAAGACATTGGAGTGGTTTCAATTGACAACCGCGATTTCATCCATATATCACTGATCTTATCGATGTGTGAGATAGTGGAATAAAAAAACCTTCAAAGAAATAAACTTTTAAAAAGGAAAACTTTCAGAAGTTGACCTAAAAAATAACTCATAAGAATCATAAGAATTATCTACGCAAAAGATGAAAGTAAGGGAAGAATAATATTCTTTAAAGACCTTGTTAGCAAGTTTGTTGGTAAAAACTGCTAAACTCAGACATTCTTAGTGTTCGCAGTGGCAAGGATCCCCTTCCGGGGATAGGAGGTTTCTGGAAGGAAGAGGCTATCGATGGCTTTCCCCATTGAGAGGAACAGTCAGCTAGAAACGGATCATCAGCAGACTGCAGGCAGAGCTGTGTCGGTTCTTTTTAGGGAGAGGTAGACGAGAAAGCAGTGCCTGACCAGGTGGACTCCACTAGCTCTGACACCAACAGAGGTAGGAGGTAGGCGATATATGGGGGCACACCTGTGGAGGGTATTTCTGGATAGGCGCTCCGAAGCTTAGCAAAGACAGTGGAGAGGGGAGTCAGCCAGCAGACACACAAACATTCGAACCATAGGGAGATTTTCGTGAAGTGAGAGATGAGGCAGAAGGGGGAGAAGTGGGAAGAGACGGCTGAGAAGGTGGACAGGTTAGAGAAAGACGGAAAAGAGGGGTGTGAGAGCTCTGAAATATTACACACCACAGTTAAGAAATCGATACCCTCTGACCCCAAGATAAAATAAAAGAAGTCTTCGCTAAAGAAGAGGGTGAAGGACCCCAAAGTAAAAATTACCCCATTCCTCCAAATGTACTTCAAAGTTCTACCAAAGATCCTAATTCTAGGTGAAAGCCCGATGACGGGCATGAAAATTGGCCAGGAGAAAGACACCACGAGATGGCTAGCATCTCCTGAAAGCCACCTAGATGATCTCGGTAAGGTGGGCCACAGAGACGGAGTAGCAATACCTCGGATAAATACCGATACCAACACAGACAATCAGCATTCCATTTAAAATCCAGATAGCTTAGACCCTATTTCTGAAGGCCCCGCACAGGGTCCTAACCACCTGCAGAAGGAGGATGCATCAGTTGGATCACTCTTAGTAGTTTTATCAGTGGAAATCAAAAGCAGGTTTGAAATATCAGAGTTAAGCATGGGCGTAAAATCCGTTCCGCTCGCGGATTTTGCGGATTTTCGGCAAATTTGCAATCCGCAAACTCTCGCGAACTTGCCGAAAATTCGTAAATCCGTGCGAAGCGGATTTTTTGCTTGGTCGCACTTGCCAACTAGAATACTATACAATTTTGCGAGAGTAAACACTTGCGAACACGTAGATGCAGCGGGCAGCGACAATCTCGCAATTTCGAGATTGCAAAATTTGCAATTTCGCACAAGAAATCCACCAGCAGGCAGCATAAACCTTGAAAATTATGATTTTTATCAGAATAACTCCTCAGGTTGACATTTGCCTGCACTTTTTTTTTGCAAGGAGTCCATTTTGGGGGGGGGGGAGGAAGGAAGTGCCCCACAGTCTCCAACTTCCTGTTCCTGTCCAGCAGGCTCCTCCCAGTGCTTTCTTCATGTGCTGGTCACTTTGATTTGGATCTGACCTGGAAGGATTACTTTTTGTGGATGCTGCTGGATATTTGGATTTTTGCAAAACTGAAAGCACTCAGCAGGTGCAAACGTTCAATCTTATCATTAGTAACCATTCCCTGTAGTGCCTGGAAGGATTACTTTTTGTGGATGCTGCTGGATATTTGGATTTTTGCAAAACTGAAAGCACTCAGCAGGTGCAAAAGTTCAATCTTATCATTAGTAACCATTCCCTGTAGTGCTTCCTGAGGGGCCCCTTCAGAGTTCAGTTGCCTACTTGCAACTATTCTATGACCCTGCTCTGACCCTCACAGCAGGCTCAGAGAATAGCTACAAGTATACAACAAAGGTCCTGTTAAAAAAATTACACTGCAACAGAAAGCAATTACAGATAAGGAAGCAGGTGCCAGCCAGGAAGTTCAAATTCAGTGACACATTAATCAGCCCCTAATTCATTCATGTCAGTTGAGGCAGGGCAAGTGTGCTTTTCCCCCCATAATTTACAGTGATGAACTAGAGGGTGGCATGGGTGAGCCAGAGGGTGGCATGGGTGAGCCAGAGGGTGGCAGTGGTGAAACAGAGGGTGGCAGTGGTGAAACAGAGGGTGCTGTGATGAACCAGACGTAGAAACAACATGGTCGCGACCGTTGCTACCCGACAAGTAAGTTCGCGTTTGCGAACTGGTAAAAAAACCTTGCGGAATGGCAGAAACACTTGCGAACACAAAAAAAAATGAATCCGCAAAATTCGCGAGAGTTCGCGGATTTTGCGGATTGCGAATCCGTAAATACGCAATTTCGCGGATTGCCAATTCGCAAAATCCGCCCATGCTTAATCAGAGTCCAATCAGTTGGATATAAAGAAGGCCTGTGAAGTAATGGAAAGGAAGATAGATGACCTCAGCAGCAGAACGACAGCATTAGAGGAGGAGGTCAAAGAGCTCAGGGAAAAGGTACAGGCAAGCTGCGCTGAAATAGACAAACTAAGGACTGCAGAGAAAGAGAATTTGGATAGAGTGAAATGGCTGGAAAATTTCTAGAGACAAAATAATCTGAATATCCTGAAAGTACCTGAAGGTAGAGAGGGTGATGATATTAAATCATATGTAGTAAAACTGATCAAGAATAAGCTCCAGATGGAGGAGTCAGAAGAGGAGATAGCAAAAGACATACAACATGCCCACAGGGATCCTTTCAGACTTAATACAAACAGGTATAAACCTAGGAAAATTGTAATTAATTTTCTAATGTATTCTCTGAAAGAGAAAATACTGTCAAAAGCCCTGGGGATGAAATCTATTGAGGTGGATGGTGCTAGATACAAGATCAGATCAGATGTTTCAGCTTCCACCTCTAATAGGCAGTGGGAGTTGGGACAAAGGGTCGATAGGTTAAAGACCTTAGGAGCCTCAGTACAGCTGGAATCCCCTGCTTTTTTAAAGGTTATGTTAAAGAACAAGATGCACATCTTCCATTCTGTAGACAAGTTGGATGACTTTATCAAAAACTTACAACCGGGGGGGCTAGACCTCTCTCCTGAATAGTATCACACTATTATTACACTATTAGGATAGGGCGTAAAATCCTTTCTCCTATCCCAAGGGTATGAATTTAGTAAACTTAATAAAAAAGTAATGGCAAAATTCATTCAGGTATAACTTTACACTTTATATCTACTTTCAATAACACGTACACTCGGGGGGGGGAACACTCATATGGCCTTGGGTCATGTAGAAAGAGGGGAGGGTTTCCCATGGGGAGGGTTTTTTTGGGGAGCACGGGGGAGGGGGAGCAGTGGGAAAAAATACAAAACAATCCTTTTTTGCCTCTATATTGTTTTAAGTATTGATTAGGTCTTTGGAATCATTGTGCTGGATTCTTGATCTCCTAGGAAGATGGGTGAGAAGAGAGGGAACACAATAAAAATCCTGTTGTGGAATGTTAATGGTCTCAGGGTACGAGGGAGGCGCGACAAAATTCTACAATATCTGAAGGATTGTTCAGCCCAGATTATCATTGTGCAGGAGATCCATCTAACAGAGGAGGAGGACCTGTATCTTTTTAGGGCCAAAAACTGCATCTCTCAGTTAACTTACACATCCCATACGGCTGTAACAAAGGGTTTGGCAATTTCAGCAAAGAGAGGGGCACAGGTGGTTTTTGGGGCCCAGATTTCTGACAAAGCTGGAAGGTGGTTAATTGGTAAAGCCAAGATCTTGGGTCAGGCCTTTACTCTAGTGGGATATTATGGTCCAAACAAAGGCAACGTCTCTCCTTTAGGAGATCTGCTAGCAGAATTTGTAGAAGCTCCCGACCCAATCATCATGGCAGGGGACTTTAATGCTATTCTACAACAATCCCTAGATAGAACTTCACATAGCAGTGCATGTGTCAATCCAAACATGTCCAAGTTTATTGGGCAAATAATGGCCCAGCTGGGGCTCTGTGACATCTGGAGACAGAAGGCAGGGAGAATAAAAGGCTTTACCTTTTATAATAAAAAATACAGGCACTAGTCGAGGATAGACTTCTTCCTCATTGACAGTAATCTGGCAGATTGTATTCAGAAGGTTGAGCATGTGGGAGTTCATCTGTCGGATCACTCAGCTGTGATCTCATATTTGAAGTCATATGAGAGAATACCCTACTCCAGATGGACCATAGACCGCACAATTCTTCAAAAAGAAGTCATAGCAGCACTATCTAAGGAGACAGAATATTTTTTCCACCTTAATCAGGGGTCAGCAGCACATGGAATAATTTCGGAGGCTTATAATGCCTTTCTGAGGGGAAGATTAGGGGCTTTGGCTGCTGAAAAAAGATGCAGTTACCACAAAGAGGTGTCAACAGTTGAGGTACAGGTTCTGGCCCTATAGGCGAAGAAGCTCAGGAAAGTCTGCTAAAAAAAAGTGCAGGAAGCTAAATCTAATCTGGCAGTAATCCTACAAGAAAGGGTGAGAAAAAAATGGGAGGCCAATAGATTGGCACATTTTGAATATAGTGAAGGCTGCAGCAAGCTGCTGGCCTGGAAGGACAAAAAGGATCAGGTGGAAAACAGGATTGACCAGGTCAAATGCGAACATACTGGTGACCTTATTAGTGATAATAGGGAGATTGAGCATGCTTTTCACAGCTATTACAGCAGGGTTTGTCAGAAGATCTAAAACCCACCCAGATGAGGTCGAAGCTTGGTTGGGACAGGGCTTAAGAAATACCCTTTCAGTAGAGAAGAGCAGGCAGTTGAATTGGGAGATTGGGGAAGGGGAAGTAGAGATTGCATTAAGAGAAGGCAAGAAAGAAAAAGCCCCTGGTCCCGACGGCTTGCCCCTTGAGGTATATAAAGCCCTGGCTAGTGCACTAAAACCTATCTTTGTAGAATTCTTTCACGATTTCTTTAAGAATGGTGGGGCCAAAATGCCAGCATCATGGGACGAGGCTAACATCTCCCTAATCCTGAAGCTAGGCAAATGCCCAAACAATTGTGATTCGTATCAGCCAATATCTTTGCTAAATTGTGATTATAAGATCTTTGCAAAGATATTGGCCGGCAGGTTAAATGGACCCATGGCGGAGATGGTCCATATGGATCAAAAAGGGTTTATTCGGGGTAGGTCTCTGAAGGAGCTGACTTTCTTGTTGATAGGCTCGATTGACCTGACATCCGCTTATGAGCTTCCACTTGCGGTAATAGATTTAGATGCCACTAAAGCTTTCAACCTGGTAAATTGGATCTTTTTACAGACTATGGCAAATTCTGTAAATCTTGACCGAAATTTTTGTAGAACACTGGAGGCCATCTACAGGACGCCAAAAGCTAGAGTGCTGGTTAATGGCTCCCTGACAGATCTTGTCCTCATTAGTAGGGGAACGAGACAGGGGTGTCCCTTATCGCCACTACTATTCAATTTATATACTGAGCCCCTAGCCAGGAAATTAAGGGAAGATTTAGAGATCGTACCTTCCCAAAATGAGGGCTGGTGCAAGAGACTGGGCCTCTACGGAGACAATATTCTCAGCTTTACAACCAATCTACAAAGCACCTTGAGTCTCATTACAACAGACTTTGGGAAAATCTCGGGCTATGAAATAAATAGGAATAAGACGGAGGTTATGTCCTGGAATTTGGAAGCAGTGGAAGCAGCCAATAGGGAGGCAATTAGGTATTTGGGACTCATGATTCCTCAAGACATCTCTAAATTAACCAAAGTCAATCTGGAGAAGGCAAAAAAAGAGATCAATGGGCTCCTAAAAATCTGGGCACACCTTCAACTTACCTTACTAGGCTGGGAAAAATTAGTAAAAATGATGATCCTCCCCAAATTAACTTTCTTGTTTGACACTATTCCCCTCCCTTTTGAAAAGGAAGCCCTTAAAATGCTGCAAGGTCAAATCAGTAGCTTTCTCTGGTCAAGCACGGGTCCCAGAATAGCCTGGAAGAAATTAAGAAGGCGGGTGGAGAAAGGGGGCTTAGCACAACCAGAACTGCTATTTTATTCATGGGCTTTTTTATTAAAGAACGGGAAAATGCTGCTGAACACACCCACAACTTCGGAGATTGGGAGATTGTTCTGAGTAATGTCAAGGCAGGAGCCAGGTGGTAGTGTTGGCTTCATGTTGAAATATGCAGACCCTAAATATTTCAATAAAGTCAGGTTAAAGATCTTGAGAGGCCTGGCTGAGACCTGGTATAGGGTCAGAAAAGCCTTAAAAATACCATACTACAGCCAAGTGGCTCCTATTTGGGATTCGCATGGCTCACCAGTCTGGACAAAAGATGCACTGGCTCAACCCTTGAGAGAGGCAGGTCTAACAAGATGGAACCATATTACACATAATGGTCTTTTAATAAGCTGGGAAACGTGTAACCATCTCTCGGAACAGCAAGTGCCCAGATTTAAATTTATGCAAATACAAAGTTGGTTCCAAGATCCAGGCACAGCGATAGGAAGGTCAAACGAACTGGAGGGCAGACTTTTGGATGAGGCTGTACTTAAAAAGGAGCTCGCAATAATATATTGGCTGATGGTGGAATTGGAAGATGGGGCTTTTACACTGCCAACGGAACTGCGGGGAAGATGCTTGCCGGAGTCTTCGCTGGAAAATAAGTGGCAAGTTTCAATGTGTATGTTGTTTGAAATAGTAAAACCAGCACACCTAAGAAGAAATCACCTTTTCTCCATCCACAGAACCTACTGGACGCCTCAGAGGCTGTCAAAGGTTGGGAGCAGAGGAGACCTGGCTTGCCCTAAGTGTGGTAGTCCTAAAGAGGATGATGTACATCTGTTTGTGGAATGTCCTGAGATTCAGCCATTCTGGAACGATGTGAGTAGGGTTTTGTCTACTGTGCTGGATATGGACATTAAGGTAAGCGTCTTGTTGGTTATTTTTGGATGTGTAGATTCCCCCATAAGAATAACAGATAACAAAGCAAGGCTGCTTTTTTAGTCTATGTTGTTGGTAAACGGAGAAATTTGCAAACAGTGGATAGCTGTATCCCCTCCCAGGTTTTTCAATTAAATATGTTACCAGTTTGGATATGAAGGCCATTAAAAAGCATGATTTTTGGTCTCCCTTCACAGAGTGATGTGAGCAACAAATGAACAACGAAGTCCAATGATTACGCCTTCTCTGCCTCGCCTGGCTATCTGGTCTCCCTCTGCTTCCCATTCTGTGCTTCAGCTCATGGGGGACAGCAGAGGAGCGATAGCGAGGGAGCATAGGATGGAAGACGGTGCTTCAAACGATGTCAGAAAAGGCTGAAGCCCGTGTCTCCCTTTCGTATTTCTGTCTCCCTGCTTCCAGCCCAAAAGGGCCTGATGCTCCAGTCACAGGTGCAAATGGAATGGTGTTTTTAGAGCCAAATGAGGATAAAAAAAAACATAAGTAAGTGCCCACTTTCAGAACTTGAAATTTCTGGATTGAGAAAATAAATATTTACAGTGCAGAAACAGCCAAACAACACAGAAGGATCACAGGATATCCACAAAGGACTACAACACTTTATTTCTTTGTGGGAGTGAGCCAACATTCATTTTGTGTGAACAAAGCACCTTAAAAGAAGACAAACAGAATCCAATGTGATCCATTGATTTCACTTAGTAATCAAAAGCAGAAAACCTCCAAACTCTTCAATGATGGACCCCAGGAAAGTGAGGAAGTACCCGTTAATGGAACGTGAGCTGCGGGTCGTTTTCAAAAAGTTGACAAGACTCCATGATGATGTAAAGTGCCATCTCATGCTGAAAATGACACAAAATACAAACAAGAATATGCTTTGGAAGGAGATAACTGACAGAGGGCTAGATGTAGGTGGGCAAATACCGGTCAGTAACGGACGAAAATCGGTAAATTCCCCGTTACCGACCAATATTTAGCCCTTTGGGATGTAGGAGGCTGGAATTAAGGATTTGGTAATTTACCGATTCCTTAATTTAAGGAATCGGTAAATTACCGAATCCTTAAATCCTATGTAGGGAGCACTCAAGTGAGTGCATTTTTGGTTTAAGGATTCGTTATTTACCACCAACTACAAGTTGGTGGTAAATAACAAATACCTTTAAAAAAGCAATTTTGTGCTTTTGTAAAAGTGCCATGTGGCCGACATACGTATGTGCGCCACATGTGCACACATGCACAATTCAGGGGTGCAACAGGGTGTCAATGTGACACCCTGCCACCCTTGAATATGCTCCCTCTATTTCCGATTCAGTATTTACCGAATAGGTAATAGTGAATGGCTTCCCATTCATTCCTATGGTCCTCCAGGCCCATAGGAATGAATGGGAAGGTATTCCTTATTACCAATTCGGTAAATACCGAATCGGTAATAATGAATATTACCGAATCGGTAAAATCTACCGATTCTTTACCTACATTCTATTTACCGATTCTAAAATATGGAATCGGTAAAATTCGATATTTAGGAAAATATCAACACAATGTTAAGAACATTAAAAATAGCTTCCAAACATTTCAATCTTAGGTACTTAAGTGAGTTGCCAGCCACAAGCATGAAAGCATGGAAATTGGTGGTAGTTCTTCATCTCATCTTTACCTCAAGCTTCGGGAAGAAAAATGATCATCATTCTCAATATGATTGAAGTGGAAGACATGAAAGAAGATCTTGAGATTGGGGAGTTCCAAGGTAGAAGTCACAGGAGTTGGGTATTCAGTCAAAATATTAATGAAAAATATTGTGAGGCAGGAATATTGTATCAAAAATATTGTCACCTCAAAAACGTCATGGGACGGAATAAAGAAGGTAAGAATGTTGTTTTTTCAATATCATATGTATGATTGTTTTTATTTTGGTAGTTGTATAAAACATTGTTTTTAAAATTCTTTAGTATATATTAGTTATTATTTTACTGCAAGGTGTTATTAGTGTGATAAAGTCTGATAGTTTTATTTGTTTAATATGGTTTATATTTTATGATGTGAAATGCAATGTAATAAATAATGTTTAATTTTGTATTTATTATTAGGGTATTGGGTTTGCCGGGGATTACAATGAAAAGTTATTTAAAATATACATTTTTATTTTTAAATATTTTATATTAATTAAGCTATTAATTGATAATTGTGCAAATTACTTAATTGATTATTTGTTTTATTAACTATTCATTTTTAGTAAATTGTTTATCTGATTATACATTTTTAAAAACATTATTTGTTTTATTCCATCATTTGTAAATATTGATGTTTTTCATTATGAAGAAAATAATTGTTTATGTAGTAGAGAGGGAAGTGGATTAATTTTCAATATGTTACACTTTATATGCATACATTATTTATTTTGTAACATGAACTGTGTATTTTTCTTTTCATTTTATTTTATTTCTGTAGAATGAATATATTTTGTTTCAAACATTTATATATAGTTTTATGTTTATACATTTTTTTTACATTTAGGAGTTTGAATGATTAATCAAACCCTTATAAAGCCAACATGTTGTCCTTAGGGCCATTCAGATTGCAGTGAGAGTAGTAAAGCTAACACCTCCAAAGTCCCACGCTTTCCCTTGTTTTTGTTTACATTGGAGTATGAATAGAAAATGTGATGCCTCCATACTCCAACACCTTGCCTCCAGTTGCTAGGATTAAAGTGTGAATAGTAAATTTAACCCCCTCCAAAATCCATCACGGTCCCTGCTGTTAATCAGGCTGAAGTGGGAATAGTGAATCTAGCCCCTTCAAAGTGCAACATTTTCCCTGCTAATGCTCAGATTGGAATAGGGATAGTAAGTCTTAGCCCAACAAAGTTCAACACTTTCCATGCTTTTGCTTATGTTGAAGTGGGAATAGTAAATCTAAATCCCCTTCCTGCACCCAAATCCAATGTCTTTAAAGTCTAGCACGCAATCTACTAATGTTTCATTTGGATTTTTTTAATAGTTCGTAATTTAATTTGATATTTCAATTTTCATGTTTTTAAATTGCTATATGTTATTGTCATATCTATACTTGTTTATTTTAATATTTTTATTATTATGAATAATGTAAAGGTACAAACATTGCAGAAGCTGGCGATAATTTTTACTCACTATCAGAGGCTTCCTCAGATGAGGGCTCTATTCTGAGCAAGGATGGGATTGATTACAGCGATGTTGAAGGAAGTAGCCCAGAGGTCGCAGTGGGTGAGAACAATATATCGCCAAATTGTAGTGTAACCACCATCAAAAGGATAACAATGAAAAAAGGGTCATCACAGAGGACACCAGAAGACCCAGCAACATCAAGGGAAGATATGAGCGGATTTCTTGCAGCCAAGATATCTGTTCAAGATGGTGGAGAAGAAGCACTAAACCCTGTGGCTAATCATGGTTCACAGGATATTACATTGGTAACAATCTATGAAACAATGATGGGCCACAGAGCCGAGAGCAAAGCTGAGAATGCTCGCATGCAAGCAACCTGTAGTAAAGTCAAAAACGCTGTTCGGCGGGCAATAAAACTAGGGACAGAAACTGAGTCACTGAGGCAGAAGCTCGGATATCTGCCCTAGAGCATCACGCTGCGGCTCAGAAAGAAGAACTTGATTCAATCAAAGCTCATAGGGATGACTTGACTTTTAAGCTATCCGAACTTGAAAACCATTCACGCAGAAATAATTTGCGCTTCTTGGGGGTATCTGAGAAATTGGAGGGCGCAGATGTTCGCAAATTTATTGCCGAGCTATTGAAAGAGGCCTTTCCAGAACTGACAACCTGGGATTGGGCCAGAGAGATTCAGTTGGGCCTGCAGGTTTCCGTTTTCGATTAAAGAAAACCAGGAAGGAACAGAGGATCTGCCTAGGGCGATTCTAGTGTCCTTTAACAACTTTTTGGCAAGGGAGGATATTTATGCTTTGGCGAGACCGGATAAGAAAGCATCTGCTAAAAATTGTAAATTTTTTGTAAGGCCAGATTTCTGCCAGGCAACAGTTTCCAAGCGCTGGCATTTGAGACAACTTATCCCGGGCTTTCAGCAGAAAGGGGCGGTGGTTTATCTTCAAAACCCGGCCAAATTAAAAGTCATACTAAAAGGGAAAACCAAGTTTTTTTGGTCAGAGATCCAGGCTAAAGAGTATCTGGAATCTATATAGTGAGTGAATTAAGGCGTGATAGCCTAGGTTCAAGTTATTGGTTAAGAGACCGGACTGGTCTTGCAGGGGGGAAGGCCCTTTTCGTTTCTTAGGGGGGTTGCTGAAGGGGGCTAGGTTATCTCTGTTCTTTTGCTCTTTCACTTTTCATAGTAATACCAGCAGACTGCGGTATAAGGCGGTGGGCTTTTTCCCCCCCCCCCCCAGGTCTCAGGAGACAATAGGGGGAGTACACGGCACTCCATCAATGCAGGGACTAACAGTCCTTGGGCCTCATATGCTGGGAAGGATGGGTGGAGGGGCGGGGGGGTAGGGCAGGGCGGGGTGGGAGGCGTTGGGGAGGTATCTGGGGTTTTGGTGGTGGGGGGGGAAAAAAGACAGCAGCAGGCATGGTGGTCGAGGCAATGGGTTGTTTAATCTATAAGGTTGGGATAAGTCAAGCAAAACACCTCAATAAGGAGAAAAGATCCGAGGAAGAATGGCCTAACAGAGTTTTATTTGGTTCTTTAAGTACGGAATATGGCGTCAACAAGAGAAAGGGATAGGAAGTTTAAGGTATGCACCCTAAACATTTGTGGTCTAAATGACCCGAGAAAACGCCAAGTGTTAGCCAAATTAGTTCAGATATTACGTATGGATATACTTTGTCTACAGGAAACTCACGTGGCCTGGGCCAATAGGGATTATCTAAAAAATATGGGATTGGAGCTGGTCGTTTGTTCTAAACAAACAGGTATTAAAAGGGGGGTGGCGATACTCAAAAAACGGGGAGTAGGGGAATGTAAAAAGACACTGTCAGATAAATGGGGTCGTTGGGCCATTGCCGAAATGAAGTTGGGATAACATAGATTTACAATCTGTAATGCTTATGGCCCAAATCTGGATGATGCAGAGCTTTTTAATTTTTTAAATCTTGAACTGGCGCAATGGATTACACCTGCATTGTTGGTTGGAGATCTCAATATTAATATTGATGTTGACCTGCCTATAAGATCTAACCAAGTGTATCCTGGTAGAAAGAAGTTAACATATATAGCAATACGGCAATTGTGTTTTGATCATGGTTTATATGACGTGTGGCAGGCGAAGCACCCCGCTGATCCAGGATTTACTTTTTTTTCAGCTCCACATTCAAAATTCGCCCGTTTAGATTATGTTTTCTCCACTTCCGAATTTTTACCTAAAATTAATATAGAAATATGCCCAAAATTGGTTTCCGATCATAATCCAGTGGTAATCGACCTGGCGTTGGAATTAGAGGGACAATCAGAACCTTCCTCATGGTCTTTTGACCGAAAACTGTTACTAGATGAAGAGTACTGTCAGTATATGTCCCAAACCATCCAGGTTTTTTTAAAATATAAATAAAGGTACAGCAGCACAGGAAATAGTTTGGGACGCATTTAAATCCGTTGTTCGCGGTGAGACTATACGTTTTTCTTCATTTAGGAGTAAACAGTTGCACTTTTAACAATGGCATGAGTTCAACCAGATTCTACAGGCAGAGGAAAAACTGGCTGAGGTCATAAGACTTGGGGTTAATGTAGAAGTACGAAATCAAGCTCAAAAAGACCTTACTATTAAAAGGGCAAACGTGTATGCCCACATTGCTGAACAAACGGCACACAACTATGTACAACAGAAGAAAGCAGCATATGAATTTGGGGAAAAAACAGGTAGAATACTGGCAAAAAGAGCAAGAGAGAAAGCGGTGTACAATGAGATATCGAGAATTATGGACGTGCAGGGGGTCATGCAGGAGACCAAGGAAGGCGTGTTGACTGCCTTCCAAGAGTATTATCAACAGCTATATAGCAAGGACACCATGATTGATTCTGCCGCGGCGGATCTGTATTTAAATGATGTACCTCCGGTGACCCTCACTGACGCTCAATACGAAACATTGATTCAGAAAAGGGGGTGGTGATGAACAGAGTGTCTGAATTAAGCAGACCACTCTTACCCAGTCCAAAGATCAGGGCTTGATCCATCACCGTTTTTTAGCTCACTGCACCATCCCAGCTCAGAACTTGGCTATATGCAAATTAGTCTGTTCCTGTCCCAGTGCATGATGGGAACAGGGCAAACCAAACTACCAAGCCAATTCTTATACTGGGAAGGAAACAAGCTTCCGGGGACCGGTTTCTGCCATTTCAGGCGTCGTCGGCCCGGCTTGCTTGAATCCTGATGGTGCAATGAGCAAGGGACTCACATCTGAGTATACCCTTCCACGCTTATGGTGGACAAAATGATTCAGAAAAGGGGGTGGTGATGAACAGAGTGCCTGAATTAAGCAGACCACTCTTACCCAGTCCAAAGATCAGGGCTTTATCCATCACCGTTTTTTAGCTCACTGCACCATCCCAGCTCAGAACTTGGCTATATGCAAATTAGTCTGTTCCTGTCCCAGTGCATGATGGGAACAGGGCAAACCAAACTACCAAGCCAATTCTTATACTGGGAAGGAAACAAGCTTCCGGGGACCGGTTTCTGCCATTTCAGGCGTCGTCGGCCCGGCTTGCTTGAATCCTGATGGTGCAATGAGCAAGGGACTCACATCTGAGTATACCCTTCCACGCTTATGGTGGACAAAATGATTCAGAAAAGGGGGTGGTGATGAACAGAGTGCCTGAATTGAGCAGACCACTCTTACCCAGTCCAAAGATCAGGGCTTGATCCATCACCGTTTTTTAGCTCACTGCACCATCCCAGCTCAGAACTTGGCTATATGCAAATTAGTCTGTTCCTGTCCCAGTGCATGATGGGAACAGGGCAAACCAAACTACCAAGCCAATTCTTATACTGGGAAGGAAACAAGCTTCCGGGGACCGGTTTCTTCCATTTCAGCCGTCGTCGGCCCGGCTTGCTTGAATCCTGATGGTGCAATGAGCAAGGGACTCACATCTGAGTATACCCTTCCACGCTTATGGTGGACAAAATGATTCAGAAAAGGGGGTGGTGATGAACAGAGTGCCTGAATTAAGCAGACCACTCTTACCCAGTCCAAAGATCAGGGCTTGATCCATCACCGTTTTTTAGCTCACTGCACCATCCCAGCTCAGAACTTGGCTATATGCAAATTAGTCTGTTCCTGTCCCAGTGCATGATGGGAACAGGGCAAACCAAACTACCAAGCCAATTCTTATACTGGGAAGGAAACAAGCTTCCGGGGACCGGTTTCTGCCATTTCAGGCGTCGTCGGCCCGGCTTGCTTGAATCCTGATGGTGCAATGAGCAAGGGACTCACATCTGAGTATACCCTTCCACGCTTATGGTGGACAAAATGATTCAGAAAAGGGGGTGGTGATGAACAGAGTGCCTGAATTGAGCAGACCACTCTTACCCAGTCCAAAGATCAGGGCTTGATCCATCACCGTTTTTTAGCTCACTGCACCATCCCAGCTCAGAACTTGGCTATATGCAAATTAGTCTGTTCCTGTCCCAGTGCATGATGGGAACAGGGCAAACCAAACTACCAAGCCAATTCTTATACTGGGAAGGAAACAAGCTTCCGGGGACCGGTTTCTTCCATTTCAGCCGTCGTCGGCCCGGCTTGCTTGAATCCTGATGGTGCAATGAGCAAGGGACTCACATCTGAGTATACCCTTCCACGCTTATGGTGGACAAAATGATTCAGAAAAGGGGGTGGTGATGAACAGAGTGCCTGAATTAAGCAGACCACTCTTACCCAGTCCAAAGATCAGGGCTTGATCCATCACCGTTTTTTAGCTCACTGCACCATCCCAGCTCAGAACTTGGCTATATGCAAATTAGTCTGTTCCTGTCCCAGTGCATGATGGGAACAGGGCAAACCAAACTACCAAGCCAATTCTTATACTGGGAAGGAAACAAGCTTCCGGGGACCGGTTTCTGCCATTTCAGGCGTTGTCGGCCCGGCTTGCTTGAATCCTGATGGTGCAATGAGCAAGGGACTCACATCTGAGTATACCCTTCCACGCTTATGGTGGACAAAATGATTCAGAAAAGGGGGTGGTGATGAACAGAGTGCCTGAATTAAGCAGACCACTCTTACCCAGTCCAAAGATCAGGGCTTGATCCATCACCGTTTTTTAGCTCACTGCACCATCCCAGCTCAGAACTTGGCTATATGCAAATTAGTCTGTTCCTGTCCCAGTGCATGATGGGAACAGGGCAAACCAAACTACCAAGCCAATTCTTATACTGGGAAGGAAACAAGGGCCAGGGACAGACTAATTTGCATATAGCCAGGTTCTGAGCTGGGATGGGGCAGTGAGCTAAATAACGGTGATGGATCAAGCCCTGATCTTTGGACTGGGTAAGAGTGGTCTGCTTAATTCAGACACTCTGTTCATCACCACCCCCTTTTCTGAATCGTTTTTGGCCACTATAGGTGTGGCAGGGTATACTCAGACATGAGTCCCTTGCTCACTGCTGAATCAGAATTCAAGCAAGCCGGGCCGACGACGGCTGAAATGCCAGAAACCGGTCCCCGGAAGCTTGTCTGCTTTCTGGTGAAGAATTGGCTTGGTAGTTTGGTCTGCCCTGTTCCCATGATGCACTGGGCCAGGGACAGACTAATTTGCATATAGCCAGGTTCTGAGCTGGGATGGGGCAGTGAGCTAAATAACGGTGATGGATCAAGCCCTGATCTTTGGACTGGGTAAGAGTGGTCTGCTTAATTCAGACACTCTGTTCATCACCACCCCCTTTTCTGAATCGTTTTTGGCCACTATAGGTGTGGCAGGGTATACTCAGACATGAGTCCCTTGCTCACTGCTTCATCAGAATTCAAGCAAGCCGGGCCGACGACGGCTGAAATGCCAGAAACCGGTACCCGGAAGCTTGTCTCCTTTCTGGTGAAGAATTGGCTTGGTAGTTTGGTCTGCCCTGTTCCCATGATGCACTGGGCCAGGGACAGACTAATTTGCATATAGCCAGGTTCTGAGCTGGGATGGGGCAGTGAGCTAAATAACGGTGATGGATCAAGCCCTGATCTTTGGACTGGGTAAGAGTGGTCTGCTTAATTCAGACACTCTGTTCATCACCACCCCCTTTTCTGAATCGTTTTTGGCCACTATAGGTGTGGCAGGGTATACTCAGACATGAGTCCCTTGCTCCATCAGAATTCAAGCAAGCCGGGCCGACGACGGCTGAAATGCCAGAAACCGGTCCCCGGAAGCTTGTCTCCTTTCTGGTGAAGAATTGGCTTGGTAGTTTGGTCTGCCCTGTTCCCATGATGCACTGGGCCAGGGACAGACTAATTTGCATATAGCCAGGTTCTGAGCTGGGATGGGGCAGTGAGCTAAATAACGGTGATGGATCAAGCCCTGATCTTTGGACTGGGTAAGAGTGGTCTGCTTAATTCAGACACTCTGTTCATCACCACCCCCTTTTCTGAATCGTTTTTGGCCACTATAGGTGTGGCAGGGTATACTCAGACATGAGTCCCTTGCTCACTGCTCCATCAGAATTCAAGCAAGCCGGGCCGACGACGGCTGAAATGCCAGAAACCGGTCCCCGGAAGCTTGTCTCCTTTCTGGTGAAGAATTGGCTTGGTAGTTTGGTCTGCCCTGTTCCCATGATGCACTGGGCCAGGGACAGACTAATTTGCATATAGCCAGGTTCTGAGCTGGGATGGGGCAGTGAGCTAAATAACGGTGATGGATCAAGCCCTGATCTTTGGACTGGGTAAGAGTGGTCTGCTTAATTCAGACACTCTGTTCATCACCACCCCCTTTTCTGAATCGTTTTTGGCCACTATAGGTGTGGCAGGGTATACTCAGACATGAGTCCCTTGCTCACTGCTCCATCAGAATTCAAGCAAGCCGGGCCGACGACGGCTGAAATGCCAGAAACCGGTCCCCGGAAGCTTGTCTCCTTTCTGGTGAAGAATTGGCTTGGTAGTTTGGTCTGCCCTGTTCCCATGATGCACTGGGCCAGGGACAGACTAATTTGCATATAGCCAGGTTCTGAGCTGGGATGGGGCAGTGAGCTAAATAACGGTGATGGATCAAGCCCTGATCTTTGGACTGGGTAAGAGTGGTCTGCTTAATTCAGACACTCTGTTCATCACCACCCCCTTTTCTGAATCGTTTTTGGCCACTATAGGTGTGGCAGGGTATACTCAGACATGAGTCCCTTGCTCAATGCTCCATCAGAATTCAAGCAAGCCGGGCCGACGACGGCTGAAATGCCAGAAACCGGTCCCCGGAAGCTTGTCTCCTTTCTGGTGAAGAATTGGCTTGGTAGTTTGGTCTGCCCTGTTCCCATGATGCACTGGGCCAGGGACAGACTAATTTGCATATAGCCAGGTTCTGAGCTGGGATGGGGCAGTGAGCTAAATAACGGTGATGGATCAAGCCCTGATATTTGGACTGGGTAAGAGTGGTCTGCTTAATTCAGACACTCTGTTCATCACCACCCCCTTTTCTGAATCGTTTTTGGCCACTATAGGTGTGGCAGGGTATACTCAGACATGAGTCCCTTGCTCACTGCTCCATCAGAATTCAAGCAAGCCGGGCCGACGACGGCTGAAATGCCAGAAACCGGTCCCCGGAAGCTTGTCTCCTTTCTGGTGAAGAATTGGCTTGGTAGTTTGGTCTGCCCTGTTCCCATGATGCACTGGGCCAGGGACAGACTAATTTGCATATAGCCAGGTTCTGAGCTGGGAAGGGGCAGTGAGCTAAATAACGGTGATGGATCAAGCCCTGATCTTTGGACTGGGTAAGAGTGGTCTGCTTAATTCAGACACTCTGTTCATCACCACCCCCTTTTCTGAATCGTTTTTGGCCACTATAGGTGTGGCAGGGTATACTCAGACATGAGTCCCTTGCTCACTGCTCCATCAGAATTCAAGCAAGCCGGGCCGACGACGGCTGAAATGCCAGAAACCGGTCCCCGGAAGCTTGTCTCCTTTCTGGTGAAGAATTGGCTTGGTAGTTTGGTCTGCCCTGTTCCCATGATGCACTGGGCCAGGGACAGACTAATTTGCATATAGCCAGGTTTCGAGCTGGGATGGGGCAGTGAGCTAAATAACGGTGATGGATCAAGCCCTGATCTTTGGACTGGGTAAGAGTGGTCTGCTTAATTCAGACACTCTGTTCATCACCACCCCCTTTTCTGAATCGTTTTTGGCCACTATAGGTGTGGCAGGGTATACTCAGACATGAGTCCCTTGCTCACTGCTCCATCAGAATTCAAGCAAGCCGGGCCGACGACGGCTGAAATGCCAGAAACCGGTCCCCGGAAGCTTGTCTCCTTTCTGGTGAAGAATTGGCTTGGTAGTTTGGTCTGCCCTGTTCCCATGATGCACTGGGCCAGGGACAGACTAATTTGCATATAGCCAGGTTCTGAGCTGGGATGGGGCAGTGAGCTAAATAACGGTGATGGATCAAGCCCTGATCTTTGGACTGGGTAAGAGTGGTCTGCTTAATTCAGACACTCTGTTCATCACCACCCCCTTTTCTGAATCGTTTTTGGCCACTATAGGTGTGGCAGGGTATACTCAGACATGAGTCCCTTGCTCAATGCTCCATCAGAATTCAAGCAAGCCGGGCCGACGACGGCTGAAATGCCAGAAACCGGTCCCCGGAAGCTTGTCTCCTTTCTGGTGAAGAATTGGCTTGGTAGTTTGGTCTGCCCTGTTCCCATGATGCACTGGGCCAGGGACAGACTAATTTGCATATAGCCAGGTTCTGAGCTGGGATGGGGCAGTGAGCTAAATAACGGTGATGGATCAAGCCCTGATATTTGGACTGGGTAAGAGTGGTCTGCTTAATTCAGACACTCTGTTCATCACCACCCCCTTTTCTGAATCGTTTTTGGCCACTATAGGTGTGGCAGGGTATACTCAGACATGAGTCCCTTGCTCACTGCTCCATCAGAATTCAAGCAAGCCGGGCCGACGACGGCTGAAATGCCAGAAACCGGTCCCCGGAAGCTTGTCTCCTTTCTGGTGAAGAATTGGCTTGGTAGTTTGGTCTGCCCTGTTCCCATGATGCACTGGGCCAGGGACAGACTAATTTGCATATAGCCAGGTTCTGAGCTGGGATGGGGCAGTGAGCTAAATAACGGTGATGGATCAAGCCCTGATCTTTGGACTGGGTAAGAGTGGTCTGCTTAATTCAGACACTCTGTTCATCACCACCCCCTTTTCTGAATCAATACGAAACATTATCGGCACCACCACACTGGGGAGAAATTGAGATCGCAATTAACGGGCTAGCTCAGGGGAAAGCTATGGGGCCTGATAATATTCCCTTGGAGTTTTACAGGAAATGTAGAAATATATTAAGCGACGAATTAGTAACAGTATGCCAGCAAGCCTTCCTGGGAAAGACCCCGCACTCTTGGGCAGAAGCCACTATTGTGGTGTTTCAAAAGAAAGGCAAAAGAGAGGATGAATTGGGGTCCTTTAGACCTATATCACTTCTTAATTCTGATAGTAAAATATACTGAAAAGTGATTGCTAATCGTCTAAACAAACTGATGCCAGAATTTGTCTCTCCTCGACAACATGGCTTCATACTGGGTAGAAGCACCACAGACCACATAAGGCGTATAATTTTGCTGTTGGATTGGTCGGAGGGGTCTTGCTTCCCGGTCGGCGTGGCCCTGTTGGACGCCGAAAAAGCGTTCGACAGGGTCACGTGGACTTTTTTGTGGTCAGTTTTGATAAAAAAAGTCCTTCCAAAAGAACTAGTTAAGGCTGTAAAATCATTGTATTCGCAGCCATCTGCTGTGATCCGGATTTCAGGGAAGACTTCTGGCAGGGTGCTGATAGCAAGGGGGACGAGACAGGGTTGTCCCTGTTCCCCCTTGCTGTTTGCGATGTATATTGACCCGTTTATTAACAAAGTGGAAATGAATCCAACAATCAAACCCGTTCAGATTCACAATATGGATTTTAAAGTTTGCGCATATGCAGACGACATCGCTATAGTTACATCTGAAATTGCTAGTGCATTGCCGAACATAGTGAAATCTGCTGAGGAATTTGGCCAGCACTCTGGATACAAATTAAATATTGATAAGACACAGCTTATCCACTCGACGGCTGGCCGCCCAGATAGTATAAAGTTTGCTAAAGAGGCGACCTATTTAGGAATCAAGATTACTCCTAAAACGGAAGATATCATACCTATTAATCTAGATCCTATAATTGGATCTTTTAATAAATTACTCGAACGTATAAATAATTTGAAGCTTTATCTCTTAGGGCGCAGTAACGCGATAAAAATGCTTATTCTTCCTAAGTTTCTGTATTTGTTTCGGTCTATTCCCTTTATGATTTCATCTGGTTATTTTGTTCGCATAGAAAGAATGTGCTCGAGATTCCTCTGGGGGTACCATCGTGCTAGGAGAGCATATAAATATTGTGCATTACCTAGAGAGAGAGGGGGATGGGGCATCCCATACTTTCAGTTTTACCATTGGTGTGCATTATTGCAACATATGGGATTCTTAATATTTCCGGAAGACCCCACAGTTGAGTTTCTGAAGCTTTCTATATATGAAATGCTTTTGGGTACAGAGGCTAAGCCGTGTCTAACCCGTATCATCGAACCTAGCTACCACAAAAAAACTAAATTTAAGATTTTTGTAGCGGCATATTACATATGGAGGAATGTAAAAAAGAGGTTCTGCTTTGGCCCAAACATTAATGTCTATACACCTTTGAGGGGGTTGCACTTTTTTACCTGATCTACTTAAAGACGGGGTGATACAGAGGTGGCATAACTTGGGGATATGCACATATGGGGACATGTTTTATGGGAAGGAGTTTGTCACTTTTGAGTATTTAATGAAAGAATATCAGGTTCCCCGTCTTGACTTTTTTAAGTATCTTCAGATTCGAAGTTTTTGCATGATGAAAATTTCAAAATCTACGATCGGGTTAGAGAAGATTGCTTTGCTTGAAGCAATAAAGAGCTCTCAGAAATTAGGGCCTTTATATCAACTATTTGAGGAAACGCTAAAAGATGATCTAGCAATTAGAGCTGATAAATAGCAGAATAAATTGGGTGTAGAGTGTGTCAGCTTAGAGAGAAGTATTGAGATAGCTAGCAATGTATTGCTGAATGGACCCATGATAAGTCAGCACTTCATGTCAATTTTTGAGCTTTATTACACGCCAAGTAAACTAGAAAAATGGAACTGAGGGCGTGGGACGATGTGCAATCGATGTAGTTTATATGCAGCAGATGCTGTTCATATGTTTTCTGAATGTCCTAAACTGGGTCAATTTATTGCCGACATAGAACACTTTGCTTTGAGGAGTTTAGGTATTTTAATTCAACACACGGCTTCACTTGTGATTTTAGGCTATGAGGAGGGGCTGAATCAACAAAGAGCTGGGGTAGAAGAAGGATTCATCTTTTTGCATGTCGGCATACCGATCTTGTATTACTTCTCACTGGCTAGACACTGATCCACCTAATTTTATAATGTGGAAACAAAGCTTTTATCTATGTTTTATTTTGAAACAGCATTATACAAAATGAAAGGTATAAGAAAGAAAACATGTGGCCGACAGCTATGGTCTCCAATTGCTAGTTGGATTGGTTCAGGAGATTACATTTCAAAAGATGGGAGGCGATAAGTTACGGCGGATCAAATTTGCATGAACTGAGTTGATTTGTAATCTATTGTTAAGTGTTTTTCTCTTTTGCCATGTATGTATATCTATTGACCTGTCTGCTGTCAAGAAAATCAATTAAAAAAAAATAAAAATGAATAATGTAAATGTAATTTTAATAATTGTTTACGCATCGTGTTATTTATGTAAATTATACATTATTTTATGTTACAATAATAATTAAAATATTTTTTATATTTATTGTTAATTAGATTTTTTTAAACATTAGTATTATAAATAAAGTACATATTGTGCACTGTGTGAGCATGTGCGTGAAAGAGAGAGTAGGAGATGCATCTATTTACATGATTACCCACAACAATTTTTAGACTAATGCTGCTGGGTTTTGACTCTGTGCACAGGGACTCTGCTAACTAATGCATCTGCTCTGACCTCTAAAACAAGTCAAAATTGGCTAAACTCCAAATTGACATAATGAACTAACTCCATAGTATATAGTATAAAATGTACAAGGGACTGTAAGTTAAATGTCATAAGAAGGCCCAGGTGATGAATTACTCTCCCCTCTGTTCTTTGATTCCGCTTTCCGGGTGTGAAGCAGAGTTTTTTTCCTGTTCACGGACTTGAAATTTATTTTGGCGCTTGCGAGCGACGATATTCGCAGGCCACTAGCATGGCACCAATGTAGTGCCGCTCGCGAACACACTACTCGAGTAGGTTTTGTGTCCGAGAAGCACAAATCTACAATAAGCATTTTCAAGTGGATTTTCTTCCCCAATGGACGGTTGGAGTTGTTTTTTTGTGAGAGCAGCAATTTCTTTTTCCAACAAGAAGGAAGTGCCCAGAGACTCCAATTTCCTGTTCTTGTCCAGCAGGGTCCTTCCAGTGCTTTGATTATCTACTGGTCACTTTTCATTAGGATTTAGAGCTGGAAGGATCACTCTTGTTGTCTGTTGCATATATACCATTAGATTTAAGGACTTTGGATTTAAGATTTCACAAGTATAAGGTCTTGTATAAGGGTGTTGTTCATTTGATTGAAGGCATGTACCAGTCTTTATTTGTATTTTTATACACATTTTCAAATTTATGGTGGTGGGTGGCCTGCAGTCTGAGGTCTGAGTAAGAACGTAGTTATAATGTTGTATTACATTTGTTCTTGTTTTATAAAGGAACAATATTGCACAGTTCAGTACAGTTTTCCATGTTTGTCAAATTTGCAATGTTTATTGTTTTACTATGTGGCCTAGTCTGCCATTGGGCCATCCAGTGTGCAGGCCCAGGCCAGTACTAACTATGGGTGCATGAAACAACTGTATTTGTGGCATATGTTGTTTTAAAACATCATTTAGGGCTGGGATGGCATTGGATTAAATTAAAAATGTTGTGTTTTTTTATTTTTACTTTTTTTGTGTACACAAAATATATGAATGGGGTAATTATTGATGCCTTGGGAGGATGTGTGTTGTTTGTATAGCTCAGTTAATTTTAGTTTTTGGCATTGCTGAATTAATGGTAGTGTTTTCTTCAGTGTTACCATGCCTCTACCATGCCTCCTTTGTCTGTCCAGTGTGCGTGTGTGTGTGTTTGCCATAGGCCTTTATTGATTTGACCTGTTCTCTAGGTCATGTGGCCGGGGGCCATTTTGTGCAGTCTGTGTCCACAGTCTTGAATGTGTCATCTTTGTTCCGCATGATTCCTTGCTCGCTGTTGCTGTTTGGCCATGTGGCTGGCAGCCTCCTTGCTTGCTGTTGTTGTTTGACCATATAGCACTGGCTGGCAGCAATTTTGTGCATCCAGCCAGAGTGCATTTGCCATAGGCTTGCATGTGTTCTTTGTTTCCCATGCATCCTTGCTCATTATTGTTGTTTGACCATGTGACACTAGCTGACCTTTCAGCCGTTTGGTGCATCAAGTCAGTGTGCCTTTGCTATAGGCTTGCATGTGGTCTTTGTTCCCCTTTTTTTTGGAGTCTGTGTCCATAGTCCTGAATGTGTTCTCTTTGTTCCTTTTGCTTCCTTGCTCACTGTTGTTGTTTGGCCATGTGGCTGTCAGCCATTTTGTGTATCCAGTCAATGTGCCTTTGTCATATACTTGCATGTGTTCTTTGTTCCCCTTGCCTGCTTGTTTGCTGTTGTTGTTTGACCATGTGGCACTGGCTGTCAGCCATTTTGTGCATCTAGCCAGTGAGCCTTTGCAATAGCTTGCATGTGTTCTTTGTTTCCCATGCCTCCTTGCTAGCTATTGTTGTTTGACCATGTGGCACTGGCTGGCAGCAATTTTGTACATCCAGCCAGTGTGCCTTTCCCATAAGCTTGCATGTATTCTTTGTTCCCCATTCATCGTTGCTTGCTCCTGTTGGTTGACCATATGACACTGGCTCATCCTCTAATACAAACATCAGCAATTATTGATCTTTTTTAATTTACATTTTTTCCTTAATGCAATTTTTATTTACATTTTATATATTTTATTTTACTTTTTAAAATCTTTTTTAATTATATATTTTTATTTTACTTCATTCAATCCATCCATCCACCCACCCACCCATCCATCCATCCATCCATCCACCCATCCATCCATCCATCCATCCATCCATCCATCCATCCATCCATCCATCGACCATTTGTCCAGAGCAGCACAACAGCATTCAGCTTTTTTAGGGATAATTCCATTTCCTTCTAGAGACCCATCAGCATCATTCTTTTTTCAATGATTATTCCCTTTCACCATGGACCATATTGTCTGCCATATGTAAATGTAAATGTACAGGAATTTATATAGCGCAAATCACCAAGCGGTTTCTAAGCGCTTGCTTAGGGAACCCGTCCTGGTATTCCCCTGAGAGATAACCCCGGCAGGGTATCCGCAAGGTGAAAGCCAGGCATCCCGCCGCGAGGGGCCGTTGTGGAGATTAAGCAAGCTATTGCCCAGAGTCGCAGAGTGTGAACCCGTGAATCGAGTAGGCACCGGAGCGAGAATTGTCGAGTCCATGGACATTTTAGGATTCAAGACCCCGCCGAGCCGGGAATTGAACCCTGGTCCCGGGCTGACCTCTGCTTCCAGGTCTGCCTCCTCTAACCAGTGAGCCACACTTCTCCACTGTATGCCATAGGCATACACTAACTAAGGGTAAGCAGTTAACTCCGCTCCCCCAGTGGGTTCTGTGGAGTTTTAGAACTCTGTGCTCCCTTTTGGTGTGCGAAGTACACAAACACTCTGCACTCGCAGCAGAGCAGAATTTACCGTTGCCACAGTAGTACTAGGTACCTCCCAAATAGTGGCTATCCATGGTGGCACAGCCCGCCAGTCTCTCCTAGCCTCCTCTGCCATCTTGCTGGCTGCTGCACACTGTGCATGAATAGGGAGAAGTCTCTGCTGCTCCAGCTCGGATTCAATTCACTGCAGGTGCCAGCTTAGTGCAGCAGCTAACCCCCAACTCCAAGGACAGCAAGAACTGCAGTGTGCATGTTGTACTGCATTGGAGGCTCTGATGGAAAAACGTAGGAAAAAATAAAAGAGTGAAGTACTAGGAGATGACTGAGTGGGTAAAGGGAAACACACCTTGTGTGTTTGGTTTGCAATGCATTGAACATTTTGTAAGTTCCAAATTAACTGAAGCAGATGCACATTAACACAGCCAATACTGCAGTCACGAATTGCACCATACTGCACTTCGGTCATGGGTGGGCAAATGCCATGGACAGGGAGTGGGTGATGAATAATGATGGGTAGGATACATATCTGCCTTGCTTAACAAATGCAGTGAGCCAAGGGATTAGAACAAAAATGTAAATACCCCCACACTTTGTACCAAGGCATTGATCACCATTAACAAAGTAAGCAAAGTAGGTGAGCAGCATGGTCCTCTCCAGAAGAGCTCCCTTGTTTATTCATCCAATCAATTATTCATTCATCCTTTCATTCTTCTATATTCATCCATAACAACTATGATTTAAGCTTTACTTTCTCTCAGTCAGTCTTTCACCAAAATTTCAAATCCATTATTCATCCAATCAGTATCCACCCTTTGTTTCAAATCCACCCTTTCTTCCAACCACCCTTTCACTCATCCATCTATTTACCGAATACCCACCCATACATCTTTCTACCCACCAAAGCATTCCTTTCACTCACTTATCATTTCACCCATCCTTTCTTTTAATCTTCCGTACTCATATGTGATAGGACCTCATATTTTCCAGCTATACTGCACTGTCAGGAGAACTTCTGGTATACTGGATACATGATATACACAACACATTGGGGTTGGGGGTGAACCATGGCCATGACCACTCTCTCATTAACTGTTAGAGCATGAGCAAGAAAAAGAAAACATTCCCAACAAACATACATGGTGAATATTATTCAAAATACCAGCTTACCTGGGCCTGGCATCGTCACAGTAGACAGTAGAGTACTAAAAATGTGTTCTTAATCTTACAGCACCACAAGATATATAGGAGAGAGGGAAATATTACCAACCAGAAGAAAGCTACAGACTAGTACAGACAGGAAAAAGTCAGCTACCAACAAAAAAAAAACTCTATGAAATAAGGAAAGAAAAGATCATGCAGGGATAACAGTAATTAAACAAAAATTGGATAGGGGAGTTGGCAAAAAATGAGACAGAATAAAAAACATAAACAAGACAAAATTAAAGTTGTAAATAGTGGGCTGAGGTAAAAGTTAGGGAAATAATATTAATATATATTAGGACTTCATGGGCTGAGGAGATCCATCAGAGGTAGCGCTGGTGGTTGGTGTCTCCTCCCCAGCACTTCCAGGACCCACATCTTTACTGCCCCTCTTCTTGCCCTTGGGTACTGATGTAAGAAACAAAGAAGCTAAAAAACATAGATTAGTGGTACAGTTAATCCCCACAACATTATTATAACTGGTAAACACAGTAACATTGTACTTATCTTAATCAGATTGCCTCTAGTCCTAATATCGACTTTCGTTGAATTGGCCATACTAATCCTAAAATGCCTATTTAAAATTTCCTCCCAAAAAAATGCATTTGGAACTAATGCATTGCAATTAATGATCTTTGATTCTGTTCTTGTTTCTCAACCCTCTTGATATACCAACTCAGTCTCGCTTAATTGCAGTTCTCTGGACTGTACGAGCTACATAAAGAAAGTGACAGAGAAAACTAACTCACTGATATCACTAATTCACTATGGTGACAGGAGGACAGAAGAGTCTGCAATGGCTTCCTAAATGACCCTGCCAATTACCGCCTTATCGCGCTCATAGATGTCGAGGCAAAAATGTACGCCTCGAATCTCTTGAGGGCCTTAGAAGACTGGGTTTGTGAGAAAAAAATTCTCCCAATCACGCAGACAGGTTTTAGGTCTGGTACCAACACACTATGCAACCTGCTTGCGTTAAATCTCCTGGTCGACAAAGCAAGGGAGAAAACAACTAAGCTGTATACGTGTTTTGTCGACCTAAAAGCAGCATTCGACACAGTCCCGAGGCAGGCACTATGGCAAAAAATGGCCTCTTGGGACATCCCCCCAATGTTGCTGCAGGCCATTATCAACCTTTACTCGTCTACCTGGGTAAGAATAAAACTAGGCAATGGCGACCGAATATCCGGAAAAATACCCACTCATGTTGGCCTTAAGCAGGGCTGCGTATTGGCACCAACGCTTTTTAACATCTTCACAGCGGACCTCGACAAAAGCATCGCGGAAATAGAAAGCGATCCCCCAAAGCTAGCCCAGCTCAAAATTAGGAGCATACAGTACGCAGACGACATCGTACTGTGCAGTCAGACCCCTATGGGCTTACAACGCGCCATCACGAAGCTCCATGATTACATCAGTGCCCAGGGCTTGCAAATCAATAAAAAAAAAACGAAGATCGTCTGTTTTGCCCTGCGGCCAGGGAAGAAATCTCGTAAATGGAACATCGCAGGCAACACACTTGAGCAGACTGCTTCCTACAAATATCTGGGCATGGTGGTCGATGCCAGGTGGACTCTGAAAGATCATCAACTGTACAGAAAGGCTCAGGCAAATAAGTTACGTTTTGCCTTAAACTTAATAAAAACAAAATTGAATTGTCCATCTAATTCGCACCTGCTGAAGGTAATAGCCGCCACGTTTTTACCATCTCTTACATATGGGTCCGAACTGTTCAGGGGAAAGGATGCAAATTTCTTGAACATACAACAATCAGAGCTGTTCAAATACATTTTTCGGATCCCGAAGTTTGTATCCCAATCACAGATCCGTCTGGAATTTGGCCTATCAAACCTGCACCAAGTCAGACAAGCGGCTATCCTAAAAACATACTGGAAACTAAGAGCAGCCCAAGAAGACACGCTCATGGGCCTCTGCTGGATGGAGATGCAGAACCAGATAAACTCGAAAAACAGCTGGAAAACAGTATGTGAGAATGCCCTGTCAGACCTCAAGCTGGAAAAGGCATGGAACACAATCCAAACCTTCGCGGCTTTTAAAAAAGCGAGCAATGGGGCCGCAAAGCAGATATCATGGCTATCAGACAAAGATGCAACAGCAAAGAAAAAACACGGCTGAACGGTGTTGTCCACGTACGGGAAAATGGCACCGCAACCTTATCTAGTCAACCACATATCCACCGCCGTCCAAAAAATGCTTCTAAATCTACGTTTGGGATCTACCATCTTGAAAGAACACACCCCTCCATGGAAACAAACATGGACGTGCCTTGACTGTAGACTATGTGGACAAAAGGTAGAATCTACGATGCACATATTGTGCATTTGTCCCTTTTTGAAAAACTTGAGACGCTACTATCTCCTTCACGTATACCGTTTCTTCCAAATTAGAACATGCCGCCCGGCCGTTATGCTTGCTCTGAACAGTTATCAACTGCAGACAGCTTGTAGGGCCACCAGATTTTGCCATAAGGCACTGCAGCTGATACAAAACACAGAGAAAAAGGAAACAAAAGGTACGAAGCCGGATGCGTGAAGCATAACGAATAGACTCTCTGAAACATCTTTTTTATAACCAAACCAAACACATGGACTCCCTAGAAACCTTTTTTTCTATTTTTTTTAACTGCCCGAGAACTTGTACTTTTTTTTTTTTTAAATAACAACACGTCTTTTTAATTTAACAATATTGTAAAGGTTTTAATTAACTGTACACAATAAAATGTTTACCCCAGGCTTCCTAAATGATAAGCCAAAACTTGAGCCGACGAGTACGATTCAGTTGCGCCAAGCTTCTAACTAGCTCAAACTGAATCATGTATATTACTAACGGAAATTAAACATAACTCACCTCTGAGTGTGAGCAACCTGCTATTCGTAAAAAAAGTTAGCATTGTAAAACACAAACACAACAAATAATTAATACTCACCAAGCCTTGCAATCTTTACGCCTAGCAGGTCGCGCAGGTCCTACCCCTGGCCAAAGATATCCTCTCAGGGTTGTGTCAGCTGCTGGGTGGTGCACTGGAATTGGCTGACACACCGCACACACTTGCACACCCTCCCCCAATGCAGCCACGCTCCTGCAGGGGGTACTTACCGCCAGGCCTGCCGCCTTCTGCCAGCATGGACGGGAGGTGGTGCTGCACAAAAAAGAACTACTGCTGCCACCTCCGCCTCACAAAAGATTGCCCGGAGCTGCGCCCTTTGGCGGTACCACCGTCTGCAGGGTAGGCTCCTCCTTGCAGTTTCGGTGTTTACCTGTTCGTCCTGCTCTGACATGGTGCTGGGTGGGTAGGAAAAAATAAAAAAACAAGAAAAGGAAGGAAGGAAGGAAGGAAGGAAGTTAGGAAGAAAGGAAGAAAATGAAATGCAAATAAGGAAGTAAAGGAACAGTAACAAAAAAATCATGAATACGTTAAAATACACAGACACAAAAACACACTAATAAAATACATTAAAATGAGAGGTAGGTTAAATAGGAGAGCAGAGGATTGAAAAGATGAGAATTGAGTCAAAAACAGGCCCAGCACCATGAACAGAATAAGAAAACAAGATGGCTGTGACCATTGATGGAGCGAGATAGAAAACAAAATTTTGTTTAAACTCGCGAAGTCACATTTCCATAACATGAATAAAAATATTAATGAATTGTGATATGTTGTGCTAATACAACTTAGATTAAACTTTACACGTGGGGGGACTAACATGTGTGCTCATAAACGTGCATAATTGTTGCATCTTTTAGTTCGTGCAAAATAATAAAATAATTTATTGTTTTCGTTTTTGTCATTACTAACTGCTGCAAACTTAAAAGAAGCATGTGCTTGTTTTGCTTTTCCTTGTCTGTGTGATGTCATTTCTACTATTCTAGGTGCATATGGGTCTCATGGAATAACGGAGACTGGTAGATATAAACGCTGCTTTATTTGTTTGCAATGGCTAGGTAACATTTTGATTAACCGGGTGGGTTAAATAATTAGTGAACCAAGGGGTGGATACAGAATCTATATTATTTCTTACATTAATACTTTTCTTGTGTTTGTTTTATATTAGAAATCATAAGTTGCCTGCTTTTGGGCCTAGTCACTTGAGCCGCAGAAAAGAGCTGACATGTAATTCTGCAGAAAGTCACGAGACGCCCATTCTGAAATAAATTATTCGTCAAAAGCTGCGTTCACAAAGCAAAAACTAATGCTGTCATCATTCTGTCGGACATGGCCAAGGTCGAAAGTGAACATTTTGTCAGTCCTTAACTTGGCATCCGCGGAAGTATAATGAAAGTCAATGGACGCTGCGAGAATGACTTTATACATTTGTTGCAATATGAGGAAGCTTCTGGCTTCACGTGGAAGGAACAATGGTCTCTATGAAAAATGATTTAGTGGAACTTTTTGAAAACTGGGTGACATGTCACTTGTCACTCTCAGCCAATGGGACGTCGAAGATTTCTGAAAACTTTCCTTTGAGTAGTTTAGTTAGCATAGAAAGGTATAAAAAGTCATGCCCTTAGGGATGGGCTGGCTGCTGCTTTCTGACTTTCCGATGAGGGTGATGTGCTGTTGGACTTTGCGTGGAGCACGTAAGAATCCTCAAAGAACTTTACTTTAATTTCTATCTATTTAGCTCAGTTAAGGAATTAGATTTTAGAAATGCTAAACTTTAAATATTCACTTTAAATTTGATTCACTTGCTTAAATTGTATTTTCTCATATTTCTTTACAATCATGCTTGCTTTATTGCTAATAAAATTCATTTATAAAACTATCAACTTATATACCATAATTTAGAAAATAAAATCTTACTTTTGACAAACAAGCTGGTCTTGGTTATTCAGGAGTGTAGGTTACTATTAGCTAGATCTCGTCGCCAATGGTGGTCATCTAAATGGTATAGTTTTATTCTAATGACAACATTCCTTTCGCAGATGTATAAAATGTATATAGTTTGTAGATAATGTGTATATAGATTTAATTTGACCACCTGATTCAGTAGGCCCAAAATATGTCAGGTTTATAAATGGGTCCATATTTAGTATAGAATTTTGTTTATATGTTATGAAGTTGGGTAGCGTAGTTTATGATATATTTTCTATAGGCCGCTGGATCAATTCTCTGGTAGCAGAAATTGATGGTTGCTAAGGGTAACCAAGGTAATATGTTGGTTGCTAAGGGTTACGTTATGGTATGGAAATAGGATCGATGTTTTAACACATGTTAAGTTCGTTTTTCGTGCTATCTGTAAGCTATACCGGTATAGATTGTGTGGCGAGAAATTAGTCACGCAAGCCATCTGTTCTGTTTGTAGTGATATCGCCGAGTATCACAAGAGGTATCGCCGTGTACCATAGTGTTGTCGCCGAGCAGCACAGTTTTAGGGCTAGGTGTGAATCTTGTATAGTGAGGGTTTTCTAAGAAATTAGAGCAGCATGAGAATAGGGACAAAGCGCCTTCCATAAAACTCACTGTGATAAGAGTATTAGTTATATCCGAGCTTGAGTGAAGGGTAAATTAGCGTCGGTACATGATTATCTATAAACAGGTGAGAGTCCTGTACGGATTTCATGTGTGTTTGAAATTAGGGAAATTTCAGTGTGAAAGTGCGAGTTTGAATTGTATTTTATGTTCAAGTGGAACTCTTAGAACTTTCACTTCGCGGTGGGTTCAGAGCAAAGCGAGTTCATAATTATACGCGTTAGAAGGGTGGGGTAAGGTTACTCTACTAACAATTGAATATTATCCTTAGTGTGAATAGCGCCGTCTATTCCGAAGTGTGGATACTTGAATGTATGTAAACTATCCTAAATAGTGAAACGAACAGATGTTGTCTTTATAGTCATCGTTAAAAATTAATTTACACTGAAAAGTGTTCTTAAAATGGCGCTGTGAAAAGATTTTGTGAAGGAGGGGTAAGCGCCAGGAGTGAGAAACGAGAAACCGCAGCTGCTGTGTACGTCACAGAGCCGCGCTGGGATTGGGTGACCTACGTCACAAACTATATTCTGATTGGCTCTTGAGTCTCTGACGGCCTGTGAGCTGATTGGTCCTTGGGAAAATCTCCAAATTTATTGGTTGAGCAGAAAAGTGACGTAGCTCAACTGTCATTGGCTTATTGGTGTGTTTCGCGCACGGATTGGTTGTTTTGCGGAACATCCCGGAAATATTTTACGAACGATTTTGTGAATTAGATTTAACTCTTAAAAATGAGTTATCATTTTAAACATGTTGAGAAAAAGTCAACATTATTTCAGAAGTTCAAGAATTTATTTTCACCTGACAAGAAAATCGAAACGCGAGGTGGTAAACTACTTCATAAGTATAAAACACCTGCAGCGTACATGGAAAGTGAATATGGATATCATACTGTCTTATGGTTCGATAATTGGAAACGTTATACTAAAAATGACGGTGTTTTAACTTGGCCTGATGATGGTTCATTTAATGTAAGAGTCTTAAGAAACTTACGAGAGAAAATGAATGCTCTTGTTCCGAAACCGAGACCAACTCAATTTGAAGCTTTAGTTGAGTGGGAAGACGAGATGTATCAGTTACAAAGAGAAGCTAGCGGAATTAAAAGACCTTCTAAAAATCCATCTTGGAAAAGAGAAACTCATGAAGATAGATTGAGAATGTGGAGACAGGGAAACATGAGTGAAGGATTGTATTTAATTCATGAAATGGTAATGGGTACTCCTACAGGGAAATCTATGGAAAATGAATCTGAGGATGCAGTTATGGAAGAAATATATACAACTGCTAGAAAGAATCAGCCTAATCAGCCTTTGAGACCTCCTAGATCATGGTCTACTCCGGTGGTTTCTACTGAAACTTCACCGAGTGCACCTCCAATTAATGAAGCTCCTAAACTTTATCCAAATAATTGTGAAATCAATGAAACTCCTAGAAGACCAGAATTCGAGAATGCTCGAAATGAAGGTAGACATTTTACAATGACTCCAAGAGCAAGGGAACCTCCAAAAGATTATACAAGAGAGGCAAGAAATGTTGAAGATGTTGATTATAATGAATATATAAGATCAAAGGAAGAACTAATAAAAAGAATGACAAAAGGCATGGAAGCTGTGACAGTTCCAGTAACAATTGGTCCTGTTCAGCCTGTATTTGACCAAAGGGAAACAAACAAAACTGGATTAACTATTCCTTTAAATACAGAAATTCAAAAGGCTGCTGAAAATTTTTATTCAGATTTATCTGAAATAAACACTTCTAAATCAAGAATGCCTGATTTAACCTTTAATGAGGATTTATCTCCAAAAACACCAATGGGTGCTATATCAGATATAGGGAGTCCTGAAGTCAGGGTAACCACACCAAAACTAGATGTGGCCAAATTAAAAGCGAATATCGAAGAATTAATAATTGGAACAATTGGTCCAGATAGTTTAAATTACTATCGAGATGATGAACTACTGTTCATTTGTAAAAGCATTCAGTGGAAAACGAAAAATAAATATGATCAACTAGAGGATCTAGCAGCAGAACTTGAAATCGATGTGAGTAAACAAAAGAATTTTGCAAAGCATTACAGATTAGACTTTTCAGAAAGTGACATTGAGAGTTTAAACTCAATGGGAAGAATAGTTCACATTAAAGATTTGATTGTCTATATCAAAAAGCTAGGAGAACTGAATAAATGGAGAGTAAAATGGACGAAAAAGAAGGAAGATGAAAGATTGGATAAATTGTCAAAACAATTTCCAATGAGAGAAATTGCAGGTGGAGGATATGTTCATGTCCCTTGGTCGAGACAGGACATTCTGTTATTCACAAATGACTTTCCAAAATTGAGGGAAAAACCAGTTGAGTGGTACAGGCAAGTTGATAGATTCATCAAAGTGTCAAAAGTTCTGTGGATTGATTTAGATGGATTTTTTGACATTGTCGTTCCATCTGATCTTTGGACAGAATGCAAAATATCGATTAGTTGGCCAAAATCCGAACCTGAGCGAATTAAAGAAACAGGTGCACCAAATCCACTTGTAATGGATTTTTATGAGAAAGTAATTGTTTGGATGAAAAACAAAATTCCACCCAAAGAAGTCGATTGGGTTAAAATAGAAAGAACAGAACAGGAAACAAAAGAATCAGTTCATTCTTTTTATGAAAGACTACTGTTAATCTTTAAACAATACAGTGGTTATGAAAAATTAGATGAAAAAGACATGAGTCATTTTGTCTATAGATTTGTTTATGGACTAAAACCTGAAATTGGAGAAATGATCAGAAATAGTATTGTCGGATGGCAATCACTATCTGTAGATGATATTCTAAGAAAAGCAAAGTATTGTAGCGATGAAATAGAAGTAAAACAGAAGAAGCTGAAGGAGAAAGCCATGTGGGCTCAGGTAAAGGTGGCTGAGCAACAGATTGCCAGCATGGGAAATAAGAACACTAATTTTGTTCAAACTGGAAATACAAACCAGATACAAGGAAAGTTTAAAGGTAATAATTTCCCAAAGAAATTTAGCCCAAAGATTGAGGAGCTGAAGCAAAGATTACCTTGTTTTAATTGTGGCGAAATTGGACATTGGAGGGACGAGTGTCCTCATCCTCCTAAAAACTTAAAGAATCCCTTATTGAATCCACAGATGCAGAATGGTGTTGACCTGCAGCGACAGCTACAGATGCAACAGGGGTTAAACGAATTTAATATTCAGCGACAGTTACAGCAACAGCAACAACAACAGGTGAATAATCGTCAAGACCAATTGCCACAACCACCTTTTCCGAATTGTGGGGGAGTTCAAAAATATAATCCAAACGTGGGATTTCAGGGAAGTGAACAGGTAATAAAACCACAAAAACAGCAAAAGCAGCAAAGGGTTCAAATGCAAAATGCTTCACAACAATTCTTATTAACAGAAAGTCAGGACAGTGATTCTGATGATTATTGCTGACGGTGCCCGAGAGAGGAGGAAGAGTGTGGTGTTGGAGCCACTCTTGAGGTTGACCAGTCTGGTCCTTTTGTAAACGGGAAAGTTAATGATGTAGACATCACTTTTCTAGTGGACACTGGTGCTACCCGTTCTACTGTTAGATCAGTGGAAATTGAAAACCTACCTCTCTCTGGGGATACCATCCAAGTTGTTGGAGTAAGTAATCAGCAAATTAAAACTGACTTAACTGATCCAGTACCAGTTGAAATTGGAAACTACAGAGACAAACACAGATTTGTGGTTTGTAATAGTAGTCCAGTGAATCTATTAGGTAGAGACATCCTATGTAAAATGAATTGTAGAATATATTGTTCTCCTGATGGAGTTGAGTTACAAACAATGGAGGAAGATGGTTTATACAGAATGACAATGATGATGATAGAAGCAGAAGAAACAAAATTGTTTCCTGCATTTGAAGAAAAAGATCTACCTGAAGAACTCAAAGAAACAGTGAAATCTGAAATATGGGATTTTAGTGGAAATGAGATGGGTCTGATGAAAAACGTAGATCCAGTAAAAATTACATTGAAACAGGGAATAGAATTTCCAAACACTCCACAATATAAAATGAAAACAGAAACAATTGAAGGTATTACACCTATAATTGAAAAATTAATCAAGCAAGGTGTATTAAAGGAAATGAAGAGTAGCTCTTGTAATTCACCAATTATGGGAGTTAAAAAGTCTAACGGAACATTTAGAATCGTACAAGATTTGAGAAAGGTTAATCAAATTGTCGTTCCATGTTGTCCTGTAGTTCCAAATCCAGCAGTAATTCTATTTCAGATTCCACATGATGCTGAATGGTATACAGTCATTGACCTTTGCAATGCATTCTTTACAGTTCCCTTACATCCAGACAGTTATGAAATATTTGCTTTCAGATTCCAAGGTAAGACCCTCGGATGGTCAAGAATCCCTCAGGGCTATACAGAAAGTCCTTCAATCTTTAACGAACTGTTAAAAAGATCATTAGAAGACCTAGACTTACCTGGTAGGTCTACGTTAGTGCAATATATTGATGATTTGTTAATAGCTGCAAAGACAAGAGAAAATTGTGTAACAGACACAATAATTCTGTTAAATCGCCTTGCAGAAGAAGGACATAAAGTGTCCCCAGCGAAACTACAGTTTTGCAAACAAGAAGTAAAATATCTTGGTCACAGAATTGCAAAGGGAAAAAGACAAGTAACAATAGAGAGAATAAAAATGATTCAAGCAATGTTACCACCAAGAACACAAAGACAAGTCAGAATGTTCTTGGGAATGGTAGGTTACTGTCGACAATGGATAAGTGGATTTTCAGTAATTGCAAAACCACTACAAAGACTGACAAAGTCAGATGTAAAAGATCCAATTATTCTCAATGATGCTGAGATGGAATCTTTTGAGAACCTGAAAAAGAGCTTATGCCAAGCTCCTGCTTTAGGTATGCCAAATTATGAAAAAGATTTTGAACTGTATTGCAGTGAGAGAGAAGGATGTGCATTATCTGTGTTAATTCAGAGACATGGAAATTTAAAGAAACCTATTGCATACTTCTCTGCAGTTCTTGATCCAATTGCAAAAGCATTACCAGGTTGTTTGAAAGCAGTTGCAGCTACAAGTATCAGCCTTGAACAAAGTGAAGGAATCATTATGGGATTTCCTGTGAAAGTTTTTGTGCCTCATTCAGTTGAAATATTACTGACAAGAGGTAAGACTCAACATTTAACAAGTAGCAGATTGACAAAGTATGAGAAAATCATACTGGGAGCAGATAATGTTTCGATTTCAAGATGTTTGAATCTGAATCCTTCTACATTACTGCCTGATTCTGAAATTGTTGATGACATTGAAACAGAACATGAATGTTTAGATGTCATGGAATTCTGTACTAAACCAAGAAAAGACATCAAAGACAGACCTTTATCTGAATCGGATTTTGTCTACTTTGTAGATGGCTCATGCTTAAGATCCGAAGGAGGTGTCTTGAAAGCTTCATACTCAGTTTGTACAGTCGTAGATGTTGAAGAAGCATCATGTCTTGAAGGAGTTCGTTCAGCACAAGTGGCTGAATTGATTGCTTTAATTCGTGCATGTGAAATATCAAAGGATATAAGAGTTACCATCATTACTGATAGTCAGTATGGGTACGGAGTTGTGCATGATTATGGACAACTCTGGTCACAGAGAGGATACATGACATCAACAGGATCACCAATTAAAAATGCAGTTTTCATAAGGAGATTAATTGAAGCAATACAATTGCCAAAAGAAATTGCCATTGTTAAATGTGCAGCGCACACTAGAGGAACTGATTATATTTCCAAGGGAAATGCCTTCGCAGATGAAACAGCTAAATACTGCGCAAGGAAAAATTATTCATACAATCGGGAGAGGAGTAAAGAAACTGATTCAAATTCATTAATGCTAACAACTGTTGTAGAAACATGGCATGAGATTAGAGATTTACAAAACGAAGCAGAAGATGATGAAAAGGACTTATGGTTAAGATCAGATTGTAGACCACGTGAAGAAGATGGAGTGTGGGTTTACAAAGATGGCAGAGTAGTCTTACCAAATTGCTTGATTGCTGACATGGCTAGATTATATCATGGTCCAGCACATCTAGGAAGAGATTCTATGGTCAGACTTTTCAGAGAAACATGGTTCAATACCAAGTTTAGAACTATTGCTGAATCTTTTTGTCAAAGGTGTTTGTCATGCCAACAAATGAATCCAAACAGAAAATCAGTGGTGGGGACAGGAATAATTGGTCGAGAAGGTGGTCCCTTTACCAGGTTACAAATGGATTTCATTGAAATGCCCTTACACAATTGTTTGAAATATGTGCTTGTAATTGTGTGCTTATTTTCAAGATGGGTAGAGGCTTTTCCTACACGACATTGTGATTCAATTACAGTAGCAAAACTAATGCTCAGAGAAATCATCCCAAGGTACGGTTTTCCAGTCACTATTGAGAGTGATGGAGGAAGCCATTTTGATAACAAACTGATGAAGTTAATTTGTGAAGCTTTGAGCATTGAGCAGAAAATACACTGTGCATACAGACCAGAGGCATCAGGAGTAGTTGAACAAATAAATGGAACAATCAAAAACAGAATTGGAAAAATGTGTCTTGAAACAGGTATAAAGTGGACTGATGCTCTTCCACTTGTTTTGATGTCATTAAGAAGTACACCAGATAAAAAGACAGGTTTGAGTCCTCATGAAATTTTAATGGGAAGAGTTATGAGACAAGCATTTGTACCTGTAGGTAAACTGTTGAGCATAAATGACAGTGCAATTTTGGATTACTGTAAAAGGTTATCTGATATGGTAACTTCTGTGTCTAATCAGGTGGGAACTGAAGCTCAATCAAATGAAAAAGTTTTGACTCATGATCTGAGACCTGGCGATTGGGTCAGAACGAAAGTGCATCGGAGAAGGAATTGTCTAGCTCCTAGATGGCAGAAACCTAGGCAGATAATCTTGATCACTACTAATGCTGTAAAGTGCAGAGGATTGAAACGTTGGATACATCCTAGTCATACTATTCCAGTACCAACTCCTGAGAGTTCTGATGTTGAAAGTGATACCACAGAAGATTCTGATTCTGAAGCAGAAGGCAAAACAGAAGGTGAAGTAATTCCAGATTCTGAAGATCGACAAGAAAGTCGACATCTGGAAACTGTGCCAGTGAATGGAAATTTGACAAGAAAAGACTTGGAAATAATTGAAATAGATTCTGAAGGTGAAGAGAATCTGTTAAAAGGAAAGATAACTGAAGATTCGGTTGTCTCTATTGAAGACAAAGAAGCTGAACAAAAAGAAGTTTCAGACCAGGAGAGTATCGAAAGGCAGAGAACAAACTCTGAAGTAAGGAACAAAAATCCGAAATCTGGGAAGTTGGAGGTAATTGAGGAAGAGGAGGAGAACGAATTACCAAGTACCAGTGATGGAAGACAAAGTGAAGTTCCTGAAGGAGTGAAATTGCCGAATAGAGAAGTTCCTGAGTCAATTGAAATTTCAGACTACGAAACTGAAGAAAGTGACGTGGAAGGTGAAAGTGAAAACGGAAAGAAAAGGACTTGGAAGTCAGAATCAAATAATTCTGAACCAAAGAAGAAGTACGTGAGAAAAGCAGACTACTGGCCAGGTGGAAGATTGAGAGTCAGATTGATCAAAAAGCCAAAAGAACAAGTTGAAGAAATCAGTAGTCAAAAGAGTCCTGGAAAAGAAGTTGGAGTTGGAAGGAAAATTGAAGTGATATCGAGAAAAGGGAAGAGAATAATAAGACCTAACCAAAAATACAAGTCTCCTGAATGGACTTACTTAGTAATTCCACCTGTTATTGACATATATGATAGTAGTGAAGAAGAAAACGAAATCCAAGAAATTAGTGACAATGATTGAAGTACAGAAATATTAAATTGGCAAAAGGCTGAAGAGAATTTGTTAGTTGACACAAGGTCGAAGAAAAACTGTTTAGTTGAAGAAAACTTATATATGACATAAGGTCGAAGAAATCTTGTTTAGGGTTTTAAAAAAAAAAAAAAAAAAAAAAAAATAAATATTTTAAAAGGGGGGTGTAAATATAAATTTAGAATTTTAAAATTTATTTTTATTTTTTGAGGCTAAAACTAATCAAAAATGCCTTATGTTAAGGAGAGCACTTCAAAGTGTTCTGTTTTTAAAAGATGCTGTAAGATGACTCTGGTATGTCTGCTCATTTTAGTTCTGCTCTGGTTGGTTCTAGCTGTGATTATCCCTTTAGAAATGAATAGAGAATTACACAAAGTTAATTTAACAAGCAAAGCTCTGGTTAGTCAAATTAAACATAGTGCGTCTGCAAAAGTTATTGATCATCAGCCTAACATTCATCAAGATAAATTAATTGGTGATTTTTCGAGTAATACATTCACAAAGCTATTGAGTGAATATGTTAAGGTAATGGATGCAAAAGACTGCTATGTCTGTGTTAAATTACCTGCTTCTGTTTCTGAGGGAGTAACATATAACATGCTTCCTCTCACTTATGCTGTAACATGTAGTGTATTAACTAGTTTATTTTATCAAACTGGACGTTTAGAATATTACTATTCAAATTATGATGAAATTTTTGCTAATATTAAGATTGATAACGTTTTAAATAAGCATAAGAAAGCAAAACAAATGAGAGAATTTTTCCTTGTTACTAATGAACTCACTTATGAGTATGCTTACAAGAATAATCTAACATGTAAATTAAGTGCTGAAGGAAAGAAATTTTTGAACATGGTTGAGGAGAGAAGAGCAATTTATAAGAGAAATGAATTAGTCAAGCAGACTAAGTCAGCCTTCTGGCAAAAAGAGGATGAGAGATTAAATGGCAAAATGCTTGAAAATATTGCAATTCACATAGACAAACCAGTTAGTGGAAAACTTTGCATTAGAAGAGATAATACACTTTTTGATAATTACTTTGTAGGTGCAAGTAACTGTGAAGATACTTATCAGATTATGGGAGGTTGGGGATTTAAAGGTGGAAAAGATCCTATCTTTCCTGGGATTTATTTTGTTTGTGGTGACAAAGCCTACTACAACCTTCCAGACCATTGGTATGGAACTTGTTATGTGGGAATTGTTTTTCCTAAAGTGTTTCATGTTGACAGAGATTCAGAAGGATTGTTTAAAATTCATAATTATGTAAATAGAGCTAAAAGAGAAACTTTTACCGAAGTTCTGGGAGATATTTTTCAAGCTGTAATACCTTTTGTTGGTATAACCCTAAATGCAGGGAGAATCAGAAAATTGTCCACTATAGTTGATAGATTATCAACTGACACAGCTGATGGATTTCAATTAGTGAATGTTGAAGTTATTGCAATTAGATCTATGGTAATTCAAGACCGTCTTGCTTTAGACATACTCCTAGCAAAAGAGGGAGGAGTCTGTGGCATTTTACATGTTCAACATTGCTGTACATATATACCTGATGAAAGTAAGAATATTGAAATGTATATTAAGAATATTACACAAATGCATTCAGAGATAATTCCTTTAGAAGAAGAAGATTTTACAGGGAAACTTTCAAAAAGGTTTCAAGCAATTAAAAACTGGTTTCATAATATCGGAAGTTCAATTCTTGGCAAGATTCTGGCACCTTTGATTATAATAGTATTCATTTTTATTTTGACCAAATTAGGTTGTTTGTTACATAAAAGAAAGAAACAGTTGAAAGAAAAGAAAAGAATTTATAAACTCAGAAAAGAAGAAGAAAGGGAGATCGAATTACAGGAGTTACATAGAGAGCGTCATGTTAATTGCAAAGATTATGCAGAAACAGACTTTTAGGTTTACTGATACAAATGAATTTGAATCGATTTCTTAAAAATTTAATTTACCAAAATTTTGAGTGCTGGTGTGGTGATTTGTTAATCACCAGATGAGGGAGTTGATGGAGCGAGATAGAAAACAAAATTTTGTTTAAACTCGCGAAGTCACATTTCCATAACATGAATAAAAATATTAATGAATTGTGATATGTTGTGCTAATACAACTTAGATTAAACTTTACACGTGGGGGGACTAACATGTGTGCTCATAAACGTGCATAATTGTTGCATCTTTTAGTTCGTGCAAAATAATAAAATAATTTATTGTTTTCGTTTTTGTCATTACTAACTGCTGCAAACTTAAAAGAAGCATGTGCTTGTTTTGCTTTTCCTTGTCTGTGTGATGTCATTTCTACTATTCTAGGTGCATATGGGTCTCATGGAATAATGGAGACTGGTAGATATAAACGCTGCTTTATTTGTTTGCAATGGCTAGGTAACATTTTGATTAACCGGGTGGGTTAAATAATTAGTGAACCAAGGGGTGGATACAGAATCTATATTATTTCTTACATTAATACTTTTCTTGTGTTTGTTTTATATTAGAAATCATAAGTTGCCTGCTTTTGGGCCTAGTCACTTGAGCCGCAGAAAAGAGCTGACATGTAATTCTGCAGAAAGTCACGAGACGCCCATTCTGAAATAAATTATTCGTCAAAAGCTGCGTTCACAAAGCAAAAACTAATGCTGTCATCATTCTGTCGGACATGGCCAAGGTCGAAAGTGAACATTTTGTCAGTCCTTAACTTGGCATCCGCGGAAGTATAATGAAAGTCAATGGACGCTGCGAGAATGACTTTATACATTTGTTGCAATATGAGGAAGCTTCTGGCTTCACGTGGAAGGAACAATGGTCTCTATGAAAAATGATTTAGTGGAACTTTTTGAAAACTGGGTGACATGTCACTTGTCACTCTCAGCCAATGGGACGTCGAAGATTTCTGAAAACTTTCCTTTGAGTAGTTTAGTTAGCATAGAAAGGTATAAAAAGTCATGCCCTTAGGGATGGGCTGGCTGCTGCTTTCTGACTTTCCGATGAGGGTGATGTGCTGTTGGACTTTGCGTGGAGCACGTAAGAATCCTCAAAGAACTTTACTTTAATTTCTATCTATTTAGCTCAGTTAAGGAATTAGATTTTAGAAATGCTAAACTTTAAATATTCACTTTAAATTTGATTCACTTGCTTAAATTGTATTTTCTCATATTTCTTTACAATCATGCTTGCTTTATTGCTAATAAAATTCATTTATAAAACTATCAACTTATATACCATAATTTAGAAAATAAAATCTTACTTTTGACAAACAAGCTGGTCTTGGTTATTCAGGAGTGTAGGTTACTATTAGCTAGATCTCGTCGCCAATGGTGGTCATCTAAATGGTATAGTTTTATTCTAATGACAACATTCCTTTCGCAGATGTATAAAATGTATATAGTTTGTAGATAATGTGTATATAGATTTAATTTGACCACCTGATTCAGTAGGCCCAAAATATGTCAGGTTTATAAATGGGTCCATATTTAGTATAGAATTTTGTTTATATGTTATGAAGTTGGGTAGCGTAGTTTATGATATATTTTCTATAGGCCGCTGGATCACCATGCAAACTGCATGATGCCATTCCTGCACAATTTCCAATATGTGAATGTACTCCGGACTGCGATTGAAGTAAAAACGCAATGCAAACGCAAATGGGCACTCCAGGAAACTGCCCTTGAACTCCGGATAGCATGGTGGAGTTTTTTATCCACTTCTTGTAGTTTTGTGTAGCGCGAATCTGTGAACTCCTCCGTGATTAGTAGACTGCAGTACATATCGAGCCACCAGTATAGTGACACTGCAAAACATTACTGCAGGCCTGGATGTGCAGGTATGAACGGTATATTCGGCATGTCTATATATTAACAGATTGTCGGTCTTGGCCCCTCCTTTTAAATATCAATAAGTCATCTCTAAGTAGCCCTTAAATGCCCATAAGGAAAGGTGCATAATATTTAAAAGTGTAGTGCTAAAAATGTCATTAGTATGTCAATGCTATAACAGCTATTTTCACTGTAGCGGGTTAGATGGTCCAGAGGAAAACACTGGGAGTTCTTATTAAATTTAATTAAGTTATCTCTGCCTTGGAACCGGATAAAGGTAAATTATTGGAGTTTTTAAAATATTTATTAGAAATCCAATTAATTGGTAAAGCCAGATTAGTAACACATATTTTATAAAAGGTGCTTTTAAAAGTCATCTTTTTCCTTCCTGGAGCCTCTAGAAGACGATTTGCATACGCTTTCAACTGTCGTCTAGGAGCTGAATAGCTCTTTGATGAGGCTCTTGAGGTGCAGGAAGGTGTTCTGTTCCTCTGACAGGGTGACCATCTGGATAGTGCCCAGAAACTTAATTATCTTCAAAAGGGCCTGCCCTGTCATAGGCATATCAATAAACACACAAGAATTACAATTCAGGAGAGCTGGATGAGCCCTGAAGAGTATAACCTTTCAATTATCCAGATGTACGTTTTCCAGCTCTATATACTCTTCATAAGAATGCTGTGTCAACTCCAGGTCACCCTATTGTAGCAGGATGTCAATCTATCCTAGAAACCCTATCAAGATATGCTGATTGTTTCTTAAAACCAGTTGCCGAATCAACTGAATCATATGTGAGGGACAGCATGATGACGATTCAAATTATTGATAAATAGGATTTAATAGGGAAACAGGCATTCAGGTATCTTTGTACATTAAACGTCTATTTGAATGTTCTACAGTGCAGGCACTTAAGATTATTAGTTCCTTGCTGGAGAGTAGGCCACACCCTCATTGCGTGTTGACCTCATTCATAGTGGAGTGCGCAGAAACAGAACTCACACAGAATTTCTTTATGTTAGAAAATACTTTCTAGCCACAGATTCAGGAACTGCGAAGGAGGTGACCAATGCTCCAGTTATAACAATTAGATATGTTTTACAGTTGACACCTGGATGAGACCCGATATACCAGAGCTCTTATAACACTCAAGCACCTGAACGCATCGGACTCAAATGAGTTTAGGGAACTGAGCCAAAGTTGGGCTCGTTGCTTACAGAAGACTAGGATGAAGTCTCCATAAGCGCCGGACATACCTATGAAATACTTGGACATGCTGGCCCATTGCGATAGCTGACGGGGTTTGGCGGAATGTGTGGAGGCAGGAGCATCCATGTTGGAATACCTATTCGAAACGGAGGCACTCCTCCCTTTTGAATAATTCTGAATGGTATATGATCTGCCCAGAGGGAACTTCCTATTACGTAGAGCAGTGATTAAGGCAGTGCATAAGCAATGGAGGACAGAACTTGAAAAGCCACAACAACATAAAACCTGCCAATACATTGTCACATAAGCTTGCACTTTTAAAGCTGTCACCTTCTTATATAGATCAATAAGAGGAGATCTGCTGCTGCCTCTGACCACTCTTCGGATCAAGTGGGAAGCGGACTTAGGGAGCGGACATGGGATGCCCAATTCCAGACAAAGACTGGACCAAAATAAAAGAAAGGGTACCTAAAATATCAAGAAATGCTTGCTTGATAAAATGTTACCGGCTAGCACAGGCATACCGGACACCAAAACAAATTAATCAAAACCTTGATACCTCAAGTGCCAGATGTCCGAGATGCAGGAAGGAGGGCACTGACTTCTTCATATGCTTTAAGTTTCTACAACACTCATGCCCTACTGGGAGGATATAACTGCTACACTCACTGCCATCATTGAGAGAGAGGTCCCATGCATCCCACAACACTTGCTCCTAAGCTGGTTCCCACATTCTGCTAAAAATAAAGAAACAAGCAGATTTCAGGACATGGCATTCCTGCTTGCAAAGTGGGAGATTACTTGAAACTGGAAAGCTCAGAGTTGGCCCCCAGGTGGGAGTGATGGCAAAGGGAACACAAGAAATGGGCTGGCTATGAATGAGTGGTGCTGCTGAAATAGGACAGAGTTGATCCGGGTTCCATGGTACTGGCAAGTGCCTGGGAAATGATCCTGTGAAAATGTTCCTATTTCCCTAATAGGCTCTGCACACTGAAATAATATGCACGATAGTTTTGGCATAGGACTGCGGTCAGTATGCGCCTATTGAGTACATTAAACATAATTACTTTGTGTGCTGGCTAACTCAGAGGCCACTAGAAACTCCTTGTAAAACAAAAAGGGAGTAGTTTCTGGCAACCGCATAAACATGACAACTTTGTTTCCCTTTAGAATCAGAACATGTCTCAGAATCGTGGAAACAATAGATAACAGTTTTACTCAGTCAATCTTGCATGCTTAGTTTCTTCAGTGTTACACAGAAAGAGATAAACGGGCGTTTCAATAAAAGGATTTATTGAACAGTCTTGTTTCTCATGTAAGAGAAATTAGCTGTTACAATGGTAAGACAGAATGCGAGATATATTACGTACACCGTAAGCAGTAGAAAGAAATAATACTGCAATAGCATTGTCTTTTAGCTATCACACATTTTCATATACATATACATAAATAATGCAAAGTAAAAAGTGGATACTTATCTGATGCTTCTAACTAGTTCTACCCCAGTGTACATAAACTAAGTGAAGTACAAGATAAGAAGTAGGTGCGGTATCCTACAATATGGTAAGCTATAGTTTGGTAAGTAATAGTTTGATATTATATAGTTTGGTATGCCAAGAGTCCCTCTAGGTTCTAGTCAGCTCCATACCTTTAGAATGTGAGAGGTGGGAATCTTTTTCCGGGTCTTGAACTCTAACATCCCGCAAAGGGAGTCAGAACACTGGAAGCTGGATTCTCTGCCAGCAAGGATGACAGCGTCTTGTCAGTGTTTCAGGCCGGGACACGGTCTCCTCTAAGTCGAGGTCTCCTCTTTGCTTGCCGCCGCCGTATTTGCCATAGCTAGGGAAGGTATATTTATACCTGGTAGGTGGCTAGGAATGTTAGCATTGACGTAAAGTCGGGCAGATAAGACGTCATGAAAGAACCCTCAAGGTATAGTGGTTCATGCAAAATAAATGAGTACTTGGAGAATTCAATAATCTTGGGCTAGGGAAACTCCCAACAGCTTAAGTGTCTGGTTTCTAAGAACTTGTTGTGACTTTGGGGTGGACGGATGTAGGTGACCATGCCATATTTGGAGAGCATGGCTAATGCCTAAGTAAGGGCTGGGATCTTGTGCCTATAAAGGATAATGCAAATTGTGCCTATATAAGGACATGTATCGGGAACACCTATATACGGACATCTAAACAAAACCACAACACTTCGGGGAATCCAGCTGACACCCTCAATAGCAGGTATTTATATTACAGATGCTAAGCACCCCAACCACACCAAAGTTCATGAATATTGCACAGCGCTTACATCCTTGATGCTTGCAGATGTCCTTATTGACCATTGAGATTAATTGGGAACATTAGACCACACCTACTATACACTATCAACAAACCCCGATATTGGGAGGCATGATGGGGGAGAGACGGGTGCTATTGTTGGGTGGGGTTGCAATGTTCTAACAGTGCTGCTAAAACTATGATGACAACTTTATAATTATATGCCTCGAAATTACTGGAAATGTTGGTTGGCTTATGTTAATGAAAATCAATTGAAGTAGTTTTTAAAAAAACAACCAAAAAGCATAGCTTTTTTGCCTAATATTTTAACTGCCTTCTTTAAGTAGTTGTGATAGGATTACTTTGGGCACAATCAAGGAACTTTATAATACTTGAAATAGGCAGTGATCCTGTACACCACATACACTAGGATTTTCAGTGGTGTTAGTGTTGTTCTGTTTTATAGAATCACTCTGATTTCCTAGCACATTTTCTGTTGTCTCAATTATCATAAGTTTTTGAGCTTTTATTTAATGACTATCTTAGGTAACTAGGACGTTTCCTTCTAGCATCCCATGGCACTATTTTACTTGGATTAAGATTAAGATTAAGAAGATTAAGAAGCAGACTAAAGTTTTTAATAAATGAGGACATTTAATTCTATTCATGAATAAATATTGGTTAAATAGAACTACTAGCATTTTATTCTTTGTTTGTTCAAAAAAGAATATCAACTTGAATAGATGAATGTCCTTGTTGCAGAGCCTCTGAAATGTAATCAATTGGGCTGTGAATATATTGATCACTTATTGCATAGACAATTTAGTCTGTGATCTATGACTATGCACCTAGATGTTTGTTGTTTGTTTCTGAGGGAGCAGATAAGAGGAAAATAAGGTTGGAGCACTCTTAGTATAATGAGTCAGATTTTAGATTGAGTCATGAGAGTGCTTCACCTGTGATCTATTAGTTAGTCTATTTAAATTTCCCTCCAAAACCTTGCACCTTTCTCTTTTGTAGATCGGTACCTCAGGTGCTGGTTTCATTGTGGCCAGATACTGTTCTTTTGAAGTATATCACCAATTGCGACTGTATCCCGTTTGACTACTTTGCAACTCATTGGGTATTGCAGGTGTTTTACGGTATTGTTTGCAGGTAACATGGAAATGGGTGACAACAGTGAGCCCTCACACACTGATACCATAACGTTTTATTAGATTAGTCTTGGAAAGCTTTTGGAAAACCTCCTATTAAGCATGGCCAACCTCAGACTCATGCAGATAGTCAGACCCTACCCACACTACAGGACACACACTCAACCCTATTTCTCAGCCAGCAACAGAGTAAAATACACCCACACAGAGGAGCTCACTTAGACCAATTACCACTGCTTTTACTTAATCATCTTGGAACTCCCCAACACTCTTGCCACCACCACCAGTGAAAAACAATGCAGCTCGAAAAAGGTATCAGAGCAACATGGACCAACACCCTCAATTCCCGCCTACCCACCACCACCGAAGACACAGAAAAAGTGACAGAAGACTTCACAAACTGGATCACGGCAAGTGCAGATGACATTGCACCAAGGAAACCCACCAACCATAAGAAACAAACACTCCACCCCAACTGGTTCATGGCTGAAATGAAATCCCAAAAACACAACTGCAGACAGAAAGAAAGAAGATGCCGCAACAGTAAGACCCACAAGGACCAACAGCGATTCAAAGTCACCCTGACCCAATACCACCAACTCCAGAAAACACTAAGAAGACTGCCCTAGCCACCCACATCAGTGTCAGCTCCAACAACAGCAGGGTACAGTTCAGCATATTCAAGGAGTTCACCAACCCCCTGGCTACCGAAAACGTAACCATACTGTGAGAAGTTGGCCTGATATGTGATGTCTACTATTCTAGTGGGCACACTGTATTAGTCCAAACAACCCTTATGGTGATGGTTGTAAAGTCAACCTTATAGACCAGCTATCCTAGTGGTAGTATGGACAAAGCAGTCTAAGGATAAACTCAAGAGGGCATGTGAAGCCAGCTGTTTTACCATATGTAACCTCTTTAATACCAAATGAAAGGACACCACTCAGGTTATATATATATAAAATATATGTATTTATTACTAAATTAATCCTCTGAACTCTTTATGAGGTCAAAGGCACAAGCACATAACTAACCCTGGGCGTAGTACGAGTAGTCGCGCTACGCGAAGCTACGCGAAGCTACGTGAAGACGTTCTCGCACTACGCGAGCTTCGCGTAGCTTCGCGCGCATGCGTAGTAGCTTGCTGGTCCCGTTCGCGAGCCGTTTTTCTTGCTCGGAGCGCGTAGTACGTGGTCGGGGCGCTGTCTGCGTGTTCGGGGGATTGTAGCGTGCGACCTTACCCATGTGGTTGGGCTATGGGCGCGGCCATCTTGTTTTTTCAATTGTCCCGCCCGCCCGCCCGCACCCCTATTTCCTCTTCCGGGTCACGAATAACGCGTTTCACGCGGTGCACGTCTTGTTCGGGAACACAACTACTTGTTCACACTGAGAAAGTGAGTGTTCACGTGAAATCGCGTGCGAACTTACCCAAGTGGTCGCGATGGGCGCGGCCATCTTGTTTTTCACACTGTATGCTATTGTTCTGGGCCTAGTTTTCTATCCACCTTATATCTGTTCAATCTTTTACCTATTTTCACAGTTTTTCTTACTTCTCATCTATTTCTCTCTGTCCCTAAGTTTATATTTTGCATTTTATTTCTACTTTTCCGCCTTTTTTTTTAGCTTTTCTACTGTTTTATTTTACTTCTTCATTTAAGCTCCTACTTCTTCCCCCTAACTTTTTTTCCTTTTGTTCTAACTTTTCTTTTCCACCTCCACCCCAGAACCATGGCAAAGGGGAGCACAACCGGCTCGAAGAGCAAGGCGCCTGCGCCCAAGAAGAGCCGGCTGCCTTGCGGCAGAATGCGACCTGCAGGGGTGCAGGCCCGGAATCTTTTCGGGGAGGCGGAGGTGGCCGCCCTGGTTTTTTTCATGCAGCGCCATCTACCCTTGACCTTGGCAGCAGGCGGCAGGCCAGGGTCCGGTTACCTCCCAGAGGAGCGTCACCGCCGGTGGGCGAAGGTGTCCCGGGCAGTGTACCGTCGCTCGCAAATCCGGCGCACCCACCAGCAGCTGGCCCACCGGTGGGCAGATATTCTGGACAGGGAGCAGGACCTGTTGGACCTGCTAGGTGTTGAAGTCATGGGGCTTGGTGAGTAGCTAGTAATATTAATAATTTAATATATATTATAGTAGTATAAGTATTGTGTATAATTCTTGGACGAATAAGTAACACGGTTACTGGTGCGCTTAGTTACATTGCAGATGAATTCCGTTTCAAATTCTTCTGTTATTGTATGACACAGGTGCTGCTCGCCACTTCTCTTACTGGTTTGTAACTTAGCGCTGGCTTGGGCTGCTGATTATTGATGTTAGAGTTTTTAGAGAACTGAAGTTAGTTGATGCTATTGCTAGAGTCTAGTCCTTACATTGTCCTTTAGTGAAATAGTGGTGGATGGATAGTATTAGTTCATATTTTTTTAACGGTCTGCATGACGCCTCCTCGGTCACTGAATGCTTAGTTAGTTCTTATTTACCCCACCCCTCCATTGAAACCGGTTTGAGTTTGTTTACTGAGTGGTAGGCTTAGCAGCACAGCAATAGCATGGTCAGGTGAGTCAGTAGCAGTTCTGATGCAAGCAACCAACAATTACGTGTATGTACAAATTTATGCATGTGTCCTCCATCTCATCATCTATGCATGTTTGTGGGCAAAAATAAAATTGCAATGTCGACTTACTGAACAATTGGCCCGTCTGGATTCTTGAATAGGTGTTGTAGGTCAGGTGGTACTGGCTTCCTTAGTATATTCTGCAATCAGAATGTTTATGGCACATTTGATTAGTGTTCTATAAGTAGACGGTCTGTGGATCTTGCAAGCCAGTAGTCATTTATACTTTGAAGTCAATTTTATTGGAATTGTTGTTCCCTAAAATGTTTGAGAGGATTTTTGAATGAGATCTTTGTTTCACAGCACTTAATGTTTCTCTTTCTTTATTATTTCTTACATGATCAGCACCACCCAAGGGCAAGAAGACGGGGTCCGAGTTGGCGGGACAACCACAAGAGGAGCGCTCCTCTACCGCGGATCCTGCTGCTGGCCCCAGTAAGTCCTACAGTGCTTATATTTAACAATTATATTTCCCTAACTTTTTAACGCACTTTATTTTTCCAACCGATTAATCCTCCTTCCTAATTCAATGTTAGCAAAACCTTCTTTGGTCCTAAATTTGTTTTCCAAATTTTGGGTCACTAACTATCCAATGCCATCCCTGACTTTCAGTTCCTTCAAACTGCCTCTGCCCCAAGACTCTCTGTGCTACTACTATTAGACTGTGTGTAGCTAAGCTTGCCCTGTGGGCCACTCTTTAGTTAAGGTATTCTTTTGAATAAAGCTGTGATAGAATAGCTGTAGGCACTGGGTCCTTTGTGTCTTTTGCGTTGTCCTCTGTAATCTCCAGTCTTTGTCAATTCCCACCAACAAAAATGCACAACCAGATGTTTGCCTACTAATTTTTGTTCAGTTAGTATACTTCTACTACTATTGTGGTTATTATTCTCTGCACATACACATACAGAACTATGCACAAGAAATTAGGATGTTGTTGATGTTGGTGATAGGGAGGTTGGACCTTACCCCCTGGTCACAGAACTCAGTCAGAAGAACCCATAATCCAATGACCGTCTAGTCTACCTACCTAAGTGTCTTGGTCATAGTCATTTATTTGTCCCACTCCCGACCCCCACACGAAGATAGTTAGATATACCCAATGATTTTATTACACAACCCAGAACAGAAGAAGAAGAAGACCCTTTCGCTCACTCACTCGTTTCACTCCACAACACCCCAGACACTGAAAATAATATACCACAGAGTCTACGTGCAAGTTCAAAAACTTTATTTTTTTTAATAACAAGCTTCGTATTGTTGTAACTTGTAAGTATTTCCATGAAAAACATCCTACTCCACCATGCAAAATGAAGATTAAATACTGTGTATTTTGTACATCTAGTGCACGATAGAGAAATGTGTGAATTGTGGGAGACCTCTCACCGTTGAACGTATACTGTAAGTGGGTTACACATGCATCTTTCGAAAGCTCTGCAAATCCCTTGTTTCGTAAAGCAATCTTCTCTTCTCATCTGCCTATGAGAAAAATGTTGCACGTTAGACAGTGAATAAAACCATGCCAGTTTTTAGCAGTCATGGCAAAAAGTGCAACATTACATTATGGATAAGCAACAGGGACTAACAATACTAGTTTGTCAATTGTATGCGACACTCATGTGGCCTCAATGGTGTCTTTCTTACTGTGCAACAAGCTATGAGGTAACATGGGCAAAGCAGTAGACACGGATCTAAAAATGGTTATATGGCTCAGGCTAACTTTCCAAAGACTAGAGTAGGAGTAGATTAGATGACCCTAGGGACCATCTAATAAATGAAAACTAAACTCTGTCTAATGTGACTGCTGTACATTAGGACGCAATTTGGACTAGTTAGACTGTCACAACGATTCATGTTATACGTAACTGTTTTTTCAATCTTCCTTCCTGGTTAAAAAGGTACAACTAGTAAAATAGGGGGAGGTGTGCAGGCATCTGAAAAGGTGTACTTGATTTCATAGGTGCACAATCAATACTAACCACCAGTGCCGACGGGGCCAGCGGCGAAGAGATTGCCATCCAGGAGGGGACAGAGGATGCGGCACCTGCAGGAGCATCAGTGGGGGAGGAAAGTTCAGCGGTGGGCGGTGGTAAGTTATATTCATTACTTATTTGCATTACTAGGTGGATGGGGGACATTTTTTTCCTCACTGTGCTATGAGACTTATTAAGATAGTATGAATTTTAAGTTGTACTGGACAATATACAATGGTTGAAGAAGACACCCTTTGTAGCATTACCAGTTTTAGTTGAGTCAACAAGGCCTCTTCCATCAGACTCCAACTCAGCTGTGAAACTTATGGAGAAGACTAAAAGTCAGATCAGATGACCTTGAGGCATGTGTTGAACAAAAAGGGAAAGAAGTGAACTAGGGTGGAAGGAGGAAGGGAGGACTCAGAGATGTAATAATAAGACTAACTACCATAGAAGGATACTTTGGAAGGTTCATTCACAGGGCTGATATGAATCGGATGCATGGGTTGTTAAAGGATGGGTAGAACTGTAAGGTCAAAGAAAATGCAGGCCTGGTTGGGCAAAAGAATATGGGTGCATGGATACAGTGGATAGCAAGAATCATGAGCAGAGTTTGTGTCAATGAAACCCAAGGCAAGGAAGGAGTGGACGCATGGGTGGTTGGGTTTCTGGTGAAAGTGAAACCAGCTAAGCCGATAATAAAGAATGATAGACATTTACTTTTAATGGGTGGATGCCCCCTAAATGTATTTGTACTCATCATAGGTGAAGACTGTCACTGGAAGCAGAGTCTTACTTTGAAAAAATAAAAGGAGATACAAAAAAGACTTTTGTTCTTATGTTTACTCAAGCCCACCCAGTACTAGGGCAAGTATAATGTCGGAAAAAACTTCAACAAATGCTACAGGCAGGGGAAGCAGGAGGACAGATTAGATAGATACTAAAAGTTGACACCAATTGTATGGACTGCGCTTGATAGTGCTGCAAAGCCACTATGTACTGTTGAATTCATTATGAAGAGTTTGCTACAATTCTGTTTCTTTTTTTATAGATACTCCTACTCCTTCCTCAAAACCATCACGGAAGGAGTTGGCAGCCAGGGTCCGGCAAAGGAAATTGCAGGCCATTGTGGAGGAGTACCGCAAGCTGGTGGCTGAGGCTGAGGAGGAGGAAGAGGCGGCAGCAGCAGCTGCTGCCTCCAATGCGTGTGGCCCCAGCAAGGCTCCACCTGCAGGAGTACGGCGCCGCGGCCAGGCAGCCGCTCATCGCCGCCATTCAACATCTGCCACCCCCTCACAGCATGGATGCAAATGTAGGTGCCATGCATTTCGGCAACAACTTCTCCTCCGGGTGGCCAAGCTGGAGGACCAATTAGAGGAGCATGTAAAGATTTTAGTGGACAAACACCTCAAAGCCCGCCAATTGTAATGGACCCTGTTGATTTGCCCCTTTTTTAATACTTTTGTTGGTGGGTGGGAATTGGGTGTTGGGGTTATTTTTGTGGGACATTCTTTGGACTTGGACTATGGTTGGGGTTAGGGTGGGGATAGGAGGATATTTTTATACATGAATAAATGTTATTTATTTTCAACTAACACAGATATGATATGATGTTGTTTTGTGGTGGGGTTACTGTTGTACGTCACAAGGTTTACTCTAGATGCAGGGCAGCGGCCAGTGTTTGATTGAAATACTTTATTAACTGACCACATGTCTAACATGCAAACAGATAGATGCTGTGCCCCTCACTCAAAGTAACATTTGTCCTATTAGTACTACCAGCCTCTCCTCCATTAGACCTCCCAGCAAACTTCTCTTCTTACCTGTGATTGATGATGATTACGTTTGGCACCGCAAGGGCTGCATGGTTTCCCAAGACAACGGAGAATATGTCGTGGTTGTGTGATAGTAGTCGAGTAGACTCCTAGTCCTAGACACTGGCACTAGCATTGGAAAACAAAAACAAAGAGACAGTCATTTGCCTGAGAAAGAATGTGAGAGAAGTAGAAAATTACAGTACATAATACGGACCAAAAATACAAACAATATTGCAACAGCTAAACGAACTCAAAGAAATCAATGGTGTCGGGGACTGAAAAAGTAGAAGAAGATAACTGTAGTTGCGTTGGAGTCATTAAAACATAATACAAATCGTAAACGTACATGCTCTAAAATTAAATTCAAACAATGCCAGCAATGATTTACATTTATTCGTTGGGTCACTTTGGGAAATTAATTGCCTTGTACACTATTACATAGAGTGAGCTTGGGTGGGCAAGCAGAAGAAGATCCTCGCCCTGCCTCGTTGACTTTTGATTTTATTAGTGTTGGTTTCACCACATCTGCCCCAGCAAGCGTGTGATCAATTGTTGGTGTATATTTAATGTAGTAACATCACACCTCAATAAAAACCACACAGCCCGGGGGAAGAGGGTTAGGGTTTGATGAATGGATGGGAACGGGGGTTTGGGGAAAGGTTTGACAAAGAAAAACAGTACGCATGGAGACAACAAGCAAAACAATGAAGAAGATGATTGCTGATCCACAATTCCACAATAAATGTAAATTCAAGTAAGAACAACTAAATGGATGCACGATGAAGGTTTCATTAACTGGATGGTTAATAAGACGTGGTAATTACTTAACTACTACTACACAATTCAAAGGAAGTACTTCTTATGATATGAATGATATGAGTTTTGCCTAGGCTGTATGCCCTCTGAGAAACCGTAATACCTGTTGTAGTGGGCTGAAAGCTAGCAAACAAAATTGAGATATTTTAAGTGAACAATCAATTACTAAACACAAGCATAAAATAAATGAAGAGGAAAAAGGAATCAAAGAAAAATATGAAAATGATACTAAAGTTAATGTATTATCCAGGGCCAAATGTGTAGTTGTATCTCGTCATTCATTTTTTCCTCCCTTCCATGGACACTGTTGTGACTGATTGATTGATTATATCATCCTTGGGCGCCTCTGGCAGAATGATGAGGAGGATTGGTAAGGTAAGTGTGAGTTGTTGCTCCACGTATATAGTAGCGCTGGGTGAAAGGCCGGCCTGTAAGTGTTGATGAAAGAAGAAATGGGGTATTACAAAATAAGTTAACAGAATGAAAACATAGAAATCAATTACGGTGTAGTGCGGAAAAGACAAGACTCGTGAGCGAGAAAATTTTCAGACTGAGGCTAATTGGATACATTGATTAACTCTACTCTTCTAGTTGCACATCAGTCATCAGAAAGAACAACAAGATAGGAGCCAGCACAGAACAGTTACAGGGCCACAACACCGGGACGTGAGTCTGTGGCCCAAAGACCATTTACCTATATTTTTCTGAGTTTCAGACAAAAGGCATATACATGAACCTAGTATTTCCAAAGCAAGTGATTAATGTAATTCTAAATCAATGCGCCAATGTCAATCATACCACTATTCCATTCCACCACTGCACACACATGTAGCCTAGGTCTGCTGTGCTTCTTCTTGGTTGGTTGTGTGTTTACCTTGTATTCCACTTCCTGAACATATTCCATCATTCATCTCTGATCAAACTGACTGACATCATCATCCGGTGTGGCACGTGTACGTGTTCTCCAACTGACCAAAAACTGCAACTAAGTATGTATTGAGTGACTACGATTAAGTCCAGACTGCACCTGCAGTAGTAGGAGTACAATTGGATACATATTATTAAACAACATGGAAACATTGACCATCACGCGAGACACAAGCACTTTGAAACTACTCGACTTCATGCACATTTGCTCTAGGTCAGCAAGCAGCCAATGCAATGTACGGCATCATTTTATTTCATATACCTGTCTTTCTCTTCTTTGTGACTGTCAGATCACAGATGCAGCAGAGCCTTCTGAAAGTGATGACGAGTTTACTTTAATTTTGGAGCCCTGTTCAAGTTCTGACATTGAAGAGTTGTGTATGCCTGCAGACAGAGGTGTAGCCTTAAGACAGTGATGCATTTCAGATTGGAAACAAAACAGAAGATGGCTTTAGTCACGTACGTTTCAATTGTTATGGAGGGACTGTTAGAGGCTACATTATTGCACTATTGTCCATCTCCATCCAAAGTATGGCAAGATGGAAATGTATTTAGGGTGAGTCAGGAAGATGGAGCAGGACTCTGATGAGTGGAGTGCACAGTAAATGCTCAGATGTCCAACTCCAATAGGTAATTAAAAGAGAAAGGAAGATGGAGTTGGTTTTCAAGTTTGAGTCAGAAAGACAGATACACACAAATAACTAAGGAAGGGAGAAATAAAGGAAGGGAGAATGTAACAATTTCCAAGCCTAGTTGTCAGGGAAAAGGAGCTCGTCCTCAAACCCTGGTGGCTCTTCTGACAGAAGTAGGTCCTGTAACCCAATACTTATTTCTTCCGACTCGCTCTCCTCTTTCAGCTCTGATTCACGGACTTGGTAGTCTGGTGGTATCAAGTGCTGGTTCATTTTTATCATGGTTAACCTCTCCACGCTTTTGGGCGAGAGACTGGTCCTTCTCACAGTCACAATGGCACCAGCAGCACTGAACACACGCTCAGAAGAGACACTTGCGACAGGGCAAGCTAGATACTTTATCGCCAGCCTGCTGAGCAGTGGCCATTGGCTTCTTGTCCTATACCAATACACCAATGGGCTTTGCTCCATGAACACCTCTGTTGTGTCATCCAGATAGGCCTGGACCATCCGCTCAATGTTCATTGGTGCTCTGGTTTGCTCGTCCTCTTTTTGCTTTGCGACAGCAACGGACTTCCCCATCCCTTTCTGTAGAAACCAAGCAGCTATTTTTTTGCTTGTGTCTGATGAATCAGATCCTGTTGGTGCGGTTGGTGTTATTGTTTGTGTTGGTGACTGCTGGGAAGCAAACGCACTGCTCGCATGCTGGGAAGAAGAACTTGACTCTGTAGGATGCTCAGTAGTACTTGCACTGTCCTGGGCTGGCACTGGCAGGCCTCTAATTGAGAGCCGTTCGTTTTCTAAATCAGTGGCTTCCTTGGCTATTACAGTTTTGTACTTGGAAACATCCTCTTCTGAAAAAGGAATTACTGCATTACTGTTCACAAATAATTTGTACCGTGGATCCAAAATTGTGGCAGTAATGTAATGTTGATGTGACACAATCTTATTTTGAATCCTTGTATTCTCAGATAAGCGGCTTGCTAAGGACTTCGCTAAATTACATGCTTCACGTTTTCCTTCCACACCTTCGTACGTTTCAGACACCTCCTTCAGCTCTTGCTCAAGCATGTACAACAATGGGATTGCTTGGCTCATAGTACAGTCCTCCCTGCTGACTGCACATGTGAAGACCTCAAAAGGAAGTAGCATCTCAGTCAGGCATTTAATGAGGTCCCATTGCCACATCTCAACGGTCATGGCTTTAACAGCATTATCCCCTGATGATCTTGTCATGACATAAGCATTAAGTGGTATGTACTGCTCAAACAGCCGTTCGAGCATGTAATACGTAGAGTTCCAACGTGTTGGTACCTCCTGAATGAGTGCTTTGAATGGCATGTTACACTCACGTTGAATGACCCGTAGCTGCTTCCGGGCTTTAAAAGAATGATTGAAATGCGTGCAGATTCTTCTGCAAATGGTCAGTAAGTTGCTGACTTTGCTTTCACTTTTCAGAAAGTCTTGAACCACAATGTTAATGCAGTGTGCCAAACACGGGACCCTGAAATAGCGGCCATCTTCCATGGCCTTAACTACATTACTGCCATTGTCGGTGGCAACAAAACCAATAGTGAGGCCTCTTGGTTGGAGCCATTCAAAGACCTTGCTGTTGAACTCATCCAAAATGTCGTGGTGTAGTGCTGGAACAGCAACTCTGGCAAAATAGTAGCGGCTGGGAACATTCCATTTTGGGCAGAGGGTTGACACAAATTCCAGGAAACCCATCCCTTCAACAAAAGAAAAAGGGAGAAGGTCCAGAGCTAACATTTTTGCAAGCTTAGCATTATACAAACGTGCTATTGGGTGGTTGCGCTCGTACTTCCCCTCCTGCCTAAACATGCTAAGAATGGTACGCTGCTTGCTATTTCTTTCAGATATGCCCGATGCAGTACTTCGTGTCGCAGACTTCACACCCGTACTCCTTGGTGTCTCCGGGTTACTCTTACTCTGGTGCCACTGAGATGTTGCTGATCCGGAGGATCTGGGTTCTACCACTGCAGTGCTGGGGAGTGGGACAGGGGTACTTAGTGTACCACTACCAAATAGAATGTCTCCCTCTTCATCCTGTCCGGTTACCCGTGGACCTTGTACTGCTTCCCCACCAACATTAATGGTTCCTGCTTTTATGTTACGTAGGTGGTCCTCCCACTGGATTGGGTGGTGTTTTTTCATATGGGTCATTTGGCCTCTGGTACCATAGTTTGTGCCAAGCTTACCACGACTAACAGAGGAATGACAAATAGAGCATATACCAATGTTGTCCTCATTTGCGCTAACTGTAAAGAAGTCCCACACTGGGGAGCTTAACTTTTGTCTCCTGCTAGAAGTGCCACTTCCAATGCCGGATGAACTGGAGGTTGTGTGGTGAACTGCACTATGTGGCTGTGCAGTAGTACCACTACCTCCTTCTGCTGAGGTGGAACTTGTGCTGGATGTAGGACGCTGCCGGCTTTGTGCAAATGTAAAAATGGAAGCTGGAGGTAGTTTTGGTGTGGCCTGTGTTGGTGGTTTGTGTGCTACTACATCCCTAGTCGCAGCCATTCTTGATAGGTTTAAAATGTTGGTCTCCATGTCCTCAGGGCCAGGAGTAATGCTTGTGATGACTGGGTCTGACTCATCATCACCATCATTTTCCGGCTGCTGAACATCGCACTCCATAAGTGGTAGGCTTCCTGGAACCTTCCTTTTCCCTAGCCTGGTCTTCTTGGGATGTCTCTCCCTCTCATGCTCAGATCGTTCTGGCTCCCAAGTGATGTCAAGATCATCAGAAGGGATGCTTGGCGAAGAACTCAATGGACTAACCCTCCTTTTCCTTGGTGGGGATTTGGAAACCAATAGATCTCCTGCATGATGTGCTGCCTCTTCTTGCTCTGCATCAGGCTCAATTTCCTGAACTGCCCCGACTTCGGGAGGAACAACAACTACTATTGCCAGTGGTGGTTCTTGAACAACTATTGCAGGCGGTGGTTGTGGTAGTTGTTTTTGTTGAACATCTACTATTGCGGGCGGTGGTTGTGTAACAACTGCTATTACAGGTGGTGGTGGTGGTTGTTCTTTTCGTTGAGCATCTACTATTGCGGGCGGTGGTTGTTGAACATCTACTATTGCGAGCGCTGGTTGTTCACCACTTTTCTGCTGTGTTCCCTCTTGCGTGGAATGTGTACTACTTTGAGATTGAGATAAGTTCAGGTCAGGCTCAGTATCACTGCTTTCCACCATTAGGCTGGCTACCTCTTCCCCACTCATCGGCTTGGGCCTGGGGTGGTGGCTTGGGCCCACTGATGCGGAGGTGCTGGCCCCAGCTTGGACCCCGGTCACTGCTGCTGCAGGCGTACTTTTTTCTCTCCCAAAAAAGGTTTTCGGGTCAACACCAGACTTAAGTGTCAGTTCCTTCTTCTGTTCTTCCTTTTTCTCAGCAACTTTCTTGGTCTTGGAGGACCTGGTACCTGCTTTCTTTGGACCCATCTTCCTCAGATGTCAGCAGCAGCACTCAGTTGCTGAGAATGATGTCTGGTCAGGTTAGTCACTCACACCACACGTGACGTAGTACAGAAGGACGTCCGTCTGGCAGTAGAACAGGCGATGAATGATGACAGACACCTCCTCTTCAGTCTTTTGTACACCTACAAGCAAAGAAGGCAGAACAACATCAGTCGAATATGGATTTTTTTTAGCTTTAATTACTACTAGAAGTATTAGTACATCCAATAAGAGTAAGAATAGCAAAGAATTAAAATGCAAATGTAGTGGAAGTGGAACTTGTTTATCCATAATTTGTGCATCATGGATGCAGCATCAGTGACCTGCAGCAGATAGCAATGGGGATGTGAACAACTAGTAAGCCAACAGGAACAATGGCAAGACACAGGCTAATTTGTCAAAAACAAAACGGCACACTACTACTACCACCACAGCTCCACATGGGCACTCATCACAGGTACATAGGTAAAGGGCAAAGGCCAGAAAAAAATAAACTCAACCATATCCCTCCCTATATGGCCAGAAAAAGGAGGATGCATACATCACAGCTTAATGCAAAAAAGAAAATCCCCATGGCTACAAGGTTTGAAAGTTGCACAACAACACAAACAACAAAGGCATTTGGAGTTTTCCCCCAAACAGTTAACTACAACCCAAACACCACATTTGATAATTTAATGCATTGCCACCCATGCCCTAAATGATGTTAAATTCAACAGACAAAATGGAAACCGCTACATCAAGCATCCCCGCTGACTATCTCTGGGACTCTAGGCCTACTGGCAGCAAAAAAAAAATCACACAACTTTGTAGCCGGCAAACAGGATGGAAGGTCACACAAAATGGCCGCCCCCACATGGCCTGGCCACCCCCAAAAACATGAAAAGAAAGAGAAGACAGACAAATAGACAATACATTCCTATGGCAAAAGGACAATGTGCTTGGCTTGACAAAATGGCCGCCACCAAGCCGCCCACATGGTCAGGCCACCGTCTAACAACAAGGTACATAGAGGACAGAAACAGTAAGTGGTCCATGCTCCAAAAACTACAAGCAAATGACAACCTGAGGAGTTTCTTTTAGCAAAATGAACAGCATCTACATTTTCGGGAACGTTTTAGGCAACTCGAGAGATATTGCTTGCGAGAATGCAAATTCAGCGTGTTCGGCGGCGCGAACTGAACAAAACGTCGTGATCGCGCCCCCGAGCACGCACATTGAGCGCGCGAAGACGAAAAAAAGTGTAAGGTCGCGTTGCTGCACTGTGCAAACTTACCAAAACTACGCGAGCTGAATTCTAGGGTTACCTAGTGCGCAGGAAAAAGCCATATTATTCAACACAACCAAAACCTGCAATTCAACACCAAAGACACATTTTGCTAATTAATCCAAAGCCATCCATGACCTACATGATGTTACACTTACAACTTAAACACCCCTATAACAATTGAACAACTTTCATGCACCCATGATGAGGAGGACTCTAGTAGCTTGGAGGCCTATGGCAAAAACACAGAGGCTGCTACTAGTACCAGGAATTAAAATGGCCGCCCTCCACATGGAAAATGGCCGCCCCCACATGGCCTGGCCACCCCCAAAAACATGAAAAGAAAGAGAAGACAGACAAATAGACAATACATTCCTATGGCAAAAGGACAATGTGCTTGGCTTGACAAAATGGCCGCCACCAAGCCGCCCACATGGTCAGGCCACCGTCTAACAACAAGGTACATAGAGGACAGAAACAGTAAGTGGTCCATGCTCCAAAAACTACAAGCAAATGACAACCTGAGGAGTTTCTTTTAGCAAAATGAACAGCATCTACATTTTCGGGAACGTTTTAGGCAACTCGAGAGATATTGCTCGCGAGAATGCAAATTCAGCGTGTTCGGCAGCGCGAACTGAACAAAACGTCGTGATCGCGCCCCCGAGCACGCACATTGAGCGCGCGAAGACGACAAAAACTGTAAGGTCGCGTTGCTGCACTGTGCAAACTTACCAAAACTACGCAAGCTGAATTCTAGGGTTACCTAGTGCGCAGGAAAAAGCCATATTATTCAACACAACCAAAACCTGCAATTCAACACCAAAGACACATTTTGCTAATTAATCCAAAGCCATCCATGACCTATATGATGTTACACTTACAACTTAAACACCCCTTAAAAACGTTTTAGGCAACTCGAAAGATATTGCTCGCGAGAATGCAAATTCGGCGTGTTCGGCGGCGCGAACTGTACAAAACGTCGTGATCGCGCCCCCGAGCACGCACATTGAGCGCGCGAAGACGATAAAAACTGTAAGGTCGCGTTGCAGCACTGTGCAAACATGCCAAAACAGTACAGGCCTCCCCCAAAAAGAATATTTAGGAAAGATTGAGGAGCACAGAAAACTGTAGTTAAAAAAAAACAAAAAAAACATTTATACAGTAAAACAATTCTCAATTCTCAAACTTACTTGTGAAAGAAAAGTTCAAATCCAAATTTCCTCAATAAATCCAATTAAATGCTATGATGCAGCAGACAAACACAAAGAGTGATCCTTCCAGCTCCAATTCCAAATGAAAGTGAACACCACATGGACAAAGCACTGGGAGTTGGAGACTCGGGGGCACTTCCTTTCTCTTGAAAAAAAGAGTAGAAACAAAAAGAAGACTCCTAGCCCCAAAAAATACAGCCAAATCACAATCTGAGGGGTTAAATGAACATTTTGGAGAAGATTTTAACATGCTCGGGAGATATTCTGTGCCAGAATGCAGTTTCTGCGTGTTCGGAAACGCGATCTTACCAACATGGGAGGATCGCACGTCCCAATGACATGTTCGGGCGCTCAAAGTCGCATAATATTGTGCGGCTAGATTCCAAACATCGTAGCGAACGCGACCGGGAGAGAAAAGCGAGAAAGCGAACGCAGAACCACGGTAAGTCATTATCGCGCAAGCGAGAATGCTATTGAGCGCGCGAGGAAGAAAAACTACTACGCTACGCTGTAGATTGCGAAGTAGGCGACAGCTTCGCGCTCTCCGCGTAGTGCGAAGTTGCCGAAACTTCGCAAACTCCGCGAACGGAGCGTAGTTCTCCGCCCAGGCTTACACATAACAAGATACTTAATCAACATACAATAAGTTGCACAAAATACAATCAACATACAATAAGGGGCACTTCAAACCATATATTAAAATAGTGGTATAAGAACCACGTCATGAACAAAGGATAGGCCTAGGGCCTGGAGAATCGCTGGGTCTACGCTGTACTACCAAAGGATAGGGAGCAGGAGGCCCACAGGATGCGCGTGCAGTGTCTTTACACACACGCGAGTTACCATAGAGTTAGAATGGGAACGAAAAAAATGGAAACTAATTTTTTAGGTCACTTCCGGATGGACAAGGAGAAAGCTACTTGAAAGTTAGACACTAGGATAGTAAATACCCACAGGAGCACCAAAGTACTCGCGTTACCTCACCCACAGGAAGCGGGTGCATAGGTGTCAAAGTGTGTCGGGTTTTGTCGCTGAATCCTATGGAGCCTTGAAGAAAGATCCGGCAGGGGACCAGTAGGGAAGTGTCCGGTTGGATCCAAGGGCGGATCGAGGATGAAGAGTACCTGAAAGCAGAGGGGACAGAGTCTGGGTCACTAGCCAGTGACCAGGATGGAACCAGGAAGGAACCCGACGATGTCGCGAAGCAATCAGGTGATGTCATGAAGCTTGTCTCTGCAGCCATGTGGACCAGAAAGTGTCGAGGATGACCAGGAGCTGGATACAGACTATACCACAAAGGCTCTCGCTGTCGGCGGTGTCGGCTTCCGGATTGGAGTCAACAAGCCTTGGCAAAGGCAACCCATGCAGGAATCAAAGATGGCTTCAGGATCAGACCAGCAAGGTCTGATGGGCTTCTCCTTTTCAGGGAAGCAGGGGCCAGTCTGGAGCAACCAGACCAGCAGTGTAAATCAAAGGTTTTGTTGTCGCAGAGGCCACTAGCCAACGGGCAAGTGACTGGACAGACGCATCAAGCAGGAAAATGCAGAAGGGCCCCACGCAGAACTTGTGGATTGTGGAGGGCTGATCTTCGATGCAGTTGGTGCTCGGGGCTGGGGCTTCTCAATCCCCAATGCACAACTTCGAGGGTACCTCAGAAGTTGCACGGAAAGCAATTTGCTGGCTTTCCCAGATGGCCGGTCCCACGTCTCTCGTCGCCTCCACGGGTCTCAGCTCTGCTGTGACTGTGGATCGGGCTGTTGGAAATTTGGAAGTCTGAGTCTTGTCAGGCTCTGTGCTCGGGCTCCAGCGGGAGCATCGACAAAGCAAACTGTTGATCGCTTGCTGGTGCCTGCTTGCACAGGGTGGTCACTCCTTGACCACAAGGGAGATTCTTCAGTCTTCTAGTTGCAGTAGAATGTCGAAGGTCCAGAGTTTTGTTTCAAGTTTCAGTCAGGATAAAATCTAAAGTCTTGGGACTCAGCTCCTACCTATATACCAAATTTAGGGGCTGGATTACCTGATAGGTCCCTCCTATGGGTGGGACCAGGGAAGGGGGTGGTTACACCCCTTTCCCTTTGCCCAGTTTCATGCCAGAGCTGGGGCTGGAGTGCCATGCATAGTCCAGTTCAAAGCTCTGCAAACAGTGGTAGCATGCTGATGGATCCTTTTGGCCGTGTCTCCCTTTCGAAAACCTTCAATCAGTAGGGTGCTTGAATGATCCTTTGCTTTTGATAAGAAATTTAATTAAAGGTTCTAAATACGAGAATCAGAAAGACTAATATATGCTTTATCCTTCATGGTTCGCTTGCCAATTGTTCCAACGCATGATTTATGTGATATGCTGAGAAGGCAACACGTCAGAGGCTCTGCTATACAGCAACATCTAATATTTTTGTTCATGCTTTAAGTAGTTGTGATATAATTGAAAATGAATGGTGAAATGATTATACACAGGGTATTTATTTGATTTGATGTGAATCTTCCCTAAACAGATTGTTTATGTGAATTGTTTTATGAATCAAATGGCTCTCACTTTTGAGTAGAGACAGATGTGAAATTGTTATGCCACAATTACAGCAAATGTTTAACTACATGAACATTCTTTAAATAGGAAATGATAAGCAAGTTAGAGTTTCTCAATTATACTGCATTTATAAATGGCTATCTTGAAATGCTATATGTGTGTTGTGCATGAATCAATTGTATTTGTGAACACAGAGTAATGGTGTGCTAATAAAACAATGTATAAACCTGTATAGAGGATTCTGTAAAGTATGCATATGTGAGAAGAACATCTTGTGAGAAATTTGTAGTCATTTGGACTAAGATAGTGGCATATATTGAAGGACAAATGTCAGAGAGAATCAAAAATGGAAGATCCTGGGTTTACTTCTCTTGCTCACTAGATATGCCTTCCCTTTTTTACCTCTTTGTTGTAACATGTTGTCAAAATATTTTATTCTGATATTTTATGTTTTACAATCTGTTTGTTTCTCTCTCAAAATGTTTGTTTTTCTCTCTCACAAATTGTTTAACATATTCTGTGCTCTTAGTAGGATGAATGGTCTCATCATTGGCCACAGCAGTGGTTGATACTTATTTTAAATGCCCAAAGGGCAATTTATTGTGTTTTTGCTTCTATCCATCCAGGCACTACTCCCAGTGAGAGAGGAGCTGCCTCAGAACTGATTGTGAGTGAACATGCAGGATGCTGAGTTGCCCGTTTACCTGGCCACATCTCTAGAATGGGACACAGGAGCTCTACAGTAGGGAAGGAAGGTTTTGCCATGACTATTTCCTCATTTTGCATCAGGTTGGAGTTTCCAAGGAGGGGGATCGCAGAAACTGCTGACCCCCACCTATACACTTCAACCTGAGCAAGAGCTTTCCAGCACCAGGTTCCTTAATCGTTACAAGCCCTGGTAAATCCCAACATTTGATCATACGTCTTAAATCATTGGACTCCTTCTGAGTTGTTATCTGGCCCTTTCCAGTAATCGCTCATTCCACCAGTTCTCTAAAGGAATCCACAACTCCACCTACTTTGGTGTATAGCAATCACTGTCTAACTTTCCCGCTTTCTTAGCAAATAGGACCCAGTCGGTAAGGTCCAGAGAGATATAAGCTAACCATTTCATGCAGGTCTCCCTTCTTGCCAGTAGGATCAGCTAAATTAACAATAATCTTTGCTTCTCAGGAAATTTGATGTGTACCCCTCTACCCACTAAGGTGTCAAAAAGTATTAGTGCAAGTCTTACCTTAATTTCCTTACCGAGTAAAGCCTTATCCACCATTTGCTAGAGGAGCTGAATCCTGCCACACTGAATGATCGTGTGCAAGTCATCTGCCACCTCTAGACCACATTTAGTAAAGGACTCCACTGCTTGTCTTCCCAGCCTTGACAGCTTTTAATGTGTCCAATAGACTCTGTTCAATGTAAACAAATGTTTTTTCCTGAGAGATGCAGATTTCACAGACTTACGTAAACTTGGCATAGATACTCGCCAGAGAACTTGTTAATTCCAACAACGGTAGATCCCTTTTCCACATCTCCTCCAGCAGGGTGAAGTTTTCATCCCTGCCTTTCACCATCCTCCAGTTTCATTTGGCCACCTCTCTCTTTGTGGGGGAGCTTCCCTGTAGTATTTCCTCCCACTGAGCTTCCCCCGACTAACTTGCAGTGATCCACGTGCCCAGCTTGGCAGTTTATGTACTTGAATGTAGATAGTCTATTTCCTGTTATCCATGATAGATCTTCCCAAGATATCCGGCTGCCTCCCTTGATAATCTGACCCCATCTGCTAATGTCTGCATCTGTCAAAGGTCTTGCTAAGATGTTCTGTAGACAATCTGGAGTTCCAGAGGAATTCCAGATAGGGACACATTCACTACAGTAAGATATTCCAACCACCCGTCTGATTTGCACCCAGAATCTGCATGCAGCATTCAGCATTTTTAGCCTGACTTTTTGCAATAACTGGCATTCTTTAACTTATAAAAATAGGTGCATGTACCAATACAACTGTTTTATCTTTTAAAATAAACCCTGTCTGTGATTGGTCCTCTCCCCTTAGCAACATTTTAATTCTCTTTCTATGGAAAGCCCAGCAATAGCATTGGAAGTTCAGGGCAGCTATACTGCCCTCAATCATTCTCTTTCAGAATTTGTTAGGTAAATTCTAACTGCCCCGGACACCCAGATGAAACTGCTTCCTTCTTCCTGTAATTTTTTGATCCAAACATTACTGATATCACATTAAAGAGGAAAGTAAACTTTGGAAGGATTGATATCCTTATCATGTTAGCCTCCCAAAGATCGTGTGTGGGAGACATATCCATGTCTGTAGGAGCCTCTTAGTATCTGTCATCACTTTCTTAATTTTACTTGAGTCATCTTGTCCAGATCTTGTACCACTGTTATCCTGAGGTATCTAACTAATTTTCTTAAGAAAGGGCTGTCACAGGGGGTATTCCATGCCATAATCTCATATTTTTGTAGGGTCACTATGCAGCCCAAGACCATGCCAAGGTCTTCCAGTGTTTGATGAAAATTAAGATACAAAACTGCTAAAATAGACTTATAGATCATAAGCGTATAGCACCATCTTCTTCTCCCAACCGTCACATTGAATGGGTATAATGCCTAAATTCTCCCTTATTCTTAGTGCTAATAGTTTGATGCATAGGTTGAACTGCAGAGGCAACAGCTAGCAGTCTGGAAGAGCCCTTCTCTTTATTGCAGTTTGCTTGGTCAATCTCCCATTCACAATGATTCTTGCAGTCAGCTCTATAAATTGATTGAATTTCTCTTGAGAAATCCTTTGCCAAATCATTATGTTGGATCACCTTGTTCAAAAATGGCCAGCTCACTCTGTCAAATGCCTTAGCAGTATCACAAGTTAAACATGTTAGTGGTACCTTCCCATCTATTCCCATATCCATCGCCCTCACAGGCCATGTGTGAGTTCATGTAGTTGCTGTCCCCTTATGAACCCCTTTTTGACCTCAGATATTAGGCGCCCAATCACTTTATCCACTCTCATTGCCAAAAAGGTATGTAGATCTTCTAATCACAGTTCAGCAATGAGATTAGTCTATATGATTCACAAAGCTTTGGGTCCTTGCCAGACTTTAATATCACACTAATTATGGCCTCTTCCCATGAACTCGGTAAGTTCTTTCCTCCTGATAAAATGTCATCTAACAATCTAACTAGCATCAGGAGTATCTCCTCCTTCAGAGTGATGTACAACTCATTAAAGAGACGATCGGTGCCTGAAGCCTTTCTTTTTTTTAGCTCTCTGATTTCCACCCCACTCCTTTTTGTGTTATTTCCGGATTTATAACTCTTTCTGAGGTGGGTCCAGTTTACGGATTGACATCCCCCTTAGCCAATTCTCTATTCATTCATCCGACACCTCAAACTCCTAAGTATGTAGATTTTGACAGAAATTAACAAAAACCTGTCAGATATATTTATCTGCAGTGCACCATCCCCGTGTTTCTATCCTTAATCCTCCTGATAATATTCCTTGTGTTGTCAACCTTCGTTTTTCAGGCTAGTAATTCTCCACACCTTTCTCCATACTCACAGTGGGCTAACGTACTAGCCCCCATTTCTTGTGACAGATACCATCCAAATAGCCAGTCAGCTCTTCCCTTGCCTCCCTATTCTTGATGTTAAGAGTAGTTGGTCTTGCACTCCAGCCCCGGTATGCCATGGCTTCTGTGCTATTGCAATTTTCCCTTCCAAGTCACCAATTGTATGCATAGACTCACTATGTTTCCAAACCACTGTCTTATAATCTTCCCTCTAATAAAGAACTTCAAGGTATCCCAGATTATGTGGAAAGTAGCTGAACCCATGTTCTTTTCAAAGTAGTTCTTCGAAACCTTTCTCAACTGACTGATTATCCTTGGGTCAAGCAATAATGACATATTTAAGGTCCATCTAGGAGGCTCACTGCTGAGTGGTCAGACAAGGGCTCAAGTGGGGTGACTCACCACCTTCACTTTCTTGACCATTCTAGCATCTAAAAGGAAGATGTCAATTCTGGAAAAATTGCCATATTTCTTATTAAGGAAAGAGAAACTTTTATCACTACTCACTCTCTGCTTCCACACAACACCTAATCCTAGATCCTTCACCAGTTGCCTCACTTTAGCTACCATCCTTGGGGAGTTAACTGTTTTCCTTGTGGTGTATTTGACCAAAGCAGCATTGCGTATTACTTTAAAGTCTTTCCCTATCACTACCGGTACTGAGAGCTCTTACAATTGGCAATATAAAGCCTGGAGAGGACCAGGTTCATCAGCATTCGGACCATAAAAATCCACTACCATATACCAGATAATATTAATCCTAATTTTTGCTACACCATAAAGCACCTAGCTAAATAGCACTAGGCATTACATTTTGCTGGTTTCCACTTGGGTTCTGAATTGTCACATGAGCATATTATGCTGAATGTATATTTTACTTCAGTCTAACAATAGTCTAATTACCTGATCACCCCTCTTTGATTATTGTCTTACAGTGCTACATAGACATTTTTAATGATAATTCTGGAGTGACCATACTTTAGTCAAACACTGTGCTGAGTTAAGTCAACTCTGAATTTTTGTTTAATGCATAAACAACATTGTTGCTGCTACTTTTGTATTTGTTTCGTAGGTTGTCATGTGTAACAATACCGGTTGAGAGTTAAGTACTCTCTTCACTTATTATATCTATGTACACTCAGCACTTACTATTTGCAGTATAGAGAGACATAGACACAGCCCTGATTGCCTTAGACCCACAGCTTAATAGAGTCAGAAACATGTTATCATGAATACTTATACGGTGACACATACACGCCATTATACCTAGGTTTGCCACCATTTTTAACTAACCTAGGATACCACAAAATTAAAGGATACTTTAGTGGTTTATCTTGAGTTTTTTTAACTCAGAAACTGGAACCAATCACTATCCTGAAATAACATAAATATCTAAGAACTACCTAGGAAGGCCCTATTCTGAGGTTGAGTCCACCCTGGTAGTAATATCTTACCAGGGTGGGAGGAGGTGGCAAATGATGAAGCATATCACATTAAGTGAGTGAGCCATGCTCGAACAATGCTTGGAATTGCCTTCAGAATAGGTCAAGCACATTCAGGAGCACACAGAGAACTCTTTGGGTCCCTGACCACGGTCTGCAGGTCAGCTGAGTAGGCAGATAGCAGACTTTCAAGGTCGCCATTCCAATCTTTGTGTTGATTTTCATTATTAAGGGCAGGTGTCAGCCCGGCAATGCCCTAAAATTTTCTCTCTTTTGTGTGATATAACACTCCCATCACAAAACACATCTGATCCAAACACGCAAATTCACTGACCTATTTTTGCCCCTTTAGTGCTTCTTTGCACTGCTTTATCAGTAAATGAGCCTCTTGTAAGATTATTATGCCGCCTTCAAAGATCCTTAAGTACTTAAAGACCTTCCTCCTACTACTTTTTACTTTTAGCCCATTCACATTCCATGATAGGGCATTCAAGGTGACTTCTCTATCACCTCCTACCTTTTTTCCCAGAAACCTTGGTATCTGAGGTTATGAATGTCCACCCTGTTCTCTTAGACTTTATGTTACCATAAGCTGCATATGAGGATCTTTTTTGCATTTTCCCCCCAATGCTCCCCACTCAGCGTCTCCTCTTCCTCACACCTTAATTGTAACTTCCCACATGGTTTTAGGAGTAGCATGAAACCGTAGCTCCCTAAGAACTTGTATGTATTTCCCCAACTCCCATTGCCGGTCCTATATGGCCCTTGAAATGTCTGACATGATACGAAAAGACCAATTTTCTGTCTTAGAGGTACTTGCTTTTAGAGCCGCTACAAAAATCCACTCTTTAAGGGAGTAGGACGTAAAGTTGACCATGGCAGCTAGCTGAGCATGCTGGCCGCGAGTTCTCCCTCTAATGCCTTGTAAAATTAGTGGTGGGGTGGTGTAGGGAAAAATATCTGTATATAGCGGAGGAGAACCCGAGAGTGAGACCCATGTATTGTGGTCAGGAGCAACATGGAGGATTGGTGAGGCCCATTTGGGAAATTTCATAGCAGTGCTGAGCTCTGGAGGGAAGCAGCAATAGGGCTCCACAAGGATTGGTGGCCTCTGCACGGATTCCCATCCGGGGAGGAATTGGCAGCACCAGCACAACTGGCAGCTGTATGTGGCTGCACCCGAAATGCTGGAGGCAACACAACCCGGAGCGGGTGAAAGTGAGCAAGAGGAGAACTATCGAACAGCACCAGCGTAGTGAGGGAGCCCACATAAAGGCAGTGGTACTGGGGAGATGCCTCTAAACTCAACAAAGTAAAAAAATCCAAAAGTAAAAAAGTCAGGGAATGCTGGTACAGTGAATGGAAGGCATGGAGACAAAAGAGGCATATATTTGTGATGAAATGTCAAAACAAAGGGGCATATTTACAACCCCCCTGTGACACAGTTGTGCTGCCATTGTGACAGTGACACAGCGACGGCGTAAACAGTGCACCACGTTGTGACCCATGGACAATGTGACGCATCTGCGGAGATGCGTCACCTTGTAGAGCCCTGCGCCACATTATACCTGTGTCAGGTTAATGTATGCAGGGTGGGCCTTGCCAGGTGGGAAAGCCTTGTAGAAGTGATGCAGTGAAATCTACAAGATTTCATTCCAACACCACGAAGACGCCACTGCGTCAAAACCCTACACCTGCTTGGAGCAGGTGTAAGGAGTGAGGCAGTGTATAAGGAATAGGCCTCTCCAAGCATTGATAGAGTTGTGTCGTGGTTGTTACACGACTCCAGCAATGTGTGACTTTTACGCTGACATATGCGTCACAATTCGTGAGCATCTGGCAATCCTTGCCTCCATGGTGGTGCAAGGGTTTCACACACAGGCACAGGGAAACTAAAGCATCTATACAGATGCGTCAGTTTCTTGTAAATAACCCCAAAGTGTGAGTCTTTAACAAACTCAGAGAGTAGGCAATTTGTTACTCTCCATGTTTGCTTTGCAACTGTGGCAGTGTCTAATCTTGCAACTGGTAGCAAAAGTACCCCCAATTTCGTTTATTCACAGATCTTCCTGCTTTCTTTAACCCAAACCAGAGGCAGAAATAGAGTTTGTAAAATATTTGGGGGTGGGGTGCCCAGTAAAAAAACCTACACAGTGCAAAGATCACCCCTTCTCTAAGGTCTTTTTTTAAAGTCCAGTTCACAAAGGAGTCAAGCTACCTAGCTTTCGACTCGCAAAAACTCTCAGACAATAGGCTCCCACCCATCAATGATTTAATCAATATTACCATTTGTGATGTCATCAGTGATGTCTTAAATGGTGTCATAGAGCATGTCATGAGTGATGTCATATGTGAGGTCATAAGCAGTACAGTACATGGCAGGGGTGCAAGTTATAGTCAGCTAAGCATAACTGGTGAATTTCTGTTTTTTTTTAGTTCAAAGCATTAATGTTGTCACTGACATATTCATCTAATGTGACGCCCATGTAACCTTTGTTTTTTCAGTAAATATATATACATATATATATAAGCAGTATCACTCATTAGTAGTATACTGTGTATACTAATTTAACTTTTGTAGTAGCTTAGTATATATGTTTAACAATCATAAATTCTTAGAAAACATTCACACTCACATGATGATGTCATCAGTGATGTCAGCAGTGAAATCACTAACCATGTCATCAGTGATGTAATATGTGAGGTCACAAGCAGTGCATTGCGGGGGTGTAAGTGATCGCTCAGGTAACTATAACTACTGAATTTCTATGGTTTTGTGTGAGTGAAATCTGAGCCTAACTATAAAACCTCTGTAACCTTTGAGGCTTTGGGTGTATCAGACTCTGAGTGGGTCTGTGAGTGTGAGTGTTAGAGTGGGTATGTTCGTGGGTGCATGAGTCTCTCAGTGTGTGTGTGTGAGTGCCTGAGTGAGTCTATGAGTGGATCTGTGAGTGGGCGAGTGAGTTTTTGGGTGAATCTGTGAGGGTATCCATGAGTGTCTTAGTGGGTCTGTGAATGGGTACATGACTGTCTGGATCTGTGAGTGGGTACATGAGTATCTGAGTGGGTCCAAGAGCACCTATATGAGACTTTGAGTGGATCTGTGAGTGGGTGCATGACTCTGTGAGTGGGTATATGAGTGGGTGCATATGTCTGTGAGTGCATGCGTGGATGGGTGTGTGAATGCCTGCGTGCCTGAATGCATGAGTCTCTGTGTAGGTCTGTGACTGAAATTGAGTCTCTGAGTGGGGTATAAGTGCCTGCATGAGTCTCTGAGTGCATCTGTGAGTGGGTGCATGAGTCTCTGAGTGGGTGTTTGCGTGGGGACATGGATCTCTCAATGAGACTGTGAGTGGGTGATTCATTCTCTGAGTAAGTCTGTGAGTGGATGCATCAGTGTCTCAGTGGGTTTGTGAGTGGGTGCCTAAATCTTTGACTGGGTCTGTGAGTGGGCACATGCATCTCTAAGCACATGTATGACTGGGTGCAAGTCTCTGAGTGGGTCTGTGGGTAGGTGCATGTGTCTCTGTGTGAGACTGTGACTAGGTGCATGAGTCTCTGAGTGGGTGTGTGAGTGGATATGTGGTTCTCTGAGTAGTATTATATGTAGGTTTGAGTCTCTGAGTGATTATGTGAGGGCCCGCATAAGTCTTAAGGTGAATTTGTGAGTGAATGCATGAGTCTCTGAGTGAGTGTGTGCATGAGTCTCTGAGTGGATCTTTGACTGGGTTTGAGTCTCCGAGTGGGTGTGTGAGTGCCCGCGTGACTCTCTGAGTACATCTGTAAGTGGGTGCATGAGCCTCTGAGTGGATGCGTGAGTGGGTGCAAGGTTCTCTCAGTAGGATTGTGAGTGGTCTATCAGTCTGTGAGTGGGTGTGTGAGTGGGTGCATCAGTGTCTGAGTGGGTCTGTGAGTGGGCAAATCCATCTTTGACTTCATGTGTAAGTCGGAGTGGATCTGTGAGTGGGTGCATGGGTCTTTGAGTGGGACTATGAGTGGGTTTATGACTCTTTGAGTGGGTCTGTGAATGTCTACATGAGTCCCTAAGTGAACTATGAGTGAAATCATCAATGTCTGAAAGGGTTTGTGAATGTATTTTTTTGCCGATATTCACAAATTTGTTGTGATGTTACATGGGGGCCACATTGACGGTCACGGCGAATTCGTGAATATTGCGTATGGAAAAAAAACTGGTTTTCAACATATTAAACACATCAGGGCTTCCTCTAAGACCCCTATATTCCTCTCATGGGGTCAGGGCACATCCAACCTGACCCCTCATGACGCTTATATATATCACGCTGCTTCCTTGTGGAGTCGCTGCGAGGTATTTGGAGCAAGGCACACTCTAAATGAGAAACCAAAACCCTGTGTGTAATGTCACACACAGAATATAACTCGCACTCCAGGGATTGTTGCCATCAAGAAGATGCATAAGCAAAAAATTGAAAGACTGCCTAATAAATTAAATTGGCGGAGTATCTCAACATGCTTCAAAAGATACTTCCCACGTCATCACGGAGTCGTGATATATATACATATATTGACAACAGGAATGTTCAAACAGCAGAAAGAAGATCAAAAAATATGTCTTCATTCAGGATTTTATCAAAAATACATATACTTTATTATAATCATATATGTATGAATGTGCATATATCAGTACATATGCATTCAAAAAAAGTCCACAAACTCCATAAATATAAAACAAGGGAATGGCTGTGGCATTATAGATGACCATGAAGATGCCCCTAATAATACTAAAACTAGTTACCCATACCACGCATACAAACAACCCTTGCACATAACAAGAAATCACCAACTCACAAGATGGAGACAAAAAGGTAACAAAACAAATGCTGAACTAGCAAGAAATATTTAAATGTTCAATACTTATGCATACAAATTTGTAATGAGATAGTATCTTAAACATCATAGCCCAAAGTATCATCCCTTTGATTTCTTAATGATCACATCTAGTTTATATAATAATGCGCCAATGCGTGTTCCAGTGGAGACCCACAATCTTGGTCACACCTTTAGGGGGCTCAGCCACATACTATCAGGGCAACAGGGGGTGCATCCTGAGAAAAATCTGGCTGATGGTAAATAGCTATAGGCTAGAGCGGTGCTCCACTATGGAATTCTGGGTATATAGCTAGATGAGACTCATTTTAAAGCGATATGATCTTGCCTCCAGCGGATATCTTTTAAGTGTAGAGGAGAGCAGAGTCCAGCAATGAAATACAGAGAAGAGAGTCTCAGTGTGGTCAACATTTCTTGCTAGCATGTTTTATTAGCATGTAGATTGCTGGGTGGCGAAGTTTGTGGTTTCCATTTTCTGATAATTAGTTTCAACGATTGCACGTTATAAGTGGGAGACAGTGTGACCTCTGTTTAAGGGTGGATAGCAAGTTCAGGAGGTCTGGTTCGTGTGGGAGCTTCAGCTTGACTAAATCTTCCTTGAGGCATAGGAATTTGTAGAAGTCAATATTAGGTAAGGGAATGGCTTGATTGTAAGTTAGAGAAAGGCATAGGGCTGTCACAGGAGCCAAGGCGTTTTATATTGTTTTTTCCTTTGTTGGCCCAGCTGGTCCAGAATATTGTCTTCTTATCAATTTTATTCAGGCAGTTAAACCAAAGGGTCGAGCCTTGTAATTTGTGTTTAAGGTATTTATCGAGTTGGATGAGTGAGGATGCCTTGTCCATCAAAATCAATTTAGAGTGATCTAACAATAGTTTGTTAGGTTATGGATGGTGAGAATGGAGATAAGAGATAATGGGGCTGTAAGGTCTATCTCAATGGAAAGCCAAAGGGGGTGGGGGTGCTCGGATCATGTTGGTTCAACCACCAGGACCCCTGGATAATCAACAACACTCTTTGGTATCAGGAGTAGTCTGTAATTTTTTTCCACCAGAGCCTTTGCTCCACTTCAAGATTTTCATGGAAATTCTTGCTTTTTTCTTTTTCCAGACAAATTTGGATATGGCAATATCTACGGATTTGAAGAAGGTGGTAGATAGGGAGACCGGGAGCATGCTAGATATAAAATTGATCATAATATTTACTGTTCTCACCCGTCCCCACCATGTGATATGTTTTGAAGATCTTGTGGAGAGAAGATATGTAATTTTTTGGAAAGTTTTTTTGTTCTAGAAGTGCAGCCGAGTATTTGAGGTCCGAAGAGAACCAGATGCAAAGGTATGTAATGGAGGAAGGTTGTCATTTTAGGCCCATATCCCCAATGACCACAGCTGTGCAGTGTAGGTTTAGCGGAAAAACCTCATTCTTTATTTGGGGAGTAGCCTGCCACCTGTGAATATCTATCTATTTCCGCCATAATGATTGGAATGGCATGGAGGCATCTTCAGCGAACAACAGAAGTGGATACCTGTGATCTCATAGTCTTTTCTGAAAGCTGAAATTAAGGGTTCAATTCCAAAGAGAAAGAGCAGAGGGGTAATGGGCAGCCTTGTCGAGTTCCTTGTGACAGAGTGAAAGGACGGAATAGGTCCTGTGTAAAGAGCCATAACCATACATATAAAGTGCTCACCAAGCTGAAATTTATGTAGAATCGCATTAAGAAAGGGCCATAAGACCGTGTCGAAGACCTTCTCTCATCCAAAGCTAGGGCTCCAGAGGGCGAATGGATTTGTTTGTCTTTTTCAAGTATTTGGCATAAGGTTCTAATGTTATCCAACACCAATCTGCCTTTAAGGAAGCCAGTTTGGGATTAGTTATCAGATGACTGTTTCAATCTATGGGCAGCAATTATCTTGGAGATTTAACAGTATATATTAATGAGGGATATTGGTCTGTAATGTTTAACATTAAGGTGATCTTTCCCTAGACGCTTAACAGGATCCAGCACAATGTCACCAAACATTTTTAAAAATGTGCCTGGGGTTTTCCTATTTTAAGAGAATGCCAGCCTGCACTGGCCTCAGCCCGAGCAGAATTGCTGCTTAATTCTCTGACTCTCCTCCCTGCCCTTTTCAGCGATCTTGCTTGCCCATCCCGCACCATAAGGACCTAACTCAGGCTGGAGCGATCAAGACAAAAGCGGAAAACAACAAAAGCTGGTGAGGGTGCCTTCGGTTGGCCAGATTATTGCAGATTTCAACACCCGCTAGTGAGCAATTTAGGAGACATCGTGGCGACACCCTGAGGCCTGCCACAACTCTACATCCTGTGGTGCATCCCTCGAGCTCGGCAATGGTTGTTCCTCATCTCCGGTAAGTAGAGGATGCTTATACACTACAAACCTAAGTACTAATAGCCGGGCCACACTGATCCTATTAAGATATTTAGATCACCTACTTGGCCCAGTACAACCCCCGAATGACGCCTAGACACCTCACCTGAAACGCACTCCAATGCAACGCTAATTACACCCCAACCCTACTTAAGCCAAATTGACCCGGAGTGGTGGCAATGTGGTGCAGCAGTCCCACAATCACACCAATTATTCCTACTGACAGAAGTTTGATCTGCAGTGCTCCTTCTCTGGTCCTCTCCTGCGCTCCTTCCTTCATATCTTCTAATAAGTCCATCAACAACATTTACAAACATATTCAGTTTTTTAGACAACACTGTTAAATTTTGTAAGCTCTTCTTTCAAACTATCAACAGTAATATATGTGTCTTGTTCTGCAACTCCTCTTCTTAACAACTCTTTATTTTCCCTAGAATCCTGCTCAGGACCATAGAAACGAAACTGCACATCACCACAAACCTTTTCTATGTCTGCCATACTACCAGGCAAACATACTCTATTCATTTCTCCTAAACATAAAGTAGGAGTTTTCACATAATACAGCCTCCTACCTAGAGTTTGCATTGGTGAGTGGTATAACTTAATTTATGTTTTAAACTCCACCATGGAAATATGCGTAGGCATTTTCTTAATATATCAATGGATTGCTGTCTAATACTAGAAGCACTACTACAATTCCATGTGTATACAGTATCCTGACTCCCCCTTCCTTGTACCTCTTCTGCAATAACTTCTACATTTCTAGGTACAATGCCTCTTTTGCTATAGGTCTACTATTTTTTATTTCATAGCATCGTCCTCTTTAACCAATAGCATTAACTAATTTGTTTTCCTGGAGATAGCTTCCTTCATTAAAGAAAGCCTGTGCACAAGAAGTATGTATCCATTCTCACCTAAAACTGTTCAACAGTTACTTCTGTTCACTAATCTTTTCTTCTGGTTTTGTCGCTTCATGAAGAACACTATTTTGTCTAGAGTCATCATTCTATTTAGAATCAAAATGTAAAGCTTCCTCTTCAAAGCAAAGCTCTTATCAACTACTCTCTCAACTCTTTCTTTCAATTCCACTGCATCTCTCCTTCTTCTACACTTTTTTAATTTATCACAAAATTTACAAAGCTGTACCTACACAATCATTATAACATTTGCGCAGAACTTATGCAGCCATCTAAACACCCACTTACAACCAATGCAGACAGTAAAATACTGAGGCACACATGGGCACTGATGAAACACTCAGGCTTTACTCATGCACTCATCTAATTACGTAGAGAGTCGTATTGTAGTAAACCTAACACCCATTTTGTTTAAAAACAACATATTCCTCAGTAACACTTGTAAATACATGGGTGTGTGGTTGAAGACATCAATACTCCCTGGATGAATGAATGAGGACATAGGTAGTGCCTAGGTGATTCCCTGAGGAGACAAGTAGTGCCTAGATGATTCCTTACTATGTCATAACTTCATGGGTTATTCAATATCTGCATACTTACTACCTGCATGTTTGCATGCATATACCACTAGTATCTGGGTGTTTGGATGAGTGCATGAGTAGAGCCTGAATGATTAGACAGGTGCGTGACTAATGCTTCAATAACTCACTACATGCCTAAATACTGTTGGGATGATTAAATGAGTGCACTTCTAGTGTCTGGATAATTGCAAGAGTGCATACATAGTATATAGGTAATGTATGCAGTGCATGGATAGTGCACACATGATTGTTTAAGCCCATGCATAGCACTCAGCCTATTGGATGAGTGGATGAATAGTGTTTCAGTGATTAGATGCTGCCTATTTCTTTTTGGTTGAATGAACAGGTAGTGCCTGGATGCTTAGATAACTACAGGGATAGTGCCTGGAGAATTGAATAAGTGCATCAATAGTGCCTGGCTAATTAGATGAGTGCATGACTAGTGTCTGAGTGACTGCATGATTTCATTGTTAAAGCTTCAGAGATTGGATGAAATTCAGTGTAACGCTGGGGTCGTTGTATTAGTGCAAGCCCATTGCCTCAGTAAGTAAATGACTGCATAAGTACAGCATGGGTGATACGTTTACTACAATGATACTCTCTATGTAATTTAATGAGTGCATGACTAGAGATTGAGTGTTTCATCAGTGCACGTGTGTGCCTCAGTATTTCAATGACTGCATGCATTGTAAGTTGGTGTTTAGATGGCTGCATAGGTTTTGGGGCAAATGTTATAATGATTGCATAGTTACAGCCTTGTTAATTGCATAAGTCAATAGTTAGTACATAGGTGATTAGATGAATGTATGGGTAGTGCCTGCATAGTTTAATGACTACATAATTTCTGTCTGCCTGATTGTATGTGTAATGTCTGGGTAATGGAATCATTCAATGGATAGTGAATCATCGATTTGATGACTGCCTGAGTAGTGGCTGGGTGATGGCATGAGAGCCTGAATTCTGCCTGATTGACTGTGAATGTACCTGTATTGCTGCTAGATACATAACACATGTCACTATATCTCTAACTCATTGGCTATCTCCTTCTGTCAGTATCAAACTACCTGTTTTACTGTGTATATGCTTTTCTTCTGAGTTATGTGTGAGTGAAATCTAGGTATCACACTTGATACATAATTGCATACATGGCTCTCTATAAACTTACACTGCTTTGTTACAGAGCATGCACATGCACCAGTACATTTATAAAACAGAAAACAACATTTTGAAATTTTTCAAAGCACAAAACCTTTTGCGAATGGTATCCATACATTATTTCTCAAATACTTCTTCTGCTTCTGAAACATAGATTCAGCATATCTCACACAAAGGTTACACTAGAAATGAAGCTAGCACAAGAACTCTTGAGGCATTATGAACTATTAAACGTTCTCAATTTGTCATACAAACCATGTTTGAAGAAAACCCTCCCCATCTTCATCAGCTTTACTTAACATAGATCACCATGTAAACCTATATGCGTTTTTTAATAGATGTACAACTTCAGACCATTTTTTCAAAAATGTATACCTCTCTGCATCTTTAAGTAAACTCAAAAGTCTTACCGTGTATATAGCTATGTGCAAGCACAAAAAAACATATCTCACCATTTAAGCTCATGCAAAGCGGTTGTATGATTTGAAAACCACATTGACAAACTCTTCCTAAAACATACCAAACAAGTATTACTTCTTTCTAATTCATATAGAGGCGGATAACTTGTTCTGATCTTTTATTTCTCACACACTATTCCTGTTTAATAATGTTACTAAAAGTCCTACAACTCCCAGAATACAAATGTAATGTAATGTAATGCAGACTTATAAAGCGCACTATCGCCCCACGGGTATCCTGGGGCTGACGTTACAGTAACACAATGTTAAGACATCTAAACATTCTTAGTTCCTCATTGCAATTTTCCACATACTGTTACTTTTCAATAAAATACACAATATAATAAAGAGGCACTAATTCATTGTTCTGCTCACAAAACATTCAGCACTGACCTCTTAAACACATACCCTCTAATAAATACAGTTCATCTCATATTTTTTCACATAACTGTGATACACTTTTAATCAAGGTCCCATATACATCTTCATTTCTAGTGTACATTTATAAAATATTTACAATGTTATTTACATACCAGTGAATTGAGTTTGTAGATTATATTGTAATATAGCTCTTTCTGGATAGTTTTGACACTTGTGAGATTTCTAAAAACTGAGCACAGGAATGGTACACCACTCTCAAACAAAGTAACTCTAAAATGGCACCCTATTTAACTTTCCACTCCTTCGCCATAAGAAAGGCAGCAAATGAAATCATGTATTTCATTTTAGACTACTGCATCTCCAGTTGTGAATGGTTAGCATCTGTTAACCCTTTCCCTCTCTTTCAAACAAGTTTCCTGTCAGTGTGTTTTTGCAATATATTCGCGATCATCACGGAATCATCGCAAATTTAAATATTACACAACAGTTTATTACATAGTCCTGAAATGGAAATTAAAACTTGTCATAATAATAATAAATAATAATAATTACATTTGTAACGCGCCTGGTTACACTGAGGCCAGTGTGTCCCCTCGCTACGGAGCAAAAGACAACAGCAATCAACAGTCAGCTCAACAGATCAAAATCAAATTAGGAGGCACTCTTCAAATTCAAATTAGGAGGCATTACTTACATTGAGTGATCACTCCTCACCTTTAAAAAAATTCTGTCTCTTTTACACCCTTCCGTCAATACACTCGTAGCTCAGTGTACCTAGTAGCAACCCAATGGAACCAGTAGGTCACAAGTTCACAGCACATTCTAGAAGGAACATGTTACTTCCAAATAAGATACAGCAGTTGTGCTTTATTCTTCAGATTCATTATCATATCCATGTCTGTATTACATTTCTTTTCTTAAGCAACAGTCAATAATACGACTTCTTGCTAACGCATCCAACACACTACCTAATTTTATTCACTTTCACAGCATCCAATGAAATAGATCTTTTTTTTTTTAAACACCTCCTTTGTAACTGCCCCCAAGCTCCTCACCTCTTGATTGTGCACTGTGGTGGCAATGACCAAGGCACATAGGCTGGGGTAGGGCTGGAAATCCTAATGAAAGATAACATTGCAGAACTGATGTCGCTTTCCCCTCACACTGTCTTGATGTACTCTAATATAAGCCAAAGACATAAATGGAAGTGGTGAAATCAATTCTGTTCACAGATTGACAAATTCAGGAAACATGTTAATACAACTGTTTCTGCATTCCTCAGAGACCATTGCATGGGCTGTATCTATAATAACAATCTGCGTTTTGACATGCATGGAATTTATAGAAATGATAGAGTGCACGTTACAGAGGAAGGCTACAGGGTGTTTCTAAGCCACCTGAAACTCTGCATCCAGTGTTATGGGTAGCAGCCATATAAACACAAGCAACACTAAGGGTCTATTCAGAGACACCCTAGTACCTGAAGCATTTTAAATTTTCTTTAAAAATATCCTTTTTGTCAGTTCTTGGGAATCTTCGCGATGACGTCGCAATCTCCCCGAATACATCGCGGGAACGGAAAACAAAAACAGACATTTAAAGGTTGCTTACACATCCAAAAATAATATGTAAAAAAATCCATTCTGAACATTACACTACACATATTTCTATATACATACATCTTTCAAAGCATGTTTAAACTCATATTTTTTTGTACTAAGTTTCTTTAAAAGTGAAGTCACGTGACCATAGAGCATGGCCGCGTGAGCCTATAGCTCCGTGCGACCCGCGCCTCGCCTAGGATATCCTGACTACATCCTGTGGCGCTAAATGCAGACATTGACGGCGGAAGGGCAGCGGCTGCGATCGGTGTGACTCCGGACGCGCTGGAGTGCGGCGAACCGAAGCTGTGGTCGTTGGAAGTTGGGGCCATCAACTGCCGGCAAGCCGGGGCCCCGAGTAGCCTTTCAAGCCGACCCGGAACGCAACAACATCGGGGGGGGGGGGGACCTGGAAGTAGCCGTGGTCGTTGGAAGTTGGGGCCTTCAACTGCCGGCAAGCCGGGGCCCCGAGTAGCCTTTCAAGCCGATCCGGAACGCAACAACATCGGGGGGGGGACTCGGAAGTAGCCGGTCGCGTCCCAGCATAGTCGGACAGCCGGATCCGGGAAGACGCTCCGCCTGCGGCGACATCCCTACGGAGTATCCTGTCGGCCGGGGGGGGGGGGGGACTCGTGTTGCCCCTTCTGCAGTGACTGGCGCCGGAGATGGGAGAGGAGACTTGTGAGTGAGGGGCACTTCTGGCTCTGGCTTTAGGATTATAGCCGAAGCACTGTCTGCGCTGTGGAGGTAGCCTTGGTGGCAGACCCCCGTTGTCAGAGGGGGCCCTTGAAGCTGTCGGTGGGGTGGAGAGTGACATTGTGAGGCGCCACCGGGTGGGACCCCCCCGCAGGGACTGACGACAGCCGCGGTGCGCCCCGGCCTTCTCTCCGGTGCCAGTGTCGGGGCGGCATCACTGGTCCTGGTGAGCCCCCGCCTCCCTTTATCACTGATTGTGTCTCTGCTTTTGGTGATGCAGTGACCCCCCGAAGTGCCAGATAAACAGGCGAGGACGTCGATCGCTAAGCGGTGACCAGTGCCCTGAACTTGGTGGTGGGCCCAGTGAACTTCAGCCTGGATTGGTGCCATACTTACGCTTCGCCTCTGAATCTGTGGGTTGTTCCTCTGGTGATGGATCCGTAATGGCGGCGCATGCTGAGAGCGGTAGTCAGCCTTCCAAATCGACCAGGGGGTCTCGAGCAGTACAATCCAATAAGCTCGATCGTTATACGCTACCCAAAAGCTCGCCCTCTGTATCGGGTCGAGTGTTGGTGGGAGGCAGAGAGTCGGTGGATGCTGCGTCGGAACTTATGCTGCAGGATGTTATGGCAGCTATAGATGGCCTTAAGACGTCTTTGGGGCAACAGATGGCATTACTCGACCATAAGTTAGACACTGTGACCACAAGCTAGACACTGATTCGTGCCGATCTCACCAAAACTAGTGAGAAGGTCAAATCATTGGACATCAAAACCACAAGCTTGACAGACGACGTTTCGCAGCTGCAGCAGGATGTCCGAAATCTTAGGGAGTCTGGCACTCAGATGCATCCTAAGCTGGATGACTACGAGGGAAGGATCCGTAGGAACAACATATGCATTATTGGAGTTCCGGAAAAGGCAGAAGGAGTGACCCCGGACCTATTAGTGGAGAACATTATCCTCACAAATTTAACAAAAGGGGGGAGAGAGAGAGTCAGTGGATTCGGCCTCCCTAGTTACATGAATAAACAAAGTAGAATCCACTCAGAGTGGTGGTGATCCCAAAAGATGGGGAACACACAGTGTTGTATAAATGCCCCTCACACACCAACAGGCCCCTTGGTGTCATGCTTCATCATCGGGGCCTTCGCACCCCTCTACGGGATGCGGCGTGCTACGACTCGCGAATACGCAGGAGCACTTGAAAGTGAACTATGTGAGGGGGTGTGTCTACAAAAGTGTGAGTGAGGTGAGGTGAAAAAATGGTTAAAAAATACCTGGCACGTGGGTAAACCAAATTTATTAAATCCCCGGCTGGTATTATTAAAAAAGTGCAAGGCGTGGTTGAAGAAATACAAATTAAGGTATTACAACCACTGTGAAAGGTGTCAACATGTTTCGGAACTCAGAGGCTCCTTCTTCAGGACAAGGATAGCACTTACCCTCCCCTTACTCACATGTAAATGTAAAAGTGTAAAATAGATTACAACAATGTGTAATATACCTAACAATGTTATATATGTTGGTTGATGTTGTTGCGCCCAATTGGCGATGAAAACCTGTGAAAAGAAAGCATACATAAACACCTTGGTCTAAGATGCACAGGCCCAAGGAGAAGAAAATAACTTCCCAAAATATAACTTCTCAAAATACAACAGGGTCAGTCCAAAAATAGTGGAACCCTGTGATGAATGAAAAAAATGAAAAAAAATTTTTTAAAAATAAAATACACACACCAGGACATAACACAACGCTCACAGATATGTCTATGTATATATATATACAAACACAGAACACAAAATAAATCTCCACTCTGATGGAAATAGAGCACACAAAAGATATTTTCACAGCTTACTTAAAGTTTTCAAAATTTAGACCTCATGAGCCTGTGCGTGTTATTGGGGGATCCTTCCTTTCTGTTCAGAAAAAGACCTATAACAACATTAATATATGGGATTCAGTTTGTTGTAGGTACAAATGTACCAAAGCGCCATACTCAAGCTCCTTTTTCCAACCCAAAACTCACGGTTACTGCAATGACTAGTTGCCTGCCTTCCCTCAACGCGGCTCCGGTGAAGTGAGCGTGCATCGCGTTAGTACCCTTCTTTATACTCTGCCACTAGGTCATTATTGGTGGTTAATTGAATAATGAGGCCCGGAAGAAGCCCAAATAGGGACTTGGTAAACCGAGGTGGTCCGGTGTTGCGCGTTCTGCCACCGCTATACCCTGCGCATGCGCCTCCCCCGCCGGACTGATGTTAACTGCGCATGCGCGGAAAAGTGAAGTAACCGCGCATGCGTCAAGGAGCAGCACTGCCGCTGATATCGGTACGCTTGCAGAAGAGACATGGAGGTATCTTGAGCATGCGCACTGCGGCGGAACATTACAGAATAAGAGCTTTTGTTCAAATGTACCAGGAAGAGTGCGAAAAAAGGCTATATGGGGGTTAATAAAACAGTAAATATCCATACAATCAGGAAGTGGTAATTGGTTTCTATGTGGGAACAGGAGGCATACTGGATTGGGGTGTGTCATTAAGAACCCTGACTGAGTGATAGCCCCATCAGCTATCTGTTGTTCATCATTCAAAACGGCAATAACAAACAAGGAAAGGATTAACCTATTGGTGATGATATAATTTGATACACCCCAACATAGGAATTCTCAGAGGTCATTTGACTGAGGTTCTATGAACAAGGTCCAATGAAGTTCATCTCAAGAGGTTCCAAGGAATGGAATCATTGAGCCCAGTGACATCAGTGCCAAGACGGTACACCCATCTTTGTTCTTTCTCCAGGAGGCCCACATCTGAGGGCAGTTGTTCTATTACCGTCCACTGTAATTCGTTGACACAGTGTTGGTGTTCGATGAAGTGGGCAGACATTTTTGTTGTAAGTTTTTTGCACCTGATATTACTTTTGTGCTCATTGAGTCTGATTTTAACTTGTCTCGTAGTCATCCCCACATACTCTTTTCCACAGGGACACGTGATCAAGTATACAACATTCTTACTGTTGCAATTCGTAAAAACACGTTGGTCCCACTTTGTCCCGTTCGAAAAAGTCAAGGACAGGCTTTTTTTGGTGAGGTGACAATTGTTACAGTTGCCACATGGATGGTGGCCGTGAATGCCCTGTAGTCTTGGCTGGTCACTTTTTTTAGGCAACGGTCTCGTGTGGACAAGCATGTCTCTTAAGTTCCTACCCCTTCTGTGTGCAAACAAAGGTTTTTCCAATGTCAGACTTCCGCTCGTCAGTATGCGCCAATGTTTATTGACCAGTTTAGTCACCTGGTTAGTAACTGGGCTATAAGTTGTGACACACACTGTTCTTTCCCCTTTGTTGTCACTCCTTGGATTATCCTCCAGGAGGGCCTCACGGTTGTTATTTCTTGCCCTTTTCATCGCTTTTTGGATCACAGTTTCCGGATACTGTCTCTGTCTCAGTTTTGTACTGAGGTCTTTTGCCTGGGTTTTGTATGTGTTGATGTCACTACAATTCCGACGCAAACGGAGGAACTGTCCATAGGGTAGATTCTCCCTCAGATGACGCGGATGAAAGCTGTCAAATCTGAGGAGACAGTTCCTGGCCGTCGGTTTGAAGTGGGTCTCTGTTTTTAGAATACCCGCTTGATGATAGATGTTTAAGTCCAAGAACACCATGCTCTCTTTCGACACCTGATGTGTGAATCTAAGAAATGCATTCTGGGTGTTCAACCAGTGGATGAATTCAGACACCGTAGTCTCGTCTCCTTCCCAGATGACAAAAATGTCATCTATATACCTTCGCCAGGTATGAATCCTTGCCCTGTGTGGATTGTCTGGATGCAGAATCTTAGTAGATTCAAGATGATGGACATATAAACCCGCCAGACTTGGGGCGAAGGTGCTGCCCATACTCGTACCATGTTTCTGCCAGTAGAGGGTGCCCTCGTACTCGAAAAAATTATCCTCAATCACTTGAAACCGAAAGGGTTAGGAAAGTTCTTCACCATAGAACATGCGCACAGAATTCCGGGAGGAAGACCTAGGCCCGGAGCCCCGCCGCGCCCAATGATTGAGAGGGTGCCTAACTTCAGAGATCGAGATGCTATCCTACAGGCCTCCAGAACGGGAAGGTTTTTGCGATATGAGAACTCCGCCCTGAACTTCTTTCCTGATTTTACCCAGGCGGTCCAACGGCAGAGACAGATCTTTCTTGGAGTCAAGCGGCGACTTAGAGAGCGTGGAATGAAATATGCTATAGTTTCAGACTGGCTGGACAGGTTTAACCCCCGAGAGGAGCCCCGGGGGGAAGGTGATGAGGATGACCAGGGTGCTCAGAGACAAGACTGATAAGTATCAAATATCATGATCTACGTAGGATACAAGTTAGTGGCGCACGCCGGATTCACATCTGGGTCCAGGGGGGTTGGGTGAAAAACTCCTTCCCCCTGATGATCCAGGCTTCTTGGTTGGATCAGAGGGGCAGATATGCGGGAGTCTCGGGGCTTGCTGGGGGTAAGATCATCACTCTATTATCTATGTATGTTCCTCCGGGCCTCCAGTCAGACACCTTCTGAGATCTGGGATCTGTTTTCCTTGCGCTACCCTTGGGTGATCTAGTGTTAGAGGGAGACTTTAACGTGGTGCTAGATGGAGAAGCTGACCGCAACCCGCCACGAGCGCTCAGGCAATCACAGAGATGGCTCCCAGACTTTATTAAAACGCTCGGACTAATTGATAGCTGGCGCACACGCAACCCAACACTGACGCTTTTTATGCATGTATCAGCAGCGCATGGTAGCTTGTCCCGCCTAGACTATCTCTTTTTGCCGGCGGCAATTGCCCCAATGATTCAAGAGGTGAAGTATCTTGCCAGAGGTATCTCTGACCATTCCCCACTATGGCTATAACTCATATCCGACAGGCCCGCTGCGGGTAAGATCGCTCCGCTTGGGGCGTGGCCTGTTGAGTAGCGGAATGGCCGCACTTTAAGCGCGCTCCACCGGTCGGAACTAAATCCTTCTGAAATCCTGCACTGGGAGAGCCCCCGCGAACCCTAAAACATCTGTGGAGGTGGCGGAAAGGGTCGAGACTGCCTGGGTTGATTCTCATGTCCCGGAGAGTCGCAGATCCGGAACCGGAGACGGACAACTGCCGAGCTGAGCTTCGGGGGGACGAGAGTGGAGCTCCTGGCCCAGCTGCCCAAGCAAATTGAGCCTCCGGCTTCGTGGGCCTCGCTCTGCTTCCACGACGGGGCCGTGGACCAGGCATGACTGACGGAAGTCCGGCCTCCCTCAGAAACACACGCTGAGCTTGCCGAGTGAACCTGAGCATCAGTCCCGACTACGGGAGACACTGGAGTGGCGAGGAGAGGCCCGAGAACACTGCGGACTGCCACCGGAGAGTGGCGGTGGGAGACCACATCGAGGGGGCAACTCAGCGGTACCCATCTGCAGCCCTCCCTGGAGACACTCACTGGTGGAATAGACCCGGGGAAGCGCTCGAGACCAGGTGAGGAGGCGCAGTCAAATATCAGCACAGAGGGCCCCGAACACCGCCATTTTGTGCAGCCCCGCCCTGAGCCTGGTATTGAGAGACAGAGGGCTGGCGGCTAGGATAGACAAGGTACACTGATGCCGCAGCGGAGAGGTGCCATTGACAAACGTGTCCCGGACGCAATAATACGGGCTGACCACACTTCAGACCCGACGGGGCCCTCCGTAACCGACTACATCGAACTGCTCCCAAAGGGCGCCAAAGAGCGGCAGCCATTTTGTCAACTAGGGGTCGGAGGCACTAAACCCGGTTCCCTCTGGTACATAAATTGACCGTTGCTGTGTCACCTGACACGTCTGTCCGATTGCACTCAACAAGCAAACTGATAAGATTGAGTGGAGGTCTTCCTGGGAAGCTCTGCTATCAACGGTCGCATGAAGCGGTGAGCGCTGAGCAGGTACGGGGCCCACTATTGACTGTTTAACACCACGTTGTCGGTTGCGCACCTGCAGATCTGCCTACTATTGGGGTGGCGGATAACAGGGCGACTCCCCTGGCCTGAAGTCCGGATCTGCGGGCAGTATGGGGCGAAACGATGCCCGCCAACCGAAAATCACGTTTGAAAACAAACGCGCCCCTTAGCCTGGCGACGCAGACTCTGAGCCGCAGAGGGATGGGGCTGTACACCAAGAAATTGAAGACCAAAGTCCTGACCTCCGAACACTTATGCTGGATATGCGTTCCAGCCTGCGCAATATTGACGCCAAACTCGACAATCTAACATCACAATTGGACTCGGTGAAAGCGCAAGTATCAACCCACGAGACGCGATTGGACACCCTAGAAAATTGCCACACGGAGTGCCACGAATTTCAAGTTGAGACCAAGGAGCAGCTGCTCCATATGGACAGGCTACTTGGCATTATACGTCCCAAGAACGAGGATTTGGAAGGGCGGTCGAGGCGCAACAACCTGCGCGTCACGGGAATACCAGAAACAACAGCAATCAACAAGATGGAGAAGTACATCAAGGACCTCCTACAAGAGTTGTTCGACCCACATCTCTCTGCTGTATTCGCGGTTGAGAGAGCGCATAGGTCATTTGGCCCAAAACCTCCGTTGAGAACCGCTCCGAGGCCCATAATCGCCAAGATCCTGAACTATCAAGACCGGGACATTATATTACGGCTGGCGAGAGAAAAGGGCAAGATCACGCACAAAGGTCGAGGCAACGAGGCCCGTGACGGATGTTTGGCGACCTGTCCTGCTACCCCGAATACTATCTCTACTGATGAGGGAATCAATCCCGAAACACGAGCTAGGCTCGTGTCTAGAGATGATCATAACACAAGTATTTACTTGCACCGATTGAGGTGAAATACTTTGAAAATTGAACTTTGAACTGTTCTTAGAAATACTTGAACTGCACAGACCATGATGCAGTGGGGCGATACGGCGGAAGAGGTCAGCGGTGTGCTCCCAACTCCGGAATCCCCTTTTTCTTGGCTCCCGGTAGCCATGTAAGCTGACGAGCTTGTTGGAGATGCACCTGCGCGCCAGAGGGGCAACGAGGCCCGTGACGGATGTTTGGCGACCTGTCCTGCTACCCCGAATACTATCTCTACTGATGAGGGAATCAATCCCGAAACACGAGCTAGGCTCGTGTCTAGAGTTGATCATAACACAAGTATTTACTTGCACCGATTGAGGTGAAATACTTTGAAAATTGAACTTTGAACTGTTCTTAGAAATACTTGAACTGCACAGACCATGATGCAGTGGGGCGATACGGCGGAAGAGGTCAGCGGTGTGCTCCCAACTCCGGAATCCCCTTTTTCTTGACTCCGGTAGCCATGTAAGCTGACGAGCTTGTTGGAGATGCACCTGCGCGCCAGAGGGGCAACGAGGCCCGTGACGGATGTTTGGCGACCTGTCCTGCTACCCCGAATACTATCTCTACTGATGAGGGAATCAATCCCGAAACACGAGCTAGGCTCGTGTCTAGAGATGATCATAACACAAGTATTTACTTGCACCGATTGAGGTGAAATACTTTGAAAATTGAACTTTGAACTGTTCTTAGAAATACTTGAACTGCACAGACCATGATGCAGTGGGGCGATACGGCGGAAGAGGTCAGCGGTGTGCTCCCAACTCCAGAATCCCCTTTTTCTTGGCTCCCGGTAGCCATGTAAGCTGACGAGCTTGTTGGAGATGCACCTGCGCGCCAGAGGGGCAACGAGGCCCGTGACGGATGTTTGGCGACCTGTCCTGCTACCCCGAATACTATCTCTACTGATGAGGGAATCAATCCCGAAACACGAGCTAGGCTCGTGTCTGGAGATGATCATAACACAAGTATTTACTTGCACCGATTGAGGTGAAATATTTTGAAAATTGAACTTTGAACTGTTCTTAGAAATACTTGAACTGCACAGACCATGATGCAGTGGGGCGATACGGCGGAAGAGGTCAGCGGTGTGCTCCCAACTCCGGAATCACGCACAAAGGTAACAACTTGTCTTTCTATCCGGATTTTACCCCAGCAGTACAGGCGGCAAGGAGAGAGTTCCTTCCTGCGAAGCACATTTTGCTACAGGCACAGGTACCGTACTCTCTACTATATCCCGCAAAGCTGAAGGTATCGATGGACGGGCAGCCACACTTCTTTGCGGATGCCAAATCGGCCCTCAAGTTCGCGAAACACTTGGGAGGGTCACAATCCAACAAGAAGCAGCTAGGAGCGGAGGCGGCGGGAGGTGCCTTAAGCGACAATGACTGAACTGGTATTGTATGTTCACTGTGTGATCTGCATTGCTTTCCTTTTTTATGTATCTTTCTCCTCTCGCACCCTGCGGACATTGGTGAAGTGCCTGAACTGTCTGGACTGACCCGAAGTCACTGACACACAGTTAAGTTGGTAATTGTTATGTGTAGTCCTGCTGCGGGGGACGCTGAGGTCTCCCTCTAATTCTGACCACCTTGCACGATGCAAGGGAGTTAGCTGGCACTGCCACGCCTCCGAGGGAAAGTTCAGAATATTTGATGTTCTTTGCGTTGCAGGGTGACCTGCGAAATACAGGGTGGGTTAAACTACAACCTAATTGGGGGGTTGGAGTGGGTGGTGGGAAGTGGGGGAGGGTTGTTTGGTTATGCATTGCCAGTCAATTAACGTTAAAGTGCGCGTTTCCTACATGTATCGCTCAAGTTACGCCTATCGTTGGGAATACAGGTGGAGGCTCTGTTGTATTGATATATGGCTACGTCTAATAAGATAAACTGTCTCACTTGGAATGTCCGCAGCCTTAATGATGGAAGAAAGGCCCGGCTGGTGCATACATATCTGAACCGACACAACATAGATGTATGTATATTGCAAGAAACGCATCTGAATAGTACGCCATCGCGCAGGTTGAACAATAATAGGTGGGGCAATGTCTATTCTGTGATCTACTCTAATTATGCTAGGGGGGTGGCGGTGCTGCTGCGCCATGGCCTGGACTGGCGGGAGGGCATGATACAGACGGACCCGGAGGGGCGCTATGTCCTGGTGCAGGGACTACTCTGTGATACTCAATCTCCATTTCCTTGACCCTACGGATAACTCGGCAGCCAGCCTATTAACAGATCTTGCCTCAGTCGACCTGCATCTCATGAACTCAAAAGCTACCCATGAAAAAGGCCAGCTTTTGGATCCGATTTTTACGAATATTAGTAATTTTAAAACCCAGGAACCCACTCCTTTCCCATGGACAGACCACTCACTGGTTCCCATGTACTGGCATATCAAAACCGCTCCGACTCAACCACCCAAAACCAAGACCCTCGGTAGACGGTGGCACAAGCTGGTACCGGAGGAATGGGAAGCTAAGTTAGGAAAATCCATCCCGCCCCGCCCCTCGGATCCTAAAACTGCGGATAGAGAATTTAATGACTGGCTCACCCACTCCCTAGACAGTCTTGTCCCTCTCACTAGTACTCTTAAACATACCAAGAGGATCAATCCAGCCCCATGGTATACCCCCGCACTGAACGCGTTAAGGAAGGAATGCAAAAGGTCAGAACGCATTTGGAGGAAGGACAAGTCTGTGAAGAAAAAATACGTATTCCAGTCATCCATGAGAGCATATAAACTAGCACTCCGCAACGCCAAAAGTGCCTTTTATGAGGAAAAAAAAAAGAATTCCTCCTGCTCAGCCAGGGAAACCTTCCTTATCCTTAAAGAGCTCCTCCATGTCCCCGACCCCCCACAAAAACCTATGGACCCCAAAGCAGCGGAAGACAAATGTATCAAATTAGCTACCTTCTTCGATGAAAAAATTAAAAAGATCCTCGCCTCCCTGCCCGCAGCCGAATCCGATTTCATGGAAGGAGATAAGGACTATCCTCCTCTGCAGAGGAATTCCCCCCGGAAGCCCTCTGCTCCTCATTTGGTCTCCTTCGGCCCGGTTACCATGGAGGAGGTAGCTGCCACATTTGCTTCTATCAAGAGTGGCGCCCCCAGTGACCCAGTGCCCATACGATTCCTCAAAAAAATCACCCATACCATAGTGCCCCCGCTGACCGCTCTGATTAACACCTCATTAACCCAAGGTGAAGTCCCCCCTAGTTGGAAGAAAGCGGTAATTAAAGGACTTCTTAAGAAACCTTCACTAGACCCTGAAGATCTATCAAACTATAGACCCATCTCTCTCCTCCCCTGGATTGGTAAGGTCGCTGAGAAACTCGTAAATAAAAAACTGTCACAGTTCCTGGAAACCAACCACCTCCTCACCTCAAGAACTCCCAGACGGGCTTTCGACCAGGTCAGGGTACTGACACCGCTCTCCTTGCAGCAGTGGAGAAGGCCAGAGACATTCTTGACACAGGAGGATCAGTGGCAGTGGTCCTCCTGGACCTGAGTGCGGCCTTCGATACTGTCAGCCACCAGGTCTTAACGCAACGCCTGGAAAACATCGGAGTGAAAGACAAAGCTCTGAAATGGCTTTCATCCTTTCTCTGCCAACGCTCCTTCCAAGTCTGGGAATGTGACAGCCGCTCCCCTGCCATCCCCCTCCGGTGTGGTGTGCCACAGGGCTCGTCACTTAGCCCCACGTTATTTAACGTGTACATGGCCCCATTGGAGGAGATGGTCACCCCATTCGGAGTCACTATCATCAGCTATGCTGACGATACACAGCTGGTGGTAACTCTATCCCACCTCAAGCAAGAGCCCTCCAACCTCCACGGCTGTCTCTCCAACATACATCAATGGATGAACGACTCAGCCCTTAAACTAAATTCTGCTCCTGGGTCAAAAAGCGCGAGATCTACCCCCGAACATCTGGCCCGCCTGTCTTGGTGAACCCCCTGCCCCCAAGACGGAGGTCAAAAGTTTGGGAATATGGTTAGAGAAAGATCTCACCTTTAGAACGCAGGCAAGGAAGACGGCCGGCGTCTGTTTCGGCCTGCTAAGATCATGCAGGAAGGTGCTTCCCCTACTCCCTTTTAACTCCCGGAAACAGTTGATCCAAGGCCTGATTGTGTCCAGGCTGGACTACAGCAACGCCATTTATTTGGGAGCCCCTGAAACCACCCTCCAGACACTACAGAAAATCCAGAATGCTGCTGCCCGGATGCTCACGAACACCCCGGCCAGAACATCTGCGAAACCCGCATTGAATAAATTGCACTGGCTACCGATCAGGGAAAGAGTGGTATTCAAGGCCCTCTGCCTGGCTCACAAAGTGCTCCACAACGAAGGCCCACCAATTCTCAAAAAACTGTATCACCCCCTATAGACCTACTAGAGCGCTCCGATCGGACCACGAAAACCTCATTGTGGTACCCAAGGTGAAAAAAGCCCGCTCAGGAGGTCGCCGCTTTTCGGTTCACACAGCGAAGCAATGGAACGCGCTCCCTCTGAAACTAAGAACAGAACCGAATCTCCTCCGCTTCAGGAAATCGCTCAAAACCCTCCTCTTCCCATAATCACTCTCACTTTTCCGCATTCCCTCCCCTCAGGATTACGAGGTTTAGCGCTGGGATACTCATGGGTGACTACGCGCTCTATAAAAACCTTAAATAAATAATAAAATAAATACGACGGTTCTTATTGTGAATGTCTATGGTCCGAACAGGGACTCACCAGAATTCTTTCTTTCAATTTGGTCAAAAATTAAAGCCACTGGGTGTGACACTTTAATTTGGGGTGGAGACTTTAATGCTATTCTTGATGACCAGTTAGACAGGCGGGGCAATGCTCGCCCTCTACACCCACTTGCAAGTGAAGCCCTGAGGGAAATGATAGAAGAGGGTAACTTGGTGGACATTTGGAGACATAGACACACTGGGGTACGAGAGTGCACTTGCATAACAGACCATCGCAATGCCTGGTCTAGGATCGATTTCTGGCTGGTGTCCCGAGATGTGGTGGCATACACAGTAGATGTTAAACACCTTGCCCGCTCCCTGTCCGACCACGCCCCGTGCCTGCTGCAGCTGACCCTGCCCAAGATGCATAGCCAAGCCTTCACTTGGAAGCTACCTCCACACGCCTTACTTGATGAGACGTTTAAGACAGAGATTGGTAATGATATAGAGGATTACTTCCGGAATAATGACGGATCAGTTAATACAGAGTGAGGGCTGTGGGAGGCCTTTAAGGTGGTCATCCGGGGGCAGTTCATCGCCAGACATGCGGGGGTGCTTAAAGCAATCAGAGGCTCCTTGGCCTCACTGGAGGCTGAAATAAAGGCCCTGGAATCACAATATTACGACAACCAGACCCAGGAGACAGCAGGGCAACTTAAAGCTAAACTGTTAGACTTTGCCGAGGAGGCGCAACGCGAGGTCAAATTCCTGGGAAAATACGCAGAGGCGAGGAGGTACGGGGAGGGAGACAGTCCAGGGCGTACTCTGGCGAACATGGTAAGGCCTTCTAGATCTGCGACTCACATACACGAGATGAAAGACATGGAGGGGAAAGTAGTAAGGGGACAAGACAAGATATTGAAAACGTTCTCTGACTTTTACACCTCCTTGTATTCGGCCACTACTGCCGGCTGCCCGGAGGGACTAGGGCCCTTCCTGGAATCTATTGAGCTGGTCTAGTTCAGCGTCGCGTATCGACAGTATATGGACTTCCCGACAACTGCGGAAGATATAGCAATGGTAATAAAGAGTATGCCCCCGCACAAAGCGCAGGGTCCCGATGGACTGACAACTGCCTTTTATAAAACCTACGTGGATGTGCTCGCTCCCAGGTTACTGGCAGTCTATGAAGAGGCGTTGGAGGTAGGTAGACTGCCGGACTCAATGAGAGAGGCCTTGATCGCCACGATCCTGAAACCAGGTAAACCGGGGGACGAGCTCGACTCTTATAGACCCCTTTCGTTGATCAACGTCGACGCCAAGATCTTTGCCAAGTTATTGGCTGATCGCATGCAGCCCCTGATGCCCCTCATTGCCCGTCCCGATCAATCGGGATTCATCCCTGGCAGAGCTACGTCACATAATCTGCGTAGCATTTTCACCACACTTCACTACTTACACCCAAGTGTGCATGCAGCGGTGGTGTTTCTAGACGCTACGAAAGCATTTGATACCTTGGAATGGCCGTACTTGTTTGCAATCCTGACTAACATAGGATTTAGTGGTTTATTTATTAGTAAAGTTCACCTGCTGTACACGGCCCCTTGTGCCGGAATCCAGGTCAACGGGGTGGTATCGGAACCTTTCTCAATAACACGGGGCACGGGGCAGGGCTGCCCCCTATCCCCACTATTTGTCGCCATAGCAATGGAGCCTTTAGCAGCCCGAGTAAGACAGCACCACACGGCGCGGGGGATCGGCTTTACCTCCCGCAGTTTGTTAATCTCCTTATACGCAGACGATGTGACGCTATATTTGGTGGACCCTGAGGTCAACCTGGACCCGGTGCTGCGAGAATTCATCCTATTCGGCGGGCTGGCAGGTGTAAGCATAAATTGGTCAAAGCCCGTAATATTCCCTCTGACGGATGGCACTCCAAAGATAAACTCTGAATTCCCATTGCGGTGGGAGGATGAAGAGGTGAAGAACCTCGGTATCTGGATCAGTCGAAACCTCCAGGAGATATGGAATTTGAATTATGGACGGGCCATGATGTGGCTTGAGGGGAAGGTGAAATTATGGGCGAAACTGCCGCTGTCACTTACTGGTCGGATCTCCCTGGTCAAGATGCTGGTGCTGCCGAAATTCTAATAACTTTTTGCTAATATCCCAATTGCTCTGACGGCTCATTTCTTTGCCACACTAAAAAACTACCTCACCTCCGTGGTGTGGGTGGGAGGACAAGAAAGAGCAGCCTGGGACGTGCTGTCGCTGCCATGCGACAGGACGGACTGGGGGCCCCAGACATGCGACTGTATGCACTATGCGCTCAAGCCCAATACTTACATTTTTGGGTGCACCCAACCCCGGTTCAACCGCATGTGGCTGTGGAGCGGGAAAGCATGGCACCTACCCCACTAGAAGTGGCCATAAGTGCAAAGACAAAACGACCTAGAGGAGAAATAGATACTGCTGAGACACTGAAGTGGGCCTGGGAGGAGTTGCAGAAGAGGGCGGGTGTTCCACTTCTGTATGCACCGTCGTTGCCCCTAGCCCAAAATCCCCTATTGCCTTGCATCGAAGGTGGACTTGGCAAGGAAGTACAACAAAGGCTGACTCTCCATATGCTTGCAGACCAGTATCCCAATGATGAGTTCATTGCCCCCCCTGTTGCTGGGGAGGGAACCGCGGTCCCCTTCTCGGACATGTTCTTGTATCATAGACTGAAGTCTGCCTGCCGGGCGCTGCATAGTGAGTTTCCACGAGCTCCCCCGGTGTTTCATCCGCTGGAAGCGGTGGTGGGCTCCCCATCTCCGTGCAAATTGATCACCAGGATATACCGGCAGATGCAGACAGCGGCGCCTCTGGTGCAGCTCACAGCCTTGGAAAAGTGGAATGCCGAGCTTGACCCCCCGCTCAAGGAGGAAAAGTGGTCCTTCTGCTGCGGGCAACTGACTGAACTGTCCCCCAACTACAGGCTGCGGTTGATCCATTTTAAATACCTGCATCGGTTCTATAGGACTCCGATTACCTTGCATAGGATGGGGCTCCACGAGGAGGACAGTTGTTGGAGATGTAGATACTCCCCAGCTTCATTTTTACACATGGCATGGTCATGTGAGCGATTAGCGGACTATTGGTCCTCGGTGTTTGACACTATTAACAGCGTGCTAAGTCGTGCTGATACTCCGTCCCCTGAATTAGCAATACTGGGCTATGTCCAACACACCACGCCCAAGTCCCGAAAATTGCATGCTATGCTGCTGCTATACGCCAAATGACAGGTGGCAGTAAACTGGGGAAGAAGGAGGGTGCCCACAATCAAAAATTGGCTTGCTGACGTCACTTATGGACACACACAACTAGGCACCTTTTGGGAGTTGATGCCTGCGGCCTCCAGGCCACGAGACATATGGGAACCATTCCTACAGTGGCAGAGAGACAATGTAGGGGAAGCCGACAATGCTAGTGAGGTGGGTGAATAGCCGGACGATCCTTCAGACATGAGATACTGCTTAACATGTGATGTGCCGGGAGGGATTCCAGGAGGGTGGGCGTTGCTGGGGGGGTCCGTGGGATTGTTGTGTAATTTTATAGATTTTTCACCATGTGTTAGCTACGGTCCTACGTCTATAACTTACAGGTAACTTGAGGAGCGGTCTATAAACCTCTACAACCACTTGAGGACGTAGGATATCTTTCCTGTTGATGGCGTAACACTCTGATGAAACTATTGTTTTACACTGTGGAATGTAACTGCACACTTTTTTGCCTCATTGCTAATATTTCTGTACTGGCAATTTAAGTTCTTTTCTTTTGTTGTTCTGTATGTTTTTAAATGGCAATAAAAACAAAAAGAACAAAAAAAGTCAGGCAAAAAAAAAAAAAAAAAAGATCGCTCCGCTTAGTGAGTGGCAGCTGAAAGACCCACTTATTAAAAAAGAGGTCCTTCGAATGTCCGACCGATACTTCCTGGACAATGGCAGCTGAGTTGACTCGGCGCAGACTCTCTGGGAAGCCTACAAAGCAGTAGCAAGGGGGGAGGTATTGTCTTTAGTTGCAGGGAAAAAGAAGAGGAGTCAAGCAGAGATAGCACGGAAAGATGCGGAAGTGATACGCCTGGAAGAGAGGGTGGCAGTGTCGCAAGTAGCCGTGGAGCTCCAACAACTGAGACTCTGGCAGGAGGAATACAAGGCTCTGGCGAGAGATTGGGCAATTGTCCATAATACTGCTGTGCAGAGTCACATCTACGAGCATGGTGACAAAGCAGGTAAATTAATTGCATGGCTCGAGCACGGTTAAAGAGCCTCCAGGCTGGTACCCGAATTGGTGGGGTCGGAGTCACATATGATCACAGATACACAAGCAGTGGCAGACGAGTTTTCAGCATACTACAAGATGGTCTACGCGGCTGGTAGTGGATTTTCTGAGGCTGAGAATGGTGATATGATTAGGGACATTCATATGCCGACTCTGTCAGAAGAGGATAAAAACTATCTTGATTCCCTATCTCCCATGACGAGGTTGCTCAGGTCATAAGGCAAATAAAACCGGGTAAGGCGACAGGCCCTAACGGGATATGGATTGAACTCTATAAACTAAATGCCAGCCGGATTGCCCCATATATTCGAACTATATTTTTAGAGAGCAGGGAGGAGGGCAGACTTCCCTATGATCAACGAGTGGCGAATATTGTGGTGATACATAAAGTGGGTAAGCCCAAGATGCAGTGTTCCTCGTATAGGCCTATATCGCTTCTTAATGCGGAATCTAACATTTTGGCGAAACTGCTGGCCACTCGACTAGTCAAGGTGATCACGTTTTTGATTCACCCGGATCAATCTGGATTTATGCCACGTCGTAACACGGCACTGAATCTGCGGCGGCTTCACAGTATCCTGGGGGGCTCCTCACAGATTCATGAACCAATGGTAGTGGTATCCCTAGACCCCACCATGGCGTTTGACAGGGTAGAATGGCAGTATCTGTTTGCATTTTTGACGAAGCTGGGCTTTGGGTGGGAGTTTGTCAGTTGGGTACGATTGCTATATGCTGAACCACTGGCCAGAGTGGTGGTCAATAGCTGTAAATCCAGGGACTTCCTCCTGAAGAGAGGCACGAGACAGGGCTGCCCGTTGTCCCCATTACTTTTTGCACTGGCTATGGAACCCCTGGCGGCCTGGGTCCCACAGGACAGGTCGATACGGAGCCTACGGTGGACGCCCGAATGGGAAGATAATGTCTTGCTTTACCTCACTAATCCTAGAGTCTCCCTGAGTAATTTCATGGATGTCCTTGATATCTTTGGCAGGTACTCGGGCCTGGCCATAAACTGGACAAAGTTGGTGCTCTTTGTCCTAGTTGGAGATCCACCGATGGTCCTGCGATCGTGTCCAATCCAGATTGAGAGGGACGGTTTTAAGTATTTGGGTATATATATCACGCTGGATCTGCGGCTGCGATATACCAACAATCTGGCTCTCCCACTAGACAGATGCAGGAAGGATGTGGAGCGGTGGAGGGCTCTTCCGCTATCCATGCTCGGGCGAGCCGTCCTCTTCAAAATTATGGCCCCACCCCGGTTTCTCTACTGCTTGCAGAATTCGATGGACCTAGTGCCGGCCTGCTATTTTAAGGAGATTGAGGCTTTCCAGAGGCAGCTTCTATGGGATGGTAGACCCCGAGTCGCCTTCACCAAGCTAACTCTTCCGTGGTACGATGGTGGGATTGGTCTCCCAGACATGCAGAGGTACTATTGGGCCTCTCAATTGGCGGCAGTGAACCATATTGTTTATGGCCCCCCTGGCAACCCAGGATTCACCATGGACCAGCGACAGGCACCGGGAGGAATGATAGACAGAGCTCTGTACGCTAAAATCGGGAAGTTCGCCTTGACCGGCACGACAGCGCTTGCGGTACAAGTATGGCACGTGGCTAACAGAAGTTTAGGGTGGGAGGGTAGACTAACGCAGGCTACCCCCCTGTTGAATTCTGAAAAGCTGGTTAGCCTTTGGAAAACCAAGGGGTTTGATAAATGGGACACTATCGGTATCACTCGTATAAAGGATGTCTGGGGGAAAGATGGGGTGCTCACATTCGAGTCTCTACAAAAGACATATAGCTTACATAATTATGAGCGGTTTTGGTATTTGCAGGTGCGGCATGCCCTTGCTGCACATATACCTAGGGGCTCGGTTCTTCCAGAGTCGTCGCCTCTTGAGGATCGGGTGCTTGATGGGCACATTCCCGAGAGGACGGTTTCTCTAAAATATAAGAAACTGGTCAATAATATGGACAATCCTCTGGGACACATTAGAGATCAATGGTGTAGAGACGGGCTGGAGCTGGATGATGAGGACTGGGTGGAAGCGATTTCTTCTCCTAAAGTTGTTGCAATTCAGATGAGGCTCCGACTTGTACAGTTGAAGATATTGCACAGGTCTTATATCACAGGGCCCCGATTGGCACGAATGAGACAGGGAGAAAGTGGGAAGTGCAGGAGAGAGTGCGGAGAATCTGGCACCCTGATCCACATTCTATGGCATTGTGTGGTGATACAGACTTACTGGATAAAGATTCATGATGTGTTGAGGAAGGTCTTAGGGGAGGAGATAATGCCGGAAGCCCGAAGGTGCTTATTGAATGTGTGGAAGCCCACGGATCTGAATGGGTATCAGAAACAGTGGGTTACTCTGGCATATATGGTGGCCAAGCGGAACATTGCCCGACTTTGGGGGGCTAGCCAACCGCCCCGGATCACTCAGTGGGTAGAGCACCTTGATTGGTGCATGTTCAGGGAAAAGTCGGTGTTTGTAGCCAGGGGATGCCTGAGGAAATGGGAGAAGGTGTGGGGAGCGTGGAATACTCACCGGGGAGAGATTTGTGAACAACCATTGTCTGATTTGAGATTGGAAGCACAGGAATCCCCATGACCCTCATGCTGTACGATATTGTTTTATATTCTGTATCTGGCCAGGAAGATCTGTGTGAAATAAGAACGTATGTGATCACCTGATGTTTTTATTTTCTTTTGTTCATTAATAAAAAGAGTTTAAAAAAAAGTTTCTTTAAAAGCTATCTTTCAGACCTATTTTTCATTTTTCGGGTTATTCGGGACGTCACGATGACATCGTTAACCGCGACGATCGTGCCTTTTCCATAAAGTCTAAAACACATATATCCACACAAATTATAGTATTTTACACACTAGAGGTTTATTACTGTACACCTCAAAGTCATCTTTTTCTAGTGTATTTCTAGAATACCATCTCTAAAATCTATTTTCCATTTTCGTGGTGAGGCCAGAGATCACGATGATGTCTGTAATCGAGATCCCCCGGAAACAATGTGAAAGCGGAAAGCAGTAGGAGGAATTCACTAGCCACCTCCACATACAAAAATGATAATTATATAATTAATTCTAGACATAACTCACTATATAAATACCTCTATAAAAACATTATCAGAATCTCAATATAATACAATGTGTACTAATGATTCACTGATATACTTTTTAATATTTTCACCAATCTTTGCAATGACGTCGATAATCGCAATACCCTTACAATGATACCTGGTGAGGCCGCACTAGCGATCCCTTCGGCATTGTGAATATTGCTCACGATTAAAAAAAATCGAATTTGGACACATAACTTGTGTCACTAACACCCCCATTTCTCAACCATCGGTCAGAGTATCTCCACCCTGACTCCATATGTGGCCTTTGAAACAAAGTTTTAGCCTCAGTAACCGTTCAAGAGCAATAAAATGGCGGCCGCAACTTTCTGTTCAGGTTATGCCCAGCCAATCAGAGCATTCCCTTTGGCACGTGCAAACGCTATTAATCACGGAACCACCAGAAAATATCGGTCGCCAGAGATATCACTATAATTTTAAAACTTATATTTCTCAACAACTACTAAACAAACTTACACCAAACAAAACAAAAGGTACTTCCATGAACTGATATCTACCTCTCTGACAAATTTGGTGTAAGCCCATTCATGGGTTTGGGCTGTAGGTGTGGCTAAAGGTTCCTATGGGAATTAACATTACAAACGCACCCTTATTTAGAACCCCATACATATGTAAATATATATATATTACCTACTGGCGGTCGCCAGTAGGTATATATAGTTAGGATTTTTTCTCTATGGGTTTTTTGAAAATTCTATGTCTAATAACTTTGGCGTTTGTGGACGGAATTGGCTGAAATTTTCAGGAAAATGGCACATTTTGTTTCTGAGCAGCCCCTGAAAATTGGGGGGGGGGTTCGTCCAGGGGGGGTCGAGAAAAAAGGGGGGTCCCAAAACGTGTTTTTAACATTGAGTTTTCCATAGGGCGGTTGGCCTCACTTTTAGCCCGAACGGCTGAATGGATTTGCACGAAACTTGGCAAAATTGTAGGGACTGGTAGCCCGATGTGCCTTTTGTAGGTCTCAATATATGTGCTCCAGTGGATTTTGAGAAATTAACGTTTAAAAAAAGATATATATCTGTAACAGCGGACCGGGCAGCGCTCCAGTTCGCGTACTTTTCGCGCAACGGAGCTTTGTGAAGCGAAGCTGATTGGTTCTCCGGCGTCTGTCAACATTCCAAACAGTCCGTAGCGGCCACCATCTTGTCTCTCGGTAGGATCGAGAGACAAGAGGAGGCGAAAGGGAAGGGGCAAATGACGATAAGGGGGCATAGTAGATCCTCCCTGACCTCTTAGGTTTGATGTACCATTTTGCCAAGTTTGGTGTAATTCCGTTCAGCCATTCAGGCTGTAGACGTATCTAAATGTCAATAATCGAACGGCTGAATGGATTTGCACGAAACTTGGCAAAATATTAGGGACTGGTAGCCCGATGTGCCTTTGCTAGGTCTCAATATATGTGCTCCAGTGGATTTTGAGAAATTAACGTTCAAAAAAAGATATATATCTGTAACAGCGCTCCGCTTCGCGTACTTTTCGCGTTACGGAGCTTTGCGAAGCTGATTGGTTCTCCGGCGTCTGTCAACATTCCAAACAGTCCGTAGCGGCCGCCATCTTGTCTCTCGGTAGGATCGAGAGACAAGAGGAGGCCAAAGCGAAGGGGGAAATGACCATAAGGGGGCATAGTAGATCCTTCCTGACCTCTTAGGTTTGATGTACCATTTTGCCAAGTTTGGTGTAATTCCGTTCAGCCATTCAGGCTGTAGACGTATGTAAATGTCCTATGGAAAATTGCATGGGGAAAACACATTTGAAAGTGTTGAAATTTAGAACCAATTAAAATGTTACTTTGGTTTTGTATTTGTGTGTGATGAAAGTTAATTGGTTATGTATATATGTCAAATGAGAGGAAACCACAGCCATTTTGTGATACTACTGTCTGAGGTACATTTGTGAGGAATTTTTGGTGGTGAATTTCTGGTGTTTGATTTACACAGTACTAACACTTCTCCTACTTTTAAAAAGGTGAGTTGTTAATTTGTAAGGGGAACTATGTTGTACACTTGAAGATAATTTGAAAAATGTTTTCTGTTATTTATTTGCAGTCCTTTCTGTTATACTAAATACTTGATAAAGTTAGTTTTATATTATGTATTACTAAAAACGATAAATGAAAGTGATTATTTTTTTCTGCAATTTACAGCAAGCAATTTCAAAATAAAATGGCTCACAATGAAGAGACCGTGGCAATTTCTTTTGAATTGTCCACTACATTGATTGAAATTGAGAGCACCAATAATGAAATATTGTCACATGGAGGAGATGACTTGTATGATTCCATTAGATTGATTGAAATGGACAGCACCAATAATGAAATATTGTCACAAGGAGGAGATGACTTGAATGATTCCACTACATTGATTGAAATTGAGAGCACCAATAATGAAATATTGTCACAAGGAGGAGATGACTTGTATGATTCCATTAGATTGATTGAAATGGACAGCACCAATAATGAAATATTGTCACAAGGAGGAGATGACTTGAATGATTCCACTACATTGATTGAAATTGAGAGCACCAATAATGAAATATTGTCACGAGGAGATGACTTGAATGATTCCACTACATTGATTGAAATTGAGAGCACCAATAATGAAATATTGTCACAAGGAGGAGATGACTTGAATGATTCCACTACATTGATTGAAATTGACAGCACCAATAATGAAATATTGTCACAAGGAGGAGATGACTTGAATGATTTTTTTGATCAATCTGTTGATGGCGAATTTATCGAATGTTTGGAGACCATAGAGTTACAAGAATCATCATTGCAGACTTTTCATGAGGAAATTGCTGATGAGGACATGTTACTAGTTCTTTCAAATTTAGAAAATTCTGAAGAATAAATTTATATTTAGAAATCAAAAATTGTTTGAGACATTATTCATTTTTATTTTTAATTTATGAGGTTGTAGCGAAGTGATTGTAGTATAAAATGAGACTTATAGTATAGAGTGCAACATTTTTATGTTACATGGTAAGTTTACTCATATTTACTTCCCTTCTGCCACTATATTATCTCAAATGTGTATTTGACATCTCTTCTTCATCTCCGGCCTCCTTTCTCTCACTGTGTGTCTCCGATGCATCTTATCGCTGCTATTTTGTGTAATTACAGAAGAGAGTAAAATAAAATAGTTCGGAACGTGAAAAGGGGGCAAAGTAGAGTACCCCTCACCCCGTAGGCCTTTTCAGGCGGTCCCAAAAGGATCAGTTTCTGCTTTCCTGAGAGATTATGGTATGAGTTCCATATACCACAATAATTTGCATTACAACATGCAAGATATCTATCTCCTATTACCAACTTTTGGAGATATTCGCGCTATCAGTCAAAAAGGGGAGGGGGTGCAACAATTTTTCCTACCGGGTCACACTGTGCTTTCACCGGAACTGAGGTCTGCAGGATTCTAGTAATTCAAAGTGAGGCTGGCGCCAGCATGGGAGCACCGACGTCCCGCGGATACAGTTTCGTCACTCCACGGGCGATCATTCCCCATCGGGGTGTCTGCGGGGGTCGGAGACTCCCGCGGCTCCTGTAGAAACTTCAAGGTCGTGGAGGACTACGGTGGTGGAGTCAACCAGTGACCGGGCCATTTCTTTATGCTGGGCCCGCTCTTGCCAGGTCGACCGCCATTTTGAGAGTTCGGTAGCTACTGGCGATCGCGGGGTCAAATGAGCGGACGGGCTCCACCCTGCCGGGCGAGACGTTGCAGCATCGCCACAGTGGAAGAACCCTTTTCCGGGCGCTTGGAGCGCCGAGGGTGCAGGTGGGAAGCCTCCACTGGGGAGGCGGGAGAGGCCTGTTCGCATCGTCTCTCCCTCCCAGTGCACCCCACGGCGCCTAGCTTGAGATTTGTTATGGCCGGACCAGGCGATGAGGACGAGGGGGGGGGGGGTCGGAGGCATGTGCAAGACATCCCCCCCCAGTGTTGTCGCAGCCATTATTCAAGAGAGAAGAAGTGTCCCGTCCGTCTTCGGGCCGGGCTTCCGGTGGATGTCGGCCGGACGCCCCTGGCTCTGGCCCCATGAACGGGTTTCTTGGTTTATCGGCTGCAGCCGGATCCCGTCGGCCTCGGCCCCCCGACCGTTGGTGGCCGGACCGGAAGAGCATGTGGCGGGACTACCTGCAACTCTCAAGGGCCACCGCGGCCGGACTGGGAGAGAGAGGGGAGGGTCGAGGAGACATTCCCCCCCCCTGAAACTCTTCAGCGTTGTAAAGGCAATCCCCTGGCCGGGTCCCGCTGGCCTCGGCCTCTCCTCCGGCTACACCCTACGTTAGGATCTCCTGGCCGAGGCGTGGCAGCAGGATCCGCCTTATATGGGCTGCTCCCGGCTGGGCGTAGCCGCAACCCTGCCCCACCTTGGAAGTTTCCAGAGTGGGGGCGGATGTTCTACTGACTTGCATTTTCCCTAGTCTATCGATTTTTTTGGCGTGGCAGGCGGTGGGACAGCGAGGGGTGATTTGGTTTCTCTTACTGTTTTTCTGGTCTCTCACCACTGGCATACTTCTAACGTTTTCTTGTTTCTAGGACATTAATAGGTTTTATCATTACGTTATGTTATCGTTTCTTTGTTCGTTGTTTAATAAAAGTTTATGTTCATCAGTGGCCTACTGATTTTTGTTTTCCTATTCTTTTCTTTCCAGGTTGTTTCATGCTAAAGTTTCTGTTAACAGGATACAGTGATCACTTCGTTATTATTGCATATGTCCTTTTCACTAGGGGTGCTCTCTGGTCGGGCCAGATGACGTATCTCTAGTAAATGGTCCGGGTGAAACAGGTGCATCAATCAGTGGGGAGTAGATAGGCATGACAGATTACAACGGGGGAGAAAGGTCCGCATTACGTACCCTTTCACTATTTGCAAAGATTTTCCTACGTATATTTGCAAACAGGGAATACCTCCAAAAAGAACCAATTCCCAAACAGTCAATGTTTGGGGAAACAATCAATCAATGAGGAACGAAATAGGCACGACGTGTTAAAGGTTTGCGTTACCTACCCTTCACTATCTGCAAAGGGAGAGAGAATATTCCTATTCTTCCTCGTTTGCAGGCAGAGAAGATTCTTAAGAGAACCAACTTCGAACAATTCAATGCTCGATTCAAACAATCAAGAAGGGGTACTGTGAACACAAATGAACGCCGCTTATGTACATACACATTGGTATTATCAACAGGTTGTTCCTAATGTTTCTATTTTAGGGAGGTCAAAAAGAGATCCTATTAGTGGCCTACTGATTTTGCTCGATTCCTTTTCTTTTTTTACACGATTTTTCGCTATCTGCAAAGACTAAACAGAGTATTGCGACTCTGTGCTTTTTTGTAAATAGAGAATGAACCAAAGAGAACAATCAATCAAATGGAGAGAGAAGCAGGCACGACGGATTACAACGGGGGCAAAGGCCTGCGTTAACTACCCTTCACTATCTGCAAAGAGAGAGTACTCCTAATAGAAATGAGGGGTGGGGGGCAGCATTCAAAGCAGATCAGTGTGCATAAACACGAAAATGTTTTTACTTACCACGTACTTGACATTCGACAGCTTATTATATTTGCTATTAAAAAACCATTGAAATTCACTGAAAAAACCATAGGTTATAGACCATATATAGTTAGGAATTAGCATTTAAAAAACCTTATTTTACTCACACAAAACCATTGAAATTCCATATATAGTTAGTTGCACTAACTATATATCGCGCACCCGCAATCCACTGCTGATCATGTCACATATTACATCATTCATGACATGGTCAGTGACATCACTGATGACATCACTGATGACATCTCAAATGACATCACACAATTCATGTGTTCTGTTTTCAGTATTTCAGGTAATATTCTGTCCAAACTGTTATGTTAAATGTTATTTCATGTGTTTTCCATGTCGTGGTATGAATGATTTGTTTCTAAGTTATTATTGTGTTTATTGTGTATTGTATTTGTGTCCAGATTCCAGTCTAAGTCATGCCTCTGTTCTCGAAATTACGTCAGTTAAAAACCAGAAAAGGTCTGCTCGAGGAAGCAGTTCCTGTCCCGCCTAGGGACAGTCCAGGTCATTTTATGTATCATAAGCATGGCTTAAGTGCTGATTATACCAGACATCTCGAAGAGAAATATAGATGGCCTGTATCAGGCACATGGGATGCCGAGTGCATCATGCGAGTAGAAGAAGCATTATGGAAAAAGAAATCCAGACAGTCCCAGAAAGATGCCATCGAGTTATGGCGCAAAGAATCTCATAGAAGAACAGAAAAAGAAATCAGAAAGACAGAATTAAGTAGGGAATCCTCAGAACGAGCCCAAGAAAGGGAACTAATCGAAATAGGTGAACGAGTTAAAGCCGAACAGTCAGACAGACAGAAAAATGCCCTTATTAAGGGTATGTATCCTCTTCTTGCCGAGGGCTTGCCGAAAGCAACCCCGGAAGCACCATGTAATTTCCCGCCGCCATTAGTTCCGATTAAGCTACGTCACAAACCGACTGCAGCTGATATTTTCCTCTCGTCCTATTTGGACGACACAGTCCCAGAATATGCCAATCCTGTTCCGCCAGCTCCTGTAAATAATGTAATTCCGGTTCCTCCAGCCACCGGGGCACCCGTTACAGCATCTGTTACGGTACCCCCGGTCCAGCCCGCAGTACAAGTACCCGCTACATCAGTCACTCTGCCAGCCCGTACGATATCCGTCGACGATTCCAGTTTAGGAGCCGCGGGGGGGGAAGTCCTCCTTGTACCCCGCCGCCACACAAACGTCCGTCATTTCTCGAGTTACATGAACGTGCGTTACAGCGTACGCCCAAACCCCAGTCCGTTGCAGATATCAAGCGAGCTCTCACCGAATGCCGTTATGATCCAGTCCCAGGCGACAATGATATGGTCATATATTCATTGCGTGTAAGACGGGTAACCGAGTATTTGGACACCCTACCGAATATGAAAGAAGATCTAGACAGAATATATCGTTTCATCCGTACAGGAGATGATCCAGGAAGTATAGGCGAAGCCATGTCTCAAAGGAAAGCCGAGATTCAGCTCATGCTTTTAAAGTTTCTAATTAATTGTTTAATAAGGGAACAAGATTATCCAACTAAAGATCCGACCGAAATGAAAGTCCTGACAAAGTGGAGTGATCATATAGCCGAGGGAAGACATAAGACACTAGCTAGTATAGAGAGTATGTACAAGAAAATTCGTAAAGAAATAATAAGGTTACACGAGAAACGCAAAACAGCACAAGTAAGCGAGAAAGAAGACGACTCTCCTACCGAAGAGGTAGACGACGAGAATCCCACCAGAATAGCGTATGTAGGTAAAACTAGACTTCCCGACCGACATTCACGCCTAGAACACAAGAAAGTTTTTCTTCCTCCAGCACCAGAACAAGGTTCTCTTGAACAAGTATTTCAAGCTACCGATCACATTCTGAAATCACGAATCGGTTATAGTGAACTTAGTACCATGCATGAACAAGAACTAGTCCGGTCAGCAGTCCGATGGACTACCGATTCTACCACTTTTCCAGACGAAATAGTGGCACAAATGTTTCTGAAACTGCCCCCAGCCGAGCAGCGACTGGTGGGTATGTATATGATCCAGCACCTCATTACACTGTATGAGGGACAGCATTCTGATCCAGGTCCGTTGCATGATGTTCTGAACGAGTTACTCCAGTATAGATGGAGAGGTCTAGGTACCGATTTAATTAGTGTCATTCTAGAACAGCGCCACAAATATAGAACGTTTCTGAATCCGCATTTTGTTCATGTCTCACCTCCAGAAAGTAAATCATTTTACATAGATAGACAGCATCCGTTACGAGAAGTACACCCAGTTAGGACAGCGGGTGGTGAAATGCAACGAGTATTTGTTTACACCCCTATTACAAAGATGGAACTCTTAGAGATGAAGAAATTAATTCCCTGTCACGACAAAGATCCAGCAGGGTTCCATCGAGAATTTAAAGACATGCTCCGTATGGGGGAATACACGTATCCAGATATCATTAAAATGTTAAAGGTCCTGTTGCCCGCAGAGGTATATGAAAAACTCAAGGAAAAAGAATGGGAGGTGGGAGAGAAAAAGATTGATTGGACAGCTCTAGAAGCTGAAGATAAAATACGAGTACCAGGTACCGGTCTTGGGGCTAAAGTTAAAGAATTGCCCGAGTTATTGATTCAGGTCTTGCCAAGGTTACTAGCCACGAAAAAGGAAGATTGGGATGCAATCTCAGCTTGTAAACAGAAACAGGATGAAGACACTAGTGATTTTTATTCTAGATTTGAAAAATGTTTTATTATTAACAGTGGTTTGAAGACGAGTAGCGAGTCGTACCCTCATCTTTTTGTTACTAAACTAGTCGAGAATTCAAGTCCACAAGTTAAAAATCGAGTTTTGAAAGTCGAAAGTAGTTGGCAAGCTAATACTCCGTCACAAATGCTCCAGATGCTCCAGTATCACCAGAATAGAATCAGGGAAGAGCAAGAACACGAAAAGAGACGTATGAAAGACACGAAAATGAAAGTATTAGTTGCACAATCCGTTCCACAAGACAGTCAGAAGAGGGGTCCGAATCAAGCCAGTCATCCTGCAGCTCCCGTTAAAGGGACTTGCAATTATTGTAAACAGCCAGGTCATTTTATAAACGAGTGTGCAGTTCTGAAACACAACATAGCTACTGGTAAGACTAAAGAAAGACCACGTCCGCCTAGACAAGAACAAGTTTCACAGACTTCTCAGTCACCACAGAATGCACAACAGACAGTTCCAGCACCGCAGCCTGTCGCTGCAACACAGCATGTTACACAGCAGATGTACCAGTATGCCCAGTCAGAGTATCCAGAGTATCAACAGTATTCATGAAACAGCCTAGAGAGGGAGGTAGGCTTGCCTCTCATCGAGATACCTGTAGATCAAGAGGGTCCCTATGTACACAGTCAAGTATTAGGGAAAGACAGAAAGTTTTTGATTGATACAGGGGCAAGTAGGACTACTATCAGTCATGACGAAGTTCCAGGGGCTCCGCTCTCAGGCTCTAAAAATGTTTCCCTTGGATTTTCAGGAAAGCCAATTGTTAATGAGATTTCAAAACCAGTTACTCTAGAAGTTGGTCCATTGTCCCGAACTACTGATTTGTTACTTACGAAATCATGTCCAGAAAATGTATTAGGCATCAGAACGTTAAAAGAATTAGGTGCAGTAATTTGCTGCTCCCCAGAAGGAGTCCGTTTGTTTTTGAGAGACTTTAAAGGTCACTATGTATTACGTGATTTTGATCCCAGATTACTGAATGTACCGCAGCATTTATGGGCGCAAGGTCCAACTGATGTAGGATGTATGCACATCACACCCCATCGTGTGACTCTCAAACAAGGTATAGTTTTGCCACGAATCAGACAGTACAGATTGCCGCCTGAGGCTGTAGCAGCCTTATCCAAAATTATTGACGAACTTATTGCTCAAGGAGTGGTTGTAGAAACTGACTCCAATGTATGTAATTCTCCTATCATTCCGGTCCTGAAACGTACTGATCCCAATGCACCTCCAGTATATCGATTAGTGATTGACCTTCGAGAGCTTAATAAATGTATCATACCCCAGTATCCAGTAGTCCCAGATATTTCTTCCCTATTGACAGCCATTGATTCTGAAGCTACATTTTTTACTGTTATCGACCTCAAGAATGCATTTTTCAGTGTTCCCATTCATCCAGACAGCCAGTACCTTTTTGGTTTTTGTTTAAATGGAAGGAGCTATAAATTTACACGAGCTCCTCAAGGTTTCACAGAAAGTCCTAGTATTTACAGTCAAGCACTTAAGAGACAACTAGACAATATTCACATGCCAACTGACACTGCCCTGCTCCAGTATGTCGATGATCTACTGATCACAGCCCGTTCTGAACGTGACTGCGAGCGTGCGTCACTTACAGTTCTGTATTTCCTGGCCGAGCAGGGGCACAAGGTGTCCCCTTCCAAATTACAATTCTGTGTCCAGCAAGTGATCTACTTAGGCCACTTACTGTCCAAGTGGGGTAGGCAGTTGACACCAGATCGTATCCAGTTAATAGCGAGTCTTCCACAGCCCAAGACACAGAAGGAGGTACGAGCTTTTATTGGCCTCACTTCTTATTGCAGACAATGGATTCCTCAGTATGCATTTCTAGCCAAGCCACTGATACAGTTAACGACACAGGAGGCAGCCGTATCGACTGTCCTCCCTTGGACCCAGGAACATACACTTGTTTTTAATGAGTTAAAGAAAGCCTTATGTCAAGCACCTGTTCTAGCTACACCGAACTACAGTAAGCCTTTTACACTTTTTGTCACAGAACGTGATGGTACTGCATTATCTGTTCTCACACAAGATCAAGCAGGACAGTACAAGCCTTGTGCTTATTTCTCGAGCACATTAGATCCAGTAGCCCAGGCTCTGCCTGCGTGCCTCAAGTCAGTTGCAGCCACAGCTCTAGCAATCAGACAAAGTGATTCCATAGTGTTAGGACACTCCCTGACAGTACAAGTTCCACACTCCGTGGAAGTTCTTTTAAACCGAACACAGACTCAGCACTTGACAATTGCACGTTTAACAGGTTATGAACTGACACTGTTCCAGCCACACATAGAAATCAGACGCTGCAACATTCTAAATCCTGCTACACTGTTACCGTCAGTTACTTCAAATCCTGCCACACATGACTGTGTGGAAGTTGTTAACACTATGACAAAGCCAAGACAAGACCTGACAGACATTGCATTACCTAATCCCGACCTGACACTTTATGTGGATGGTTCATGTATGAGAACAAGTACAGGAGAACTAGTAGCCGCATATGCAGTGACTACTGAAACTGAAGTTATAGAAACACATCGTATTGACACCCTGTCTGCTCAAGCAGCAGAGCTAGTTGCTCTGACCCAAGCCTGCATACGTGCCAAGAACCAGAAAGTAAACATATACACAGATTCACGTTACGCATTCGGAGTCGTACATGACTTTGGAGTGCTCTGGCAGGAGAGAGGTTTCATGACTTCTCATGGAACCAAGATTCAGCATGGTCTCCTCATTCAAGCTCTGTTAGATGCAATACATTTACCGACAGCTATCGCTATCATGAAGTGAAAAGCACATACGAAAGTTACTGACATCATTTCCCAAGGTAACGATCTAGCAGATCGAACAGCCAAGCTTACAGCACAGACCCCAGACATTCCAGTTAACACGACACAGACATTCACTCTAGATCAGACTACATGTATGACAGTTAAGGACCCTACACAAGATGTCATAGACATACAGTTACATGCTACTCCCGAAGAGATCAAGAAATGGTCCGAACAAGGAGGGGTCCAGACAGATCAAGGATGGTTGACGAAGGGAAAAGCCACATGGTTTCTCCCCGACTCTATGGTTCAAGTCATTATTAATACCGCACATAGTCCTGCACATCTAGGAGAAAAAGCTATGTTAGACAGTATTCAGAACCTTTGGTTCAACAAGCACTTACGAGCTGCAGCCAAGCAGAAAGTCCGTACCTGTATGATATGTTGTCAGTTCAATCCAGGTAAAAGTGTCCCGGTGGAACAAGGTGGATTCCAACCTCCTGACCACCCTTTTGAAGTCCTCCAGATGGATTATATTCAGATGGAGAGATGTCGAGGTTTCAAGTATGTCCTCGTAGCTGTATGCGCTTTGTCCAGGTGGACAGAAGCATATCCAGTCCCAGATTACACAGCCGCGACCACTGCCAGGCAGTTGGTTCGTGAATTCTTTCCCCGCTATGGACTCCCTAGGGTCGTGTATTCTGATAACGGCCAGCCATTCTCATCTGAGCTTATGAAACATGTTTCCCTTCTGTTAGGGTACCAGTGGAAGTTCCATTGTGTGCGCCATCCTGAAGCAGCCGGTCTCGTAGAGAGACATAATCAGACCCTGAAAGTCCGCATTGCAAAAGTGTGTAAAGAGAAAGGTGTAGACTGGCTAGTAGCCCTGCCAGTTGCTCTATTCTACATGCGAATGGTTGCACATTCCAGATCAGGTCTGTCCCCGTATGAGGTCGTATTCGGCCGCCCCCCAAACATGTGGGGTACACCTAGACCCCGCAGTATTACAGATGTTTCCAGTAATATGCTGACAGATTACCTAGCTTCCTTGATGTCTGCCCTACACTCTTGTCGTTCACAGGTTGCCGCCGCATTTCCAGACAACACCGAGGTGAAACCGCATGAAGTTATTCCAGGAAGCCTCGTGTTGGTGCGGAATTTTGATCGTTCAAGTCCACTGGATCCCCGTTGGAAGGAGCCCCGCCTCGTCTTGTTAACAACAAGGACTGCCGTGAAACTCGAGGGCAGGAAGGGATGGGTCCACCTGTCCCATATAAAGAAATTCCATGGACTACCAGACAAGACTTTTTCTAAGGACTGTTCTATTTCTACAGACTGCCTAAAAACAGACTCTGAACTTGATTCTGAACTCAAGCCTCCCCTGTTAGAGGAAACTCCGCAACAGGAGTATAAATTAAAACTCCGGTCTAGTAAAATAAGTCAGCCAGTTTAATTGTCTAAGTCCCTCTCGGGTGAAACGGTTAGACAGGTTTCTGACATGTATGAGATAGACCCCCATAGTGAGAGAGTTAGTCAAAACTCTATACGATGTATCATCATTCTAAGTTTTTTGTTATATGTGAGTCTTATGGTTACCTGCACAAGTTACGCTTTATATTTATGTTTTCCAAGTTCACATGTAAACAAGTTCGCTAATGCTACAGTAGAGCACACATTTAGTGATCTGCCTCCTCACGAGCTATCCTATCGTCTTGCTCTGCGAAATAATACATTCATTAGAATGTTACACTATTTACACCAGACCAGCAATGCCACTAATTGTTGGGTGTGTGGTCGACTCCCCCCTTTCCAGACACCGAAGGGAGTTCTGCCACTCTTTCCTTATCCGTTTTCACATAATGGTTCGTGTGGAGCATGGTCCACTTTAACGTCATCCTCCAATGATATGTCCCTTCTGAATAGAACATGTTTCCCAGACAAGCAAGGTCTTTCCCATAGAACAGGGTTAGATCTAGAAAATGAAGTATATGATTTAGGTAATTATTCTTCGAATTTTATGGTCCTGAATCTTCAGTCCGATACTACTCCAGATTTGCCTGCTATTTCAGTACTACCAGTCAAAGGCGAATTATGTGTCAGAAAGAATGGTTCCGCACATGTAGGACATAGTGATTGTACTACTATTGTCGAGTATAGTGACAGTGGGAAATCTATTTTCAAAGCCTCACGTCATTCTTATTTTGTTTGTGGTCAGACCGCATATGTTCGTCTGCCCCCCGATAGAGGAGGAGCATGTAGAGTCATCGGATCTAGTTGCTGCATTTTCATTCCTAATAACGCGCCGTCTGTTTATTCAGCTATAACCAGACTTCATAAAATTGCCCATCAGTTACACCAGAATCCAGGCACCTGGACATGGTCCGGTTGGCTCTGGAGTATTATATCTGCGTGGGGATGGAAAGTATTGTCATTTCTAGGTATTGCAGTAATGGTCATATTCAGTTGCTGCCTCTGTATACAATGTGGCCCTGCGATTTGCGGCATGTGTGCTACCTCTTGTATTCCTAGTCCTAAATCCCGTTCCAGGACAATTCGAGACGAGCAAATGATGCTATATGAAATGATAGATGGTATCATGAATATTGATGTTTCCTGATGGAAACGTAGGGCACAAGGAGGGAATGTGGAAAAGTAAATTTTGCCATGTTGTATGTGCCTACGTGTTCCCCACCTTATGTTATATGTGCATGATCGATATGCATGTATTCCCCTCTGATCGATTAAAAACGCAATTACAGTTGTGTCCATCTCTAGTATGCCAGTTTCCAGTCTTCGTGAAAGCAACGAATATTAGGCCTATGTAAACCTACGTTGCCACATTTTACAGTGTGCACGTTAATTCATTGAATTGTCCTCGTTTCTAGGCCTCAAAAGGGCCCGGACTCAGATTCAGCTCCTGTCTCCTGAACACTCTCCGAGGAGCGATACAGCCCCCACCTGCATCCCTGACCCTTAGCTTACTTCTTGCCACGCAGTGCCCGGCCCGGCCTGGCTCTGCCTCCCAGTCTGCCAAGAATATGTTATGTTTCTAGTTATCAGTTCAGCCCTTCCTTCTCTGCATTCCTAAGCTACTGAATCGCATCAATAGTTTCCGTCATGGTCTAGCCTTTATGTCTCCATGTAAGAGAAATACTGTATTAATATTCATAGAATATTCCTCACACACGCACTACATATAGAATTATGCATGCACCAGTCTTAGAGTCTATTAGCTTTTGCCCTGATAACTTTTGGATTCTATCAACATGTACTCTAAACACCAGATACTAGATATGCCTGGGTACATGTCGCTCTGACACTCCAGACTTTAGTCTCCTCTTCTAGCACAGAAGTCATAGCCCCCAGTTCTCCCTGGTAACACGTCATTGCCCATTTGCGCGCACCACTAGGTTAGAGGTCCCAGCTGCTCAGGTAGCCCCCTCCATGTTTCCGCCCCATTATGACATATTCTGTTACGTTTGCATCACATGTCTATGTATACGCCCTGTACACGCCTCTTGTTACACCCATTTCACTCTTATCTTTCGCGACTGCTACGAAACCACGCCCACTGCTACGCCTACTGTATTGAATGTAATGTATTTGTTTAACTATAAATATTGTGCACTGTTATTAAAAGTGATCCCTTATGCTCCCAGATCCTGTCCCCGGCAGCTGCCATCCTATTCCCATGCAGGCTGTCCTGTTCCTGTCCTTTTATGCCTGATTAAAGTCTGTAGACTCCAGCTACCTCGAATCTTGACTCTTATTTATTGAGCTATCTGTTTATATGAGTATCCCGAAAAATAGAACCGGTAATTAATTATTTATTTACCACAAGTTTTTAAACAATTAAGGCTCAGTAGGTTTGCATGTTTCTTGCCATTGGGGATTGAAGGAGCTGGCAGATCTCAGGAGTAGATCTGATTTGCTGCAACTACAAAAACAATGATGTGGCAGCAGCCATCTTAGGACTCAGGACTGAATCCCAAGTACTGGAAAAAGGATAAAAAGACATAATGGGGCAGGGAAGGGATAAACTGCCCCCACTATGCAAGGTGATGGGATCACAAAGGGACTCCATGAGGCCACAAACATATTTATTTTTAAAAAGATTGTGATACATCCCTGGCGGCTCCACAAAACAATGGCAACATTTAAAAAAACAGAGTGCGGACTCCCTGCCGACCCCATCCCCCTAGGGCTGATATAATAATAAGGGGAGGGGTTATGCAGCCCCCTTGCTGTGCCTCAATGATGACCTGGGGACAAAGATGAAATAAAAGAGAGGGTGTATGCAGCCCTCTGACCCAAGCCACTCTAGGGCCTCCAAAGGACTTCATTTCCTGGGGCCAATTTTTAAGAACTACAAGGGGACCACGGTCAGGACTGGGCAATCATACTCCAGTTTAATAGGATCTCTGCCCCATTCTAGAGTAAAGAGAGTGATTGCTGTCAGACAAACTCCAGTTACATGGAGTCAACTTCTTGCAGGACGATTTACATCAGCTGAGAAGTCATTCTTGTTCAGCTGCTTCAGTGGAATTTCAAGATGGTGGACGTTTCCAGTACTAAAGTTAGCCTTCAAGTGTTTCTGCTTTTACCTTATTGGCGGCGGTTTCGTGCTCGCGCACCTAATGCGCTTCGCACTTCAACCGTTTCTTCACAGGATAAAGCAGCGTTCTGAATGTGTGCTTCACATTTCCTGTCAGGAATTAATGTGCGTCTATTTTCCTCGACCCGCACTATTGAATTCTACTGTCAGCTCTCAGTTCCTGATGTCTGTAAGCAGTTTTCCTATCTAAAAGATCATGGGAGAAACATGGTATTTCTTGAGGCGGCGAGAGAATTTCAGGCTCCTTAATATCTCTCAAGTCTACTATATTTTGTGCATGTGTTTCAGAGACATTTGAACATTTGATTTCAGGAGGAAGTTCAGTTCAGAAAGAAAACTATTTATGGTCATTAATGTGGCAGAGTGCAGTTTCATACAGAGTGTATTAGTTAGAAGTAAAATAAGTCTTCTGAGCTTCTAGCCAGAGACTATTACATAGGTTCAAAAGAAAGAAAAACTAATTGATTGAGTCAAAGTAACTAACTAATCTCTTCTATCTTCAATTATAAGAATCTTTCTACAAGCAGCGCGCATTAACTCTTTCACCGAGTTTGCCTCATTACTAAACTCATTCAGCAACTAACAGAGCCTGCTCTTTAATTCATTCTCAAGTAGATATAAATATATATCTATATATATATATATATATATATATATATATATATATATATATATATATATATATATATATATATATCGTCAAACCCACAGTTCCGATCCTTAGAACCGCTCCTCAATTAAGGACACTCCAGCCTTTCTTTGTAGTCTCATTGCCATATTTATTGATAGCGCTCTCACATAAGCCAGATCAACAAACGCGTTTCGGCGTTGCCGCCTTCGTCCAAGCCTGGAGTGTACTTAATTGAGGAGCGGTTCTAAGGATCGGAACTGTGAGTTTGATGATAATATACGCACTCCACCGTGCGTTAAGGAGGCCCCCGAGGACAAGAGGAGCGGCAGTTGGTGGAAAGGTGTTTTGGATATATATATATATATTCACTGAAAAAACCATAGGTTATAGACCATATATAGTTAGGAATTAGCATTTACAAAACCTTGAAAATTCACTGAAAAAACCATAGTTTATAGACCATATATAGTTAGGAATTAGCATTTAAAAAACCTTATTTTACTGACACAAAACCATTGAAATTCCATATATAGTTAGTTGTACTAACTATATATCGCGCACCCGCAATCCACTGCTGATCATGTCACATATTACATCATTCATGACATGGTCAGTGACATCACTGATGACATCACTGATGACATCTCAAATGACATCACTGATGACATCACTGATGACATCTCAAATGACGGACCTTTGTCCCCCGTTGTAATCTGTCATGCCTATCTACTCCCCACTGATTGATGCACCTGTTTCACCCGGACCATTTACTAGAGATAGGTCATCTGGCCCGACCAGAGAGCACCCCTAGTGAAAAGGACATATGCAATAATAACGAAGTGATCACTGTATCCTGTTAACAGAAACTTTAGCATGAAACAACCTGGAAAGAAAGGAATAGGAAAACGAAAATCAGTAGGCCACTGATGAACTTTTTATTAAACAACAAACAAAGAAACGATAACAATACGTAATGATAAAACCTATTATTGTCCTAGAAACAAGAAACGTTAGAAGTAAGCCCGTAATAAGAAACCTGAAAACAGTAAGAGAAACCAAGTGTGACATTGCAACGGCCACAAGGCAACGAGGCTTCATCGCCCCTCACTGCCCCAAAACGTGTCTGTCCCACCGCCTGCCACGCCCAAATAACGGCAAACTGGGAAATATACAAGTCAGCAGACATCCGCCCCATTCTGGAAACTTTATCGGGATTGTACTTGATTGAGTGTGATGTCACAAACATTTGTGCGGATCTAGATTGTGTTAAGGAATACAATAGGTTAAGAAGAGAGTATGCGCCACATTTGCCTCAATATCCTTTGTTTGAGAAACAGGTTTCCGGCTACGCCCAGCCGGAAGCAACACATATAAGGCGGGTCCTGCTGCCAACCGTCGGCCAGGAGATCATTACGTAGAGTGTAGCCGGAGGAGAGGCCGAGGCCAGCGGGACCCGGCCAGGGGGATTGCTACGACCACCCTGGAGAGTTGCAGGGGGGGGAATGTCTGTGTCCTCGACCCTCCCCTCTCTCTCCCAGTCCGGCCACCATCAACCAGAGGCCGAGGCCGACGGGATCCGGCCGCGGTGGCGGTAACCCTGGAGAATTGCAGGTTAGACCCTCTCTCTCCCAGTCTGGGCCAGCATCCATGGAGGGCCTGGGAGTGGAGAGGCCACTGCACGAAAGGCCCAGGAGAGGCACCACACGCCAAGGCCTGCCCCACCGGATGAGCCAAGGAACCCGTTCATGGGGCCAGAGCAAAGGGGACATTTCTTCTTTCTTTTATAATGGCTGCGACAACACTGGGGGGGGATGTCTTGCACATGCCTCCGACCCCCCCCTCGTCCTCATCGCCTGGTCCGGCCATAACAAAGGTCAAGCGAGACGCCGTGGGGTGCACTGGGTGGGAGAGACGGTGCGAACAGGCCTCTCCCGCCTCCCCAGGTGGAGGCTTCCCAGCTGCACCCTCAGCGCTCCAGGCGCCCGGAAAAGGGTTCTTCCACTGTGGCGATGCTGCAACGTCTCGCCCGGCAGGGTGGAGCCCGTCCGCTCATTTGACCCCGCGATCGCCAGTAGCTACCGAACTCTCAAAATGGCGGTCGACCTGGCAAGAGCGGGCCCAGCATGAAGAAATGGCCTGGTCACTGGTTGACTCCACCACCGCAGTCCTCCACGACCTTGAAGATTCTAGAGGAGCCGCGGGAGTCCCCGACCCCCGCAGACACCCCCGATGGGGAATGACTGCCATGATCGCCCGTGGAGTGACGAAACTGTAGCCGCGGGACGTCGGCGCTCCCATGCTGGCGCCAGCCTCAGTTTGAATGACTAGAAACCTGCAGACCTCAGTTCCGGTGAAAGCACAGTGTGACCCAGTAGGAAAAATTGTTGCACCCCCTCCCCTTTTTGACTGATGGTTCAAACCACCAATCCTTTCCTTTGCCCTTTTAACGGAACTTTGGACTGCCTCCCCCCCCCCCCGCGGCGCCCCACGCCGTTATTTGCTGGGCGGCAACTTACTAGACATCACCTTCGTGCCATCCAGATTTCAGCGCGTTCTGCTGCCTTGGAACTATTCGCACAACAGACCGCTACTGACAACCCACCCCCCGGGACGCCCCACGCCGGATACCCAAATCAGTGCGGCACCCAGGCTACATCTTCTGAATTTTCATAATTTGAAAGAACTAGTAACATGTCCTCATCAGGAATTTCCTCTTCAATCATCTCACCAGGAATCTCCTCATGAAAAGTCTGCAATGATGATTCTTGTAACTCTATGGTCTCCAAACATTCGATAAATTCGCCATCAAGAGATTGATCAAAAAAATCATTCAAGTCATCTCCTCCTTGTGAGAACATTTCATTATTGGTGCTGTCAATTTCATTAAATGTAGTGGATAATTCAAAAGAAATTGCCACGGTCTCTTCATTGTTTAAATGTTTTTACTGTTTTTGTTTTGTTGTATATATTTATAAGTTATTAAAGTTTTATATTCCTACTACTTTGTTGGAGTGCTATATATTTTTAATGTGACACATAATTGTAAAAACTTTGATGTACAAAGAGTCATCCCAGGAATCTTCCGCTTCAGGCTCGGTCCCCTCCCCAATCACAATACAGGATGGTTTTCAGATAGTAGGAACGCGTGTGGTTTGACGGATCTCATCGGGTGTGGGCCTTGATCTACTATAACTCCTTTGAAGAGGGGTGATTCTTTACAGCTGGGGCCATAAACTACATCTGCAGGGCTAGCTGATAGCCTGGACAATCGGACACAGAGGAAGAGGAGTGTCAGAGGGTGCGGTAGTGAATAGGGCGAAAGGGAGGTGTCGGGCGGGCACAGAGTGTGATTCTCAGGGAAGAGCAGCGCAGATGGGGGGAGGTTTATTGCCGATGCATAAGACAGAGAGCGGGGGTGACCAGTGCCTGGGGAAGATGCTTGCGAGGGTGGGGAGCCATGCTACGGATCAACAGCGTGCAGAGAGTGGGTCTGGTCAAGGCATCTAAAATGGCTGCCGTGCACGACAAAAGTGTGGCATTTCAAAAAAGGCAAGATGGCGCAGACAATGTTTTTCAACACTTCCTCATTTCCTTCGAATTGAACGTTAACAGACGTTGGTGCATATTACCAAAGTTAAGCGATATTTATCGCTAACGATGCTTAGCAACGAATTTTTTACCGCTAAGCATCGTCAGAAATTATCGCAGATAAACCTTGCTATTATCAAGGTTTATCGCAAATGCGATAAAAAACGGCCGCAAAGCATGAATATCGCTAAAAAGTCAGCGATATTCATGCATTACCGAGCTAATGCTGTTAGCCATGTTATCCACCTCCCATTGGATAACATGGCTAAGAACTGCTCAGGGCAGGTGTTAGTTTTTGGAGATATTCGCGCTTAGCGCGAATATCTCCAAAACTTGGTAATAGGAGATAGATATCTTGCATGTTGTAATGCAAGTTATTGTGGTATATGGAACTCATACCATAATCTCTCAGGAAAACAGAAACTGATCCTTTTGGGACCGCCTGAGAAGGCCTAGGGGGTGAGGGGTACTCTACTTTGCCCCCTTTTCACGTTCCGAACTATTTTATTTTACTCTCTTCTGTAATTACACAAAATGGCAGCGATAAGATGCATCAGACACAGACAGTGAGAGAAAGGAGGCCGGAGATGAAGAAGAGATGTCAAATACACATTGGAGATAATATAGTGGGAGAAGGAAAGTAAATATGAGTAAACTTACCATGTAACATAAAAATGTTGCACTCTATACTATAAGTCTCATTTTATACTACAATCACTTCGCTACAACCTCATAAATTAAAAATAAAAATGAATAATGTCTCAAACAATTTTTGATTTCTAAATATAAATTTATTCTTCTGAATTTTCAAAATTTGAAAGAACTAGTAACATGTCCTCATCAGGAATTTCCTCTTCAATCATCTCATCAGGAATCTCCTCATGAAAAGTCTGCAATGATGATTCTTGTAACTCTATGGTCTCCAAACATTCGATAAATTCGCCATCAAGAGATTGATCAAAAAAATCAATCAAGTCATCTCCTCCTTGTGAGAATATTTCATTATTGGTGCTGTCAATTTCAATAAATGTAGTGGATAATTCAAAAGAAATTGCCACGGTCTCTTCATTGTGAGCCATTTTATTTTGAAATTGCTTGCTGTAAATTGCAGAAAAAAATAATCACTTTCATTTATCGTTTTTAGTAATACATAATATAAAACTAACTTTATCAAGTATTTAGTATAACAGAAGGACTGTAAATAAATAACAGAAAACATTTTTCAAATTATCCTTAAGTGTACAACATAGTTCCCCTTACAAATTAACAACTCACCTTTTTAAAAGTAGGAGAAGTGTTAGTACTGTGTAAATCAAACACCAGAAATTGAGCACCAAAAATTCCTCACAAATATACCTCAGACAGTAGTATCACAAAATGGCTGTGGTTTCCTCTCATTTTAGATATATACATAACCAATTAACTTTCATCACACACAAATACAAAACCAAAGTAACATTTTAATTGGTTCTAAATTTCAACACTTTCAAATGTGTTTTCCCCATGCAATTTTCCATAGGACATTTAGATACGTCTACAGCCTGAATGGCTGAACGGAATTACACCAAACTTGGCAAAATGGTACATCAAACCTAAGAGGTCAGGGAAGATCTACTATGCCCCCTTATGGTCATTTGCCCCTTCGCTTTGGCCTCCTCTTGTCTCTCGATCCTACCGAGAGACAAGATGGCGGCCGCTACGGACTGTTTGGAATGTTTACAGACGCCGGAGAACCAATCAGCTTCGCAAAGCTCCGTAACGCGAAAAGTACGCGAAGCGGAGCGCTGTTACAGATATATATCTTTTTTTGAACGTTAATTTCTCAAAATCCACTGGAGCACATATATTGAGACCTAGCAAAGGCACATCGGGCTACCAGTCCCTAATATTTTGCCAAGTTTCGTGCAAATCCATTCAGCCGTTCGATTATTATTATTATTTTTTTTTTTTTGCCCCGCGGGGCCCTTTTAAAACCTCCACATCAAACCTAGGGGGTCAGGGAGGATCTACCATGCCCCCTTATGGTCATTTGCCCCTTCGCTTTGGCCTCCTCTTGTCTCTCGATCCTACCGAGAGACAAGATGGCGGCCGCTACGGACTGTTTGGAATGTTTACAGACGCCGGAGAACCAATCAGCTTCGCTTCACAAAGCTCCGTAACGCGAAAAGTACGCGAACTGGAGCGCTGCCCGGTCCGCTGTTACAGATATATATCTTTTTTTGAACGTTAATTTCTCAAAATCCACTGCAGCACATATATTGAGACCTAGCAAAGGCACATCGGGCTACTAGTCCCTACAATTTTGCCAAGTTTCGTGCAAATCCATTCAGCCGTTCGGGCTAAAAGTGAGGCCAACCGCCCTATGGAAAACTCAATGTTAAAAACACGTTTTGGGACCCCCCTTTTTTCTCAGCCCCCCCTTGACAAACCCCCCCCAATCCTAACTATATATACCTACTGGCGACCGCCAGTAGGTAATATATATATATATGCATATATATATATATATATATATGCATATATATATATATATATATATATATATATATATATATATATATATATATATATATATATATATATATATATATATATATGCATATATATATATATTCCAAAAGTAGTTCCAAATAGCAACGCTCTCAGAAACCAAAACGCCACGCCAGAATTCAAGTCCAAGGGTGTTTATTTACACCTACAACATGTTTCTGCTTGAGACAAGCCTTGATCACGTAAGTGTGGATGTGTGCAAGAAGTGTTAAAAAAGTTACAAACAATGCATGGACACAAAAAGTGGACTAATGTCCCGACATATCGATGGCAGACAACTTGAAACAGTAAAGACAGATATAAACATAATAAAGACATGTTGTTGAAAATTCTAACTAAAACAAAACAACATTTGCATGCTTTGTCAGATAAATTAAGATATTCATATATATATATATATTTATTTTTTTCTCTTCACTGAAAAAAATATAGGTTTCAGGAACGTTATAGTTAGTTGGACATTTGACTCATATAAAACCATAGAAATTTGCCAGCCTGGGAAGGGCTGTATTTGTGAGTTAGTGTGTGTATGGGTGTGTTGGTGAGTGAATGAATGTCTCATTGGTATATGTGTGAGTAACTACATATGTTTTAAGGCAGTATATCTGAATTTTGGAGTATATAAATGACTATACGTGAGAGTAAGTTATTTAAATAGTGGGTGTATAAATGAGTGTCTGCTTATATCAGTGATTGTATGAGACAGTAAGTATGTGTTAGTATCTGCATGAATAAGTGATGTGGTGTGTGTATAAATAACTCAGTTGGGGTGTATAACTGTATACATAAGTATATGAGTATGTAATTCATTCTTTGCATGACTGACTAGGTGTGTGAGTAACTCTATGGATGAGTAGTAGAGTGTGACTGTATGTATAGGTGTATGAGTACATATTATAGTACTGTATTGATGAGTAACTGTATGTATAAGTCGCTGCATGTGTGTATAGACCTAGGAAACAGTCGGTGGTATGTAGTATCTGGAATTTTTGTGTGTATGGTTTCAAAAATAGTAGTCTGTATTTTAGAGTGGCTGTATCAAAGTTTATATTAGAGCATCAGTATGTGCATCAGATTATCAAGTGGATGATGTCATCAGTGATGTCATTTGAGATATCATCAGTGATGTCATCAGTGATAACATCAGAGATGTCACTGACCATGTCATGAGAGATGTAATATGTGACATCATCAGCAGTGCATTGCGGGTGCGCAAGTTATAGTTAGCTCAACTAACTATAACTGGTGAATTTCTATGGTTTTATAGGAGTCAAATGTCAAACTAACTATAACGTCCCTGAAACCTATGGTTTTTTTCAGTACATTTCTAAGGTTTTTTAAATACTAATTCCTAACTATAACGTCTGTAAAATCTATGTTTTTTTCAGTGAATTTCAAAGGTTTTTTTAAATGTTAATTTCATATTTTAATATTTATAAAACCTATATTTTTTTGAATTGTTTTTTTAAATAATTTGCAACTCTATTATCCTTTTTTTTTAACTTTTAAAATTATGGAATGTTTTATATCTTCCCCAAAAATATGTATATCATTTTTTTTGGGGGAGAAAACTACAGTCCCGTACCGGTAGTCTACCAACCTCGATCAGCACACGAATCCTATCCACCACATTTAATTGATGCGTATTTCGTATCCGACATATGAGGTCGCCCCACCTGCTATTTTGGTATGTGACAGGTAAGCACTACCAAGCCACATATTACGCCATATACATATGGGGTCACGCCCGCTCTACGTTGCGCATGTGACGCCCTGTGTTAAATCATAGACGTATGGTGTCGCACGGCGTACTCCATTCCCTCATGTTTTTTTTGTCTCAAAACTATATCTAAATAACTTTAAAGTGTATATGAGAGTAAGCAATAATAATAAAATATTTTTAACATTTATATATTTCTAAATGTAATAAACTTATATTATAGTAAATACATTTTCTCAAAATCACGTCGAGTGCGGTCTCCTTGCACGATGGGTGCACCATTGCAATGTGACCATAAAAAAAGCATTTCATTAGTTCATAACATTTCCCATTGTAACAGTTGGACAACACCACCCATTTTAGTCAATCTCTGTACTGTATTTGATGAGACACACCTCTTCTGCTTTTTGTACACATATCTTACACCACGCACTACATGCAACAATCATCTTCATCATTCATCATCTTCATCAATATTCATACTTTGTAAAGTAGCCTTCCACCTGTGATAGCCATACACCTAAAAGTTACATAACCAAATTTTTCTCCACTACCAGAGGTAACATGGTTGCATATGCCGTCCACAGCACAATGTAATTTAGTACGGCCCAGAGGCAGTATCATGCATAGAAAATGAACACACAGACACAGCTAGATAGTGGAAGGGGGTATAGGCATGTGCGCTCAACACCTTTTTATTACCAGGGTCACATATCCAGTGACGTCTGTGCTGGATGCGTGTGGGGTGAGTGCAAAGCAGCCCTGAGGGAATGGTTGCTGCTAGCATCAACTACAACAGTAATCATTAGATCACACACAGAGATTCGATATTAAAAGAATCAATAATTTGTGCTGCATTAAAGTAGGGACAGTAAATGTTAACTAATACAGAAAAAAGTCTATCGTAAAACAACCACAACTTGTGGTACACTGAGACACAATCAATAGATCTGAAATAATACACAAAAAGATGATATCATAAACGATCCATCAGTTCTAGTGCACTCACATAGCCACATCAAAAGCATTCTGCATGTGCACAGCCAACGATGATGTGTGCTAGGGGCGGGCCATACTAGGAGCAACATCTGTTGCCATTAACACTGCATCATCTGCAATAGCGACTCGATCTGAATTGTGATAACTGCTGTTTGCAGTGTAAGCCAGACAGAGCGGTCACCAAAGGCCCACAGCCACGTGGCATTGACTTGAGTTCCACAGTTTGCAGTACGCGAAGCAACAAAAAAAATATGTGGACCCAGCCATGGTGCGTATGAGTAGTGCTGCAGCAATGTCTTTTCCTACAGGACTGCATCATCTACAATACAGACTCAATCTCAAATGTGAACACTGTAGTGCAGGCCAGAGAGAGTGTTCAGCAAGGGCCCACAGCCACGTGGAATTGCCTTGAGCCGCCCAGTTTCTCATACGCAAACCAAAAAAAAAAGTGCGTGCGGAGCCTGTAATCATACTTATGCATGGTGCAGACAGAACGCACTGGAGCAATGTCTTTTCCTACAGGACTGCCTCATCTACAATACGGACTCAACCTGTATTGTGAACAGGGGAGGGGTTATGCAGCCCCCTTGCTGTGCCTCAATGATGACCTGGGGACAAAGATGAAATAAAAGAGATGGTGAATGCAGCCCTCTGACCCAAGCCACTCTAGGGCCTCCAAAGGACTTCATTTCCTGGGGCCAATTTTTAAGAACTACAAGGGGACCACGGTCAGGACTGGGCAATCATACTCCAGTTTAATAGGATCTCTGCCCCATTCTAGAGTAAAGAGAGTGATTGCTGTCAGACAAACTCCAGTTACATGGAGTCAACTTCTTGCAGGACGATTTACATCAGCTGAGAAGTCATTCTTGTTCAGCTGCTTCAGTGGAATTTCAAGATGGTGGACGTTTCCAGTACTAAAGTTAGCCTTCAAGTGTTTCTGCTTTTACCTTATTGGCGGCGGTTTCGTGCTCGCGCACCTAATGCGCTTTGCACTTCAACCGTTTCTTCACAGGATAAAGCAGCGTTCTGAATGTGTGCTTCACATTTCCTGTCAGGAATTAATGTGCGTCTATTTTCCTCGACCCGCACTATTGAATTCTACTGTCAGCTCTCAGTTCCTGATGTCTGTAAGCAGTTTTCCTATCTAAAAGATCATGGGAGAAACATGGTATTTCTTGAGGCGGCGAGAGAATTTCAGGCTCCTTAATATCTCTCAAGTCTACTATATTTTGTGCATGTGTTTCAGAGACATTTGAACATTTGATTTCAGGAGGAAGTTCAGTTCAGAAAGAAAACTATTTATGGTCATTACTGTGGCAGAGTGCAGTTTCATACAGAGTGTATTAGTTAGAAGTAAAATAAGTCTTCTGAGCTTCTAGCCAGAGACTATTACATAAGTTCAAAAGAAAGAAAAACTAATTGATTGAGTCAAAGTAACTAACTAATCTCTTCTATCTTCAATTATAAGAATCTTTCTACAAGCAGCGCGCATTAACTCTTTCACCGAGTTTGCCTCACTACTAAACTCATTCAGCAACTAACAGAGCCTGCTCTTTAATTCATTCTCAAGTAGATATAAATATATATCTATATATATATATATATATATATATATATATATATATATATATATATATATATATCGTCAAACCCACAGTTCCGATCCTTAGAACCGCTCCTCAATTAAGGACACTCCAGCCTTTCTTTGTAGTCTCATTGCCATATTTATTGATAGCGCTCTCACATAAGCCAGATCAACAAACGCGTTTCGGCGTTGCCGCCTTCGTCCAAGGCTGGAGTGTACTTAATTGAGGAGCGGTTCTAAGGATCGGAACTGTGAGTTTGACGATAATATACGCACTCCACCGTGCGTTAAGGAGGACCCCGAGGACAAGAGGAGCGGCAGTTGGTGGAAAGGTGTTTTGGATATATATCTATATATATTACCTACTGGCGGTCGCCAGTAGGTATATATAGTTAGGATTTTTTCCCTATGGGATTTTTGAAAATTCTATGTCTAATAACTTTGGCGTTTGTGGACGGAATTGGCTGAAATTCTCAGGAAAATGGCACATTTTGTTTCTGAGCAGCCCCTGAAAATTTTGGGGGGGTTCGTCAAGGGGGGGCCGAGAAAAAAGGGGGGTCCCAAAACGCGTTTTTCCCATGTTAATTTCCATAGGGCGGTTGGCCTCACTTTTAGCGCGAACGGCTGAATGGATTTGCACAAAACTTGGCAAAATTGTAGGGACTGGTAGCCCGATGTGCCTTTTGTAGGTCTCAATATATGTGCTCCAGTGGATTTTGAGAAATTAACGTTTAAAAAAAGATATATATCTGTAACAGCGGACCTGGCAGCGTCCCAGGACGCGTACTTTTCGCGCAACGGAGCTTTGTGAAGCGAAGCTGATTGGTTCTCCGGCGTCTGTCAACATTCCAAAAAGTCCGTAGCGGCCGCCATCTTGTCTCTCGGTAGGATCGAGAGACAAGAGGAGGTCAAAACAAAGGGGGAAATAACTATAAGGGGGCATTGTAGATCCTCGCTGACCCCCTAGGTGTGATGTGGAGGTTTTAAAAGGGCCCCGCGGGGCAAAAAAAAATAATAATAATAATAATCGAACGGCTGAATGGATTTGCACGAAACTTGGCAAAATATTAGGGACTGGTAGCCCGATGTGCCTTTGCTAGGTCTCAATATATGTGCTCCAGTGGATTTTGAGAAATTAACGTTCAAAAAAAGATATATATCTGTAACAGCGCTCCGCTTCGCGTAACGGAGGTTTGCGAAGCTGATTGGTCATTCTGTCACTGGGCTATAGTTGGGCTACATCTGGCTGATATTTGGGCTACATTTGTTTTTTTGTGTGTCTGGCGGCCATCTTTGGGCTACATTGGGCTACATTGGGCTTCATTGGGCTACATTGGGCTACATTTGGGCTCCAACATATATATAGGCCAATGTAGCCCAATATATATTTTTCAAAGTTAATTTTCGTAAAAACCACTGGAGCATATATCTTGAGACATAGCAAAGGCACATCGGGCTACCAGTCCCTACAATTTTGCCAAGTTTCGTGGAAATCCATTCAGCCGTTCGAGCTAAAAGTGAGTCCAACCGCCCTATGGAAATGAAGGAAATGAATGGGTAATTTGTAATTAGCAAATAGCTAATCGCAAACTAGGAATGGTAAAGAATCGCTATTTATTCCTTAAAGTTCGCTATTTAGGAAATGCAAAAAACTTTGATGATACATATGGCGGTTCATCTCTAACAAGATAAGAAGCATAGGGATACATTTATGATGACTGGCGCATCACCAGGGATGTGTTAGTCATTCTGTGCCGCTGTTCCGTCACCTATGGTGTGCTGCATTTACAATGCGGCACATCATGGGGCAAAGACAGCACAGATGCGTGATGTATCTGTGCCGTAAAGGTGGCGCATTGCTGGAGTTGTATCGCAAGTGTGATGAAGCTCCAGCAAGGGTCGGGGGTGCCCCTGTCGCAGGGTTTCTGTTCTCACACAGAACTGTGGACAGAGGATTGGAACCTCGGCGAATTAGGGTGTCCCAAAACTCACGTTAGTAATCAAAAACTCCTTAGCAAGCTAGGTACAGTGTCACATTGGATATAACAAACTCTCAATGTTTAGACAATCCAGAATATGAAGTTATAGTACCTCAGGATACGTGGAACTCATGAACAGTCGGTCGTTATATATTTCTTAGAAACCAGAACATGGAGTTAAGAAGAACACATGTGTATTTGAAATGTTTATTTACTAATGCCGTCTTCTCAGGCGTAGTATCTTAGATAATACAAGTACACATATTATCAGTAGCAAAATTACCAGCATAGTTACTAGTACATAAAAAGCGAATGGTGATAGTATGTTAACATGCTGTAAATGAATAAGAGTTAGCAACACTTATAAGCAGCCGCGGGCCGTGGAGGGAGTTACGGTGAGGCAGGGAGGCGGGGAGGGGGAGAAGCAGGGTGGAGAATGCAAGTACACATATTATCAGTAGCAAAATTACCAGCATAGTTACTAGTACATAAAAAGCGAATGGTGACAGTATGTTAACATGCTGTAAATGAATAAGAGTTAGCAACACTTATAAGCAGCCGCGGGCCGTGGAGGGAGTTACGGTGGGGCAGGGAGGCGGGGAGGGGGAGGGGCAAGGTAGAGAAGGCTCCACCCTGCTTCTCCCCCTCCCCGCCTCCCTGCCTCACCGTAACTCCCTCCACGGCCCGCGGCTGCTTATATCTCACCCTCCCTAATACACATATTATATTATTTGCTAAGAAGGTCTCTTTGTGTTGGTTTAGGGCGTGCCCATACTTTAGTGTCTTAGATTTGAAGGAATCACATCAGCATACACCAGCTCTCTCTTCATGTGAACCGCATCAACTGTTGTGTATGTGTGTTCGGCAAAGCAATATAAAACCCGCCTCATGCCCAGAATTGGCAGAAGTTGCACTTATGTTATGAGTATGAAGTCGTGGAGATCAGACCTCATAACAATTCTGTATCGTGTTGTTCTTGAAACTTTAGCACTCGCTGTACAGATATAGTTTAACAAGCAAAGCAGATAGTAGAGCAATAACATATTATTCTCATGTAAACCACGATGAACTACTAGGTGGAAAGCTAAAGCAACAACTAAGTGTCGTGTGCAGAAGTTGCAAAAAAGGAAAAATGGCGTTTAAACCGGTAATGAGCCCATGCTACCTTAACACGGTGTAAAGATATCCAGGACCTAGATGACACCTCCCCATGATCCGGAAACGAACTGAATAAGATAATAGAAGTGCCATCTCATGAGAGCAGATTGCAAGTTTATATGTGGACGGTCCGCAAGGTAAAGCATTAAAAACTAGGAAAATTTAATGCTAAAGAAAAATAAAACAGCCAAGTACTTTATCGAGTCTTAAGCCAATAGGCAAGGTAAATAATAAAAACTTGACAAATAAGTCAATGAATTGTCAATGAAATGCTAGTACTCAGCATATCAAACATGAAAAAGGTCTATGACATAACTGTGTATGCAAAATAAGCTGCAACAGCCTCCAATAGGAAGTCACCGTCTTCATCCGAAAACAGTTCAGCCATCCAATTTAAAAGCGGAAAAGAACATACGTGCTCTCCCAGCACCGGATCCTCTATCACCATCAGAGGACAGCTCGGTGGGTTTTCAAGAAAGCTCTGTTCCAAGAAAGACTGTGCTGCCGCCAGTAAATTCCAGGGACCAAGTAGTCCATGCATCAATGCCACAGCCATAATCCTTTCGCCAGGACAAACCAACTCGTGAGTAATGATAGGAGTCATCAGCTGATTAAAGTCGACGTCAGGAGAAACCGGTCCGCAGAGACACAAATCAATGGCCCAATCGAAATCACAGGTCAGGCAGTGAAATACAGGCTGGACACAGGTGAAGTAGGAGAATCGAAAAGATAATCCATATGCCGTGCTTAATATCGCCAACGGCATTGTGCCATAATATTCTAGCATGCGATTGCGGAACAGTGTCAGCAGCTGCAGGGTGGGAGGTTGCATAGGAGGGACATCCATATTTAAAAATGTAAAAAAGCACAAGAGCGTCCGCTGGTAATGCAAGTAAAAATGCCAATCCACGAACCAGAGTGGAGAAAATAGAATGAAAGGAAGCAGGGATGACTCCAAAGATTTTCTCAAATGAAGTCACGAGACCACTGGTAACAACTTTAAAAAAGTGCGCCAGGGCCTTTGTGGAGGATGCGTTAAAGATAGTCGGAACCATCTTGCTGAAATTGAAAGGCAAATCTGAATTGAAAAGGGTCTGCACCTCTGTACGGGTGTTCGCTATGTGAAGCACGAAAGTTTCACGGGCCGAACTCAAGGCCACCTCTCTCTGAGACAAAAGAGCTCTTATTCTTGCCATGCCGTTGAAATGTGCTCCCAAGGTTGGTATTTGTGGCCAGATTGAAAACTCCCTATGTTCATGTGTGGGAGGAAATAGAACATTTCTGCAGCAAATAACCCGTTCACTTACTGTTACGATAAAAGGAATACTTTTAATTAACTCAGAACAATCTTCATTATTGAGCATCAAATAACTACCATTTTCCAACAACTTGAACGTGGGGATGATAGCAGGAACTGGCGTGCCTTGCAACACGCAAGCCATATTTGGTCGGTGTTTGTTGCATGAACCGTGTAACTGTATGTGCCTACACATTAGTGAATGATCTGGCGTCTCAGTGCATTCCTCTCCATTCAGATAAACTTCTTGATCATCTTTGAAACATCTGTATGTGTATGGAAGCGACCAGACCTCATGAAGAAAAGCACTACCTAAAGGTTCATAACGACCTATTGGTATATATTTCATACAATTTGAAAACTTATATAAAGCAAAAGGCAGCGTTATTAAACCGTGGATAAGGCACGTTGCCAAAAAACCCGCAATCCTCTGCTGATGATGTCACTGAGCATGTCATAAATGATGTAATATGTGACATCATCAGCAGTGGATTACGGGTAATAGTATCTCTAGTTTACTCCCCTATAGCTGTCTTTCTTTTAACATAAGTGTCTGTTTCCTTCCCTTATACTTACTGTTTTTGGTTCGCTTCCGGTTCGCGTACCGGCGAGCGAACTGGGAAGCGAACTAAGAGAAATAGAGGTTAGCACAGTTCCAAATATTGTACCAATTTTTTAATAACGGGGAGGTAGTTCTGAAAAGAACTTTTTTTTTTATTGTTTTTGTTGTTTTATATTTTTTTTATTATTTTTCGGAACATTTTTTTACTTTTTTTGAATTTTTCTGAACAGTTTTATATTTTTTTGGGGTTTTCTTGGAGGGGGCAATGAAAACGATTCATTGTAAAGGGCTCAACAGGAGCAACAAAACAAAAAAAGAAGTATTTATTATTTTGGGCGTTTCGTACAAACTTGCATATGATAGTCAATAGCTCTGTTGATCAGAGTGATGCTTCTTTCTCCGTAGGAAATGAATCCATCGCAAAATACGCAGATGTGTTTTACTTCACCAAATTTCATTTGTATATTTGGCACCATCTCCCTGCCCTCTGGTCCCGTTACTTCCGGTACAACAGATCTTCTGGCCATAATAGGGAGATTATCTAGGTCGTTCCGAAACTGTGCAGCACTGTAGTTGTTAGGATGCCACCTAGTCATATGACGATGCATTGTGTAGTTTCCGAAACTGTATTTTTTCTCGGTTCCTCTGGACAGTCTATCTTGACATATAAGGCAAGTTACGTATCTTGCATTTACTTTTTTCTGACCTTTGGGAATTTTAAAAAATTGCCAAATGAAGTTTTCTTTCCGGTGAGACGTCCTGGGCTGCTCAGGCAAAAACTGCCTCTCTTCGTGCTCGTCGTCCTGTTCCTCTTCTTGTTGAATTATAACTTGAGCAGGTGGTCCACTCTTCCTTGGATGTGGTGGAGGTGGTGGGGAAGCACCAGCTGAAGCTACTAAAGAAGCCATTGCTCAGTGATCACAAAGGGTCTTTCTCTCACAATGATGAAAGTCAGAGTGAGGAAAGAAGGAGGGATTTTCATCATTTGGGAAAAACAAGAGTTCTCAACCAATCAAAAGTGTTCATTTTAGATTATATGACCGAGTCTTACATCATTAGGAAACCAAAAGTGAAATGAACCAATGAAAAGTGTTATTACCAAGTCACATGACTTGCTGTGTTTACGTTAAGCGCTTTGCAGGGCCTCCCGGTTTGCTTCCAGAAACCTGCGCTTTGCGACTCGCTTCGCGTACCAGTTCGCTAACGTAGCACGTCATATGACGTATCACGCGACAACGTGAAACGTCATGTGGACGGGAGGCGTCACGATGTTGTTTTCTAACGCGGCACTTGCGGTAAAGAAACGTTTACCGGCTCGCGGTCTATTTCGCGGCATCAAGGTCAGCTAACGGGAAGCTTCCCGATTCGCGAAGCGGGAACGAAGAAAAAAAAATATTTAAAAAAAAAATTATTCATAAACATATAAAATATATTTTTGGATTTAAAGAAGAATACATTTTACAGCTACAGATATTAGCTGTTAAAAAACCAATGAAATTCACAGAAAAAACCATAGGTTATAGACCATATATAGTTAGGAATTAGCATTTACAAAACCTTGAAAATTCACTGAAAAAACCATAGGTTATAGACCATATATAGTTAGGAATTAGCATTTAGAAAACCTTATTTTACTCACACAAAACCATTGAAATTCCATATATAGTTAGTTGCACTAACTATATATCGCGCACCCGCAATCCACTGCTGATGATGTCACATATTACATCATTCATGACATGGTCAGTGACATCACTGATGACATCACTGATGACATCTCAAATGACATCACTGATGACATCATCTAGTGTCTGTGTGTTTTGTAAAGTTTAAATACGTTTTACATATTGAAGAATGAGTGGATGTATGGAAGACTGAGTGTGTGTGTGGCTGGCTGGGAGGTGTGTGACTGTGCATATCAATGTGTACTTGTATCAGTGATTGTATAAGAGAGTAAGTATGTGTTAGTATATGTGTGAAAAGTATGGTGTTCTGTGTTTAACTATAGATGAGGAAATCGAAGTGTGATTGATTCTTCACAGGACTGACTAGGTGTATGAGTGCATATGATAGTGTTCTAATAATAACTGACTGTATGTATGAGTAATTGTATGGGTGAATGAGTGAATGTGTGTGTAGACGTACGAATCAGTGAGTGCGTATGTAGTAACTGGTATTGGTGTGTCATGATGTCATCAGTGATGTCATTTGAGATGTCATCAGTGATGTCATTTCAGATGTCATTAGTGATGTCATCAGTAGTTCTGTGTTTAACTGTATAGATGAAGAAATGGAAGTGTGATTGATTCTTTACAGGACTGACTTGGTGTGTGAGTAACTCCATGGATGAGTGGCAGTGTGTGACTGTCTGCATAGGTGTATGAGTGCATATGATAGTGTTGTAATAATGAGTGACTGTATGTATGAGTGATTGTATGGGTGAATGAGTGAATGTGTGTGTAGACGTAGGAATCAGTGAGTGCGTATGTAGTAACTGGTATTGGTGTGTCATGATGTCATCAGTGATGTCATTTGAGATGTCATCAGTGATGTCATCAGTGATGTCATTTGAGATGTCATCAGTGATGTCATCAGTGATGTCACTGACCATGTCATGAATGATGTAATATGTGACATCATCAGCAGTGGATTGCGGGTGCGCGATATATAGTTAGTGCAACTAACTATATATGGAATTTCAATGGTTTTGTGTGAGTAAAATAAGGTTTTCTAAATGCTAATTCCTAACTATATATGGTCTATAACCTATGGTTTTTTCAGTGAATATATATATATATATTCACTGAAAAAACCATAGGTTATAGACCATATATAGTTAGGAATTAGCATTTACAATGGTCAGTGACATCACTGATGACATCACTGATGACATCTCAAATGACATCACTGATGACATCACTGATGACATCTCAAATTACATCACTGATGACATCACTGATGTCAACATCCAGTGACTGTATTTTTCTGTAAAGTTAAAATATGTCTTGAGTGGATGTATAAGTGTCTGGATGAAGGATTTAGTAGGTATATTTTGAAAAGCAGGGGACCCCTACGCGAAAATAGATTTGCTATAGGTAGGGCAAAAGCAGTTTTGAAAAAGGAATTATAGCAAACAATATTTGAAAAAATGCCAAGACCTCTCATGCACATACTCGTGTGTATAGCTACGACATTCACATGTGTGAATGTCGTAGCTATACACACGAGTATGTGCATGAGAGGTCTTGGCATTTTTTCAAATATTGTTTGCTATAATTCCTTTTTCAAAACTGAAGGATTTAGTAGGTGCATGACTGACTGTATGAGTGAGTGATTAAATGTGTCTCACTGAGTGCATGGGTTAGTGACTAAACTGTCTTAATTTGTGCATCATTATGTCTGTTGTTCTGAAAACTGCTGCATGTGTTGTTCAGTAGCTATATGAGTAACTATATGGGTTATTGATTGGTTGCCCAAGTATTTGTATGGGAGACTGAGTGTGTGTGTGGGTGGCTGGGAGGTGTATGACTCTGTGCATAGATGTGTGAGCAGTTGATTCACTAGATGTATGGGTTCAAATGTGCATGTGGAAACAGCTGTATGGGCGGTTGACTGTGTGCATCAGTGTATTGGTGAGTGAATGGATATCTCAGTGCTACATGTCAAAGTAAGTACATATGTAAAACACAGTACATGTGAGACTTGACATATATAAATAACTGTGCATAAGAGCCAGTGAATGTGTGAGTGGCTGTATGCATCATTGTGAACTTGTATCCGGGATTGTATAAGAGAGTAAATATGTTTTAGTATATGTTTGAATAAGTAAGGTGTGTATAACTGTATAGTTGGGAAAATGGAGGTGTGATTGATTGTTTGCATGACTGACTAGGTGTGTGTGTAACTTCATGGATGAATGACAATCTGTGAGTCTGTGTTTACACTGAGTGTATCTAAGGTTATATTAGAGTCTGAAGAGGTTCATCCTATTATCACATGAATGATGTCATCAGTGATGTGATCAGTAATGTCAAATGAGATGTCATCAGTGATGTCATCAGCGATGTCATTTGAGATGTCATCAGTGATGTCATCAGTGATGTCATCAGTGATGTCATCAGTGATGTCACTGACCATGTCATGAATGATGTAATATGTGACATGATCAGCAGTGGATTGCGGGTGCGCGATATATAGTTAGTACAACTAACTATATATGGAATTTCAATGGTTTTGTGTCAGTAAAATAAGGTTTTTTAAATGCTAATTCCTAACTATATATGGTCTATAACCTATGGTTTTTTCAGTGAATTTCAATGGTTTTTTAATAGCAAGTATCATAAGCTGTCGAATGTCAAATACGTGGTAAGTAAAAACATTTTCGTGTTTATGCACACTGATCTGCTTTGAATGCTGCCCCCCCCCCTCATTTCTATTAGGAGTACTCTCTCTTTGCAGATAGTGAAGGGTAGTTAACGCAGGCCTTTGCCCCCGTTGTAATCCGTCATGCCTGCTTCTCTCTCCATTTCATTGATTGTTCTCTTTGGTTCATTCTCTATTTACAAACAAGCACAGAGTCGCAATACTCTGTTTAGTCTTTGCAGATAGCGAAAAATCATGTAAAAAAACAAAATCATGTAAAAAAACAAAAGGAATCGAGCAAAATCAGTAGGCCACTAATGGGATCTCTTTTTGACCTGGCTAAAATAGAAACATTAGGAACAACCTGTTGAAAATAGCAATGTGTATGTACATAAGCGGCGTTCATTTGTGTTCACAGTACCCCTTGTTGATTGTTTGAATCGAGCATTGAATTGTTCGAAGTTGGTTCTCTTAAGGATCTTCTCTGCCTGCAAACGAGGAAGAATAGGAATATTCTCTCTCCCTTTGCAGATAGTGAAAGGTAGGTAACGCAAACCTTTAACACGTCGTGCCTATTTCGTTCCTCATTGATTGATTGTTTGCCCGAACATTGACTGTTTGGGAATTGGTTCTTTTTGGAGGTATTCCCTGTTTGCAAATAAACGTAGGAAAATCTTTGCAAGTAGTGAAAGGGTAGGTAATGCGGACCTTTGTCCCCCGTTGTAATCTGTCATGCCTATCTACTCCCCACTGATTGATGCACCTGTTTCACCCGGACCATTTACTAGAGATAGGTCATCTGGCCCGACCAGAGAGCACCCCTAGTGAAAAGGACATATGCAATAATAACGAAGTGATCACTGTATCCTGTTAACAGAAACTTTAGCATGAAACAACCTGGAAAGAAAGGAATAGGAAAACGAAAATCAGTAGGCCACTGATGAACTTTTTATTAAACAACAAACAAAGAAACGATAACAATACGTAATGATAAAACCTATTATTGTCCTAGAAACAAGAAACATTAGAAGTAAGCCCGTAATAAGAAACCTGAAAACAGTAAGAGAAACCAAGTGTGACATTGCAACGGCCACAAGGCAACGAGGCTTCATCGCCCCTCACTGCCCCAAAACGTGTCTGTCCCACCGCCTGCCACGCCCAAATAACGGCAAACTGGGAAAGATACAAGTCAGCAGACATCCGCCCCATTCTGGAAACTTTATCGGGATTGTACTTGATTGAGTGTGATGTCACAAACATTTGTGCGGATCTAGATTGTGTTAAGGAATACAATAGGTTAAGAAGAGAGTATGCGCCACATTTGCCTCAATATCCTTTGTTTGAGAAACAGGTTTCCGGCTACGCCCAGCCGGAAGCAACACATATAAGGCGGGTCCTGCTGCCAACCGTCGGCCAGGAGATCATCACGTAGGGTGTAGCCGGAGGAGAGGCCGAGGCCAGCGGGACCCGGCCAGGGGGATTGCTACGACCACCCTGGAGAGTTGCAGGGGGGGAATGTCCGTGTCCTCGACCCTCCCCTCTCTCTCCCAGTCCGGCCACCATCAACCAGAGGCCGAGGCTGACGGGATCCGGCCGCGGTGGCGGTAACCCTGGAGAATTGCAGGTTAGACCCTCTCTCTCCCAGTCTGGGCCAGCATCCATGGAGGGCCTGGGAGTGGAGAGGCCACTGCACGAAAGGCCCAGGAGAGGCACCACACGCCAAGGCCTGCCCCACCGGATGAGCCAAGGAACCCGTTCATGGGGCCAGAGCAAAAGGCGTCCGGCCGCCATCCACCGGAGGTCCGGCCCAAAGACGGACGGGACATTTCTTCTTTCTTTTATAATGGCTGCGACAACACTGGGGGGGGATGTCTTGCACATGCCTCCGACCCCCCCCCCTCATCCTCATCGCCTGGTCCGGCCATAACAAATGTCAAGCGAGACGCCGTGGGGTGCACTGGGTGGGAGAGACGGTGCGAACAGGCCTCTCCCGCCTCCCCAGGTGGAGGCTTCCCAGCTGCACCCTCAGCGCTCCAGGCGCCCGGAAAAGGGTTCTTCCACTGTGGCGATGCTGCAACGTCTCGCCCAGCAGGGTGGAGCCCGTCCGCTCATTTGACCCCGCAATCGCCAGTAGCTACCGAACTCTCAAAATGGCGGTCGACCTGGCAAGAGCGGGCCCAGCATGAAGAAATGGCCTGGTCACTGGTTGACTCCACCACCGTAGTCCTCCACGACCTTGAAGATTCTAGAGGAGCCGCGGGAGTCCCCGACCCCCGCAGACACCCCCGATGGGGAATGACTGCCATGATCGCCCGTGGAGTGACGAAACTGTAGCCGCGGGACGTCGGCGCTCCCATGCTGGCGCCAGCCTCAGTTTGAATGACTAGAAACCTGCAGACCTCAGTTCCGGTGAAAGCACAGTGTGACCCGGTAGGAAAAATTGTTGCACCCCCTCCCCTTTTTGACTGATGGTTCAAACCACCGATCCTTTCCTTTGCCCTTTTAACGGAACTTTGGACTGCCTCCCCCCCCCCCCGCGGCGCCCCACGCCGTTATTTGCTTGGCGGCAACTTACTAGACATCACCTTCGTGCCATCCAGATTTCAGCGCGTTCTGCTGCCTTGGAACTATTCGCACAACAGACCGCTACTGACAACCCACCCCCCGGGACGCCCCACGCCGGATACCCAAATCAGTGCGGCACCCAGGCAACATCTTCTGAATTTTCATAATTTGAAAGAACTAGTAACATGTCCTCATCAGGAATTTCCTCTTCAATCATCTCATCAGGAATCTCCTCATGAAAAGTCTGCAATGATGATTCTTGTAACTCTATGGTCTCCAAACATTCGATAAATTCGCCATCAAGAGATTGATCAAAAAAATCATTCAAATCATCTCCTCCTTGTGAGAATATTTCATTATTGGTGCTGTCAATTTCATTAAATGTAGTGGATAATTCAAAAGAAATTGCCACGGTCTCTTCATTGTTTAAATGTTTTTACTGTTTTTGTTTTGTTGTATATATTTATAAGTTATTAAAGTTTTATATTCCTACTACTTTGTTGGAGTGCTATATATTTTTAATGTGACACATAATTGTAAAAACTTTGATGTACAAAGAGTCATCCCTGGAATCTTCCGCTTCAGGCTCGGTCCCCTCCCCAATCACAATACAGGATGGTTTTCAGATAGTAGGAACGCGTGTGGTTTGACGGATCTCATCGGGTGTGGGCCTTGATCTACTATAACTCCTTTGAAGAGGGGTGATTCTTTACAGCTGGGGCCATAAACTACATCTGCAGGGCTAGCTGATAGCCTGGACAATCGGACACAGAGGAAGAGGAGTGTCAGAGGGTGCGGTAGTGAATAGGGCGAAAGGGAGGTGTCGGGCGGGCACAGAGTGTGATTCTCAGGGAAGAGCAGCGCAGATGGGGGGAGGTTTATTGCCGATGCATAAGACAGAGAGCGGGGGTGACCAGTGCCTGGGGAAGATGCTTGCGAGGGTGGGGAGCCATGCTACGGATCAACAGCGTGCAGAGAGTGGGTCTGGTCAAGGCATCTAAAATGGCTGCCGTGCACGACAAAAGTGTGGCATTTCAAAAAAGGCAAGATGGCGCAGACAATGTTTTTCAACACTTCCTCATTTCCTTCGAATCGAACGTTAACAGACGTTGGTGCATATTACCAAAGTTAAGCGATATTTATCGCTAACGATGCTTAGCAACGAATTTTTTACCGCTAAGCATCGTCAGAAATTATCGCAGATAAACCTTGCTATTATCAAGGTTTATCGCAAATGCGATAAAAAACGGCCGCAAAGCACGAATATCGCTAAAAAGTCAGCGATATTCATGCATTACCGAGCTAATGCTCTTAGCCATGTTATCCACCTCCCATTGGATAACATGGCTAAGAACTGCTCAGGGCAGGTGTTAGTTTTTGGAGATATTCGCGCTTAGCGCGAATATCTCCAAAACTTGGTAATAGGAGATAGATATCTTGCATGTTGTAATGCAAGTTATTGTGGTATATGGAACTCATACCATAATCTCTCAGGAAAACAGAAACTGATCCTTTTGGGACCGCCTGAGAAGGCCTAGGGGGTGAGGGGTACTCTACTTTGCCCCCTTTTCACGTTCCGAACTATTTTATTTTACTCTCTTCTGTAATTACACAAAATGGCAGCGATAAGATGCATCAGACACAGACAGTGAGAGAAAGGAGGCCGGAGATGAAGAAGAGATGTCAAATACACATTGGAGATAATATAGTGGGAGAAGGAAAGTAAATATGAGTAAACTTACCATGTAACATAAAAATGTTGCACTCTATACTAAAAGTCTCATTTTATACTACAATCACTTCGCTACAACCTCATAAATTAAAAATAAAAATGAATAATGTCTCAAACAATTTTTGATTTCTAAATATAAATTTATTCTTCTGAATTTTCAAAATTTGAAAGAACTAGTAACATGTCCTCATCAGGAATTTCCTCTTCAATCATCTCATCAGGAATCTCCTCATGAAAAGTCTGCAATGATGATTCTTGTAACTCTATGGTCTCCAAACATTCGATAAATTCGCCATCAAGAGATTGATCAAAAAAATCAATCAAGTCATCTCCTCCTTGTGAGAATATTTCATTATTGGTGCTGTCAATTTCAATAAATGTAGTGGATAATTCAAAAGAAATTGCCACGGTCTCTTCATTGTGAGCCATTTTATTTTGAAATTGCTTGCTGTAAATTGCAGAAAAAAATAATCACTTTCATTTATCGTTTTTAGTAATACATAATATAAAACTAACTTTATCAAGTATTTAGTATAACAGAAGGACTGTAAATAAATAACAGAAAACATTTTTCAAATTATCTTAAAGTGTACAACATAGTTCCCCTTACAAATTAACAACTCACCTTTTTAAAAGTAGGAGAAGTGTTAGTACTGTGTAAATCAAACACCAGAAATTGAGCACCAAAAATTCCTCACAAATATACCTCAGACAGTAGTATCACAAAATGGCTGTGGTTTCCTCTCATTTTAGATATATACATAACCAATTAACTTTCATCACACACAAATACAAAACCAAAGTAACATTTTAATTGGTTCTAAATTTCAACACTTTCAAATGTGTTTTCCCCATGCATTTTTCCATAGGACATTTAGATATGTCTACAGCCTGAATGGCTGAACGGAATTACACCAAACTTGGCAAAATGGTACATCAAACCTAAGAGGTCAGGGAAGATCTACTATGCCCCCTTATGGTCATTTGCCCCTTCGCTTTGGCCTCCTCTTGTCTGTCGATCCTACCGAGAGACAAGATGGCGGCCGCTACGGACTGTTTGGAATGTTTACAGACGCTGGAGAACCAATCAGCTTCGCAAAGCTCCGTAACGCGAAAAGTACGCGAAGCGGAGCGCTGTTACAGATATATATCTTTTTTTGAACGTTAATTTCTCAAAATCCACTGGAGCACATATATTGAGACCTAGCAAAGGCACATCGGGCTACCAGTCCCTAATATTTTGCCAAGTTTCGTGCAAATCCATTCAGCCGTTCGATTATTATTATTATTTTTTTTTTTTGCCCCGCGGGGCCCTTTTAAAACCTCCACATCAAACCTAGGGGGTCAGGGAGGATCTACTATGCCCCCTTATGGTCATTTGCCCCTTCGCTTTGGCCTCCTCTTGTCTCTCGATCCTACCGAGAGACAAGATGGCGGCCGCTACAGACTGTTTGGAATGTTTACAGACGCCGGAGAACCAATCAGCTTCGCTTCACAAAGCTCCGTAACGCGAAAAGTACGCGAACTGGAGCGCTGCCCGGTCCGCTGTTACAGATATATATCTTTTTTTGAACGTTAATTTCTGAAAATCCACTGCAGCACATATATTGAGACCTAGCAAAGGCACATCGGGCTACCAGTCCCTACAATTTTGCCAAGTTTCGTGCAAATCCATTCAGCCGTTCGGGCTAAAAGTGAGGCCAACCGCCCTATGGAAAACTCAATGTTAAAAACACGTTTTGGGACCCCCCTTTTTTCTCAGCCCCCCCTTGACAAACCCCCCCCAAATTGTCAGTGGCTGCTCAGAAACAAAATGTTCAATTTTCCTGAAAATTTCAGCCACTTCCGTCCACAAACGCCAAAGTTATTAGACATAGAATTTTCAAAAATCCCATAGAGAAAAAATCCTAACTATATATACCTACTGGCGACCGCCAGTAGGTAATATATATGGGCTCAAATATTGAATATATCAGAACGGGCACATATGTGGGGCAAAGGGCACTTAGCCCTAGTAACAAATCAATCTAAAGATCAGACATCCCTGAGATCGTAGCACATAACAAAGCGCAAACGACATTAAACACACAAAGGTGAATTATAATACGTAATAAATATCCTACTAAAGGACAAATACGTATTAGCTGGGATGGCATCTTTAGAATTCTCCCCACATAAATGCCCAACTCATATTAACTGAAAATAAAGTTAAAAAAATGCAATAGGTCTCGCAATAGAAGAGTTTGACATTTTTCGTTTTGCATATGGATGAGTGGCGTTGCGTGGATGAGTGGCGTTGCGTGGATGAGTGGCGTTGCGTGGGTGAGTGGCGTTGCGTGGGTGAGTGGCGTTGCGTGGGTGAGCGGCGTTGCGTGGATGAGCGGCGTTGCGTGGATGAGCGGCGTTGCGTGGCTGAGCGGCGTTGCGTGGCTGAGCGGCGTTGCGTGGCTGAGTGGCGTTGCGTGGGTGAGTGGCGTTGCGTGGGTGAGTGGCGTTGCGTGGGTGAGTGGCGTTGCGTGTGTGTGTGGCGTTGCGTGTGTGTGTGGCGTTGCGTGTGTGTGTGGCGTTGCGTGTGTGTGTGGCGTTGCGTGTGTGTGTGGCGTTGCGTGTGTGTGTGGCGTTGCGTGGGTGAGTGGCGTTGCGTGGGTGAGTGGCGTTGCGTGGGTGAGTGGCGTTGCGTGGGTGAGTGGCGTTGCGTGGGTGAGTGGCGTTGCGTGTGTGAGTGGCGTTGCGTGTGTGAGTGGCGTTGCGTGTGTGAGTGGCGTTGCATGTGTGAGTGGCGTTGCGTGTGTGAGTGGCGTTGCGTGTGTGAGTGGCGTTGCGTGTGTGAGTGGCGTTGCGTGGCTGAGTGGCGTTGCGTGGCTGAGTGGCGTTGCGTGGCTGAGTGGCGTTGCGTGGCTGAGTGGCGTTGCGTGGCTGAGTGGCGTTGCGTGGCTGAGTGGCGTTGCGTGGGTGAGTGGCGTTGCGTGGTTGAGTGGCGTTGCGTGTGTGAGTGGCGTTGCGTGGTTGAGTGGCGTTGCATGTGTGAGTGGCATTGCATGTGTGAGTGGCGTTGCATGTGTGAGTGGCGTTGCATGTGTGAGTGGCGTTGCATGTGTGTGTGGCGTTGCATGTGTGTGTGGCGTTGCGTGTGTGTGTGGCGTTGCGTGTGTGTGTGGCGTTGCGTGTGTGAGTGGCGTTGCGTGTGTGAGTGGCGTTGCATGTGTGAGTGGCGTTGCGTGTGTGTGTGGCGTTGCGTGTGTGTGTGGCGTTGCGTGTGTGTGTGGCGTTGCGTGTGTGTGTGGCGTTGCATGGCTGAGTGGCGTTGCGTGGGTGAGTGGCGTTGCGTGGGTGAGTGGCGTTGCGTGGTGAGTGGCGTTGCGTGGGTGAGTGGCGTTGCGTGGGTGAGTGGCGTTGCGTGGGTGAGTGGCGTTGCGTGGGTGAGTGGCGTTGCGTGGTTGAGTGGCGTTGCGTGTGTGAGTGGCGTTGCATGTGTGAGTGGCGTTGCATGTGTGAGTGGCGTTGCATGTGTGAGTGGCGTTGCATGTGTGAGTGGCGTTGCGTGTGTGTGTGGCGTTGCTTGTGTGTGTGGCGTTGCGTGTGTGTGTGGCGTTGCGTGTGTGAGTGGCGTTGCATGTGTGAGTGGCGTTGCGTGTGTGAGTGGCGTTGCGTGTGTGAGTGGCGTTGCGTGGCTGAGTGGCGTTGCGTGGCTGAGTGGCGTTGCGTGGCTGAGTGGCGTTGCGTGGCTGAGTGGCGTTGCGTGGGTGAGTGGCGTTGCGTGGTTGAGTGGCGTTGCGTGTGTGAGTGGCGTTGCGTGGTTGAGTGGCGTTGCATGTGTGAGTGGCGTTGCATGTGTGAGTGGCGTTGCATGTGTGAGTGGCGTTGCATGTGTGTGTGGCGTTGCGTGTGTGTGTGGCGTTGCGTGTGTGTGTGGCGTTGCGTGTGTGAGTGGCGTTGCGTGTGTGAGTGGCGTTGCGTGTGTGAGTGGCGTTGCGTGGCTGAGTGGCGTTGCGTGGCTGAGTGGCGTTGCGTGGCTGAGTGGCGTTGCGTTGTTGAGTGGCGTTGCGTGTGTGAGTGGCGTTGCGTGTGTGAGTGGCGTTGCGTGTGTGAGTGGCGTTGCGTGTGTGAGTGGCGTTGCATGTGTGAGTGGCGTTGCATGTGTGAGTGGCGTTGCATGTGTGAGTGGCGTTGCATGTGTGAGTGGCGTTGCATGTGTGAGTGGCGTTGCATGTGTGAGTGGCGTTGCGTGTGTGAGTGGCGTTGCGTGTGTGTGTGGCGTTGCGTGTGTGTGTGGCGTTGCGTGTGTGTGTGGCGTTGCGTGTGTGTGTGGCGTTGCGTGTGTGTGTGGCGTTGCGTGTGTGAGTGGCGTTGCGTGTGTGAGTGGCGTTGCGTGGCTGAGTGGCGTTGCGTGGCTGAGTGGCGTTGCGTGGCTGAGTGGCGTTGCGTGGCTGAGTGGCGTTGCGTGGCTGAGTGGCGTTGCGTGGCTGAGTGGCGTTGCGTGGTTGAGTGGCGTTGCGTGTGTGAGTGGCGTTGCGTGGTTGAGTGGCGTTGCATGTGTGAGTGGCGTTGCATGTGTGAGTGGCGTTGCATGTGTGAGTGGCGTTGCATGTGTGAGTGGCGTTGCATGTGTGTGTGGCGTTGCGTGTGTGTGTGGCGTTGCGATTGTGGCGTTGCGTGTGTGAGTGGCGTTGCGTGTGTGAGTGGCGTTGCGTGTGTGAGTGGCGTTGCGTGTGTGAGTGGTGTTGCGTGGGTGAGTGGCGTTGCGTGGGTGAGTGGCGTTGCGTGGGTGAGTGGCGTTGCGTGGGTGAGTGGCGTTGCATGGGTGAGTGGCGTTGCGTGGGTGAGTGAATGGTTAGCTGTTGCTTATGCGACGTATAGCACTTAATACTAAAGTAGGCAGACCTTCTTAGCCTTTGTGAGAATAATAGCAAAATAAAAATAAAAACCAGATCAAGTCAAGGATGCAAACGGCACCATGCTATTGTTTATTTACTCAGATGATATGCATAAAAATGTAACTTGTGAGCACGTTTCTCTAACTCTCCAATAATCCCATTACAACACTTTGTACAAATGAGATTGGGACTCATCCTTCCGAAGTCGAGAAAAATGTGCAACGCTGTGTTGAAGTTAATTTTTTTAATTAACAAAATGCAAATAATGTGGAGAGATTTCAAGTGATTCAGGAATGGGGGCCCTTGTAAAGAGAAAGTACGGCCGGCCTGGGCAGTGATAGGGGAGGAGGGAGGAGAAATGCGAGTCACGGCAGCAGCAGCCTTTGATGTGCCTGCCGGCCGGCCGTGAATAATTAGGGGGTGAGAAATGCGCTCGGAGGGCTGCCTTTGATGTGGTAATGCGAGGCAGGCAGGCAGGCGGCTGGTGGCATTGTGCACGCGCTTTTTAGGGCTTGCGCAAGCGCAATGACCTAAAAAGCACATGCACTTGAAGGAATCGCCAGTGGAATCGCCAGTGGATAAACACTGGATAAGCCCCTATAGAGCTTCGCCAGCTATGCGCTGAAGCGCATCAGCAGGCGAGCCCTAAACAAAAGATAGGGTTACTAAACTGTAAATAAAACTACATAGCCCATAATGCATCACCGCTATGTGATACAAGGTGAAAGCATAAAATGTAAAATGGAAGAAGGACTAATTGTAGAACACTGCCGTGACCAAGAACGTTTGTTCGAAACGCGTAGGAGTTTTGCTGAAGACCTGAGTGATTAAAACTGTGATTTATCTGCCAAGAAGTGTGCCGCGTGAACTTTTTGTTATTTGAAATATATATATATATATATATATATATATATATATTACCTACTGGCGGTCGCCAGTAGGTATATATAGTTAGGATTTTTTCTCTATGGGATTTTTGAAAATTCTATGTCTAATAACTTTGGCGTTTGTGGACGGAATTGGCTGAAATTTTCAGGAAAATGTCACATTTTGTTTCTGAGCAGCCCTTGAAAATTTGGGGGGGTTCGTCAAGGGGGGGCCGAGAAAAAAGGGGGGTCCCAAAACGTGTTTTTAACATTGAGTTTTCCATAGGGCGGTTGGCCTCACTTTTAGCCCAAACGGCTGAATGGATTTGCACAAAACTTGGCAAAATTGTAGGGACTGGTAGCCCGATGTGCCTTTGCTAGGTCTCAATATATGTGCTCCAGTGGATTTTGAGAAATTAACGTTCAAAAAAAGATATATATCTGTAACAGCGGACCGGGCAGCGCTCCGGTTCGCGGACTTTTCGCGGTACGGAGCTTTGCGAAGCGAAGCTGATTGGTTCTCCGGCGTCTGTGAACATTCCAAACAGTCCGTAGCGGCCGCCATCTTGTCTCTCGGTAGGATCGAGAGACAAGAGGAGGCCAAAGCGAAGGGGCAAATGACCATAAGGGGGCATAGTAGATCCTCGCTGACCCCCTAGGTTTGATGTGGAGGTTTTAAAAGGGTCCCGCGGGGCAAAAAAAATAAATAATAATAATAATCGAACGGCTGAATGGATTTGAACGAAACTTGGTAAAATATTAGGGACTGGTAGCCCGATGTGCCTTTGCTAGGTCTCAATATATGTGCTCCAGTGGATTTTGAGAAATTAACGTTCAAAAAAAGATATATATCTGTAACAGCGCTCCGCTTCGCGTAACGGAGGTTTGCGAAGCTGATTGGTTCTCCGGCGTCTGTAAACATTGCAAACAGTCCGTAGCGGCCGCCATCTTGTCTCTCGGTAGGATCGAGAGACAAGAGGAGGCCAAAGCGAAGGGGCAAATGACCATAAGGGGGCATAGTAGATCCTCCTTGACCTCTTAGGTTTGATGTGGAGGTTTTAAAAGGGCCCCGCGGGGCAAAAAAAAAAATAATAATAATAATCGAACGGCTGAATGGATTTGCACGAAACTTGGCAAAATTGTAGGGACTGGTAGCTCGATGTGCCTTTGCTAGGTCTCAATATATGTGCTTCAGTGGATTTTGAGAAATTAACGTTCAAAAACAAGATGTATATCTGTAACAGCGCTCCGCTTCGCGGAGATAAAATTATATCTGTATTACCTAGCTGTTGCTAACACCAGTTAGCGACGGCTAGTAGGAGATAGCGACCATCTTGGGCCCCACTTTGCATGTGAGTGATATTTATCACTAATGACATGCAAAGTGGGCATGCCAAGATGTTAGCGACTGGAAACAGTCGCTAACATCGCTGTCTCCTATTATCAACTTTTGGAAATATTCGCGATAAGCGCGAATATCTCCAAAAGCTAGCACCTGCCCTGAGCAGTTCTTAGCCATGTTATCCAATGGGAGGTGGATAACATGGCTAAGAGCATTAGCTCGGTAATGCATGAATATCGCTGAGTTTTCAGCGATATTAATGCATTGCAGTCGTTTTTTGTCGTATTTGCGATAAACCTTGATAATAGCAAGGTTTATCTGCGATAATTTCTGACGATGCTTAGCGGTAAAAAAATCGTTGCTAAGCATCGTTAGGGATAAATATCGCTTAACTTTGGTAATATGCCCCAACGTCTGTTAACGTTCGATTCGAAGGAAATCAGGAAGTGTTGAAAAACATTGTCTGCGCCATCTTGTCTTTTTTCAAATGCCACACTTTTGTCGTGCACGGCAGTCATTTTAGATGCCTTGACCAGACCCACTCTGTGCACGCTGTCGATCCTTAGCATGGCTCCCCACCCTCGCAAGCATATCCCCCAGGCAGTGGTCACCCCGCTCTCTGTCTTATGCATGGGTAATAAACCTCCCCCCATCTGCGCTGCTCTTCCCTGAGAATCACACCCTGTGCCCGCCCGACACCTCCCTTTCGCCCTATTCACTACCGCACCCTCTGACACTCCTTTTCCTCTGTGTCCGATTGTCCAGGCCGGTCCTAGGGTATCAGCTAGCCCTGCAGATGTAGTTTATGGCCCCAGCTGTAAAGAATCACCCCTCTTCAAAGGAGTTATAGTAGATCAAGGCCCACACTCGATGAGATCCGTCACAGCAGACGCGTTCCTATTATCTGAAAACCATCCTGTATTGTGATTGGGGAGGGGACCGAGCCTGAAGCGGAAGATTCCAGGGATGACTCTTTGTACATCAAAGTTTTTACAATTATGTGTCACATTAAAAATATATAGCACTCCGACAAAGTAGTAAGATTATAAAACTTTAATAACTTATAAATATATACAAGAAAACAAAAACAGTAATAACATATAAACATTTTTAGGGAAAAACAACGAAGTAGCGGTCGGCTGTGCGAATAGTCCCAACGCAGCACAACGTCCAGATTTCTGGCGTGGGGCGTCGCGGGGGGTGGGTCATCAGTAGCAAACTGTTGTGCGAATAGTTCCAAGGCAGCAGAACGATGGCACCAAGGTGATGTCCAGTAAGTTGCCGCACTGGTTTTGGTATCCTACAATGCTGCTCCGAATAACGGCGTGGGGCGCCCCGGGGGAGGCGGCGTGAACGGGCCTCTCCAGGTGGAGTCTCATCTGTTGTAGTGGGGCGCCCCTTTACTGTTTCAGTTGCCATTCCGTCCGTTTTTGGTCCACTGTGTCAAAAGCCGCAATTCAGCTGAGTTGCGCCCACTCTTGCGGTGCAGCGATAGGCGGCTGTCACAGGACTCTCAAAATGGCGGCAGGCTGTTTCCTTTTTGGGCCTGGTCCACTGAAATGGCCCTGGGACACCTTGGAAATCGGACGCTTGTCTGCTAGGTCTTGGACCCCATTCTCGAAAGCGTCCCCTCCGCCTTGAGGATTCATCAAAAGTTTTGGGGGCCCCCGACTCCTGTAGGCTTCTGGTGGGGAGCGGCTGCCATGATTGCTCGCGGAATGACCACGACGGAACTATGAGATGGTGGTGCTCTCATGCTGACGCCAGCTTCAGTCTGAAACATCCAGAAACAAGGTGGGGCTTTCATCGTTTGGGAAAAAAAAAAGTTTTCATCCAATGAAAAGTGTTGTTTTTAGGTCATATGATCAAGCCTTCCATCATTAGGAAACCAAAAGTAAAATGAACCAATGAAAAGTTTTATAAACAAGTCACATGACCTGTTATGCGGCATAGGGTATAAAATGCGGAGAAAATACGTTGGCACGTGAGGCGGCGTCAGTAGCGGACCGATGTGCGAATAGGCCGAAGGCAACACAACGCGCCAAGATCCGGATGGCACCGAGGTGGTGTCCAGCAAGTTGCAGCACTGGTGTGGCCATCCTACAATGCTGAAAGTCGGCGTGGGGCGCCCCGTTGGCCTGTGAGTTTGCGTCAGTAGCGGACCGATGTGCGAATAGGCCGAAGGCAGCACAACGCGCCAAGATCCGGATGGCACCGAGGTGGTGTCTAGTAAGTTGCCGCACTGGTGTGGCCATCCTACAATGTTGAAAGTCGGCGTGGGGCGCCCCGTTGGCCTGTGAGATGGCGTCAGTAGCGGACCGATGTGCGAATGGGGCCAAAGGCAGCGCAACAATATTTTCGGAATAGAAGACACCACAAGGTGCTGAGATGCCAAGATCCGGATGGCACCGAGGTGGTGTCCAGCAAGTTGCAGCACTGGTGTGGCCATCCTACAATGCTGAAAGTCGGCGTGGGGCGCCCCGTTGGCCTGTGAGTTTGCGTCAGTAGCGGACCGATGTGCGAATAGGCCGAAGGCAGCACAACGCGCCAAGATCCGGATGGCACCGAGGTGGTGTCTAGTAAGTTGCCGCACTGGTGTGGCCATCCTACAATGGTAAAAGTCGGCGTGGGGCGCCCTGTTTACCTGTGAGATGGTGTCAGTAGCGGGCTGATGTGCGAATGGGGCCAAAGGCAGCGCAACAATATTTTCTGACTGACACCACAAGGCGCTGAGATGCCAAGATCCGGATGGCACCGAGGTGATGTCTAGGAAGTTGCTGTACTGGTGTGGCCATCCTACAATGGTAAAAGTCAGCGTGGGGCGCCCTGTTGGCCTGTGAGATGGTGTCAGTTGCGGACCGATGTGCGAATGGGGCCAAAGGCAGCGCAACAATATTTTCTGTATGGAAGATACCACTAGGCGTTGAGATGCCAAGATCCGGATGGCACCGAGGTGATGTCTAGCAAGTTGCTGTACTGGTGTGGTCATCCTACAATGCTGAAACTCGGCGTGGGGCCCCACATTAGCCTGTGAGATGGCGTCAGTAGCGGACCGATGTGTGAATAGGCCAGAACCAGCACAAGGCGCCAAGATCCGGATGTCACCGTGGTGGTTTCATAGTTGAGAGGCACTTCATCTGCAGTGGGGCGCCGAGATCCGGATGGCACCGAGGTGATGTCTAGCAAGTTGCTGTACTGGTGTGGTCATCCTACAATGCTGAAACTCGGCGTGGGGCGCCCCATTAGTCTGTGAGATGGCGTCAGTAGCGGACCGATGTGCGAATAGGCCGAAGGCAGCACAACGCGCCAAGATCCGGATGTCACCGTGGTGGTTTCATAGTTGAGAGGCACTTCATCTGCAGTGGGGCGCCGAGATCCGGATGGCACCGAGGTGATGTCTAGCAAGTTGCTGTACTGGTGTGGTCATCCTACAATGCTGAAACTCGGCGTGGGGCGCCCCATTAGCCTGTGAGATGGCGTCAGTAGCGGACCGATGTGCGAATAGGCCGAAGGCAGCACAACGCGCCAAGATCCGGATGTCACCGTGGTGGTTTCGTAGTTGAGAGGCACTTCATCTGCAGTGGGGCGCCGAGATCCGGATGGCACCGAGGTGATGTCTAGCAAGTTGCTGTACTGGTGTGGTCATCCTACAATGCTGAAACTCGGCGTGGGGCGCCCCATTAGCCTGTGAGATGGCGTCAGTAGCGGACCGATGTGCGAATGGGGCCAAAGGCAGCGCAACAATTTTTTGGGAATAGAAGAGACCACAAGGCGCTGAGATTCGGTTAACACCGAGGTGGTGTCTAGCAAGCTTTGCAGCTGAGTTGCGTGCGCACTTGCGGCGAATAGGTCGAAGGCAGCATAACAATGTTTTCTGAATAGAAGACACCACAAGGCGTTGAGATTCGGTTACCACCGAGGTGATGTCTAGCAAGTTGCCGCACTGGTGTGGCCATCCTACAATACTGCTCCGAATAACGGCGTGGGGTGCCCGAAGGGGGGGGGGGGAGGCGGCGTGAACGGGCCTTCCTATGTGGAGGCTCGTCTGCTGTAGTGGGGCGCCCCTTTACCGTTTCAGTTGCCATTCAGCTGAGTTTCGGCTGCTCTTGATGCTACAGCGACAGGCGGCTGCAACAGGACTCTCAAAATGGCGGCCTGTTCTTTGGATTTGGGCCTGGTACACTAAAATGGCCCTGGGACACCTTAGAACTCGGACGCTCGATTTTTTTTCCCTTTCCTGTACATGCAAAAAAAGGTAAATGCCTGGTACGTTACACGCTTCATCTGCCACGATGAACTCTCCAGAGGAACCGAAAAAAAATATAGTTATGGTAACTATACCATGCATCGTCATATGGAGAGGTGGCACCAATTAATTATAGTGCTGCATAAAAGAGAGATTTGGAGGAGAACCCCTGACCTGCTAGTACATTCATCAAAGAAGTGGCACTGACAGCATCAGAGGCAAGGGAAACGGTCCCAAATATTTAGAAGAACTTTGGAAAGATTAAAATGACATGTTTAGATTGTGGCAAATTAATTTCATGTGGGCAGATGAGTGTTACTCTAATAAATACAGCATATGAACATCATCATAGTCGATGGTTGGTAGAGACATTTTGACTATATCCTGGACCTGCCCGTCCTCGCCCAAAATGGCGCCGGAATAAATGGGACTCGTAACTCCTTGTTGTGTACTGGTTGCAGAACCTTGAAATCACGAGATACGTATGCAGTTTTGAAGCACATGGCGGGCGGGGACGAGAATTGATTGAATATTTCGACATCCCTATTGATATTAAGTTCTGATGTGTTATTGATTACTGTACTATTGAAAGTTCGAATTAACGTCACCCATGGTACTTGCCCGCAAATGTATATCTAGATAATTTTATTGTAACTGGCCCTGTCGTATTTTAATTATAAAATGTACGTCCACCGATTCCGTAACTGTTAGACACCTTAGTTCTTGCAACCTAATGGCCCGCCCGTTACGTTCCTCTACAGTGTAAATGTCTACTCATCATATACGATTACAGTTTGCTCCGTGGCCGGCCCACGTGGTTATAGGCTCGTATTTGTATAATGAAATTTTCACAATAAAGATTTTTAAAAGAAAACATGGTAGTAGTATATACATTGGTAAAGTTTTTAATAATAGTCACTGTTTTAGAATCATTAAAAGGCAAGTGAAATAAAGCAGACCAATTACATGAAGGGTAAAAGGTATAATACGAAGGAACGCAGTAAAGATAAATGGTCAAGGGCTGTTGTGTTTTCTATTCCTGCAACATAAAGTGATCGATAAGAATCTCATATTCAGGCGTATCGGCGACTAAGACAGCAGGTCGACCCTCTTTTGCTCAACGGCTCCGTCATGGGACGAAGAAACGCTCTTTTTCTCGAAAAAAGAATATATTTTACTTGCAGGACAGTTGTGAATTTTCCGGGAAAGTACATTAGCCTGGAACATTATAACATATATTTAAGAAAAAATAATGTTCGGAAGTAATAAAAAGCGTAATTTTTAGGTCATATGACCAAGCCTTTCATCATTAGAATAAGAAAAGTAAAATGAACCAATGAAAAGTTTTATTAACAAGTCACATGACTTGTTATGCTTACGTTACGCGCTGCGCGCCCCGGATGACTTCCGGATGCGCTAACGCGGCGCGTCATATGACGCATTACGCGGCAACGCAGGTCCAGAATATAGTCAAAATGTCTCCACCAACCAGCGGTCGGAACACAACCCCTTTCAGCAGGCTAAATAGTTCTGTTAAATGACAACAGAAGGGACAGGCAACAAGAACCATTAGTCAAAGAGGGGAGGGCTAGTTCTTCTCTACCGGGTTACATTGGGGCGCTACCGGAACTGATCGAATTGGTAGTCTACAGTGTTTCTGGATGTTTCAGACTGAAGCTGGGGTTAGCATGAGAGCAGCACCATTTCGTAGCTCCGTCGTGGCCATTCCGCAACCAATCATGGCAGCCGCTCTTTATCGTTATTTTGGGCGGGGTGGGTGGCGGAGCCGAGCTGTTTTGCAGCCATCATTGTGTGGAGTTCAGTTCATTTCACTAGTTTTGTATTTGTCATGAGGGGTTGTTCCTAATGTTTCTATTTTAGCGAGGTCAAAAAGAGATCCCATTAGTGGCCTACTGATTTTGCTAGATTCCTTTTCTTTTTTTTTTACACGATTTTTCGTTATCTGCAAAGACTAAACAGAGTATTGCGACTCTGTGTTTGTTTGTAAATAGAGAATGAACCAAAGAGAACCAATTCTAAAACAGTAAATACTTGGATAACAATCAATCAAATGGAGAGAGAAGCAGGCACGACGTATTACAACGGGGGCAAAGGCCTGCGTTAACTACCCTTCACTATGTGCAAAGAGAGAGTACTCCTAATAGAAATGAGGGGGGGGGGCACCATTCAAAGCAGATCAGTGTGCATAAACACGAAAATGTTTTCACTTACCACGTACTTGACATTCGACAGCTTATGATATTTGCTATTAAAAAACCATTGAAATTCACTGAAAAAACCATAGGTTATAGACCATATATAGTTAGGAATTAGCATTTACAAAACCTTGAAAATTCACTGAAAAAACCATAGGTTATAGACCATATATAGTTAGGAATTAGCATTTAAAAAACCTTATTTTACTCACACAAAACCATTGAAATTCCATATATAGTTAGTTGCACTAACTATATATCGCGCACCCGCAATCCACTGCTGATGATGTCACATATTACATCATTCATGACATGGTCAGTGACATCACTGATGACATCACTGATGACATCTCAAATGACATCACTGATGACATCACTGATGACATCTCATTTGACATCAATGACCACATCACTGATGATATCATTCATGTGACAATACAATGCATCTCCTCACATTTTAATATAACCTCTGTTTCACCCAGTGTTAAATACAGAGTATAATTTTTGAAACCATTGACACACCAATACTAGTTACTACATATGTACTCACTGATTCCTACGTCTACACACACATTCACTCATTCACCCATACAATCATTCATACATACAATCACTCATCTTTACAACACTATCATATGCACTCATACACTTATACAGACACTCACACTCTGCCACTCATCCATGGAGTTACTCACACACCTAGTCAGTCCTGTAAAGAATCAATCACACTTCCATTTTCTTGTCTATACAGTTAAACATAGAGCACCTTACATTTTCAAACATATACTAACACATACTTACCTTGTTATACAATCATTGATATAAGTACACATTGATCTGCACAGAGTCACACACCTCCCAGCCAGCCACACACACACTCAGTCTCCCATACAAATACTTGGACAATCAATCAGTAACCCATATAGTTAATCATATAGGTACTGATCAACACATGCAGCAGTTTACAGAACAACAGACATAATGATGCACAAATTAAGACACTTTAGTCACTAACCCATGCACTCAGTGAGACACATTTAATCACTCACTCATACATTCAGTCATGCACCTACTAAATCCTTTGTCCAGACACTTATACTTCCACTCATTCTTCAATATGTAAGACACATTTTAACTTTACAGAAACATACAGTCACTGGATGTTGTCATCAGTGATGTCATCAGTGATGTCATTTGAGATGTCATCAGTGATGTCATCAGTGATGTCACTGACCATGTCATGAATGATGTAATATGTGACATCATCAGCAGTGGATTGCGGGTGCGCGATATATAGTTAGTGCAACTAACTATATATGGAATTTCAATGGTTTTGTGTGAGTAAAATAAGGTTTTTTAAATGCTAATTCCTAACTATATATGGTGTATAACCTATGGTTTTTTCAGTGAATTTTCAAGGTTTTGTAAATGCTAATTCCTAACTATATATGGTCTATAACCTATGGTTTTTTCAGTGAATATATATATATATATATATTACCTACTGGCGGTCGCCAGTAGGTAGTTATAGTTAGGATTGATTTCCATAGGGAAATCACAACTTTCTATTTGGAATAACTTTGGCGCCGGTTGAGCAATCGGCCTGAATTTTTCAGCAACTTTGCCTCGGGCTGCTCCGCTCCTTCCCTGAAAGTTTGGGGGGGATTCGTCAAGCGGGGGGCAGAGATAAAAGGGGGGTCCCAAAACATGTTTTCCCCATGTTAATTTCCATCATGCGGTTGGACTCACTTTTAGCCCGAACGGCTGAATGGTTTTCCACCAAACTTGGCAAAATTGTAGGGACTGGTAGCCCGATGTGCCTTTGCTATGTCTCAAGATATGTGCTCCAGTGGTTTTTACAAAAATTAACTTTGAAAAAATATATATTGGGCTACATTGGGCTATATATATGTTAGAGCCCAAATGTAGCCCAATGTAGCCCAATGTAGCCCAATGTAGCCCAAAGATGGCCACCAGAGACAAAAAACCCAAATGTAGCCCAAATATCAGCCAGATGTAGCCCAACTATAGCCCAATGACAGAATGTCCCAGAGTGTTCTAAAAAACAACTAGAGCGCCAACAGTCTTACTTATGACAAAAGTATGGCACACCTGAAGTCATCTTGATTGGAATAAAGTGTTAACACTTAAAACATTTAATTTGCAAAGGAACAAAATGAGGGGGTTCATTTTGCCATAGAAATTATGATTAGTGCTGAAGAAAGAAAAATTAGGGCACATTTTGAGTGACTTCTCAAATCCTCTTATATTTCATTAAAAAAATTCTGATATGCAGTCTCCCAAGATGGCCACCAGAGACAAAAGACCCCAAATGTAGCCCAAAAATCAGCAAGATGTAGCCGAACTATAGCCCAATGACAGAATGTCCTAGAGTGTTCTAAAGAACAACTAGAACGCTAACAGTCTTACTTATGACAAAAGTATGGCACACCTGAAGTCATCTTGATTGGAATAAAGTGGTAACACTTAATACATTTAATTTGAAAAGGAACAAAGTGAGGGGTTTCATTTTGCCATAGAAATTTTATATATTTATATATTCACTGAAAAAAACATAGGTTACACACCAGTTATAGTTAGGAATTAGCATTTAAAAAACCTTTGAAATTCACTGAAAAAAACATAGGTTTCACACCAGTTATAGTTAGCTGGAAATTTTACTCGCATAAAACCATTGAAATTCCCACGTTATAGTTAGTTGGACTCACTATAACTTGCACGTCTGCAATGCACTGCTGATGACGTCACATATTACATCACTCATGCATATATTTAAATATTTAAACATTACTCGCTAATATATGTATTCACTGAGATACACTTAATAAGCCAGTTAACCAATCAATTTTTTTTAAAAAAAACACTGATAAAAACATAGGTTTCAGGCCTTATATAGTTAGGAATTAGCATTTAAAAAACCTTTGAAATTCACTGAAAAAACATAGGTTTCAGGCCTTATATAGTTAGGAATTAGCATTTAAAAAACCTTTGAAATTCACTGAAAAAACCATAGGTTTCAGGCCTTATATAGTTAGGAATCAGCATTTAAAAAACCTTTGAAATTCACTGAAAAAAACATAGGTTTCAGGCCTTATATAGTTAGGAATTAGCATTTAAAAAAACCTTTGAAATTCACTGAAAAAAACATAGGTTTCAGGAGTTATATAGTTAGGAATTAGTTTTTAAAAAACCTTTGAAATTCACTCAAAAAACTATAAGTTTTAGTGGTGGTATAGTTAGCTGGACATTTTACTCATACAAAACCAATGAAATTGCTCCTATATAGTTAGTTGTACTAACTATATTTCACGCACCCGCAATCCACTGCTGATGATGTCACATATTAGATCATTCATGACATGGTCAGTGACATCACTGATGACATCTCAAATGACATCACTGATGACATCACTGATGACATCATCCACGTGACAATCACATACACCTTTTCATACACTATTACAATTTTTCATCACTGTTTGTAAAATACAGAGTATCATATTTAAATCCATTGTCACAGCAATACAAGTATCTAAAAATCCACTCAGTGATTCATAGATGTATACACACATCTAATCACTTACCTATGGATTCACTCATACATGCTGTCAATGAACAATAGAACACTATCAAAAATACTTATACATCTATATCGACATAAAACAACAGCACGCATCCTATTCACATATGAAGTCATCCTACTCACTTATGCAAACAATGGATCATACTTACATATTTACTTAGCAAAACACTTATACAAACACCACTTCTTCTATTCATTTAGATAGTAAGTCATACTTAGTGAATTATAAAATCATTATTACAAGTATACAGTTATCCATACAGTCACTCACACAATCATTGTGTCTTATGTATACTTATTTATATACAACAACTGACACATACACTGCCTTTTATTTTTCTAGTTTGTTGGACCTGTACCTTTGAGAAATATATTTGCTCATCACCACACCCATAAAGAGATTCCCTCACCCAAACTGTTAGAACATGTAGTTTTAACTTCATATATCTACTGAATCAACTATTCACACATCTTTGGACAGTCACACACCCCCCACCGAACCACACACACTTTCACACTCCCATACAAATACTCAGTTAACTAATGAATAACTAATATAGACTTTCACATAGCTAGTAACCAACTGTAGAATCAGTTTACACAACAACTGACAAAGTGATACAGATATTCACACAGTTTAGTCACTATCCACTATATTTAGTGAGACATTATAAATTGGTCAAGTAAACAGTCAATTACACTGCTACTAAATCCTCCATCCAAATATTTATTTATATATATCCACTCATTCTTCAATGTAAATTGCTATATATATAATGCATATTTAAATAACGAAGCAAACTACATTCACTGGATGATGTCATCAGTGATGTCATCAGTGATGTCATTTGAGATGTCATCAGTGATGTCACTGACCATGTCATGAATGATCTAATATGTTACATCATCAGCAGTGGATTGCGGGTGCGCAAAATATAGTTAGTACAACTAACTATATAGGAGAATTTCATTGGTTTTGTATGAGTAAAATGTCCAGCTAACTATAACACCACTAAAACTTATAGTTTTTTGAGTGAATTTCAAAGGTTTTTTAAAAACTAATTCCTAATAATATAACCCCATGAAACCTATGGTTTTTTCAGTGAATATATATATATATATATATATTATATATATATTATATATATATATATCTATATATATATATATATATATAGATATATATATATATATATGTATATTACCTACTGGCGGTCGCCAGTAGGTATATATAGTTAGGATTTTTTCTCTATGGGTTTTTTGAAAATTCTATGTCTAATAACTTTGGCGTTTGTGGACGGAATTGGCTGAAATTTTCAGGAAAATGGCACATTTTGTTTCTGAGCAGCCTTTGAAAATTTGGGGGGGGTTCGTCCAGTGGGGGCCGAGAAAAAAGGGGGGTCCCAAAACGTGTTTTTAACATTGAGTTTTCCATAGGGCGGTTGGCCTCACTTTTAGCCCGAACGGCTGAATGGATTTGCACGAAACTTGGCAAAATTGTAGGGACTGGTAGCCCGATGTGCCTTTTGTAGGTCTCAATATATGTGCTCCAGTGGATTTTGAGAAATTAACGTTTAAAAAAAGATATATATCTGTAACAGCGGACCGGGCAGCGGCCCAGGACGCGTACTTTTCGCGCAACGGAGCTTTGTGAAGCGAAGCTGATTGGTTCTCTGGCGTCTGTCAACATTCCAAACAGTCCGTAGCGGCCGCCATCTTGTCTCTCGGTAGGATCGAGAGACAAGAGGAGGCCAAAGCGAAGGGGCAAATGACCATAAGGGGGAATAGTAGATCCTCGCTGACCCCCTAGGTTTGATGTGGAGGTTTTAAAAGGGCCCCGCGGGGCAAAAAAAAAAAAAATAATATTAATAATCGAACGGCTGAATGGATTTGCACGAAACTTGGCAAAATTGTAGGGACTGGTAGCCCGATGTGCCTTTGCTAGGTCTCAATATATGTGCTTCAGTGGATTTTGAGAAATTAACGTTCAAAAAAAGATATATATCTGTAACAGCGCACCGCTTCGCGTACTTTTCGCGTTACGGAGCTTTGCGAAGCGAAGCTGATTGGCTCTCCGGTGTCTGTAAACATTCCAAACAGTACGTAGCGGCCGCCATCTTGTCTCTCGGTAGGATCGAGAGACAAGAGGAGGCCAAAGCGAAGGGGCAAATGACCATAAGGGGGCATAGTAGATCCTCGCTGACCCCCTAGGTTTGATGTGGAGGTTTTAAAAGGGCCCCGCGGGGCAAAAGAAAATAATAATAATAATAATCGAACGGCTGAATGGATTTGCACGAAACTTGGTAAAATATTAGGGACTGGTAGCCCGATGTGCCTTTGCTATGTCTCAATATATGTGCTTCAGTGCATTTTGAGAAATTAACGTTCAAAAACAAGATATATATCTGTAACAGCGCTCCGCTTCGCGGAGATAAAATTATATCTGTATTACCTAGCTGTTGCTAACACCAGTTAGCGACGGCTAGTAGGAGATAGCGACCATCTTGGGTCCCACTTTGCATGTGAGTGATATTTATCACTAATGACATGCAAAGTGGGCATGCCAAGATGTTAGCGACTGGAAACAGTCGCTAACATCGCTATCTCCTAGGGACTGGTAGCCCGATGTGCCTTTGCTATGTCTCAATATATGTGCTTCAGTGCATTTTGAGAAATTAACGTTCAAAAACAAGATATATATCTGTAACAGCGCTCCGCTTCGCGGAGATAAAATTATATCTGTATTACCTAGCTGTTGCTAACACCAGTTAGCGACGGCTAGTAGGAGATAGCGACCATCTTGGGTCCCACTTTGCATGTGAGTGATATTTATCACTAATGACATGCAAAGTGGGCATGCCAAGATGTTAGCGACTGGAAACAGTCGCTAACATCGCTATCTCCTATTATCAACTTTTGGAAATATTCGAGATAAGCGCGAATATCTCCAAAAAGTAACAGCTGCCCTGAGCAGTTCTTAGCCATGTTATCCAATGGGAGGTGGATAACATGGCTAAGAGCATTAGCTCGGTAATGCATGAATATCGCGGAGTTTTCAGCGATATTAATGCATTGCGCTCGTTTTTTATCGTATTTGCGATAAACCTTGATAATAGCAAGGTTTATCTGCGATAATTTCTGACGGTAAAAAAATCTTTGCAATGCATCGTTAGGGATAAATATCGCTTAACTTTGGTAATATGCCCCAACGTCTGTTAACGTTCGATTCGAAGGAAATCAGGAATTGTTGAAAAACATTGTGTGCGCCATCTTGTCTTTTTTCAAATGCCACACTTTTGTCGTGCACGGCAGCCATTTTAGATGCCTTGACCAGACCCACTCTGTGCACGCTGTCGATCCTTAGCATGGCTCCCCACCCTCGCAAGCATCTCACCCAGGCAGTGGTCACCCCCGCTCTCTGTCTTATGCATGGGTAATAAACCTCCCCCATCTGCGCTGCTCTTCCCTGAGAATCACACCCTGTGCCCGCCCGACACCTCCCTTTCGCCCTATTCACTACCGCACCCTCTGACACTCCTTTTCCTCTGTGTCCGATTGTCCAGGCTGGTCCTAGGCTATCAGCTAGCCCTGCAGATGTAGTTTATGGCCACAGCTGTAAAGAATCACCCCTCTTCAAAGGAGTTATAGTAGATCAAGGCCCACACTCGATGAGATCCGTCACAGCAGAAGCGTTGCTATTATCTGAAAACCATCCTGTATTGTGATTGGGGAGGGGACCGAGCGTGAAGCGGAAGATTCCAGGGATGACTCTTTGTACATCAAAGTTTTTACAATTATGTGTCACATTAAAAATATATAGCACTCCGACAAAGTAGTACGATTATAAAACTTTAATAATTTATAAATATATACAAGAAAACAAAAATAGTAATAACATATAAACATTTTTAGGGAAAAACAACGAAGTAGCGGTCGGCTGTGCGAATAGTCCCAACGCAGCACAACGTCCAGATTTCCGGCGTGGGGCGTCGCGGGGGGTGGGTCATCAGTAGCAAACTGTTGTGCGAATAGTTCCAAGGCAGCAGAACGCGCCGAAATCTAGATGACACGAAAGTGATGTCTAGTAAGTTGCCACCCAGCAAATAACGGCGTGGGGCGTCGCGGGGGGTGGGTCATCAGTAGCAAACTGTTGTGCGAATAGTTCCAAGGCAGCAGAACGATGGCACCAAGGTGATGTCCAGTAAGTTGCCGCACTGGTTTTGGTATCCTACAATGCTGCTCCGAATAACGGCGTGGGGCGCCCCGGGGGAGGCGGCGTGAACGGGCCTCTCCAGGTGGAGTCTCATCTGTTTTAGTGGGGCGCCCCTTTACCGTTTCAGTTGCCATTCCGTCCGCTTTTGGTCCACTGTGTCAAAATCCGCCATTCAGCTGAGTTGCGCCCACTCTTGCGGTGCAGCGATAGGCGGCTGCCACAGGACTCTCAAAATGGCGGCAGGCTCTTTCCTTTTTGGGCGTGGTCCACTGAAATGGCCCTGGGACACCTTGGAAATCGGACGCTTGTCTGCTAGGTCTTGGACCCCATTCTCGAAAGCGTCCCCTCCGCCTTGAGAATTCATCAAAAGTTTTGGGGGCCCCGACTCCTGCAGGCTTCTGGTGGGGAGCGGCTGCCATGATTGCTCGCGGAATGACCACGACGGAGCTACGAGATGGTGGTGCTCTCATGCTGACGCCAGTTTAGTCTGAAACATCCAGAAACAAGGTGGGGCTTTCATCGTTTGGGGGAAAAAAAAAGTTTTCATCCAATGAAAAGTGTTGTTTTTAGGTCATATGATCAAGCCTTCCATCATTCGGAAACCAAAAGTAAAATGAACCAATGAAAAGTTTTATAAACAAGTCACATGACCTGTTATGCGGCATAGGGTATAAAATGCGGAGAAAATACGTTGGCACGTGAGGCGGCGTCAGTAGCGGACCGATGTGCGAATAGGCCGAAGGCAATACAACGCGCCAAGATCCGGATGGCACCGAGGTGGTGTCCAGCAAGTTGCAGCACTGGTGTGGCCATCCTACAATGCTGAAAGTCGGCGTGGGGCGCCCCGTTGGCCTGTGAGTTTGCGTCAGTAGCGGACCGATGTGCGAATAGGCCGAAGGCAGCACAACGCGCCAAGATCCGGATGGCACCGAGGTGGTGTCTAGTAAGTTGTCGCACTTCTGTGGCCATCCTACAATGTTGAAAGTCGGCGTGGGGCGCCCCGTTGGCCTGTGAGATGGCGTCAGTAGCGGACCGATGTGCCAATGGGGCCAAAGGCAGCGCAACAATATTTTCTGACTGACACCACAAGGCGCTGAGATGCCAAGATCCGGATGGCACCGAGGTGATGTCTAAGTTGCGGACTGATGTGCGAATGGGGCCAAAGGCAGCGTAACAATATTTTTTGTATGGAAGATACCACTAGGCGTTGAGATGCCAAGATTCGGATGGCACTGAGGTGATGTCTAGCAAGTTGGTGTGGTCATCCTACAATGCTGAAACTCGGCGTGGGTCGCCCCATTAGCCTGTGAGATGGCGTCAGTAGCGGACCGATGTGCGAATAGGCCGAAGGCAGCACAACGCGCCAAGATCCGGATGTCACCGTGGTGGTTTCATAGTTGAGAGGCACTTCATCTGCAGTGGGGCGCCGAGATCCGGATGGCACCGAGGTGATGTCTAGCAAGTTGCTGTACTGGTGTGGTCATCCTACAATGCTGAAACTCGGCGTGGGTCGCCCCATTAGCCTGTGAGATGGCGTCAGTAGCGGACCGATGTGCGAATAGGCCGAAGGCAGCACAACGCGCCAAGATCCGGATGTCACCGTGGTGGTTTCATAGTTGAGAGGCACTTCATCTGCAGTGGGGCGCCGAGATCCGGATGGCACCGAGGTGATGTCTAGCAAGTTGCTGTACTGGTGTGGTTATTCTACAATGCTGAAACTCGGCGTGGGGCGCCCCATTAGCCTGTGAGATGGCGTCAGTAGCGGACCGATGTGCGAATGGGGCCAAAGGCAGTGCAACAATATTTTCTGAAGAGAAGACACCAAAAGGTGCTGACATTCCAAGATCCGGATGGCACCGAGGTGGCGTCTAGCAAGCTATGCAGTTGAGTTGTGTGCGCACTTGCGGCGAATAGGTCGAAGGCAGCATAACAATGTTTTCTGAATAGGAGACACCACAAGGCGTTGAGATTCGGTTACCACCGAGGTGATGTCTAGCAAGTTGCCGCACTGGTGTGGCCATCCTACAATACTGCTCCGAATAACGGCGTGGGGTGCCCGAAGGGGGGGGGAGCCGACGTGAATGGGCCTTCCTAGGTGGAGGCTCGTCTGCTGTAGTGGGGCGCCCCTTTACCGTTTCAGTTGCCATTCAGCTGAGTTTCGGCTGCTCTTGATGCTACAGCGACAGGCGGCTGCAAGAGGACTCTCAAAATGGCGGCCTGTTCTTTGGATTTGGGCCTGGTCCACTAAAATGGCCCTGGGACACCTTAGAACTCGGACGCTCGATTTTCTTTTCCTTTCCTGTACATGCAAAAAAAGGTAAATGCCCGGTACGTTACACGCTTCATCTGCCACGATGAACTCTCCAGAGGAACCGAAAAAATATATAGTTGTGGTAACTATACCATGCATCGTCATATGGAGAGGTGGCACCAATTAATTATAGTGCTGCATAAAAGAGAGATTTGGAGGAGAACCCCTGACCTGCTAGTACATTCATCAAAGAAGTGGCACTGAGAGCTTCAGAGGCAAGGGAAACGGTCCCAAATATTTAGAAGAACTTTGGAAAGATTAAAATGACATGTTTAGATTGTGGCAAATTAATTTCATGTGGACAGATGAGTGTTACTCTAATAAATACAGCATATGAACATCATCATAGTCGATGGTTGGTAGAGACATTTTGACTATATCCTGGACCTGCCCTTCCTCGCCCAAAATGGCGCCGGAATAAATGGGACTCGTAACTCCTTGTTGTGTACTGGTTGCAGAACCTTGAAATCACGAGATACGTATGCAGTTTTGAAGCACATGGCGGGCGGGGACGAGAATTGATTGAATATTTCGACATCCCTATTGATATTAAGTTCTGATGTGTTATTGATTACAGTACTGTTGAAAGTTCGAATTAACGTCACCCATGGTACTTGCCCGCAAATGTATATCTAGATAATTTTATTGTAACTGGCCCTGTCGTATTTTAATTATAAAATGTACGTCCACCGATTCCGTAACTGTTAGACACCTTAGTTCTTGCAACCTAATGGCCCGCCCGTTACGTTCCTCTACAGTGTAAATGTCTATTCATCATATACGATTACAGTTTGCTCTGTGGCAGGCCCACGTGGTTATAGGCTCGTATTTGTATAATGAAATTTTCACAATAAAGGTTTTTAAAAGAAAACATGGTAGTAGTATATACATTGGTAACGTTTTTAATAATAGTGACTGTTTTAGAATCATTAAAAGGCAAGTGAAATAAAGCAGACCAATTACATGAAGGGTAAAAGGTATAATACGAAGGAACGCAGTAAAGATAAATGGTCAAGGGCTGTTGTGTTTTCTATTCCTGCAACATAAAGTGATCGATAAGAATCTCATATTCAGGCGTATCGGCGACTAAGACAGCAGGTCGACCCTCTTTTGCTCAACGGCTCCGTCATGGGACGAAGAAACGCTCTTTTTCTCGAAAAAAGAATATATTTTACTTGCAGGACAGTTGTAAAATTTCCGGGAAAGTACATTAGCCTGGAACATTATAACATATATTTAAGAAAAAATAATGTTCGGAAGTAATGAAAAGCGTAATTTTTAGGTCATATGACCAAGCCTTTCATCATTACAATAAGAAAAGTAAAATGAACCAATGAAAAGTTTTATTAACAAGTCACATGACTTGTTATGCTTACGTTACGCGCTGCGCGCCCCGGATGACTTCCGGATGCGCTAACGCGGCGCGTCATATGACGCATTACGCGACAACGCAGGTACAGAATATAGTCAAAATGTCTCCACCAACCAGCGGTCGGAACACAACCTCTTTCAGCAGGCTAAATAGTTCTGTTAAATGACAACAGAAGGGACAGGCAACAAGAACCATCAGTCAAAGAGGGGAGAGCTAGTTCTTCTCTACCGGGTTACATTGGGGCGCTACCGGAACTGATCGAATTGGTAGTCTACAGTGTTTCTGGATGTTTCAGACTGAAGCTGGGGTTAGCATGAGAGCAGCACCATTTCGTAGCTCCGTCGTGGTCATTCCGCAACCAATCATGGCAGCCGTTCTTTATCGTTATTTTGGGCGGGGTGGGTGGCGGAGCCGAGCTGTTTTGCAGCCATCATTGTGTGGAGTTCAGTTCATCTCACTAGTTTTGTATTTGTCATGAGGGGTTGTTCCTAATGTTTCTATTTTAGCGAGGTCAAAAAGAGATCCCATTAGTGGCCTACTGATTTTGCTCGATTCCTTTTCTTTTTTTTTTACACGATTTTTCGTTATCTGCAAAGACTAAACAGAGTATTGCGACTCTGTGTTTGTTTGTAAATAGAGAATGAACCAAAGAGAACTAATTCTAAAACAGTAAATACTTGGATAACAATCAATCAAATGGAGAGAGAAGCAGGCACGACGGATTACAATGGGGGCAAAGACCTGCGTTAACTACCTTTCACTATCTGCAAAGAGAGAGTACTCCTAATAGAAATGAGGGGGGGGGGCACCATTCAAAGCAGATCAGTGTGCATAAACACGAAAATGTTTTCACTTACCACATACTTGACATTCGACAGCTTATGATATTTGCTATTAAAAAACCATTGAAATTCACTGAAAAAACCATAGGTTATAGACCATATATAGTTAGGAATTAGCATTTACAAAACCTTGAAAATTCACTGAAAAAACCATAGGTTATAGACCATATATAGTTAGGAATTAGCATTTAAAAAACCTTATTTTACTCACACAAAACCATTGAAATTCCATATATAGTTAGTTGCACTAACTATATATCGCGCACCTGCAATCCACTGCTGATCATGTCACATATTACATCATTCATGACATGGTCAGTGACATCACTGATGACATCACTGATGACATCTCAAATGACATCACTGATGACATCACTGATGACATCTCATTTGACATCATTCTTGTGCTAATACGATAAACCTCTTCAGACTCTAATATAACCTTAGATACACTCAGTGTATACAGACACTCACACACTGCCACTCATCCATGGAGTTACTCACACACCCAGTCAGTCATGCAAAGAAACAATCTCATCTCCATTTCTTCAACTATACAGTTAAACACACCTTACTTATTGAAACATATACTAACACATATTTACTCTCTTATACAATCCCTGATACAAGTTCACAATGATCGATACAACCACTCACTCATTCAGTGGCTCTCATGCACAGTTATTTATATATGCCAACTCTCACATGTACTGTGTTTTACATATTTACTTACTATGACATGTAGCATTGAGATATCCATTCACTCATCAATACACTCATGCACACAGTCAACTGCCCATGTAGCTGTTTCCACATGCACTCTTGAACTCATACACCTAGTGAATAAACTGTTCACACATCTATGCATAGAGTCACACACCTTCCAGCCACCCCCACACAAACTCAATCTCCCATAGAAATACTTGGGCAACCAATTAATAACACATATAGCCTCTCGTATAGCTAATGATCAACACATGCAGCAGTTTACAGAACAACAGACATAATGATGCACAAATTAAGACAGTTTAGTCACTAACCCATGCATTCAGTGAGACACATTTAATCACTCACTCATACAGTCAGTCACGCACCTACTAAATCCTTCATCCAGACACTTATACATCCACTCATTCTTCAATATGTAAGACATATTTTAACTTTACAGAAACATACAGTCACTGGATGTTGTCATCAGTGATGTCATCAGTGATGTCATTTGAGATGTCATCAGTGATGTCATCAGTGATGTCACTGACCATGTCATGAATGATGTAATATGTGACATGATCAGCAGTGGATTGCAGGTGCGCGATATATAGTTAGTGCAACTAACTATATATGGAATTTCAATGGTTTTGTGTGAGTAAAATAAGGTTTTTTAAATGCTAATTCCTAACTATATATGGTCTATAACCTATGGTTTTTTCAGTGAATATATATATATATATCTATATATATTCACGCTCCAAGGTTGTCCACCTTATGAGTAGCACACGAGCAGCAGCTTTATTTATGTGTAGGTGAGGACGGGGATCCGCTCGTAGACGCCGCTCCGTAATGGATCTGCCCGACGCGTTTCGAAGCTCCATCTGCTTCTCTTCAGGGGCTTTAACGGAAGCGGTGTGCGCACCCGTTACACTTCTCCAATTTCATATAACTCACCCGCCAATGGGAGGCTCCAATGAGACTTCTGGGAAGTGTAGTGCGGAAAGCACACAATCAAGTCCTGTATGGACTCCACGAGTGGGCCCGTCCTCGATCCCATGTACGGCTGCTACTTCACTGCCGTGACCCCCACGTTAACGGGGTGGTGCATACTCTGCGGCTGGACTGCCGCATATAGATTCACGCTCCAAGGTTGTCCACCTTATGAGTAGCACACGAGCAGCAGCTTTATTTATGTGTAGGTGAGGACGGGGATCCGCTCGTAGACGCCGCTCCGTAATGGATCTGCCCGACGCGTTTCGAAGCTCCATCTGCTTCTCTTCAGGGGCTTTAACGGAAGCGGTGTGCGCACCCGTTACACTTCTCCAATTTCATATAACTCACCCGCCAATGGGAGGCTCCAATGAGACTTCTGGGAAGTGTAGTGCGGAAAGCACACAATCAAGTCCTGTATGGACTCCACGAGTGGGCCCGTCCTCGATCCCATGTACGGCTGCTACTTCACTGCCGTGACCCCCACGTTAACGGGGTGGTGCATACTCTGCGGCTGGACTGCCGCATATAGATTCACGCTCCAAGGTTGTCCACCTTATGAGTAGCACACGAGCAGCAGCTTTATTTATGTGTAGGTGAGGACGGGGATCCGCTCGTAGACGCCGCTCCGTAATGGATCTGCCCGACGCGTTTCGAAGCTCCATCTGCTTCTCTTCAGGGGCTTTAACGGAAGCGGTGTGCGCACCCGTTACACTTCTCCAATTTCATATAACTCACCCGCCAATGGGAGGCTCCAATGAGACTTCTGGGAAGTGTAGTGCGGAAAGCACACAATCAAGTCCTGTATGGACTCCACGAGTGGGCCCGTCCTCGATCCCATGTACGGCTGCTACTTCACTGCCGTGACCCCCACGTTAACGGGGTGGTGCATACTCTGCGGCTGGACTGCCGCATATAGATTCACGCTCCAAGGTTGTCCACCTTATGAGTAGCACACGAGCAGCAGCTTTATTTATGTGTAGGTGAGGACGGGGATCCGCTCGTAGACGCCGCTCCGTAATGGATCTGCCCGACGCGTTTCGAAGCTCCATCTGCTTCTCTTCAGGGGCTTTAACGGAAGCGGTGTGCGCACCCGTTACACTTCTCCAATTTCATATAACTCACCCGCCAATGGGAGGCTCCAATGAGATTTCTGGGAAGTGTAGTGCGGAAAGCACACAATCAAGTCCTGTATGGACTCCACGAGTGGGCCCGTCCTCGATCCCATGTACGGCTGCTACTTCACTGCCGTGACCCCCACGTTAACGGGGTGGTGCATACTCTGCGGCTGGACTGCCGCATATAGATTCACGCTCCAAGGTTGTCCACCTTATGAGTAGCACACGAGCAGCAGCTTTATTTATGTGTAGGTGAGGACGGGGATCCGCTCGTAGACGCCGCTCCGTAATGGATCTGCCCGACGCGTTTCGAAGCTCCATCTGCTTCTCTTCAGGGGCTTTAACGGAAGCGGTGTGCGCACCCGTTACACTTCTCCAATTTCATATAACTCACCCGCCAATGGGAGGCTCCAATGAGACTTCTGGGAAGTGTAGTGCGGAAAGCACACAATCAAGTCCTGTATGGACTCCACGAGTGGGCCCGTCCTCGATCCCATGTACGGCTGCTACTTCACTGCCGTGACCCCCACGTTAACGGGGTGGTGCATACTCTGCGGCTGGACTGCCGCATATAGATTCACGCTCCAAGGTTGTCCACCTTATGAGTAGCACACGAGCAGCAGCTTTATTTATGTGTAGGTGAGGACGGGGATCCGCTCGTAGACGCCGCTCCGTAATGGATCTGCCCGACGCGTTTCGAAGCTCCATCTGCTTCTCTTCAGGGGCTTTAACGGAAGCGGTGTGCGCACCCGTTACACTTCTCCAATTTCATATAACTCACCCGCCAATGGGAGGCTCCAATGAGACTTCTGGGAAGTGTAGTGCGGAAAGCACACAATCAAGTCCTGTATGGACTCCACGAGTGGGCCCGTCCTCGATCCCATGTACGGCTGCTACTTCACTGCCGTGACCCCCACGTTAACGGGGTGGTGCATACTCTGCGGCTGGACTGCCGCATATAGATTCACGCTCCAAGGTTGTCCACCTTATGAGTAGCACACGAGCAGCAGCTTTATTTATGTGTAGGTGAGGACGGGGACCGCTTCCGTTAAAGCCCCTGAAGAGAAGCAGATGGAGCTTCGAAACGCGTCGGGCAGATCCATTACGGAGCGGCGTCTACAAGCGGATCCCCGTCCTCACCTACACATAAATAAAGCTGCTGCTCGCGTGCTACTCACATGGTGGACAACCTTGGAGCGTGAATCTATATGCGGCAGTCCAGCCGCAGAGTATGCACCACCCCGTTAACGTGGGGGTCACAGCAGTGAAGTAGCAGCCGTACATGGAATCGAGGACGGGCCCACTTGTGGAGTCCATACAGGACTTGATTGTGTGCTTTCCGTACTACACTTCCCAGAAGTCTCACTGGAGCCTCCCATCGACGGGCGAGTTATATATTGGAGAAGTGTAGCGGGTGCGCACACCGATTCCGTTAAAGCCCCTGAAGAGAAGCAGATGGAGCTTCGAAACGCGTCGGGCAGATCCATTACGGAGCGGCGTCTACAAGCGGATCCCCGTCCTCACCTACACATAAATAAAGCTGCTGCTCGCGTGCTACTCACATGGTGGACAACCTTGGAGCGTGAATCTATATGCGGCAGTCCAGCCGCAGAGTATGCACCACCCCGTTAACGTGGGGGTCACGGCAGTGAAGTAGCAGCCGTACATGGAATCGAGGACGGGCCCACTTGTGGAGTCCATACAGGACTTGATTGTGTGCTTTCCGTACTACACTTCCCAGAAGTCTCACTGGAGCCTCCCATCGACGGGCGAGTTATATATTGGAGAAGTGTAGCGGGTGCGCACACCGCTTCCGTTAAAGCCCCTGAAGAGAAGCAGATGGAGCTTCGAAACGCGTCGGGCAGATCCATTACGGAGCGGCGTCTACAAGCGGATCCCCGTCCTCACCTACACATAAATAAAGCTGCTGCTCGCGTGCTACTCACATGGTGGACAACCTTGGAGCGTGAATCTATATGCGGCAGTCCAGCCGCAGAGTATGCACCACCCCGTTAACGTGGGGGTCACGGCAGTGAAGTAGCAGCCGTACATGGAATCGAGGACGGGCCCACTTGTGGAGTCCATACAGGACTTGATTGTGTGCTTTCCGTACTACACTTCCCAGAAGTCTCACTGGAGCCTCCCATCGACGGGCGAGTTATATATTGGAGAAGTGTAGCGGGTGCGCACACCGCTTCCGTTAAAGCCCCTGAAGAGAAGCAGATGGAGCTTCGAAACGCGTCGGGCAGATCCATTACGGAGCGGCGTCTACAAGCGGATCCCCGTCCTCACCTACACATAAATAAAGCTGCTGCTCGCGTGCTACTCACATGGTGGACAACCTTGGAGCGTGAATCTATATGCGGCAGTCCAGCCGCAGAGTATGCACCACCCCGTTAACGTGGGGGTCACGGCAGTGAAGTAGCAGCCGTACATGGAATCGAGGACGGGCCCACTTGTGGAGTCCATACAGGACTTGATTGTGTGCTTTCCGTACTACACTTCCCAGAAGTCTCACTGGAGCCTCCCATCGACGGGCGAGTTATATATTGGAGAAGTGTAGCGGGTGCGCACACCGCTTCCGTTAAAGCCCCTGAAGAGAAGCAGATGGAGCTTCGAAACGCGTCGGGCAGATCCATTACGGAGCGGCGTCTACAAGCGGATCCCCGTCCTCACCTACACATAAATAAAGCTGCTGCTCGCGTGCTACTCACATGGTGGACAACCTTGGAGCGTGAATCTATATGCGGCAGTCCAGCCGCAGAGTATGCACCACCCCGTTAACGTGGGGGTCACGGCAGTGAAGTAGCAGCCGTACATGGAATCGAGGACGGGCCCACTTGTGGAGTCCATACAGGACTTGATTGTGTGCTTTCCGTACTACACTTCCCAGAAGTCTCACTGGAGCCTCCCATCGACGGGCGAGTTATATATTGGAGAAGTGTAGCGGGTGCGCACACCGCTTCCGTTAAAGCCCCTGAAGAGAAGCAGATGGAGCTTCGAAACGCGTCGGGCAGATCCATTACGGAGCGGCGTCTACAAGCGGATCCCCGTCCTCACCTACACATAAATAAAGCTGCTGCTCGCGTGCTACTCACATGGTGGACAACCTTGGAGCGTGAATCTATATGCGGCAGTCCAGCCGCAGAGTATGCACCACCCCGTTAACGTGGGGGTCACGGCAGTGAAGTAGCAGCCGTACATGGAATCGAGGACGGGCCCACTTGTGGAGTCCATACAGGACTTGATTGTGTGCTTTCCGTACTACACTTCCCAGAAGTCTCACTGGAGCCTCCCATCGACGGGCGAGTTATATATTGGAGAAGTGTAGCGGGTGCGCACACCGCTTCCGTTAAAGCCCCTGAAGAGAAGCAGATGGAGCTTCAAAACCCGTCGGGCAGATCCATTACGGAGCGGCGTCTACAAGCGGATCCCCGTCCTCACCTACACATAAATAAAGCTGCTGCTCGCGTGCTACTCACATGGTGGACAACCTTGGAGCGTGAATATCTATATATATATATATATATATATATATATTTGTACTTATCACCTTACTATTCAGTGAGTCCTGAGCTCCATCTGGATTCATCCAAAAGAGAGAGAAAAGAACAAGGAAGGATAAGTTAGTGGAGTCAATATCAAAACATTTGAGGCAGGATTTTACAAACATTAGTGAATACAAAAAGGGAGAAGCAAATCTTTTGCGTTGTAGTTTCAGGTGCTAGGGGGTCAGTTAAAGAAAATGCGGCCAAAGCAGCACCCCAGTGGCAATCTCTCTTTTCTTCCCATTCCCTTTTCCCCCTCTTCACTGTGTACAGAATATCTAGCTAATAGAGGAGTTGGGGAGTTGGGAAAAGATCCTCATTGCAGTCTAGTCCGGCGCTTCTGCTCCTGTGGAGAGACAAGCTCAGGTACTGATTCTGACAGCCACGCCTACCTCCCTGAGCTGATACTGGCCCCAGGGGCCCCATTCCCTGGGGCACGATACTTAACAGTGGGTCCCTTTTCGGTAAAGTGCGGGTATACCCTGCACACCCTCTACTGGGCAGTGAACAGATCTTTGCTTCTTCCTTCTGGGAGCAGTAAAAAATGCTCCCAGCACTCAGGAGGGAGTAAAGGAAAGGCTCTGGATGAAGCCAGCACCCAGTATGGTGCTCGTTGGGGAGCAGGCTGGAGCCACAAGGGCCTTGGGGTTCCACCCACAGCCCCCAATGTGCCCAGCATTGTGGTTGCCTCATGTGAGCATTCCCTACCAATTGAAAAAAAAATGGCTGGCTGCCATAAGAGGACCCAGGGGTGGCAACTGGAGCTGGGGGTATTCTGTGGACCACTGGGGCACCCAGTTAAGAACAAAATGCTGGCTCCCATCAATAACCAAAATGGTTGCAGGCTGGGGAACATTGCATATGGTAACTCATAAGCAATAGAAATCTGTCATCCCTTTTTGAACGTCTTCTAATAATAACTAATTGAAAATGTCCAATTTTGCATATTTTTCCTGAAATTATGTGTAATCACATGAATGCAAATAATGAAAATGTTACACACTCCTAATTTCTCCCTTTGAGTTAAATTGATTCCTGGCACCTGCTGTGACACTCTAGAGCACCTCAGAAAATGGAAGCATAGTGGCACTGCTGGCACATTTCTCAGTCTCCAACGACACAGTGTCACTGCCCTGACGGTCACTCAGCAGTCTGGCAGATCCTCCTTGTTGGTGGCAGCTCTGAAGCACCTTCCTTCACATATCTTGGTCAAAGAAAGGGTAGGAGGTCAGGAGTCCGCAGGATTCTGAGCCAACTGGGGCTGCAACTGATCCTGATCTCTGTTCCAAAGAGAGCTCCTAGAGCCCCATTCATGTCCCTTCCTGGTGCTACATTCACAACCTTTGATACATGTGTTATATAGGGTGCACCAGAGTTAAGTAAAAGAAATCCAATGCTAACTGTTACCATAGATACCATTAATTAGGATCAGTGCTCATGCTCTGGACAGGGTTACCCAGCACTAGTACTGTGGGAGCCTAAGGATGTAAAAGATGGTTTAATTTATTTACAGCAAATTAAAATTTCGCAATGGAGAATCCTTGTCACTCTGGAGAGCTCAATGGACCTTTTCCACCATAGGCAAATTAGATCTGTTCCAATAACTTTAAAATATCATTGACATTTAGAATTTTAGATGGAGAGTCAATGATGAGAGGTTTGGAAAGTTTCAAAAACCTTTCTTTTTTTAAGGTTAGCATCTCTAATTATCTTTATTTAGTTAGTAAGTTTACAGAAATATAAAAAGGAATTTGTTTAGGAACCAGCATTAGAAAAATACACAGTGCTCCATAAAGAAACCCAATAAACTAACTAAGGAGTTAATCTAAATAGAATTCATAAAGAGTTCTTTGGAAAAGAGCAAGAGAGATGAACTTCTCATAAGATTAGTTCTTGGGAACTCAGCCAAGTTCCCTGCAGCTGCAATACCAACTTTATATAACAAAATGATCTCTGCAGTAGCACTGATCTAAAAAAATCTGAAATAAGGCAGCAACTCTCCTTAAAGAAGAGTCTAAGATCTGGAAAATATCCAGCAGCAAGACTGCCAGAATAAGGTATGGGAAGTAAAAGATGGACTGGAAAATGGGAATGGGAAGATGATTGAGTAACTAGCTAGGAACAATCATTAATATAGGTTCATAATATTGTAACAGTTTTGAAGGTGTCTTCACGTAATGTCCAATAAGAATCATCCATTCATTGGTGTCATTGGTTGAATGATGCCTCTTCTTCCAATTCCCACAGTCTGTACTCACATCGCCACATTTGATACAGTTTTGCTAAGCCACTTGTTACATGAGGGAAGGTTCTCATGAGAACCCTTTACCTAAGCTAAAAGATGCTCTATGAGCCTGATGTGTAGACAAAGGCTACTCAGTAATATGAAAGCATCTATCAATATTATTGGGGAACAACAGCCATAAAGTCTCTAAATCATCATGTATCATGTACAGTATTATTAAGCTCATTGTATTCCAATGGATGATGCATCCCAAATGCAAAAATACCGGTCGCAAAGGGGCAGATTCTGAGAAGCTGCCCCTTTGCGAGCGGATTTTTGTTTGATGCATCTAGCTGTTAATGTAGTATTGTTTTGGGATGAACCGGCCCACTGATGTTCCATTTCTTCCTAGTTCATAAACAAGCAAAACTCAGATAAGTCGAAAATTATCACGCTTAACACTAATTATATGTGTAATTTCATGCAGCTTCTGTCCATTCAATTTATTTGCCCATTTTTGAAGTTCAAGTTCTGAAATACCTTAATATTGAAAGTTGCAAATCAAAAACAGAAATTTAAACCAGTTTTTTGCAATTGATGCTGCATTTAATTAAGGTTATTTTTGATTTCACTATAAAGATGAATATCTGTCTCAGTGGCGTTCTAAGGCGTCGTTTAGTAAAGGCACTGGACAGATAAGACAGAGATAAATGAATGTGAAAGATGTCACGTGAGTGTGTGTTTTTGTATCGGATGTGCAATTATGAGTGACCTTGAACAGTTTAATGTGGGGAAAAGAAGATTAAAATCCCAATAATGTGAGTTTTCATTACTTTTAATAAATGGTAACAATCTAGAAGGGGAAGCCTGGATGATTGTCTTTCTGCCAGGTGATTTGTGTCTTGAAATTAAGCTTTTCTTATTCATATGAATGAGGTATCGGCTTTGTGAAGGATCAAACTATGTACAAAGGAAGACTGACAATGCAGAATTAATTGCTGGCTACCAATGTCAGAAGCTCAGGGTTTTATTAAACCTGCCTGTTGGTAAAGTTTAATCGAAGGGTGTTTTAATACTACTGTAGGCGTGATTCTTTTAACGTTTACATACTTTGATAAAAGAAAGACTGCACTATAACTAGGCTTTTGTTCGTGCCATAAGCACTGAAAACTCTGAACCCATGAACCTTATGTAGATTGAATCCTGCTTGTAGACGCGCACGAGGTCCACCGGTTTGCCTGTTTTGAGGGACTATTGATTTATTGCACAGTGCTACTGATGAAATAGGAAAAGTGCCCTTCCATCTCGTTTTGAAATTGACCCCGAGGAAGACTCAGGCAGGCAGAATGCCAGAAATTGAGCCCTGTCTCCTGAATACGTATTAATCTTTGATCTGTCGTCTTTTAATTTGTTTCTGTTTTCTAGCTTGTGCACTAAGATAAACCGTAACATTTGTTCGCCTTTCCCTGGTCAGTGTATTAGTCCTACCTATCCCTGTTATTGTTAACGCATGGGACACAAGTCACTTACACTTGCTCAGAAACTATTCAGCGGCATGAAAATGCGCACTTAGAACTATAGTAGGTTGATCTCCGTGTGACTTAAAATCAATATTTCGGTTTGAAAAATATCTTATGAAAAAGATAACTAGATTTTATTTTCCAAGGGACGCCGAGAGTTGAAAAGGACTGCCAAATATACTATTGTATTTTCGATTATTGAGTTTTCACTTGTATTTTACCCAACCAACAAAGTTATAAGTTGAAAAAACGACAAAACAGTGGTCATCAGGTCTGACAGTGCATTACTGAGAAAGTTGAAGACTAGTCTGTCCACCAGGGTCAAGTCACAACTGATGAGGCTGTGCCATCCCACTAACTGATCAAATTACAAAGACAGCCCTCTTGCTTACCTCCTTGCTAACTATGCAAAACAGCAATCATTAAATCTCAATATCCCTGGCGTTGCAGAAGACGAGAACTGGAAGAAATTCCTCATATTGGAAAGACAAAAAAAAAAAAGTATTTCTCTCTTTGGTGGTCAACCAAGCTCACTCTACTCCATTCAGTTGAATTCCAATGCTCCAACTCAATCAATTGATCTTACCTGTACTACACTCTTGACATTTTAGGGCCTAATTACGAGGCTGGCGGTGCATGGAACCCCAAGCTTGCGGTGGCCGCCACCACGGGACCACCTTTCCCCGGCTGTGGCATGGTGGTCTTGAGGTGACAATGTGCTTTGCGGGACTGCCGCGGTCCTACCAAGCATATTATGCGTTTCGTCTCTGCCACTGTTTTCATGGTGGTTCCAACACCATGAATACCATGGCTGAGAGGCAACAAAGGTGGCCATACAGTGCCCCCTGGTGTCTCACGCCATGTGGATGCACACAGGGGGGAACAAAATGTGCCCCCCTATGTGCATGCACACCAGTTCCTGCATGGCATGGACTTTATAGGACATGCCATGCAGGAACCTTGTGTTGCGTTTCCATTGCAGTGCCTTTTTTAGGACAATTGAAAGAGGCACCACCATGGGACCGCCAAGCCGCCTGCCCACCAGACCACTTTTAATTCATAATTTGGCGGGCCGGCGGCAGAGAGTATCAGCAGTGTGGAAGCGTGGCGGTGGCAGCCCGCTGCACCTCCACCGTCAAAACTCAGTAGGCCCTTAGTGTCATACTTAATGCAATACAATTTAAATACCTGATGGCAAGGACAGCAACCCCACTTTAGCCACAACATTTAAAAGAAACAGTCTGCCAATCCAAACCATGAGATGCAAATGATCGACCAGCCTTACGGATTATAATAAATGTGCCTTCCACACTTTTCTAAAATGTCAGCACGTTTACCTATAGAGACTTTGGAGCACCTTTATTAATTGCTAATAATGTATTATTTTCTAGTGCAACGCAGGGCAGCAACCTCTGTGAGTATCAGGGGGAGAGAGCATCATTGAGCCATATCTTCCCAGATATGGTGCTGCTGTTCTCTTCCCCAGTGCTGGCACACAAAGAGGGTGCCTGGGACCATGAACACATCTTTGCACTCCAAAGCATACTTCCTGGATTAAATACTGTGTCTAGACAACGCTTTCACATACTGGACTTCTGCTTTACAGAGAAGCACACATGCAGTGTTTTAAAAATTTGGAAAAATGAAAAGCTCTCTGCGATTTAACACCTGCCTCGAGAGGGCATTATTTTTTGGTGCAAGGTCCTTATTACCATTGTTAGTAGTTATGGCTTTGTGCCAAAAGTGGATGCATGGCCAGCCATCTTGTTAAAGGCTTTGTTATACTTTGTCAAAAATTATTTAAAGATGGTTACAAGTGCATGGAAATGTTTTCTTCAGCTTCAGAAAAGCAAATACTTCTTAATGATTTACTGGTTCAATGAATCAATTCTTCTGCAAAACTAGTGCTAGAAACTGGGGGAAATGATTCTCGGATAAAATTGGATATTCATGAACGTTTTCTTGTCACTTTCTCACAGATTAAAACTTTTTTCATTGAAATTGGGTTTGCCAAATAATTTCCTTGTGATTATACTTGTGGAAAAGATTTTCTAATGAAATCAGAAATGCAAATATTTTTGTGATTTTACTTCCTGAGATAGCTTGCCATACATCTGGATGTGCTTCAGTGTTTTTTCCATGTTTACTAGTAGGAACCCGTTTCTACCTGGACCCATGTATGCAAAGCTTTCTTTGCCACATAGATTTCATCACTCCATTATGATATTACTGGTGATTTTGCTGTTAACATGACAACACTGCCTTTTCCTTCATAAACAAATTGAAGAGTACACGTAGTGCTCTACGTGTATCGGCTGTTGGGGCATTTAAACAAAAGATATGGAGATGAGACTGGATAGGGAATGCATTACCCATAAAAGAACCAGCCTAACGGGAAATGTAGGCTGCAACATGTAGGTGGAAGATGGAAGCCAAATGCAACTGGGACCCAATGTATTATTTCATTTTTCGACTGCAAAGTCTTTGGTTCGCAAAACTGACTCCACAGAATTCAAGGATGCAATGTCTCAAATACATGTTGATGTTATGTTTCACTCATTAAGAATTGCATTTAAGAGGGGCATGAATGGAGTATCACCTCCTAATTGTCATCCTCAATGAATAATGTCAATGGTTCATGACTGAAATGGTGTCCACACACCATTAATCGTGTATCAACACCGAAGTTTAGTGTGGAATCAGATGTTAAAGGGGAAGCTTACTTTTTATGGTTACCTTGATTCTTACATTTTCATTTTCAAATGTTTTTTAAAGCAGCACCTTTCCCTTAGAGGAACAGGTGTTGATTTAAAAATGTTTTGGCATGCACATGCAGAAAGATGGCTGCTGTCCTTTGTAGGCCACTACACAGCCACATACCTCCAGCAGCAGACCGCTATGCAAAAATATAAAGTTAGATGCCACACCACTACCTGCCTCTTTGGCAAAATGACCATTATTAGACCTTAACAGATTGCAGAAATCCAATCCCATGTGAAGTTGACCAAATTTCTCCAAACAGCACACTTCATTACCAAGAAAATATCTGTGGACTGGGAGTCATGCTGCTTTCATATTTGCATTATCATTTCATGTCAAGAAACCTTTGCAAATATATCACTTGCAAAGTCTCCATTTTATGCAAGCAATTGAATGCTAACATTTTTCTGTGAAGGTTTTAGCCGAAATTAGGGGTTGTTTTGAGTTTGGCAGGATATCCTCTGTCCTGCCAAGGCAGGGGAGACATGTACTCTGTTGTCCTGGCAGAATACAGCCTTTCATCTTTAAAGTTCTCCCCCTGCCTGACAAAGATCTCCATGCCTTGAGAGGAGCCGCTGACACAGTGAATCCTCTGAAGGTAGTAAGCATACTGAGCAGCCACCATATTTCATGTGACCACTTATCAAAATGTTTTGTTTTTCATAAACAAACTCCCTAAGTATGAGTTTTTTTTCTGAACAACAATACCCAATGGCCCTGACACCCTCAGAGTTTTCTCTCTGAGTTTGGGGGACATTTATTTGTGTTCGAGAAGGCCGGGCTTTTACTTCCCATCCAAAAAGGAAAGGAAATAGAAAGTCCAACAATACACCTTCGATGAAGACAGCAGGTCTCTGCAGCACCCGCTGCTCCTAGGGCACTGGACACCCCGTATTGCCCTAGCAACTGGACAGGAATTGTGGGACTGGTTCAATTCATTTTGCATTCATCGTAAGTCAGCAGAGGGACAGCAGGCTCCCCCAGTAGTAGAAGACAATGTAATAGTGAGAGCAAGTTTAATAAAGATTAAGTTAATAATACAGCTGTGTCCACGTGGTCTGTTACCAGTCACTCAATAAGGAGAGTCGCATGAATGCAGTAGATACTTGTAATATAGATGTTGCTTTCCATCTTCACTACAAAAGAAGCTATAAAAAATGCCATAAAACTACAGGAGCAATTCTCACAGTCCAGGGTGAAGACCATGAGCAGACACAGCTGGCAGGAGGCAGAGAGAAAACATATAAGCATCAGCAGAACAATTTAGGGAAGGAACCTGATCAGAGGCTAGAACAACAAATATTAAAGACAAAAAAACAAATTGGGCAACAACTAGTTGCCAGGGATAATTCCCATATCGTTATCTTGTGTTGACTTCCTTTTACAACCCAGAAGATGCTTCCTGTGAATATCTAGAATGTCCACCACCTCTCCTCTGTATTTTCCGTGTCCAAGTCTTCAGTCGGCACCATGATGGCTTTCTACAGTGAAACAAAGGACACCAATAAATATTGTGATGTGCCCAGTGAATGTACAGCATTCCTTGATCGGTTTTTGTAAATGGAACTTTCTAATACCGTGGGTCCCGAAAGAGAATTAACTTGAGCCTTCTTAAAAAAAGAAAAATCATTCTGACAGGGGGTGCAGGAAACCTTGATGGTTAATAACCTCATTTGACTCAAGATGAGCTTTTCCACTGGGACTTTCAATCTTAATTTCAATCAGTTAACTAACTCGTACTTGTTTCTACGGCAAAAAACCTCTTAAAATGATTCAATCAACTCAGATTTGTATAGCGCGACTAATCACCCACAAGCAGTGGAGGTTGGTGACACACACAAATGGCACAAATGGTGGGGCGAGCAAAGTGAATATTTTGGCAGGTCTGTTATCATGGCTTGTAGTGTATCAATAAATGAATAAAGTATAAGATTCGTTACCACTGGTGCATTAAACCTGTCTCACTGCAGTGTATGTCTGTGACTGTGAGTGAAAACATGGGGTGAATCACCAGCTGACGAATCCCCACACTCTACATTTGCCATTAACTTATACAGCGCTTGCGCAACCCCAGCGAGAACAAGGATGCCGAACAAAGGAGCCATGTATACGTACAATAATAACAAGTACATGTTATGTTATGTTATGTTATGTTAAAATCAATTTGTAGAGCGCTCGTACGCCCATGGGCTTCATGGCGCTATAGGAAAGGTGAAGAATCCGTCTAACATAACACTGAGCTGACAATAGCTAATGGTAGGCTTGGGCGAACAACCAGGTCTTTAATCCCTTACGAAAGGTGAGTAAATCCTTACTCTGCCTAATCGATAAGGGAATGGAGTTCCAAAGTGAGGCTGCTAGATGGCGAAAACAGCAGCCTCCCTGTCGCTTCCTTTTGAAGCGAGACACCTCCAGTAGGGATTTTTGCGCAGAGCGCAAGCTTCTGGTGGGTATATATTTAGAGATCAGGCAACGAATAAAGGCAGGGCCTTTATCTTGTATGGCCTTGAAGGTGAGACACCCTGCTTTAAAGGCTATGCGCTGGGAGATCGGAAGCCAGTGTAGCTTTTCTAGTCCAGGTTTAATAGAAGACCATTTTGGCTGTTGTAGGATGAGTCTCGCCGCCTGATTCTGGACAAGTTGAAGTACACAGTAAGATTCCACAGTGCAGAGAGTAAATAGTATGTGCTCCCTGTACAAAACTCCTCTGGGGCCACTGACAGCAAAGGGCCCCACCATGCCACCAGTGATCACTCTCTCAGTCCTTCAGGGCAGCCAGAGACTAAAGGGGAACAAAGGTTTAGGATGAGTAGCCTTCAAGGAAAATGTGTCACCCTGGAGCTGGCTCAGTGTAAAGCGCAGCCACCTCATTAGTATATGGGGGGTCAGGAGGCTTCAGCCCTTCAGCGAACTACCACTACCACCACCCCCACTAAAGTTAGCAAGTCGTGGCGTGCCAGTTCGCAGGCAACCACCCCATGAAACCACAAGACATCCGGGGGTGCGAAAAAGTTAGGAGGCACTGGTCAGCAGTCTTTCCATAATTTATCTCCCTCAGGGCTGATACAGCTGAAGGAGATAGGGGCCCAGAATCGCAGGCCACGAGGCCTTCCAGCACTACATGCCCCCAGGCCAGCCCCACCTGGAGCATGGACTCTGCTCTAGCAGACGGGAGGGCCAGAAAGCTCTGGGCCAACAGCAACCCCCCCTGCCACAGGAATTAAGGAAAGTAGTGCCGAATCAGTGGAAATCACTCCCCCAGGACCTCAAGGCAGTTGGGGAATGGCAAAATATAGAGTCACCAGCCGGCTGATCGGCTGTTACTGCTGTTCTCTGGGGCCAGCAAAGTAACTTCCATGGCCATCACATTAGCACATGGGGCACGGAAGAGGGCACAGGGGCGTCAGCAAGCCCTCCGCCAGTAACACCAGCTCTAGTTGCAGATGGGACTCACAAGGCATTCCCAAAAGTCTAACAAGTAAAAAGTCATGGCTCATATTTACATTTTGACACCTCCAAAGTGTACTCCTGCTCATGCTTCTCTTGGACCTTCGCCCGCTTCCTCTCGCACCTCTGTTCCAACAAACAGCGCTACTAACCACCGAAAGTGCTGCTGGCTCCATCTCCACCAGCACCTTGGCCACCAATAAATCCATTGGCACGTCACTGAACTTGCTGCTTTAAAAATAACCAATCCATGCCTTGCTCTCATGCCATTTTATTAGTAATCAGATGGATAGCAAAGCAAGGTTTGGAGTGAGCAGGGTAACCCAGTGCTCCAAAGAAGGCTGGGGCAGCTGTGCTGCTTGTCCCCTGGCTCCTTATCAGTGCAGGTCAGAAGTCTAAAGTATGCATGTCTGGTTGGCCACAATAACAGACTTGTCAAACCAGAAATGCTCACCACGCTTTAGCTGCTTACTGCCAATCAGCAGGATTGGCCTTGCTCTGCTTTACCCAGACAAAGGCAGACAGGCCGACAAAACACACTGCGGCAGCAGTACATAATATACCAATTTGAGTTGGCACAATTGACAATATGTGTGGGGGTAACAAGGTTGGCGGGTCAAAGCCCCCACGCTAAAATGAAGAAACCACCACTACCCGTAGGCATAGCCAGGTGCTGAGTTCTTGTTGGGATCAGTGGAAAAGCCAGGTCTTGAGGCCCCTTCTGAATTCCGGGGGAGAGTATGATGTTCAAAGGTGCAGGGGATGGTCGTTCCAGGACTTGGTGGCAAGGTAGGAGAAGGAACATCCTCCACTGTTGTTTTGGCGGATGCAGGTAGTGTGAGTGAGGGTGAGGGAGGTGGAGCGCAGGTGTCTACGGTGTTGGTTGAAGTGCAGGCAGTGGTTGATGTATGCTGGTCCTTGGTCATAGAGGGTTTTATATTCATGTATCAGCGTCTTGAATTGGCATCTTTTCTGGATGGGGAGCCAGTGGAAGCTCCTGAGGTGGAGGGTGATGTGGATCAGTTTGGGGAAGTCAAGGATGAGTCTGGCAGCTGAGTTCTGTATAGTCTGGAGTCTCTTTAGGATTGGCTCGTAAATCCTGTGTAGAGTGTGTTGCCATAGTCCAGTCGGCTGCAGAAGCGACCCGTGGTGGGAGTGCTGCTGGGTGCTGATGTGGGGAGGGGGAGGGGCAGGGTGGGGAGTAGTAAACTATGGATTATGGGCGATTACAGGTAAGTAAACATATAAATAAATAAAACGAATTTCGTTGCATGCGCTGCGTAGCATTTGGTGATGCAGTGCATTGAACAAAATTTGTTTTATTTATTTATATGTTTACATACCTGTAATCAGCTGTAATCCGTAGTTTACTACCCCCCACCCTGCCCCTACCCCTCCCCACGTCAGCGCCCAGCAGCACTCACACCACGGGCCCCTACTGGCTGGCTGGTGACTAGGGCTTGAGTGACCGCTTTCCTGGTGTTCACGAGGAGCCATCCGGAGATCTTTCAGAGCATGAAAAGGATGTGGAAGCAGGCAGAGGCAACTGCGTTGATTTAGCATTTCATAATGAGTTTTCTCTCCAGGATAATGCCAGAGTTGCTGGCATGGTCTGTCGGTGGGGGTGTAGGTCTGAGCTTGGAGGGCCGCCAAGTGTCATTCCACAGGAAGGAGTTTCTCCCAAAAACAGCACGTGTGTCTTGTCCGTATTTAGCTTCAAGCAGTTGGACTTCATCTTGTCAGCGACACTCATCATGCAGTTGTGGAAGTTGGCTCTAAAGATGGATGGGCTTCTAAGAGGATTTTACCTACCTACAGAGCTAACTAATAATTGGAATTCAAAACGCACATTGCTTTCTGCACGCCAACTCACCTGCTAAGAAATCTTCTCATGTTTTAGGTCTTTCACACACAGAGGCTGATAGCATACCCGAGAAGCCGAGTATATTGTTACAATCATTCATGTATCCCCTAGTGTTACCAAGCTTTGTTGGTAGCATGAGGCAGATGCTGCCTTTCTTCCTAAATAATTGATTGGAAAATTAGCAAAATGTGACCCATGACCGACAACCTCAATCATCTGTTTCTTCTACAAATGCCTCACTCTGCTCAACACAGGGCTTTGCGGATAATATGTGCCAGAGCAGATCAGATATGTATGTATGTGTTTTGTAAAGCGCACTGCTGCCCTGAGGCGTCGTGGTGCTGTAGACTGCTGGGGAACCCGTCCTGGCTATCGCTGTGAGATGGTCCCTAATGGGTATCTCCAAGGTGAATCCAGGCATCCCCAGCAAATGCCCAGAGTTGCCGAGTGTGATCCCTGGTTAGAGTAGGCACCGAGGCGAGAATTATCGAGTCCGCTGACCCTGGTCCACGACCCTGCCGCGTCGGGAATTGAACCCTGGTCCCGGGCCGTTCTCTGCTTCCGGGTCTGCCGCCTCTAACCAGTGAGCCACACCACTCCTGGCTTTCAATAGCTGCACGTTGCTAAGTTAATGACCACCTATAATCATAGGAAGTATTATAGAACATTAATACTCATAGAGATGTAAAGGAGTTAATGCATAGCTTTCCTGAGGAAGTCTTGTAAAATGACACTGGTACGGTTCAATTTTGAACCAGTAAGGCAAGCACATTTACATTTAGCGATCTGTGCAAAAATGCTGTTTCATTTTTGCATCACTTGATCAATTGCAATAGTGTTGCTTATGTAGATTTTGCACCAGTCAATCTGTGCAAATACCTGGGCAAAAACTGCAGTGCATCACTGCACTGTTTAAGTAACCTGTCTCTTGCCGCCTTGAGTTTCACATTCCATTCTCAGAAATAACCCCTGGGTAATATTGCTTGCTACCAGCTGACGAATCCCCATCCCGTATCAGTCTAAGGCATATACATACAAATGTATATGTGTTTGACTGTCGTATGCCATATACGTGCAAATTCAGTGCCAACATAATGTCATAATGATTTATTAATATTATCGTTCTAATACCGATGAAATATTTTCGGGAGCCAAGGTGAACTGAGATTTAACCTTGTTTTGCAATATTGTCTTTCCTGACACATTCTCTCGCACAAACTTGTTTTCTAGTTTCGAGAATGAGCTGCATTGATTGTGTTTTTGTAGATCAGTCGGTGGTAAAAAAAAAAACAGTCTCTGTGATTTATGGTTCGTAGTTCCTGGGAGATGTCTGAAACACCTGCAGATTGAGGACAGGCATTAGGGACTGTGGGATTCAGAAGTTCAGAAATATCTGTGCCATCTACTGTGGTTTTTAAAATTAAAGCAACAGTAATTTCAAAGCGATTATAGCAAAGGAAAAAAGAACAGGGGAGCATAAGATTAACAGATCTATTTTAAGTCTCTCCGTGTAACCTTTAAATTCTTTCAATTTAATCAGATCAATGTGGACGTGGCCAACCTAAAAGATCAGTAAAGACAGAGGTATATCAGATTTATAAAAATAAAATCTCACCTATAGAAAAGGTTGACTTTAACACCACTCTAACACATTGAAACTCTTAAGAAAGAAGTGACCAAAGTGAGGGACAATTCCCCGCGCAATGTATTTGTGTTGGCAGCTAATGTCAACAGTATGCTTCAATATCTGCATTTTACAGCTAAATATGGAGCTTGAAGTACAAAGCATTTTGCAATACTAAGGACTGCGATTTGCAAAATCTGAAACCGGAAAATAAAGAGGTCTAACTTTGCGAATTCAAACGATTTTGCATGAATGGTTTGAGCCTGCCACTGCAGTGGCAAGACATAAATAAGTTACAACCCCTGTGGTAACTGATTTACAAAAGTAATCTATTCGTGTGAACAACATTCCTTTCTCAGATTGGCAGCTTCAGAGGACCAGACCGTGGTCCTGGGGAGCACTCCATGCACTCTTCTTGTGAAGTTTTCCTTACTTGGAAACATATTTCCAAAGCACCAGATGTCCCATTAAGGGACCAAGATTGCTCTAAAAAATCTTTTGTTAAAAGTAGGATGTGTGAACGCAGGGATGTAGGTCTGCTGCCCCTCCCAGGCCTTCATCCCTGCATGTATAGGTATTAATAGGGTAGGAGATTTTGCGATTTGTTCAAATGTCCATTTTTTAAAGTTACTGACTAGTGCAGCGTTTTTACCAAAATATCGATTGGAAATTTCCTCTTACCATATTATCATTGCCTTTGTAGTGTCATACCAAGAAATTGTCCTCAGGTAATGTAGTATTTTAGTGTTGTGTTTAATATCATCGATAATAGTATAGGTGTATTTAAATATAGCTGTATATATTATTATATATTATTGTAGTATTGTAAATGTTATATATTTTTTGTTCCTTTTTTATTTTAGGAGTGGAACAGTGTTTTCCTAGTGCTGCAAACTGAGTTTTTTAGAGTTTCAATGTAAATATTTTTTGTAACCTTTTTTTGTTGTGTTAATGTAATTTTAGATTTTTAGCTTCTTTTTTTGCAGTTGCAAGACGTTTGGGTTATTTGGGATATGGGTGTGGTATGTTTTAAAAAACGTTTTGGAAATTTTAGAGGAATAAATTTGGAAATATAATGATATTTCCTGTATATATTTGTTTCAAATATTTTAATTTTTGAAAGCTGTAATGCTTGTTTAATAATGATAAATAATTGCATTTTTGTCAAATATGTTACAAATGTTTTGTAATGTATATTTTATTTCTGTGTAAGAAATGTTTTGATTTAGACAACCTTTTTCACATGCTGTTGTAAATTGTATTCTTTTAGTTTTTTGTAAATAAGTTTACTTGTAAACAAATTAATGTAATTTAAAGAATGTATTTATAATTTATATTAATTACATTTTTGGGGGAAATTGTGAACAATGAAATAACATTAATCCATAGAATTGTAATAATATAAACAAATGTAACTTTAATGTTATAATTACCATATTCAATTATAAACGTGCTATTATCTTTTTATTGTACAACTTTTCTTCTCATTTTACAATTTGTAAAAGTAAAGAAGATTTTTTTTTTATTACTGCAGAATTTTATATAAAATCTATATTGGTTTTATATGGTTCATATATTAAATATGCCCCAATTAAAGTAAACAGTTTTCCCATTGTAGGTTAATTTGGAAGTTGGATTGTAAATGTAAGCCCTCCAATGTCCAACACCTTCCCCAATATATCTTAGAACAGAGTGTGAATAGTAAATCTCACTGTTTCAATGTCAAATGTTCTCCACAGTATAGCTTTGATTGGAGTGGGGATAATAAATCTAACCCCTTCAATGACCGGAACCTTCTCCAATGTAGCTTAGATTGGACTGTGAATAGTATATCCAACCTCTTCAAAGTTGAATGCATTACCCATAGTTGTTTAGATTGGAGTGGGAATAGTAAATCTGACCCCTTCACTGTCTAATGCTTTTCCAAATTATGTTAGATTATAGTAAACCAAACCCCTTTAATGTCAAACACTTTCCCATTTGTCGCCTAGAGCGGAGTGAGAATAATACATTCAACCATTTCACTGTCCAAAGCTTCTCCCAATGTAGTGGAGATTGGAGTGGCAATAGATAATCTTACCTCTTTATTGCCCAATGCTTTTCTCAGTGTAGCTTAGCATTCCTTATGTCGGTTAGGGTTCACTGTATGTGTAATACTGAAAATAAAATTGCAACACATTGTTTTTGATGTCACGTTTATGTTTACAGTAGCAGGTTATAAAAAATTTGAGTATTAGTTAATGAGGTGATGACCAATCCTAAGCAATAGCCACAATCCTTGCTAGGGTGAATAACTTAAGTTACTAATTAACCTGAATTCATCCACCTGGTAGCCATGACACAGAGAAGATTGGCTTAAGTTATAGGAAAGTTGTAAATCAGTTATTCAGTACCAAAATAGTAATAAAGTCACAGCTTAACCATAGAAAATTCTCAAACCAATTAGAAAACTGGAATACATTTTAATAAATAAAATGATACCTAAAGAACAAAAATCCAGTTAGGTGAACTGGAGATATGTTTTCTTTTAATTTTAAGGATCCGAATAGGACTCAAATTTATTAATCACCAACCACAGCCAACTGGTTGTGGAAGACCAGGACCCACGAGGAATTTAAGGCTGCCCTTGCCCACTGGAATTGGTGCCTGCCTGACTGAGGGAACAACATAAAGGCCTTCCAAGGTGTCAGCTAACATTTTCTAATACAGGGTAGGTCTTTATGAAGTTTATCAAATTCTGGGCACAGCCCACTGGACATCCAGTCAAGGGAACAACAACATCTCCCCACACTCGAGGCATTTGTCCTGGTCTGGGAGAAGTTTATAACCTCGAGTGTATGTAGCTGCCAGGTGGCAGTTGGAGTTGTTGCAAATGGGTCGCAAGAGGCTTTAGGCAGGGAAACGAACTTTTCTAAAGTACCTTTTGTCGTGTAGTTCCTACCAATCTGTAGGACCTGTGGATTGTTCGGATAACCTAAACTAAGGGCTTGGCGTAGAGACTGATTCCAGGCACCCCCGCAGGATATTTTGGCCTATGGACCAGCTAGATCATAGTGCCACCGTAAGCCCCCCTAACCTACCAGGGAGCAAATGGTTTCTGAACATGACAACACTGATTCCTCAGGGATCATGGGAACAGTACAGAACATTTCATTCAGTCACTCATGCTCACTTATTCTCAGAGAAATATACAGGGAATACACAGTGGGACGTTTTCAATAATATTTATTGCACTAACGTTATTCTTACATAAAATACGTGGGCTGCAATGACAGAAGCAGATAAACGTGATGCTCATCTTTCATAATAGAAAGCAGCCCTGTGATGCATGCATAGATTACTGATGTTGTGGACATGTAGATAGCCCTATCACCCCATGGATGAAGATAGTAATGACATTTGTATGTAGTAAGGAACAAGACCTTGTGCATGATGTTCAGGGCGTTATGATACCCTGTGGTGATGGACGGAGCATCTGAATCAATCAAACACCCAGTCAAAAGATCAGGGTTTAATCCATCACCGTTCTTTAGCCCACTCTGCTGCACTTATGGCGGCCAAAAGTGGGGTGGCAGAGTGGGCTAAAGAACGGTGATGGATTAAACCCAGATCTTTTGACTGGGTGTGAGTGTTTGATTGATTCAGATGCTCCGTCCATCACCACCCCCTTTTGTACCGCTTTTGGCCACCATAAGTGTGGCAGGTTATGCTCAGACGTGAGTCCCTTGCTTACTTTGCCACTGGATTCAAGCAAGCCGGGCTGAAGACGGCTGGAATGCCAGAAACCGGTCCTCGGAAGCTTGTTTCCGGTCCAGGGAAGACATGGCTTGGCAGTTCGGGCTGGACTGTTCCCATGAGGCACAGGGTCAGACTGATTTGCATATATCCATGTCTGAACTGGGGTGGCAGAGTGGGCTAAAGAACGGTGATGGATTAAACCCAGATCTTTTGACTGGGTGTGAGTGTTTGATTGATTCAGATGCTCTGTCCATCACCACCCCCTTTTGTACCGCTTTTGGCCGCCATAAGTGTGGCAGGGTATGCTCAGACGTGAGTCCCTTGCTCACTTTGCCACTGGATTCAAGCAAGCCGGGCTGAAGATGGCTGGAATGCCAGAAACCGGTCCTCGGAAGCTTGTTTCCGATCCAGGGAAGACATGGCTTGGCAGTTCGGGCTGGACTGTTCCCATGAGGCACAGGGTCAGACTGACTTGCATATAGCCATGTCTGAACTGGGGTGTCAGAGTGGGCTAAAGAACGGTGATGTATTAAACCCAGATCTTTTGACTGGGTGTGAGTGTTTGATTGATTCAGATGCTCCGTCCATCACCACCCCCTTTTGTACCGCTTTTAGCCGCCATAAGTGTGGCAGGGTATGCTCAGACGTGAGTCCCTTGCTCACTTTGCCACTGGATTCAAGCAAGCCGGGCTGAAGACGGCTGGAATGCCAGAAACCGGTCCTCGGAAGCTTGTTTCCGGTCCAGGGAAGATATGGCTTGGCAGTTCGGGCTGGACTGTTTTCATGAGGCACAGGGTCAGACTGATTTGCATATAGCCATGTCTGAACTGGGGTGGCAGAGTGGGCTAAATAACGGTGATGGATTAAACCCAGATCTTTTGACTGGGTGTGAGTGTTTGATTGATTCAGATGCTCCGTCCATCACCACCCCCTTTTGTACCGCTGATGCATGATAGGCTCTTCTATGAGCCTAGCAGACTGCTGCCATCAGACCACCAGAGGACTCCCCACCAGACCAGGATTTAACTCCAAATCTGGTGGGCGATCACACCACAGCTTTTACATTCCTTTAATAAGGCCATGAATCTTGTTGGTTCTCCATTTAACGTGTACCACTTTGCTGATGATTTAAAGGTGTCGTATGGCGAACCAGTGAGCTCTGTCAGAACTTCAGCTATTACTTCTTGTGTACTGTGTTGCTGTTGCAGAGCTTTCAGTCTGCATAATTCTGGTCAGACTTAACTTTTGCAGGAGGTTGGGCCTTGCTGTTGCTATTCGTTATTTTTACAGTATGGTCTTGAGAATGGTATACCTAAATCTGATCTCAAATTTGTGAGTTAGCTGTCAATTAATGGTACTTATTGGACAGCTAACATGTTTTTTTGGCCACCCTAATTTCCACCCCTCCTACCGGCATGAAAGATTCATCAGGAATCGTTGCCTCTGTGTTAAATGAAAATTCTGCAGATTGTCTAATCGTAAAGAGCCCAGTCTGGTTAGAGTAGTAAGGAGAGCAAGCATATAATACAATTTTACCATGCTTGCGCTTCAACAACACCATTGCCAGCAGCAAGCACAAATCCATTCAGTCTACCATACCTTTAAACATACTTATACAGTGTGTCCTTACAGGTTAAAAACTGCTCTTTTTGCAAAACATAGTCACTTTTAAACTTTCGAATTCACTAATAGGGACCACTTTTATTTTTGTGCCTTGGCCTATTTTCTGCTCCACTCCGAACCTGTACCTATGCCCCTACTACTATGATTGGCTTGTAGTGCTTGTAAGTAGTGCATATTTGGAAGAATTTGTTTACAGCTAAGTCATCCAGTTTATACACTGCGCCATTGCCACTTCCCTTTGTGTCCCTTGATCTCGGTCTGTTGGGCTTTTGTCTGACATGGCTAATCATGTTGCTGGTCACCTACATTTTTAAATGATGGTCCGTCCTGCAGCAAACAGCTTACTTTACTAATTGCTTTGTTATTCGTTGAGGTAAAGCTGTTGGACATACATGTTGGCCCTTTTCTGAACATGTATGTCCATTTCCCCTCTTTTTCAACATAATTCTATGTCTAGATTTTCTCTTTTTGTTTTTTAAACGTGTCTTCCACGCATGTTTTTTTCTGTGATGCTCAAACTGCTTGCACTGCCTAAGAGTCGAATTATTTTGTGTCCCAGGCATGAGGGATGAGAAGGTAGCAAGTATACAAGTTTCTTCCGCTCTCAAAAGCAAGTAGTACTTGTTCCAGCTAAATGTACTACTCGGAATGGCAACATTTATCCTTCACCTGATCAAGTTGTTGTTAAATTAGCTTCATAAATTGATATGGATTTTCCCAATGTGCTTTGAATTCATTCACCTGTCTAATGAGGCAGTCCTAATAGCATGTAAAAATAAAATCCATCTCAGTCGTGATGTCTGGAGAGTTTATATTTAGGTAGGAGGGGTAAAGATCTTGCACTAAACCCTGTGACTAATCTGGTATTCAGGCTCAGGAATCCAGGAGGAGGTGAGGCCTGCCAGAATATTCTCCCAAGAAAGAAAGTTTTGCTAATATTCAAATTTACGGGTCTAATTCTAGTCACAAAATTATTGAGGGAAAATGTGTTTTATTTATCTTTAATGTAACTATTAAACACTATCCACGCACTCCCCTATGTACACAACATCAAAACATAACCATAAACAATAAACAAGTGCATACATAATGTAATTTTTTTAAATACATACAAATAATAATAGACACTTAAAAATATCAGTATTCAAATCATAAAAAATATATTGTATAAAGATTTCCAGTTATTTTTATAAATTAAAATTATTTAAGCATGTGGAAAAATAAATAATAAATACATTTGCACAATAAACACATTCATCCATTATCAAGTTATCGATATGTTATTTAAACATTACCCATCCACATGTTCCAATCAACCCCACAAAATAACATCAAAATCTAATAAATCATTTAAAAAATAAACATATAAACCCATAAATACCCAATTAAAACAATCAAAACTCTAACTGTCATTAATCATTACATAATTAAAAGAAAACATATCACTTTTAAAAAACTGCGCTAACACTCAATCCCCCAATAAACTCACCCTCCTGAAAAATATACTTTGCTATATTAATATTTAAGTGTAATTAAATATGCATTTCACAATACCATAAATCAGTTCATACAACATGATAAAAATCAATATAAAATGATAATAAAAGTATTAGCATAGTAAACTATATTTTACACTTACATATTATTGTAAAAATGTAAAATAAGATATTTATCTTTGCTATTTTTGTCCACAATATTTTGTGGTCATGAGATTTTGACCATGATATTATGGTCATATAATATTTTTGAGTAATATTCAAGTGTAGTAACATTGAGGCTCTCATTTATGAAAAGTGACTCATAGCTGCGAGAAAACAGTGATGCATCACTTTTCATTGTGCCCTCCTTGTGCCACTAATGATGCGTCATTTACAGTATGACGTATCATTTTGCAAGGAGTTACAGATATTTCAGTATTTCTGAAGTATCTGTAGGCACAAAAATGACACGTTGCTGGACTGTGTCACAAAAGTGACGCAACTCCAGCAATGGGTCAATACACATGGGCAAGTCCCATGTTAAATGTACCTGCATCAGTCTTACGCCTGCTATGAGGCAGGCATAACATATTGACACATTTGCGTCCTCGAAGTGGCACAGTGAAATCTTATAGTTTTCACTGCGTCACTTCTATGACCCTTTCTTGCATCAGAACGCCCCCTGCATACATTATACCTGGCAGGGATATATTGTGACGCAGGGGTTTACAAAGTGACACATCTACCTAGATGCGCCACTTTGTAAATATGGCGCAACATGATGCATTTTTTACACTGCTGGTGTGTCACAAAAAATGATACTCTGGCGGCATAAATGTGATGCAAGTGCCCATAAATAAGCCCCTGAAAGTGAATGCGCAATAGATGTCACAATGCACATCCGATCTGCAAAGCATATCAATTGCTGTTTAGCCAGGAGGCATAAAGCAATCCCCACTTAACTCTAAACATGATATTGTGGAATTTGTCTAGCAGATTGGTTAAATATTTCTGCATCAATGGAACAGCAGAAGTGATCATAGCCTGCAAATATACTTTAAGGGCCTGATTATGAGTTCAGCGGTCCAGAGTCCACCAAACACTCAGCGACCTTGGTGGTCTGCATGCCATATAACGAGTGTAGCTTTTGGACCTCAACCAGCCCAATACAAGACTGTCACCACCACCAGGATCCTGGATCCTGCAGAGGTGGCAGTATGTAAAGCAGCTAGGAATGGGTGTGGTGCCGATCCCGGAACCACCGTGCAGATTACGAGTTTCATTTCCAACAGATTTCTAAAGCCGGTGATCCTGCCATGAAAAGGCTAGTGGAAAGGCAAGGAGAAGACCCCAAACAGGGCTACCATACCTTATTACCCATTGGAAATTGTGGATGGGAGCGCTTCTTTTGCCCCATATGCCTGCACTGTTGTGTTAACACTGTGTGCCATGCATGACATGGTGTATGGTAACATTGCATGCACAACAGTGCAAGTGCTGCAGTCCAGCAGCATTGACTTCAGGCTCACTCAGCCAGCCAAAGCATGCCACCTCTGCAAGACCACTGCCAACACACCTCTGGCCCCACGGTCTACTTGTAACAGAGTGGTCAGAAGACTGCGGTCTTCAAGAGAGCACAGTGGTTGGATGGTCGTACCGCCAAACTCTTCATCAGGCCCAAAATATGATGAATAATTACAAAGTCAATGACTGTATACAATGACCACATAAAATGGATTGATTCTATTTGCAGTATACAAGACATGAGCAGGATAGGACTGGGACAGTATATGCACCAAATTGAAAGTACCTCCCATTACCCAAAAAGTGACCCACATTCGCAAATCAGTGCCATTTGAAAGTTATAAATGTAAGCTGTATAAGTGTTTTTCAAGGCATAGGAGTCTGCATGCACTTGTGCTTCTTGCAGGCAATATTTGTGGTAATATTAAAGGAATACACATAAACACCAGCCCAACAGGCGAACAAACAGCCAGCAAACAGCTTATTCATTGTTCTGTGACTGTGAGACCAGCCCTTCGGTCACAGCCAGATTACCATATAGGCCGGTTCGATCCTCAAAATATGTAAAATTTACCAAAAGAGTGATCTGGAAGAAGAATATCTTTTAGAGATTCTACGTTGTCTAAATTGGAGAGATTGTAATGGTTCTATTAAAACCGAAGTCCCCTATTAATACATTGGCATCTGAACGTTGAGACCTGCAATGCTTTAGAATATACTTTTCTTGTTGCCACGTTTCAAACGCTGCAGGGAGTTTGAGGGTGTGGCATGGTTTGACAGCAAAACTGACTTCCCTTTGGATGCTCCCTGTGATTGTTATTGTTTGCTTCAGGGAGTATGGAATACATGTGGTGTATAAGGTGGGGCAAAATGCCTGCAATATGTTAGATGGTATGTCTAGTGGAAGAATGTTTTGAAAAATGACAACACTACTTTAAATCAGCTATTAAAGATCTCTCAACTAATGATACTATTCCAGTCGACTTTTGGGATACTACAGTTGCCTGAGAGACAGATTGTTGAAAGACAAAGAAAACACACACCATAAGTGAAAAAGCACTTTACAGCGGCCTCTCACAAAGATAAATGTCTTTGAAGCCTATCCTTGCCATGAGGCAATCATTAGGAATGTACCAAAGAAGGTTACCACAGGAGGAAAGTAAACTAGAGCCAATTTTTTAAGTGGCTGCATTAAGCAAAACACATGAGACAAATCTTGTTTGAGATAAAAAAAAGAATTTGCCGAGTCACAATGGCTTCACATGTACAAAATCTGTTATTCCAATAAGCAACATATGTTTTAGATATTATCTAACTCCATCGCTGGGCTCTAAACTTCTAATTTAGACAACATTGTGAAGTCTGCTGTATGAGATTCATTTACAAAAGAGCTACGGGGCCAATTATGATGATGGTGGGACCACCGCCATCGGACCCATAATATCTGCCCAGCATATTTCAATGGTGGGCGGATGGGCGGCGGTCGGGAAGACAAATTGCCACGGGGTGGAGGGGGTTGTAGTCCCTACCATGGTGGCGGTGCCTGCCAGGCACCACGGTAGGGATTCCAATGTCCCTTTCGGTCCTTAAAGTCCCCCGAAAGGGACTTTAGGGGCCCGTAGTGGGGCCAACATCCCCCTGGCCCTCCGATGTGGGCACTGGGGGACACCTATGATGCCCCGTAGCATATCCCTGCACCATGTGACTGTCACCACATGGTGCCTGCCACATAGTGCAGGGATATGTGCAGTGTCCCTATTTTGCATTGCGGTGGGTGCTGCAGCCAGCAGCACCTGCCACAATGCAAAACATAGGCATTGTGAATGCCATGGTGGTGGTCGCATTGAATGCCTATGTCAGGACCACCGACAGCCTGTCGGGCAGTCCCGATTTACGTCTGCCAGCCATCCTAATCAGCCCCCATAAGCTCAATCACCTTCAAAGTGATTCAGGCATACCAATACTCCACTCTAATTACTGATAATTTCTGATAATCCAACTCTAGGAGATATTAGGCAAGTTAACATTTCATCTACTAATAATCCAACTCTTCCTGAGTCCACTTGTTGTTAATGTATACCTGGCCACCCCATTGTTTCAATCTCAGTAGTCATAGGGAAACATAATGATGACAAAGTCAGAAGCTGCTGCTGGACCAAATAGTGTTCTTGCATCTCATTTTAAAGTATTTCATGTTGCTAAACCCTGTAAGCCCCTCTGTTTCGATATATATTTTTTTATTCCTCCACAATCCATGACTTCAGGAGAGTGACAATTTTTACATTCTTTAAATAACAAGCATTGGGAAAGCCAATATGTCGCTAGGATTGGTTACACCAGAGAACGGGTCGTTGGTTGGTCAGCAATGGGGAGAAGGCAGGAGGAAACAATGGGGAGTGGGAGGGTCAGAGTAGGAGGCTGCAATTGAACGAGAATCACACAAGCAAGAACCCAACTCGGGGACAAGTACATGTAAGCGAGAGCAACATGAATGATGGCGCGGAATGAAGCACTTATGTTAGAGAGAGCAACAGTTGAAAAAACATATCCATTCTCAAAGAGTACTTAATAAAAAAGAAAAAAGTAGTGCCTAAAAAGCAGGACACAAATATTGAAGCTATGCTCTAGGGGAGGGACATAAATGTGAAGGGGAAAGAAAGCCCACACAAGCTAATGAATAAAAGCAAACAAATGATTGTGAGAATAAGACCAACCAATGGTGAGTAATAGGCAGAGTTTAAGGCCACTGTAAAATGACAATAGATCATTTGCAACAAGAAGCCTTGAACTCTGTAGTAGGCAAGACTTAAAATGTAAATCTATTTAAACTCTTAAACTATCATTTATTTGCCTTTTTAGTCATGGGTGCCACACTGTAGGCTTGCCAGGACTTTGGTGGAATTCAGGCCTGGGACTCTGATTTTAACCCTGCTTCTTTCCCACTCTGGCAATTACGATCTGTGATGAATTCCAGAATTTGTACTGACTGTACAGGGTGAAAAAGGGGAGGAAGTAAAGAGAAAAGCAACACTCTGTATCTCGTCCCACTGACCCCTGTAGCACGGCTGGTGGAAGGCATGACCCAAGAACCCTCAATCTACAATGGAATTACTGGTAACCCCTGTAATCCAATAACACAAGGTACCATTATTCTAAATATACTAGCGTACAACAGGAAACAATAGCATGTGTGTAACAGTAGATTGGCTTATCAAAGGAATGAAGAACAGAGGCCACAACTAGACTCCAGTTTACCAGGATACAGCCCGAGAACTGAATATGAAAGTTCACCTCCAGTGACTTGGAGTGTTTGAAATTGCAGCAGGAATTCTGAATAGTAGCAGGCAAGTTCAATCTCTGTGAAGAAAAGGGGTGACCTTAGCTGCCCTAACAATCAAAGGGAACCAAAGGGGAGAAAATCAACAAAGATTCAGGGAACATGTACGGTGTAAACTATGCAACCAGAGTAGAGAACCCATCAACCGCCATTGTCAGGCAAGGTGTAGTGGTTTAACTGGTGTCAGGAACCTCCAGACTGCTTCCAGAATATTCCAGTTATTGCTGCCTCTTTCCACCTTGCCCCTGAAGGGCTGATCTGTGTTAACCTGTGCCTCCACCCTCCTTTGCCTCACCACCTACCACTGGCTTGTCTGCCACAGTCTGCAAGACCAGCTCATAGCAAATTTGTATCATAGAGTCTGAGAGGTGTGATCGCATCCCTACGACAAAGGCAGCATGAACTCCACGGTTCCTGACAATGATAGGGTGTTACTAAAACAGATTGCGAATATCATATCTCAAACATCAGACAAAGCACTTTCTGAAGGCAAGTTTATAATATCGAGGTACAGAAATATTGTGTCAAGAATATAGGGACAAACAAAGCAAACACAAGATGATGGTGGACGGAGAGCTGAAACTTTTCACACACTCACCCCCAGTCACAGATCTGGGTTATGTTATGTTTGCTTATGCTTGCTTCCGGTTCAGGGTAGACTTGGCTTGGCAGTTCGGGCTCAACTGTTCCATGAGGCACAAGTTGGTTTAGATTGGAGTGGGAATAGTAAATGTCATCCCTTTAGTGTCCAACACCTCTTTAGTGTATCACTTTTTATAAACTTTAATATAATAAAAAGATATCACACATATTTTGCATTTTTTTTATATTTCAATAATAATACTTGTTAATTTTATGCTGTGAAAAAATAATTTTTAATATATTTGTATAGGGTGCATTTGCAATTGTTTTTTTCATTACTTACAATTTTATACATTTAACATTTTTAATTAGTATTATTTAATGTATACTTTCAAATTTAAAAAAAATTACAATCTTGTTTGACAAGTTTAACATTTTATGTTTTAAAAATGTATTACATTTTTTATACTTTTGTAAAAAAAATTTAAATAGATTATCGTAACATTATTTCTACTAGTATATACAAATGTGTATACATTTTATACTATTATTGAATTATTAGTTTACAAATGTTATAATATTTTTTACAACCATTTATAAAAATGTACCACTATTGCTTTACATTTATTAAGCATTTTTACTATATTTCTGATTGATTTCTATGGGGTGATAGTCTTTATTTAGTTTAATTTGGTGGTCATTTTTTTCTTGTGACTGACTTCTATTTTGTAGTCTATTTGTGCTATTTAGGGACATTTTTCCAGGAACCAAGGGCCTGATTAGGACAAACTTACTTCCGACTGCTGTTCCTTCGGAAATGGTACTGCCTGACTAGCTGTCGGCGGTCGCGCCATAGGGGTCACGATGGGCTGCAGCAAACGCCGCAGTACAAAAGATACACTCTGTACATATCCCTGCATTATGTGGGAGGCACCAGGCGGTTCCTGCCACATGGTGCAGGGATATGTAGGGGTACCATAAGTGCCCCCCAGGGACCATGTCGGAGGGCCAGGGGGGAAGTGGGGCCCCCTACGGGTACTCAATGTCCCTTTCTGCCTACCTTTTCATGTCGGGTAAACCGCCATAAAACAGTCGGCAGAAACTGACATACCTGAATAGGCACCGCTACCATTGTAGACATTACACTCCATCCAACGGTGCAACATGCTCCTTGAGCCTGTCGGATCCATGGCGGTAGGTCTCTCCGACCGATAATCATCCCCCGCCCTCCTAATGGCGATCAGTAACGTAGGTTCTGATGGCGGTGGGACTGCCACCAACGGGCTGACGGTGGTGGATGCACCGCCATCGTAATGAGGCCCCAAGTCACGATTAGGTACTGAATAGGTAAATCCTTTTTTAAGGATTTTGTAAGTGTTTTGATGGCAGGGGGGATTTAGGATGCATGTTTAACAGTTGGGTACTGTGTTGTTTTAGGGGCTTATTATGAGTTTGGTGGTCCCACAAAGACTGACAAGCCCATGATGAACCTGCCTGCCGGATTATGAGATTAATCCTGGGCAGGCGGGCGGTGTGGCGCAAGTCTCACAGCTGTGGATTTGTTAGGTTCAGAGAGCCTGCAGCATGTTCCTGCAAGGTGTGGCATGCTCCATGTTGTGCTTGCCACACCGTGTAGGAATGAAGGTGCAATTCCTGGGTGACCCCCCACAGACCTCCATGCCCGGTTTAGCCCAGGACCTGCATGTCCACCACCCCTTTCATGACAGTACCCCACCATGAAAAGAGTGGTGAAAATGCAGGTTGCAATTTGCTCAGCAGTGTCGGCACAGACAGCATATTCTCTGCCGATCGCAGCGCGGGAATTGTTACTTTGTTTTATGATCTCCCAGCTCGCTGTGTGCTACTTGCTATAATCTGTGTTGCGCTTATTTTTTTAAAACCTGTATATTGGAAACAATTTTTTTTTAAAAAGAATTCACCTTGGGGTAATTTTCCCGTAACTCGCTGATTTACGAGCGAGGCAGGACCAGCTACTGTCAGCTGATTCACTCAGCCAATCACAATGCAGGCGGGGCGGAGCTTAGGCTGCCAGCGGCTATTTCTCTGCCGATCGCAGCGAGAGAATTGTTATTTTGTTTTATGATCTCCCAGCTCGCTGTGTGCTACTTGCTATAATCTGTGTTGTGCTTATTTTATAAAACCTGCAAATTGGAAACACATTTTTTTTAAAAAGAATTCACCTTGGGGTAATTTTCCTGTAACTCGCTGATTCACGAGCGAGGCAGGACCAGCTACTGTCAGCTGATTCCCTCAGCCAATCACAGTGCAGGTGGGGCGGAGCTTAGGCTGCCAGTGGCTATTTCTTTGCCGATCGCAGAGCAGGAATTGTTACTTTGTTTTATGAACTCCCAGCTTGCTGTGTGCTACTTGCTATAATCTGTGTTGTGTTTATTTTTTAAAACCTGCAAATTGGAAATGAATGTTTTTAAAAAAGAATTCACCTTAGGTAATTTTCCTGTAACTCGCTGATTCACAAGCGAGGCAGGACCAGCTATTGTCAGCTGATTACCTCAGCCAATCATAGTGCAGACGGGGTGGAGCTTAGGCTGCCAGTGGCTATTTCCTGCCGATCACATCGCGGGAGCGCAGCAGACGCACGCAGCGGGCATGCAGGCGGCGCTCCAAAGGCAAGCCCGTCTGCGCCCGTCCGTGCATGTACGGAGCCTGAGGCCTGTCACTATGCCAAAAACACAATCCATTACAACATTACTGAACTATTGGCACTGCACAAACTGCCCTCCACTCTTGACACCCTGACTTATTCTACTTTACAATCTCAGGGGATCTTGCAGCTTAGAGCAACATTCCCCAAATTGGCTACTTTTCAAACAGCAACTCCTTCCCAGACTCTGGAGCATAATGGCGCTCAAAAGCTTTCGGTCATATACCTACATACTAGTTCTCTGTTCAAGCACCAATTAGACATCTTCTTGTTGCTCAAATTTGAACAACAAGGCTTCCTATTGCTTACAGAAACCTGGTTATCTCAGGAATCCTCCCTTGAAATCCTAGCTGCTCTCCCTTCTGACTATCACATCATTCAAGCTAACCGCCCTCAGGGGAAAGTGGACGGAGAAGTAGCTATCATTACCCGCTATGACTGTAAATACTCTACGCTTCCCTCTTTAGCTCAACCCTCTGTGGACAATTTAGTGCTCAAACTTGAATGCAAACCGATCACGACACAGTTGGTTTGTGTCCTACTCTACAGGCCCCCTCAAAGGATGCCCCTGTTCCGTCATTCTTTAGGTGAACAGGTTGCGCACTTAGTCACCACCCATGGGAAGGTCATGCTGATTGGTGACTTTAACTATTAGGCCAATGAATCATCGGGTGGTCCCCAATCGGCTGAACTTAGTGAGTTACTCTCTGGACTAAATCTGATGCAACAAGTTACCACGGCCACTCACATCAAGGGACATACCCATGACCAGATCTGGACTGTTAATATAGCTATGTCCCCTGTATCTGTATCTCCATGCACTTGTTCTGACCACTATATAATTAAATTTACTATTCTTGAAAATGTCCCTAATAAATCATCTTGTCAAGGAGGAGGTACTCGCAGAAATTGGAATATAAGTGATAAAACACTATTCCTTGATTCACTTACTAATTCTCTCCCCCCCATCAATTCTTCCATCAACCAGGCTGACGAACAGCTTACCTGCTGGTCGTTGACCACTAGCAATAATTCTGCGCCCCTCAAGAAAGTACATGCCCCTCGCCGTCATGACGCTCATCAGTGGTTCTCTGAAGAGCTAAAAACTAAGAATTTAGCCTTACGGTAACTAGAAAGAACTTTGAGATGCAAGTACCTTCCTGAAGACAAACACCTCTATATAAATTCGATGAAGATTTATAAAAAATCCATTTTGACCGCCAAAGCAACATATTTCTCCTCTAAAATCTTGTCCACTTCTAATCGTACAAAAGAGATTTTTTCCATAGTAAATGAGCTATCTAATCCTGACAGAATCTCTATCAAACCCGTCCCCTTGCAAAAGTTCTGTAACTCCTTGAACGCCTTCTTTATCGACAAAATTGCAATGATAAGGGCCAGCATTCCGTTCTGCAATAACCTGCCGCTCAGCCCTACTGTCGCCCAAAACCATAGCATCTTTACGCAATTTCCAATCATCACCGAGCTTGCTTTTATGGACTTGCTTTCTAAGGTCAAGACAGGCTCTCCTACTGACTGTTGTCCCCCACTATTTTGAAAAAAATGTTTACTACCCTTCCCAGTCCTGCCCTCCATCTCCTGAATCAGTCATTATCCCAGGGCATTGTCCCCGCTACCTTCAAGGAGACCATTGTCATTCCCCTCTTGAAGAAGTTGGGGGCTGAATCTCAATTCTTAACAAATTATCGCCCTATCTCTCTCCTTCCCTGACTTGCCAAGGTTCGGGAAACTCATGTCACGAGATGCCTTACTGAGTTCTTAGAAGATTCTTAATTCCTTGATTCCAACCAGGCAGGGTTTGGCTCGGCTCACTCCACCGAGGCAGTGACTCTCACAGTTTTAGACTCTCTTCATGACAGGGTTGACGCTGGTTCTCCGCAGGCCCTTGTCCTGCTTGACCTCTCCGCAGCCTTTGACACGGTCGCCCACACTCTTTTGGTCGATCGTGTCAGAGACGCAGGAGTCACTGGACCTGCCCATGGCTGGATTATCTCCTTTTTGGAGAATCAATCACAGGCAGCCAGGATAGCACCTTTCATCGCTCCCAGAGTTAGCATCTCCTGCGGAGTCCCTCAGAGCTCCTCGCTCTCTCCCCTGTTATTTAATCTGTACCTCCTCCCTCTTGTCCGAGCTTTAAAAGAACGCAAAGTCTGCACCTTCAATTATGCAGACGATTTTCAACTCATCTTTCCCATCAGTAACTCCTTGGAGTCTGTTCACACCTTCCAGTCCACCATGCTGTTCATCAGTCAGTGGATGAACAGCAATCATCTTAAACTCAATCCGGACAAGACAGAGTTAGTTCTCACTGGTGGCCTTATTAAGGACCCCGGGGGCCTTCATTTCTGGCCTGGGGAACTTGGCCAAGCTCCCTCGCCATCGACCACAGCCAAGAGCCTGGGGGTCCTCATTATCCAGGACCTCACGATGGAGGCTCAGATAGGGTCAGTGATCTCTACCTGCTTTTTCCAACTTAGGAAAATAAAAAAAGATCTACAGGTTCCTTACCTATGAAGCTCGAATCCAGGTGATTCTTGCTATGGTTATGTCTCATGTTGACTATGCCAATTCACTTTACTACGGCATTTCCCTCTATCTTTCCAAACGTTTACAACTGGTTCAAAACCAGGCGGCTCGCTTGATTACTCATCAACCCAAACATCTCCATATTACCCCCCTCCTGAAACAACTTCATTGGCTCCCAATGATCCAGCGTTGTGCCTTTAAGGTCGGGTGCCTCATTTTCAAATCCCTCAACAGGAAAAGTCCTACATTTGTGAACAATCTGATTCACAAGCATGTTCCCACGCGTAACCTTCTTTCAGCACACAAGCAACTTCTGTCTCTGCCTTCCTACAGATTAAAGCGCATTAGTGGTGCCAGGTTTGCTGTACTGGCCCCCATGTTCTTAAACTCTCTCCCCTCCGAAATATACTACTGTCCCACTCTTCTTAGTTTTAGAAGTTGTCTTAAAACTTGGCTATTTCGTCAGACCTTCTAATCGTGCACTCGGACTTGGGTTCTGAAAACATTGTTGCACCAAGAAACCTCTTCGGTGTATGCACGCTTTATACATTTATTATAACATAACATAACATTCAGCCCCTTTTAAGACGGCAGCCACAGTGGAATCCTGGATTGCAGCAGAGGCGGCAGTCTTATGGCAGTCCCATCACCACACTTTGGATCGCCAGGGTGGTTTTGTTTATTAGTTATGTTGCCGATAATATTGTGATTGTAGAATTTGATAGTTTTGAAAATGTTATACGTTTATTTATAGGCAACAATATCTTTGTAATCAATATATCTATAAATCGATTTTATTTTAAACGATATTTGTGTGTTCGATATTAGTGATGGTAATAGTTAAGTATAGGGCGGTAATATTTTTATAATCAATATCAATATTCCAATATATGTGTAGAACGATATTTGTAGGATCAATATTTTGTCAGTGATCTTCGTACGTCTGCATTGTTGATTACAATGAGGCATTTGATAGGGCAGGTCATGTTCTTTAATGGAAAAAACGAAGAGCCTGGCAAATTCCAAACCAATTGCTTAAGGCTATTGAACCTTTTTATTGTGACAACTGTATAATAATTTGTAACAACGAGAGGCCTTAAGAAGGGGTGCATTCCGGCACCCCATAATTTAGCCTTTGTATAGCAGTCCTGAGAAAAACCCTTAACAATATATGAGCCTCTCCACTGAGTATAGTAAATAAAATGTCATAAAAATACTTCAATTTCAAGATGACATCATGCCCATTTGGGGACAAGGACTACAATTAAAAAAATACACGTTGGCATTCTAAGAATGTAAATGCAGAGATGGTGATCTGATATCGCTTTCACTGAAATCACTGTTTTCTCAGCCCTTTTGGTAGCTAGTACCAGCATTGCTTTTCTGTATTCCTTATTTGCGCTAAATCACCATACCATATCTCTTCTACTCAAGACAAATGTGAATAAATGGCATATTGGTCGTCAATAACTTCCTTACTTCTCTTCCTATAATTATCTAGGGGTCTGGTTCACTGACACAGGAATACCTCCTTGTTCTCCTTTGGCCACAGTGGAAAAGAGAGGTGTATCACTAGACGTGGCCCTTAGCCGAATATACTCAAAAATGTAATGTCTCTCAGTGGATTCAATATTAAAGGTTATAAGGACAAAAAGGTTACCTTCCTTGACCTATGACTTAGAGGCCTTTCCATAAAGAGTGTCTCCAACACTTGATGTAACAAAGTGCTCTATTTACAGCAACATTTTTAACCTGGCAATCTGCGAAAAAAATCGATGGAATTTCATTGCACTTTAGCCAAACTAGGTAGATAATGGCATGTATAGCCGACCTTGTAAAGCCATGTTCAGTTAGCACGAGCATACACCTGGGATCATTGATGTTTATTTAAAATCTTTGCTAGTGCACATGCATCTGACATCCGTTGAACTATGGCAAAGAATGGATCACTGAAACAATATCAATGACAAAAATATAGAGCTACCATATTATCGAGTAAAAAATATAGAATGCCAAAATATCGACTTCCTGTCTCCAAACAGGTAAGTACAAAAATATCGAATCAAAAATATCGATGTAAAAAATATAGTTAATCAAAATATCAATTTTTTTAAATGCTTTAAAGTAATTAAAAATTAATGAAATAATAAATATAGTTAACTTAAACATACTTAAAATACTTATATAACCTTAGAATTAATAAATAATTAATGTCAGTTAAAAAACATACAAATTGATGTATTAATACATATATATATATATATATATATATTTTGTCATCCAAAGTGCCTGTGCTTTCGGGGACGCACACGACATTTCTCCGCCCTGCGGGCTATCAATCAGCATGCTTTCCGCTCTCCATTATTTAAAACCTGCCCGACGCGTTTCTGGGAACCTTTTCCCGTCATCAGGGGCTGCCGTCAAAGAATAATGTTCACACACCGGTATTTCCAGACACGCATCCCAGAAACACTTGGTATGACGAGGTACTAAACAATCCGCCTACCAGGGGTGTGGCTAATAAATCAATGTCTGGCAAATACCGGTGTGTGAACATTATTCTTTGACGGCAGCCCCTGATGACGGGAAAAGGTTCCCAGAAACGCGTCGGGCAGGTTTTAAATAATGGAGAGCGGAAAGCATGCTGATTGATAGCCCGCAGGGCGGAGAAATGTCGTGTGCGTCCCCGAAAGCACAGGCACTTTGGATGACAAAATTCTTACCGGCCGCCTGGTCGGGGGGAGAGCACCATCAGCTGTTGCAGCGTTCACCCTTTGCAGCACTTCGAGGCCATCACTTCCAAACGAGTTGGAGGTTCGAGCACAGGACTCCACATGTACAGCGTGCTGAACCGTAATACCCAGCCTACTATAGGTAATTGAGGAGCATCATTTGCCAAAGAATTTTTAATGCAACAGCCACGCACCGAACAGACTACGCATCCCAGAAACACTTGGTATGACGAGGTACTAAACAATACGCCTACCAGGGGTGTGGCTAATAAATCAATGTCTGACAAATACCGGTGTGTGAACATTATTCTTTGACGGCAGCCCCTGATGACGGGAAAAGGTTCCCAGAAACGCGTCGGGCAGGTTTTAAATAATGGAGAGCGGAAAGCATGCTGATTGATAGCCCGCAGGGCGGAGAAATGTCGTGTGCGTCCCCGAAAGCACAGGCACTTTGGATGACAAAATTCTTACCGGCCGCCTGGTCGGGGGGAGAGCACCATCAGCTGTTGCAGCGTTCACCCTTTGCAGCAGTTCGAGGCCATCACTTCCAAACGAGTTGGAGGTTCGAGCACAGGACTCCACATGTACAGCGTGCTGAACCGTAATACCCAGCCTACTATAGGTAATTGAGGAGCATCACTTGCCAAAGAATTTTTAATGCAACAGCCACGCACCGAACAGACTACGCATCCCAGAAACACTTGGTATGACGAGGTACTAAACAATACGCCTACCAGGGGTGTGGCTAATAAATCAATGTCTGGCAAATACCGGTGTGTGAACATTATTCTTTGACGGCAGCCCCTGATGACGGGAAAAGGTTCCCAGAAACGCGTCGGGCAGGTTTTAAATAATGGAGAGCGGAAAGCATGCTGATTGATAGCCCGCAGGGCGGAGAAATGTCGTGTGCGTCCCCGAAAGCACAGGCACTTTGGATGACAATATATATATATATATATATATATATATATATAATATATATATGAACATAATATTAATGAAAAATATAAAATATTTTTACCGTAGGCTAGCGGAAAGGGTAAAATTTACTATTACCACTCCAGTGAGTGCAACAGTAGGGAAAGCGTTGGATAGCGGGAGGTTAAAAATAACTATTCCCAATCCAGTGAGTGCAACAGTAGGGAAAGCGTTGGATAGCAAAGCGGTAAAAATTACTATTTCCACTCAAGAGAGTGCAACAGTAGGGAAAACATTGGATAGCGTAGGGGTAAAAATTACTATTATCACTCCAGAGAGTGCAACAGTAGGGAAAGCGTTGGATAGAATAGGGGTAAAAATTACTATTCCCACTCCAGAGAGTGCAACAGTAGGGAAGGCGTTGGATAGCGGGAGGGTAAAAATTACTATTCCCACTCCAGTGAGTGCAACGGTAGGGAAAGCGTTGGATAGCGTAGGGGTTAAAATGACTATTCCCACTCCAGTGAGTGCAACAGTAGGGAAAGCGTTGGATAGCATAGGGGTAAAAATTACTATTCCCACTACAGTGAGTACAACAGTAGGGAAAGCGTTGAATAGCATAGGGGTAAAAATTACTATTCCCACTCCTGAGTGCAACAGTAGGGAAAGCTTTGGATAGCGTAGGGGTAAAAATTACTATTCCCACTCCAGAGAGTTCAACAGTAGGGAAAGCGTTGGATAGCGTAGGGGTAAAAATTACTATTCCCACTCCAGAGAGTGCAACAGTAGGGAAAGCGTTGGATAGCGTAGGGGTAAAATTTACTATTCCCACTCCAGTGAATGCAACAGTAGGGAAAGTGTTGGATTGCATAGGGGTAAAAACTTACTATTCCCACTCCAGAGAGTGATACAGTAGGGAAAGCGTTGGATAGCGGGAGGGTAAAAATCACTATTCCCACTCCAGAGAGTGCAACAGTAGGGAAAGCGTTGGATAGCGTAGCGGTAAAAATTACAATTCCCACTCCAGTGAGTGCAACAGTAGGAAAAGCTTTGGATAGCGTAGGGGTAAAAATTACTATTCCCACTCCAGTGAGTGCAACAGTAGAGAAAGCGTTAGATAGCGTAGGAGTAAAAATTACTATTCCCACTCCAGTGAGTGCAACAGTAGGGAAAACGTTGGATAGCGGGAGGGTTAAAATTACTATTCCCACTCCAGAGAGTGCAACAGTAGGGGAAGCATCGGATAGCATAGGGGTAAAAATTACTATTCCCACTCCATAGAGTGCAACAGTAGAGAAAGTGTTGGATAGCGTAGAGGTAAAAAATCACTATTCCCACTCCAGAGAGTGCAACAGTAGGGAAAGCGTTGGATAGCGGGAGGGTAAAAAATACTATTCCCACTCCAGAGAGTGCAACAGTAGGGGAAGCGTTGGATAGCTTAGGGGTAAAAATTACTATTCCCACTCCAGAGAGTGCAACAGTAGGGAAAGGGAATACTTCATATATTAATTAAAATATATATATATTAATTACAATTACAAATTAATAAAAAATAATTACCAATTAAATATAATATAATAATTAATCAATTAAAAATACAAATAAAAAATATTTATTAACAATCATTACCTATTAATACAAACTATTTACCAATTTACAATTAATTAATTAACAATTGAAAAATAATGAACAATTAATTAAAAATAAATACCAATAAATATATTTAAAAATAATTACAATTAAATTACTTCCCACCCAATTCCCCTATAAAACCACAACCGCTACAGTAAATTAATTAACAAAATTAACATAATCATCAATTAATCAATTAACAAAAATTAATGACCAATTAAAATTGAATAATTACCAATTAAAATGAATTAACAAATAATTCAAGATAAATACCAATAAATAAATTAAAACATTTAATCAATTATAATGAAATTACTTCCCACCCCATTCCCCTATAAACCCACAACCCGCTACAGAATTAAATTACTAAAATTAACATAATTATCAATTAATCAATTAATAAAAATTAATTACCAATTATAATTTAATTATTTACCAATTAAAAATTAATTAACAATTAATTCAAGATAAATACCAATAAATAAATAAAAACATTTAATCAATTATAATTAAATTACTTCCCACCCTATTCCCCTATAAACTCACAACCCGCAACAGAATTAAATTACACAAAAATTAAATACCATAAAATTCATTACTTAAAATAAATATACACTTTTCACACATATACTAACATAAAAAACACTTAAAAAAATTCGATATTATTAAAAAATCGATATATTTAACATCTATATTATATACTTCGATATTTTGATTTTCTATATTTATGTAAATCGACATTAACTTACTTACCTCAAATCGATAGTTTTGTAGTCTATATTATGTCCATTCGATATTTTGTCCATTACATTCGATATTTTTGTTGTCTATATTCTGTCCATTCTATATTTTTTACTCAATATTAGTGCAATTGTATATTTTTTACTCGATATTTTGAGTATATACCGCAAAGAATAACACAAGACGTCTCTTTTATACATCAGATCAGAACTCAGACGATTATGAAATCAACAGATAGTGATTGTCTAGAATTCCAACAAAAAAAACAAACAGACCCATTGGGTTATTCAATTGCATGCTTTTCCAGTCAAGCATCTATATTTATTACAAGCCTTGAATCGAACTATTAGGCAGAATATTATTACCATGTATTTTCTTTCAGTTCAAAGCTAGAAATCTTTTACATCATATACAATGGCAAATTTAGGTTTTGTCATTTCAAGACTTTTGCTGTAATAGCCTGTTATTGAAAGGAGAAAGAACAACTGTCTTACATGCAAGTATTAGGAACTATAGATGTGCAACTAACTTTTATTTAGCTAAATACTTAGGGTCTGATTCACAAATGTAATTTATACTTTTCAAAAAAGTTCACTTTTTAGTAAGATTACTACTTTTTCTCTGGTCAAAAAGTCCAAGTTAAAATATACCCCAAAAGTGGAACTTACATGGCTCCAACCTCTCAGCTGAGGGGTGGAGTGTGAATAGTGCTAAGTTAGGATTGCAAAGTTACTAAATAAAATAATTTATGACTCTATTTTATCTCTGATGGTGGTTCCGCACTTGGGGCAGAGACTTTGCATATTACTGCATCGGAGACCTCCTCATTTCGGGGAAATTCCCCCACATGGAGCATTCGGTATAGTGAATAGGAGACCTACACATGACAATGAATAGGAAATTGATATACATGTGAAAGCAATCAGGCACACCTGACACACATTCACTTACAACTGCATATAAAATGTCCACATCCTAGGTTCTGTTTCTTTCCTCTTCAGCATATGCTCCTTAGTATCCAGCTTGGTTTGGGAGACTTACTCCAGCATATATGCTGCATGAGTTGACTAGAAAGAAACAGAAAAATCTAATTTAGGAGAGAGTACAGCCCTTACAGTTTCATTTGTGGTGAAAAACTACAAACAACTGTTCGGGTTGCCTCCATTTTCCATCAGTGAAGCTCAGAAATCAGTCTTATGGCATGAGGTGACTGATGCATAAAACGTATTGAGGGAGTAGGTTTGGACTGTGGGGATATTAAGAAAAAATGGCAGGATTAGAGGAGCCGAGTGAAAGATAATTTCTCTAAGGTTGAGCTTTCGAAAGTTCTTCTTGGAGGACCAACTGGAGCCCCTCGCCATCTCTCAGCACCCTTGTGTAGAATATCCTCTCCCCCAAGCACCTCTGACTGCGATATGGGCTGCCGCTTCCAGACTACATTCTTGTGGCACCAGGTTAGATGTTGTCCCCCTCTAATATTCTCCCTAGTTCCAGTTTTCCCTGTTTCATGTGGGACTTAGTAAGCCAGTCCATGTTTTATTTTTTTCATTATGTGACTAATAGAACTGTTTTTAAATACCTTCAAATAACACTACAAGTCCCTGAATTCTTAACAAAACACCAGGAATGACCTAATTCCTTATGCATGGACCTTCATAATGTTCAAGCTATGACCCAATCTCTCCATAACTATGACTACAAGTGCTAATCCATTTATGTGCCTCACTTATACCTGCGTTGCTTGTTGCACACCATATATGTATATATCCCTTATAAACATCACCTGACACAAGAATTAATCATTTTCTTAATGTTGTGTTAATGTTGTTTTACTATTCCTCACTTAGTCGGAGTTAATGCTTCGGCTGGGGCAGAAATACATGTAAATGCAGCAGGGCAGCACACAGGGCAGGTGTTGCAATGCAAAACACCTACACAGACTGGTATGTACCAATGCAAAAAGAAGCACTTGTTTTATTTAAACATTCACAGAAATGTCAATATATGTTTAAATGTGTCTTTAAAGTGGAGTAAAAACCAACCTTGGCATACATACAGCTATACCAATATAACATTATTATTTGAGTTTATTAGGCTGTGTTGTTGTCCTATCCACACCTGGCACAATAATCTTCTACTTGTAGCAATGCTTCCACACGATTGGTTTTGCATTCCACACGATTAACGGCACAGAAAATGGATTGCAGGCACAGGTACGTTCTGAATGAGCTCTTTTTCCTAATACTCTTACATCTAGCTTTATGTCTTTTATCACACATCACTGTCATCAAAATGCTCAATATGACAGACTATCGTTTCACATATTTGTTGTTGATTATTAATATGTTGCAGAATTTTGACATTTTAGGGTTAGAAATATAAATTATGTTATGCCTTGTTGAAGATAGGCCAATACCCAATATCATTTGGTGTGTCCCTGGAAATGAGTAGTGAAAGCATGCACCTAGAATCTTTGTTTTTGACTTACAATTACTTTTTTTTAAATCCCTGCCCCCATGATTTTCTTAGGGGAGGTTTTGTAAAACCAGTGATTGGCCATGTGTGGTCCTTGAAGTACTACAGTTCTTTTGGCCAGTAGAGCATTTTGGGAATACCAATAGGCTTAATCTCTTAGTAGGTGTTGTGCCTTTCTAAACCGTTGCCTGACCCTCCTTAACCCCTACTTTACTCCTTCCTATTGACCTTCCTTTTTGAAGTGCCTTGGCCGCCTTCTCCAGCTAGTCCCCAGTGTCTCCTACATTTACTACTAAAACTAATACTTGCATATGCGGAGACTACTCAATCCGGGTAGAAATTTCTAAACATTACAAAATAGGAGTGACGGAGGCATAAACTCCATAGGTAGGTCTTTGAATAACATTTGGAAGTACGTTTTGTCGTACTACAAAATGTACTACAAAGTGCAGTTTTTGAACCAGGCTATAAAATGTTATATAGTGTAGCATCCCTGGCCTTAACAAAGCAAGATAACCCAAATACATTTGATTTTATACAATTGTTGGACACTTTATTATAGTCACCAGGAGGGCCAATTTTGTATTTGTTTCTATTTGGTGAGGCATATGTGTTTGCTATCCTCAACTTTGAAAAAGTGTGATATTATGAGTTTGTCCAGATTTATTGAATTGACATTGCATGAATTTTATTTATGATTTTTGTTAATTTAATAAATATAGAATAAGCTTTTTTGTTAATCACATAATAAAGCTTAACGTTCACTTGACCCCAATTGTGTTCTCATATAACTGGCTGGATGGCAACTAGAAAAAGATATTCATTCTCAAAGTATACACTTTCCATGTGGGCTGTTAGCCCTGAATAGCACTGGGACGACAAGGCAGTCCCTGCATGCTCCATTAGTGCGGTGTGCAATATACCTAAATTAGATTTTTTTATTGCATGGCATTTCCCTTTAAAGGGTCAGGGACTGCAATTAAAAAAATACAAATTGGCATTCTCGGAATATAAATGCAGAGATGGTGGTCTGACGTCCCTTGCTCCTGCAGTGGACTCCATTCATATATTCTCAACCTTTTTGGAATGAATAGCAAACAGAATCTTGCTTCATTAATATGAATGTGGCAGGATTCTACAAATTCTACAGAATGGTCATGTTGGCACTATGGCACTGCAACTGGTTAGTCACAGCACAAAAATATTCATTAGGTACAAACAAGTCGCTGTGCAAAAGGTGTGACTGATTTGGTAGGAAAGGCAGGTTTCAATGACCAATCCTAGGGTTACCCCCGTGGTTGGCCGAGGTTAAAGTAACAGACTAAGGGCCTTATTGCGAGTACCATGGGACCGCCATACTCGCTGTAGCGGTCCAACCACTGCCACCCCTGCGGGTCTGCCTTCTGTATTTGGAGTGTGGTGGGTGGACCGCCATGAGACCGCTGGTTCAATGGGATAAAGGATCCCACTGTGCTGGCCGTCTGCAACCATACTCAGTATACCGGTGCTACCAATGCTAGCACCGCTAAGCATGTTATGACCTACATATCCAACGCCTTTTTCGTTTTGGTGAGCCCACCATGGAAAGGGTGGCAGACATGCAGGAAAGGGGGCCCTAGCAAGGCCGCTGGCTGGATCTGGGCTTGGGGTGGCTTGCAGGGTGCACATGTAGTGCCCCCTGGAATTGCACCCCCATTCCTGCACTGTGTGGCATGCATGACATGGTACATGACACACCGTGCAGGATTGTGCTGCAGGTGCTTACACAGCGCAGGTCTTCTGCCTCCTGTTGGCGTGGCAGGCCAACAGGAGGACCACCAAACTTGTAATAAGGCACTAAATGTGAGTAAAGTAAATTAAAAAAAGGAATGTAATTCCCAAAATAATTTAGTAAAAATGAATAAAATGTTTTATTTCAAATTAAACAATAATGAGAAAGATAGTAAGAGAAATGATTTTTTTGAAGAAAAATAAAAAATCATCCAATTAAAACAATGGAGAATGCAAAAGTTAATATTAATTTATTGAGTGCTGATGATTAAGTCATATGCACCTTTTCAGGCCAAACATGATGGAGCACAGATCAGGTAAAGCCTAGTTTGCCCCAGTCAACAGTGCAATCTTCAAATGAAGTCTCAAATATCGAAGTCACATTCCTCCTGCAGGGAAATATACCTTGAAGTTCATGTTCCACCTGAGCCTTAGAGTTACATGGCAAAACGTCTGAGAGGGTCAAATGTGAAATCTTCAGCTGCTGAAAGTACTTCACTTCAGGGGTCACTTTGCCTCTTTCTAAGACTCTTGTATTGTATGTTGAGGTGTTTATTCATCTCAAAATCATTCACTGGCACAAGGCTTGATTCTGAGAATGACACTAGTTGCACAAAGCCGGATTTGTTTTTCCTGCTGTCAAACAGTGGCATTGAACATTACTCAAAAAACCTCAGAGTGACTGCATGAAGTATGTATTTGTCCTTTAGCTCCACCCGAGCCTCAGGAACCGGCTTTTATGACCCTTGACAAACAACCACAATCCCTTGGGCGCAAGATAAGGTTGGCCAAATGTTCTCAGTCGTTCCTCAGGCAAGAAGGGTTACTCTGCCATTCTTATTCTTCTCCACGTCAAGTATTGTTCTTATTTCCAGGTGTTGAGATCCCCCATTTATAGGGGGTATCTCATTATTGGTTGGTAGTGTCCTTGCTTCTCACCCCACGTAGGGGCTGATTACGATGTTGAGCGGCCAGACTGCCTTCCGCTATCGTGGTGGTCAGAAGACCGTCCGACAAGCAGGCAGTGGTCCAACAGCCATATTACGATGGGACCTCCGGATTGGCAGTCACAAAGGGCTCCCTTTCACTGCGGCTTGTGATGCGACCCTGGAAAACAGCTGCAGCACAAGTCACAGTGAAACGGAGCATGTCCATGGACTGTGTGCCATGCACATGTGGTGCATGGAGGCCAAAGGGGGCACTACATGTGCCCAAGGATGACTTTGGAGTGGTCCACAAGGGACAGGGCCCTGCTTTGGGCCCGAAATATCCCTTTCCGACAGGCTGTCGGAAAGGGAAATCCAAATCCCGACAAAGGTGCCTGGCTCAGCACCACCGCTATTAAGGGCTGCGACTCCGAGTGCCACCCCATCAGGACCCTAGATCCTGGCGGAGGTGACGGTGTGGACTCTGACCATGTATGGTTCTACCACCAGCATCTTAATGCAGCCTGTCGGTCCAACCAACATTGTGATCAGGCCCTAAGTTCCCACAGTGGGCCCTTCACAAGTTGTAAACCTCTCTTATGGGCAAAATTAACCAAGAAAGGCTAACTTGATACACATCTAGTCAAAATGAGCCTACCCTGGTACCCCCAGGGTGAGTTCAGTTTGTGAGTCTATGAGGAATGCTGCTTCAAAGGCTTCCAAGCACCCAGCACACTGTGCCATGGTATGGATCTTCCATAGGTTCTTGCAGGTCCGTTGTATGAAACGGTTACCTCATTTTTCTCCTCTCCTCACATTCCTCAGGTAAGCAAAGGAAGATGTCCTGTAATCATAGGTCTCTTATCCTGCTGATGGTTACCTCTCAGCGAGGTTGTGGGATCACAGGGATTCTCATTTGCCCGGGCAGGGAACTTAATAACTGTATTACAACTGTTGCCATGGACATATGCTGAAATAAATATAATTACATACACTACAAGAGGTGGATGGTTAACAAGGCCAACTTATAGGCTTCCTGGTTCTGGTAGAGCTAAACATATTTTCTAAAATACTAATTGTGGCATTTGTACTAAGAGTCCAAGTTTGCCAATTAATGAGACTTTCTCAATGTTTTCAGTCTCGTAGATATTTGTTCAGTATATCATTAACCTTAGGTTCTTCACTGTCTATGTACACTTCTGGATATATGTTCACATATTTAGTAGCATTGCATCGTCTGTGCTATTGTTTCACTGTATATATTGCATCAAGTTTGAAACTAAGAAGAGTGGTGTTGATTTATTTAATTCTCCTTCACGGAGATGACAAACTGACATATGTGGTTGATCCAAAAACCTGACACAGTAATACAGCAGGTAATCATTTGAATGAGTCCCACAGGACATTTGTTTGTTTATAAATGATTACACTCGTCTCTATCTGTAAATAGGGTTGTTCTTGCTTTGTGTGCATGGCCACGCTATATATTTCACAGGTCAGATTAAACCATCTGATATTATTACTGTCTACACAAACATTAAATAAGTCTCTTGTAGAAGTAAGAAATGCTGATTATCTCAACATTTAACAATAAAATGGGTGTTGCGTGTTGGAAAAACCACAAAACATATAGTATACAAGTATAGTAAGTATGCAATTGAAATTCACTGTAAAGCAACTATATCATGACATACAGGATAGAAATGCAATTAAATAAGTAATATAAAGTGAATGGGCAGGCAAACTAATTCAACAAAGTACAGGTGTCAACTGCATCACTTGCTGTACCTGTTAGGCATGCAAACCAGGCAGATGTTACATATTTAGAGAGCATGTCACTTTTACAGACATGGATGCCCATATTTTTAAGATGGATAAGTACGACATGTAGGTAGTTTATTGATTGATTAATTAAAATCTTTACAAAGAATGAATGCTCAATTATGTATGTTTAAGTTACATTACTTTGTTAAAAATTCGTTATTTGTAAATAACAGTAAATCTTAAAAATGTATACAAAAACATTTTAAAAACTGTTTTAAATAAAACAAGTTCGTATGTATAAAAGTTAGTGATGAATGTAGTCATTTTTAAAAACAATGTTATGTTGTTCTAATTTTTTCAGTGAATTTTGCGAAAGCAGAATTAATGGGTAGATCATCTAGACAGAGACATCGAATCAGTGCTTGGCTACAAGTTCTGATCGCTCTTTCATTGAATAACCTTTTTAGCAAACTTAGTCTTTCGTTTTTTAGTTCTGGACAGACGCACAGGAGATGTAAAATATTTTCCTCACCAATTTTGCACAACCGACACGGCATGTTATTTTTGAGTTTTTTCCAAGGTAGTGCATGTGATTCTCCTGGTCATATTCCAAATCGTGCGTTAATAAAGATATTTTTGCTTCTCCACGACCATGCCGTGTCCAGATACTGCTGAGACCTCTTTTTTTTGTAGCCGTTTATTATGGACCAGGCGTGTTTTCTTTTAATAAGGGTCTCTTTGTCGGTTATCATAAGTACGACATTCATTCTTGTATAACCGCATAAGTTCTTCATATTGCCAATATGAAGGAATAGGAGCAGCCTGTATTATCACACTGACCAATTGATGTAAGTTGGAGGCCCGGATAAATGTAGTGGGATTTTGTTGACAATACATTACTTTTACTCAAATAAAGTAGTCTGATCCCATTTCATTGGTGTAAATAAATTAATTGTGGGCAGTCGTTGATGAAGTCTGATCAATGTTCCCATTGTACGAACTTAAACATTTTTAAAAAGCATCTTCAGGATTCTTGGTTTCTGGTTTCGATTTGTGTGTTTTTTACCACTTTGCATCATGATGTGCTAATAGTGACTATTTCACTTTAACGCTGCTGCATCTATCAAGTCAACCTGTTGGAGATACTCTCAAGCCTAGTGATTATTTTAACATCAGTAATTTGTCTAACTGTTTTCTGGCACTGACTAGTTTTGTTCTTTTTTTTGTTTTACTTTTAGTGTACTAAGTAACAAGGACCTTGATATTTTACCTCCACAATCATACCATGGTTGGGTATGTATTGGCAGTTTAGCATTCAGGTGAAATACCTTTGCTACATATGGTACAAATTGTTCTATTATATAAAGACTGCTATTCAAATCTTTAGGTTATAGTAGAAGAATATTTCTAGGTTAGTAATAATTGAGTGACACAAGCATGGTAGAACCTTCAATAGATCAATGGATTCACATTTCAACCACATTTGATTGTAGTTGACATGATACTATGTGTGCTCATTCAATCATTTTCACATGCTATTAAAGTATTGCGCATTGTAGGAAGCTGGCTCTGTGTCTACTATCCTAAAGTAAGGTACAGTGTGCACAGAGTCCAGTGGATTCCCATAACTACAGCAGAGGCTAAAATAGATAATCACTAACAGCTCTCTTTGTGAAAGTGTGGTTGAGCAGCTTATTAGGAGGGTTTGTTAAGCATTTATTGTATTCACTCAATCAAAGACTAATTACACACATTCAGAGACAGAATCCAGACCAATTAGGTAAGTATAAAAAATGCATACTTATGTATTATTTCTTGAACCAAGCAGGACTAGGTACAGGTAAGTAGAGGTATACAACGTTTACAACGCAACTTTTACAATGCACTACCATTACAACAAAACATTTACAACGCAACATCCATTACAACGCATACATTTACAACGCAGTCATTACAATGCATGACACTACAACGCACACCACTACAACGCATACCATTACAACGCAGTCATTACAACGCATACCATTACAACGCAAAACTTACCATCCAACACTTACCCTACTGTTGCACCCCCTGGAGTTAGAATAGTCATTTTAACCCCTACACTATCCAAAACTTTCCCTACTGTTGCACCCCCTGGAGTTAGAATAGTAATTTTAACCCCTACACTATCCAACACTTACCTTATATGCTATGTAATGTAATGCGTTGTAATGTAATGCGTTGTAAATGTAGTATGCGTTGTAGTGGAATGCGTTGTAAAGGTATGTTTTAAGAATTTGTTGTAATGGTATGCGTTGTAAAGGTGTGCGTTGTAATGGATGTTGCGGTGTAAAATATGCATTGTAAAGGTATGCGTTGTAAAAGTGTGCGTTGTAACGTCATACATCCGTAAGTAGAATATAATTTCCAATGCAAAACTTTACAAGGAAATGAATTGTGGATGAAATTGCAAACTTTTCTTTTGGAATACTTTTAGATTACTTTTGGATTACATCGACTACTTGGGGTGATATGCTTAGATATCACACAGTGGATCCTACAATACAAAGGTAAGTAAGACACTTTGGGGTTTAAAGCGCAGTTACTTTTCTTTCATCCAAGAGTTCAGCTCGACCGAGAACATTATTAGGAACAGAAAATCACAACATTGGTTCCTTTGGCAAAAAGAGTGTTAATGGTTTACAGATTAGTACTCAACTTGTAAGTATGGTTTTTGGGGGTTAGGACCAAGGCTCCCCAAGGTCCAGTTAGGCACTCAAATTGCATTTCCAGCAGCACTGGGGCAGAGTGCTGAGGCCCAATATTAACCAATCGGGCTAGGGGGCACTTTGGCTGGGGGATGCTCAGAGGCAGGCCACTCGGTCCTGGGAGACAAGCTCCTAGGGTTAAGGTTGCTGGTTTTGGATTTTGGCTGCAGGCTTGGTCCAGGAAGTCTTCTGCAAGGAACCAACGGCAGGCTGGTAAGTTGGAGGGCTCAGGGATGTAGGTTCCCCTCAGTTCCTCTTCTCCAGGGTGCAGAGCCGGATGCATGGGTGCCTTTTGAGGTATTATTTCACCTTCCTGGGGTGTTAGACCCGGGATCCCTGGTTGGCTGAAGGAGGTACCTTAGGCCAAATAATGACCTGCGATTCCACATCAGGGAAAGGAAGGACACCTTCTCTGATAGCCCCCGCTCATCCCATTGGTAGCTTGGCACGAGAAGCCAGGCTTATATTCAAGATAAATGTGTCAAGTATTTGCAACCATGCACACATCAACCCAAAGATGACAGCACAAATGGACTCCACACTAGTTTCATAAAAACGATTATACATTTATATAAAAAGATATACGACAAGACCACAAGATATAAATCCAACAAATGCATATTTGTAATATTCCTCCTGGCCGGTTGTTAAGTCAGCCAGCCTTTGTAAGTACTGGCGATATTAATGAGCACTTCTAAACGTTCCACTGCAGTCCTAATACAATGCAATGCAGTTCGCAATGCTAGAATCAGGCACTTTGCAATGTAACAATAATGCAACTCGTAATGCTAGAATCAGGCACTTTTCAATGTAAAAATAATGCAATGTGTAACGCAACAATCAGGTTGTTCGTTATGCAGAAATAATGCAATGCATAATACACTAATCAGGAAGTTCGGCTATGCAGGAATAATGCAATGCCTATTACACTAATTAGGTAGTTCGTTATGCATGAATAATGCAATGCGTAATACGATAATCAGGCAGTTCGTTATGCAGAAACAATGCAATGCGTAATACGACAATCAAGGAGTTCATTATGCAGAAATAATGCAATGTGTAATACGACAATCAGGTAGTTCGTTATGCAGAAATAATGCAATGCTTAATGCACACCAGCACCGATCACGGTGCCTCAGGTGGTCTCTCCGCCACTTGTACTACCTCTCCGTCAGCCTCTGTCAACAGTTGGCCTCAGATGGGTATGATGTGAACAAAAAGTGCAGCTCCGCACTCCGGCCCTGGTTTGCCACACCTTTGGCAAGTACGGGCCGTGATACGAGCCAAAGCAGAGGCTCGCACTGCAGGAATGGGAGAGGCAGAGAGCGTTTCCCTCCAAGCCCACACCCTGCCCCAGGCGTCCACATGTTCACATGGGGCCGTGAGCTTGCTCTCCTCTCCTCTTCCTGCGACTCCAGCCTACGATGCAATCTTTGTGTATTCCGGGCAGTGGGACTCGGGCCCTCCCTCGACGAGGTTGGCTTGAGGTCCCGCTCTGACAAAGGCGGGCTCAGGTCGGCAGCTCAGCTCCTCCAGGGATGCCGGTCCGGGCCCCAGACTCTACGAAGATCTCAGGCTGCCACAGGGCACTCGCACACAGCGTCACTGAAACTCCCTTGAGCTTCGGGTGCACGATCACAGGGCACTTCTCACAAAGGTCTTAGGCTGCACGAAGCACATGCACACAGCGTCACTGAGATGCACTTGAACTACAGGTGCATGATAACAACACAATCCTCACGAAGGTCTCAGGCTGCACAAAGCACACACACACGGAGTCGCTTAGACTTACTTGGACTCTGGTGTGCACAATAACAAGGCAATCCTCACGAAGGTCTCAGGCTGCACAAAGCACACGCACACAGCGTCGCTGAGACTCCCTTGGACTCCGGTGCACACGATCGCAGAACAATCCTCACAAAGGGCTCAGACTGCAAAAAGCACATGCACACAGCGTTGCTGACTCGCTTGGACTCAAGGGCCCACAATCATAGGGCACTTCTTATGAGGGTCTCAGGTTGCAAAAAGCACACGCACACAGCGTATCTGAGACTCTCCTGGAAATTTTTGTGTTCCTGAGTTTCCGCAACAGTCAGCCAGCTCACCTCGGGCCATTGGGGATACGTTACTTCCGGACACAGCACAAAGCAAAGTCCTTTTAGGCAGGGGGACACAGCACACAGCAAAGTCCTTTAAACCTCTCCTTGGTTAAAGCAGCAAATTGCAGGCCAGCCCCAGAACACAGAGCAAGGGTCAGTCCTTTCCTTCAGTCTCTTCAGCTGTTTCTTCCTTGGCAAAGATTCCTCTTGACCACGAAGTAGCTTCAGTCTTGTTCACTCTTGATCAAACCATCTCTCATAGTTATACCTCCTAAATGTCTTTGAAGTATTTATGTTCAGGGGGCACTGACCCCTGTTCAAACCAGTTCTGGGTGCCTCCCTGCCGGTGACACCTTCTTCCTGTGATTAGTCGGGGTCTGGATTCTCAATCACTCAGCAGGAGATGTGATCCTTGTTTTATGGCAGCAACCCAGGCCTCTTCACCTCTAGGGCTACTCCTACCCCCTACACTCCAGATGTAGGTCAGCCTGTTGCTGTCTCACCTCCTCCCCTGTGTCAAGACATTCCCCAGATCCTATCACTTTCAAATCCAGACAGTCAATCCACAACCAGGCAGAGACACACAGAAATGTTAGAGCACAAAACTCCAGCCACTTCTAAAAGAGTGGCTTCTAAACACACAATAGAAAAGCAACCTTCATAAAAAGATGTGGATTATTACATTGTGAGTTTTAGGTGCACTAAACCTCACCACTCCATCTTGAGACTTTGGGAAGATAGGCTGAAAAACATATTACACAGCCTCCCCATTCTATCCAATGGGCAAGATGGCATTTCCACAGTGAACAACGAAATGGAGATTATTTCACTGTCAGGACATGGTACGCACTTAAGCACATGTCCTAACTTTCAAATGCACTGCACCCTGCCCAGGTGTTACGGTGAACCTACCATAGGGGTGTCTAAGGTGGCATAGAAAGGGATGGGTAAGGTCTGGCAAGTGGGTGTACTTACCGGAACAACATGGCAGTTTAACCAACTACGCGCAGGCACTGCAGTGGCAGGCCTGAGTTCCCTCTTTAAGGCTACTTGTGTGGGTGGCACAATTAGTGCTGCAGGTCCACTAGTAGCATTTGCATTACCAGCCCTGGCACACATAGTGCACTTTACTAGGGACTTTACTAGTAAGGCAAACATACAATCATGGACAACCAAGTACCATTACACTTTACACATGGAGCACTTGCACTTTGACACTGATTAGCAGTGGCAAAGTGTCCAAAGCATCTGAGTTGGCAACACCATGTCAGAAAAAAGGTCTAGGGGAATGCAAAAAGATTAAGAAACTTTAGCCAAAAAGGGTCATGTCCAACATGGGGCATTTGCGGTTGGGGGAGCCTCCTTGCGGAGGCTGCAGGTGATGTCCTGGAGTGGTCAACACACGGTGGACTCGGATTCTGGAGTACTGGGGGACCTCTGTGGGACCAGTGGGACACTTGAACTCGGGCTGTATGCGATGGGTGCTGTGGTGGTCCCAGGCGTCGTGTCTGTTTGTCCTCAGCAGGCTCAGAGTCTGTCTTTGGAGTTTTCTTCTGAACAGGGCTGTTCGCAGGAGGTCACCGGCTGCAGGACAAGTTGACTTTTGGCGCAAGATCTCTGGAAACCCCAGATGGGCCGGTATGGCTGGGTCCAAGTCAGTTCTTCTCTACAGTCTCCTCTGCTGTTCAGGATCTCCTAAATACTAAACTTAGGGGCGTTTACAGGGGCATGCAGTTCAGGACCCATAGGTTCCTTCCTTAGGGTGAGTACACCCCCTATTATGCCACCTTCTGGAGGGATGGGGGCATGAACCTCTCTCTAAATGGCTGGATCCCCTCATCGTCAGGATTGAGGGGACTGAGATGTGTGCTTCGCCTTCCTCACGTGAGGGGTGGTTAAAGGTTATCACACCTATCCTCCTAACTTGATTTTCCCAATGGTTCTCTATCCCAGGGTCACAACCAGTGGGAGCCAGTTGCCACAGTGAGCAAAAGGCCTGGACAGCTTACAAAGGAGGCAGTCATTTGAAGCTTCATCTCTTGGACCCAGCCCATCGTGGGGGATGAGGCATGACACCTCAGCCCGGATGGGCTTGGTTTCTGGACCCAGAGAGCGGAGGCCCTCTTCCCAGGGGTCCCGAAACCTGTCTGGTTGTGGCAAACGGTGACGGTAGGTATGAGAGGTACCCCTTAACAAGAGTCAAGGGAATTGGGGTTAGCTAACCAGTAAAACAGGATGTTCCCTTGGGTGTGGATAGATGAAGTGAGCCAAAGGGTCAAGAGAAAATAATTACAAATTACAAATTAAGTCAAGAATTCTTACAATTTATTGAGAATACATAAAGTTTTTTTTTAAAACGAAGAGTGGACCAGAAGGATCCCACTCCACACAACTAAAACCATAAAAAAGTTTTTACATTCAATATTGGCCAGCAAGATTGAAACACAAAAGACAGAAAGGACTGTAAGACATAGAATAATGCAATACTGATTGTATATTCGGACCCGTTTGTAAACACCTAAGCTATGTACACCATAATTTTGTCTATCAGCAAAAGATGTCGAGATCATGAATTATACTTGGTGTAGCGTCGACGCGTTTCGGTGGTATTTCAAAGTTCTATCCACCTTTATCAAGACAATGTTTTGATTTCTGTCAGGGTTCAGGGGTCGATATAATTGCCCTAGAAAAATAAACATACAATAAATTCCGATGCATATCAAGTAATTTATGATCATTATTTTTAACGGTGTTATCTCTTTAGCCTGTAAAACATACAACATGGCAATACATTTATATAAACCCACTCTAAAATATCTTGGTGGTATTGTAACTGATGTTTTTTTCAATACATCATACACGTAGGTATACCGTCACTGTTGAACAGATTATGGTTCTTCTTACAAATTTATACCAAGGGAATTAACAGTTATAATACATGTCTTTATGCAGGATCAATTATTTACCCTCCTTTCACAGAGATAGAAAATTCAGTTCGTTAACCATTTATTAGTTTCTTTATATCACTCTCTTTGAGGAAAACCTGTTCTTATTTGAGTGGAAATTAACAAATACTGTGCATCATCCAAAAGGATGAAAAGCTGAAAGGCTTTTGAAATATACAAAGTTGATACCATGTCTTACCATCTGTAAATTATTTCCTGCCTCTTTTTTGAAGATAAACTATTATCTTAAGGGTATAGGTTACCAGATTTTATCAGGGAGAAAGATAATGCTTTTAAGAAATGCGACTGTTTTTTTATAGTGGATATCCATATGAGACCGTATACCAGATTAAGAAAGCCGGACAATTTAGTCTATTTTAAAGTGTTTATATAAAGTGAAAGATAAGTTTACCTGGAAGTCCGTGTTAGGAAGATATTTTCAGATTCTATGTTATTCGGTATTTGTGTAGAAACTGTTAAAACCGCAAAACAAGTTGAAGCTGCCTATAGAGTGCTCCTGTGGATCGAAAAAGGATATAGGATAATCATAAGGGGGGGAGAACTGTGCTCTAACGCTTTTTTAATTAAGAAGATGTAATATCCCAGGCGGTTAGCTAGGCATGATTCGTGACAACTGGACCTACCTGCTAATATAAGCTTTTGCGCATGAAGTATGGGCTATCCAGAATTGTTATGCTCCATGTTGTTTTACTTCTTTTCTTTCTAATTTTAAAACCCAGAGGCGCCGAAGTCTTGTCCTAGCAGTGTCAGCGTTAGTTTCGCTAAACAGTAGATGAAAGAAAAAGGGGAGATGCAGATATGGCAGATAAGGGCATTGCTTTTAACCTCATGGTGTTACATACTGCCCAAGTGTTGACTTGGCTTACCTATTTATCTGCAAAGGACTGCTCGCTTCTCTGTTTATATATAGCCTTAAGGTAGCAGAACCAGAGGCATACACTTCATGTCCTCCTGTTTAGTGATTCTTTTCCTAGTAAAAAAGTAAGAGGAGAGCTCAGCGGTTGGATCTAACTTTGTCTTATTTGATAAAGTATCCCTCTGGATTCCTATTTGTCTAGTAGCGCTTACCTGGTGTATCACGTAGGACTGCCTGCTTCTCTGGTTCCACGAGAAATGCCAGAGAGAAAGAAGCGGCGTGTTTAAATACTAAGCTCGCATGTGGTTGGTCAAAAATTAAACCAATCAGGTCCATTCTATTGGGAGCCACGAAATTTGCATATCCGGGCTTACCTTGCTTTGTCCTGATTGGCTAGTTCTGTGTTGGTGTAATCCAATGGGTTAGCGGCATCGCTCTATCTGTATCTAGATCTCAAGGGAAGTAAACGTGGCTTTGTATTATCGGCAATGGTGCTGAATGGCAATGTATAATTCACAAAAGAGGAATGTTTGGGTCAACGTCGCCACGTTATTATTTGTAGAAATTTTTTCAAATCCTCAAGTGTTATTAAAATTCAAGAGGATGTTAAGCGAGGGATTAACATAGTTCCAGTATGCCAATATGGGCAAGAGAAATGACTGTTAACTAAATCTATCGTAAGGGGACTGCCCGATGGTGATGTCTTTTTGGTGATATTTAACTATTCTGCGACTGGTGTCTAGTTTTTTTAAATTAAAGAATGCGTTGAAGTTCTCGTGCCAATCTGGAGGATCAGCTGAACCTTAAACTGCCAGTGTTGGGATGATATATTGGTTATATGTGTTAAGGAAGAAGTGGCTGTTGTTATTGTATGACTCATAAGGGGTTAGTTGTTATCATCTGGGTTGCTGAGGTCTATATTGCAATAATGGACTGTGGCCTGTAGGGCTAAATGCATTTCGTCCAGTCCTCCCTAGTGTTTAGACCTTTGAGAATGGTATTGAGAAAACAAAAGTACCATTGTTCTCTGGTTTTTCTCAATTTCTCGGTGTTTCTCGGTGTCACCTCCACATCTGGTGGTTCTTACCTTCTCCAAAATGAACTAACGTAGATCGTCACAAGTGTGGTTCTCCTGTTTGAAGTGTTCTGTTAGGGGGGCATTGCATTTGTTTGTGCGTATGGCTGATTTATGTTCGAGAACTCTTAGTCTTAGTTCCCTACTGGTTTCCCCCACGTAACCTAAGTTACAGGGGCAGATCAGAAGGTAAATAATGTTTTGGCTTCTGCAATTATTGAATGTTTTTGAAGTCAAAATGTTACCATTGAATTTCAAACTAGTGCCTGTAATGCAGTGTGAACAGACCGAACAGGTACCACATTTGTGGTTACCTGAAGCTGTTGAGCCTGTCAGGGTTCGTTGGATTTCCATAGGTGGCTTGTATGTGTGAACCAAGCTGTTGCGTAGGTTTTTATTTCTACGAAATGAAAACAGTGGTTTATTGAGTTTGGTGTCATTGTTATAGTTAAGAATACACCAATTCCTGTTCACGATGTTTTTGATTTGATTGCTTAGGTGGGAGAACTGCGTTACAAACACTATTTTGTCCAGGTTCTGTTTGTTACGGAGTTTGTTTTGGTCGAGCAGACTCTCTCGGTCATAGAATCTTGCCCGCTTCAGAGAATTTTTGATTAATTTGTGGGGGTAGCCTCTCTCCTTGAGTTTTCTTGTCATATTCTCAGAGTGTCTGTAGAAGTCGTCTAAGTTAGAGCAATTTCGTCTCAGTCTTAGGAATTCACCAAAGGGCACATTGTCCCTTTGTGCTTTGGGGTGGTTACTGGAATAGTGCAGGAGTGTATTTTTATCCGTTGGTTTGGTGAAAAAAAACCCTCCTCTTCTTTGATAACTATGTCTAGAAATTCTACCCTGGAGTTACTATGATGTCCCGTGAATCTAAGGTTGGGATCACCCAGGTTGAGCCATTCTAAAAAACTGGCTAGGTCCTCGCTGGCACCGCTACATAAACGATATCATCTTCATCTTTATTTGGAGCGGTGCCAGCGAGGACCTAGCCAGTTTTTTAGAATGGCTCAACCTGGGTGATCCCAACCTTAGATTCACGGGACATCATAGTAACTCCAGGGTAGAATTTCTAGACATAGTTATCAAAGAAGAGGAGGGTTTTTTGAAAGTTGAACTTTTCACCAAACCAACGGATAAAAATACACTCCTGCACTATTCCAGTAACCACCCCAAAGCACAAAGGGACAATGTGCCCTTTGGTGAATTCCTAAGACTAAGACGAAATTGCTCTAACTTAGACGACTTCTACAGACACTCTGAGAATATGACAAGAAAACTCAAGGAGAGAGGCTACCCCCACAAATTAATCAAAAATTCTCTGAAGCGGGCAAGATTCTATGACCGAGAGAGTCTGCTCGACCAAAACAAACTCCGTAACAAACAGAACCTGGACAAAATAGTGTTTGTAACGCAGTTCTCACACCTAAGCAATCAAATCAAAAACATCGTGAACAGGAATTGGTGTATTCTTAACCATAACAATGACACCAAACTCAATAAACCACTGTTTTCATTTCGTAGAAATAAAACCCTACGCAACAGCTTGGTTCACACATACAAGCCACCTATGGAAATCCAACGAACCCTGACAGGCTCAACAGCTTCAGGTAACCACAAATGTGGTACCTGTTCGGTCTGTTCACACTGCATTACAGGCACTAGTTTGAAATTCAATGGTAAAATTTTGACTTCAAAAACATTCAATAATTGCAGAAGCCAAAACATTATTTACCATCTGATCTGCCCCTGTAACTTAGGTTATGTGGGGGAAACCAGTAGGGAACTAAGACTAAGAGTTCTCGAACATAAATCAGCCATACGCACAAACAAATGCAATGCCCCCCTAACAGAACACTTCAAACAGGAGAACCACACTTGTGACGATCTACGTTGGTTCATTTTAGAGAAGGTAAGAACCACCAGACGTGGAGGTGACACCGAGAAATTGAGAAAAAACAGAGAACAATGGTACTTTTGTTTTCTCAATACCATTCTCAAAGGTCTAAACACTAGGGAGGACTGGACGAAATGCATTTATCCCTACTGGCCACAGTCCATTATTGCAATATAGACCTCAGCAACCCAGATGATAACAACAAACCCCTTATGAGTCATACAATAACAACAGACACTTCTTCCTTAACACATATAACCAATATATCATCCCAACACTGGCAGTTTAAGGTTCAGCTGATCCTCCAGATTGGCACGAGAACTTCGACGCATTCTTTCATTTAAAAAAACTAGACACCAGTCGCAGAATAGTTAAATATCACCAAAAAGACATCACCATCGGGTAGTCCCCTTACGATAGATTTAGTTAACAGTCATTTCTCTTGCCCATATTGGCATACTGGGACTATGTTAATCCCTCGCTTAACATCCTCTTGAATTTTAATAACACTTGAGGATTTGAAAAAATGTCTACAAATAATAACATGGCAACGTTGACCCAAACATTCCTCTTTTGTGAATTATACATTGCCATTCAGCACCATTGCCGATAATACAAAGCCACGTTTACTTCCCTTGAGTTCTAGATACAGATAGAGCGATGCCGCTAACCCATTGGATTACACCAACACAGAACTAGCCAATCAGGACAAAGCAAGGTAAGCCCGGATATGCAAATTTCGTGGCTCCCAATAGAATGGACCTGATTGGTTTAATTTTTGACCAACCACATGCGAGCTTAGTATTTAAACACGTCGCTTCTTTCTCTCTGGCATTTCTCGTGGAACCAGAGAAGCAGGCAGTCCTACGTGATACACCAGGTAAGCGCTACTAGACAAATAGGAATCCAGAGGGATACTTTATCAAATAAGACAAAGTTAGATCCAACCGCTGAGCTCTCCTCTTACTTTTTTACTAGGAAAAGAATCACTAAACAGGAGGACATGAAGTGTATGCCTCTGGTTCTGCTACCTTAAGGCTATATATAAACAGAGAAGCGAGCAGTCCTTTGCAGATAAATAGGTAAGCCAAGTCAACACTTGGGCAGTATGTAACACCATGCGGTTAAAAGCAATGCCCTTATCTGCCATATCTGCATCTCCCCTTTTTCTTTCATCTACTGTTTAGCGAAACTAACGCTGACACTGCTAGGACAAGACTTCGGCGCCTCTGGGTTTTAAAATTAGAAAGAAAAGAAGTAAAACAACATGGAGCATAACAATTCTGGATAGCCCATACTTCATGCGCAAAAGCTTATATTAGCAGGTAGGTCCAGTTGTCACGAATCATGCCTAGCTAACCGCCTGGGATATTACATCTTCTTAATTAAAAAAGCGTTAGAGCACAGTTCTCCCCCCCTTATGATTATCCTATATCCTTTTTCGATCCACAGGAGCACTCTATAGGCAGCTTCAACTTGTTTTGCGGTTTTAACAGTTTCTACACAAATACCGAATAACATAGAATCTGAAAATATCTTCCTAACACGGACTCCCAGGTAAACTTATCTTTCACTTTATATAAACACTTTAAAATAGACTAACTTGTCCGGCTTTCTTAATCTGGTATACGGTCTCATATGGATATCCACTATATAAAACCAGTCGCATTTCTTAAAAGCATTATCTTTCTCCCTCATAAAATCTGGTAACCTATACCCTTAAGATAATAGTTTATCTTCGAAGAAAGAGGCAGGAAATAATTTACAGATGGTAAGACATGGTATCAACTTTGTATATTTCAAAAGCCTTTCAGCTTTTCATCCTTTTGGATGATGCACAGTATTTGTTAATTTCCACTCAAATAAGAACAGGTTTTCCTCAAAGAGACTGATATAAAGAAACTAATAAATGGTTAACAAACTGAATTTTCTATCTCTGTGAAAGGAGGGTAAATAATTGATCCTGCATAAAGACATGTATTATAACTGTTAATTCCCTTGGTATAAATTTGTAAGAAGAACCATAATCTGTTCAACAGTGACGGTATACCTACGTGTATGATGTATTGAAAAAAACATCAGTTACAATACTACCAAGATATTTTAGAGTGGGTTTATATAAATGTATTGCCATGTTGTATGTTTTACAGGCTAAAGAGATAACACCGTTAAAAATAATGATCATAAATTACTTGATATGCATCGGAATTTATTGTATGTTTATTTTTCTAGGGCAATTATATCGACCCCTGAACCCTGACAGAAATCAAAACATTGTCTTGATAAAGGTGGATAGAACTTTGAAATACCACCGAAACGCGTCGACGCTACACCAAGTATAATTCATGATCTCGACATCTTTTGCTGATAGACAAAATTATGGTGTACATAGCTTAGGTGTTTACAAACGGGTCCGAATATACAATCAGTATTGCATTATTCTATGTCTTACAGTCCTTTCTGTCTTTTGTGTTTCAATCTTGCTGGCCAATATTGAATGTAAAAACTTTTTTATGGTTTTAGTTGTGTGGAGTGGGATCCTTCTGGTCCACTCTTCGTTTTAAAAAAAAACTTTTTGTATTCTCAATAAATTGTAAGAATTCTTGACTTAATTTGTAATTTGTAATTATTTTCTCTTTACCCTTTGGCTCACTTCATCTATCCACACCCAAGGGAACATCCTGTTTTACTGTGGCAAATGGTGGACAGCCATCCAGGAACCACACCAGGACTGGTTGTTTTTCAGGGGGATCTATAAGATGCCCTATGAGTGCATTTTAAATTATATAGCACAATGGCATCAGTGTGTGTTTAATGTGCTGAGACGTTTGTGCCGAACTTCCCAGGTTTCAGTAATGTCATTATAGAGCTGTGGAGTTCATACTAACCAACTCCCAGACCATATACTAATTATTGCTTTACTGCACTTACAATGTCTAAGAATTGACTTAGACACTGTAGGGGTATGGTGCTCATGCAATTGTACGCTCACCTGTGGACTAGTGCACCCTGCTATAGGGGTGACTTACCTAAGCCCCAGGCAGTGGATTGCAGGTGTGATACACAGGGATGTGTGCTACTTCGACTCTTCACTTTTCTCTGCACCAAAACACGCAGCCTGCAATGGCAGGGAGTGGGTGATAAGGCGCAGGGTCTCTAAGGGTGGCACAATAGGGGCTGAAGCCCTTAAAAGCCTTCCCTGGTGTCAGTGCCCTTGGTACCCATGGTACCTTTTACAAGGGGCTTTTGTGGCAATTATGGGTACAAAGCTACTGTCGTGGGAAAGAACAGAGGCCCTAAGAACTGATTGGCAGGGACCCAGGTCATATCAAGTCAAAGTGCATCAGAAACCTGGCAAAAAGCGTGTGGGGCTACTGGAACAGAAACCTACTTTCCTACACAAGCCCCCCCCACATGCCAGAAAACTCAGCCAAACCTGGCAGTGTCTTCCTAGTCTTCCAGGCAAGGAAGAGTAGAAGAAGTGGTTTGAAAGTTATAAGGCCTACTCCGCTGTGCACCCTACTGTCCAGGTCAGTCCCTGTGGGGCGTTGGCCCACCTCAATAGTATCAGGATCTAATTCCCAATGCTCCTTTCCTAGCTATTTAGTGTCTTCACCCCATCTTTTTAGTTTGGGTTCAGAGGTGTAAGCGTGGGCGTAAAATCCGTTTCGTTCGCGGAATTTGTGGATTTTTGGCAATTTCGCGGTCCGCAAATCCCGCGAATTTGCCCCAAAATCCGTAATTTCTTTTTGCTTGGTCGTGCTTGAAAAATACAATATCGCGCGTGCGGCGTTGACTTACCGTGATTCTGAGTCCGCCGAGTTGTTTTTCTCCCGGTTTGAGTGTGCTGCGCTATTTTGGTTCTTGCTGCGTGATCGCGTAAGAGTTTTTCGACCGCAATTACATCATCGCAGTCCGCCATCTTGCACAGCGAGAGTTTGACAATGCGAGTACGTCATAAGGGCCCGCAAACCCACATCGCGGGAGTAAACAATGCCGAACACGTAGATGCGGCGCGCAGCTGACTTCCGGCGGGAGATTTGAACAGCTCGCTTTCCTGAACTTGCAAAAATTGCAATTCTGCACAAGAAATCCACCGCAGGCAGCATTAACCTTCTGAAAATCATGATTTTGATCAGAATAACTGCTCAGATTCAGATTTGGCTGCACTTTTTTGTGCACGGAGTCCATTTTGGGGGGGTGGGAGGAAGGAAGTGCCCCAGAGTCTCCAACTTCTTGTTCCTGTCCAGCAGGCTCCTCCCAGTGCTTTGTCCATCTCCTGGTCACTTTTCATTTGGATCTGGAGCTGGAAGGATTACTTTTTGTGGCTGCTGCTGGATATTTGTATTTGAGGACTTTTTGGACTTTGGAGTTTTTGGATCACTTTTGGATTTGAGATTTTACAAGTAAGTTGGTGTTGTTTGTTTGGGGCATTGCAGTTGCTGCAACTACAATTTTAAAACTTTTTCACAACTTTAAAAAAAATATATTGTGGGTAGCCACAGTATCCAGTAGGCCCAGGGTTAGTCATGGGTGCATGATACAACTGTTTCTGCGCGTTTTGTTGAACTTAAATCTCATTTATGTCATTGAATTTTAGCCCACTATATGTGGAATTTTATTTTTTTTATTTTGGGGTGCCTGTAAAGCCACACTAGCCAGTAGGCCCAGGGGTAGTGAGTGGTGCATGGACCAAGTCAAGTCAAGTCAAAGATGTACTTTATTCGGTTAAAAAGTTTAAAAGCATCAAAGCAGTACACAAACAATCATGTTGACATATTACAACTGACACAACAAACAGAGTACATTCTGAAAATGAAGAGCACATTACATTTGGCGAACACAAGAACAAAATAGGATAAAAAGTTTGTCACCCTTTAAAAAGCAGAAAATGCTAAAAAATCCATAAATCATCTGATACACGTCACAGCAAATCGATTTCTTAAAAATACTGAGGGCAGCATTCCGAATGGGGTCAAGACAGGCGATTTAGGAGAACGGTAATTTCTTTCTACATCTCAACGCCCCGATGATGTAGCTCGAGACCCCAAAAGATACCACAGGGGTACCCAACATTTGTAAATAGGCAAGGGAAGGCCTGACCTTCTTTAAGTTATAACCTCTTAACAGTGGCAAGATAAATTTTTTACGTGGCAAAACATAAAATTTACAGAAAAAGATCATGTGGAGCACATTTTGCTCAGAGTTATTGTCACATGGACACGGCCCCAATGACCCGCTTTTAGCAAACTCTCTGGGGAAAGATAGCAGCCATGGTAACATATTATGCTTAAACCTTAACAAAACAAACAGATGGAATGGCTTGCTTATGTGGGTTAAGTACGGCTGCATCCCTCTCCCTATACTTAGCATAACAAAATTTCTAACCGAGGGTTTTGCCAATTGATCTTCTTCCCTTTGTAACATTGCCCTATTTAAAAATTGAATTTTGATCGCCCTGATAGCGGTTTTACTTAAGGCACTAGGGTTTGTAAACAAATCAGGACAACCCATTGAATCCAATTGTGTTTTAATATAGCGGATCCAGGGTATCGCCAAGGCCTTATCTAGGGACAAACAATCTTGAATAATTAGTTGGTTTAGATTCGGAGCTTGTTGTGCCCAAATTCTTAACCACCCTAGAATCGGTGCCACCGCAATTTGATCGGAAATGTAACCAGCCCCCGAATCTTCATGTATATTAAAAGTGGCTGCGGATTGCGGGAGCGACAAGACTTTTCTAAAGAAGACATTTTCTACAGTTTGGATCTCACTCACTTCGGTGCAGCCCCAAACCTCGCTCCCATACGACACCATGGGCACACATTTGGCATTGTAGATTTTCATGAGTGCCGGTAGTGGTTTGTAACCTAGCCTTTTCGCGAAGTCCAACAGGGCCCCTGTGGCCCTCGCTAGTGTGTTTTTCTTCAGCGCTCGTTGCCTCACCCATGACCTTCTGTCATCAAATACAATGCCTAGGTATGGGAAGGTGAGAACTTTGGTGAGTGCCTGACCGTTACAGAAGAAAACTGTCTTTTTTGCCTGTCCGCTGCCAAATGACATGGCATGTGACTTTTTAAAATTAGTTTTCAGGTCCAGCGAGTCCATAAAATTGATAAAACAATCTAAAAGTAATTGTAGCCCTCTTGCTGTCCTGGCCACTAACACAGTATCAGCAGCATAAAGTAGAGCGGGGATCTTTTTTTGACCAACTCTCGGGATATCCTTACATGCTGAAATTAAGGCGTCGCCCAGCTTGTTAATGTAAAGTGTGAATAGTAGGGGCGCCAAGATGCATCCTTGTCTTACCCCTCGCTTCACTGGCCAGGCGTCCGTCAGGCTCCCATTCTCATTGTAGCGGACAGCTGCGCTAGTGCTCTCATGGATGTCAGCTAGGAAGGAAATCAGTACGGGATCCAGCCCTATATCAGACAGGGAGGCCCAAAGTTTTTTACGATTTACAAGGTCGAAGGCAGTGGACAGATCCATAAAAGCTAGATGTATGTCCCCCTGCCTTGCGACCGTGTATTTCCCTATCACAAGATGTAAATTGAGGCACTGCCCAACAGTGCCTCTCCCTTTTCTGAAGCGTACTGTAAATCAGAGATGACAGCATTCTCTTCCAACCAGTTTGTCATCCTCTCAATTATGACCTTTCCCAATATTTTTACATCTGAGTCCAAGAGGGTAATCGGCCGGTAACAGGCCGGGTCCTCTCGTGAACCCTTCTTAAATATTGGTACAATAACATTGCCTTGGCCCAGGACACAGGGGGACCTACTTCAGTGGCTGCATTAAAAACGGGAGTTAAAATCTTTGACCAATAATGGGGGTCTGCCTTGTAAAGGTCTGCTGGGACTCCGTCCGGGCCTGGGGCTTTCCCATGGGCAGGCGACTCAATGGCTTCAAAAACTTCTACCTCATTAAAATAAATTTTTCCTGTGTTTTCAGAATTGTCTTGTAACATAAATGATGGATTAAGTATATCTGCATAAAGACCACCGAAGTGCTCCACCCACTTTTCTGTTGGGATAATGCAGTCCTTATTTTTATTTTCTATTTCATTAAACAACGGGCTGTTGATCACTCTCCAAAATTGAGTGCTACTTTTCAGTACACTCACCTTGGAGAGTTCCTCCCAGGCCATATCTTTTAACTCGGTTTTCCTACGTTCAATAGCCTTCTTATAGGCCCTTCTTGCCTCAGCAATCCTCTGAGGATCATTACCTGGCTCTTTTAATGCCTCTAAGAGCACCACATGGGTATCGATACAGGCTTGGTTAAACCAATGTTCCAATTTCTTGGGCCTTAGTATACTTTTCCTGGTCAAATTGTTTGCTACCTGTTCTGTGATACGGTTACGGCATGGACCAAGTCTTTCTGTGGGGTGTCTTGAAGTTAAACATCATTGAGGGCATGGATTTCATTGGATTGTGGTGATTTTTGTGTGTTTATTTACTTTTTGGGGTGTTGTTGGGACCTGGCCATGTGGGTGGGGGCCATTTTGAGGCCTGTCCAGGCAGGGCCTGGCCATCTGGTTGGGGATCAAGGGGCCCTTTTGAAGCGAGGCAGTGTGCTCAGGCCTGCACCCAGTTTGCCTTGCTTTCATCCATTATGCCCAGGGGTAGTGAGTGGTGCATTGACCAAGGCTTTGTGTGGGGCCTCTTGTATTTAAACATCATTGAGGGCATGGATGGCATTGGATTTTGTTGATTTCTGTGTGTTTTTCGACTTTGTGGGGTGTTGTTGGGGCCTGGCCATGTGGGTGGGGGCCATTTTGAGGCCTGGTCCAGGCAGGGCCTGGCCATGTGGTAGGGGGACAAGGGGCCATTTTGAATCCAGGCAGTGTGCTCTGAGCCATTGGCCTGCACCCAGCCTGCCCTGCTTTACCCATTATGCCTAGGGGTAGTGAGTGGTGCATGGACCAAGGCTTTGTGTTGGGCCTCTTGAATTTAAACATCATTGAGGGAATGGATGGCATTGAATTGTGTTGATTTTTCTGTGTTTTTTGACTTTGTGCGGTGGTGTTGGGGCCTGGCCATGTGGGTGGGGGCAATTTTGAGTCCTGGTCCAGGCAGGGCCTGGCCATGTGGCTGGGGGACAATGGGCCATTTTGTAGCCAGACAGTGTGCTCTGAGCCATAGGCCTGCACCCAGCCTGCCCTGCTTTCACCCATTATGCCCAGGGGTAGTGAGTGGTGCATGGACCAAGGCTTTGTGTGGAGCCTCTTGAATTTCAACATCATTGAGAGCATGGATGCCATTGGATTGTGTTGTTTTTTCTGTGTTTTTCGACTTTGTGGGGTGTTGTTGGGGCCTGGCCATGTGGGTGGGGGCCATTTTGAAGCCTGGTCTAGGCAGGGACTGGCCATGTGGCTGGGGGACAAGGGGCCATTTTGAAGCCAGGCAGTTTGCTCTGAGCCATAGGCCTGCACCCAGCCTGCCCTGCTTTCACCCATCATGCCCAGGGGTAGTGAGTGGTGCATGGACCAAGACTTTGTGTGGGGCCTCTTGAATTTAAACATCATTGAGGGCATGGATGGCATTGGATTGTGGTGATTTTTGTATGTTTTTCTACTTTTTGGGGTGTTTAACTGATGTTCCTCTGGCTTCCTTTGCTTTTAGGTGCACAAGAGAACCACCAGTGCCAGGAAGAAGTACTGCAGCGGTGTGTGCAGCACAACGTCACGTGACGTCACGTGTGGCCACAGACAAGACAACTCTGCAACTCGTGCAACTGCGGCCTGCAGTTCTGACATCTGAAGAAGATGGGCCCAAAGAAAGGTGGCCGTAGCGCCTCAGCGAAAAAGAGTTGCCACTGCCAGTAAGAAGGAGCAGAAGAAGCAAGTGGCACCACCTACCAAGGAGACTGGTGGGCCCACCGACACCTTTTTTGGGAGAAAAAAAACTACGCCTGCAGCAGCAGCGGTGTCCGCCGGTGACCGAGCTGGAAGCAGCACCTCCGCTTCATTGGGCTCAGTGCCACCACGCCAAGTAAGGTCCAAGACCATAAGGGCTGCTGAGGCAGGCACTTTAGTTTCTCAATCACCATCGACCAGTGATGTTGGCTCATCACAAGAAAGTACCATCCAATCAATGCCGGGTGTAACTCAGCTGACGAGTGTTCAACAAGCACAGCCGCAACGACACCCACAGGTGCAACTAGTACAAGCGCAAGTACATGCACAAGGAGAGGCGCAAGTAGAGGCACATGGAGAGGTGCAACTAGAGGTTAATTTAGCGGCACAACTGCCTACAACGCTTGTTCCTCCAGAAGTAGGGGCACATCAGGAAATTGAGATTCAAGGGGAGGTATCATCCGAGGAAGCCACTCCTCCTAATGATGATCCATTGTCTTCCAGATCCCCAGCAAGAAAAAGGTCATGGAGGGCTACTACTACTACAAGTTCTTCTTCAAGCCCCCTTCATTCTGATGACCTTGATGTTGATTGGAACCCAGCAATGCAGTCTGAGAGTGAGGCACACCATGAGCCGACAAAGGTAGCTAAGCCTAAAAAGAAGGTTCCCGCAAGGCTTCGACTTATGGGTGATGACGACGAACAAGAAGAGGTGTCTTCTGCTGCTGATGAACAGTCTGACGACGACCCAGTCATCACAGTTGTCACTCCAGCCCCAGCGGGCATGCAGCAGACAGACATTTTTACCCTATCCCGAATTGCTGCTGAGCGGGATGTGGGCGGCGTGGTACTGGTACCACCACCAACGCAGTTAACTACTACAACAATACGACCTACAGCTTCCATATTTTCTCGTCAGAAGGGACCTCCATCCAGCTCGACCTCCATTACCTCAAGTAGAGGTGCTGTAAGTGCACAACAGAGTCAAATTCAACCACGCCCATCCTCCACTTCATCTGGCATGTTATGTTAAAAAGATTTTTTATCGCAGCTAACACCTGAAGGTTTCTTGGCGCTGGTACTGAGGAAGCAGAGAAAGAAGTAAGGAAGTGGACAACAGGACTATTTATAGGCATCAGTAAACAATAAAGTTTTAAGAAGGGATCTAAATCTGATATATGGGAGGGGCAGTCTTAGGGGGGAAGGGAGGGCATTCCAGAAGGTAGGGGCTAAGAAAGAAAACCTAAGACCACTGTGTTTCTTCCTCTTGAATCTGGGGACTGATAACAGAGCCAGTTGGGACGAACGAAGGTTGCGTGAGGGAAGGTAGGGGTGAAGAAGGAAGGAAATAAAAGACGGGCCTCCGCCTGCAAGAGATTTAAAAATTATGCAGCCCAGTTTAAACTTGCAACGAGCGTTAACCGGGAGCCAGTGGAGGCTTTTCAAAAGAGGGCTAACATGTTGGTACTTGGTTTGACGAAAAATCATAAGAGCAGCCTGATTTTGGATCTGTTGTAGCCTCTTGGCTTGATAGTCAGGGATGCCTACATAAAGTGCATTGGCATAATCAAGTCTTGATATGACTAGCGCTAACAGTGCCAGGGTAAGGGCCTCTGTGGTGAGAAGGTGGGAGATCTTTCGTAACTTCCTGAGCTGGAAGTGACTAGAGGACACTACCGCACTGATCTGATTTTTCATAGACAGGTCAGCACTGATAATCACCCCCAGACTTCTGGCCGAGTTAGTCGGGCAGGGGGGACTGCCCAAGTTAGTCGGCCAGAAGGATGGCTGCCAGGGGTTGGAGGGACCCCCGACAAGAACCAGCTCGGTCTTGTCGGGGTTGAGCTTAAGATGGTTGGAGCTCATCCACTCACTAATGAAGCTGAGGGTGGTTTGAAAAGTAGAAATAGAGTCCTCCGATTTGTCGATGGTAAAGACCAGTTGAATGTCATCTGCGTAATTGAACGCAGTGACATTCAACCTTCGGAGGGATCGAATCAGAGGAACCAGGTATAAATTAAAAAGGAGGGGAGACAAGGAGGAACCCTGCGGGACCCCGCACGTCAACCCGACCTGCCTCGCTGAAAATTGAGACAGCCTGACCGCCTGTTGACGATTGGTCAGGAAAGATCGGACCCAGTCCAGAGCGGTGCCCTGGATACCGGCCTCCCTGACACGGCCGACCAAAATATTATGGTCGACCGTGTCAAAGGCGGCCGATAAATCCAGAAGCACCAGAGCCTGACAGATGTTAGTGTCGGCTCCTCTGCGCAACTCCTCCATGACAGATAATATAACTGCCTCTGTGGAGTGCGCAGGTCTGAAACCGGCCTGCTGGGGGTCCAAAAAGCACGATTCCTCAATAAATGAACCAAGGGTGTGAGTAACGTGTGACTCCAAAACCTTACTGAGGAAAGGGAGGAGGGATATTGGACGAAAGTTGGTCATAACAGAAGGGTCTGCCGAGGGATTTTTTAAGATGGCCACTACCTCTGCCTTGACATTGAAAGTAGCACCTCCACCACCAGCAGACATTTCAGTCCCCAGTTTGGGACTTCTTTAGTGTTAGCAAAAAGGCGGAAAACACGGTTGTTTGTTCGATTTGTAAAACTGTAGTTAGTCAGGGTAAGCTTGGTACCAACTATGGTACCGGAGGCCAGAGAGGTCATCTCCAAAAACACCACACTATCCGGTGGGAGGCGCACCTAAGGAAGATCCGGGAAGCCAAAAGTAGAACTGATCCAAATGTATCCATTCACATTGCATCTGATGATGACGAGGGCCTGATCGTGCAGGGGGGAAGTCAAGAACCGACCGACATTTTTTCTGGTACACCCAGTACACCTGGCAGCAGCACTGCAGTGGTAGCGCCCACACTCTCTACCCCTGCAACATGTATGAGGCACACTAAGAGTCTGGGAGAGACACCAATGCGAAAAAGTACATCAATGAACCTAACTGGTTTGAAGAAGTCTGCATCATCATCACGTAAAACGGTCCAGACCACCATTAGCAGAATGTTTTGGTCGGATGCACCATTTGAACGCAACCACCCAATGGCACGTCTGTATAACACAAAGCTGGCTAAAATGCTAGCGCTGGACGAAGTCTGCATCATCATCACGTAAAACGGTCCAGACCACCATTAGCAGAATGTTTTGGTCGGATGCGCCATTTGAACGCAACCACCCAACGGCACGTCTGTATAACGCAAAGCTGGCTAAAATGCTAGCGCTGGACCTTCTCCTTTTTTCTTTCGTGGAAGGGGTGGGTTTTCTAGAATTTGTGGCAACAGTCTGCCCTAAATGGAAGGTTCCTAGCCAGTCCTATTTTGCCAGGGTTGCTGTTCCAGCAATACATCAAGAGGTGCTGGAGGTGATTGGCGCAGCTATTCTGAAGAGTGCTGTTCACACTATCCACCTGACAACAGACATGTGGACCAGTTGCCAAGCCCTTGATTACATGTGCACTGGGTCTCTTTTGCAGGGGTTAAAGAGTAGGTATCTGCAGGTGTTGACACGGACACAGTTTTTCAAGCTACTCGGAAACATGCAACAGTAGCCATGTTTGCCATGGAGAAATTTCACACTGCACCTAACCTTTTGGAGGAGTTTGACAGGAAGGTCTATGAATGGTTGCATCCAAGAAATCGCATAGTTGGTTATGTTTCCACGGATAATGGCAGTAATATAGTTTAGGCCATGCAAGATGGTAACTACTTCAGAGTGCTGTGTTTGGCGCACAGTATTAACATAGTGGTGCAAGATTTCTTGAAAAAAGAAAACACAGTCAGCAAGTTACTGACCACCTGCCAAAGAATCTGCACACATTTCAGCCATTCTTTTAAGGCCCAGAAGTAGCTGAGGAGCATTCAACATGAACGTAGACTGCCAGTCAAAGCACTCATCCAGGAGGTGGCAACACATTGGAACTCAACCTTTTACATGCTTGAGCGTCTGTCTGAGCAGTGGGGGGTAATAAATGATTATGTCTATAAACTGGGTTCTACTATGAAAGACATGAGGCTAGAGTTGAAGGAATGGAAGCTAGTTGCAAGCCTGACAGACATGCTTCGTCCTTTTGAGGTCTTCACGCGTGATGTCAGCAGGGAGGACTGTTCTTTGGGCAAAGGTATCCTATTGTTGGTCATGCTAGAGCACCAACTGAAGGCGGTGTCTTCAACGTTCCGAGATGATGCTGAAAAGCAAGACGCATATCAGTTGGCGGAGAGGGTATTAAGCCGCCTAGTTGACAATGAAAGGCTTAAAAACATACATACAGAACAACATTACATTTGTGCCACTATTCTGGATCCACGGTACAAAAGGCAGTGGCCAGCAAAGCATTCATTCCTTTTGATGAAGCAGATGTTTCAAAGTACAAACATTGGCTAGCTGTTTCAGCCACTCGGTTAGAAAAAGAGCGGCAGAAAATTCAAGGAGCCGGCAGAAGTACAACTGAATCAGCAGGCCATCTGGCGTCAAGTTCCACTTCTGAATCTGAATCTGTGGCCGAAGGGAGTCACTTTCCCTCACAGCCGTTAACGACACCAGCAACCGTATCATCATCCTCACCTGCACCAGGCCCAGCCATAATATTGTCGGAAGCGGATTGGCAAACACATCAAGGATTTGCTCGTTCCAGTGATGCAAAGGCCACAGATGGTACGCAAAGTGGAGTGGCAAACTCATCAAGGGTTTGCTCGTTCCAGTGATGCAAAGGCCACAGATGGTACGCAAAGTGGAGCAACCCTGGAGAACCTTGAGTCGATGGTGCAGGCCTATCTGGATGACCCAACAGAGATCCTTGTTAATCACAACCCATTGCTGTATTTGTATAGGAAAAGGCCTCTATGGCGACGGATCACCAACCTGGCTCTAAATTATTTGTGATGCCCACTCGCAAGCATGTCTTCTGAACGTGTTTTCAGTGCTGCTGGTGCCATTGTAACTTCAAAAAGGACCCGCCTCTTGCCCAAAAATGTGGAGAGGTTAACACTGATCAAGATGAATCAGCACTTCATACCACCAGATTACAAAATACGTGAATGCATGCAGGAAGAAGAGGACACCGACTTAGGGGATGGAAGTTCTTCTCTGTTAGCTGACCTACTCCCGTCTCAGTTCATAGAGTTTGAGGACGAGCTCTACTTCCCTGACACCGAGGACTGAAAATTACTTCCTTTTTTTTCGTCCTTGTTCACTTTTATTCCTGTGTGTCTTTCTTTGTTTTGCAACTTTTACCACAACAAAACTCTAATCACCTAATCACAAGTCCATCAGCAGCACTGTCTTCATCTTATTTTCCTTATTGATTTGAAGGTGCCGCAGCCTGCATTCCTGAGGTTCACAAGTTCACAACTCAATCATGCTCCTCTATCCTCCTCCTCCAGACTCCCCCTTTCCATTACCCTCAAGGCAGATGGATGGATTACACAGAATAAATAAACTTTGTCTTCGTAGAAGAGTCCCCTCAAGTGGGACTGAAATTACTGACTGACTACATGCTTGCTGATTGCTGACAGAGTTACTTCTGAAATTGACAGGAGAGGCTGCCCTGTGGGCCTTCACTTTCCGAAGAAGATGCGAACAAAAAGTAGAACAGGTAATGAATAACGAGAAGATGGCATTCAGTGGACAGCAATGGCTGTCTGGCTCTGATGAAACCAATTGCTGTTTGTTTTCTGTGCATGAAATGAATCATATGTCTTGTCTTAGTTTATTTAATCTTTTACACAGTAATTTTAACTCATGTCTACTACTCTGTTTTTTTTACCTTGTTTAATTCAAATTGTACTTCAACTTTAGGGTCCACTATGTTGCATTTTCCAATATGCAAAATGTCCTTGGAGTGCACTCACTTGCCAATATACCATGATGATTGATTAAATAATATATCTTTTTTCTTTACAGTCACTCACTGGGATGGATGGATCATCAGCGTCGGTTTACGGAAGAACTATGGCCAATTCGTGAGTGGCAAACAGGTAAACCAGTCTACAACAACTACTACAGCAGAACTACATGTCTGTCTATTCGTGGTATGTAGAGGTCGAGGGCGAGGCAGTACACTGTTGTTGTTATGCCAGGCAGAGTCCACTCCACTCCAGACAGCAGTTCATGTAAAATTGGGGCTATGTGGCTTGCTGCATACAATTAGATATGCTTTGTCTGTCTGTGACAAAGAGCCTAGGTATGCTGCATCAGGTTTCTTCACTCAGTGGTGCCTGCCTTGACCGTCTGCATGGCCCTGCTTCAACCTTGTGCCAAACATCCGTTATGTTTGCGAAATTTGCTGTTTTTCGCAAATCTCACGAAATTACCGAAAATTCGCAAATTCTTGAGCAGAACGGATTTTTGGCCCATGCTTGCGGCAGGGCCATGCAGACGGTCAAGGCAGGCACCACTGAGTGAAGCATCCTGATGTACCATACCTAGGCTCTTTGACACAGACAGACAAAGCATATCTAGCATTTAGGGTTCAGTGTGATTTACTAGGGTTTTTGGGTTTAAGTTGGAAGGGTTCCCAGGGCCCGATGCAGGCTCGTTCATAATGATGTTGGCAAGGTTTTAGGGGGTTTGGTGTTCTTTGGTCCAGAATTGGCAGAATGTTGGCCTTTTTTGGAGTTTTGCGAGGGCGTGTGTTTGGGTGAAAAGTGAAAACTAGTCGTAGACCTTCTTCTTCTTCTTCACAGAGCGCAGTGGTTCAATTTTGTTCTGCCTTGCTGAGAGTTTTGGGAATCGCTGGAACAAGTGTCTGGGAGCACTGCTGGGAAGGTCTAATTTTGATTGCAAGTGGTTTCAAGAAAATCCATGGTGGAAAAGGGGAGTTAGGGCCTAGCTGCAGAGCGCATTTGGAGTGATTTTTACTGGTAGGCCTCAAATTTTCCAAGTGTGGGATTTTCCATTTTTGCTTTTGGCCTGTTTGGGGGTGTTCTACTTTTTTGCGGGTGGGTTGAGGGTCTGGGGGCAATGCTAGGAAGGTCTAATATCGGATGCAAGTGGTTTGGAGATAATCCACGGTGAAAAAGTTTTTCCTTTTTAGCTCACTTGCGTGTTTTTCGGAGGCTGTTTGGGGGGTTCTAGGTTTTTGGGGGTGGGTTGGGGGGTCTGGGACTACTGCTGGGAAGGTCTAATTTTTATTGCAAGTGGTTTCAAGAAAAACCATGTTGGAAAAGGGGGGTTTGGGCCTAGTTGCAGACAGCGTTTTGACACAATTTAAACTGAGGCCTAGCAGTATTGCATGTTTTGGGGGGGCTGTTTGGGGGGGTACTAGGTTTTTGGGGGTGGGTCGGGGGTCTGGGAGCACTGCTGGGAAAGTCTAATTTTGATTACAAGTGGTTTCAAGAAAATCCATGGTGGAAAAGTGGGGTTTGGGCCTAGCTCTAGTTGCAGAGAGCGTTTTGGCACGGTTGAAAGTTAGGCCTAGTAGTAGTACCGCATGTTTTTGGGGGGCTGCTTGGGGGGGGTTCTAGATGTTTGGGGGTGGGTTGAGGGGTCTGGGAGTACTGCTGGGAAGGTCTAATTTTGTTCTATAATCGCAGTTTACACTTTACACCTAGCTTGAGGGGAAAGATCCGCAAATTTTGCCCACACAAGTTATTTATCCTTGAAAAGGAGACTCAGAGTACGCACTTTCGAAATGATGCTTGTATGTATTGTAATACTGTCGACTCTGCAACTGAAAGTTTTATTTTTGCACTACACAGCGTACCTTATATTTTTTTCTCCGTGGTGTTTTAATATCACTTCCTGTTTTTCCATCAACAATTACAGGCCGGCTTTTACCCTGTGCAATGGCAAAAAGGATGAACTCAGGCTTACAATTAGCGACCCGCATTTCAGCATCCGCCAGGCAGGCAGTAGACAAGGTGTCTTCTGGTCCCCAACATTGATTGACGGAGAGTCAGATGGAATGGAGGAGTACCGCGAAAAAGAGGAATGGCTGGATGCATGCAACTTCCCAAATTCAACAGGACAACTACAACAACATACAGTTACAGTATCCAACTTAATTTCTACTTATCTTTTAAGTAATATTATTGCTGTGAACTTCTAAGAGTGTGCCTCTGTGCATTTGTTTGCTTTCTGCTTCAATTCATACCTCCAGCCATTGTATACTTTTTCTTTGCTATTTTTTACACTAATTTAATGTGCTAAGTGGTTCTTCTCTCTGAGGGCAGATAGGCAAGTGAAATTGCGTAATTACTGCAGCCCTGTACTTTCACATTGTTTCTTCATAGTTAGTACATTGTAGAAAGTACTACTTACTTTTCAGTAACCTATCCATTTAGCAAACAACTTCATGCATGCAGTAGTGCATGCACTTCCTTTATGTCCCTTAAAAGATTTATAGATAGCTTCATATCCAAAGATTTGTTTATCTTCATTTGTTGTTGGTCCATGCTGTGTTATTTTTTTCCTCACTCCACAAAACTTTCCCCACAAACCCCATTCCCATCCAAGTTTCAAACCCTAACCCTCTTCCCCCGGGCTGTGTGGTTTCCATTGAGGTGTGAGTAAATTACAACAATAATTCCACACACTTGCTGGGGAGGATAAGGTGCAAGCAACCTCCTCAAATCAATTTTAAGGCAGCTAGATGAAGCCTAGGATATTGTAATTTTAGTTAAAAAAAACAACGAGTATTTTAAAATAAATTCTGAATTTCATGCCCACCATCGATTGGATCCATCGTCAACATCATCCTCCTACATGTCAAGAAGACTTGTTGTTACGCTGCTGTGTCACTGTTTTTGTTGTAGCCATAATCATCCATGCAATTCTTTTTTCCCCATACTTATCTTCAGCATTGCTTCGGCTACTGTTCCTTCTAATACTCCTCTCAGGCCACTCAATGTCTAATTTTTTTACTTTGTTTTTCATATGCTGCTACTGCTAGTGTGGTACCACTCCTACTAACACCACAACAACGGAATTTCGGTCCGGGATGGAGTAATCGCCATTTGCCATGCAGCCAGCGCTGTGCCTAGCTCTATTCTCAAACACGAATCACAGGTAAGATAAGCATTTTGGGGAGGTAGAATAATGGGTTAGGACTCAGAGGTGAGACTGACAGTAGTACTAGTAAAGTACTAGTAGGCCAATTGAATTCACTAACTCTGTTAGTGGCACTTTTGAACATTTTTGGACGTTTTAGATAATTCATGCTGGTAAGTTTGATGAAACCAAACGTGCCGTAACCCCCGCCCACCACCCCACAAAATAAGATCAACGCGTACACTATGTTGAAGTATGTAAAAAGAATAATGATATATTTCCCCTAACAAAAATAAACTAGTCCCACCCCTCCCTAACCCAAACAATTGTCCATTTCAAATAGTCCACTAATCCCAAATAATCCCCAACTCCCGATTCCCACCCCCCCAACAGTCTTTAAAAAAGAGGCAAGGGACACAGTCACTTCCGGCGGTGTTTGGACAGGCGGTCCCGCCACTCCTTGCGGAGGTCCCGGAGCTGTTTTTCAAGGTCGTCCACCTTGCGCTCCAGGTAGTCCACTCTTAGGCTTAGGCAGCGCATGCGTGCCTTCCAGGCTCTGGGGGGGCCAGCTGCTGATGTTCTTGCAGCTGAGCGGCGGTGGGGGGCTGTCTGAGCACGGTGCCGTGCTGGAGGCTGCTGGCTGCTGGACACGGGGGCAGTGCTGGAGGAGGTTGTGGACGCCCCCTCCTCCTGTTCCCGAGCCCACAGCCGGCAATATTCAACCCGAATGGCCTCCAGCTTCCGGGCCCTGGCCCGGACAGCCATCTCCCTTCTGGTGAGCTTTTTGGGAACATCTATATGAAGAAAGAAAGAAAAATAATATAACCAATACTCTTTAACAATAACACAAAATAATTCAATAGAAAGTTGTCTTACAGTAACACTAGCAATTTGCAAGCACAGTATAACATTTTGGCATGTATCTTTCCGCCGTCTTTGTAGGCCTGTAACAGTGGGAGTTTCAGGAATTCTACTACCAGGCAGCACTATGGACTCAATACATAGTCAGCAAGTACACCAGTATTCTTCTTTTTTTCTCTAGTTTTGCGAAAGAAATTACTTGTACGTGAACTTGTTTGTGGTAGCCGGCATAATGCCAGCTCAGTCAGCTTGCACCCAAGAAAAAGAGACAGAAGCCATGATGACGCAGACTTGCATGCATTACTTTAAGCAGTACATGCAGGTGGGGATAGGGAAGCTCTTACTTTTGTATAGGGGTGGCACTGGCCATACTCGGTTACATCAAGGGCTACTGCTCAATGTAATTTATATTTCGCACTGCCCCCCCCAGGGCCTTCAGTACTACAAAAGGAAAATGAAGATTATTCATTTCTGATCATGTATCCAGCCGATCACATGATCTCTTTGCTTATATGATGGATGACTTTAGGTGCTTTGTTGTGATAGATTGAGTGAACAACAGCGATAGTCCACCCATGATTAACACAGCAGAAAGAAAATTATGAACATAGGGAGTGAGTGTGGTAACCATAATTGCCGGAGGAAGGGACTTGACTTGATATAATTGTCAACCATACAATACATACACAATATATGCTGTGCTTGCAAAGTAAACTACTGTACTGTTACTTTAGGCAAGAGAGAGTTTCTGAACAATCACAACTTGTAGTATTTGGATTTCCTCTGCTTTGCTACTCTGGCACGGACATGCTGGTCAAACAAAGTAACACTCTTCATGCACTGAGCGTCTGCTCTACACATACACCTCTGCTATGTATGAGGAAGAAGATACCATCCAGGCTTCCAAAGTAAACGTCTATCATTCTTCTTAATGTCTCAACTGTAACAAATGTATGTTTTCTCAACAACCAAATAACACCCTTTTCATTTTATTTGGTAAACCATCGTCTTGACTTGCATTTGAGTTTCACCAAAATGATATATTGCAATGCACACCGCACATGAATTATCTGATTGACCCACACAGGCAGTCATTTTTTCTTTCTGCCCCAACCATCCTTGCTTCAAGCAGCCATGCATCTGATTCCTTCCTATTAGCCACCTCTGCCTGCATTCAGAAACAAGTATCATTTTTTAGTCATAAATGTTACGACTCGCTCGTCCTTCCATTGGACCCTAAGTTCTTTCCCTTTTCGTTCATCACATCCCTCAAGTTCATCTGATATGACTTGGCTTCACGATAAAAGTTTCCCAGCTGATTTGAAGTCAAATAGAGAGGGCCATTGCTTACTCGAGAATTTCCGCTGCTAATGCTATTGCTAAGACAAGGGTGACTGTCTTCTCCGTGATTGGCTAAATAAATTTAGTTCTAAATCAGTAACTGTTCTTAACAGTACAGTGTACTTGTAGTAGTGTACTGTCTACTGTACAGTACATCATGCACTCCTTTGCGAGCCTACTCTAAAATGTCAATACGTAAGAAGTATAATAATAACTTACCACCATCCGCCGCTGCTGAGCCATCCCCCTCAGCTCCTCCTGGTGGCAGCGCCGCATCTGCTGCTTGAGTGGACCCTCCTGCGCCGCTGGCCCCGGCACTGGTGGTGGCAAGTGCTGCATGCGATGTTGTGACGCCTAGATAAAACATGTCATATTTTTAGATGCCATACACCACCCCCTACTTCGTCTCGTAATGGAAGAGAAAATGTTAAACAATTTTTAATTATTGGGACTGAAAAGAAGTCACGGTTTTGGGGAGGATGTTAACTTATATGCTTAGCCATAACATGCAACTCTTTTTGGCACAATTGATGAATGCTTGCCCTTTAACGTGCAACATTTTTATAATTATAGACAGAACCTACTACTCCTCATCACCACCAGGAGGACTTGAAGTTCCAACAAGGTGAGGGCTCCCGAGTCCCGCACAGTTACCTCTGACTGAGGTATGTGAAAAGTCGAACTGCACCTATCATCAACAATGTCCTATTTCTCTTGTCCATACTTCTGTATGTGCAGAATAGTCCCTGAAACACTAGCGGTATGGTATGTGCTACTATCAAACCAAAAAGCCAACTACAAGCTTATTCTTGGTGGACATTGACATTTTGTTGTTGGAAATTGTCAAAGCACTAACATTAAGAAGACTGGAATAGACAGCAAGGGCAACCCAGAGGACTGCACTGAGTGCCTCTAGAGCTATTGCTGGATCAGAGTTTTGTTTAACACTGTTTGCCGACTCGGCAAGCTTAGCTACCTACACAGACCAACTCAGAAATAATAGTAAATAGTAGGAGCACAGAGAGTGATGGTAGAGAGGCAGGATGAGAAAGTAGAAACAGTCTACAAGAAGATCAAAGACTATTTTGTAAAAAATAGAATTAGGAAACAGTTTGGAATGAATAGGAGCTGTAAAAGTTAGGTAGGTATAATTATATTAACAACAGAACAACTTACTGGGGCCAGCAGAAGAGCCTGCAGAGGACCGTTCCTGCCCACTCTGTTCCGCTGGAGTCTGGGATGTTGCTGCCTTGCCTCTGGGAGGTGCTGATGATCATGAAATAAACACAAACATGGATGATTGTTTTTTGGAAATATTTGATTTCTTTGACCACAATCTAAAATTATCTCGGGGAAACAAATTAGCAACAATTGCACTACATTTATTGACCTATCTGATATGGTCAACTAGGAGGATACTAGTACAGTATTGCTGGATACGCAGACCGTCTACTTGGAAAGTTATGTAAATCACTAACTAAACCAACAACAAAAAGGTTCTACTACGACTGCCAGCACTCAGCAGCACGCGACGTGACAGACACAGTCGGTCATCATGATTGCAGAGCACTAAAAAATGTCCTACTACTAATAACAAGTCATAATATACTCAGCCTATCAATCCATCACTATCTCTTCTTCTTAGTGGCAGCAGGAGTACAAAAGGAAGGACTAGACTTGAGTCTCTAGTCTCTCTAGCATTACGCAGTTCTGTAAAGTCCTACACTCATACATATTCAGGCCAAATGAGCACAGAGTTGCAAACAAGTAAGCATAGTAGCAACGCCACTGAGGAGGCAAGCACCTGCAATCACAGAAGCTATTTAAACACTATTTTACCTGCAATCGAATAGGAAGTATTCTTGCTCTTCGGGAAAAACATATATTAGCAATATAACACAGAGCAGAAGAAAACAAAGTAGGTATTAAATAGCTACTCACCAAGGCCAGGGATCTCCACGCCGAGCAGGTCGAGCAGGTCCTGCTACCGGTCGAGGACGTCGGCCCACCGGTGCGTCACTTGGGCATAGGTGCGCCGGACCCCCGACTCCCTCCGCATGACCCTTATCCCACCGCTGGCGATGCTCCCGGAGGCCATACCCTTGACCGGGCTTGCCCCCTGCTGCCACTGTCTTAGGGAGGTGGCACAGAACAAAAAATATAAGGGCGGCCACCTCCACCGCGGTAAAAACCTCCCTGGCCACTACATCCTCCCCCCTCAATCGCCCGCATGGGAGCCGGGTACGGGGTGCGGGACCCTTCCCTTTGCTTTTCCCGGCTCCCTTTGCCATGGTCCTGGGCGAAAGAAGAAAAGAATAGGGGGAAAAAATAAATAACATAAAAGAGAGAGCTAAACAAAAAAAGTACTTATTAAAGTAACAAAAAGTTGAAAAAAACACAAAATATAGATCTAGACAAATAGAGAGATAGATAATGAGCAAAAAAAGAGCAAAACAAAGTTCAAAGAAACAAAGGATTGCAAAGATTAAAAGCGGATAGAAAAGCCATGCCCAGAACCATAGCAATGAATGAAAAACAAGATGGCCACGCCCGTTGAGGACCGCGTGGGCAAGTTCGTGCGATATTTCCCCCACGAGCATGCAAAAACACACGCAAACTCATAATAATGCGCCGCACACAACGCGAGCTTGCCAATAGCGCCCGGACACGGAAACGCGCACAAGATGGCTGCGCCCATGTACGACCGCATGGGTAACTTCGCGGTCGGTGCGCTGCAAGCAGCCGGCAAATACGCAAAAAAAACAGCGAAAACACGCAAAAAAATCTGCAAATTGGCACGAGTTCACGGATTATGCAGATCGCGAATTCGATTTTGCGCTAATTAGCGGACCACGTATTTGTAAATTTGGCCCATACTTACAGAGGTGCCTACCTGTGCAAATTCTAAAGTTATGTTCCGGGGTGTAGTGAAGCTGCTCATTTCTTACATTGCCCTTTTTCACAATAACATTTCTGCCATTAACTTTTGCTCATATTTGCATGCACAACAATGTAGGATTAGGTTCTCTGAAACTACTTTATTTATACATCTATCTTCGCACAACATTATCACAATGTCTTGAACATCATATACAAGGATTCTTTACGCACTATGTACAAATTTCATTCTTTCTTCATCCACGCGGCGACAGAACTATCTACATATCCATAACATCAATAATCTACCACGTACATTGCCAGGCTGCTTTCTATTATAAATAATGAGCATCCCGATAGATTAGCATAGAAGACACTTCAGCTAACACCGAGGGTCCCTGCTGCTGAAATTGTGACCAAGACGGGGTCCTTCATTCTGTTACGCCAGGTAATGGGGTTGGATGGTCCCTTGGGGAGATTCTTGGCTCTACACCTTCACATAGAGTAGTATTTAGCATAGTAGGAGTATGCCTATTTACTGCCTTGTATATATGCCTGCATATACACTTTGTTTTAGCACCATGGTAGAGCTGAACTTGCCATTTACTCTCTTGGTGCTTGTAATCACTTTCACCCGCTTCTGTCTACTGATTATCGCAACACCAATATTCTATACAAGAATAACTTTGGTTCAATAAATAAATTGTAAACTTCCCACTGTGTATTCTTCATATTTTCTCTGAGCACTTGTAAGCATGAGTGACTGAGCAAAAGTTTCTCACCTGTTTCCATGATCCCCAAGGGATCAGTGGTTGCCAGAAACCATTCACTCCCTGGTAAGGTTAGGGGGACTAACGTTGGCTCTGTGAGATAGCTGGTCCCAGGGCCACCATATCCTGTGGGGGTTGAACGGAATCAGTCTAGGCGCCTCACCCAAAGTTTCTGTTGTCCAAACAAACACACTGGTCCTAAGGATTAGTAGGAACTACATGACATGGCACCACCAACGCTGGTTGAGCTCCTATTTATCAGTCTTTTCGGAGTAGATCAGTAGTGCTTTTCTCAGAGAATCCTACTCACCTCCAAACCAGAGATGTCGGTGGTGGGACGAAAAAATCCACCATATCTGAGTAGGCATACCCTACGTATTGGCTGTAGGTTATTCAAGCTTGTAGGATATGGTACCATACTGTGCTAACCCTAGCTTCATAAATTCATCTCCATAAAATTCTACTCCGTTCACACAATTCCTGTGAATGGAGAAGCTGGTGTGGAGGATTTGTTGCAGACGTGCAGTTAGTCTGAAATTATTACATTACAGCCTCTTGGCAATGAGTAGTGACGTTACCTTCGTGGTCAAGGCACACAAAGCATTCAGAACAGAGGTATTCTACTCTTGGGTTAAATTCCGGTCAGCGGATGCTCGCTCGAAATTGTTTCACACTTACATTGAAAATGAGACACCAGAGGAATATTTTCCATATCTGGACATAGAAATTCTGTTAACTTACTCTACATATAAACTGGTTTAAATGCGCCCTCCCCCATACTGAGGAAAATGTGAGACTTGGCCCGCTCAGTAAAGAAGGAGCAATTTGGCTGCTCCTAGCTGCTTATACACTGCATCCTAATCTTGCTAATTTAGAGGCAGCAGAAATAGCAACACTATACAAAGATTTGGAAAAAATGTACAGAAATCTCACACAGTACATCATGAGAACACTAACAGTTAACCCTGTGCGGCTGGCTCAAGGTGCACAGCCTCAATTGGCTGCTACAGATATCAACCCTCAAACTTTGAATGCCATTATGGGAAACGTTCCCACCAGTCAGGAGCAAAATCTGTTCTGAATTGCACAGAAAACTAGTCAGTTTGAATCGTTTTTTCCTCATATGGGACCGCAGGATAAACACAGAATGTTAACCATTTACTTACCAATGGGGATGGCCCCTTTGGGTGAAGATTGTGCCACTTTTGGTGCAGTCTTCGCAGCAGTCTACACCAGAGCTCATGGTACCCCTTCATTAGCAGTTCTACTTGGTGTACTAAAACAGGTACATAATGAGACCTGCCCTCGACTTAGGAATGGGACTTTTGGCAATTTCGCTGCTGTTTTGACCATGATGTTAAGTAACACAAAAGGGGAAGCAGCCGCATTGGCTATACACCAACATCTGAGGGAGTGGGAATTACAACCACAGGTCATGGGTAATTCTGAAAAGGATAACTCTAAGTAAGCACCTAATTCTTCCAAGAAGAAATGGGACAATAAACAAAAAAATAAACAAATCAGAACACAATCACAGGTGGGTTTCCTCAGCAGGAATCCACTGACACAAAATACAATCTGAGAAACTGTGATAATATTTAAAAGCACTATAGATATCAGGATACTGATACATGTTCCTCTCATTCCTTTCAGGACTCATCTGATAGAGATTCAGAGAGAGGTGGATGGTCAGAGCACATATACCCAATAAAACATGAAGCCAAAAAGCAAGTTAGGCAAATCCTAGAAAAACTTGAGTTCCAGGGTGTAATAGAAAATTGCACCTCACACATGAATACTCTCTTCTTTCTCACAATGAAACCAGACAATTCATATTGCCTAGTTTTAGACTATAGACATTTGAACACTTCCACACGCAGATTTGCAGTAATAATGAATAACATTGTACAGAAGAAATACAAAACAAACCTAGCTATCTCAAAGGGATTATTCTGCCAGAATATAGCACCTGAAAGCAGGTATTTGACTGCATTCTCAGCTCTAGGTTCACCAAATCGATTTTGTCGTTTGACTCAAGGGTATATGAACAGCCTTGGGCTGTTTTCAGCCAGGCAACAGAGTTAATTCAAATTTTGATGAGGAGGCATTGTTCTGTGTAGATGACATCTCTCAGATGGACGATGAATTAATGGAATACTTGCCTAGAGTGAACTCCATAATCCTCGAGTTCACTCATCTGCGTTACAAAGTGAAGGCAAAAGCCTGGCAGCATATTTTCTAGAAAAATGCACATTTCTCCAATGACTCCATTTTAGGATTCCTAAATTTCGGCAGAACATACATTTTGGATTATGCGGAATGAGTAAAACTGTTCTACGGTTTATTTGTTCAGATTTTTCAATCAACCATTAGACACAGGAACATACAAACATTTTAATTTCTGTACAAGCTGATATGATAGCATCCAAACATTTACACACATGTATAAACATAACTAATCTGGTGATCTGCGTAGTCCCTGGACCCACCGGGTACACCCATATAACTTTCAATGAAGGTGATACTGTACCAATTGCATACAAATCACATTTGTACACCAACGCTGAAATGCTTTTTGTACCCACTAAGACTGCTATAGTGAGAGAGAGAGCACTGACTCAGGTTAAGCAAATAATAGCTGTTACAATTCCCGTACTTCCTGCTTATTCTAGCCAAGCACCCTTCATTATTTGGGATTGAGAGACGTCAGCCAGATGGAAGGTGAGTAACATGAGAGACAGAAGCAGAAACAGGTGATGGAGGGTGGGGCTACAGGCAAATCGAAGGCAAGGAGGAGCACCGGAGTGCCAGAGCGCCGAAGTGCCGAGTGGGCAAGCTGTGGCAGTACAGGGCAGATGCAGGACAGCACAACTGGATGCCAGGAGGCCCCATGAGCAGGATGAGAGCGAACAACTGCAGAGAGGCACTGCACTGCATTGTGCAGTAGAGACAGTGCACCACAGAGAATCCCGGTGGGTCTGCACAAGGCTTCCTGGTGGTCCACCCCTCACCTCCTAGCTCTGGTTTTCAAGTTCCCTGCTCCTTGTCCTCCCCTCCCCCTGCCCCCACTCAATCACTCAATCTAACTTTATTCGGTACACAGCCATAAAAGGTTCAACAAATAAACTCAAATTAAAAATACACAATTGAAGTTTAAAAAACATTCTTGTGTCCTTTAAAAATATTATAAAAAAGATAAAAGTTCCTATGCAAGCTAAAAACATAAATGTATATAGATGAAGTAATGACTATTGAGTTTAGTTCCTATTTAACATAAATGAAATCCAATTATTTTCCTCATTCCCCCTTAGTTATTGTACATCATATCGTTTCCTAATGTCCATAGCTGATTTGGAACAATTTAATACTGCAGTGCAAATAACAGGATGAGTCAATGATTGCAAATATCTGAAGCCCTCTAATATGTACACGGGCAAACGTTCTTTAACAAGGGCACCAAAAATCTGCTCCTTGGAGTTTTATAAAGTGCACAAAAAAGAATAAAGTACAAAGTGCTCTGGGTAGTACTATTGTCACATGGGCAAGGAATAAGGTTGTCTGTCCACCCGGATTGTTTAGGAAACCCTACCAGAAAGTGCAACGAACTGAGACGGAATCTTGTTAATAGAAAACGCATATGACTGTTCGTGGCAAAGGAAAGGTAATATTGCTGTTTATGCATAAAAGGGCAGCTAGGGCCGGGTACCTCCAGTTGTGAATGGCTCATTTTTGCCCAGACACTGTACTCCTCTTTAATTTTGCCCTTCACATTATTGGGGATGCTTGGCGAAGTGTCAAAGTACTCACCCAGCCCAATCTAGAGTAACCTATTCCTCACAAACTGAAGCCAAGGGATCCTCAGAGACTTGTCCAAGTTAATACAGTCTTCGATGATCTCCCTGGAAAACTATAACTCTTCTGAGGCCCAGATTTTGGCCAACAAAGGCAAGAGAGCAGCGTAGATGTTATCTTCTATATATTCCATCCCCACTTCTTGGTGGGAAAATGAGGTGGCAGCACTGCTAGGAATCATCAACAGGGGTTTTATTAACGTGTTCTCCACTACTTGCAACGGGTGGCTTCTTTGGTAACCCCACACCCCCGCCCCCTACAATGCAACCGACATGCATTTTGCCTTGTATAAGGTAACAAGCTCAGGCACTGGCTTGTGGCCTTTTCCGAGAGGCCCACAAAATGTATACGAATGTCTTTAAGGGGTTTTGATATACCAGATGCCACTTTAATCCCAGCTCCCCCTGCGGCAGCGTATGGGTGGCCCTTTAAATCATTATCAATGGACCCACCAGATTGTCTAGTTAGTCAATCAACCTCAGTTAGGTCCGAGGGTACCTCATACCTAACCCTGCCCCCACTCACACCTGATGTGCCTGCCTGGCCCACTGAACAGTTGTGTTCACACTGGACTACACCAGAGGGGCAGAGGATAGTCCTACATAGGCACAGAGGAGGGGGTGCAGTGGCGATAGGGTCTCAGCAGAAAAACCACACCACAAAGGGACACAAAAGAGGGGGGAACCGACCGCAATGATGAAAGATACCCTGGGTCCATGACAACACAAAAGCAAGGTAGATCAGCAAGCTCCACCAGCAGAAGGACTGAGTGTGCAGTGGGGAACAATTGCCAACGTAACTTGCCAGGCCACGCAGGTCGCACTGAACCACTCCCGATGGATAGGGATAAGTTCACTGGCACCACACAGCAATGTGCAACAGAGAACACAGTAGAGTGAGAGCCAAAACAACATTCAAACAGAAAGCATGGCCTAACAAGCCATAAACGTCATAGATTTAGATCCCAGCGCCCAAGTAGAATCAACCCAAAAAGTAATATTTCTCCCATAGCTCAGGTCGCGGGGGAGACACAGCATTCTGAACAGGGCGCTAACATCCTGAACCTCCTTCAAAATATACCCCCGCTAGTCCGAATAACAAGCAAAGATCTCCTAAGCATTCAATTTGAGGGTGACAATCAACCTAATATCCTGGAACATACCATAACCACATGGAGGACAGCTGGGCTCGCAAACTCAATTCTGCAGGTAAAAAAGCGCTTTGAGAACTGGGGTATATGTGTAGAGGAGTCAAGTGAAGAAAAATATCCACACGTCCTCAACAATCTAACAGGCAAGAGACACAGCTCCTATACCAGCAGTAAAGCCACACAAGGCCTGCTACGGCGGGGGGCAAACCTGCACAACAAATTACGTGCCTCCAAAATCTCAGAACAGATCAGACATGGGCTCAATGCAAAGAAGAATTTTTTAAGGCAAGGTAGTGAAAGAAAAGTGACGGGAAGGACAACACTACACAGCACTGTCATTGTGGACCAGAAATAACAATTTTTCCTAGCAAAAAAGAGAGTCTTTGGACCCACAGAACTGAGAACCTGAAACAAATCATTAAAGGTGAAGGAGTACAGAACGGAGTAAAAAAGACCACCATTAATATCATCTCATGGAATGTCGCCGGCATTACAAGCATCCAGTCTAACAGACCACCCTTGAATGTTATACAAGAGGGTGATATACTTTGCCTGCAAGAAACCTGGGCAACATAAGTTGTACATCTAGAGGGCTTTAATGGCCTCTAAAATACCAGCAAAGGAAGTGCACCTGTTTGGCAGGCCCGCAGGTGGCCTTTCAAGCATTTGTTAGAAGTCACCATTAAAAAGAAAAGAGGAGACTATCTGACACACTACAGAGTGTCATATTAGAGGGCCTTCAGGATGGCACAACAGGGAAGGATCTGTTAATCATAAATGTATACCTAAATGGGCAGGGAGCTGCAAAGTTAGAAACAACAAAGAAGGCAATCTCATTATTAGAAGGGACGCTGTGTTAGCATCTGTCCATAACCACTTTGATAACAGGAGATTTTAATCTCCATCATCTGGGAACAGAAGCAGCGATCAATAAAAGGAGCACATCCGCCGAAAGAGAATTCAGCAGTTTCCTCCAAGTACATCAACTGGCCTCAGCAGAAACCTGGGTAACCGAAGCACAACTTATGGCAGTAAGCATTCCCTCCTATAATAACCACCACAATAGATTATATGTTTTTGAGCAAGAACATTAAACAACAAATGCTGGAATTTGAGATGCAGCAAAGTGCATAAAGTGATTACGCCATGCTCAGAGCACACTTTAATCTCAACGTTGAACAACGGGAACAAATAGAAGCCATTAGTAATACCAGGGGCACAGAGAAACACAAGCTGTTAAGGAGGATCCAGTGGAACACTGATAATTCAGTGAAATTAGAGAGATGGTTACCAGAGAAGATAAATGGGCTGAAAAAAGAAAGGTCCATTCTGCGGCTACAAAACTGGGGAATCTGGATAGCAGACCTGCTCAAAGCCCTTTTAAAAGGGACGCAGATGCCATTATATAACAGGAAATGAAAAGCCAGGAGCAAGTTAATGGAATGGAAAAGAACGTATATAGCGCAAAACTGCCACCCTACGGGTATCCTGGCGCTTGGTTGAAATAACATCAAAGACAGCAGACTCAAGTGTCAATATCTGTAGCGCTAATAGGTGTTCCTAAGAAAGAGCCAGGTTTTAAGGTTCTTCCTGAACCCTGTCAACGAATTTTCTTGTCTAAGGTGCAGGGGCAGCCCATTCCATAGATGAGAGGCCAATATTCCGAAAGCTCTACCCCCTTCCGGGATTTTTTAAATCTGGTAGTTGTGACCAGACTGGTATTAGACGATCGAAGCTGCCTACTTGGATTATACCAGGTGAACATTTTTTGCACAGGGATAGGACCCTGCCCATTTGTTGCCCTATACACGACACAGAGAGATTTAAAGTTAATTCTCTCCTTGATGGGTAGCCAGTGGAGATCTTTTAACGCTAATGCCGTGGATGACCCACGTTGTCTGTTTAGCGTCCATTTTGCTGCCACTGCCTGCACCCTCTGTAACCTCTGCACAATCTATAATGGTGCTCCCAAATATAGGGAGTTACAATAATCTAACCTGGTCAGTATTACACTTCTCACTATGAGCGGTCGAGAGTCTTCAGGGAGTAGGGGGAGCATTTTGCGCAGTACACGTAGCAGAGAAAGGCACACACTGGCAGTTTTGTCGGCTGGTATGTCCATCTGGAGGTTTTCATCAACCATAACTCCCAGATTGCGTACTACCTTAACCAAAACCAGAGTTTCATTCTCTGTAGAGAGTTTAAAATCTATTGGCAGAGGTTGGGACACTCTGGTAGCTGGACAGTACACCACCTCAGTCTTTCCTCCGTTCAGCTGTAGGGAGTTTCTCCTAAGCCAACTTGCAGTTTGAGACATACACTCCTGAAAGGTGTCCATGGACACCGCTTGTTTCCCCTCCAAGGAGAATATCAGTTGAGTGTTGTCTGCATAGTTGACCAGGTCTACCCCAAAGGACTTAATAAGGGGAAAGAGAGGTCGTAAAAAGATGTTGAACAAAATTGGGCTTATTGCTGAGCCCTCTGGCACCCCGTGGTGAACTGGGGACATGTCAGAGATAAACGGTGTTAAAGATACAGCTTGTTGTCTTCCTGACAAGTATGATCGTAACCATTGCAAGGCTCGACCGTTGATCCCCACGCTTTCCAGTCTCTCAACCAGCATGGCCCGGCTCACCGTATCAAATGCGGCTGACATGTTCAGTAATACAAGGACCGAGGAGTTACCATGGTCAGCCCGCATTCGCAGGTTTCTGTTGCTGTGACCAATGCCGTCTCTGTCCCATGTCCTGGGCGAAAGCCAAATTGATCCCCATCCAGCAAGAGGTTGTCCTCGAGATGACTTGACAACCTTTTGCTGACAATCTTCTCCAGGATTTTAACCGGATAGGGCAATAGGGAGATGGGTCTGAAGTTTGCTGGATCAGTGGGGTCTAGGGATGGTTTTTTCAGCAAGGGTGTTACGACTGCTTGTTTCCAGATCTCAGGAACCACCCCTTCCTCCAGTGACTGACAGCAGATCTTCCGTAGCCCGTGGAAGGTATCTTTACCCAGGGCCTTCCAGATCTTATGGGGAAGCGGGTCTAAGGGGGAGCCTGATGAAACACTTAGAGCGAGCTGGTTAAATAAATCCTCCGAAGAGGCATGAAAGATGTCCAGTGAGTTGGTACTCTGGGAGAGGATGTCAGGCGACAAGGCCAAGTCCTCTGGGGCATCAGATTGAAGTTTGCCAACAATGTTGGTTATTTTATCCCTGAAAAAGGAAGCTATTTCGCCACAGAGTTCCTGTGATGCCACTACCTTGTTGCTTGCAGAGGCTGGGCTGGAAAGCTCCCTAACAATCTTAAAGAGGGCTTTGGTGCTATTAGGGGCTTGAAGAATGGCTTCAGCATAATACTCTGCTTTGGCCCTAGCAATCATTTCCTTATATTGGGTCTGAGCCCGTTTCAGTGCTTTTTTATCAGAGTCCCAGTAGGCCCTCCTCCATTTCCTCTCTGCTCTTTTACAAGCTTCCCGTAGCTGCTTCAGTTCGACATTATACCAGGGAGCCGAGATTTTTTTCCTAAGTTTTAAGCTTCTTACTGCGGCTACTACATTTAAGAGTTTCCCCCACCGCCTTACAGTAGGTCAGATAGTTTCCCTTTACCGAAGAGGAAGAGGAGAATGACAGCTGATCCTGAAAGGGCATTTGGGCCCAGTTTTTTACCACCTTGTTCCATTTTCTGCCCTTCCTAAAAAGCGAAGACTGGTTGTTTTTATCCACTGAACTGGGCAGTTTGATTAGAAAGTGAATCAGGAAGTGGTCAGTCCAATTTTGAGGAACAATATCAACCACCTCCGTCTCGGCCTCATTCGCAAACAGGAGGTCCAGATTATGTCCTCCAGTATGAGAAGGTTGCATTACCAGTTGTTGGAGCCTGAGATTCTCACAGGTATGCTTTAGGTCCCTTGGCTGGTTATCTAGGCTTCCATTATCCCATAGGTTAAAATCTCTCAGTACCAGCATGCGTGTGTGCGTTAAGCTCAGATTGATAATAGAGTTGAGCAGGGCCTGGTACTGGGTGTCAGCCCCCGGGGGTCTATTGCACAGTATGGCTGTGAGTAATTCACCTTTGTTTTCCTGGAGAGAGAAACCCAATCTTTCATTCCCCTCAACCTCATCAATCTGCAGAGGTGTAAAGTCCCATTCCTCCTTAAAGATTATCCCAACCCCCCCTCCTCTTCCTGCGGTCCGCGGCTTATGAAATATTTTATAACCAGCAGGGCAAGCAAGACCCAAGTGCACCCCTGACTCTGAGGAGGTCCAGGTTTCAGTTAGAAAGACAGCATCCAGCTTCATAATTTCCAACAGAGAGGAGACCTCGCGGTAATATTTTTTCAAAGATCTACAATTGATCAAACCACACTTGAGTGTATTCTTACATTGGTCCATGCCAGTGGGTGGATGGGGAGCCCTTTCCCTCTTACCTAAAGAGAGTAGTTCTTCCCTGGTGTATTCAATTCTTTCCTGGTGGGGGCTGTGGTGGGCAGCATGGCTGGCGCTGTGCGCGGCCGGTGCGCGGTCGGGCGCAAACGGGCTTGCCTCTGGCGCGCCTTCGGTGCGCCATCGGAGCACCCGCTGCGGGTGCGCGCTGCGCGCTTGCATTGCCAGCTCTTGAGTAGGCAAGCAGGTTCCTGACCGCTGGAGCACAGCCCCTGACGTGTGGACGAGCCCAATTCCCTCACCCAAGATGGCGCTCACGAAAAAAACGCCCGCTCCTCTGTTCCCACTAAAGCAGTGGGATCTGGGAATTCAATTTTAATGTGCAGGTAAGAGTAAACACCTCATAAAACAAAGGGCAGTATTAAACACTTCGAAACACTTTCGCAATTGTGGCTATAAAATTTTACAGCAAGTGACACGAGTACAATAGATAAAAATTAGCAAGCAGGTAAATTCCTCGTCGAGCGCACTAAATAGTCATCTGTCTTTGTTGCTTCACGGTAAAATTAACCGCGCGCTAGTATTGCCAGCTCTTAAGTAGGCAAGCAGGTGCCTGACCGCTAGAGCACAGCCCCTGACGTGTGGCCGAGCGTATTCCCTCACCCAAGATGGCACTCACGAAAAAAACGTCTGCTACTCTGTTCCCACTAAAGCAGTGGGATGTGGGAATTCGATTTTAATGTGCAGGTAAGAGTAAACAGCTCATAAAACAAAGGGCAGTATTAAAAGCTTCGAAACACTTTCGCAATTGTGGCTATACATTTTTACAGCAAGTGACACGAGTACAATAGATAAAAATTAGCAAGCAGGTAAACTCCTCGCTGAGCGCACTAAATAGTCAGCTGTCTTTGTTGCTTCACGGTAAAATTAACCCCGCGCCTGTATTGCCAGCTCTTAAGTAGGCAAGCAGGTGCCTGACCTCTAGAGCACAGCCCCTGACGTGTGGCCGAGCCCAGTTCCCTCACCCAAGATGGCGCTCACGAAAAAAACACCCGCTACTCTCTTCCCACTAAAGCAGTGGGATGTGGGAATTCAATTTTAATGTGCAGGTAAGAGTAAACAGCTCATAAAACAAAGGGCAGAATTAAAAGCTTAGAAACACTTTCGCAATTGTGGCTATAAATTTTTACAGCAAGTGACACAAGTACAATAGATACAAATTAGCAAGCAGGTAAATTCCTCGCCGAGCGCACTAAATAGTCAGCTGTCTTTGTTGCTTCACAGTAAAATTAACCGCGCGCTAGTATTGCCAGCTCTTAAGTAGGCAAGCAGGTGCCTGACCGCTAGAGCACAGCCCCTGACGTGTGGCCGAGCCCAATTCCCTCACCCAAGATGGCGCTCACGAAAAAAACGCCCGCTACTCTGTTCTCCCTAAAGCAGTGGGATGTGGGAATTCAATTTTAATGTGCAGGTAAGAGTAAACAGCTCATAAAACAAAGGGCAGTATTAAAAGCTTCGAAACACTTTCGCAATTGTGGCTATACATTTTTACAGCAAGTGACACGAGTACAATAGATAAAAATTAGCAAGCAGGTAAATTCCTCGCCGAGCGCACTAAATAGTCAGCTGTCTTTGTTGCTTCATGGTAAAATAAGTTAAGCAATAGCACACGAATCCTAAGGCGGGTAAAACAAATACACCAAAAACAGGAACACAAGCGACTGAGATGGCATATAAGCTATTCAACCGAGAGAGAGCACAAATATCTCATCTGGAATTTAAAACAAAGGCTCATAAAAGATGAATGTATCAAGATACATGAGCTGTGCAAAAGCAACAAACAGAAGCAATTCTGGGATTATTTAGCCAATCTGGAGAACAAAAAGATAGACCGACAGCGGAAGCATGGCAAGATCATGTAGCATACATGTATACAACCGAACCAAGGGCATTGCTACAAGGGGCCAGGGAGACCCCGTGGTCTGAAAGCGCTCTGGCAAGCAAAGGGCTCCAAAAGCCAGAAGATACAAGGGCACAGGAACAGCACACTATGGAGAAAATCTTAAGAACGATAAAGAAAAGACAGGACACCAGGACCCAACTGCCTCCCAGGTGGCATGTTCAAAGAAGGCCTGGCTTACTGGTCAAAGACATTATCTGCTTTTATATGAAATATAGTGCAAAGGCAGATGTACCAGACTCCTGGAGAGGCTCTATGTTGCAACGGCTATACAAGAAAGGTGACAGAATGGATCCTAAAAATTACAGGCTAACAGCTGTGTTGGATATAGAAGGAAAAGCATGCACCAGTTCTCTTCTAAATGAGTTAAATGACTGGTTCACTGCAAATAACATCTTACCATTCTACCAAACAGGGTTTTGAAAGGGTGGGTCAACGATTGACAACATAGTAGCACTATCATACCTGCTTCAGCAGGGGAACACCAATAACAACTTGTCACTGATCGCCTGCTTTGTGGACTACTCAGCGGCGTTTGATGGGGTCTTCAAGCTGTGGTTAAAACTAAAGAACTGCAATATCCTATATCACCTCCTAATGGCTGTCATCTCACTATATAGCAACACCTGGGTGTGGATAAAATTGACAGGGGACACAGTCTCCAAAAGGATATACATGGACCGGGGCCTGAAACAGGGCTGTGTCCTATCCCCGTCGCTTTTCAAACTTTATACTATATTTAGGCAAGACCCTGCAAGGAGCAGCACTAGTTACCCCAAAAATATGGGCCTACAGATGCACCTTCTCCAATATGTGGATGACCAGGTAGTTTTTGACCAATCCCAGAATAGGTCTACAAAGAAGTATGGATGCCTTGAATCAATATAATGAGGCCAACGAGTTAGTAGCCAATGAAAGCAAGACCAAATTGGTGGTATTTGGACAACATACACAAAAAAAAAACGGGCTCAGAAGGAGGATGGGAAACCAGACGATGAAAACAGCATGTACCTTTAACTATCCAGGGGCATGGCTATGCGACACACATCTGGCCAAGATGAAAGCCAAAACACAAGCAACCACATACACACTGTGTAAATTACAGCAAAAATGATGCAGCCCCACAATATCAATAAGGAGATTAATCAAATCAAAGCTGTTAGCAGTAGCAGGAGCAGGATATTCCCGGAAAGCTTTCCCAGGGCAGATGTAACTCTCCCTGGAAAAAGCACAATGCCAGTGCTAAAAATGTGTCTTTAAGCTTCCAAATGACACCATCAATCGCTTGGCCAGGCTGGACTTCCGCCTAATACAACAAAGATATGAATGCATGACTACCCTTGCGAAATACTATTCCCAGACACTTAGTTCTCTAAAAGAAATACTCAAAGTTATTTTTGAAAAGGGAGCGAACCAATGGAACATCCACATGCAACTGGCAGTCTACAAACTGAACTTAGCAATAGACAATTTGTCTCTGGAAGAAATGAGTTATCTGACAACAGAAAAAGCTCTAAATAAACAGGTATTTCTGCTCTCGAGGGCTGAAAATGAAGCCAGACAGAAAGAAAAGGGAGACTGACTAGGCCTGACTTCCTCCTATGAAACTTACAGCGAGCAGCGCACTGGGCAAAAAAAATGTGAAAGACATCCAATGGGCCAGAATAGGACAACTTCCAATTAAGGAACTCAACCCGGGATAGAAATGCTAGCAGCAGGTAACTAAATGTAGGCTGTGCAAATATAGAGCAGTGATCCTGCTGCACCTTGTATGTTGCTGCCCTGCTTTATTACAATAACACCGAACACTTTCAAAGCCAATATTCTATGATATGAGATTAGGTCCTGTGTAGAGGCAATCTCATGGCTTTGTACTTGCACAGTATCGATGGACTTGGCCAACATTGGAAAGTATATAAAATTGGTATGAAATGAACTAAATTTGACAATGGGCCCTGAAAAGCGCCAAGATCCAATAAGGAAGTGAATCCCGGGGCACGGTAGCAAAGAATACTAAGGACCTACCAAGTGAGAAGTCATCCACTTTGGCAGTTTAAAGGACATGATTGGGGGTAGCAGTCATCAGGGAAAGGCAGACTGCCCATGGCTAAGTCAAAGTACATGACACCCTAACATAGATAGGAACAGGCTGCATACGTTTGGGCACATAAACTCGTACTACTCAACTGGCAGTAAACATGCATCATCGCACTGTGAACTAAGGGACCTGTCCCTGGTGAACATTACAGGAGTTCCATTTCCGGAAGGAATAGTATGGGATAGGGTAGCATATGATGTATATGGTCCTACTGAACTTTTACAAATTCCGTATTTGTTTAAAATTTGCTTAAATGATATCATCACCTTTAGTACTTTCTCGGATGATTGGGACATTGAAACTGTGCATAATCTGCTTGCAGATCTAGAAGAATCAGCTGCATTTTCAAGTGACGAATTGTATGATGGTACATCTAATTTTGGCGACATGTTCTGTTATCACCATCGTTTTACACAAAGCTAGTATCCCTTGCGGTGTTTTCAATTACACTCAATAAGAACACTGCCCAACACCGCCAAATGGTACCTCAAAAATATTTGCACAAAAATGTGCTTATTTATTTTGGTATTGACACATCAGACCAAGCGTCTTATTACTACAGGCCCAAACCTAAACCAGCAAAGAAAAATATGCTAACAAACACCAAGCTGATATAGTCTGCTTCCTTTATTTCCCAACTGTCTGTTCAAGACACCATGGACACAAAATCTGTCTGGGGGAAAACAGATTGGCAGGTTCAGGGAACTGAGGCCATATTTAGAGTATGCCTCATACCAAATCAAATAATTTCCCTGATTAAAACAGTGCAAAAGTCTTCCTGTCTTGGAATAGCCAAGATGAAGGATTTGAACATACCTTGCATTCCCACATTCTCACAATGTGAGAACTGGCAGCACTTAACACACTACAACGAGGATAAACTAGATACAATGATATGTAATGGTACTTTTAATTTATCAGATCCCAATTGAAAGGGATGGTTGGTTTGGCCTTTGGACACAAACGGGTGTCAATCTAGATACCTGGGTAACACCGAAGTGTTTAGGATCAATCTGCCTGATCAGCGATATGTGTAAACAGAGGACTCTGGGGTGGTGGCATCAGATGGTGTTGGGAAGTTGTGCCTTGATTGGCTAAAAACTTCAACACTCTCTCAGGTGAAGCAACACTTGTCCCTTCTTTCTGATGACATAGATCTTGGGGATTTTCTTTTAGGTCCCTGGAACCCACTCCGAAAGCGCTCCTTGTACAGAATATACAAGTGGAAATTTTCTCAACAGGAGGCTGCTGAGAGATTGCGCGAGACCAACAGGGTTAATTTGGATAAGGCTTTGGCTGTGGTTGACAATGGTAGTACCACTTTAGTATCCACAATGTGTTCACTGGGCCAGATAGTGTTTTCTTCAATTGACATTATACAGCAAAACATGTCTATTTTACATAATGGACAGTCACAATTACGGTCCGTTTCAATATTGAGCTGGATGTTGCAAACACTCTGTTCTGGCCACATTCCTTGGCATTACATAAACAGTACAAGTCTGTTTTTTGCATTCGATCTAACGGAGAAACAGAAAGTATTGGCATGCAGAGATGCAAAGTGTACTTTGTTGTACATTGAGAAATGAGACCGAATATCTTTCACCGTGGCTGAGACACCATCCACAGATTGACTTATCCATGGTTACATCACCCTACCAGTCACGATTTCCAATTCCAATATTGTCTCCAATTCCAGCAGGTATGCGGATATGAAGCACTAAGGGAATGTTATGTGCATGAGTAATGGGAGTTACCCTTCAGGTTTAGGTGCAGGAATGGGGATGTAAATGTTTTCCGTATTGGTTCTGGTGACTGTGAGGAATGTTTAACAGGGTTCCTAGTTTGCAAGGTCCTTTCACTTCACGAGGCAAGCAATGCTTCAGTGGCGAACTTGTCCTGTTATCTTAAGGGTACCCCAGCTGCTTTGATTCTCCCGATTTTCAAACTGCTCTCAAATATGATCTATTTGAGGCTGAATGATCAAGGTTGCTGTTGAATGGAAGAGATATATCGATGACGTGCTATGCATCTGGACTGGTGATGAAAGAGCCCTGCTTGAGTTTCTAAATTGGCTTAACACCCAAGATCAGAGCCTGCGGTTCACCTGGACGTACAGCAATAGTACAGCTGTGTATCTGGATTTAGATATTGAAGCTATAGATAACATCTTGAAAACCCGCGTACATCAAAAGCCCACCGACAGAAATTCCCTACTATCATACAAGTCATACCACCCGAGGGCTTTGAGGGATAATCTGCCGGTGGGACAGTTTCTCAGATACCGTAGAAACTGTTCATCCACTGCAGACTACAATGAACAATCTATGACTCTGAGTGAAAAATTAAAAGCTAGAGAATATCCATCAAGAGTGATTAAGCAGGCGAGAAAAAGAGCCCTTAACACACCAAGGAGTGCGCTGTTGGAGTCCAATAAGAGGGAAAGAGAAGAGTGTATTCCGGTCATTATGACATTTGACCTTCTTGCGACTAAAGTGCGCCAATCGATCAGGAAACACTGGGCACTATTGTCGAACAATGACTTTAAGATGCCTCCTCCACGCTTTTCCTTTAAAAGAGCCTGCAACTTGAAAGACAAACTGGTGCACACTAGGGAAAAACTACACACTAAAGGAAATGAAAGCAACATCCCCAAGGGCCACTATCCATGCAGAACTTGTTCTGTATGTGCCTTGACTGAAAAAACATTGAGTATAACACTTCAATCTGGCAAGACATGGTGGTTGGGGCAATTCAGCAATTGTAATACCACTAACGTGGTGTATAGACTTCAATGTGAATGTGGCCTGCAATACATTGGCCTGACCACAAGAAAAATAAAACTGCGAATACAGGAGCATCTGAGCACAATTAGAACGGGCAGATTAACGACAAAACTTGTCCAACATTGCCACAGAAACAAACACACGTTTACATGGGTGGTATTGGAGAAAGTGAAAGGAGATCCACAAACAATTGAAAGATTACTTATAACAAAAGAAGCAAGATGGATTTACAAGGAGAAAAGTGAAGAAAGAGGGCTGAATGAACTCCTCGAATGGAATAAACTACGTTAACCTCCTCTGTGGTGCTCTGCGTCTTGTGAGGGTTTTGCACGCACAATATATCAAGCAGCATGCTCTTATGTACAGGTCCATCCGTCAGTACTGTATATGATTATAATGGTAAAAGAATGTTGCCCCTAGTGTATGATGCACATCTGGACATACTAGACACAACTACATGGATAAAACTACACGACCCTTTACATTTTTTATTATAAAAAATATAAAAACAAATACAGAAAACAAGGGAGGGATACATAGAATCCAACACACGAAAATCATTATCGCCTATCTATGGAAAAACTCTGAGTGATTAGGATCCGACTATGTAAACCCAATTTGATTTTAAACAATCGAAAAAATAAGGAGCTATGGCTGCACTTTCCAGTATCAAAAGATCAGACACATGGCAGCATAAATTTCAGTCAAACATTTAATAACCCCGATTGCATTAGTGCATTTATGATATGCAGGTTGGCTTGCTCAATCTGTAAACAAGGTGATAGCAATCCGAAGTAGTATCCATGTAACCAAGGAAACGGACTCCGTCATCTCGCGTGAGTAGACGGGAGTTACATCCTTTGGTATAACAAACAATGGGAACTGCCCGCGAGACCACGGGAACCTATCAGAGAGCGTAATATGTAAACAGGGAAGGAACAACCAGAAAGTTGCTCGAGGGATGAGAGAAAGCCGGCGACTCTCCGTATAGCGGTAATTTTCCTTGAAACAAACGTAGGGAAGAGCTGGAGAAATACAGGTCTGTAACAATGAATTGTTTAAGGCATATTTGAACATGACTGCGATGTTTTTACAGTGATTCATCGCGCAAGGAGAAACCTCGTGAACTCACGATTGGAGTTCCTTGGAGTTTGTTTTTAAAGACCTCTCGGCTGGTAGGAGACACATTGGCTGATCGAGGGTAAATATGATAGATGATTGTGTGTGTGGTGCGGTGTGTCAATAGAATTGCACACGTAAAGGACATATGAGTGAGACACTTTTCTGTGGTTTGTCTTTACAACAGTATCTACAACCCTGGTGTCCTAAGCAGTGGCGACTAAAGATATGCCCTGAAGAAATTGCCTAAAATTATTAAGGCAATGAAACATGTCGGCAAGTTGATAGTGGCTCTATAGGGAGTAGCCATTTTCACCTTTTTAACTTGAGAGCATCAAGCATATTAGAACAAGAATAAAGTTGTCTGTTCATGCTTTTTGCGGGTTTTATATATGTGGTATTGTTTCACTATATGTATGTGTTGTCTGTTTGTTCCACTGCACTCATCACTATTAACACTTGTTTGGTTGGACACGTTTCCGTTCAGCGTGATAACACCGATGATGATAACAGGGCCATCCTGGTGAGTACCAGCCAGGGGTCCCATTGGTGGTGCGCCTGTGAGGTGTTATCACGTTTTTCACACTTTTTTTCTACACATTATGGTGTGGGTGGTAGGACTGTTGTATAGAAGGAGACAGGCTTTTTTAAAATGGGCTATTGACTGGTGTACCCCCAACCCTACACAGCATGAAATGGGTGGTTATTGTTAAAAGAATACGACATGAGGTACCCAAGTCGTACAAAATAAATTGAATGCCCTTGATCTGGGTCATTGTTGTATTGATAACGTATTGAGTGGGGGGCGACCCAGACCTATTCTTTCCCTCTAGGCTCCGATTTCTATGTGCATGCTGTTGAATGGAACCAGGCATCGCTTATCTGGTGATGGGTAATTCCATAGTAACTTGTTGCACACAAGTATTGCTTCCACCTGCCCGCACAGTTAAAGAGGAAATGCTATGGCCTTCGATGAATGTTTCCCACACACATGTTTATTCTCTGAGCAAACTGAAAGCCATGATTTTTCAAAAGGATGTGGCCTTAACTTCAGCCAGAGAGACGTTTGATATCCAGGTTGCAAGATCCTCCTCTGAGATTCAGACACTACTCCACACTTACGTCTCACTGAATTTTGGGGAGCTGGTTCACAATATCTTCGATATGTATAATACAAAAGGAATAGTGCGCTTTTTAAAATGTAACGACTCTGGACTGGTTAGCACCTTTCAGACGATTTTGGGAGTTTTACCATCTTTCATACACTCCGTGTTGGGAAGCGTTTCTGGAGGGCTCCGGCTTGTCCTGCTGCTTGTGGCGGGAATCCTGATTTTAATTATTCTGCTCCGCGATGGACGTCCCAGTTTAACCCAGAATGGAGATACCACTGCTTGAGCTGCAGTGCTGTGAGTGCATGGTACACTGCTGTGGCACATCTTGTCTTCGAAAACTGAATGAGCACTGGTTCTTGACCTTCAGGCCTGTTTAGCTTCACTGTGTGCACCCTGTATTCCACTTCTTGCTTTGCAGTCATGAATGCACATTCGATCTATGCCTAGGATCACAATTTGTTGCACCATTGGACATTGAAGTACTGATGGCCCCTTTAAAGCCCATGGGTATCATTTTCCCCAGCTCATTCGATTGCTGATGAATGCATTCTTCGAGCCACCCTTGGATGTTCTGGCTCCCAGCGAAACGAACCCCGGTTCACAATATGCTTACAGGATGCAGTCCGTCCCTCAGCGGCTGTTGTGGGATCTGGATGGAATCACCTTGGCTCTATACACCTCCTTTGAGGTGCGCCTCTGGGAACATCATCTGCGGTCGCTAGCAACATCAGTGTTGCGTCTACCACTCGGAACACATGAACAAATGGCTTTTCTGTGTGGTGGGAACCATTTGGACTGTTTTTAAAACAAAACTGTAATGGATATACAGTTTTTTGCTTTATTTTTAAAGCACAGTGGCTTTCTGAGTGCTTCAGATTTCAAATACGTATAATGGCTATTAGGAATATTTTAAAGCAAAACTTGCTTTTAGATGTTTTTAAAACTGATTTTAGACCTTTTTTAGTTTGAGTTATGACCTATTGGCTTTTTAGATTGCTTTTATATATCGAGGAGGAGTGGGTGTTTTGTTCCCGGGCTAGGCCCATGCAGAGAAGCTGCTCATTTGTTACATTGTCCTTTTTTTCATATTAACATTTCTCCTGTGAACTTTTGCCCATATTTGCATGCACGACGATGTTGGATTAGTTTCTCTGAAACTACATTGTTTGCACATCTAGCTTTGCACAACCTTATCATGATGCCTCAAATGTCATGTACAAGGCCTCATTATGCACTAAGTACAAATGTCGTACTATCTTCATCCACAGGGCGAAAGAGCTATCTACATATCCATAACATCGCTAAACTACAATGTACATCGCAAGATTGCGCCACCCACCAAAGTAGCCTTTCAAACCTATTTCAGTCCTCTGCCATTGCAGGGCCTGTGCGCGCAGTGTTACTGCCCCCATAGCTATCCCTATGGGCAGGTAACAGACAGGAGATGTCCCTTAAGTGTGTGACATGTCCTGGTAGTGACAAACAGCCATTTTGGTTTCTCACTACTGTGGGGCTGCCCACCCATAGGAATGCATTGGGGATTCCCTGATAAGTATTTCAGTAGTAATCCCTGATATGAGAGGCGCAGCGTGGTCAAGTTTGGTATGTTTGGAATAGTGATAATAAATGCTACACATTTTGTGTGTGCAGATTTATTATAACTACTTTAGAAATGCCACTTTTAGAAGTTGGTATTTCTATGTGCTATGTGTCTGCCTTCCTGATGTGAATTGCATGTCTGGCTTTTGAGTGACAGGGACTGGTGAGGTGTGTGTGGCTCCAGAAGGGGGAAGGTTAGTCAGTGCTAGGCTGAATGGGACATCTGCATGTTGAGTAGTGGGAGGGGAAGCCCTGGTAACTGAATAGGATTTGCCTGCCCTAGTAAATACTGGCTCCGCCCCCCTGTGGTGTGTCTGATGACGAGCCCCCACCTAACAAAGGGGAAGAGGAGCTTGGAAAACAAAGTGCTCCAAATCCCCCCTGAACCAGTTGCATCTGGTTACCCCATGCCCTGCACTGCAGACAAAGGAATCCTTAGTATAATTATAGGGGCTGTGGACCAATGAAATTGTTCTATTTTGTGCTGGGGCTTGTTGCTGCTGGGGCCAAGGAGGAACCGCCATTGGGGATTACCTGCCTGCTGGAGGGCCCTGTGTGCTGGCCTCCCTGGGCACCGCTATGCCCCCTGGACCTGGAAGAACTGTTGAGTGGGCTCAGTCTTTTTAACTGCAGGACCTTTCGTGATCCCAGCGCCTCGTGAGTGCTATATTTTGCCAAAGGAGCTGGCCCTCTCAGCGCGAGGCTGTGAAGGAATCCCGGCGTACGGGATTCCCCCCTGTGCTGCTTATAGAAGAGGGAGCCCACCCCGTGTTGTGCTAAGGAGAGCGGGAGCCTACCCCACTTTATGGTTATTTTTAAACGGGTGCCCACCCCGCAGTTTGCATCAATGCTTATTTTAATTACAGTGGGTGCCCACCCCGCAAACTGCCGTAGCCAGAAGGAGCCGCCGCCGAGAGGAGCAGCGACCCGGAAGCCAGGCGCCTGCTGCCTGACTCGGGCGGGCCAATGGGAGGAGGCGGCCAAGGCCGCCAATGGCAGCAAGGCCAAAGGCCAAAGTCCAGAATTAGGTGTTGGCCTCTGCATGGCTCCCGTGACCTGGTGGGAGCCCCGCGAGTAGCAGAAGCCAGGCGGGAGCCCACCCGGCACTGGCGATGAGCAGAAAAGGGCGCACCGGAAGCGGAGAGGTGCGGTTGTTGTTGGCTGCGCTCCCGGGACAACGAGGAGAGCCCTATGTGTGCCGGCAGGAGAGTGAGGGTCCAGAGAGAGCCCACCCCGCGTTCGTGGTCCTGCCCTGCGAGCCTCCCGTAGAAGACCCGGGTCCCAGGAGGGAGCGCGGGTAAAGTCAGGAGAGTGCTGCCCAGAGCTGAGGAGCGGAGTCTGAGGACCAGTGCAGAGAGGAGCAGAGTCCCCAACAGAATCCGGTGAGTGGTGGTGCATTGTATGAGGCTGGGAGCAGTTCGAGGCACATTGTAGGTGCCTGTGAGGGAGACGGAGGGGCTCCCCAGGCACAGGGGTGCCCTGTTAAATTTCACAGCTGCGCCGCAGTTGCAGGCAACTGCACCGAGGGGGTAGTTTTGTTTATAGAGTCCCAGAGGGGACCCCCCAGGCACAGTGAGTGCCAAAGTCTGAGCCTATTCTCACAGCTGCACTGCCAGTTGGAGGCAGCTGCAACGTGGGGGCACAGTTGTTTTGCAAAAGTCCCAGTGGGGGACCTTTGCAGTTGGTGCCAGTGTCCTTTAATCTTTGGGGGCCAGATCATCTCTAGAAGTCCTGAAGTGGGACTTGGGGGCATTAGTGTTTCCTACAGGAAAGGGGTGAGAAGCACCCCAGACCCCAGCGCATTGCACACTTTGGAGTTTGCTGCATTGGCAGCCAAGCCCTGACATTCTGGACAAAGGGCGTTTAGGGCCCAGGTGAAAGGCCAGATGGCCTGGGGTCATTGTGGGTGAGATTGATAGAGCGCCAGGCTCTACAAAGCTACATAATGTGTTTTATGCCTCAGGTGATTGTGATTTCATAAAGTGATTTATGTGATGTGAGTTATTCACCATGATTTCTGTCTCTAATGATGTTTATGCTCATGAGGTTATTGCATAATGTGTTTATGCTGGTGAGGCCTAATGTATAATGTGTTTATGCTGTGGAGGGTATCTAACACTAATGTGATTTATTGCCTAATGTCATGCTATGATATTTTAGGAGGGTGTCTAATGCTAATATGAGAATGCTTAGGTCATTATGGTACCAGTAGTTACTGGTTGTGTTTTGCATTTACTTACCTGATCTGATGGTTTTGACAGTGGCCCTATTGGCCTGGTACTGTATATAATCCCCTGTGAATATTGCCCAGTACCAGCTGGCACAGAGTAAATGTGTGATTATGTTTCTAATGTGTTTATGATAATACAAAGGCTATTTTTGATATAACCTTGTGTGGAGTTTCTTTTGTAGTGTGCCTAGTGTGTTGCTGCTGTGTGTGTGTGTTGCGCAAACGCTTTACACATTGCCTCTGAGATAAGTCTGACTGCTCGTGCCAAGCTAACAAGGGGGTGAGCAGGGGTTATCTTCAGCGTGTAACTCCCTTGCCCTGACTAGAGTGATGGTTTCTGCCTGGCGTTGGCGCAAGCCTTAGCCAACCAGAAATCCCATTTCTAACAGTGCTTGTAATCTCTTTCATCTGCTTCTGTCAACTGATTATCGCAGCACTTGTATTCAATACAAGAATAACGTTGGATCAGTAAATATATTGAAAATGTCCCACTGTGTATTCTGTATATTTTCTCTCAGCACTAGTAAGCATGAGTGACTGAGCGAAAGGTTTATTTCTACGATCCCTGAGGGGTCAGGGTTGTCATGTTCAGTGGTTGCCAAAAACCTTTCTCTCCCTGGTAAGCTGAGGGGGGGGCTAACTTTTACACTGTGAGCTAGCTGGTCTCTAGGCCAACATATACTGTGGGGTGCCCAGAATCACTTTAGACACTTTACCCAAAGTTTATGTTGTCCAAACAAACATGCAGGTCCTACGGAGTAGTGGGAACTACTCAACACTAACTTAGCAAGGGAAAATTCCAGCTTACCTATAGAGGTTACCCACAGGGGCCTAATTTGCTATTTGGCATAGGGCTAGACCATCATGCCAAGGACAGTGCTGCCATGAAGGCTAACACTCAGCAGAGGCCACTGACAGCTGTCAGTGCCCAAAACCACAACTTTTGCTCTTGACTGCTAGTTGAAGGGGATAACTAACAGGTGTCTTTTGGTTCTAGTCACCTGTCTGCTGTTTTAGGGTGGGGGGCCACAACACTTATTAGTGAACTTCCTTCTTCCACCCTCAGTTCTGTGTGCTGAGGATCCATCAACTGAGAGTGGACAGTTGCCTGACTAGTCAGATCTTTTTGTGGGCTTGGAAGGACTTTAACACTGCCAATCTTGGAGTTCTCACCTATTGTTATAGAATATCCCTGGCACACTGGAATGGTGGCTAATAGTTGTCTACCTTTCCTACACGTTTTCTTCTTTTTCTTTTGGGACTTTTCTGCACTAACTGCAGGTTCAGCCCCTCCCCCCCCCCCCCCCCCCAAATTCCTTGAGGGAGGTCTGGCACTGGACCAGTACCTCACTTTGGCTCAGACCAACCTATGGATGGTCATTACCAAGGAGACAATCAAGGGGGGGGGGTCTTTATTATCTATCACCATTCCCCAACTAAGGGACACAGCTATTTCTAGGGGTACTACATCCACAGGCCTAACAGTGACCTTCCCTGGAATAGCTCTTAGTTGTTTGTTCCCCTGGGAAATACTGGCTTGAGAGTACCAACCTGTCATGCACCACGGTGTGACTGGCACAGGTATCTCTCAGGGCAGTGGTTGGGATTCCATTAACCAGTAGGTGGTGGAACTGTCTACTCCACTCTGGAATTTCCAACTCACCATGTGTGCCCATTTTCCAGTTGAATGCTATGTGGTCTACCTCATATGAGGGACTACCCTCATAGGCTACATTGGCAACCCCTCGAGCTACACTAGGAGCTTTGTTTTAGGATAGTTAGGGCCCTTGGTGTGGTGTCCTGTCTTTTGAGGGTTGGGACACCATAGCTTTTTGGGATACCAACTCTTACCTTGGTACCCAGTTTTAGGTTGTGAGGTGTCTTTGGGCCCCCTTCCTGGAGAGGTTTTTGGGGTGGCTACCTGAGACTTTAGCTGCTCACCCTCTTTACCCTGAGGAGGTTTTGTAACCCTTTCTTTTGGTCATCCTCAGTGGACATTTTGGTCTTCCTAGTCTTGACTCAGTAGTCTGCCTTCTTTCCCAATTATTGAGGTGAATTTGGACCTAGGTCTACCAGACACTGATTCAACTTTTCATTGCTGCAGTTACTTAAAGTGTGTTCCTTCATAAACAAATTCTGTAGTCCCTCATAATCCTGCATTTTACTTCAAGTCAACTAGCCACCTAGTGTATTTACTGAGTAGTCTACAAATTCCTCCCAGGGCTGACTCTGGGATTTTTGAGTCTCCTTAATGTAATTCTGAACTCCTCCATTGTGAGTCTAAATCCTTCAATCCGGGTACCCTTGATGGTTCATAAGACTCAATGCCTGACCCAGTAATGGTCAGGAGTCTGTCTCTGCACTTACCAGAGAATAGTTCACAAAGGAGTACCCCTCCCAGTGAGTTTTTCTCACTTCCCTGGCTTCACAATCCCTCTCAAAGGCTGTGAACCATTTAGTAATATCATCACCATCCTCAAATTTAGGGACAATCCCTTTGGGGATGTTAGGGTCATAAGACCCTTCCTTCTCTCTGTTGTTTGTATTGATGCCACTATTGATGGATCATCTGCCGAGCTCTGCTCTTTCTTTCTCTAGAGCTAGGAGCCTAGTCTCTAACTCTAGCTCTTAGGCCATCCTTGCTAAAAGGTGGTCCTCCTCAGTTAAGTCATCCTTGCTGTCTGGTATAGAGTCATCCCTAACTCTGTAGGATCTAGACTCTGTCCTCCTTGGTTTGGAGGGGTAGGGCACAAAGTTCTCATCCTTACTAAGTAGTAGGGGCAGTTAGCTTATGACCTCATCATCCTCACTACTTTCCCCATCTGCCTGGAGATCTTCTCCTTCAGTAGTGGGGTGGCCCCATGCATGCCCTGCCAGAAACTTCAGGCATTGCGCTCTGGTAGGGTTGGACCCAGTTCTAATTTTTTTAGCTTTACAGAGAAGCTTTAACTCTCTATCCTCTAGGCTGGAGTAAGGGGTGAGGTGGAGCTTCTAAGCCATCTTCTGTGGGTTGCTCATTATTTTACTAAAGTGGGGTTCTTTTTGAAGACCTATAACCAAGTTCTAAGTACTTCCCCCCTAACTTCAGTGAGTTTTAAAGTTTCTACTAAATTTAAAAATGAGTTGTACTGAAGTAAAGTTTTGGATTCTTGTTGTGTGATCAGGTGTTGACTAAGTTAGTCCAACAAATGCATAGTTTTAGACCCCACCGCTGATCCGCCAATGTAGGAAGCCGCCTCTGTATATACTATTCTAAAGTAAGATATTGTGTGCACACAGTCCAGTGGACCCCCAAAGGTATTGCAGAGGCTAAATTTGATAATCACTAACAGCTCTCTATGTGGTAGTGTGTTCGAGCAGTTAGACTTATCAGGAGGGGGTGTTAAGCTTTTATTGTATTCACTCAATCAAGGAATAATTACACACACTCAGAGACAGAATCAAGACCATTAGGTAAGTATAAAAAAAGTATACTTATATTTTATTTCCTGAACCAAGCAGATTTTGGTACAGGTAAATAGAATATGCTTTCAAATGCAACACTTTAAAAGGAAATGCAGTTGTGGATGAAATTACATTCATTACAGGTTTGAATTTACTTTTAAAACAGTTTAAAGTACATGGAGATTACTTTCGGAATACTTTTAGATTACTTTTGGATTACATCGACTACTTGGGTTGATATGCCTTGATATCATACAGTGGATCCTACAATACAAATTTAAGTATAACATTTTGGGGTTTAAAGCACAGTTACTTTTATTTCATACAAAAGTTCAGCTTGACAATTTTTAGAAACAGAAAATAACAACATTGGTTCCTATGGGAAAAAGAGTATTAACGGTTTACAGGTAAGTACTCGACCTGTAAGTATGGCTTTTGGGGGTTAGGACCAAGGGTCCCCAAGGTCCAATTAGGCACTCAAATTGCACCAGTAGCAGCACTGGGGTCACCGGGTGCAGAGTCCTAATTTTAGCCAATGGGGCTAGGCGGCACTTCGGTTGGTGGCTGCTCACGGGCAGGCCACTCGGTCTTGGGAGCCAAGCAGCTAGGGTTAGGGTTAGGGTCAGGGCAAAGGGGGTCCCAGGTGAGCACCAAGTCCACACCACCAGTGAAGCAGGGGCGTCCAGGTGCATGATACTAAGGAGGTGTCAGGACCCCAATGCTATCCTATTGACGTTGCTGGTTTTGGATTTTGGCTACAAGCTTGGTCCAGGAAGTCTTCTGCTAGGAAGGCTCAGGGACGTAGGTGCATCTCATGTCCTCTTCTCCAGGGCTCAGTGTGGCCAGATGCAGGGGTACCCTTTGAGGTCAGATTTCTCCTTACCGGGGCACTTGCCGTTGGGGAGGTCTCCGTGCAGAAGCTGCAGACGATGTCAGGGAGCCCTGGAGGGGTCAACCCACAGTGAACTCACATTGTGGAGCACTGGGGGACATTGCTGGGACCAATGGGTCACTTGGACTCGGGCCGTAGGTGACAGGTGCAGTGGTGGCTCCAGGTGACGAGTTTTTTCCTTCCTCAGCAGGCTCAGAGTCTGTGTTTGGAATTTTCTTCTGAACAGAGCTGTTTTTTCCAGTCAGTCCTCCCAGGGGTTCTGGAGGTTGCTGGCTGCAGGACAAGTAAACTTTGGGTGCAAGATCTCTGAAAACCTCAGACAGGGCCGTAGGGCTAGGGTCAAGGCAGTTCTCTACAGTCTGCTCTACTGTGTGACGTCTTCCATCCTTCTTCTTCATAGGTTGCAGGAAACGGTGGAGGCAAGGTTCAGGGTCTCCCCTAGATCTAAATTTAGGGGCATTTACAGTGGAGTGGAGGTCGGGACCAATAGGTCCCTTCATTGAGTTGAGTACACCCTCTATTATGCCACCCTCGAGTGGGGGGGCATGAGCCTCTCTCTAATTGGCTGGGTCCCCTCATCTTCCAGATGGAGGGGACTGAGATGAGTATTTCACCTCACCTCCACTCCTGAGGGGTGGGGTTGACAAAGGTGGGCACACCTCTCCACCTAACTTGGCTTTACCACTGATTCTCCCATCCAAAGTGGGGGGTCAGAAAAAGTGGGAACCAGTTCCTGGGGGCAGAAAAAGGGAGGGACAGCTTACAAAGTCAGCAGGCCTTTAAAGCTTCCCCTTCAAGGACCCAGCCCATCCTGGGGGAGGAGGCATGACAACTCTACCCCGGATGGGCTTTGCTTCTGGACTCAGAGAGTGGAGGCCCTCTACCCGGGGGTCCAGAAACCTGTCTGGTGGTGGCAAATTGCGGACAGCCATTTAGGAACCACACCAGGGCTGGTTATTTTTCAGGGCGCATCTCTAAGATTCCCTCTGAGTACATTTTACATTAAACCCCACACTGGCATCAGTGTGGGTTTAATGTGCTGAGAGGCTTGTGTTCAAACTTCCCAGGTTTCAGTAAAGCCATCATGGAGCTGTGGAGTTCGTACTGACCAACTCCCAGACCATATACTCTTTATGGCTTTATTGCACTTACAATGTCTACGAATTTACTTACACACTGGAGGGCGCTCATGCAATTGTACCCTTTCCTGTGTGCTAGTGCACCCTGCTGGAGAGGTGACTTACCTAGAACCCATGCAGTGGGTTGCAGGCATGGCACAGAGGGATGTGTGCCATGTCGACTCTTCACTTTCCCCTGCAACAAAACATGCAGCCTACAATGGCAGTATGTGGGTGTTAATGTGCAGGGCCTCCAAGGGTGGCACAAAAGGTGCTGCAGCCCTTAGAGGCCTTCCCCGATCACAGTGCCCTTGGTACCTATGGTACCTTGTACAAGGCCACTGCCTGTGGCCAGAGATGTGCCAATTCTGGTTACAAAGGTACAGTCTTGGAAAAGAACACAGGGCCTGGGAACCTGATTGGCAGGGACCCAGGTCATAGCAAGTGCATCAGAAACCGGGCAAAAAGTGGAGGGGTTACTGCAACAGAAACCCACTTTCGTATTGTTGTCTCTTTTCCTCCTGGGACAAATCCTAGAACAAATATTTCTCAGGTGTCTTGCTCTCATAGTCAGGCCTTCTAACTTCAGGCTCAGAAGAGAGCTAGTTATAAGCTGACACACTGCTCTTAGATCATCATGTACGTGTTACACTGCTCTTAGATATCAGCAGTGCAGTGGTAAAAAATGGCAATATCTAAATTTGTCTCAAAAGTGGAGGTCAAAATGGATCAAGGCACGATGTCAGGACCAAAATGGGCTCCATGAAGCCAAACATATTGCAATTCGGATTTCAATCCTGTGTGCCAGATAATTTGCCATTGTGAGCACTCAGTAGGCTTAATCATCCCATTGATAAGCTCTGTGCAAGGCAATCCTGGAAATGTTTCCTGTAGTGGCGTAACAATAACTACCCCAGCCCTGCTGTGCAGAGGGGCCCCCGAACTCCATGGGGCCCCTCTAGCACTGTGCATAGGTAGAAGGCCCCTGGGAGCTCCTGACTGGGTCCAGATCATGGTGGGCCCTCTCCACTATGCAGGGGGCCCCCTCAAGTTTCATTACACTACTGGTTGCCTGCCTGGATTGTGCTTTCATCTGGTTGCTGTAGCACCCTGTCCCAATCTTGTTGTTGAACATTTTGTTCAATACACATTACAAAATACCCCATATGTTCTTCCTGGTCATTCCTAAAGCATCAATGCATCTTGGAATACCTTCTACAATGCCAGAAAACATATAACAAAGGGAGACATGCTCAATTACTCTCTTCATATTGACATAACATTCCTAGGCAACTAAAGACTAAGCGAAGATCAAGTTCTATACATTCTAAATGATATCAATACAGGCTCAGTGTACTACCATAAATCAGTTAAGCGTCATCTCATTATCATTGTCCATCTATTTCGAGATTGATATAAGTATTTTCAGATCCTTCTATTGATTGTTCATCATTTGATACCCATAGCTGTCTACACATTTTGTGGACCTAGGGTTGTGAACAGATTCGCCTACTGCTGATAGACTTCCAACTAGGGTCTAGTTTGATTTCTTCTTTTGAAATTATTGTGGCTCTTCCTGAAAAAGGCGTGTGATACGCCGAAACGTGCGTAGAGAAAATTATCTACATCTACAAAATCTAGCCACTAGTGGGTTTTACCACATGAATATTAATTTTGTCTCAGATCTTGTCTAATTATTTGTCTCATATTTGTATTTAAAGTGATTATGTTAGTATATGTGCTGGTATATTGTTCGTGATGTTATTTATGTTTCATCATGGCTGCTTATATCAGAATTTTTTTAATCCGTATGAATAAAATGAACTGTTTTTAATTGATTTTGGTAGTACACTGAGCCTGTGTTGATATCATTTAGAATGTATAGAACTTGATCTTTGCTTAGTCTTTGTTTCCCCGTCCTATGAACACCTAGTTTCTTAAGGGGTTCCTTGATTTGTTCAGTCCAATTACTCTCTTTAGCCAGCAACCAGCCATGGTTCAGTCTTAAATGACTTACCTGTTCTTCACCAAAGATGCCCCCTGTCCATCCCCCTTCCTGTGAAATTTGAGAGGCCAGTTTCCTAACGGTAGAGAATAGTCTCTAGAACTTTGATTCAAGAGAAAGGATATGTATGTACATTTTTTCCTCAGGCAGACAATGTTATCCTGACAGCAATCTTCTTAATTTTTTCTTCTCCAAGACCAATTGTTCTCTTCAATGCAATTGGTGGGACCCCCAATTTAGAACGGAAAGTTACAGTGCTTGTTGGGGACCCTGAATCTATTGTGACAACAAAATCACACTGGGCCCTATTCAATGTTTCAGCACTTCCTCTAATGTATAGAGAAACCTACTACAAAAAGCACCAGTCTAGCTGATATTTTAAAATGGTTGCAGACTAACAGGGCTGCCTCTGCTCTGCAGACCCCTCATGGGTTGACTATTAACTTCCTGACTTCTGACAGCAGGAAGCACACAGGCTCCCAAACTCCCCAAAGCCAATCATGATGCTGCTGTCACTGGCATGATAACAGTGTTGTGATTGATAAGAGTGGCCTATTTGGCCACTCAGGCACTGATTGGAAGCCTGAAACGCAGGAGCAGAGCAGCGGTCCTGCTCCCACACTGCCAAACTCATAATCAGGCCCTTAATGAGCATGTCTGTTTGCCCAGCCCAAAATGGCCAGTCAAACTGTCATGCAGACTTATGGTGAACCAACCACTCCTCCTCTCTGTGACCCCAGCCCCGCACCCCCTAATCTGGCCCCGTAGCCCGTACTAAAAATAAAATGATAATTATGCTGTGTTATTATCATTTTATTTGTCCTTTTTTCACTGCTCAGAGAGTTGTGGGGCGAAGCTTCTCCGTCTTAGCACTGTTTGTTACACATTGCTACGGGTTTCGATTCTACACTGCCAGAACCAAGGCCATTCAACACTCCCTCACTTCCACCTTGCAAAGACTCAGCCACTTCATCCTCCATTCCCTTGCAATTCACTATGCACGATTCGTTGAACACCTTTGGAATCATACTTCGCTCTTTCAGACTTGCAGACTGTCAGGTCAGTCGGCACGCTAAGCATAGCTGGCCTTTAGAGAGGGAATCTTTACACATATCAGAGGGCTTAGGGGGCGCACGTGCCACCCAACCAGAAGGTTTCAAGGCTCCAGAGAGTCTGTGATTGAAGATGTAACTTGATTCTGGCAAGTGAATGTGGGTAGTTCAAAGTTTCAGGTAAGTTACCCGGTGGTTGACACTGTGCATGTCTCTGAGTAATAATAATGCAAGGATTGGAGAGGAGTAAAATGCCACAGATGATGTTGTCAGAGTCTGATGCTTTATCTGCTGAGCTACTGTCCACCACACACGCTAAAAGATGAAAGTTTACAGCAAACACTGTGAAAGGTACAGAAACACGTCACTGTTAGATGTTTGCTTCCACTGATTTATATGTTGGCATTAAAGTCAAGCCATTAGTTGTGTTTTTGTATTTTTTACTATCTCAGGCCTTCATTGAGCCAAATATTCAATAGTTATTTTACCATCCAGGCAATATAGGGATGCTAAACACTTTTTATTGTATTTTATGAGGGAATATAGTCTTCTCTCTACCCAGTGACCTTTTATTACGATAAAAAAAAGAAATCATAGCCAGAAAAAGGTAGGATTTATGAGTCTGCCACCTCTGACTGTGACGCAGTATAAGCATAAGAGGTTCGGAATTAAGTCAGTAAATTATTGAGACAAACATTTATCAACCGTTTGCGAAAAAAAAGGCATATTAACTTCCCTTTTTACTTTGTGTGTTTACAGGATGAAAGAGGAAAGCTGAGCATCTTTTGATTCACCTACTTAAAGTCTTTGAGTTCCATGATTGTTGCCTCTTGGCATTTGAAAGTCATGTTTAGACAGATACAACCAATTCTCATTTTAATTTCACTGAAACTGAAAGGCTTATAGGGAGAACTTTAATGTTTTAGTTATATTAAATGAATTTTCAGGGAAGCTCACCTGAATAGTTATAGCATACTTGTAAATTCAGTCAGATTGAACAGGTGGAATATTATCATTAGAAATATAAGTCAGAATGACGTGGAAATGTTACCTGACCAATGACAGCAACCATTAAATGTATGGCAAGTTATCCTTTCATTAGTAAATTTACATACAATTGTATAAGCTATATTCTGAAATATGGATAAATAGATAAGGGTATGGAATTTAAAATCACCAGTTTTCTGTTACATAATTTTTTTGGGGCAAAATGTTAAATCAATTAACTATGTTAAATGTGGCGAGAGCATCCTCCTTTTCCAGCAATGGAAATCATTATTTTTCTTAGGTGAAAGTGTGTCTGTTTATGAGGGCTAATTGCTTCTTTTCACTTTTTTCTTTTTCCCCGTTTTACCTCTTTTTGTGTCTTTTCACTCCATGTCCCTGCCCGTCCCCCGGGGCTCCGCTCGAGCACCAATTCCAACTTTCCCACCTACCAGTTGTCCAGCCCTCCCTCTCACACCACTTATGGCGGCCACTGTGCGGTGAAGATGCAATCCACTGATCTTGTCAGTGGACTGCTCCCTTCCCTGGACGGCTCTGCCTGGTAGATGCTCCCCCTGTAGCTGCTGCTGAGCCTCTGGTCAGTGGTTCAAGGCCCTCCTCCACTGCAGGCTCCCACCTGCGCCTCATCCCTGTTGGTCCAGTGGTAGAGTGTCTCTGCTCTGCTGCTGCTCTACCCTCTGACTCTCTGCCTTCTGATCTCCTATTCTCTCCTTTTTGTTTTTCTTTGCTTTCTCTGCTTCTTTTCACTTTTTTTTCCTCTTTTGCCTCTGTGACCCTGCCACTCTTCATCCCCTGTGTCCCTGCCCCCTCCAGTGCTGATTCCTGCTTTCCGGCCTCTCAGCTGTCCAGCCCTCCCCCTCACACTACTTATGGCAGACAAAGGCACGACAAAGGCAAGCCCGTCTGCACCCATCCATGCCTGGACCATACCCAGCGCCATGGACCCTGGTTCTCAGACAATGCACTGCTACGACGCCAGCACCTTTCATGCCATCAACTTCAGACGCTACACCCTTAGATGCCGGACACCGCCAATGGATACCCAAGGCCCTTTTTTCTGCCAGAACTGCAGCTGCACCTTTGCATGCCACCACACATCAGCCCCACCTACCACACGACTGATAAACACTTGACCCGGCCACCTCCACTGCACCCTGCTCAACACACGCTCCCTCCACAAACACGCCATGGAGGTCTGGGACCTGCTCGACCCCGACATTGCCTTCCTCACAGAAACCTGGATGAACTCCATCTCTGCCACAGACTTCGTCACTGCCATCCCATCTGGCTACAAGATCATCCACAAGGACCGTGTCAACAAGGTGGGGGGAGGCATCACCATTGTACACAAAAGCACCCACTACCCATGCGGACAACCTCTCGACCAACATGGAGCACCTCCCCTTCCAGGCCCAGACCAACCCAAACACCTTGCTCTGTGGCACCCACATCTACAGACCCCCTGGGCCCAAATCTGCCACACTTTTCACGGTGGGTTCACTGGTTTGAAAAGGGCAATAAATGATAACTCTGAGAATGCTCAGTGTGCCAGCTGCAGCACCGCCGGCATATTCCTGCCTGTGAAAGACTACCTACCCAGTGTCATACTTGACCCCAGCGGTGCCGGCGGTCTCATGGTGATCCGACCACCACAGTCATAATACTGCAGACGGTCCTGCAGTGTGGTGGTGGTCGGACTGTCACCACAGGTTCGGCGGGCCTATGGACTGCCTAACTCATAATAAGGCCCTAAATCATAGACTCAGGCAGGTATTAGATTAAATTGAATATTGCATAGTACTAAGCAATCTTTTGAGAATTTCAGTTAAGAATATCATAGCTTGCATTAAAGTGCCAAACATTTAGGCAATACTTTATTGAATGATTGTTATAAAAATCTGTTTACAGAGTTACAGAGTCCCACTACCATTAAGGCAGAAGGATAGTTTGATTGTCTAACAGCTCAAATCCTATGAAGAAGTGCAAAGGGTACATATTTAAAGCCCATTAAGGGTGAGTCCATTAGCATAGAACAAAAGACATAAAGGAAAATCATATTGAAATGGTTCAGCAAAAAAGGTTTCAGTCCATCAGCTACTGACTGTGGCATCAGCAGGGCAGTCCATAGGTATGAGGATAGTTCTTAGTAACCATCAAAAATACATCAGCCTAGTGTCCTCTCACAAGGGGAAAATAAATGTATGGTGTAGCCCTCAAAGTAGGAAAATTCATAATAGCATTTGCCAAGAAGCAAAAATTAATGGCGTCTGTGTTGCACCTTCTTCAGGGTTTTTTCTTTCATAAATTCTCTAACAAGGTCCTAGTGATGTAGCATCACACCACCATCGAAAGACTATCATATGCTCAGATTCACCTACTGTTACCTAGGGCACTTGCATACTTTCACATGCTAGTCATGAGCACCAAAAAGTTTGAAAATCCACCTAAGTCTAACATCGATGAAAAAGAAATACAAAGTATCAGTCTATAGCAACAGCTGAAATCCTGTTCCCACAGGAATAATTCACTGTGAACGTCGAAGAAACATTTAGGTTTGTCAAAGGTTACACATTTACAGAACAAATAAAGCAACAATTCAATAGTTGTAAAATGACCATTGTATTAGGTCAGGGGAAAGGTCAGCATTAGAGAAAAAGCATTTTTGAATAAACCTTTAAATTGGCATTACAAATTTTAAATGAAATAAACTCTAAATCAATAAAATATATAGAGTAATAAAATCAATTCAAATAGGGAATATGTAGAACATTCACTAGGCATTATTACATAGAAATAGCTAATGTTAGAAATACCCTACTTCCACTACTTTTCTCATTACTCATAAACATTTATAATTTTCTAAATTCACACTACAAAATTTGTTTTCCAGTTTTTGTAAATCATATATTATCTAGTAATATTGTGTGAAATTTCAAGATCGTACCTAGTTTCTACACATTTTTGCTCCGACTTCTCTAAATGGTGCATTTTAACATAAGGCATTTGAAACACTAGGCCACTTTATTAATAGAAAAAACAAAATTATCACCTAGAGAGTCAGGGTTAAGGCAGTCACTCCTGTACCCCTATCAATTAATATTAAACAATTAAAGAGTGACTCAGAGAAAAACGTGAAAAAAATAATTTTATTGTTTAGTTGTGGATAAACAGGGAACCGCTGCCAGTGGTAAATTAATCCCTATCATCCCAATAATCCCTTATTATGATCCCTAAATAAGGCACAAAAAAAAAGGGGGGATTAGTAGTGCTCCCAAAAAGGGCAATACTTGCCCTTGTGTATACACAAAAAGAAAAGGAAAACTCTTCTCTTTATAAAAGAACCCTCACTCACCACTAGTTGGTGACTTGCTTCATCATTGGGTTCCCACTGGGGTGACCGAGTGTCTCCCCAGCGTGCTGTGACGCCTGTACTTACAGCGGAGCGGGTTGGTGGTGTGTGCAACAGTGCTATAACTAATGAGTGTGGTGAACTGTGAGTGACTTTAAAAAATACATGGTTGTAACCTATAAAATTTTTTAATAAAGTTCAACCAGTATTGGGTTAAAAACAGTACAGAACGGACTATCCAGGGTTCTATGTTAGGAAACCCGTGTCCTTACTTACAAATGGTCAACATGTTTCTGCTGTCAAATTTAGCAAGTTCGCTCAGCATTCGTCAGGACCTACATAAATAATCCTCCGGTGGTATGCACTTGCTAAGGCGCACCCTCCCGTGAGGATCTTAATGTGAAAAAAGGTTTTATTCGGTAATGTTACTCACAGATATTACCCGTGGGGGCTCACCAGACTTCACTGGAGCCTTCTACCTGTAAAAATGGGAGAAAAAAGGCGGGGGACAAATATAATAACATATAGAGACATAGACTGACATATGATTAGGTAGTATTCTTTGCCAGGTAGTCACTAACAATATGTGTATACCACTTTCATTCACATATTGCATGCATTAACCATTCTTAAGTGTTGTCACCCAAGTGGTAACCCTCTGTTTGCCTTCATTGAGGTTACAGACCCTCCTATTCATTAATTATAAAGGGCCGGGTTAGGCTTTCCGCTATTTCGCAGAACCAATAACTTATTTTCATATGCAGTGCGCCATAGGAACCCCTTAGTTTGTCCCTATTAAGTTGTGCACTAAATTAATAATTGAATCATAGTAGCAGCACTCGTTTAAAATTAATAGCCAAAATCATGTGGCCACGTTAAAATATCTTGCCTCAGCATGGAAGACTCGGACTCGTCTTGTTAATGGTAATTAAAAGCACTCACTTGGTCAAGGGCGAATACCCTCTTCCTGGGCTCAAAAAGGCGCGGGTGATCTTCACGCCGTGTCTAAACTACATGTGAAACAGGTAGGTTAGCGGTTCTCTCAACTCTGATTAGGTTGCATATCAAGGATATCGTAAAGAAACCTCCGTTAAATTAAATGTGAAAAGAAACAACTTACTTCAACAAGCGCGGCTCCCCACCGACTACCTAAATGCAGCGTTGCCGTTGGCCCGAACAGTGAGGAGGCCAGTGGGAGCGGCGTATTTTGAATGTTCAGCGGTTCCGATCATGTGTGTAATGTGACTCTGCGTCCCTTGACGAATACTTAAAGGGGACGTGTCACATTATTATTACTCTGGCCGGGGTTCGAGGCTCGGTCAGTGCTCATAGTTGGTTAAATCCTAAGGCCCCTCATAATGCACAATAATGCCTTTATATTAATCGTGCAGCCATACTAAATACACTTTATCCACGGAACCATCTGGTACCTAAAAGAGTGCGAGGGGAACATTCAAATTATTGATGCTTTATTCAACACCATGATTGTAACAATCTGAAAAATCGCAACTTCTCACTGTAATTAGGATCTTGGTTTATTTCTTTGCTTGTGGACTTTATTCTCTACATAAGTTGCAGGGTAGAGAGATATACAAACAGAAGTATATCTGGATGTATATAATACATTGACCCACATTGTCTTATGCCGAGTGTCCTATCCTAGTATCCTATATATTGTACCATACATACTGTCTCGGGACCATGTTAAATATTCTCAAAAATTTGGGTTTATTAGAACAGGTAGCCGAATTGGTGTGAAACCAATTCATTATTCTCAGTGCTGCAGGGATAGTCACAGGTTAATCTCCCAATCCTTTTCATCAATTTCTCTCTAACATCATCGCCTCATGACTGTACTGTGGAAAAGTAAATTTTGCCATGTTCTGTGTCCCTACGTGTCCTCCATCTTATGTTATGTGTGCATGATTAAATATGCATATGTATCCCCCATGTTTGATTAAAGACGCAATTACAGTTGTGTCCATCACTAGTATGCCAGTTTCCAGTTCTCGTGAAAGCTACGAGTATCAGGCCTATGTAAAGTTACGTTGCCACGTTTCTCAGTGTGCACGTTATTTCATTGTAAAGTCCCCGTTTCTAGGCCTCAAAAGGGCCCGGACACCAGATTCAGCTCCTGTCTTCTGAGTCCTCGCTGAGGAGCGATACAGCCCCCACCTGTATCCTCGACCCTTCACTTACTTCCTGCCTCACAGTGCCCGGCTCAGCCTGGCTCTGCCTCTGAGTCTGCCAAGAGTATGTTATGATTCTAGTTATCAGTCCAGCCCTCCTTCTCTGCATTCCTAAGCTACTGAATCGCATCAATAGTTTCCGTCATTGTCTAGCCTTTACGTCTCCATGTAAGAGAAATACTGCATTTCATGGTCATTTAATATTCTTCATCACGCACTACATGTAGAATAATGCATGCTCCATTCTTAGAGTCTGTTAGCCTTTACCCCGATAACTTTTGGATTCTATCAACATGTTCTCTAAACATCAGATACTAGATACTGTTTAGGTACATGTCGCCCTGACTCTCCAGACTTCAGTCTCTACTCCTAGCATAGAGTTCATAGCCCCAGCTTCTCCTAGTAACACGTCATTGTCAGTTTGCGCGCACCATTAGGTTAGAGGTCCCGGCTCCTTAGGTAGCCCCCTCCATGTTTCCGCCCCATTTATGACATATTCTGTTACGTTTACATCACATGTCTATGTATACGCCCCTGTTACACCCATTTTCACCCTTATCTTTCGCGACTGCTATTGACCACACCCACTGCTCCGCCTACTGTAATTCATTGTAATGTAACTGTTTTAGTATATATATTTGTGCACTGTTATTAAATGTTGCGCCGATTCTGATCCTGGCCCCGGCAGCGCTGCCATCCTGTTCCCGTGCAGGTTGTCCTGTTCCTGTCCTTTATGCTGTATTAAACCTGCAAACTCCTACTACCTCGAATCTTGACTCTTATTTATTGAGCTATCTGTTATTGCTATGTCCAGTAAAACCTAGATCCGGTATTATTTATTTATATACCACATAATGGCGCCCGAACAGGAACTTGCCCTTTCCCCACGCGCCGGTGAAGCCACGCCGGCCCCCTGACCCTCTGCAGCCGTGACGGGACCATACCGTGCACGTGCAGATATTTCTGCTTCAAGTATCCCTCAGGCCCACGGAGGAGACGGAGGTGGCGGTCCAGCATCCAGACGAGGCGGTGGAGGAACGCGGCGAGTCCCGACCAGAGCCCAAGCCGAGAGTCCAAGGTCCGAGGTATCCGGAGGCCCACCCGTAACAGAAGTCCGAAGTTCGTCCGTCCGGCGTCGAAGCAGTCCAGTCCAGTCCGAGGCCTTCCGTTCTTGCTGCCCGGTGAGTACCATTGCTGGGGTAGTATCTAGACAGGGTCAATCTAATTGACTCTGGTCCGTGGGTTGGTGGTACACAGACCCAAAACGAAGTGTCCACTTCGGTGGATGCGGGTCCTGACGTGTCTCTTTATGAGACCGGTAAGTTTCGTACTGTTTCAGCAGTGCATCTAGTTTCTGTTCTAGTCAGTTCTGTTCTCGAGAAAATTCATGTATTCTGTTTTCAGTATTCCAGGTAGTATTCTGTTCGAACTGTTATTTTAAATGTTCTTCATGTATTTTTAATGTCGTGGTATGAATGTGGAGTAATTATCGTGTTCATTGTGTATTGTATTGTGTCTAGATTACAGTTCAGTTATGCCCTTATTCTCTAAATTACGTCAGTTAAAAACCAGAAAAGGTCTGCTAGAAGCAGCAGTTCCTGTCCCGCCTAGGGACAGTCCAGGTCATTTTATGTATCAGAAGCATGGCATAAGTGCCATATTATATCTAGATTTATGGGTAGAGTATACCAAACAGTTAGAGGAAAAGTATAGATGGCCCGTATCAGGTACGTGGGATGCCGAGTGCATCATGAGAGTAGAAGAAGCATTATGGAAAAAGAAAGCCAGACAGTCACAGAAAGATGCCATCGAGTTATGGCGCAAAGAATCTCATAAAAGAACCGAAAAAGAAATCAGAAAGTCAGAACTAAGTAGAGAATCCTTAGAACGAGCCCAAGAAAGGGAACTAATCGAGATAGGTGAACGAGTTAAAACAGAACAATCAGACAGACAGAGGCATGCCCTTATTAAGGGTATGTATCCTCTTCTTGCCGAGGGCTTGCCAAAAGCGACCCCGGAGGCATCCAGTAATTTTCCGCCACCCTTAGTTCCGACCAAGCTACGTCACAAACCGACCGCAGCTGATATTTTCATCTCGTCCTATTTGGACGACACAGTCCCAGAATATGCTAATCCTGTTCCGCCAGTCCCTGTAAATAATGTAAATCTAGCTCCTCCAGACACCGGGGCACCTCTTGCAGTACCTGCTACGGTACCCCCGGTCCAGCCTACATTACAATTTCCCGCCGCGCTAGTACGAAGAGTATCAGTCGACGATTCCAGTTTAGGGGCCGCAGGAGGAGGTCCTCCTGGTACCCCGCCGCCACACCAACGTAGAACGTTGGCCGAGTTACATGAATGTGCGTTACAGCGTACGCCCAAATTTAAGTCCGTTGCAGAAATCCGACGAGCTCTTACTGAATGCCGCTATGATCCAGTTGCAGGTGATGATAGTACAGTAATATATTCCATCCGTGTAAGACGGGTGACCGGGTATTTGGACACCCTACCGGATATGAAAGGAGATCTAGACCGAATATATCGTTTCATCCGTACAGGGGATGATCCAGAAAGTATTGGCGAAGCCATGTCTCAAAGGAAAGCTGAGATCCAGCTCATGTTATTAAAGTTTCTGATTAATTGTCTAATAAGAGAACAAGATTCCCCGACTAAAGATCCGGCCGAAATGAAAATCCCGACAAGGTGGAGTGATAATATAGCCGAGGGTAAACACAAGACTATCAGTAGTATAGAGAGTATGTACAAGAAAATTCGTAAGGAAATACTAAGGTTACACGAACAACGTAAAGCAGCACAAGTAAGCGAGAAAGAAAATGACTCTACCGAAGAGGTAGAGGACGAGAATCCCACTAGAATAGCGTATGTAGGAAAATCTAGATTTCCAGACCGTAATTTACGCCTAGAACACAAGTCAGTTTTTCATCATCCAGCACCAGAACAAGGTTCTCTGGAACAGGTATTTCAAGCTACCGATCATATTCTGAAATCACAAATCGGTTATAGTGAGTTAAGTACTATGCATGAACAAGAACTAGTCCGATCAGCAGTCCGATGGATTACTGATTCTACCACTTTTCCAGACGAAATAGTCGCACAAATGTTTCTGAAACTGCCTCCAGCTGAGCAACGACTGGTGGGTATGTATATGATCCAGCACCTCATTACATTGTATGAGGGTCAACATTCTGATCCAGGTCCGTTACACGATGTCCTGAACGAGTTACTCCAATATAGATGGAAAGGTCTAGGTACCGATTTAATTAGTGTTATTCTAGAACAGCGCCACAAATATAGAACGTTTTTGAACCCGCATTTTGTTCATGTCTCACCTCCAGAAAGTAAACCGTTTTACATAGACAGACAGAATCCGTTACGAGAAGTACACCCAGTCAGGACAACAGATGGTGAAATGCAACGAGTGTTTGTTTACACCCCGATTACAAAGATGGAACTCTTAGAGATGAAAAAGTTAATTCCCTGTCATGACAAAGATCCAGCAGGGTTCCACCGAGAATTAAAAGACATGCTCCGTATGGGAGAATACACGTATCCAGATATAATTAAAATGTTAAAGGTCCTGTTGCCCGCAGGGGTATATGAGAAACTCAAGGAAAAAGATTGGGAGGTGGGAGAGAAAAAGATCGATTGGGCAGTCCTAGAAGCCAAAGACAAGATACGAGTACCAGGTACCGGTCTTGGAGACAAATGTAAAGAATTACCAGAACTGTTAATACAAGTTTTGCCCAGATTATTAGCAACTAAAAAGGAAGACTGGGATGCAATCTCAGCCTGTAAACAGAAACAAGATGAAGACACTAGTGATTTTTATTCTAGATTTGAAAAATGCTTTAGTATCAACAGTGGCCTCAAGACAAGTAGCGAGTCATACCCTCATCTTTTTGTTACTAAACTAGTCGAGAATTCAAGTCCACAAGTGAAGAACCGAGTTCTGAAAGTCGAAAGTACCTGGCAAGCTAATACCCCGTCCCAGATGTTACAGATGCTTCAATACCACCAGAATAGAATCAGAGAAGAACAAGATCACGAAAGGAAACGTATGAAAGACACGAAAATGAAAGTACTAGTTGCACAATCTGTTCCTCAAGACAGTCAGAAGAGGGGTACGAATCAAGTCAGTCATCCTGCAGTTCCCGTTAAAGGGACCTGCAATTATTGTAAACAGCCAGGTCATTTTATAAACGAGTGTGCAGTTCTGAAACACAACATAGCTACTGGTAAGACTAAAGAAAGACCACGTCCGCCTAGACAAGAACAAGTTTCACAGACTTCTCAGCCACAGAATGCACAACAGACAGTTCCAGCACCGCAGCCTATTGCTGCAACACAGCATGTTACACAGCAGATGTACCAGTATGCGCAGTCTGAGTATCCAGAGTATCAGCCATATTCATGAAACAGCCTAGAGAGGGAGGTAGGCTTGCCTCTCATCGAGATACCTGTAGATCAAGAGGGTCCCTATGTTCATAGTCAAGTATTAGGGAAAGACAGAAAGTTTTTGATTGATACAGGGGCAAGTAGGACCACCATCAGTCACGCCGAAGTTCCAGGGGCTCCGCTCTCAGGCTCTAGAAATGTTTCCCTTGGATTTTCAGGAAAGCCTATTGTAAACGAGATATCTAAGCCAGTTACTCTAGAAGTAGGTCCATTGTCCCGCACTACTGATCTGTTACTTACGAAGTCATGTCCAGAAAATTTATTAGGCATTAAAACACTGAAAGAATTAGGTGCAGTTATTTGCTGTTCCCCAGAGGGAATACGATTGTTCCTACGTGACTTCAAGGGTCACTATGTATTACGAGATTTTGATCCGAGATTGTCCAATGTTCCGCAGCATCTATGGGCACAAGGTCCAACTGATGTTGGTTATATGCAAATCACACCCCATCGTGTGACTCTCAAGCCAGGTGTAGTGTTACCACGAATCAGACAGTACAGATTGCCACCTGAGGCTGTAGCAGCCTTATCCAAAATTATTGACGAGCTCATCGCTCAAGGAGTAGTTGTAGAAACTAACTCCAATGTATGTAATTCTCCGATCATTCCAGTCATGAAACGTACTGATCCAAATGCACCCCCAGTATATCGATTAGTGATTGACCTTCGGGAACTCAACAAATGTATTATTCCCCAGTACCCAGTTGTCCCAGATATCTCTTCCCTATTGACAGCCATTGATTCTGAAGCCTCATTTTTTTTCAGTCATAGACCTCAAGAACGCATTTTTTAGTGTCCCCATTCATCCAGACAGCCAGTTCCTTTTCGGATTTTGTTTAAATGGAAGGAGCTATATGTTCACACGAGCTCCTCAAGGTTTCACAGAAAGTCCTAGTATTTACAGTCAAGCACTTAAGAGACAACTAGACAATATTCACATGCCAACTGACACTGCCCTGCTCCAGTATGTCGATGATCTACTGATCACAGCCCGTTCTGAACGTGCTTGCGAGCGAGCATCCCTTACAGTCTTGTATTTCCTTGCCGAGATGGGGCACAAGGTGTCCCCTTCTAAGCTTCAATTCTGTGTCCAGCAAGTGATCTATTTAGGCCACTTACTGTCCAAGAGGGGTAGGCAGTTGACACCTGACCATATCCAGTTAATAGCGAGTCTTCCTCAGCCCAAGACCCAGAAGGAGGTACGTGCTTTTATCGGCCTTACTTCTTACTGCAGACAATGGATTCCTCAGTATGCATTTCTAGCTAAGCCACTGATACAGTTAACGACACAGGAGGCAGCCGTATCGACTGTCCTCCCTTGGACATCTGAACATACACTTAGTTTTAATGAGTTAAAGAAAGCTCTATGCCAAGCTCCAGTTCTAGCTACACCGAACTACAGTAAGCCTTTTACACTTTTCGTCACTGAACGTGAAGGTACAGCATTATCTGTTCTCACACAAGATCAAGCAGGACAATACAAGCCCTGTGCTTATTTTTCGAGCACATTAGATCCTGTAGCCCAGGCTCTGCCTGCGTGCCTCAAGTCAGTTGCAGCCACAGCACTAGCTATCAGACAAAGTGATTCCATAGTATTAGGACATTCCTTGACAGTACAAGTCCCACACTCCGTGGAAGTTCTTTTAAACCGAACACAGACTCAGCACTTGACAATTGCACGTTTAACAGGTTATGAATTGACACTGTTCCAGCCACACATAGAAATCAGACGCTGCAACGTTCTAAATCCTGCAACACTGTTACCGTCAGTTACTTCAAATCCTGCCACACATGACTGTGTGGAAGTAGTTAACACTACGACAAAGCCAAGACAAGATCTGACAGATATTCCATTACCAGATCCCGACCTGACACTTTATGTGGATGGTTCATGTATGAGAACAAGTACAGGAGAACTAGTAGCCGCGTATGCAGTGACTACTGACACTGAAGTTATTGAAACACACCGTATTGACACCCTGTCTGCTCAAGCAGCAGAGCTAGTTGCTCTGACACAAGCCTGCATACACACCAAGAACCTGAAAGTTAATGTTTACACAGATTCACGTTACGCATTTGGAGTCGTACACGACTTTGGAGTGCTCTGGCAGGAGAGAGGTTTCATGACTTCTCATGGAACCAAGATTCAGCATGGTCTCCTTATTCAAGCTCTGTTAGATGCCATACACTTACCGACATCTATTGCTATCATGAAATGCAAAGCACATACGAAAGTTACTGACACTATTTCTCAAGGTAATGATCTAGCAGATCGCACAGCCAAGCTTACAGCACAGACACCAGACATTCCAGTTAATAAGACACCGACATACACTCCAGATCTGACTACCTGTATGACAGTTAAGGACCCTACTCAAGATATCATAGATATCCAGTTACATGCTACTCCCGATGAAATCAAGAAATGGTCCGAACAAGGAGGGGTCCAGACAGATCAGGGATGGGTAACGAAGGGTAAAGCCACATGGTTTCTCCCCGACTCTATGGTTCAAGTCATTATCAATACCGCACATAGTCCAGCACACTTAGGAGAAAAAGCTATGTTAGATAGTATCCAGAACATTTGGTTCAACAAGCATTTACGAGCTGCAGCCAAGCAGAAAGTCCGTACTTGTATGATATGTTGCCAGTTTAATCCAGGTAAAAGTGTCCCGGTGGAACAAGGTGGATTCCAGCCCCCTGACCACCCTTTTGAAGTCCTCCAGATGGATTATATTCAGATGGAGCGATGTCGAGGTTTCAAGTATGTCCTTGTAGTTGTATGCGCTTTGTCCAGATGGACAGAGGCATATCCAGTCCCAGATTACACAGCCGCGACCACTGCCAAGCAGTTGGTTCGTGAATTCTTCCCCCGTTATGGACTCCCTAGAGTCGTATATTCTGACAACGGCCAGCCATTCTCATCCGAGCTTATGAAACATATTTCCCTGTTGTTAGGGTACCAGTGGAAGTTCCATTGTGTACGCCATCCAGAAGCAGCCGGTCTCGTAGAGAGACATAATCAGACCCTGAAAATCCGAATTGCAAAAGTATGTAAAGAGAAGGGTGTGGACTGGCTAGTAGCTCTGCCAGTTGCCTTGTTTTATATGCGCATGGTCGCACATTCCAGATCAGGTCTGTCCCCGTATGAGGTCGTATTCGGCCGCCCCCCTAACATGTGGGGTACACCTAGACCCCGAAGTATTACCGATGTTTCAAGTAATATGCTGACAGATTACCTAGCTTCCTTGATGTCTGCCCTCAACTCTTGTCGTTCACAGGTTGCTGCCGCATTTCCAGACAATACCGAGGTGGCACCGCATGAAATCGTTCCCGGATCCATGGTTCTTGTCCGGAATTTTGATCGTTCAAGTCCGCTGGAGCCTCGCTGGAAGGAACCCTGACAGGTCCTCCTGGCCACCCGTACTGCCGTCAAGCTGGAAGGCAGGAAGGGCTGGGTCCATTTGTCACATGTGAAAAGATTTTTTGGATTGAAACCAGTTTCAAAGAACATTTCCGAGGATTCTAAAAACTGCCAAAGTACTATTCTTAAGGACTGTCCCGCAAAAGACATTGCTACGAACCCTTCCCTGTTAGAGAAAACTCCGCAGCAGGAGTATAAGCTTAAACTAAGGTCTAGTAAAATAAGTCAGCCAGTTTGATTGTCTAAGTCCTCCCCTAGGTGAAACGGTTAGACCGGTTTCTGACATGTATATAATAGACCCCCACAGAGAGAGAGTTATTGAGAACTCTAAAAGTTGCACTATTATTTTATGTTTTCTGCTATATTTTAGCATTATGATTTCCTGCACCAGTTATGCATTTTATTTGTGTTTTTCAGTTTCTCATGTAAATAAGTCTGCTAATGTTACAGTAGAGCACACGTTTAGTGATCTGCCTCCTCATGAACTCTCATATCGTTTTGCTATGCGTAATAATTCTTTTATCCGCATGTTACATTATTCACACCAGACCAGCAATGCCACTAATTGTTGGGTGTGTGGTCGACTCCCCCCTTTCCAGACACCGAAGGGAGTTCTGCCACTCTTTCCTTATCCATTTTCACATAATGGTTCGTGTGGAGCATGGTCCACGTTAACGTCATCCTCAACAGATATGTCTTTACTTAACAGTACATGTTTCCCAGACAAGCAAGGTCTTCCCCACAGAACAGGGTTAGATCTAGAAAATGAAGTTTATAATTTGGGTAATTATTCTTCGAATTTTATGGTCCTGAATGTTCAGTCTGATTCTACTCCAGACTTACCTGTTATGTCAGTATTACCAGTCAAAGGTGAATTATGTGTCCGAAATAATGGTTCCGTACATGTAGGACATAGTGATTGTACTACTGTTGTCAAGTATAGTGACAGTAGGAAATCTATTTTCAAAGCTTCACGTCATTCCTATTTTGTTTGTGGTCAAACCGCATATGTTCGACTGCCCCTCGATTGGGAGGGTACATGTTACATTGCCTTCCTACTGCCACCAGTTTTCTTAGCCCCACCTGACTATCATAGGAATTCCCACCTAGTACATACTAGACACAAGAGAAATCTCCCGATTGTCGATTATACTGAAACTGCTCTAGAGCATTACATAGATATCAATAAAGGTGTCTTCCCCTACTTAGGTACTGTTGTAAATAGTAAACTGATACGTAGATTAACCAGAACACTTGAAGCAGTAGTGATTGAGACTACTTCTGCTCTAGGTAACTTAACCGAAGAACAATCCTTTATGAGAATTGTCGTGCTCCAGAATCGTCTCGTCCTTGACGTCATACTGGCCGATAGGGGCGGGCCATGTAGAGTCATCGGATCTAGTTGCTGCATTTTCATTCCTAATAACGCACCGTCTGTTTATTCAGCTATTACCAGACTCCATAAAATTGCCCATATGTTACACCAAGATCCAGGCACCTGGACATGGTCCGGTTGGTTCTGGAATACAATTTCCGCATGGGGATGGAAAGTATTGTCATTTCTGGGTATTGCAGTAGCGATCATATTTAGTTGCTGCCTCTGTTTACAATGTGGCCCTGCGATTTGCGGCATTTGTGCTACCTCTTGTATTCCTAGTCCCAAGTCCCGTCCTAAATCCAGTTCCAAGAAAATTCGAGACGAGCAAATGATACTGTATGAAATGATAGATGGTATCATGAATATTGATGTTTCCTGATGGAAACGTAGTGACAAGGAGTGAATGTGGAAAAGTAAATTTTGCCATGTTCTGTGTCCCTACGTGTCCTCCATCTTATGTTATGTGTGCATGATTAAATATGCATATGTATCCCCCATGTTTGATTAAAGACGCAATTACAGTTGTGTCCATCACTAGTATGCCAGTTTCCAGTTCTCGTGAAAGCTACGAGTATCAGGCCTATGTAAAGTTACGTTGCCACGTTTCTCAGTGTGCACGTTATTTCATTGTAAAGTCCCCGTTTCTAGGCCTCAAAAGGGCCCGGACACCAGATTCAGCTCCTGTCTTCTGAGTCCTCGCTGAGGAGCGATACAGCCCCCACCTGTATCCTCGACCCTTCACTTACTTCCTGCCTCACAGTGCCCGGCTCAGCCTGGCTCTGCCTCTGAGTCTGCCAAGAGTATGTTATGATTCTAGTTATCAGTCCAGCCCTCCTTCTCTGCATTCCTAAGCTACTGAATCGCATCAATAGTTTCCGTCATTGTCTAGCCTTTACGTCTCCATGTAAGAGAAATACTGCATTTAATGGTCATTTAATATTCTTCATCACGCACTACATGTAGAATAATGCATGCTCCATTCTTAGAGTCTGTTAGCCTTTACCCCGATAACTTTTGGATTCTATCAACATGTTCTCTAAACATCAGATACTAGATACTGTTTAGGTACATGTCGCCCTGACTCTCCAGACTTCAGTCTCTACTCCTAGCATAGAGTTCATAGCCCCAGCTTCTCCTAGTAACACGTCATTGTCAGTTTGCGCGCACCATTAGGTTAGAGGTCCCGGCTCCTTAGGTAGCCCCCTCCATGTTTCCGCCCCATTTATGACATATTCTGTTACGTTTACATCACATGTCTATGTATACGCCCCTGTTACACCCATTTTCACCCTTATCTTTCGCGACTGCTATTGACCACACCCACTGCTCCGCCTACTGTAATTCATTGTAATGTAACTGTTTTAGTATATATATTTGTGCACTGTTATTAAATGTTGCGCCGATTCTGATCCTGGCCCCGGCAGCGCTGCCATCCTGTTCCCGTGCAGGTTGTCCTGTTCCTGTCCTTTATGCTGTATTAAACCTGCAAACTCCTACTACCTCGAATCTTGACTCTTATTTATTGAGCTATCTGTTATTGCTATGTCCAGTAAAACCTAGATCCGGTATTATTTATTTATATACCACAGTACCCCAGGGGATATCATCGTTTAGGCCTTTCAAATGGGTTGCAAACGATAAATCCACCTTTGCTCCTTCTCAAACAACCTTGTCTCTGATCCTGCACTCAGATGTTCTATTATCGTCCATTGCATGTCATTCGGAGTGTGTCTTTTTTCCAAATAGTGCGCAGTTAGCTTAGTGGTGGTTTTCTGACATCGGATATTACTGCGATGTTCGCCTATCCTCAATTTTATGCGCCTTGTTGTCATGCCTATATATTGTAGGCTGCATGGACAGGTTATTAAGTAAATAACATTGTTGGTATTGCAGTTCGTATGGCTGTGCTGTTCCCATTGTTTGCCTGACTCAATATTCAGTGTTTTAGTATGGGTCATCAGGTGGCAGACGTTACAATTTCAGGAAACTGAAAAGTAGAACCTCTATACTGACCTGTTTCTTATTCACAAATATGAATAATTATAATACATTTCTCTAGAGATGCAACATGAATGAAAGTATTCAAATAAACATGGAGTACTTTAGTTTGTTTTTTATTGTCATTTAACACGTAAGGTCAAAAAATCATGTCATAATTTTTTTATGTTTTAAAAATATTTTAGTGCGAAAAACATTTTTAGCAAGTGAAAGAAAAATAATTCGGACCCCACAACGAAAGAATACTGTCAAAAAACCTCATACATTCATCATCATTCATTCCTAGTCTCACACACTCTCAATTGTGACATAATGCAAAAAAGAAAAGAAATACATATAAGAGACAACAGTACAACTAAGATCCCAATATGTTCTTTACAAATTAAGTGTCCAATTTTGTCTTCTTTAACAATTTCCAAGTTCGTACGTCATTTATTTTTAGGTTTCTCTCTCCTTGTGATCTTGTTATGCACGGGTCTCAGATGTATATGGCCTACGTACGTTTCGGTGAACTTGGTAATATCACCTTCATCAGGGCCAACATTGAACACAAACTAATACAAACATAATTAAAATCAGGGGGTCCTTTATATCTGAAATTTAAAAAAAATATGCAATAAATTTACATATTAATATTTGTCTGTTGCATCCTAGTGGCAAAATCATCATACATTTCCGTTTATTTTTAATTTCGTGCTGCTGAGTTAAATTTCAGGCTCGCTTGGCAGTACCTACAATGAGACTCTATAAAGACAGAGAAGTTTAAGTGACTATATAGATGTGCCAAGGTGAATCAAGGTAGCACCCAGATAGAGGGGGATATTCTTTGGTTCAGTTTATAAAGAAAGATAGGGAAAGACAAGGGGGAACACAAAGTTTCTCCTCATGCATGTGCAGAGCCAGAAGATGTAAAGGGGAAAAGTGAAACACCACACCCTCCACCTAGTATTGTTTTTATCAGGAGTTACCTACTTAGTATAAAAAGGAGTCGCATTAATGAGTCCAGCTGGTAGGTATGTGTTATCCAAAGAAGGGATGATTTGTACTGCTACGTAGTAGTCTAAAAAATGAGATAATCATGGTTAAGACTACGTTCTATAGGGTAGAGACCTATTAATAAGAGGTAAGAGGTAGTATACTACCTATTATTAGTTTATGGGAGCTCTCCAGAAGTCAGCTTACACAGTCGTCATCTGGGTGCGGTCGATACTTGTCATAAGGTGGGCTTGTGGATTATGCGATATCTAGGACAGAATATAACTTACGTTAGATATCGATCTTGTGGGAATAGTTGAAGTTGTTTTACATCCCTATTTGTGACACAGGTAAAAGAAAGGCCCCTTACCTAAGGATTGCTGCTGTCGCAATCGATTAGGGTGTTTATAACTGTTTCTTTGTAGAGTTGCTCACAAATCAAATGTGTTTCCAGAATATTGCCTGCACGAGTAAAGACATCAGTGAAGACATCAGTGGTGAATTATATGATTAATGCTGAAACGATTCCACTAAGGTATGGTGAGAGACACATAATAAGGTCCAAATTATAAGTCACACATGGCGATGGTAAATCATTTGCTTATACACTGATGGCCAAATTTTAGGATAACGATAGTTTCCCAATGCTAGTGCAGAGCAGAGTTCGAACAGAGTTAATAAATGATAACCCGATAGTACAATGAGTGTCTTTTATTGGTGGCACCGTGTTATATAGTAGACGTTTGTTGGTACTAACTAACATTCGGGCAGGATGGTAATACCTCCTACGCCTGAAAGTTCGATGAATGTCTTAAGTTGTTTGACGCACATGACGGGGTTCAGAATCGGGCATTGCCGAGTGCTAAAGAAGTCCTTCCTCAACCCAGAGAGCAAGCTAAAAGAGCTTCGATAATATACTCTACGTGCTCTGTGTTTGCAACGAGCATACATTTGAAGAAAGCTCGGAAAAGCTCAGGCAGAGAGGGCGTAAGGCTGGAATAATGCGCCAGTAATCTAATGCTTAATTAAGCGAGCGGAAAATAGTGGTCGGCTATCCGTTTTTCTTACCTCTGCACGGGCTAACGAGCCTCGTAACCGCCCCAGCAATCCCCCGTGACATCACGGCTAGAAACAATCCCGAATAGGAGCGGCTTAAATATCCAGTAAAATCGGCTAAGATTCATGACAGCTGGGAAACACCTCATGTGGTAGCTAAGTGTCGGGGAACATAGTTGACGGACTAACCTTACTACCAAGTGTGACTCATATTATCGGCATCAAAATGGGACTTACTAGCAAGATTGAATACTCGTGTAATATGGCGCCTGTACGTGAGTTCGAGAGTATGCAACAGTACATTCATTTCATAAGATAAAACGAGCCGCATGTGCATTTAAGAATGTCCTGATTCCACCCCAAAAAAAAATTCAGGTTCTAACAGAGTCAATTAGTTTGGGTGTTATTCACAGCTGGTGAAAATGTGAGAGAAGGGAAGATTACATGAGCCAAAACACTTATATAGTTTCGGGGAGCCTAGAGTAGTATGGAATCACTCAGTTACTATCCAAATTATGTCTTCATTGTGTCCATGACGGACCGTGTCCAGATTGTATATCCAAAAAGTTTCTCGCTTTTTCCTGAGTTTAGTTGTGTCCATCCCAGGTGTAGCATGGATATGTTCCAGGATTAGCCATCGCATGTCTTGTTCTGTGTGCTGATATTGTTTGTAGTGTGCTACCATAGGGGCATTCACTCTTCCTGTTCTTATGGCCGACTTGTGTTCAGATAGTCTAACCCGTAGTTCCGTAGGGCACAAGATAAGGTAGATAATGTTCGCAGTTCTGCAATAAGTCATTTCTCGTAGTTCCCCCATTTTATTACCATATGTTATTATTTAAACTGGAGTGATTCAAGACACAGACCAGTTTTTGGTTACCTAATCACTCCAGTTTAAATAATAGGATCAGACAGGTGATTAACAGAAACTGGAAAATTTTAAACACCAACAATGACACCCCCAAACTTAGTCAACCGTTAGTAGCTTTTAGGAGAAATCCTAATTTGAAAGACAGTAGGATGAGAAATAAAGACAAACTACGACAAACAACCGTAGATGGCAAACCACTACCTAAAGGTAACCACAAATGTGGCACATGCCACGCTTGTGACCAAGCCATCACTAGCCAGTCTTGGACATATGCTAATAAAACGGGGGAACTACGAGAAATGACTAATTGCAGAACTGCGAACATTATCTACCTTATCTTGTGCCCTTGCAACATAGGATATGTGGGCGAAACCGCGAGAGAACTACGGGTTAGACTATCTGAACACAAGTTTCTTCATCTTACATTTTAAAGCACGCTTTTACTGTGCTTCTACTACACTTGCCTCAGTTTCAGTCGCTGTGTCTAACGTGTGCAAAGTGTACTTTCAGCGTTTCATGTATTTTCATGTCTTTAATGAGTAAATGTGTTGTGTATTATGATTTTTTTAAATCTTCCATCAACAGCCCCCCCGATGGCGAATCAGATTATGAGTTTATTGTCTTTAATCTTTCCTTCTACTCTCTTCTGAAGTTTTTATTTCATGATAATATTTACATTGCTCATCCTCCATTTCAAGATCAGTTCTTGTTCTTTTCACTCCACAATCTTTACTCTTTCTGCATCTGCAAATGTTATTGAAAATATCAGCAGCATTATGCACAAAGAGATCGCCACTAATTGTCTAAAGATGCTAGTCACTAATCCATTCCCTAAGTTTTCCAAAAGGTTCCTCACATTTGACAATCCCTTACTCATGGTATCCCAGTCATCATCTGCTTTGAAGTCTTTCAAGTCCTTGTTTAATTAAGTACTGTTTTAATGTAACCTTCTATGTCTAATTCCTGTCTGCAACAATGTTGAACTTTTAATAAATTGCAGACTCTGCCCTCCTTTGCGAGTATGATATCAAGGGCAAATCGATTTTGAATCACCATCAATCTTATTGATAACATTTTTTGTCTACAACAGAAAAAAACGTTAGTTCTACTGGTGGCAAGTGTATCAACAAATGTGGACAGCTTTCTAATTTTCTGTGAAATTTAATGCTACTCCTATTGAAGATATTAGTACTCCAAATATATATATCCAACTATTTCACTTGCACTTCTTTTCATTCTTGCATTTGTATCCATTAATTCTTCTTTAGTTCGCAATACTATCCCAAATTATAACTTCCATGGCATCCTTTCGGCAATTTGTAATAAGCACTCTTTCCCAAATATAATACACCCCAGGGTAAATAGGATCCAAATCCTTCTAAAGATCTACCCCAGTTTTCATACATTTTAAATGAATGTTCCCATTCACTAAGTCCTACAAACAGTGTGCAAAAATACTGCACTGAGTTGCATGAGAAGGAGAAGAAGAGAGCAGGAGAACTGAATGCACTAAATGACAGACATGCTAAGAAGGGTCAAATTTGTGCAAACCAAAAAACAGAATGGCAAGGTGCAGGTTAACATACAGTCAAGTCCACCCAAAGCCACACACTAAGATATGTATTTTCATTACAAGCAGACTCAAAGACAGATTCAGGGATTGCTGATCTCAGCACTAATCAGACATGGCAAATTTAGGGGCCGATTAGGATGGCGGACGGATCGCCACCGCCATGCAGGCGGTGGGGATCCGTCTGCCATCCTTGCCCGTCCGTCACCTATTTCCCCCCGCCATATTACAATGGCGGACGGGAAGGTCTAATATGGTGGTGATGTCTATCAGACACTGCCAGCCATATTAGGATGGGCTGAGGGGAATGCCTTTCCGTGGCGTCCACAAAAAGGCATACGGTTCGTGCTTTGTGGGCCCGTTGCGGGCCCCCAGGGTGAAGGAGGGGTGGACATGGGGGGTACCTATGGTACCCCCCTGTGTTTCACAGTACAACATGACAGGCACCGCGCAGTGCCTGTCATGTTGTGCTGTGAAACGCACAACATGCATTTTTGACATTGCGGCGGACGGTGCTTTCGGGTGCATCCTAATTGGGGGCACGGTTCCTCCGCCCTTGTGGCCGACGATACCTGCCACAGACAGGATGGCGGACGGACTTTGTCCATCCGCCATCCTAATCGACCCCTTAGTTAGGGAATATGATAGAATAACTCGTCGCAAAATAGCATGAACAATAAATAAAATAAATGAACAGACAGTTGAGAGGTTTGTGCATACATTTGACAGAGTATCACAAATGACGACATAGGTGCTTATAAAAGACCCAGAAAAGATGATAGCTGTGCAAAATTCTAAAGCGATTATCTTGATACGGTGTTTGAAAGAGATACTTTCAAATCTATGGGAGTCTAGAAGATGAAGGATAATTGGACTGCTTAAACTACAATGATAAATACTGAAAATAATTCAAGATGGTGGGGAGTGGACTAAGGAGCCAGTGGTCCAGGGGGCACTCAGTTTCTACTTAGGAGGAACTTACAGTGAAGCAACCAAGACTAGTACCAGTGTTATCACCTAAGAGATCAGCCAAAAAGTATTTAAAACTAAAGACCCCAACTTTATCCTTTGAAAATCCTGATGATGCTTGCCAGGTCAGATGGACCTATGCAACTTTGGTACAAATGGAGCTGCAATGAAAAAGCAAATAAAGCGTATATCATCAACTGCCAGATCCTTAATTATCAGTCAATGATGAGAGGTTGATGACGTTTTCAAAATCTTTATTTAGCTTAAAGGGTTAGTAAGGTTTTGGTCATCTTTATTGAGATTAGTCCAGTTTACAGAAATATCGAGTAAAAGCTTGATTAGTGACAGCATACATCAATTCAGAGTGTTCCATAAAAGAAATTATCACTAAACTAGCTAAAGAGCCTAATCTACCCCAATGTAGAACCCATGAAGAGTTCTTTCCAGGAAAGAGCAAGATTTTAGAGCATAGATGGAATTACCAATAAAGAGTCATTCTTGAAATTCAGCCGAGTTTACCACAGCTGCAGTAGCAACGATCAGAATATCAGTGATAGAGGAATGATTGTTGCAGTAGCATTGATCAGAGAAAATCAGGATAAAGGAAATAAAGAATAGAGTCACCTTTAGCAATAGCTGTCGGTAACAAAGGGCAAGGCAACATTTAACGACCCAGGACAGAATTGCAATGACCTTTCTAGCTAGGAACACTCATTAAGATAAAAATCATGCAATAATGCAACAAAAAGTAGGAGGTGTCCGAATCTCTCATCCAATGGAAACTGCTCATCTGATTGTATCATCAACATCCATTGCTTCTCCTTCTGATTTCCACAGTAAACAATCACACTGGTAAATAGTAAAACACCGTTGCCATTACTAAAAACATGAAGGAAAGTTCTCATGAGAACCTTCTTACCTAAGCCTAAGCTGCATTCTATGTCCATTGCGAATACAAAAGACTGGTCAACGACACTGAAATAAAACTATTAAAATTGTGCTGGCTAAGCATACACAGAATAAATATATCTAAATCCTTATTTATTCTGACAGTCTATTCATTATGAATTCACAGAAAGGTTCATTGTTAATATGAGATGATCTAATATGGTGCAATGAAGCTAAGGAAACATCACCTTAAAGTCAACACATTCTTTAGCAAGATGCTGGAGCTAGGCAAAATGCTCTAATTAAACAATTATTTAAAGCTATGAGCTAAAGTCGAAAAAAAGACTTTAAGCCCAGTTAAGGGGCACATTTTAAAATAATAACCTCCTACAAAATATGATTTTCAAGTTATTTTCATATACATTTAAAGCAAGCACATTTTCCCTATGTATGATTTACTTATTAATTCTTTTACAATGTTAAAATACATTGTTACATGTTATAAAGAGGGCACATTTTTCCCAAATGTTATTTTCTTTGTGAAAACATTTCTGCAATGGTTTTAACACATTCTAAGGTGCAATTCGAATATGGTCTGCAAGAATAAATGTTGTTTTTAAACTTAATTCCTCACAGTCCCTCACTTCTGATGATTTTTAAATCATCACATAATTTTATATCACAGGCAAATTCAAGTCTAGAAAACACTTTCATCTTCAGATATGTCTCATCTTTTTATTTTGATCCCCCCCATTAAGTCTAAGTGACTTCATGTAGTCAGCATTCATAATGCTGTGTAATCTTATTTCCTTCTCATACATTTAACTTTGAAAATGTTCCTGTCTTTTGTGCATGAAGTATTTACAGATCAGAAATAGGGTGCATAGAAATGTTAGGCAAAGTCCTATTTTCACTATTGGCAGTAATATTGCTCTCAGTGTACCCTTCCAAGCAGTTGAAAACCAATTTCTGATGGTGTTCAATCCATTCCCAAAATGTTCACACAACCTTGGTGTTTACAATTCATGTAATTCAGGTGCAAGACTTGAAATGTTCCTTGCATAATTTTCTATCTGGTACGAATGCTCTGCAATGTGTTAATTTCAGCATGTGGCAGACTCCTTTCTTCTCCTACAAAACCATTGACCTTATAGAAATTAATTCAGTGCTAAGTTAGAGTACAGCTCCAGAAGTGCTTATTGCCATTTTGTCAACTAGAGCAGCTAACTTTCTGATCTTTTCATCAATTAGGATTACTCCTACGAGTGGTATCACTGCTCCAAATATATCTCCTCCTAAACCCAGTTCCTTTGCTACATTACAGTCTGTGCGCGGGTGTTAATGCTAATGCATTTAAGCTTGTAACATGGTACACCTTTGGAATTAGTATGCCTAAATAGCAAGTTACCTTCCAATAGGCAGGTAATATGAAATAAGAATGTTGCCCACAAATGTAATTAACCCCTGGAGTTGCGTTTTTGTCCCACTGTAATATTTGCCAAGTTCCACCTGTCAGTTCGATTCTGTGTTCACAACTGCTGATCCCTGCATGTCTAGTCCTTTTTAGTGTTCTTCTTTTGTGAAAGCAACCCTTTCCCTTGTGTCGGCTGTCTAGTCTGAGTTTTCTTTCTAAATACATTCTCTTTCTTCTTCCATACATTCTCTCAAACGTCTCTCTTTTTGTATGTGGCTTTGTCATGTTCTGTACTCTAAAGCCATAATGTAAGCTTTCTCTGCAGTTTGCATATACACAGGTTAGATTGTTTTTAAGAGCCTTTATTCTATCTGCAGGCATGTGTGGAAAGAAATAATACCAAGATGTGTTCTTAATTTTTGCTTGCGGGTGTAAATTCATGCTTTCTATTAATGGCACTCTAGATAGTACTATGTCATAATTAGAATACAAATATTCAAAATGTGTTCACCTATAAACTAGTGAAAGCAAAATTCTACAGGAAACTGCATAAGACAAAGGTAAGTGATTGTATGGGACCTCTTCAGAAACAAAACTTGGTAAGTGTGCGCAGACAAAGCTATCCTTAACATCCATGCCATTAGTGTATTTGTGTACTAACCTAGAATATACATTAGTAGAGTAATCATCTTTCTTGTAACTTGTATTTGGTAGCTCTAAATCAGGTGTTAAGTAAAACCCTATTAGTACCATTGTGATCATTATTACTATTACGAAAATGACACCTATGATACATTTACACTTATTTCTAATGCAACACATTCTTCTGAGTCAGTAATTGAACAGTTTGATGTAGAGGATTAGCAGATGATCTTCTTTAAAGTTGTTAAGTTTTCCTTCCGTTTTTTTTAGTAGCACAGTCTTTACCCTACTCTGTGTTCTTCTAAAAGTGCTATCACTATTGTTCTGTAACTTTCTTCTTGGACCTAGGGTAGAGTTCTGTAAACCAATAACTAAAATTAAAATTAAAAACATTTGTTATGCTAAATTCACAGTTTTCTTTTTTCAGTATTTAAATTTGTTTTGAATTTTTTAATTGCGGACTCCATTTTAAATATTCAGGCAGTTCAGAGAGGTTCTAATAGCTCTGGATTCATGTTGCAGAAATCTTCCAAAGTAAATTTCAGTGCTATATTTACATAGTAATATCATTCATGAGATGAATATCTTTGGCAAAGTGTTTGAGTCCTTCTGGAACTTCTTAGTACTTGATGATTTTGATCAAAATCTCCATCATCTTCTGTTTCCCTCTCCTCTTGCAATGTTTGTATGAGTCGTTGGCCACTCTGCTTGGTGGCAGACTCTTTTTATCCCTGAGCTCGTTCCTTCACCGGGATCTTGTTTGTTTCTTTGTTCTGTTTCACAGATGTTTTTAGCACACAGTTTAGTCTCTGTTTTATCTTTGTCTGAAACTTCAATGTCACCTCAGGCACTTGTACTTGTCTTTCAGTTTGCTGATCTCCACCCCTTTCTTTTCCCCGTGCTTCTCTCTGTATTTCAACTGGTCCTGCAGGTCTAGGCGGTATCTCAACTGGTGGTGCAACCACTAATATTCTTATTTCCGGATCATAGGCCAAAGCACTTCTTCTGGATTCCTCACTTTCTTGGTATGTGAGGCATGTATCCAGTTCAGAATTCCTGCACATTTAACAGCAGAGTGTGTTGTCAGTATGATTTGGAATGTGCCTTTCCATATGAGTTCAAGACAAGTGTTCCAAACAAGTTTCTTGATCACAACCCAATCACCTGGATTGAGGTTTTGGCACTGTTCTTGGAGAGGGTCTCGAATGGCAGCTGATACCCGAAAAGAGACAGAACGAACTACGTCAGCCAGTGTCTTGCAGTAGTCCAATACTGTATCATCTGTGATAATCACAAGGGCATTTGCGGGCACAGCAGGCCATCTCACAGCCTTTCCCATAAGGATTTTGTGAGGGAATAATGCTGTCTTCCTGTCTGGAACACTTCAAACACTCATCAGCACCAAGAGTAAAGAATCTGGCCATTTCAGTGAAGTTGAAGCTCAAACCTTCGCCAACATATACTTTATTGTTCCATTCATCTCTTTTATATTGTGCCAGATGCTTCTGATCTGTACCTGCAGTGTAGCTTTTGGTCATTCTGTCGGGCAACACATCATGTCATTGTTGAAGTGTGTTCCTTTATCTAACTCAAAAAGGACTAGCATCCGGGATGTCGGATTGAGTTCACGTAATAACAGGTTAGCTACAGTCAGGGTGTCATTTCTCCTCATTGGGAAGGCTTCCACCCATCTTGAGAAAACGCAGATAATCACTAGGATATAGCTCAACCCATTCTGCACAGGCATCTTGATAAAATACATCAGTAGTCTGTTAAAGGGGCACTTGATCTCCCTATGTGTGTGCTTCTAACTGGTGTTTTCTTTCCCAGGTTCAGCTGTTGATACATAAAACACCTTCTCTAATTTCATCCACAATCATTCACAATCCGGGGTTGTACCAACTTTGTCGATAGTGTCTCACCATGGCATCGCTCCCTAAATGTGTGTAGCCATGGTAATAACGTGTCATTGGAAACAACAAGCTTTCAGGTAATGCTTGCCTTCCATTGGCTGACATCCAAATGCCATTTGCGTTCTTTACACAGCCTGACCTGATGCACCCAATTGTCAGAACCGCAAGATCAGGTGCGAGCATTTGCAGAGTGTATCCCTTGACAAAAGAGCAGGAGTTCCTTAACTGCAATACTTGGACGGGACTGGTCCGCTACTGGAGACATAAGATGGCACCTGAGATGGCCACCAAGGTATAATTAGAGGTGAGCGGTCTAGTCTACGAGCCCACAGCTGCAGGAGAGTAAGTGAGTGGCACGAGCTCCTCTGAAATGACGCACTTCACCAAGAGTTTCAGTCAGGGAAGTCGTAATAGTTTGGCGCTTATAATTGAAGTTTCTAGACCTTGAAAAGGAGTATTATTTTTCCGTAGTTAGGTATCCGGAGAGAAGAAAAGCAATAAATCACAGCCTAACTCGGCTCTAATGTTCCGGCGCGAGTTATTTACTGGAGTTGAAGGTCAGAGGTGTTGAAAGCGAGCCTTCGTCAGTCAGCTTGAAGGAGGTCACCAAGTTCACGTTCAAGCAGCAGAAGGAAAACGGCAAGCTGAGCTAAGTAAAAACAAAACTGTCACGAATTGAGATATTTATCTTTTGAAACTCACCAGAGCAGCAGTCGAGTTGACATTGAACCTGAAGAGAAAAGGACAGAATTAGTTTTAATGCATTAGTGATATGAATAAATAAAAAGTTACTTGTAAATGTGTAAATACTTACCAGAAAAGCATCCATTCTAAAACGGAAACCTGTGAAAGAAAGAACAGGAATTAATTAACTTCTTAGAGACCACAGAATACTAATTAAAGACTACTTGTAAATTGTAAATAATTACCTAAACAGAAGTTGTGTGCTCAGGAAGACCTGTAAGAGGAAAAAACAGGATTAGATGAGAAGACACGTTTAACAGACAGCAGCTTAAGGAACAGAGAGAAATAACAGAAACCCAAATAAGGATTTACTCCTCAGTTAGTGAAGTAAGTGCACTTACAATAAAATTAATAAGACTAATAGAATAGGAAAGACAGGTGGAACTAATGTTTGTTTCTTTCTATCAGTAACAACTAACTGGCGAGGAAGACAGAATTTCACAATAATCAGAAGAGAAGCAAGGTCCAGGAGAACTAGGGCGGGTGAGATATTAAGCAGAGTAATTCAAGAGTAGAGTAGAAGTAAAAGTAGTAACGTTGTATTAATTTTCAGGTTCCACAGCAAGAATAGATGACGTCCGCAGATAGCTGACGGAAGGAACCATTCCGGACCAGTCTCTTCTTTGTTTGTTATTTTATCCAATTCCCCCATTCCCCATGGTAATGATTTGGAGGTTCTGAGTAAGACCTACTAGCATTGCCGAGCGGGATTTGGGACCTAGCATCTCTGTTCCCTTGCAAGAACTGGTAAGCCATTATAGAGTTTAAGTTAAGTCCTGACAGAGTGAAGTGCCCACGTTGCCTTTGCATCTGAACAGAGATGGCGGAAGGAATTGATGTGCAATCCCTAGGGACAATTCTAGATGCAATACAAAAGGAACTAGGAGCAGTTAGAGAAGAAAATTGAAACCTTAGACAAGAAGTAGTCAGTGCCAGGAAAGAAATTGCAGAATTAGCACAAAGACTTAGGTCATCCAGTAGTCTAGAACGGGAAGCGATGAATCCAGTATTAGAAGCCACCAATAGATCAACCACCCAAGTAATTCATTCCCTATCCCCTGTCATCCCATTAGCTGCTCCCAAAAGATTTAACGGGGATCCTCAGAAGGCGCAAATATTTCTTTCACAGTGCTCCTTACACTTTATGTGCCGCCCTTCGATCTTCCCTGATGCGCAATCCAAGGTAGCTTTCATACTCTCGTATCTAAGTGGAGATGCAGCTTCATGGTCAATGCCCTTGGTCACCCGGGATGACCCTCTACTTAGAAATCTTGAAGAATTCAAACAAGAATTCCTTCGGATTTTTGATAGGCGGCGGATATCCCAGGTGGTGGATAATGAACTACTCGACTTGCGACAAGGGAATCGAGATCTAATAGCGTACCTGGCCCAGTTCAACAAGCTGGTGGTTGAGACTGATTGGCCAGAAAGCAAGAGATCTGCGGTGTTTTATCGTGGGTTGAGAGATGAATTAAAAGACACGTTGGCCCAGATTCCAAATCGACCCACAGAGATTTCAGCACTAATAGACTTAGTCTTGGAGATAGACTTGCGTCAAGGAGAAAGAAGAGGAGAAAAGAAGAAAGATTTTCGAACCATTACTCCAAGATTTGACAGAGCTCGATCTGATGGCACAAGAAGTACAGAGACCCAACAAAGAGCCGAACCAATGCAGATTGGAACAATCAGAGGCCCCCTAACTAAGGAAGAGAAGGACAAGAGAAGAGCTGGTAATTTGTGTATGTACTGTGGATCCGGGGGGCATTTCGTTAGAAATTGTCCAAAGAAGCCCAGAAACACCTACAAGCCGAAGGAAAACTAACAGCACCACCTGTGGGAGGAGTTGAACAGGTGGATGCTAATCAAGAAATAACTCCAAAGGAACATCGAGTAGCGAACACGCTACAATCGGCGGCTCCACATTTGAACCTGTCCATGGAAGCGAGATTCAGAGAGACCATTTTGACAGAGGTATCAGTTATGATCGATTACGGAGCCACAGGGAACTTTTGTGACTTAAGGTTTGAGGCTAAGGTAGGCATTCAAGCTATCAAGAAGAGTAAGAGTGAGCCCGTCCGAGCGGTGGATGGAACCAACCTTTCGTCAGGACCAATTTTAAGTCAAACAGAGGCGTTTCAATTGATTTCAGGTGATGGGCATCAGGAAAGGATTCAGTTTAATCTAATAGATGCGCCACAATTTCAATTAATTCTAGGTCTTCCGTGGCTTACTGAACACAATCCTACAATCGACTGGAGGTCCAGGACTATTGTAATGAACTCGAAGTATTGCCATGAAAATTGTTTTGGTACAGTGGAGAAATCCTTGGAAGATAATCCAGCCTTATCTCTATGTTCCATTGGGCATTCCATGTGCGTGATAAATACTACAGAAGTCCCAGAAGAATACAGTGAGTTCCAAGACGTGTTTAATGAAGCGGAGGCTGAGCAGCTACCTCCACATCGAGTGTATGACTGTAAGATAGATCTGGAACCGGGTTCAAACTTGCCATGCAGTCGCGTTTACGCGCTGACAGAAAAGGAAAACCATCATTTAAAAGAATACTTGGATAAGTATCTTGCAAATGGATTTATTCGGCCCTCCCAGTCCCCCGTCTCGTCTCCATTATTTTTCGTGCCGAAAAAGGAGGGAGACTTAATGATGTGTATTGACTACAGGGCGATCAATAAAATTACCAAGAAGAATCGGTACCCTCTGCCATTAATCTCTGTACTCTGGGATCAAGTTAAAGGAGCCCAAATTTACACGAAATTAGACCTGAGGGGCGCCTATCATTTAGTCCGAATGCGCGAAGGTGATGAGTGGAAGACGGCATTTCGGACTCGATTTGGGCTTTTTGAATATCAAGTAATGCCCTATGGGTTGTGTAATGCACCGGCAGCCTTCCAGCACTTCATCAATGACATCCTGAAGGAATTTATAGACCAGTGTGCAATTGTGTACATAGATGACATTTTGATTTACTCATCTGATGTGTCAAGACACCATGAGCAAGTAAAAGGGGTTTTGAGAAAATTGCAAGAGCGTAAGTTATTCGTGAAATTGGAAAAATGCGCCTTTGATGTTTCACAAGTGGAGTTTTTAGGGTTTGTCCTCTCGCCTTCTGGGATATTGATGGATCAGAAAAAGGTGGAAGCAGTAATGAATAGGGAGTCTCCTGCAACTGTTAAAGAAGTCCAAAGCTTCATTGGATTTGCCAACTTCTACCGGAGATTTATTGAGGAATTCTCCAGGAAGATTCTCCCCCTTACCAAATTACTGAGGAAAGGAATCAAGTTCGAATGGACCAAAGAGGCCGAGGGAGCTTTTCAATCCTTGAAGACGGATTTCACCACCGCACCGGTCCTGTTGCATGCTGATCCTACTGAACCTTTCTATGTGGAGACGGATGCATCAGATCAAGCAGTGGGTGGAGTATTATCCCAACGACACAAAACCACAGGTCAGTTACACCCGATCGCTTATCGCTCCAGAAAATTAACTTCGGCTGAGAGTAATTACACCATCACGGAGAAGGAGTTGCTAGCTATTAAGGACGCCTTTAAGGAGTGGCGACATTACCTGATGGGGGCTCAACATCAAGTGACTGTGTTTACAGATCATCGTAATCTAAAGTTCTTAAAGACTCCCAGAACCCTGACACCTAGGCAGTTGAGGTGGTCTTTGTATTTTGCAGACTACGATTTCGTGATCACGTATCGTCCTGGAGCCCAGAATCGGAAGGCGGATGCGCTGTCCAGAATAGGCACAGAAGCACAGAAGACCCTTACAGAGAATTAACCAATTATACCGACTACAAAGATTATTGGAGCCACTACCTCAATCAGTCTAGAAGAAGATGTCGCGAAGGCCATGAGTTCAGAAGCCATGCAAGATTGGGCAAAAGAAGATCCAAATAGAGAGATCATCCGGCAACTACCCTACCATCGAAAAGCCTTGTATGTTCCCACAGTTGAATTGCAACAACAAATCATGCAAGAATGCCACGATGAAAAATGAACTGGTCACAAAGGAGAAGCCAAAACCGAGGAGTTGATAAAGAGACATTATTGGTGGCCAAGGATGGCTTCAGATATCGAGAGGTATGTTAAGTCCTGTGAGATCTGCGCTCAGGGAAAGTCAGAGCGGCAGGCCCCAAGAGGTCTATTGCAGCCCTTGCCCACTCCCCCGTACCCATGGCATACAGTCACCTTAGATCTCATTACAGATTTACCTAATAGTCAGGGGTTTGATACTATCCTGGTGGTGGTAGATGCTTTTTCCAAGATGGCCCATTTTACTGCTCTAAAGGGGGTTCCTTCTGCCAAACAGTTAGCGGCCCATTTCAGCTCTCAGATAGAAAAAAGATACATGGAATACCAAAAATAGTGATCTCAGACAGAGGTTCCCAGTTTGTATCTCATTCTGGAGGGCCTTTATGGAAGGGTTGGGAACGGAAGTTAGATTCTCCACTAGTTATCATCCAGAGACTGGTGGGCTGACAGAGAGGGTGAACCAAGAATTAGAACAGTATCTGCGACTATTCCTTTTAAAAGAGGAGGGAGATTGGTCGGATTATTTGTGGACGGCAGAATTTGCCCACAATAATGCGAAGAACAGCTCGACAGGTTACTCCCCCTTTTATCTAAATTATGGCAGGCATCCAAATGCAACAATTAACTGATATCTCAGTCCCAGCAGTTAAAGAAGCAGTATCGCATTTGCACCAAATACAGTTAAGGGCAGTAGATAATCTTACAAGAGCTAAGGAAAAGTATAAGGGCTATGCAGATAGGAAAAGAAGAGAAGGGCCATCTCTGAATACAGGAGATCCAGTCTGGTTAAGCACTAGGAACTTAAGACTAAACGGTAATCGGAAATTTCAGCCTCAATTTATTGGTCCCTATCCGGTGGAAGAAAAAATCAATCAAGTCACCTACCTAGTAAAGTTACCACCTAAATTAAAGATTCACCCAGTTTTCCATGTTTCCTTGTTAAAGAAAGCTTCCGCAGACCTTAGAGTCAAAACCCCTCCAAAACCAATTCAGTTAGAGACTGGAACTGAGTTTGAGGTAAAAGAAATTTTAGACTCCAAAAGGTCCAGAAGGAAACTGTACTACTTAATTGACTGGAAAGGTTATGGTCCAGAGGAGCGTTCTTGGGAACTGGAAGAGGATGTTCATGCTCCTAGGTTAGTTAGGTCTTTTCATCAACGGTTCCCCACAAAGTCGAGAAGGAAAGGAGCTACCTTGTTGGGGGGTACTGTCAGAACCGCAAGATCAGGTGCGAGCATTTGCGGAGTGTATCCCTTGACAAAAGAGCAGGAGTTCCTTAACTGCAATACTTGGACTGGACTGGTCCGCTACTGGAGACATAAGATGGCACCTGAGATGGCCACCAAGGTATAATTAGAGGTGAGCGGTCTAGTCTACGAGCCCACAGCTGCAGGAGAGTAGGTGAGTGGCACGAGCTCCTCTGAAATGACGCACTTCACCAAGAGTTTCAGTCAGGGAAGTCGTAATAGTTTGGTGCTTATAATTGAAGTTTCTAGACCTTGAAAAGGAGTATTATTTTTCCGTAGTTAGGTATCCGGAGAGAAGAAAAGCAATAAATCACAGCCTAACTCGGCTCTAATATTCCGGCGCGAGTTATTTACTGGAGTTGAAGGTCAGAGGTGTTGAAAGCGAGCCTTCGTCAGTCAGCTTGAAGGAGGTCACCAAGTTCACGTTCAAGCAGCAGAAGGAAAACGGCAAGCTGAGCTAAGTAAAAACAAAACTGTCACAAATTGAGATATTTATCTTTTGAAACTCACCAAAGCAGCAGTCGAGTTGACATTGAACCTGAAGAGAAAAGGACAGAATTAGTTCCAATGCATTAGCGATATGAATAAATAAAAAGTTACTTGTAAATGTGTAAATACTTACCAGAAAAGCATCCATTCTAAAACGGAAACCTGTGAAAGAAAGAACAGGAATTAATTAACTTCTTAGAGACCACAGAATACTAATTAAAGACTACTTGTAAATTGTAAATAATTACCTAAACAGAAGTTGTGTGCTCAGGAAGACCTGTAAGAGGAAAAAACAGGATTAGATGAGAAGACACGTTTAACAGACAGCAGCTTAAGGAACAGAGAGAAATAACAGAAACCCAAATAAGGATTTACTCCTCAGTTAGTGAAGTAAGTGCACTTACAATAAAATTAATAAGACTAATAGAATAGGAAAGACAGGTGGAACTAATGTTTGTTTCTTTCTATCAGTAACAACTAACTGGCGAGGAAGACAGAATTTCACAATAATCAGAAGAGAAGCAAGGTCCAGGAGAACTAGGGTGGGTGAGATATTAAGCAGAGTAATTCAAGAGTAGAGTAGAAGTAAAGGTAGTAATGTTGTATTAATTTTCAGGTTCCACAGCAAGAATAGACGACGTCCGCAGATAGCTGACGGAAGGAACCATTCCGGACCAGTCTCTTCTTTGTTTGTTATTTTATCCGATTCCCCCATCCCCCAAGGTAATGATTTGGAGGTTCTGAGTAAGACCTACTAGCATTGCCGAGCGGGATTTGGGACCTAGCATCTCTGTTCCTGTGCAAGAACTGGTAAGCCATTATAGAGTTTAAGTTAAGTCCTGACACCAATCTCCTCTGCCTTTTCTTGCGCTCTTTTCAATTTCTCCTAAGTGTTAGTTATTTCCATCATTATTGAAAAAGCACTTTCATCCCGTGATTCGCATGTGAAACCTCCATTAAATGTGCATGCTAGCAGTACACCGTACCTGGTTGTGGGGTCAGCGTATCTGTTGCCAATGGCAATATACCCTGTGCCTGTTTAAAGTCTTGGACAACAATTTCACTACGTATTTGGAGTGCCTCAAGCTCATTTTTAACAGGTTGTTTATTCCGAATAGGAGTACCTGTGGATGTAATCCACATTACAACCATAATTACCCAAAATCATGCACCACACCAAACCCATACTGGCTGTCCTTTAAGATAGTAACTCTCATATGAGCAGTTAAACTGCAAGCTCGGGTGTGGGCAATTAACTCGACAACTTGTGCGCAGAAAACAGACTGAAGCCAGGAACCTTCGTTCACATCATTTATGGAGCACACTCCATGTGCTGATAGTAGTGTGCCTTCATTTCCTCTCAAACACAACAGTGATGGACAGAATGTGGATCAATGTCACACATTCACCCCAGTCAAAAGATCTGGGCCCAAATCCATCGTTTTTCCACTCCACACCACCCTGGGTTAGGCAATGGCGATATGCAAATCAGCGCTGACCCTGTGCCCCATGGGAACAGTCCAGTCCGAACTACAAAAGCCATGTCCTTCCCAGAACGGAAACAAGCATCCGAGGACCGGCCCGGTTTCGAGGTAACACCTCTCATCAGCCCGGCTAGCTTGACTCCAGTGGTGTGGAGTGCCTGGGACTCACGTCTGAGCATCCCCAGTACACTTAGAGCGGTAATTGCAAACACAACAGTGATGGACAGAATGTGGATCAATGTCACACATTCACCCCAGTCAAAAGATCTGGGCCCAAATCCATCGTTTTTCCACTCCACACCACCCTGGGTTAGGCAATGGCGATATGCAAATCAGCGCTGACCCTGTGCCCCATGGGAACAGTCCAGTCCGAACTACAAAAGCCATGTCCTTCCCAGAACGGAAACAAGCATCCGAGGACCGGCCCGGTATCGAGGTAACACCTCTCATCAGCCCGGCTAGCTTGACTCCAGTGGTGTGGAGTGCCTGGGACTCACGTCTGAGCATCCCCAGTACACTTAGAGCGGTAATTGCAAACACAACAGTGATGGACAGAATGTGGATCAATGTCACACATTCACCCCAGTCAAAAGATCTGGGCCCAAATCCATCGTTTTTCCACTCCACACCACCCTGGGTTAGACAATGGCGATATGCAAATCAGCGCTGACCCTGTGCCCCATGGGAACAGTCCAGTCCGAACTACAAAAGCCATGTCCTTCCCAGAACGGAAACAAGCATCCGAGGACCGGCCCGGTTTCGAGGTAACACCTCTCATCAGCCCGGCTAGCTTGACTCCAGTGGTGTGGAGTGCCTGGGACTCACGTCTGAGCATCCCCAGTACACTTAGAGCGGTAATTGCAAACACAACAGTGATGGACAGAATGTGGATCAATGTCACACATTCACCCCAGTCAAAAGATCTGGGCCCAAATCCATCGTTTTTCCACTCCACACCACCCTGGGTTAGACAATGGCGATATGCAAATCAGCGCTGACCCTGTGCCCCATGGGAACAGTCCAGTCCGAACTACAAAAGCCATGTCCTTCCCAGAACGGAAACAAGCATCCGAGGACCGGCCCGGTTTCGAGGTAACACCTCTCATCAGCCCGGCTAGCTTGACTCCAGTGGTGTGGAGTGCCTGGGACTCACGTCTGAGCATCCCCAGTACACTTAGAGCGGTAATTGCAAACACAACAGTGATGGACAGAATGTGGATCAATGTCACACATTCACCCCAGTCAAAAGATCTGGGCCCAAATCCATCGTTTTTCCACTCCACACCACCCTGGGTTAGACAATGGCGATATGCAAATCAGCGCTGACCCTGTGCCCCATGGGAACAGTCCAGTCCGAACTACAAAAGCCATGTCCTTCCCAGAACGGAAACAAGCATCCGAGGACCGGCCCGGTTTCGAGGTAACACCTCTCATCAGCCCGGCTAGCTGGACTCCAGTGGTGTGGAGTGCCTGGGACTCACGTCTGAGCATCCCCAGTACACTTAGAGCGGTAATTGCAAACACAACAGTGATGGACAGAATGTGGATCAATGTCACACATTCACCCCAGTCAAAAGATCTGGGCCCAAATCCATCGTTTTTCCACTCCACACCACCCTGGGTTAGACAATGGCGATATGCAAATCAGCGCTGACCCTGTGCCCCATGGGAACAGTCCAGTCCGAACTACAAAAGCCATGTCCTTCCCAGAACGGAAACAAGCATCCGAGGACCGGCCCGGTTTCGAGGTAACACCTCTCATCAGCCCGGCTAGCTTGACTCCAGTGGTGTGGAGTGCCTGGGACTCACGTCTGAGCATCCCCAGTACACTTAGAGCGGTAATTGTAAACACAACAGTGATGGACAGAATGTGGATCAATGTCACACATTCACCCCAGTCAAAAGATCTGGGCCCAAATCCATCGTTTTTCCACTCCACACCACCCTGGGTTAGACAATGGCGATATGCAAATCAGCGCTGACCCTGTGCCCCATGGGAACAGTCCAGTCCGAACTACAAAAGCCATGTCCTTCCCAGAACGGAAACAAGCATCCGAGGACCGGCCCGGTTTCGAGGTAACACCTCTCATCAGCCCGGCTAGCTTGACTCCAGTGGTGTGGAGTGCCTGGGACTCACGTCTGAGCATCCCCAGTACACTTAGAGCGGTAATTGCAAACACAACAGTGATGGACAGAATGTGGATCAATGTCACACATTCACCCCAGTCAAAAGATCTGGGCCCAAATCCATCGTTTTTCCACTCCACACCACCCTGGGTTAGACAATGGCGATATGCAAATCAGCGCTGACCCTGTGCCCCATGGGAACAGTCCAGTCCGAACTACAAAAGCCATGTCCTTCCCAGAACGGAAACAAGCATCCGAGGACCGGCCCGGTTTCGAGGTAACACCTCTTATCAGCCCGGCTAGCTTGACTCCAGTGGTGTGGAGTGCCTGGGACTCACGTCTGAGCATCCCCAGTACACTTAGAGCGGTAATTGCAAACACAACAGTGATGGACAGAATGTGGATCAATGTCACACATTCACCCCAGTCAAAAGATCTGGGCCCAAATCCATCGTTTTTCCACTCCACACCACCCTGGGTTAGACAATGGCGATATGCAAATCAGCGCTGACCCTGTGCCCCATGGGAACAGTCCAGTCCGAACTACAAAAGCCATGTCCTTCCCAGAACGGAAACAAGCATCCGAGGACCGGCCCGGTTTCGAGGTAACACCTCTCATCAGCCCGGCTAGCTTGACTCCAGTGGTGTGGAGTGCCTGGGACTCACGTCTGAGCATCCCCAGTACACTTAGAGCGGTAATTGCAAACACAACAGTGATGGACAGAATGTGGATCAATGTCACACATTCACCCCAGTCAAAAGATCTGGGCCCAAATCCATCGTTTTTCCACTCCACACCACCCTGGGTTAGACAATGGCGATATGCAAATCAGCGCTGACCCTGTGCCCCATGGGAACAGTCCAGTCCGAACTACAAAAGCCATGTCCTTCCCAGAACGGAAACAAGCATCCGAGGACTGGCCCGGTTTCGAGGTAACACCTCTCATCAGCCCGGCTAGCTTGACTCCAGTGGTGTGGAGTGCCTGGGACTCACGTCTGAGCATCCCCAGTACACTTAGAGCGGTAATTGCAAACACAACAGTGATGGACAGAATGTGGATCAATGTCACACATTCACCCCAGTCAAAAGATCTGGGCCCAAATCCATCGTTTTTCCACTCCACACCACCCTGGGTTAGACAATGGCGATATGCAAATCAGCGCTGACCCTGTGCCCCACAGGAACAGTCCAGTCCGAACTACAAAAGCCATGTCCTTCCCAGAACGGAAACAAGCATCCGAGGACCGGCCCGGTTTCGAGGTAACACCTCTAATCAGCCCGGCTAGCTTGACTCCAGTGGTGTGGAGTGCCTGGGACTCACGTCTGAGCATCCCCAGTACACTTAGAGCGGTAATTGCAAACACAACAGTGATGGACAGAATGTGGATCAATGTCACACATTCACCCCAGTCAAAAGATCTGGGCCCAAATCCATCGTTTTTCCACTCCACACCACCCTGGGTTAGACAATGGCGATATGCAAATCAGCGCTGACCCTGTGCCCCATGGGAACAGTCCAGTCCGAACTACAAAAGCCATGTCCTTCCCAGAACGGAAACAAGCATCCGAGGACCGGCCCGGTTTCGAGGTAACACCTCTCATCAGCCCGGCTAGCTTGACTCCAGTGGTGTGGAGTGCCTGGGACTCACGTCTGAGCATCCCCAGTACACTTAGAGCGGTAATTGCAAACACAACAGTGATGGACAGAATGTGGATCAATGTCACACATTCACCCCAGTCAAAAGATCTGGGCCCAAATCCATCGTTTTTCCACTCCACACCACCCTGGGTTAGACAATGGCGATATGCAAATCAGCGCTGACCCTGTGCCCCATGGGAACAGTCCAGTCCGAACTACAAAAGCCATGTCCTTCCCAGAACGGAAACAAGCATCCGAGGACCGGCCCGGTTTGGAGGTAACACCTCTCATCAGCCCGGCTAGCTTGACTCCAGTGGTGTGGAGTGCCTGGGACTCACGTCTGAGCATCCCCAGTACACTTAGAGCGGTAATTGCAAACACAACAGTGATGGACAGAATGTGGATCAATGTCACACATTCACCCCAGTCAAAAGATCTGGGCCCAAATCCATCGTTTTTCCACTCCACACCACCCTGGGTTAGACAATGGCGATATGCAAATCAGCGCTGACCCTGTGCCCCATGGGAACAGTCCAGTCCGAACTACAAAAGCCATGTCCTTCCCAGAACGGAAACAAGCATCCGAGGACCGGCCCGGTTTCGAGGTAACACCTCTCATCAGCCCGGCTAGCTTGACTCCAGTGGTGTGGAGTGCCTGGGACTCACGTCTGAGCATCCCCAGTACACTTAGAGCGGTAATTGCAAACACAACAGTGATGGACAGAGTGTGGATCAATGTCACACATTCACCCCAGTCAAAAGATCTGGGCCCAAATCCATCGTTTTTCCACTCCACACCACCCTGGGTTAGACAATGGCGATATGCAAATCAGCGCTGACCCTGTGCCCCATGGGAACAGTCCAGTCCGAACTACAAAAGCCATGTCCTTCCCAGAACGGAAACAAGCATCCGAGGACCGGCCCGGTTTCGAGGTAACACCTCTCATCAGCCCGGCTAGCTTAACTCCAGTGGTGTGGAGTGCCTGGGACTCACGTCTGAGCATCCCCAGTACACTTAGAGCGGTAATTGCAAACACAACAGTGATGGACAGAATGTGGATCAATGTCACACATTCACCCCAGTCAAAAGATCTGGGCCCAAATCCATCGTTTTTCCACTCCACACCACCCTGGGTTAGACAATGGCGATATGCAAATCAGCGCTGACCCTGTGCCCCATGGGAACAGTCCAGTCCGAACTACAAAAGCCATGTCCTTCCCAGAACGGAAACAAGCATCCGAGGACCGGCCCGGTTTCGAGGTAACACCTCTCATCAGCCCGGCTAGCTTGACTCCAGTGGTGTGGAGTGCCTGGGACTCACGTCTGAGCATCCCCAGTACACTTAGAGCGGTAATTGCAAACACAACAGTGATGGACAGAATGTGGCTCAATGTCACACATTCACCCCAGTCAAAAGATCTGGGCCCAAATCCATCGTTTTTCCACTCCACACCACCCTGGGTTAGACAATGGCGATATGCAAATCAGCGCTGACCCTGTGCCCCATGGGAACAGTCCAGTCCGAACTACAAAAGCCTGGGGTGAATGTATGACATTGTTCTACATTCTGTCCATCAACTGTGTTTTTTGCAATTTTCACCCCGAGTGGGCTGGGTATGCTCAGACATGAGTCCCAGGCTCTCCACACCACTGGAGTCAAGCTATCCAGGCTGATGAAGGCTGATAGCCAGAAACCGGTCCTTGGATGCTTGATTCCGGTCTGGGAAAGACATGGCTTGGTAGTTCGGACTGGACTGTTCCCATGAGGCACGGGGTCAGAGCTGATTTGCTTATAGCCAGTGTCTAACCCAGGGTGGTGTGGAGTGCAAAAAAACGATGGATTTAGGCCCAGATCCTTGTACTGGGGTGAATGTATGACATTGTTCTACATTCTGTCCATCAACTGTGTTTTTTGCAATTTTCACCCCGAGTGGGCTGGGTATGCTCAGACGTGAGTCCCAGGCTCTCCACACCACTGGAGTCAAGCTATCCAGGCTGATGAAGGCTGATAGCCAGAAACCGGTCCTTGGATGCTTGATTCCGGTCTGGGAAAGACATGGCTTTGTAGTTCGGACTGGACTGTTCCCATGAGGCACGGGGTCAGAGCTGATTTGCTTATAGCCAGTGTCTAACCCAGAGTGGTGTGGAGTGCAAAAAAACGATGGATTTAGGCCCAGATCCTTGTACTGGGGTGAATGTATGACATTGTTCTACATTCTGTCCATCAACTGTGTTTTTTGCAATTTTCACCCCGAGTGGGCTGGGTATGCTCAGACGTGAGTCCCAGGCTCTCCACACCACTGGAGTCAAGCTATCCAGGCTGATGAAGGCTGATAGCCAGAAACCGGTCCTTGGATGCTTGATTCCGGTCTGGGAAAGACATGGCTTGGTAGTTCGGACTGGACTGTTCCCATGAGGCACGGGGTCAGAGCTGATTTGCTTATAGCCAGTGTCTAACCCAGGGTGGTGTGGAGTGCAAAAAAACGATGGATTTAGGCCCAGATCCTTGTACTGGGGTGAATGTATGACATTGTTCTACATTCTGTCCATCAACTGTGTTTTTTGCAATTTTCATTTCCTCTCAGGCATGAACCATCCACAAATAGGACATGGTCAGGCTCATTTAGTGGTTCATCCTCAATGTTGGGTCTTGGTTTTGTGTATAGTTCAATAACATTCAGGCAATCATGATCAAACTTTAAATAATTTTCACTTTGTTCAGTTAGAGGAAATAATGTTGATACATTTGATACATTGCATTGTTTTATTACAGCATTGTCTGAAACCAAGAGATTCTGCTCATATCTAGTCAGCCTATTGTGAGTTAGGTACTGCATTTTCGTCCTGGTCAACAATAGCCCCACAGAGGTTAGGACCATGACAATTAAAGCGTGTCCCATCACTATGCTGTTGCTCTTTTCCAGACTAACACTCACTGTGGCAACTACCTTCAAGCAGAAAGGGAGACCTGCCCTTATAGGATCAAGTGTTGTAGGAAAATATGCTACAGGTCTTTGGGCCCCACTATGAGTCTGTGTCAAAACTAAGAGTGAGTATCCATCTCTCTCACTGCAAAATAGAGTAAACTTTTTTTTATAAACAGGCATTCCCATAGCCGGGTCATGACACAATTTATCTTTCAGATATAGGAACACTTTTGTACATTCAATGTCCTAAGGAACTGTATCAGACACATCCCTGTGTGTCAGCCTTAGTAGAGGCTTTGCCATCAAGTAAAATTTCAGTATCCACTATCTACAGTAGCCAACCATTTCCAAAAAACATCCTGATTTCTTTCTCTGTTCATGGTGGATTAATCTGTAAGACGGCTTCCACTCTCTCTGATGACACCTTTCTGACTACTTTCTTGATAATGTGTCCCAGATATTGAACTTATTTTTGACAGCACTGCAGTTTACCTGGAGACACTTTGCGTCCGTTCCCTGCCAGGTGATTCAAAAGTGCCATAGTGTTGTACTTAGAAGCATCATGTGTATCTGATGCCACCAATAGATCGTCTATATATTGAACAAGGGTAGACTCACAGGTAATTTGCAATGAATCAAGATTTCTTTTTAGAATCCGATTGAAAGTCAATTGACTCTCTGTATACCCTAGATGGATATGACACCACATGATTGTCTTCTGCTGGAAAGTTTCTGTACATAGATATTGGCTATCTTTGTGAAAGGGCACTGAAAAGAAAGCCTGACACAAATTAATGAAAGTGAACCATTCTGCAGTACAGGGAATTTGGAAAAGTACTGTGGCAGGATTCAGTATGACAGGACAACAGGGCACTACTATTTAGTTAATCGGTCACAAATCCTGGGCAATCCTATATTTGATGTTAGGCTTCTGCAAACCCAAAATAGGTCAATTTCATGGGCTTCCAATCAACTCTCTTAGTATGTGTAACAAGGCGATGCGGAGCGCTAACGAGGAGTGGTGGACTCCCGGAAATGACCCTGTCGTGCCTCCTTCTTTGCAGACGGACCCCTGGGAGACAGGACTCGAAGAACAGGATGAGGGACCCGGCGCCTTTAAGTGGGCGTTCTCAGAGGAGGAGGAGACCACTCCCCCTACCTACGTAGCAACACCCGGACTGGATAAACCCCCGGAAGCAAGATACAGGGGGGGTGACATCACCCCGGAGGAAGAACAGGCGAGGAGCGGCGTAGGAGAGCGTTTCGAACGGAGCGGAGGAGTAGGAGAGTACCAAGAACAGAAAGAAAACCCCGAAGAACATCCCGGAGGAGAAGACGAGAGATACGGAGTGCCTGGAGGCCAACGACCCCGCGAGCCGCCGTGCCACTCTCCCAGGGGAGGAGCGTGGCTGACCCAGGTACGGCAGCGTATGGCAGTGTGGGCGGGAAGGAAGAGTGTGTAAATATTGTACATAGACCCGCGTTTGTCTCCCGCGTCTTCCCCCCTCCTTGTGTGTCCTTTACCCCGCGTTTAACCCCCACCTCGTGTCTGCCCTTCCACCACGTCACTGCAGGAAGTATATTGCACGTTATTTTCACGGGTGCAAACTCCCCGCCTCACCTCACCCGGCCCCACAGGTGCAACCCCTTCCTTGAGGCCATTGAACTAACGGCGTCCTTCTGTTGGCTTCCTTTGCATGGGCTCCGGAGCGGTGTGCTGCTTCCGTGATCATCCCTTCAATCCAAGCGAGGAAGACCCGAAGACGGAAGAGAAGACACCCGCGCTGCAAAGACGGATCCCAGCCAATTCGCCAGGGAGAGACTCACGTTTAGGACACGGAGAACTTTAATGCTGAATACCAAACGTGTAATCCCAATAAAACCCTCTTTACCTGCAAGACCTAGTGTCCTTCTCCTGCCTGGTTTGCAACCTGTCGCTTTAGTAGGTCCTGATCCACTTCCTCAAACCAGACCTGAGCAACCTGCCCAGTCTACAGTGGTGTCAGAAGTGGGATCTACTCCCTCGGACAGTGCAATAATGGTGGACCAGGTCATCCAGACCCTTATCGACGGGCAACAGAAGTTGGAGTGGGCCATTAGCCAACAAATCAGCACAGCAGACGCAGATCGGGCTTTGTTCCGCAGCACTATGACACAGCAGATGGACAGCTTACAGAAAGCGGTACAGACTCCAGGGGCCGCTGCCTTGGGGGACCGTAGACCGGCGGGTCCTAACCCGGCCGGAGTAGCCTTGCAGAAATACGTCGCGGGCGAAGACCCAGATGCCTTCCTGGTGAACTTCGAGAGAGCCGCCCGTGCGTGTGGGTGGCCGGAAGACAAATGGCCTTTCTTTCTCGCCCCCTTGTTGACGGGCGAAGCGCAGACGGCCTACCAGGTTGCAAACCATGCCGGTACGTCCACCTATGCCGCCATCAAGGAGGTGATACTGGATCACCTAGGGATGGACGCCGAAGCATACCGCATCCGGTTCCGAAAGGAAAAGGGGGTTACAGGGGAAAACCCCAAGACTTTGTACTTACGCCTGAAGATGGCCGCCGAGAAATGGTTGCGCCCCGACGACCGGAGCAAAGAGGAAGTCATGACCAGCATAGTCCTTGAGCAGTTCATGGAGGCCCTCCCTTACGGGACACAAAGATGGCTACGACAACACCCAGGACTAACCGCGGCCCAGGCCATCGAGATGGCGGCCAACTATACAAGAGCGGCACCCAGAACATTTCCCTGGGAGACAGAGAAATCCACAAAGACGCCTGTACCAGCCCCGCGGACAGAGAAGAAGAAACCAGTCTACGAACCCCCAAAGCCACGGCCCTTCCGACCAGAGGTCACACCGATAAGGGGTCCCCAGTGCTTTGAATGTGGGGAGTGGGGACACATAGCCCGGATGTGCCCCCGGAAGAAGTCCGTCGAGGAACCCATGGAAGTCGGGTATATCCCTAAGGCGGTACTGTACACCGCTGAAATGGGACCATCATACTACGTAAGAGTGCATGTGAACCAAGTCCCAGTAAAGGCTCTCTTGGATTCCGGGTGCAGGCAATCGGTCATACGGGAGTCTCTACTGGTCCCTTCCCAAATAGGGTGGGAGGGCAAGGTACACATTCGATGCGTCCACGGGGACGTCAAAGCATATCCCATCGCACGCATCTCCATCAAACCGGCTAAGGGGGAGCCCTGCACGGTGAGGGTGGGGGTGGTGGCTTCTCTGCCCGAGGAGTTAATTCTAGGGGTGGATAACCCTCATTTTCTAGCCCTGTTTAAAAGGGAGTTAGATATCCATCCAGTGGGTGCCTTCTTGTCTGCCGAGCCCTGGGTCATAGACAAGGGATTTAAGTTCGCCCAAGCCAACGACCCTGCCCTTTTCAATGCGTGGGAATCCGCTCATGTGGCACAAACCACGGCCACAGAGCAACGATACCCCCGCTTCGTTATCAGAGACGATCTGCTATATCGTGAAGGGGAAGAGGGAGACCAAGGACAGCTAGTGGTGCCGAAAGACTTCCGCGAACAGATCTTGTTCTTTGCCCACACGCATCTAACCGCAGGTCACAGCGGGGCCGAAAAAACCACTCGGAATATTCTGCGTCTATTCTATTGGCCCGGCATTTGTAAGGAGACAGAGGACTACTGTCAACGCTGCGAGGTGTGCCAGAGAAAAAACCTGTCAAAACCCCCGGCAGTCCCCTTACAACCTCTACCCATTATAGGGAATCCCTGGGAACGCGTAGGGATGGACATCATAGGGCCACTACCTCGTACAACTAGGGGCCACACCTACGCCTTGGTGATAGTGGACTATTCCACCCGGTTCCCCGAGGCCTACCCCCTAACCACCCCAACCACCAAGAACGTAGCGGAGAGACTGGTGGAACTGTTTTCAAGAGTGGGGTTTCCCCGCGAAATATTAACAGACCAGGGGACGCCCTTTGTGTCACGAATGATGGGTGAGGTGTGCAAGACCCTGAACCTGTCCCACATCCGCACTTCCGCTTACCATCCACAAACGGATGGATTAGTGGAACGCTACAACAGGACCCTAAAGTCCACACTGAAGAAGCTGTTGGGCTCGGAAAACAAAGACTGGGACAAAATGCTCCCCTTAGCTTTATACGTCATAAGGTCCCAAGTCCAGAGCAGCATAGGTTGTTCCCCGTTCGAACTTTTGTATGGCCGACAACCGAGATCCCTCCTAGAAATAACCAGGGAAGCCTGGGAAAGGGAAGAGGCACAGGAGCAACGCTCCCTGCTTGACTACACCCAGCAGCTGCGGTCCAGACTGGGCAAATTAAGAGATCTGGCATACTCAAACCTGCAGTCAGCCCAGAACCGTCAAAAGCGGTACTATGACAAAGGGAAAAGAAGGAGGGAGCTGAATGTAGGGGATTGGGCTCTGGTATTACTGCCTACGTCCTCACAGAAGTTCCGGAGTGAATGGAAGGGACCGTTCAGGGTCCTCGAGAAATATGGGGGTACAACCTATAAGATGCGAATGTCGCCCAGACGCACACAAACCTTCCACATAAACCTCCTGAAGAAGTGGTTAGGACCGAGCCCCCAGCCATCCCATCTCGTATTGCCGGAAAAGAATGTAGAGTCCACCCTAGGAAGCCTACCCATCAATCCTGACCTTTCTGAAGGGGAGAAACAGGCCTTATGGGACGGTCTCCGTCCGTTTTCCCACTTGTTCTCTGACACCCCTGGGTGCACTCATCTGTTGGAACACGAGATACACACGACCCCAGGGAGTATAGTCAAACAACGAGCATACCGCATCCCAGCAGCGAAAAGAGCAGACGTACGGAAGGAAGTCGCAAGCATGTTGGACCTGGGGGTCATCAGACCCTCAAAGAGCAGTTGGTCATCTCCCATAGTCATGGTGCCCAAACCCGACGGGTCCACCCGTTTTTGCATGGACTTTAGGGCATTGAACGCGGTGTCCACCTTTGACGCGTACCCCATACCCCGGGTCGATGAACTCATCGAGCGCATAGGGGACGCGAGATACATAACAACCCTGGACCTGACAAAAGGGTATTGGCAGGTACCCCTAAGGGAGGTGGACCGACACAAAACCGCCTTTGCCACCGAGGAAGGGTTGTATGAGTTCAACGTCCTCCCTTTCGGACTCCATGGGGCACCCGCAACGTTCCAGAGGCTAATGAACAGAGTGTTGTCCCCACATACCAGGTATAGCTCGGTGTATCTTGATGACATCGTCATCTTTAGTCAGTCATGGAAAGAGCACATAGAACACCTGGCCGCTGTGCTGTCCTCCCTGGGAGAGGCCCGTCTACACGTCAATGCCAAGAAGTCCCGAGCCGCCTACCCGAAGGTGAAGTACCTGGGGTTCATGCTGGGAGACGGGGTCATAGCACCCCAAGAGGAGAAGATAAAGGCTATCACCGAAACACCGTTCCCCTCCACAAAACGAGAGCTACGAGCCTTCCTGGGCCTGGTGGGTTATTATAGACGGTTCATCCAGAACTTTGCGGTCATAGCCACCCCCCTGACGAACCTGTTACAAAAGAACGTCCGAAACGCACTACCACGGCCCCCCTCACAGGACGCCATGGAAGCCTTCCTTAGCTTAAAGAAAGCCATCACCACTAGCCCAGTGCTTATGCCCCCTGATTTCGGACGGCCCTTTTCCCTGGCCACGGACGCCTCTGAGACGGGCATCGGAGCTGTTCTGTCACAGATAGGGGTGGACAAAGCCGAACATCCTGTGCTGTACATCAGCCGTAAACTCCACCCCAGGGAACGGAAATATCCCACCGTCGAGAAGGAGTGCTTGGCCATTCGGTGGGCTGTTGACAAGCTTCGCTATTACCTGGAAGGCCGGGCGTTCACGTTGTACTCTGATCATGCCCCTCTGCAGTGGATGCAGAGGAACAGGACTCAGAACGCCCGGGTACTCCGGTGGTTTCTCTTCCTACAACCCTTTGCGTTCACAGTGGTCCACAGGAAAGGGAAGGACAACGGGAACGCCGATTTCCTCTCCCGCATGCCGGTTCTCCCCGATCGTGAGAAACCAGGGGGGGTGGACTGTAACAAGGCGATGCGGAGCGCTAACGAGGAGTGGTGGACTCCCGGAAATGACCCTGTCGTGCCTCCTTCTTTGCAGACGGACCCCTGGGAGACAGGACTCGAAGAACAGGATGAGGGACCCGGCGCCTTTAAGTGGGCGTTCTCAGAGGAGGAGGAGACCACTCCCCCTACCTACGTAGCAACACCCGGACTGGATAAACCCCCGGAAGCAAGATACAGGGGGGGTGACATCACCCCGGAGGAAGAACAGGCGAGGAGCGGCGTAGGAGAGCGTTTCGAACGGAGCGGAGGAGTAGGAGAGTACCAAGAACAGAAAGAAAACCCCGAAGAACATCCCGGAGGAGAAGACGAGAGATACGGAGTGCCTGGAGGCCAACTACCCCGCGAGCCGCCGTGCCACTCTCCCAGGGGAGGAGCGTGGCTGACCCAGGTACGGCAGCGTATGGCAGTGTGGGCGGGAAGGAAGAGTGTGTAAATATTGTACATAGACCCGCGTTTGTCTCCCGCGTCTTCCCCCCTCCTTGTGTGTCCTTTACCCCGCGTTTAACCCCCACCTCGTGTCTGCCCTTCCACCACGTCACTGCAGGAAGTATATTGCACGTTATTTTCACGGGTGCAAACTCCCCGCCTCACCTCACCCGGCCCCACAAGTGCAACCCCTTCCTTGAGGCCATTGAACTAACGGCGTCCTTCTGTTGGCTTCCTTTGCATGGGCTCCGGAGCGGTGTGCTGCTTCCGTGATCATCCCTTCAATCCAAGCGAGGAAGACCCGAAGACGGAAGAGAAGACACCCGCGCTGCAAAGACGGATCCCAGCCAATTCGCCAGGGAGAGACTCACGTTTAGGACACGGAGAACTTTAATGCTGAATACCAAACGTGTAATCCCAATAAAACCCTCTTTACCTGCAAGACCTAGTGTCCTTCTCCTGCCTGGTTTGCAACCTGTCGCTTTAGTAGGTCCTGATCCACTTCCTCAAACCAGACCTGAGCAACCTGCCCAGTCTACAGTATGCCTTTCTAAAGCATGTCATCAGTCAATGATTTTATTCCTGCAATAGTCTCTGGAGAAAAGTGATAGGATGGTATTATATGGTGACAAGCATTTGGCTTTAATCTGACTGGGACTGGCACTAAACTTTTATAAGTCTAATGTCTTTTCCTGTAAAATCCCAAACAGCTGCATTTACGATGTCTCTTGGATCTTCTGGTAACTCAGAACTTATCAATATGGGAAACATCCCTACCTCAGCATTTTTAAAGTCGACATCCTCATCATTTGTCTGGACTGCCACGTCATCTGCTGTGCAGTATATTGTGCAATTTAACTTACACAACTGATCTCTTCCTAGCAGATTTACTGGGATAGTATCACATACCACAAATTGGTGCTTTTCTTTTAAGGTTCCTACAATATGACGCATCATTGCGCAAGGACTTACAGATACGTCAGTATTTCTGACGTATCTGTAAGCGCAAAAGTGATGCATTGCTGGAGTGTGTCACAAAAGTGACGCAACTCCAGCAATGCGTCCTTTCACATGGGGCAAGCCCCATGTGAAAGGGCCTGAGTCAGTCTTACGCCTGCTGTGAGGCAGGCGCAAAATGTTGACGCAATGGCGTCCTAGAAGTGACGCAGTGAAATCTCATAGATTTCCCTGTATCACTTCTACGACCTTTCTTGCGTCAATACGCCCCCCTTGCATACATTATACCTGGAGCAGGTATAATGTGGTGCAGGGGTTTACAAAGTGACGCATCTACCTAGATGCGTCACTTTGGAAATATGGCACAACAAGGTGCATTTTTTACGCCACTGGTGCGTCACAAAAAGTGACGCACCGGCGGCGTAAAAGTGACGCACAGCCTCATAAATGAGGCCCCAAGACTTTAAATGCCCATCTGAATATGTTGGCCAAAGCTATTGCGAATGTGCTTGCAATTGAAAGCTCTAAGCGAAGGATCTGGACCAGAGTGGCCTGACTCAGTATAATGAGGAGCTTAGATTGCTGAAGTTGAAATGCAAACAAGCGGAGCGGAAGTGGAGGAGAAAATATCAGGCGACTGATAAGGTAGCCTTGAAAATACTTTTGCATAGCTATAAGGCAATGATGGGCAAGGCTAAAGCAAAATACTTTGAAGAAACTATTCTGCAATCATCCAACAAGAGTAAAGCCCTATTTGGTTTAGTCAGAGATATGGCTAATCCAGAGGGTGCAAAGAGTAAGATTCCAGCATTGCAAGAACTTTGCGATGACCTGGCAATCTTCTTTGAAAAAAAATCAACAAAATTCTAAAGAGATTTAAAGTTCCAGGTGCTGGTAAGCTTGATATAGAAGGTGATCTGCCGTCTTCACCGAGACACAGTACTCCTGAGGTAACGCTGCCTAGGTTATGCATGATGCCTCTCGAGTATTTCCAGGTTCCATCACAAGAGAAGTTAAACATCATTGCAGCTAGCATCTCTTCAGGCTCCCCCCTGGATCCACTCCCGCTTAAGATGTGGAAGGTACTCAGTATTGAGCTGTTCCCGTGTCTTTATCAAATCTGCTCCCAATCTCTAATTAATAGTATAGTACCCGATTTTTTGAAAAAGGCAGTTGTCTCTTCTCTACTGAAGAAGGCCACATTGGATTTCCCTTCTTGGAGAGAGTTGTGAGTAAATCTCTCACAAAATATACAGAAGAAAATAATCTCGCCCCAGCTTCTTTGCTAAAAAAACTGGAGGATTCAGATTATTGCAGCTAAACTGGCATTGAACAGACAACGCAGAGCTTCATCCTCGCTTGCCTTGAAAGATCTCTATTGGCTGCCTATGGCACAGCGAGTCCAGTTAAATGCACTCTATATTGTCTGTAGAGCAGTAAATAAAATAGGGCCTAAGACCCTACAGAGGAAATTTCCATGGTATTCTCCAGCAAGAAGCCTACTTTACTCCTCAGCTAGTCTGATATGTGTCCCTTATATCAAGAAGGTTTGATTGGGGGCAGATCATTTAGCTATGCAGCCTCCCGACTTTGGAACACTCTACCAATAGAGCTTAGACAAATAGATACAATGTCTCGCTTCAGGAAGGAATTGAAAACTAAACTCTTTCCTAGAGATTAATGTCAGTCCTTTTCTTGAGCTCAGCTACACACAGTGGTTTTGGTCATCTCAGTGCCAGGATACCCGTTGGGTGGCAGCCGCGCTATAGAAGTACGCCCTTACATTACATTACAGTAGAGTTATTTTTGCATAGTAATTTACCTTCGCAGACATATAGTATGTTTCCTCTGTCTATGGGAATATTCTCTCTAGCATAAGTTAGGGTAGGTGGGATTTTTATCCTGTACTTCCTTTGTGAATACCAAAAGTTGTAAAGTTAGACTTTCGTCTCATTTCACCTTTGTGAATCGGGCCCTACATTTTTTTCATTTTAGCATGTATTAAGTAAACATAAACTTGTGCACATTATTGTGTTTTCAATAGCAGATAACATTTGCTGCAGGAGGTTCAACAATAGTTCCAAAATCACTAGCAAATGTATAACTTTCAGAGTTTTGTCTTGGCCAAGTTTTACCTCAATGTAATGAAATTGTGTTTCTTCTGTATATGTTTCTTTGAGTTGGTACTGTTCTTCAAGAGTCAAGTTTCTGCATTTTAAAGCAATATTGCTGGTTCGGGGGCCTGAAATGCACAGCACTCATTGAGGCCACCAGATCACATGATATGCTTAACCATTTCAGGAGATTTAGATATTATGTTATTATTAAGGAGCATTGGGGCATGTGTAGGTAGCCGATTCGCAAACACCGAAATTCGGCGAATTTCGGTGTTTGCGAATCGCAAACGGCGTTTTGATATGTTGGTGCCAATTTGCAAAATAAGGAATCGCAAAAATTGCGATTCCTTATTTTGCTTATAGCATTTAAGGAATCGCAATTTTGCGATTCCTTAAATGCTATGTAGGGGTGCTTTAAAAATTGCGATTTTTGCATAAGGAATCGCATAATACCACCTACTTCAAGTAGATGGTATTTTGCGATTTCCTTCGAATATGCATTTTTAAAAAAAATTCAAAGTGCCATGTGGCCCACAGACATACCCATAGGGCATGTCTGTGCGCCACATGTACTTACAGGCACATCCCAGGGGTGCAACAGGTGTCCTTTGGACACCCTGGCACCCTTGGAATTGCGATTCTCAAATTGCGATTTTCACACAGAAAATCGCAATTTGAGAATGTATCACCATTCATTCCTATGGGCCTTTTGGCCCAGAGGAATGAATGGGACACTCATTCCTTAATTGCGATTCGCAATTTGCTAATCGCAAATAAGGAATGTTAGGGATTCGCAAAAAAATTGCGAATTTTTACCTAAATTCCATTTTGCTATTCTCAAATCGCGATTCCTTAAAAATCGCTATTTGGGAATCGCAAAATGGAAATTACCTACATATGCCCCCATGTTGCTAGGGGAGATTAAGTCAAGCTATCTTTGCCAATATAATTCAAGGACAATAGTTTTATTTCATCAAGTAACTATTACAGTAAATATAGCTTGGGTATTTTATAAATCACTAATCTAGGACACCCTTTTGCCTGTTTTTGTACATGTGGATTGTTTTGTCTGAGAAACTGGAGCAAATACACCGGAATTCAGGTTGGGGTTATTATCGCTGTTTGTTTGATGACTGTAATTATCTTTGAGGTCGTGAAAGTTTTTTCAAATGTGCAATTTTGGGTAACAAATAATTTGTTCATAATAATGATTAGTGTAATGAATATAATCATAACTGATGATTTAAGTATGATGATCTTAAAACAATTATGATGACTAGAAGCGTGATTATCAATGTACTTTATTTATGCCCCATTTGTTTTAAAAGGCTCTATTTTATTATGATGGATCCAGTTTCTAGTGTTTTGTTCATCCTGCTCCTGCTGCCTCTCCCAATCAATGTCTCCCTGCGAGTTTGATCTCTCCACAGTTTAAACGTAGGAAAGCACACTGTGGTGCAATCAGTTGTTTTCCTTAGAGTGCACGTATTGTGAATAAACTTTCCATCATGATCCCAAAGTATACTTTTAAAGAACACTTTCACTGGAAATTCTGGTGTTGGCTTGCTAAACACAAGTGTATGAGTGCTTGTTTGAGAGTGTTTCATATTGGGCTTTGCATCTTCATGTTGCGGTTGCTGTGGAATCTGATGGAAGATTTCTTTAACCTTAAGAATAGGTTAGTGTTGGAAAACTTTTAATGACAATCTTATTACTGCATTATCCAATATGTGCTATCGCTAGTTATGCTACGCTGAATCTGCAGTTTCTTTCATTGTTTATGAGAAAATGTGTGCAAAAACCCCTGGTTTTGCCCAGTGAGCCAGAAAGACTTTTCAATTCTTTTCCGAGAACTTTGTCCAACTGTTTAGAGATTGCTATCAGTGTTCCTTGTGAATCTGACATTTACATTTTAGAGAGCCGTTCCTGCTTATTGGCTTGATTTAATTCTGAGTTTTTACTATGTACTCTGTGTTGCCTATTTTAAGATTTTTGTAATAAAACATTTTATTTTTCTTATCGATCTAGAACTCAGTTATTGAGTGGTCACAGTCACTATTTTATTTACTCTGAAGATTTTGTTGGATCAGATGTGTTAGAGGGGGGTGTCCCTTATAGCAAGATCATGGGTGCTGGGGCTGAGTCGCCAGCGGTAAGATTTGGGGTGATAAAAATATTGGAGTTCAGTGAAATATTTGGGTTTGGGCTTCCATAGGTTTACCACATCAATGATTTTTTCCTTAAGGCTAGCACTTTCCTGAGGCCTGCATGCTCTATGTCACCTGAGTTCAGGCCATAACAACCAATGTTATGTAATTGTTTCACTGTTATAGAGTGTAGTAGATATCGATATGCATAAGGTTGCTAATGTACATACTTCTCAATGCCACAAGTTTTAGTCTTATACTTTGAATTAAGTCCATCGTTCTTAAATCATACTCCATCTGTTCTCTGTCTGGCATTAATTGCTTATGACAAATACTTCTGTCTCTGTAATGTCTGTCTCGTGAGTTCTATTAGTTAGACTGTGTGTGCCTTTTATCTGTTTTGCTACAGATATGTGTATTCAGCCCGCCATATTACCATAGCGGGCGGATGGTTGGCCGTCAGAAAGACCGACCTCCACACGTCAGAGGGACAGTGTAATATTGATATAGAAATGTTGATTCACGGTTGGAATGTTTAGGAAGGTCAATCTACACGAAAGGTTATGTCGCAGTTAAAGGACGCAATATAGTTGGTTGGCAGGATCTTGCTTAAATGGGTTTGCACCTTGTTCCTGGTTCATATAATTCCATTGTGCTTGGTGATCTTCCTCAAGGTTATTCCTCAGCTGGATGGTCAGAAAATGAACACAATAGCATTGATTGTATCAATAGCACTGATCATTCACACGATTTTGAAAAGATTTTAGATTTGTTCCCCAATTTGTTTTCCGACAAGTTGGGCACTGCCAAAGGTTTTCAACATCAAATAAAGCTTAAGCCTCATGCTCCACATTTCGCACATAAGGTTCACCCTTTACCCCTTAGTGCCAGGGATGAGCTTAAGTTAGTACTAAAGAAATTATGTGATGAAGGGGTCATTGCACCATGTGTCTCTTCAGAATAGGTTTCCCCCATCGCTATTGTCCGGAAAAAATCTGGTGAGGTCAGGCTATGTGCACCTTAAATAAGAACATTTTAATTGACTGTTATCCCCTCCCCAAAATCCATGAATTTCTGGCCAGCTTAGGGGGTGCCAACTTCTTTTCCTTAATAGACCTTCGCTCAGCTTATCACCAAATTCCGTTGACAACTGATTTGCAAGACCTCACCACTTTTGTCACACCTTTTGGGGTCTACAAATATATAACTTCCTTTTGGCCTGGCCTCCGTGGCCAGCGTTTTTCAGAAGATAATGGACAAACTTCTTCAAGACATGCTGGGGGTCCAGGCCTATCAAGATGAGATTCTAGTTTTTACTAATGATTTGGAAACACATTTGAAGAATCTTACCTGTGTCTTAAGCAAATTGAATGATGCAGGAATGACCATCAGATCTGACACATGTCAATTTTGCACACAACAGTTGGATTACCTAGGTCATACTTTGTCATCTCAAGGAATCGAATGAAAGTTATCACTTATCAAGGTCATCAGTCATGCTGTTCCTCCCAAAGACAAAGATTCCCTTCGATCATTTTTGGGATTAGCAGAGTACTATGCCCGCTTTCTTAAGGGATATGCTCAAACAGTTGAGCCTTTGCATGCCTTATTGCGCAAAGGATCGAAGTTTCTATGGTCTGATGAAGTATAATTTTCATTTTATCAAACGAAGATGATGCCAAATGTTTCATAATGGTGGATGCTAGCCTTACAAATTTGGGTGCAGTTCTTGGTCAGTAGGTTTCTGAGACCCATTACAGTACACTTGAACGCGAGGCCCTCGCCTGCATTTGGGCAATTGAGAAGTTTATAAATTACATTTGGGGACGTGAACTCGAATTATTCACGGACCACAAGCCTCTTACACATTTACTCAATGGCAATGGGCTTGGGAGGACCTCAGCCAGATTGGTCAGATTACTTTCAAAATTGCAAGAATTTCATTTTTCCATCAAGCATATTTCTGGTGGTAGGAATCTCAGGGTTGATTGCCTTTCACGCATGGTATTTCATGATATTTCAGATGTTGAGAGTATTAAAGATACAGAGTGTGTTTTGGCAGCACTTGATGCTGTTAGAGAATGCTCAAATATTACTTAACAAGTCTGGTTGGAAGCTTATAGCAAGAATGATATTCTTAAACTTGTCATGGAATATATTGTAAAGGGTTGGCCTGAAAGCAGGAAACTTTGCAATGAGTTAAAAGCTTTTTCCATAGTTGCCTCTGAACTTTCCTTGGTCAATGGCATAGTTATGAGACATGATTCTTTTGTTCCCCCGTCAACTTTAAGAGAGGATATCATTTAATGCGCACATCATGGTCATTTAGGCATTTCAAAGACCTCGTAACTCATTAAGTTGTATTATTGGTGGCCATCCCTAGAATCTCAGGTCAAGTTTCATACTGATTCATGTTTGGAATGCCTCTTGTCAGACAAGAAATGGAAAGTCATGAAAATGCACTGGCATCCTGTTCCATTTCCGAGCAAACCTTGGGACAAGGTTGGTGTAGATTTTTCAGATTCTTATGACTTTTTATCTCATATCTTAAAGGTTTTATTTTGTTGATTGCTTACCATTTTAAATTAATTTATCATATGTTTTGTGATTCACTCAGCTCCACCAATGCCATCAAATTTTTGAGGAAAGTGTTTTCCATTGAGGGTTACCTTTTATTATGGTTACCGACAATGGTACACATTTCATTTCTCAGAAATTTCCAGCATTTTTAGCAGAGAAGGATGTCAATCATTTCAAGGTTGCCTTATATTCACCATCATCCAATGGGTTGTTTAAAAGGGCAACCAGATTAGTCAAGGATGCCATTCAAACAGCCCTTTCTTCAGGAAAAGATGTTCAAGATTTTGTTGAGGACAAGGTATGGTCATATAACATTTCACCACATTCCACCTTTTTCTCTGTTAAGAGGTAGAAATGTTCACACTACTTTTTGTCCCAATTGGTTGCAAGATAAACATGTCAAGGGTACACTTGTTGATAATAAAAATCTTGCATCTCGAGTTTTAGAAAAACAAGGGGTTACATGAAATCTGTGCATGATCAAGGAATATTTTTTAATAATACTGATTTTAAACTCAATGATTGGGTTCTCATTAAAAATCCAAAACGAGTGACAAAGGGGTTGTCTAAATTTTCCTCTCCTGTACAAGTCACAGATGTGAGCAAAGGCTCAGCACTACTTGGTTCTAGGGGATGGTGGAACAGGAGATCACTTGTGGGGCTTTCTGACTCACAAGTTACCTCTTTACTTAAGTTATCTAAACAGGAGGTGGGGCAATGCGACTGGAAAAACTGGTTGCGTGAACCTTCATCTGTTATTTCTCCGTTTGTCTCTCAAGAAGATTCTGTGAAGTCTACTGATGGACAGTGTTTCAATACACATACTGCTTTGCATAATTCTGCTTCTCTTGATATGACTAGGGTTGCATCTTCTTCACCTGTTGTACTGTTGAAAAGACCATATACAGCTGCATACTAAGACATTCCAAAAGACATAAAGTACAAAAGAGTCCATACTTCTTGACATCCAAACATCTGACAAAGAGGTTTTTGACTAGAGTATATTATCCTTTTAAGTTCTTGTGAAAGTATACCAGCAGATGTGAAGAACCCCTAGTTTCACAGTAATACTTACATATATTTGTTGGCCCTGATGAAGGCGACACAATTTTAGCTTACACCGAAACGTACGTAGGCCATACATAGACACCTGAGAAACCAACAAAGAAGGACCCTTAAGAGAAGTATAACCGATAAAAAATTGGGGATCCCAGTGCAAATATCTGAACAATATCTCACAATTGAGTTGTTAAATCTCAGGTTTTGTCTGTTGTTTCCATATCTTTTGTAGAATGTGAGAGTGTGTATGTGTGAGTAGACTGAATGGTGAGTTTGTTTTGAATGAATGCATAAGGCAGATTTTACCAAGCTTTTTTATATTTGTCTTTTTGGGGGTTTGCCTTGAACATATGTATGAAAAAGTTTGTGATGTATTTTGTGATTAGGTTTTTCCTAATTGTCAATTCTTGTTTTGTATAAAAAATCTAATAACACCCCAAAAAAGTTTGCTTTTGAAATATTAAAAAAAAATTACCATAAAAAGAAATGAAAAGATAAATAAAATGCAATTTAAAAGAAAGTCACTGTTTGTTGGATATTTGAATATTTTTGTGCGTTCGCTTTGACAGGGAAAAAAAACAGCTTTTGAGTTATACCATTCTGTAAAATTAGATAGGTCAGTTCAGAGGTTTTCTATATACTGTACAGTTTTGATTCCCCCTCCTCTAGACCTAAAATAAATTTTTTGGGGTTACCTTTAGCACTTTTACATATGCTCTGCAGGAGTCATTGCATTACAGGAGCCAGACAACTTCTTACCAGCATGCCTTCGCTTACAGGAGTGCTTATCTCCTTCAGTCATGGTATAATCCAGAGAGGCACTGAAACCACGAGTGAAGAAATACTGACTGTTCTGGAAACATCTATTACTATAGAGATGCATAGTAAAGTCATTGTGCACCCTTCTATGCTTCATCACATCCACGACTATAGATTCAGGTAGAACAACCATTTTCTGTTACCCAGATATGGAGAGCTGCTCATTCCCTTATGGCCACTACTCTGCCTCTTATTCCAACCTCCTCTGCTGATGCAGAACAGAGGAAATAAACATAGAATCACAGTGCCAGGAATAAACTATGTCCCTTGGCTCCATCAGAGCTCAGACTCAATGCCCTGTGTATGCTGATGTACAACACCAGGGCACAGCTCTCCTAATTTGCTCATTTTACCATATTGACACACAAGCAAGCCTAACTGTGTAATAAAGCATAGCTTATTTCTTACTTTATTCATATTATAAGGGAGCCTAGAGAGACAGATAGGTTCCTAAGAAGGAGCAGGTCTGGGAAGGCCAGAAATTACAGCCTAAGGGGCAGATATTAAAAAAATGGGTGTGGGGGAATGAATTGCTTTCATCACCTCATGGGTATGGCCTGAATAAGATAATCAGTTAGGGTGGTAATACATCAGAGCAATCTTGTACCACATTATATAAAGGGTAAGGCATTAATATTCTGTTCTTAATGGTCTTTAACATAAATCATTAAAATTAAACCCCTTCTGTGTTCCATTAATTTGTAATTAATAATTAAAGCAGAGTAAAAGTAATCACATACAAGGAACATTAATGAAAGTAATCTCCTTTAATGTAATGCAGATCGAAATAGAGTAATCCTCTCCTGTAATATAATGAAAAGTAAATTAAAGAAATACATCTTCTGTTATAATGTGAGCGTGAAATAATCAGCACGATTGCTTACTATTATTGAAAACAGTGCAATTAGAGTAATCAAAATTTATCTAATGCAGTGGAAAAACATTAAATCTTCAGTATTTTGGTACGGGATAACATACCAGAGTAATTTAGTTCTATAATTCTTTACAAGGTAAAGCAATTGAACTCAGTTTTTATTTTTCTATTAAAGGGTAAAGGAATGTGAATAATCTGCTTCTGCAGTCAAATGTAGAATCCCCTAAGAAGTCAAATTCGTACAATCCCTCTCTGAAATCGACTGAGGTGTAAAGCAGTGAAAATAAATCAAATTAACCCTTTCTGTAATCAAGTAAGGGATAAATCAATCTGAGTAATTGCCTTCTTTTATCTAATGCAGTTGGGAGAAATTAGATACACTCCTTTTATGATCCAAATCAGTAATCAATCATCACAGTTATACTCTTCATTAATCTAATTAATATAAAGACATCAGGATAGGCTGCTTTCAAAATCAATTGAAGGGCAATCAACTATGCAATTAGTTGTAATAGCTAGATAATGAAAGCAGAGTACTTGTTTGTGAAATGACGGAGGGCATTGTAATCAGAACACCCTTTTATTTGTAATTCTACATGTGGAGAAGTTACCAGAAGTAGTTTATCTAATAAAAGAAAGGTACTCATAGTAAACTACTTCTGTAATGAAATGTAAGGAACAAAATCAGAATTTTCTTTAATCCATGTCATACTATATTAATTGGAGTTGTCGATTGCTGTAAATTAGTTTTAGGTTAAATAGTGAGGCATCCTCTTTTATTACTATAACTCTGGATAAAGCAGACACATCAACGTGTAAGTATGATTAATTTTAAGCATGTCTCCTGCTATCTCAAAGAATGTCATGTAATCAGGGGTATCTTTTACTCGAACACCGGCCATGTACAGCATTGTCATCAATGATGCATTTTCAAATTTTACAGTCATGTTATCAATGATGTCATAGAACATGTCATGAGTGATGTAATATGTAAAGTCATAAGCAGTACATGGTGAGGATGTGAGATATAATTACTTTGGAGCTTGAGTTATAGTTAGTTAAAATAACTATAACTTGTGAATTTCAAAGGTTTTGTTAGTTTAAAATGGTATGTTTTAACTGACATTTTCACTTAACTATTAATTCCCTTTGATCTAGTTTTTTTCAGTGACTATGTAAGTTTTTTAAATTTTAAATTACAATTCTTTATTATAACGTCATGTTAACCTTTGTTTTTAAGTGAATTTCTATCGTTTTTTTTAACATAAATTAATATTTTATTACCATATGTAACACCAACCCCTACGCTAGCCAGGCCCTGCAGCCTTCAGCCATGCCTGGAATGGGATTGACTGCAGGGGGCAATGTCCCACACAGGGCACAAAAAATCCTTATTTTGTGATGGGGGCCATGTGGGCAGGGGAGCCACAGGGCCCCAGCAGCACCGCAGGTTCCCCTGCCATCTTGAAGCTGACAACTTTTCCCTCCAATTGTTACATTATTTGGGAGGGAGCATTTGGATGGGGGCCTTTCAAGCCTCAGAGAGGGAACAGTATGCCCCCTTATTATTAATATGGGCCCCAGGAAATGGGGTCGCTTAGGTCCTTTAAGACTCAGGGAGAGGAGCTGTGCCCCCTCCTCTTTATTTACTATGTGGCCCAATGAATGGGAAATCTGTGGCCTTTTGAGGCTCTGGGAGGTGATGTGCATAATGTTGTCCTTGGGGAATTGGCTCCCTGGGGCCTCTAGAGGCTTGGGGAGGGAGCCATATGCCCCTTTGACAAACAATATAATATGAGCCCCTCAGCCTTGGCCCACCCCAGGTTTTTTTTCAAAATTTTGCAGTATATTCACAGATCCACCACAAAATTGTAGCAACATTAAAAAAATAATAATGATTTCACACCCAGTGGCTTCTTTTTTCCAACACTTGGGACTGAGTATCATTTCCTAAGATGGCTGCCACCGTATCTCTGTTGCTGTGGTGCCAACCAATCAGATCTCATCTGGAGAATCCAAATCACAAAAATCATGGGAGCATATTTATGAAAGAGTTGCGTCGCATTCTTAAGTTTGATTTATCAAGTCATGCAAAGCCACCTTGCGTGGCTTGATAAATCAAGAGTAACACAACACACCGCAAATCACTGCGTTGTATTGCTCTGCCACAGGGAGGCATTCCATGAGTGGAGCAGGGATGTTCCTGCGCATCCAAGCATACATTTTGGCGCATTCCCAGATGTACCATTAGTGGTAGACGTGGAAACGCATTAAAATGCTACGCCGCTCCATGTGAGGCGTAACAAGGAGAAACATCTTTAATTCTTGCATTCTGCAGCACACATAGAAAGAGAAAAATGCCTCAGGGGATTTTATTTGCGCAGGAACGTGTCCCGTTCTGCACAAAAACAATCCTGCTTACAATGCAGGCTCCCTTGCACCATGATGCAAGGGTGCCCGCATTGGTACTAGGCAGCACACTGTACACCAGTGCTGAAAAATGACAGGAAGGCACCATATATTGTTAAGTATGGTGCCTTACTACCCCTTCCCTATCACACAGCACAGCACTGTGACTTTCTGTGCTGTGCTGTCTTGTATTTGATGACTTGTTAAATATGACCCATGCTTTCTGAACCAAGATCTAGATTTCTACCAGATCTGGTGTAAATTCATTCAACGGGTTTGGCTGTAGCTCTAATTTTCCTATTGAAACATGAATGGAAAAAATGCATTTTAGGGACCCCCTTTTCATATCATCGCCTCATGGAGCAACCTGAAGCTTTCCAGGAAGGAGCTGAGGTAGATGAGAATGTGTTTTGGAAAGTTGAGTGCAGATTCATCAAAGGGCTGCACAGTTATAGGGAAACCAAAAAATGCTTTTCCTTTGGAAATACGGTCAACTATAACTACCCACATGCAATCTAGGAGTTTGCTTTAATGAGAAGTTGACCTTGGAAACTCACGTTAATAAGACTGTGGGGTGCTGCTTCTCCCTTATTAGGATCCTTAGGAAAATCTTCCCTCTGCTCTTTGCACATACACGCTCCTTGGTAGTAAGGAGTGTGGTTTTGAGCAGTTTGGACTATTGTAAATCTCTGCGGCTAGAGTCTCCTAAGTACTTATTTGGGAGATTGCAGAGAATCCAGAATATGGCAGCTAAGTTGGCTCTGATGCGTCCTCGCCAATCATCCTCCTCTCAGGCCCTTGTAGATGCATTGGCTCCCTATTTTGTAGAGGATTCATTTCAATCTCTCTGTTTGGTGTTCAAGGCATTGCACGGTCTGGGGCCTATACCACTGAAGAGTAAATTTAGCTGGTATGTCCCCACCCGTTGCCTTTGGTCCTCCTCAGTTAACTGGGTGGAAGTACCTCTGGTTAGAAGAGCTCGGTTGGGGGGGCAAGCTTTCAGTGTGGACTTGGGTCAGCGGACTCGATAATTCTCGCTTCGGTGCTTACTCTAATCAGGGATCACACTCGGCAACTCTGGGCATTAGCTTGCCTAATCTCCACAACGGCCCCACCAATTCTGGGGATGCCTGGCTCCACCTTGGGGACTCCCAGCAGGGACCATCCCACAGGGAAAGCCAGGACGGGTTCCCCAGAGTTATACAGCGCCGGGACGCCCCGTTGCTGGGGCAGCTGTGCGCTTTACAAGTATACTACATTTACATTTACATTTGTTGATTCTAGAATAAGCTGCCCTTGGAGCTGCTGCAGTTGAAAGATCTTTTGCCTTTTTGAAAACAAATAAAAACCTGGCTCTTTCCCAGAGTTTAACGCCTTCTCGTCTCTGTCACAGGTGTCTTTGCTGTCTCCCTAGCTCCAGGTTGCCCGATGGGTTGCAGTGCGCTTGATAAGTATACTTTACATTACATTACATATATATATATATAAATATAAATATATATATATATATATATATATATATATATATATATATATATATATATATATATATATTTATATATATTACCTACTGGCGGTCACCAGTAGGTAGTTATAGTTAGGACCTAGCTACCATAGGAAATCCGCAACATTCTATTGGGAATACCTCTGGTGCCGGTTGAGGAATTTGCGTGTAATTTTCCAAAATGTTGGCCAGCTCAGCTTCGCTCCTTCCCTGAAAGTTTTGGGGAGATTCGTGAAGTGGGGGCTGAGAAAAAAGGGAGGTCCCAAAACGTGTTTTCCCCATGTTAATTTCCATAGGACGGTCTGACAAGTCTACAGCCCGAACGGCTGAACGGAATTATGAGAAATTTGGCAAAATTGTAGGGACTGGTACGCAGATGTGCCTTTGCTATATTTGGTGAAAATTGCTCCAGTGGTTTTTTTGAAAATGAACTTCAAAAACACATATATATCTATAGGCGCGCTCCGAGCGCTCACCGGTACGCGTACCGGGGAGCGCACCCGGCGCTCTACGGGAGTGCGCGAGCGGAAAGCTGATTGGTTGTCGGGTGTCTGTCAACATTCTAAACAGTCCGGAGAGTCCGCCATCTTGTGTCTCGGTAGAATCGAGACACAAGAGGTGAAAAAGAAAGGGGGAAATCATTAAAAGGGGGCAGAGTAGACACCCCCTGACCCCCTAGGTTTTCTGAGGGGGGCCTAGAAGGACCCTGAAGGGCAAAAAAACTTTTTTTTTAATTTTCGCGAGGTAAGCGCTGGGTGCGTTCCAAGGTGCGCTCTCCGGTACGCGCACCCTGATCGCACCACGGGGAAAAACAGTGTAAGAAAATAGAGTAAAAAAATTATTTTGAGTGCTTAGAAGTAGGGTAGCTCTGAAAAGAGCTGTTGTGTTATGTGGGTGTTTTTTGTACCTACAAGTAGGTACCAATGCAGAGTCTTATATTCAAGAGGAAAACTCTATTCCCCTCATCTGTAAAATGCACACCATCTCTCCTATAGATGCCTTGCATGTTGTAACGCAAGTTGTTGTGGTAAATGGAACCCATACCATAGTCTCTGAGGAAAGCAGAAACAGATGTATTTACATGTTTCCTTGCTTTCTCAATCTGTGGACAAAATTGGTTGGACCAGTTCCATTTTTGCCATTGGCATATATTAGAAAATACCAAGGCAGTTTTGGAAAAAGTGACATCAATTGCCGAAAGATGTCCTTTAAAAGCATTTCCAGACCTACCCCAGTCAATGTGCCTAGGTCATTTCCACCACAGTGCACAATTATAAGGTCAGGGTGTGGAAGATGCATAAAGGATTTTACCAATGGTATCAATTGGTGGCATCTTAATCCTCTCTGTCCAATCCATACAATGTCCACATTTGGTAAATCAAGGTTGTAAATACCTCTGTTAGCTGCGTATTTTTGACTCCAATGGACAAAGCTTTGACCCACAAACCAGACTTTTGGCATCTTGAAGGTAGATGTGCTTGTATTCGGATGAGTTGTGGAAATGAAATGGCAGTTTGAATGTGTTATGTAAAAAAGTGGTTGAGATTCAGTGCACTTGAAAAACAAAAAATGATTGGTGCTTTCTTAAAATTCAGCACTGAAAAATAGTGTGCATGCTTTTTTTTTTTAAAGAAGTCATTTCAATGGTTGAGGAAAAGTCATTTCAAGAAACATTTCACGTGATTAGCTGGTACATTGAGAGGTCAAACACCCTTGCTGCATTTTTTTGCAAAATAGTATGATGAACTTTTAAACAGTGTGCTGGGTGAGGAGCGAGTTACCGTGGTAACAGGGGAATGAGTACTGGGGGGATGGGTGAATGTTATGTGGCTTTCAAAGTGTTCAAATGTACAACCAATTAAAATGTGCAGTTTCTTACTCCACTTCATTAACTCCTTCTCTTTCTTCCTCTGTCCTCTTTGTTCTACACTCCCCTTCCCTCAATCTCTCTCTGTTAGCCTCATTCTCTCCGTCCCCTTAGTCTCTCACTCCTCTTCTGTCACGCTCACTGCCTATAACTCAGCCATACTCCTAGACCCACCTTCTTTCAGACCTTCTCCTTTACTTTCCTTCCTGTCTCTTCCCTTCTTTCGCTCCTTCACACTTTTCCTTCCCTTACTCGCCTTACTCCACTTCATTAAGTCCTTCTCTTACTCCTTCTGTCCTGTTAGTTCTACACTTTCCTTCCCTCATTCTCTCTCTGTTACCCTCATTCTCTCCTTCACATTAGTCTCTCACTCCTCTTCTGTCACGCTCATTCCCTTTAACTCAGCCATACTCCCACACTCACCTTCTTTCAGACCTTATCCTTTACTTTCCTTCCTCTCTCTTCTCTTACTTCATTCCTTTACTCTTTTCCCTTCACTTACTCTCCCTACTCCACTTCACTAACTCCTTCCCTCTCTCCTCTTACTTCTACACTCCCCTTCCCTCATTCTCTCTCTGTTACCCTCATTCTCTCTGTCACTTTAGTCTCTCACTCCCCTTCTATCACGCTCACTCCCTATAACACAGCAATACTCCCACATTCACCTTCTTACAGACCTTCTCCTTTACTTTCCTTCCTCTCGCTTCCCTTGTTTCGCTCTTTCACTCTTTTCCCTTTCCTTACTCTCCTTACTCCACTTTACTAACTCCTTCTCTTACTCCCTCTGACCTTTTAGTTCTACTCTCCTCTTCCCTCATTCTCTCTCTGTTAGCCTCATTCTCTCTATCCCCTTAATCTCTCACTCCTCTTCTATCACGCTCAGTCCATTTAACTCAGTCATACTCCCACACTCACCTTCTTTCTAACCTTCTGCTTTACTTTCCTTCCTCTCTCTTCCCTTACTTCATTCCTTTACTCTTTTCATTTACAGTACTCTCCTTAGTCCACTTCACTAACTCCTTCTTTAACTACCTCTGTCCTCTTACTTCTACACTCCTCTTCCCTCATTCTCTCTCTGTTAGCCTCATTCTCTCCATTCCCTTAGTCTCTCACTCCTCTTCTATCACGCTCACTCCTTATAACTCAGCCATACTCCCACACTCACCTTCTTTCAAACCTTCTACTTTACTTTTCTAGTACTCTCTTCCCTTCTTTCACTCCTTAACTCTTTTCTCTTCCCCTACTCTACTTACTCCACTTCACTAACTCCTTCTCTTACTCCGTCTGTCCTCTTAGTTCTACACTCTCCTTCCCTCATTCTCTCTCTGTTAACCTTATTGTCTCCGTCTCCTTAGTCTGTCACTCCTCTTCTGCCATGCTCACTCCCTACAACTCAGCCACACTCCCACACTCACCTTCTTTCAGACTTTTTCCTTTAGTTTCCTTCCTCTCTCTTCACTTACTTCATTCCTTTACTCTTTTCCCTTCACTTACTCTCCTTACTCCACTTCACTAACTCCTTCCCTCTCTCCTCTTACTTCTACACTCCCCTTCCCTCATTCTCTCTCTGTTAGCCTCATTCTCTCCGTCCCATTAGTCTCTCACACCTCTTCTGTCACGCTCACTCCCTATAACTCAGCCATACTCCCACACTCACCTTCTTTCAGACCTTAACCTTTCCTTTCCTTCCTGTATCTTTCCTTCTTTTGCTCCTTCACTCTTTTCTCTTCCCTTACTCTCCTTACTCCACTTCACTAACTCCTTCTCTTACTCCCTCTGTCCTCTTACTTCTACACTCCCCTTTCCTCATTCTCTCTCTGTTAGCCTCATTCCCTCCGACCCCTTAGTCTGTCACTCCTCTTCTATCACGCTCACTCCCTATAACACAGCCACACTCCTTCACTTATATTTCTTTCCTCCCTCACTCAGTCCTCTACTCTCACTTTTTCTTTCACTTTCTCTGTCTCTTCACTCCCTTACTCCCCTTGTCTCACACTCACTTGCCTTTATCCAGTCTGTATCTCCACTCTTTCCTCAACATCACTGCTCTTTTCTTCCACCCCCCGTTCCTTTACTACATTTTCTTCACTTATCCTCATTCCCCATGTTCACTCTCCTTCTCCTCACTCACCTCCCACATTCACCTTCTTTCAGTCCCCCTACTTCACTTCCCTTCCCCTCTTGTCCCTTTCTTTGCTTTTTCACTCATTTTCCTTTCCTCTCTCACTGCACTCCACTTCAGTTACTCTTTTTGAATTTGTTAAGAATACAGCTCTTTTTTGAGAATTGGAGGTAGTTCTAAAAATAACTTTTTTTTCCTTCTTTTTTTGTTTTTTTCTCAACAAAAACAAAAACAGGGAATGCAAAACTGCTCAACAGCAGCTAAAAAAAAGGGGAAAAATTAGGGCTGGGGAGGGCAGCGGTGTTCTTGCCTTCTGCGTGTAATGATCTTGATGCTCTGCTCACCATAGCACAGCAATTCATCGCATTGCCTGCATTTTATAGTAATGTCATTAAAACAGGTTGAATGTTCGGAATCATCTCTAATTCCGCTGCACGTCCTCTCCCTGAAGTTGTGGCTCCTCCTGTTGATGTAGAGGCACCATCCCTTGGGGGATTACGTGCCAGGTCTCGGACACACTCCCGGGCATAGTTCTGAGGATGCCTGCGTTGAACGTGGCGAATCATTGTTGAATTTCCAAAACTGTACTTCCTTCTGGGGTCTCCTCGGGAAAGCACAGTTTGGCAGATTTTACATTCAACTTTGGGAGCATTCACCTTTTTTAATCCTTCAGGTATTGAAAAAAGCTTCCAACTTCCTTGACCTTGGGCTGAGGAGGCTCTTCATCAATGAAACCATCTGACTCCTCACTGCTGCTGGGTGCTCTGGCAGCCATTCTTTCCATAAAATGGTAGGACAGAAAAAAACAGTTCTTGCTGTCTCCAAACTGAAAGAAGAAGTGAAGGAAAAGGGTGGGGTTTTCATTAGTTGTAAAAAAAACTGTTAACAACCAATGAAAAGAGTTATTTTAAGGTCACATGACTTGACGTGCTTACGATGCGCGCAGCGGAGCGCTTCCGGGGGCGCTTACGCGGCTCGAACGTAGGCGCTTCCGGGGGTGCTTACGCGGCGCACCTGAATGACGTTTTGGTAGCTTTACGGAAATGCAAAATCATTTTCATTTGGAAAATCAAAAATACTACTTTTATAAGTATGGTACTGAATGTCTTGCATTATTATTTAGTTTTCAGACATATTTTTTTTTACGTACGCAGAAATAGCGCTCTCGCTGCGCTCTCGGGAGAGCTTACCGGTGCGCGCACCCTGAGCGCTTCAAGTCAAAATGATACGGGTAAGCTTACCGGTGCGCGCACCCTGAGCGCTCCAAAACAAAATGATAAAAAAAAAACATGAAAAATACATTGAAAAAATAATTGAAAAAAAAATAATAATAACTAATAGTTATAAAAAACAGCTAATAAAAAAAACTGTTTGAAAATCGTAGGTTACAAACTCGATATATAAAGGAATTCGTTTTTAAAAAACCTTTGAAATTCACTGAAAAAACAATAGGTTTCACAATCGTTATAGTTAGGAATTAGCTTTAAAAGAACCTTTGAAATTCACTGAAAAAACCATAGGTTTAACACTCGTTATAGTTAGGAATTAGCATTTAAAAAACCTTTGAAATTCACTGAAAAAACCATAGGTTTCACACCAGTTATAGTTAGCTGGACATTTTACTCATACAAAACCATTGAAATTCCCACGTTATAGTTAGTTGGACTCACTCACTCGCGCGCCCGCAATCCACTGCTGATGATGTCACATATTACATCATTCATGACATGATCAGTGATATCACTGATGACATCTCAAATGACATCACTGATGACATCACCGATTACATCATCCAAGTGATAATACAATACGCCTCCTCACACTAATGTACACTCTAATCTAACCTATGATACACCTAGTGTTAAATACAAACTACCATTCCTGAAACCATTGACACAGAAAAACCACTTACTACATATGCACTCACTGATTTCTAGGTCTACACACACATCCACTTATTCACCCATACAATCTTTCATACATACAGTCACTCATCAATACAATACTATCCTATGCACTCATACACATATACAGACACTCACACACTGCCACTCATCCATGGAGTTACTCACACACCTAGTCAGTCATGTAAAGAATCAATCACACTCCCATTTCCACAACTATACAGTTATAAACACAAAACTTTGCTTATTTAAACATAGACTAACACATACTTACTGTCTTTTACAATCACTGATACAAGTACATATTGATAGATACAGTCACTTATGCAATCACAGGCTGTTATACATAGTCATTTATATATGACAACTCTCACATGCACTGTGTTTTACATATGTACTTGCTTGGACATGTAGAACTGAGATATCCATTCAGTCACCAACACACCCATGCACACAGTAAACCGCCTATACAACTGTTTCCTCATGCACTCTTGAACCCATACACCAAGTAAATCAACTGCTTACACATCTATCCACAGAGTCACACACCTCCCAGCCACCTCCACTCACACTCACCCTCACATACAAATACTTGGGTTATCAATCATTAACCCATATAACCAGTCAAATAGCTACTAATCAATATATGCAGCAGGTTACACAACAACAGACATAATGATGCACACATTCTAACACTTTAGTCACTAACCCATGCATTCAGTAAGACACATTTAATCTCCCACTCATACAGTCAGTCACGCACCTACTAAATCCATTATCCAAACACTCATACATACACTCATTCTACAATATGTTAAACACATGTTTAATTTTTAATTTACAGGAACACACATTTGCTGGATGATGTAATCCGTGATGTCATCTGTGATGTCATTTGAGATGTCATCAGTGATGTTATCAGTGATGTCACTGACCATGTCATGAATGATGTAATATGTGACATCATCAGCAGTGGATTGCGGGCGCGCGAGTTATAGTGAGTCCACCTAACTATAACGTGGTAATTTCAATGGTTTTGTATGAGTAAAATGTCCAGCTAACTATAACTGGTGTGAAACCTATGTTTTTTTCAGTGAATACATATATATATATATATATATATATATCCAGGGCGTGCATCTAAGCAAGAAGGGGTGTGGTGCCTCAAGCGCTCCTTCATAACTGCCAAAGCCTCTGAAGAGAAGTGGGGACACTTCGAAACGCGTCAGGCATCCAGGGCAGTTTGAACAGTTAAAGGATATCGTTGTGCTGGAGGCGTGCTTACCATTCAAGGCTCCTTGTGTGCAGCTGAGGTCCGGGTGCTCCTTTGTACGTTGGGTACTTCGGAGCTGGAATATTTACGCGGCGACCCATACCGTGGAAGGAGCACCACCCTGAAAGAACCGGGGGCCATGCGGTCTTGACTACGGGCCGAGAACATGGGACAGCAGCATATGGATTTTGCACGAATTCCACGCAGCGAGGCCCATCTCTGGGCTTGAAAAGTTACCAACTGAGCATTAGCGCGACGTGAGGCACTACAAGTCCCATAAGTCCCATCCAGGGCGTGCATCTAAGCAAGAAGGGGTGTGGTGCCTCAAGCGCTCCTTCATAACTGCCAAAGCCTCTGAAGAGAAGTGGGGACACTTTGAAACGCGTCAGGCATCCAGGGCAGTTTGAACAGTTAAAGGATATCGTTGTGCTGGAGGCGTGCTTACCATTCAAGGCTCCTTGTGTGCAGCTGAGGTCCGGGTGCTCCTTTGTACGTTGGGTACTTCGGAGCTGGAATATTTACGCGGCGACCCATGCCGCGGAAGGAGCACCACCCTGAAAGAACCGGGGGCCATGCGGTCTTGACTACGGGCCGAGAACATGGGACAGCAGCATATGGATTTTGCACGAATTCCACGCAGCGAGGCCCATCTGTGGGCTTGAAAAGTTACCAACTGAGCATTAGCGCGACGTGAGGCACTACAAGTCCCATAAGTCCCATCCAGGGCGTGCATCTAAGCAAGAAGGGGTGTGGTGCCTCAAGCGCTCCTTCATAACTGCCAAAGCCTCAGAAGAGAAGTGGGGACACTTTGAAACGCGTCAGGCATCCAGGGCAGTTTGAACAGTTAAAGGATATCGTTGTGCTGGAGGCGTGCTTACCATTCAAGGCTCCTTGTGTGCAGCTGAGGTCCGGGTGCTCCTTTGTACGTTGGGTACTTCGGAGCTGGAATATTTACGCGGCGACCCATGCCGCGGAAGGAGCACCACCCTGAAAGAACCGGGGGCCATGCGGTCTTGACTACGGGCCGAGAACATGGGACAGCAGCATATGGATTTTGCACGAATTCCACGCAGCGAGGCCCATCTGTGGGCTTGAAAAGTTACCAACTGAGCATTAGCGCGACGTGAGGCACTACAAGTCCCATAAGTCCCATCCAGGGCGTGCATCTAAGCAAGAAGGGGTGTGGTGCCTCAAGCGCTCCTTCATAACTGCCAAAGCCTCTGAAGAGAAGTGGGGACACTTTGAAACGCATCAGGCATCCAGGGCAGTTTGAACAGTTAAAGGATATCGTTGTGCTGGAGGCGTGCTTACCATTCAAGGCTCCTTGTGTGCAGCTGAGGTCCGGGTGCTCCTTTGTACGTTGGGTACTTCGGAGCTGGAATATTTATGCGGCGACCCATGCCGCGGAAGGAGCACCACCCTGAAAGAACCGGGGGCCATGCGGTCTTGACTACGGGCCGAGAACATGGGACAGCAGCATATGGATTTTGCACGAATTCCACGCAGCGAGGCCCATCTGTGGGCTTGAAAAGTTACCAACTGAGCATTAGCGCGACGTGAGGCACTACAAGTCCCATAAGTCCCATCCAGGGCGTGCATCTAAGCAAGAAGGGGTGTGGTGCCTCAAGCGCTCCTTCATAACTGCCAAAGCCTCTGAAGAGAAGTGGGGACACTTTGAAACGCGTCAGGCATCCAGGGCAGTTTGAACAGTTAAAGGATATCGTTGTGCTGGAGGCGTGCTTACCATTCAAGGCTCCTTGTGTGCAGCTGAGGTCCGGGTGCTCCTTTGTACGTTGGGTACTTCGGAGCTGGAATATTTACGCGGCGACCCATGCCGCGGAAGGAGCACCACCCTGAAAGAACCAGGGGCCATGCGGTCTTGAATACGGGCCGAGAACATGGGACAGCAGCATATGGATTTTGCACGAATTCCACGCAGCGAGGCCCATCTGTGGGCTTGAAAAGTTACCAACTGAGCATTAGCTCGACGTGAGGCCCTACAAGTCCCATAAGTCCCATCCAGGGCGTGCATCTAAGCAAGAAGGGGTGTGGTGCCTCAAGCACTCCTTCATAACTGCCAAAGCCTCTGAAGAGAAGTGGGGACACTTCGAAACGCGTCAGGCATCCAGGGCAGTTTGAACAGTTAAAGGATATCGTTGTGCTGGAGGCGTGCTTACCATTCAAGGCTCCTTGTGTGCAGCTGAGGTCCGGTTGCTCCTTTGTACGTTGGGTACTTCGGAGCTGGAATATTTACGCGCCGACCCATGCCGCGGAAGGAGCACCACCCTGAAAGAACCGGGGGCCATGCGGTCTTGACTACGGGCCGAGAACATGGGACAGCAGCATATGGATTTTGAACAAATTCCACGCAGCGAGGCCCATCTGTGGGCTTGAAAAGTTACCAATTGAGCATTAGCGCGACGTGAGGCACTACAAGTCCCATAAGTCCCATCCAGGGCGTGCATCTAAGCAAGAAGGGGTGTGGTGCCTCAAGCGCTCCTTCATAACTGCCAAAGCCTCTGAAGAGAAGTGGGGACACTTTGAAACGCGTCAGGCATCCAGGGCAGTTTGAACAGTTAAAGGATATCGTTGTGCTGGAGGCGTGCTTACCATTCAAGGCTCCTTGTGTGCAGCTGAGGTCCGGGTGCTCCTTTGTACGTTGGGTACTTCGGAGCTGGAATATTTACGCGGCGACCCATGCCGCGGAAGGAGCACCACCCTGAAAGAACCAGGGGCCATGCGGTCTTGACTACGGGCCGAGAACATGGGACAGCAGCATATGGATTTTGCACGAATTCCACGCAGCGAGGCCCATCTGTGGGCTTGAAAAGTTACCAACTGAGCATTAGCGCGACGTGAGGCACTACAAGTCCCATAAGTCCCATCCAGGGCGTGCATCTAAGCAAGAAGGGGTGTGGTGCCTCAAGCGCTCCTTCATAACTGCCAAAGCCTCTGAAGAGAAGTGGGGACACTTCGAAACGCGTCAGGCATCCAGGGCAGTTTGAACAGTTAAAGGATATCGTTGTGCTGGAGGCGTGCTTACCATTCAAGGCTCCTTGTGTGCAGCTGAGGTCCGGGTGCTCCTTTGTACGTTGGGTACTTCGGAGCTGGAATATTTACGCGGCGACCCATGCCGCGGAAGGAGCACCACCCTGAAAGAACCGGGGGCCATGCGGTCTTGACTACGGGCCGAGAACATGGGACAGCAGCATATGGATTTTGCACGAATTCCACGCAGCGAGGCCCATCTGTGGGCTTGAAAAGTTACCAACTGAGCATTAGCGCGACGTGAGGCACTACAAGTCCCATAAGTCCCATCCAGGGCGTGCATCTAAGCAAGAAGGGGTGTGGTGCCTCAAGCACTCCTTCATAACTGCCAAAGCCTCTGAAGAGAAGTGGGGACACTTCGAAACGCGTCAGGCATCCAGGGCAGTTTGAACAGTTAAAGGATATCGTTGTGCTGGAGGCGTGCTTACCTTTCAAGGCTCCTTGTGTGCAGCTGAGGTCCGGGTGCTCCTTTGTACGTTGGGTACTTCGGAGCTGGAATATTTACGCGGCGACCCATGCCGCGGAAGGAGCACCACCCTGAAAGAACCGGGGGCCATGCGGTCTTGACTACGGGCCGAGAACATGGGACAGCAGCATATGGATTTTGAAGGAATTCCACGCAGCGAGGCCCATCTGTGGGCTTGAAAAGTTACCAATTGAGCATTAGCGCGACGTGAGGCACTACAAGTCCCATAAGTCCCATCCAGGGCGTGCATCTAAGCAAGAAGGGGTGTGGTGCCTCAAGCGCTCCTTCATAACTGCCAAAGCCTCTGAAGAGAAGTGGGGACACTTTGAAACGCGTCAGGCATCCAGGGCAGTTTGAACAGTTAAAGGATATCGTTGTGCTGGAGGCGTGCTTACCATTCAAGGCTCCTTGTGTGCAGCTGAGGTCCGGGTGCTCCTTTGTACGTTGGGTACTTCGGAGCTGGAATATTTACGCGGCGACCCATGCCGCGGAAGGAGCACCACCCTGAAAGAACCAGGGGCCATGCGGTCTTGACTACGGGCCGAGAACATGGGACAGCAGCATATGGATTTTGCACGAATTCCACGCAGCGAGGCCCATCTGTGGGCTTGAAAAGTTACCAACTGAGCATTAGCGCGACGTGAGGCACTACAAGTCCCATAAGTCCCATCCAGGGCGTGCATCTAAGCAAGAAGGGGTGTGGTGCCTCAAGCGCTCCTTCATAACTGCCAAAGCCTCTGAAGAGAAGTGGGGACACTTCGAAACGCGTCAGGCATCCAGGGCAGTTGGAACAGTTAAAGGATATCGTTGTGCTGGAGGCGTGCTTACCATTCAAGGCTCCTTGTGTGCAGCTGAGGTCCGGGTGCTCCTTTGTACGTTGGGTACTTCGGAGCTGGAATATTTACGCGGCGACCCATGCCGCGGAAGGAGCACCACCCTGAAAGAACCAGGGGCCATGCGGTCTTGACTACGGGCCGAGAACATGGGACAGCAGCATATGGATTTTGCACGAATTCCACGCAGCGAGGCCCATCTGTGGGCTTGAAAAGTTACCAACTGAGCATTAGCGCGACGTGAGGCACTACAAGTCCCATAAGTCCCATCCAGGGCGTGCATCTAAGCAAGAAGGGGTGTGGTGCCTCAAGCGCTCCTTCATAACTGCCAAAGCCTCTGAAGAGAAGTGGGGACACTTCGAAACGCGTCAGGCATCCAGGGCAGTTTGAACAGTTAAAGGATATCGTTGTGCTGGAGGCGTGCTTACCATTCAAGGCTCCTTGTGTGCAGCTGAGGTCCGGGTGCTCCTTTGTACGTTGGGTACTTCGGAGCTGGAATATATATATATATATATATATATATATATATATATATATATAAATATATATATATATATATATATATATATATTCACTGAAAAAACCATAGGTTTCAGGCCTTATATAGTTAGGAATTAGCAATTAAATAACCTTAGAAATTCACTGAAAAAACCATAGGTTTCAGGAGTTATATAGTTAGGAATTAGCTTTCAAAAAACCTTTGAAATTCACTCAAAAATCTAAAGTTTTAGTGGTGTTATAGTTAGCTGGACATTTTACTCATACAAAACCATTGAAATTGCTCCTATATAGTTAGTTGTACTAACTATATTTCGCGCACCCGCAATCCACTGCTGATGATGTCACATATTAGATCATTCATGACATGGTCAGTGACATCACTGATGACATCTCAAATGACATCACTGATGACATCACTGATGACATCATCCAGTGAATGTGGTTTTGCTTCGTTATTTAAATATGCATTATATATATAGCAATTTGCATTGAAGAATAAGTGGATATATATAAATAAATATTTGGATGGAGGATTTAGTGGCAGTGTAATTGACTGTTTACTTGACCAATTTAGAATGTCTCACTAAATATAGTGGATAGTGACTAAACTGTGTGAATATCTGTATCACTTTGTCAGTTGTTGTGTAAACTGATTCTACAGTTGGTTACTAGCTATGTGAAAGTCTATATTAGTTATTGATTAGTTAACTGAGTATTTGTATGGGAGAGTGAAAGTGTGTGTGGTTCGGTGGGGGGTGTGTGACTGTCCAAAGATGTGTGAATAGTTGATTCAGTAGATATATGAAGTTAAAACTACATGTTCTAACAGTTGTTTGGGTGAGTGAATATCTTTATGGGTGTGGTGATGAGCAAATATATTTCTCAATGGTACAGGTCCAAAAAACTAGAAAAATAAAAGCCAGTGTATGTGTCAGTTGTTGTATATAAATAAGCATACATAAGACACAATGATTGTGTGAGTGACTGTATGGATAACTGTATACTTGTAATAATGATTTTATAATTCACTAAGTATGACTTACTATCTAAATGAATAGAAGAAGTGGTGTTTGTATAAGTGTTTTGCTAAGTAAATATGTAAGTATGATCCATTGTTTGCATAAGTGAGTAGGATGACTTCATATGTGAATAGGATGCGTGCTGTTGTTTAATGTCGATATAGATGTATAAGTATTTTTGATAGTGTTCTATTGTTCATTGACAGCATGTATGAGTGAATCCATAGGTAAGTGATTAGATGTGTGTATACATCTATGAATCACTGAGTGGATTTTTAGATACTTGTATTGCTGTGACAATGGATTTAAATATGATACTCTGTATTTTACAAAGAGTGATCAAAAATTGTAATAGTGTATGAAAAGGTGTATGTGATTGTCACGTGGATGATGTCATCAGTGATGTCATCAGTGATGTCATTTGAGATGTCATCAGTGATGTCACTGACCATGTCATGAATGATCTAATATGTGACATCATCAGCAGTGGATTGCGGGTGCGCGAAAAATATAGTTAGTGCAACTAACTATATAGGAGCAATTTCAATGGTTTTGTATGCGTAAAATGTCCAGCTAACTATAACACCACTAAAACTTATAGTTTTTTGAGTGAATTTCAAAGGTTTTTTAAAAGCTAATTCCTAACTATATAACTCCTGAAACCTATGTTTTTTTCAGTGAATTTCAAAGGTTTTTTAAATGCTAATTCCTAACTATATAAGGCCTGAAACCTATGGTTTTTTCAGTGAATTTGCAAGGTTTTTTAAATGCTAATTCCTAACTATATAAGGCCTGAAACCTATGGTTTTTTCAGTGAATTTCAAAGGTTTTTTAAATGCTAATTCCTAACTATATAAGGCCTGAAACCTATGGTTTTTTCAGTGAATTTGCAAGTTTTTTTTAAATGCTAATTCCTAACTATATAAGGCCTGAAACCTATGGTTTGGTCAGTGAATTTCAAAGGTTTTTTAAATGCTAATTCCTAGCTATATAAGGCCTGAAACCTATGGTTTTTTCAGTGAATTCGCAAGGTTTTTTAAATGCTAATTCCTAACTATATAAGGCCTGAAACCTATGGTTTTTTCATTGAATTCGCAAGGTTTTTTAAATGCTAATTCTATTAGCGGATAACGTTTTTATATATTAAAACGTTTTTTTAAATCTCAAATGCCTGCTTTGCTAACAGAGGTTTTAAGCACAGGCTCTTTTGTCTCTGATGGCCATCTTGGGAGACTGCATATCAGAATTTTTTTAATGAAATATAAGAGGATTTGAGAAGTCACTCAAAATGTGCCCTAATTTTTCTTTCTTCAGCACTAATCCTACGCGCATCCCATGATTTAAAAAATATATATATATTTTTTTTTTGCCCTAGGGGTCCTTGTAGGACCCCCTGAGCAGGCCTAGGGGGTCAGGGTGTGTTTGCGTTTTTTGTTTGGTTTCTTGAGCCTCGGCTTCCTGATCTGGAGTGTTGACAGCCAATTAAAAAGCAGCTCGTGCACGGCAGGGTGCGTGCAGGCTCCGCGTAGGGTACGCGGACCCTCTGAGCCCAAAGATATATATGTACTTTTAAATGTAATTTTCTCAGAAACTACTGAAACAGATTTACACCAAATAAGCAAAAGGCATTAGTCTTAAATGAGGGCTACCTCTTTTGTGTAATTCCGTTCAGCCGTTCGTTCTGTAGACGTGGGTAAAGGTCCTATGGGAAATTGCATGGGGAAAACACGTTTTGGGACCCCCCTTTTTTCTTAGCCCCTGCTTTACCAATCACCCCCTGAACTTTCTGGGAAGGAGCGGAACTGAGCTGGGCAAAAGTATGGAAACTTTCACGCAGATTCATCAATCGGCGCCAAAGTTATTGTCAATAGAATGTTGCGGATTTCCTATGCATAATAGGTCCGAACTATAACTACCTACTGAGGACCGCTAGTAGGTAATATAAATATATATATATACATATCGTTAAATTCCGTCCTTCCTCAGCATTCATGCAACAGACGGAGACGGACCACTTCGATTGTGCCAATTTTTATTTATTAGATGTTGCCTGCTCAGTCCTGACGCGTTTCGGCTCGGGGTGAGCCTTGATCACATGACACAGTAAAACTGATTTTTTTCTTTTTTAAAGTGTAAGTGCTGACGAAAAGTGCTCACGTGCTGGTGCATAACAATAGACATGGCGGACAAACTATTGAATGAAGTAGTATTGTTTCCAATATGGTAATTCCAAACATTGCAGTAAAATTCATCGTTTGAATACGTAAAACCATAGTAATAATACAGTACAAGTTCATCTCATAAAATTAGACATGTAATACATTGCAACCTCATAGCATGGCTCAATTCATTATAGCAGGTTGTTGTGTTATACATTTGTCCTTCATGCCATATCTAGATAATTAAGAACGTGTGTGTGAAATGTTGCAAAGTGAGTGATGTGCAAAATAAATAAAGACGTAAATGCAAAGTGACAGTGCGTGTATTAATCAATCTACTAAATAGTAGTATGTAAACACTAGGTGGGACTTAATCATGTCTCCGTAGGCACTAATGATGTATCTCTGAGATCATATCAAAATAGGACCCTAGGATTAAGCATGTTTCTCATAGGTATAGACAAGGGTAGATCATGGTAAAATACCTGATGGACCTCAAATATTGAAGTTAAGTAACTTCGATGTTTACTTTATCAGCATAGTGCAAAAGCGCATTCATAAAAGCTATATGTATAATATATAGATGTTTTTTATAAATGATAAAAAAACGCTTCAGTGTAAATATAAATATATATAAATATAATCCCCTATAAAATGTCTATATGGGCAATAAATATATAAATAATTTAGATAAAACCATATGTCTAAAACCTAATAATCATAATCCTAAATCGCGGTCCTCTGTGTGCTGGATGTACAAATACATCATCAAATGTCATGGGCATGGTCCTGTTGTGTATAGATAAATATAAAGTGCTGGAATAGGAAAATCTAGGTCATTTAGAGATATAGACAGTCACACGTATCACTCCGGGGTAAGGAAAACGAACTCAGAGCTAAAGCGGCAGAGTGATACACTGGTGGCAGTATGGGGGTACCTAGAACAGGTCATATTTATAGGCAGTTGTGTAGATCCTCTGTGACATTCAGGCCATTTGGTTGTTTGCTGTTTAATTCCAAAATGTACCGAGTCTCCAGTAGCCTCAATGCACTCTCCGTCTCCCCCCTTCTACTTGGGGGAATAGTATCAATTACATAATATGTGAGATCCCTGTTGTTGGCTGAGTGTCTTTCCTTGAAATGTCGAGCTACTCGGTAGGTATTGTCTTGGTTACTGATGGCCCTGAGGTGTTGTAGAATTATTTTGTGTGCTGCCAATTTGGTACTCCCTACATAGATGAGATCGCAGGGGCAGGTCAAAATATATACTACATGGTCACTTTTGCAGGTCAGTAGTTTCTTGATTGTTTTTTTCCTGTCGCTGAATGGAGTCTTATATTCAGTTTTGTTGATACCGTGTTGGCATGCTTTGCATGTCTTACAGCGAATTAAACCCTTTCTATTTTTCAGCCAGCTTGCTGAATCCATGGTTTCAGGGTTGGTGTCCACCAACCGATCTCTCATGGATGGACCTCGGCTGTATGTGATGGATAATCTGGTTGGAAGATCAGACCCAATAACAGGATCCGCCAAAACAAGAGGCCAGTTCTTGTCTATGATGGTTTTGATTTGGTTGTGCTGCTTACTAAATTGTAAAACCATCCTGAAAGGCATATCCTTACCATCTTCCACTTTCTGGGGTATTATGGTGTTGTCAATTTCTTCAATCTCCCCATCTTTCAACAGCTATGATCTGGTCCTAATCATAGATTTGCTGATAGCTGATTCTATAGTTTTGCGGGAATAACCTCTGACCAAAAATCTCTGCATGCATTCATTCTGAGCATTCTTAAGGTCATCCTCACTGCTATGAAGGCGTCTCATCCGCAGCATCTCACCATAAGGAATACTACTGATGAGGTGCCGCGGATGAGCGCTACTCGCATGCAAAGTAGAATTCCCTGCTGTAGGCTTCCTAAACAACTTGTTGTTGATTAGCCCATCCCTGATAAAGACCTCAGTGTCAAGGAACGTAATGGCGTGGTTGTTAATGCTTGCTGTGAACTGAAGGTTAATCTCATTTTTGTTTAAATCAGTCACAAAATGGGCAGCAGATTCACATGACCCATCCCATATAGCAAAGATGTCGTCTATGTATCGTAGCCACGATACGATTCTACCGCTGTTTTGTGTCATAGGCCTGAGGACCAGCTCCTCCCACCTGCCCATATGTAGGCAGGCATAGCTCGGGGAGAAGCTGGCCCCCATTGCCACTCCATTGATCTGCTGGTATAGGATATTACTGAACATAAATTCATTGTTGGTAAGGCAATACATAGTCATATCTAACAGCATTTTCTTGTGTTCCACATTGTGATTCAACTCTTTGTCAAGATAGTGTTCAATGGCTGTGATGCCATCGCAGTGTCTAATACTTGTATATAGCGCTGATACATCTTTTGAAGTTTTGTGAGAAATCACTCGTATCTCTTACGTAAGATGGTAAAGTCTTGACATGTGCCTGCAGAAAGTGATCCACATATTGGGAAGTATGTTCTAGTAAGCTCCTCCGTGCGGATATGATTGGTCTGCCCGGGGGCTTGATCGGGTCTTTGTGTGTTTTCGGTAGAAAGTAGATAAGGGGGATTACAGGATGTTCATTCTTTAGAAACTTGTATTCCTATTTAGTGATTAGATTTTTCTTGAGCCAAGTATTCAACTTGAGGTAGTATTGTGTCTGAATGGTTTTCATATTGGTGCTTGACATTCTGACATAACAATCTCTATAGTTGAGCTGATGAAAGGCTTCCTTATTGTATTCCTCTTTTTTCCAGATCACAATGTTTCCCCCCTTATCCAAACTACGTATAACTACTGATTTATTTTCATTCAATTTCTTCATTAATTCATTGTACTTTTGATCTTGCCACCTTTATTTATCCTCTCGGCCTTGTGTTTTGTAGTTCAATTTTTTGATCTGCTCCACTATCTGTTCGTGAAAATTGTCAATGCAATCTCTTGCTGATATGGGATTGAATTTGGACTTGGGTTTAAAGTTGGTTCGATGTTTACTTATGGCACCCAAAGGTATCGTATTGGACATCATGTTGCCCTCAGGTTGTGTTGTTATATTTTGTGGTTGCAACCAAAGTTCCTCTAAATTCTCAATGATGCGCCCATCTGTCTGTGTAAGGTTGTCTATCATTCCATCATATTCAGCATTATCAATCTGCTTTGATTTTTTTGTGCAAGTTTGTGGAATTTCTTTAATTTTAACTTTCTTACTGTTTTATAGATGTCGTATCTGGTTGTTGCATAGTTGAAATTCGCCTTTGGGCAGTAAGATAATCCCATTGTCAATATACGTTTTTCTTCATTGTCAATTTCCACTCCAGCTAAATTCATGATGGTTCGGTCCTCCATTGTCATGTTGTTTATTTGTTTTACCAATGGCCCCCTCTTTTTTTGTTTTTGAAGATTTTTGGAACATTTTCTGTTTGCTTGTCTCCTCTTGCGTCTCCTATAGTTGTTGTATTTCCTTTGTTGCCCCTTGGCTTCCTCGGGGCGTAGTGTTTGCTTTCTGTCCTGGTATAAAAAAGCCAATTCTTGTCCCAGAGTATTGCTTTGCCCCTGTGTTGCTCCTGTCGCGCCTTCAGTTTCATTCTCAGAGCCGCTTTCTGCAGGGGAGCTGTAATCTGAAAGTGTTGAATTAGAGCCAGTGTTCTCTCCTCTCATAGCGCTCATCTTGGGAACTGTTTGTTTGCTCTTGGTGATTGACCGTATTGCTTTGTACTTTTTAGCAAACGTAAATATTTGTCCCTTTTCGTAGTCCACTTTGTCTCTGTTGAATTTGAACTTTTTGCGGGCTTTTATTGTTTCTTCTTCTTTTGCCAATCTCACATTCATTTCCTTGCGCAGTTTTTTTTTTTCTTCCTCTGTTCCCATTGCGTCTATTTCCTCATTAAGTTTATTTATCTCCTCCAGCAATGTCGCTCTATCGATGTCAGCGTATTTGATAACCAGGCGCTTTGACGAGTCCAAGTTGCATTCAGCCCATTCACGCATCATATCCAAATTGGGATTCTCGTAACTGGGGGCCAAAAATATTCGGAGACCTCTCGGTATTCTGCCTACATCTATATGTCTTTGAAGGGAGCGCGACTCCCACCATTTGCTCTGTCCCGCTCTGCTCTTTTTCTCTAGTGACCTAAATTTCTCAATTAGCGTGTTTGGAATCGTTTCTTGTTTTTTTGCCGCACTGTCTTGTCTGCTTGCTCATCATCAAAGACATCCAATACTGCCTTTTCTCGATTTCTCACCGTGTCGGCCGACATGGCAACGTACGTGTTTGCTTAAGGTTGCGGGTGGAAGCCTAAGGGGGTCATTAGGATGACAGGCGGACTTTGTCCGCCCGCCATCCTGTGGTATGCGGGACCGCCCGCCATAAGGGTGGGGGTCCCGGGGGTGGTATTAGGATTTGCCCGCCACAGTGGCGGGCACATCCTGCATGTTAAGCATTGTGGCGGGCGGTGCTCTCAGCACTGCCCGCCACAATGCTTAAAAAGCACTTTTACATTTGCATAATCAAAGTGGCAGACACCGCGCGGTGCCTGCCGCTTTGATTATGCAAATGCACCCCCCTACTTTCCTTGTGAAGTTCGCCTGCATTGAAAATTGCCCATGATAATATGACTGGCGGTGTCTGATAGACACCGCCACCATATTATTCCTTTTCCGCCCCGGAAAGCGGCGGACGGTCTTTCCGTCAGCCGAGGTCCCCCCCACCATACTAATATGGCGGGGGGAAAACGTGAGTGGATGGCGGGCGGTTTGCCCCCGCCAGGCTGGCGGTGGTCACCGGCAACCTGGCGGGGGCAATCCGCCCGCCATCATAATGGGCCCCTAAGTATCCGGTTGTGTATTATTGGCGTTCCCTCCCCTTAGGCACTCCTCTCCTCCCCGTGTGTGCCGGAATATTCCTACCTGATTCTGCTGTTGCGGTGTCCCAGTCCTCCAACTAAAGATGACACTCTGCTATCCCGACTATCAGACATTGGAGTAAGGGATCATGCCCTTGCCTGGCTCAAATCTTTTCTCTTTAAAAGATCATTCCAAATACATTGCCCACCCTTCAAGTCATCTTCTCGCGACATCAGCTATGGGGTCCCACAGGGCTCTAGTTTGAGCCCTACCTTGTTCAACATCTATATGGAACCCCTAGCTCGAGTCGTAGAGAATTTTGGGGTGGGCATTGTCAGCTATGCTGACGACACCCAGCTCATGTTCAAGCTCACTCCAGACAGCGAAAAATTTTCCATCAATTTTTCTAGCTGCATGGCGGCGGTCGCCACCTGGATGGATAATAACTGCCTCCGTTTAAATGGTGACAAAACGGAGGTGCTAGTGGTAGGGAATAAAACCTCAATATGGTCCCAGGCTTGGTGGCCTACTACACTGGGCGAATGCCCCCACCCAGTCGAAAAGGTCAAAAACCTAGGAATAATGATTGACTCAGATTTGTCGGGAAGATCACAAGTTAATAAAACAATCAGCAAATGTATGGGCACGTTAAAAATCTTGCGTAAAACTGTTGATCTTATTCCCATGGAAGCAAGGAAAACGTTAGTGCATGCACTAATAACGCCCCACCTGGACTACGGAAACGTTCTCCTTTTAGGTGTGAACCAAAAACAACTGCACCAGCTCCAATGCATTCAAAATGCGGCTGCCCGCATGGTATTGGGTCTACCAAAAAGAACATCCGCTACAGCTATCTTGTCCAAGCTACACTGGCTGCCAGTCAGAGAAAGAATTAGATTTAAGAGTCTTTGCTATGCCCATAAAATTGCACACAACAAGGGACCTACCTATTTGAGAAATCTTCTAACTATCCATCGCCCTACCAGAAACCTCAGATCCTTGGGTATGTCACAATTCAAACTTCCCCGGATCAATAGAGCAAAACTGGGTGGCCGCTCCTTTCGTTTCCTTGGAGCAAAACATTGGAATGCCCTCCCAGTCCATCTGAGAATGGAACCATCAGAAATCCTTTTTAGAGCTAAACTAAAAACTCATCTCTTCCCCCATTAACATTTGTCTGTTCTCTGTCTCGGTGAGCTGTAAGGAGTTTTTGTCAGCAATTAGCTCGGGGATACACAGTTGTGCAGCCATGCGCTTTATAAAACGCTTTATTATTATTATTATTATTATTATTAAAGATCCGTCTCGGTTCCTCAGGCTTTACGGTGTTTTCTTCGGCTACGGGGGGTCCGATGCTCAATTCCTTCACAGGAAGTGTTCCTTAGGTCTGGTTCCGGGTTGCCTCGTTGCCAGAAGCCTCCTTGCCTATATCAACCAATACTGGAGAGGGGGTCCGTCGCAAAGTCGTTGGAGACACTCCGACTTACTAATATCGTTAAATTCCGTCCATCCTCAGCATTCATGCAACAGACGGAGACGGACCACTTCGATTGTGCCAATTTTAATATATATAGTGTAAATATATACAAAAGTAAATATTATTTTATAATAAAATATTATATTAACCTTTTTTATGTAAAAATAAAAGTGACTTGTATTTGTAAAACTGAATAGTTTCATCAATTTTAATTATTTTATACATAAAGTTTGATAATTTTACTATAAACATTTAAATATAAGCGTTTTACTTTTGACTGAATTGTTTTGGTTGATAAATCTTTAAAAACGAATGATTGCTTAAGGTATTATTTTTTTAGGTTTCAAAATTAGGTAACATTTGTTATTCAGGTGTATATATTTAAAATAAATATATGAAATTGATATACATTAATATTTAACATAAAAAAGTACACCGTTTAAATAAACTTTTAAAATTGTCAATATCTTTTACTAGAGGGAGATATCTGCTCTGTTGGTGGAGATCTCCCTCTGTAAAGGGAAAATAAACAGTTTAGTAAACTTGAAAAAAAACTAGTATTTTTGTTAAATATTAACCTAAATTACTCTTTATATTCATTGGAATTGCAGAACAAATTAAAAATGTTACAGGATCAATAGCTTAATTAAAAATGTGTTTTTTATTTTATAATAATTACTATTAAAAGTATGCACAATTAATTTAAAGTAATTTGGTTATATTTTATATAAAATGTTCTTACATGTATTTTTCATTTAAAGAAATATAAAAAATAGTTCAGTTTTTAGATTTCCTTTACACTAAATTAAATGTATTTATATTTTTAACTATATGTAATAATTTAATTTAACATAATTTCCTATCAGTTTTATTTTGAGTCCCTTCCGCCACTATTTCCTATGGTATGGCTGTCGAATGGAAACACAGTTCAAACAACAATAAGTTGAGAACATTAGAAAGCTTTATTTTTTAGCTCCTTAGAGATGAAGGCCGGCATTGCTTGAATGTACCAAAATCTACCAAAGAGTACTAGAATGCAGGAGGAGGCGAAAGAGGGGAGAGACCAACAAAAATAAACCAACAGAAAATGTGACAAGGGCATTGCAGAACTAGTGGTTGACCATGTGCACAGGTCTCAGACCTGCTCTGAGCTGGAGTGCATTTAAAAGTATTTTAGGTCCTTTTTGGCTGTTGTAACTTTTAAAGCACAGTTTGTGAATATGAATTTGCTTACTCTTTGTGGCGAGGGCATGTTCTCCACCGCACCCTCGCTATCCCCCTTAACCCCTCCTTACTCCCAGCTTAACTCCTTCCCTTTAGTGTCTTTCTTGTATTCCAGCTCCTCCTACTTGTCCCTCCGACATTTACTACTACAACATACAGTTATTTGTGCCTGTAGTAATATCAATTATTAAAATTCACCTTTTGGGACCTATATTTGAAGTTAGTGTAAAGCAATAAAGAATGATCCTGTATCCTAATCAAGGATAGCATAAACACAGTAATCTTTGTCATGCAGATAGAAGTATTCAGGATAGTGATTTTTTTTCTTAATTTTAAAATGTTTTCCTTATATGACCTCCATAGCTATAGCAGGCACTCGTCCTGGTCCACCCTCGCCCTCATAGCCAGGTATATTCAATCTCAGCTGTTGCTTTTTACAGGGAGCACCCATGTACGCATCCTGAGCTGTACCGGAGGGTTTAATCATTGGAACACATTCTATGACTCGATCTAAGAAGTCTATTAAAGCGATGGGACATCCAACAGGTTCCAAAATTACCCAATCTCTGGTCTACCTCTAAAAACATTTACCCTCTGATCTATAGCTCTAAAATATTTAACTGAGTTCCACCAGGCGTACCATGTGGGGGGGAGTGCCTGATGCCATAATTTACAGATCTCTCTTCTGGCCAACAGAAATTAAATAAAAAGCCAGTTTAAGTTGCTCACCAGAAGGGGCTAGCTCCCCACCCTGCATAGGTACACTACCAAAAAAAACAAGGGATGGGCTTACCTTGACCACGCTTCCCACGGCCCTAAGGATAGTCTTACCCACAAGACTCTAGAATTCCTGAATCTTTGGACAGGAAGCAAATACATGGATATCATCTGCATCCTGGAAACCGCATCTCAGACAGCTGGCTTCTCCACCACCCTTTATTCTTGATATTTTAAGCGGAGACCAATAAATCCTGTGCAGGATAAAAAAGTGGTTTGTTCTGAGTGTGGAAGATTTAATCTGTGGGTAAAGAAGGTCAAGACTTGCCATAAATCTTTCAGCTCCTCACTCGGCATGTAATTCTCCCAGACCCGGGACGGTTTTTCCATTTTTCTATCCACAGCATCCAGTAAATGGTTTTATCTGAGTGCCACCTCTTACTTCCTCGGGGATACATCTTGGAGTTCATTTTCAATGGTGTTATGCATCAGGAGGGACCAGCTTTGGATCTTGCACCAAGATGAGAGCTGGTAAAACTTAAACCTGGACAGGGCTCCCATTGTAAGTTCATTCCAAAAGTCCCAAGTGTGACATTTGTTATCCCCAATAACATCCTTCCAGTGTGTGACTCCAGCCGTTTTTAATAGGATAGCGAGAGCATCCAAAAGGCACTCTGGTGTCCCTGGGGATTCCCACACAGGGGGCCACTCACTATAGTAGGGGAGTTTCAGGCAGTCTCAACAGCTTGACCATAATCTGTCCACCATAAGCAATATCTTTAAACTGACTTTAAAAAAAAATTTAGGCAAGGCAAATTTATACATGAAACCTGCCTCCACTACCCCAACCAGCATGGCTTCAAACAAGGTACCAATCAGCGAGTCATCTGGTGTGAGAAGTAACATCCTGCAGTTTTTTAATTGGTAAGCCCAACAATAAAGCTGGAGATCTGGTAAACTCATGCCTTCCTTTGCTAGTGTGCGTCTCAGTTTTTTCCAGGACTGCCTGATGCCTTTACCAGCCCAAATAAAAGTGGAAATCTTGCTCTGAATTTTTAGAATATCAGCCGTTGCAAATTCAAGGGGGATATCGTTAAAAAGATAGGTATATTTCAGGAGGACACACATCTTAATTAGGTTGACCCGGCCGTAGTGAGATAATGGGATGTTCTGCCATCTTTTTAGTAGAACATCAAATTCCTTTGAGACCCTATCCAGGTTTGTTTTTGAGATTTCTCTGGGATCCTGGGTTATAATAACACCCAAATATCTAAGTCCCCCAGCAAATATCTCCTCCTGGTCAGTGATGTTCCAGGCCATAATCTCTGTTTTATCTTTCTTTATTTCATAGCCAGAGAATTTCCCAAACATCTGGGCTTCTGAAATTAATTCCGGGAGGGTGATATTGACATTGGAGGACAATAGAATTAAATCATCAGCATATAATGCTAGTTTCCTCACAAATCCATTTACTTCAAAGGGAATAATCCTCTTGTTTAGTCTTAAACTCTGGGTGAGGGGTTCCAAATATAAGTCAAATAAGATAGGGGATAGAGGGCATCCCTGCCTGCTGCCCGCCCTATATTAACGGCGGGAGAAAGGCTGCCATTAACCAAGACTCGATCCCACAGAGAATCATATATTCTTTTAATAACCTCTCTAAAACCGTTGGAGAAGCCAAAAGCCCCTAAAGTCCTATCCAGAAAGAACCAATTAACCCGATCTAAAGCCTTGGCTGCATCGACTGTAATAACAGATAGAGAGAGCTCTAATGCGGATGCCAGGTCCACTGCCCCGATTAGAGATTGTATCAGGTCAGCCATCTGTCTACCCGGGAGGAAACCTTTTTGATCTTCATGCATTAATGGTCTTACAACCTTATAAATCTGTTGGTTTAAGATCCCAGCAAAGACCTTGTAGTCGACATTTAGTAATGATATTGGCCGATATGACTGGCACTGCATTGGGTCCTTGCCTGGTTTTAAAATCAGAGTGATAACTGCCTCTCTCCAGGAATCAGGCATGGGAGAGGTGCCGTCTAAAATCTTATTATACAGATCTAGCCAGACCGGGATGATTTCCTCCCTCAACATAGAATAGACCTCGCTCTGGATCGCATCCGGGCCTGCTGCCTACCCCTTTTTTTATTGAATCTAACACCTCCTGAATCTCACTTCTTGATCTGCCACTGTCATTCTGGGAAGCTGCTTCTCCCCAAGCCACTTGTCAATGTGATCCCCTACTCCCTGAAGATTTTCTCGATATAGCTCTTGAAAGAATTGTGCAAAAGCCAAATCTATATTCACTTTATCCTCTATAATTTGTGAGCCCACTCTGACCTTCCTAATGTAACTATTAGCTCAATCCACCCTACTCTTCATGGCTAAAAGCTTGCCACAGTACTCTCCTTGATCGAAGTCCTTCATTTTACTAATCTCCCATTTATATAGTAGGATCTCCTCAGACTTCAGCCTAAACTTCAACTGGAGATCCTCAACTCTCTCTATACGGTTCTCTTTCCCTACTTGGGGCGAGCAGCACACCTTTAACACTGCTTCTGCCTCCGATTTCCAAAGTTCCAAATCGGCAAGTTCGTTCCTCTCTGCTCTAACCCAACCAATAACCACCCCTTTTAGGATCCCTCTAACCAGGCCTTAAAGGCAACCCGGGCAATATACAAGGGGGTGGACCCTAAATTATCTTGAAAGAACCTAGCTGTTTCTAATTTAAAGAAACTAGGAGCTGAAGGCTGCAAGAGGAACCTCCTATTAAGGGTTCATCTCCGCATATAGCTTCAGGCGTGTGTGCCACATTAAGAGCTATAGCAGCATGGTCAGAAAGGTGTATAGGTAAATAGCTAAACAGGCTTACTATCTCAAGCTCAGAAAATTCCAGAAAGATATAGTAAATTCTGGAGTAGTGAAAGTTCTTCTTGCTATAAAAGGAGTATTCCCTTCAATCTCCCATTTTCTCCCGCCAAACATCACCCAGGTTAACAAATGTTAATAGTGTTAGAAGGTATGCTTTAACACGTGGGCAGCTATCTGAGTAAGTGGAGAAGACCAGGATAGTGATGTTTTGATGAATAATAAATATTTAGTTTGATTTTGTAAACTTATCAAAGTAATTGTTTTATTTATCTAGTGCAGATTCTGCTTCCCTAATGTAATGAAGGGCTATGTAATTATAGTAATGTAACGCACTACAATTTAGTTCAAGTAATTTCCATTTCTAAACACGCATTTACAATGCAACGGTCTCGCCTTTGCCAAAGTTAGAGCTATTGGCATTGTAAATGACAAAATTTGTATTTATGTGTTGGTTTTAAAAACAGATAAATAAATGGCATTGTCATTTAAAATGTCAACAGCTTAATCTCTTGCAAATGTGAGACCTATTGCATTTGCAACCACCCACACACCCACTGAGAGCCACACACAGAGAGAGCCCCACACACCCACTGAGAGCCACACACACAGAGAGCCCCACACACACACAGAGCCCCCCCCACACACAGAGCTCCACACACACACACACACACACACATAGCCCCACACACACACACAGAACCCCCCCACACACACAGAGCCCCACACACACACAAAGAGCCCCACACACAGAGCCCACCACACACACACAGAGCCACACACACACACAACCCCCCCACACACACACACAGAGCCACACACACACAACGAGGAACAGGGGGGGCAGAAAAGCGAGCACAAGGAGGCAACAGGGGGTGGGGGACAGGGGGGCAGAAAAGCGAGCACAACGAGGCAGCAGGGGGAGGGGGCAGAAAAGCGAGCACAACAAGGCAACAGGGGGTGGGGGGCAGAAAAGCGAGCAAAACGAGGCTACAGGGGTGGGGGCAGAAAAGCGAGCACAACGAGGCAACAGGGGGCAGGGGGGCAGAAAAGCGAGCACAACAAGGGAACAGATGGGTGGGGGAGCAGAAAAGTGAGCACAACAAGAGAACAGGGGGGTCGGGGGCAGAAAAGCAAGCACTCACCAGCTGGGGCAGAGGACTCGGCAGCTTCTCAACTTCTTCCGGCGGCGGTCCAGCAGAAATGGCTCTCCGAAAAGCCCCGACATTTTCGGACTAGGGGGCGTGTTTTTTATTCTCTCCTCTTCCCATTGGCTGGAATGTAGAATTCCAGCCAATGGGAAGAGGACAGAAAGAAAAGAGAAAGAACCTAAAAAACACCCCCCTGAATCCCAAAAAGACGGGGCTTAAACGGCTGGCCTCCGTTTAGGAAGCCAGCCAATGGAGAAGAGGGGCGGGTTCAAGCCCCACTCTGGAAAACATCAGTTCTCCCCAGCGAGACTGCGCAAGCACAGCCTTCGCTAGGCGGAGACCTAAAAAGGCAGGGGTTCTGGCTCCTGGCACAGTCCGGTGCGGATGGGCTCAGTCGGGCTTGTCTTTGGCGGGCTATTAGCATGCCATCTGCACGTCCGTTGTGCGTCGGCCCCAGCATGGGTTTCAGTAACTGGCCGGAACTTAACAACTAGACTGCTGACTCCACTAAGGTATTGCGACAGACGGGAAGTGAGGCACCAACAAGCTCTTTCCACCCAAACGGTATCGATTGCGGTGGACCCAAGAGCAGCTATTAGCACAAATTAAAAATAAGGTAAACCAAAGTAGATTAACTTAGCAGGTAAAAAATAGAGTGACCGCTTGCCTGTGGGCTAAGGCTGCACGTTGGCACAGGCATGGGTTTAAGTAACTGCCCAGAACTTAACTAGACTGCTGACTCCGCTTAGCTTTTGGAGAGACCGGAAGTGACACACCAACAATCTCTTTCTGCACAAAGAGTATCGAACGCAGTGGACCGAAGATCAGATATTTGCGCAAATTAAAAATAAAGTAAACCAAAGTATATTAACTGAGCAGGTTAAAAACAAAGTGACCGCTTGCCTGTGGGCTAATATCATCCTATGCTAGGGATGTCCCCATAATGTCAAAGATGCCTACATTATGCCATGGATGGCTACGATCATGTGACAGCGGGCCAGAATTAGGCCAAAAATACTCACAATATGACAAAGATAACTGCCATTATGTCATAAATATTCCAAGGATGTCCAAAATATGTCAATATCTAATAATTGTTTGGCATCATTATGTCAAGAATAGTTATAATTATGCCAGAAATTAACCCCCTGATAATGGAAAACATATTTACTTGGTGTGCCCTCTAACACCAGGAATGACTTACAGGGTGAGACAACGCCTTTCAAGGAGGGATACAACACCAGCCATATATATATATTCGCAAATATATGCATACATATGGGTTGTATGATTTGCCTCACTGCCACCACGAAGTCGCCCCGCTCCAGCCTCTCCATCATTGCTGTGTCCAGTCCTCGGCTACTCCCTACTTGCCGGTTAGCAATCTAGAGATGGACGGCACCAACAATGCAAAGTGTCTCACTCTAGCACAAGTCCTTGAGAGAAGACAACTCTAACCACTGTCCCATTTCCTAAACCCATTCTCCACATTTTCTCCCCACTTCCCCGAACCCCCAGAACTCAGAAGTGCACCAGGGTTTAGAGGGGAGGCTAGATGTAGATATGATGTTGACATGAGCACCGGATATTTACGCCCACTAGAGTAGAATACACAATAATACGAGCAAGTAATTGGCTAATCAAAATGCTGATCCACAGATGTTGGTCTTAGCCTCTTTAACACACCACTGTTTTCCATGGCATCTCCATAACTGGTAATGGAAAAGTTTGACTAGAACGTGGCTTTACCTGAAAAGTAGTGGAAGTCATATGTAGAGAAGGCAGAAGACAATCAAAACAGACAATAAACTGCATCTGGTTGTAGGTCTAGTAACCACATTCGAAAAATCAACCAGCAGCTATCTCATCTCTATTATATTCACTCTGAAATATTGTCAAGGTAATTGTTGATTGACTAATATCAACTCTCCCATAAATGCTAATTTACTGCTGTTAGCTGCACTATCACAGTATTTCGGAGTTGATATTATTGTCGCAATATATTTGTAGGTCAATATTACAACTGCAATAACGTGGCACAACATGCCGCCTATGTGCTGTACAGAAACACAGCGGCTCTTCCACTAAGGCATAGGAGCGTTACCCCACTGGTCTGTGAGCAGTTCAAGAAGGAAAAAAAATGATAATAACGCAATGTTATTATCATTTTATTTTTCCATACTGGCTCAGTTCTACGTGCGGGGCGGGCTTGGGCTGCCCGGAGCAGGGGGAGGAGTGGAGGGCACTCTCTTAAGTGTGCATGACGGTTTGGCCGGACATCTTAGGCGGGCAAAAAAGTCATGTGCACTTAGCATGTTCTCCACCCGTCTGTATTGCACAGCCCGAGTAGAGAACATGCACAGGCTCTCAGTTCCTGTCTGAGCGCCGAATCAGGACGCTCAGACCAATCACGACGCTGCTGTCATGCTAGTGACAGCAACATTGTGATTGGCTAGGGGAGTCTGGGAGCCTGTGTGCTTCCAGCTTCCCTGCGTCGTAGACAGAACATAAGAAGGACAGAGGAGAGACGGAACCCGACCTGCAGGTAATTGATTTGAAATACATTTATTTTTCATCTCCTCCCCAGCCCGCCCCCCCCCCTGTAGTAGCAGCCGCCACTGTAGAAACATACTCCACTTCTACATAGTAAAGCCAGTGTACTAGAAGGTCAGCCTGATGGAAGATCTTAGCAAAATGATAAGTAGGTGACAAATACCTGAAGGATTTCTATAAATAAGAAACACGTCATCTTCGTGCAGGAAGGGGAAGGGTTACATAGTTAGCGATCTAAATGAAAGTGTGACTCACAAGACCAACATGGAGGTCATTATGTCAACATAAATTCCACCAAAATGATAGAAACTGCATAAGATGTAAAGAGAGGGGACGGGTGTGAAGAGCTCAAGATGGAGACACTGACAGACAGGTCTGTAGTACGTGCTAGGAAATGACGGACTGACAGACGTGTGTTAGAACTGAAGCTAGCAGGACAGTCACAAAAGACCAGACAAAGCAAAACAGTGTGTGAAGATGAACTTTTCAAATTTCAGAAAAGTTTTTAATTTTTTTTACTTTTCCAGCTTTTTGAAAGGGTTAATAGTATTAAATAAAGGTGAAGAAAAATGTTGCATACATTAGATTTTCATTAAAAAATACATTTGTAAAATGACAACGTTTTCATCTTTGCACAACTTCACAGGCAGAATTTCAATGTTGTAAAGTACTTAATGAGAGACATTTCCGACCCAGTCGTGGGCAGCTTAATAGTGGACAGATAAACATAAGGCATACATGCATCAGATAAGTGTTTTGCAAGGAGGCTGAGCATTTGTGAAGATTTTCATATTGATGTAAAGGGACAGTCAGTCATTTTAAAAATTTCTATAAATTACGTCGGCTTGTGGTGTTTTTCAAATAAAAGGAAAATTGTATAGCCAGATATACAAACGAGCACCTCAAAGTGACTTGGAACTATTGAAATAAATCACAAACTTCCACTTCTCAACAATGCCTTACTGTGGCAGGAAAGTGATCCAGCCCAACAAGGAGAGGAAGTTGGGCGCACACACTCTGGCTTCCAGGCCTTCTTCCGGGACTATATATGTGTTCAGTTGCAGGTGCACAGGAGCCTGTCCTTGAAGGACTGTGAAACTCTTACTATGTGTAGAAGGCTGTGTGTTATAGGGCTACCACTTTGGGTGCTGCCAGTGTGCAGCACTGTCCCATTCCAGATGTTTAGCTACATAGATTATTTTTAGTCTTTGTGTTACGGACAAACCAAGCAGCATAGTCCATTGTTTCACTTACTATGTTCAATAAACATTTCCTGTTTGAAAACAACACCTTTTTCAAAGCACTTGACCCACAATAAACATGGCATTCAAAAACACAGAAAATGAAAATGTGATACATGGTCAGATGTTGCTATGTCAGGCAAGATCCTGGTGATATTTACAAACCATGTAGCCTTATGCTTAACAATGGAAACAGAAGACCACACTGCATGATTACCGGGTAGGTAACAAATATAATTAAAGAAAAAAACATACACACATTATATGTGTGTGTGTGTGTGTGTGTGTATATATATATATATATATATATATTACCTACTGGCGATAGCGAGTAGGTATATATAGTTAGGATTGTTTTCCATAGGGAAATCGCAACATTCTATTGGGAATAACTTTGGCGCCGGGTGAGGAATCTTCCTGAAATTTTCCTTAACTTTGCCTCGCGGCACTCCAGTCCTTCCCTGAAAGTTTGGGGGGGGATTCGTCAAGCGGGGGCCGAGATAAAAGGGGGGTCCCAAAACATGTTTTCCCCATGTTAATTTCCATAGGGCGGTTGGACTCACTTTTAGCCCGAACGGCAGATTGGTTTTCCACCAAACTTGGCAAAATTGTAGGGAGCTGGTAGCCCGATGTGCCTTTGCTATGTCTCAAGATATGTGCTCCAGTGGTTTTTACGAAAATTAACTTTGAAAAAATATATATTGGGCTACATTGGGCTATATATATGTTAGAGCCCAAATGTAGCCCAATGTAGCCCAAATTTGGCCACCAGAGACAAAAAAAAACAAATGTAGCCCAAATATCAGCCAGATGTAGCCCAACTATAGCCCAATTACAGAATGTCCCAGAGTGTTCTAAAGAACAACTAGAGCGCTAACAGTCTTACTTATGACAAACGTATGGCCCACCTGAAGTCATCTTGATTGGAATAAAGTGTTAACAATTAAAACATTTAATTTGCAAAGGAACAAAATGAGGGGGTTCATTTTGCCATAGAAATTATGATTAGTGCTGAAGAAAGAAAAATTAGGGCACATTTTGAGTGACTTCTCAAATCCTCTTATATTTCATTAAACAAATTCTGATATGCAGTCTCCCAAGATGGCCACCAGAGACAAAAGATCCTGTGCTTAAAAACTCTGTTAGCAAAGCAGGCATTTGAGATTTAAAAAACGTTTTAATATATAAAAACGTTATCCGCTAATAGAATTAGCATTTAAAAAACCTTGCGAATTCAATGAAAAAACCATAGGTTTCAGGCCTTATATAGTTAGGAATTAGCATTTAAAAAACCTTGCGAATTCACTGAAAAAACCATAGGTTTCAGGCCTTATATAGTTAGGAATTAGCATTTAAAAAACCTTTGAAATTCACTGAAAAAACCATAGGTTTCAGGCCTTATATAGTTAGGAATTAGCATTTAAAAAAACCTTGCAAATTCACTGAAAAAACCATAGGTTTCAGGCCTTATATAGTTAGGAATTAGCATTTAAAAAACCTTTGAAATTCACTGAAAAAAACATAGGTTTCAGGCCTTATATAGTTAGGAATTAGCATTTAAAAAACCTTGCAAATTCACAGAGAAAACCATAGGTTTCAGGCCTTATATAGTTAGGAATTAGCATTTAAAAAAACCTTGCAAATTCACTGAAAAAACCATAGGTTTCAGGCCTTATATAGTTAGGAATTAGCATTTAAAAAACCTTTGAAATTCACTGAAAAAAACATAGGTTTCAGGCCTTATATAGTTAGGAATTAGCATTTAAAAAACCTTGCAAATTCACAGAGAAAACCATAGGTTTCAGGCCTTATATAGTTAGGAATTAGCATTTAAAAAACCTTTGAAATTCACTGAAAAAATCATAGGTTTCAAGAGTTATATAGTTAGGAATTAGCTTTTAAAAAACCTTTGAAATTCACTCAAAAACTATAAGTTTTAGTGGTGTTATAGTTAGCTGGACATTTTACTCATACAAAACCATTGAAATTGCTCCTATACAGTTAGTTATACTAACTATATTTCGCGCACCCACAATCCACTGCTGATGATGTCACATATTAGATCATTCATGACATGGTCAGTGACATCACTGATGACATCTCAAATGACATCACTGATGACATCACTGATGACATCATCCACATGACAATCACATACACCTTTTCATACACTATTACAATTTTTCATCACTCTTTGTAAAATACAGAGTATCATATTTAAATCCATTGTCACAGCAATACAAGTATCTAAAAATCCACTCAGTGATTCATAGATGTATACACACATCTAATCACTTACCTATGGATTCACTCATACATGCTGTCAATGAACAATAGAGCACTATCAAAAATACCTATACATCTATATCGACATTAAACAACAGCACGCATCCTATTCACATATTAAGTCATCCTACTCACTTATGCAAACAATGGATCATACTTACATATTTACTTAGCAGACACTTATACAAACACCACTTCTTCTATTCATTTAGATAGTAAGTCATACTTAGTGAATTATAAAATCATTATTACAAGTATACAGTTATCTATACAGCCACTCACACAATCATTGTGTCTTATGTATACTTATTTATATACAACAACTGACACATACACTGCCTTTTATTTTTCTAGTTTGTTGGACCTGTACCATTGAGAAATATATTTGCTCATCACCACACCCGTAAAGATATTCACTCACCCAAACAACTGTTAGAACATGTAGTTTTAACTTCATATAACTACTGAATCAACTATTCACACATCTTTGGACATTCACACCCCCCCCCACCGAACCACACACACTTTCACACTCCCATACAAATACTCAGTTAACTAATCAATAACTAATATAGACTTTCACATAGCTAGTAACCAACTGTAGAATCAGTTTACACAACAACTGACAAAGTGATACAGATATTCACACAGTTTAGTCACTATCCACTATATTTAGTGAGACATTATAAATTGGTCAAGTAAACAGTCAATTACACTGCTACTAAATCCTCCATCCAAATATTTATTTATATATATCCACTTATTCTTCAATGCAAATTGCTATATATATAATGCATATTTAAATAACGAAGCAAACCACATTCACTGGATGATGTCATCAGTGATGTCATTTGAGATGTCATCAGTGATGTCACTGACCATGTCATGAATGATCTAATATGTGACATCATCAGCAGTGGATTGCGGGTGCGCGAAATATAGTTAGTACAACTAACTATATAGGAGCAATTTCAATCGTTTTGTATGAGTAAAATGGCCAGCTAACTATAACACCACTAAAACTTATAGTTTTTGAGTGAATATATATATATATACATACATCTATGTATATATATATATATTCACTGAAAAAACCATAGGTTATAGACCATATATAGTTAGGAATTAGCATTTACAAAACCTTGAAAATTCACTGAAAAAACCATAGGTTATAGACCATATATCGTTAGGAATTAGCATTTAAAAAACCTTATTTTACCCACACAAAACCATTGAAATTCCATATATAGTTAGTTGCACTAACTATATATCGCGCACCCGCAATCCACTGCTGATGATGTCACATATTACATCATTCATGACATGGTCAGTGACATCACTGATGACATCACTGATGACATCTCAAATGACATCACTGATGACATGACTGATAACAACATCCAGTGATTTTTTGTTTCTGTAAAGTTTAAATATGTCTTACATATTGAAGAATGAGTGGATGTGTAAGTGTCTGGACGAAGGATTTAGTAGGTGCATGACTGACTGTATGACTGAGTGATTAAATGTGTCTCACTGAGTGCATGGGTTAGTGACTAAACTGTCTTAATTTGTGCATCATTATGTCTGTTGTTCTATAAACTGCTGCATGTGTTGATCAGTAGCTATATGAGTAACTATATGGGTTATTGATTGATTGCCCAAGTATTTGTATGGGAGACTGAGTGTGTGTGTGGCTGGCTGGGAGGTGTATGACTCTGTGCAGATCAATGTGTACTTGTATCAATGATTGTATAGGAAGGTAAGTATGTGTTAGTATATGTTTGAAAATGTAAGGTGCTCTATGTTTAACTGTATAGACAAGAAAATGGAAGTGTCATTGATTCTTTACAGGACTGACTAGGTGTGTGAGTAACTCCATGGATGAGTGGCAGACTGTGAGTGTCTGTATAGGTGTATGAGTGCATATGATAGTGTTGTAAAGATGAGTGATTGTATGTATGAATGATTGTATGGGTGAATGAGTGAAGGTGTGTGTAGACGTAGGAATCAGTGAGTGCGTATGTAGTAACTAGTATTGGTGTGTCAATGGTTTCAAAAATTATACTCTGTATTTAACACTGGGTGAAACAGAGGTTATATTAAAATGTGAGGAGATGCATTGTATTGTCACATGAATGATATCATCAGTGATGTCATCAGTGATGTCATTTGAGATGTCATCAGTGATGTCATCAGTGATGTCACTGACCATGTCATGAATGATGTAATATGTGACATCATCAGCAGTGGATTGCGGGTGCGCGATATATAGTTAGTGCAACTAACTATATATGGAATTTCAATGGTTTTGTGTGGGTAAAATAAGGTTTTTTAAATGCTAATTCCTAACGATATATGGTCTATAACCTATGGTTTTTTCAGTGAATTTTCAAGGTTTTGTAAATGCTAATTCCTAACTATATATGGTCTATAACCTATGGTTTTTTCAGTGAATTTTCAAGGTTTTGTAAATGCTAATTCCTAACTATATATGGTCTATAACCTATGGTTTTTTCAGTGAATTTCAATGGTTTTTTAATAGCAAATATCATAAGCTGTCGAATGTCAAGTACGTGGTAAGTAAAAACATTTTCGTGTTTATGCACACTGATCTGCTTTGAATGCTGCCCCCCCCCCTCATTTCTATTAGGAGTACTCTCTCTTTGCAGATAGTAAAAGGTAGTTAACGCAGGCCTTTGCCCCCGTTGTAATACGTCGTGCCTGCTTCTCTCTCCATTTGATTGATTGTTATCCAAGCATTTACTGTTTTAGAATTGGTTCTCTTTGGTTCATTCTCTATTTACAAACAAACACAGAGTCGCAATACTCTGTTTAGTCTTTGCAGATAACGAAAAATCGTGTAAAAAAACAAAAGGAATCGAGCAAAATCAGTAGGCCACTAATGGGATCTCTTTTTGACCTCGCTAAAATAGAAACATTAAGAACAACCCCTCATGACAAATACGAAACTAGTGAGATGAACTGAACTCCACACCATGATGGCTGCAATACAGCTCGGCTCCGCCACCCACCCCGCCCAAAATAACGATAAAGAGCGGCTGCCATGATTGCTCGCGGAATGGCCACGACGGAGCTACGAAATGGTGGTGCTCTCATGCTAACGCCAGCTTCAGTCTGAAACATCCAGAAACACTGTAGACTACCAATTCGATCAGTTCCGGTAGCGCCCCAATGTAACCCGGTAGAGAAGAACTAGCCCTCCCCTCTTTGACTGATGGTTCTTGTTGCCTGTCCCTTCTGTTGTCATTTAACAGAACTATTTAGCCTGCTGAAAGGGGTTGTGTTCCGACCGCTGGTTGGTGGAGACATTTTGACTATATTCTGGACCTGCGTTGTCGCCTAATGCGTCATATGACGCGCCGCGTTAGCGCATCCGGAAGTCATCCGGGGCGCCACGCGCAGCGCGTAACGTAAGCATAACAGGTCATGTGACTTGTTAATAAAACTTTTCATTGGTTCATTTTACTTTTCTTATTCTAATGATGAAAGGCTTGGTCATATGACCTAAAAATTACGCTTTTTATTACTTCCGAACATTATTTTTTCTTAAATATATGTTATATTGTTCCAGGCTAATGTACTTTCCCGGAAAATTTACAACTGTCCTGCAAGTAAAATATATTCTTTTTTCGAGAAAAAGGGCGTTTCTTCGTCCCATGACGGAGCCGTTGAGCAAAAGAGGGTCGACCTGCTGTCTTAGTCGCCGATACGCCTGAATATGAGATTCTTATCGATCACTTTATGTTGCAGGAGTAGAAAACACAACAGCCCTTGACCATTTATCTTTACTGCGTTCCTGCGTATTATACCTTTTACCCTTCATGTAATTGGTCTGCTTTATTTCACTTGCCTTTTAATGATTCTAAAACAGTGACTATTATTAAAAACTTTACCAATGTATATACTACTACCATGTTTTCTTTTAAAAACCTTTATTGTGAAAATTTCATTATACAAATACGAGCCTATAACCACGTGGGCCGGCCACGGAGCAAACTGTAATCGTATATGATGAGTAGACATTTACACTGTAGAGGAACGTAACGGGCGGGCCATTAGGTTGCAAGAACTAAGGTGTCTAACAGTTGCGGAATCGGTGGACGTACATTTTATAATTAAAATACGACAGGGCCAGTTACAATAAAATTATCTAGATATACATTTGCGGGCAAGTACCATGCGTGACGTTAATTAGAACTTTCAATAGTACAGTAATCAATAACACATCAGAACTTAATATCAATAGGGATGTCGAAATACTCAATCAATTCTCGTCCCCGCCCGCCATGTGCTTCAAAACTGCATACGTATCTCGTGATTTCAAGGTTCTGCAACCAGTACACAACAAGGAGTTACGAGTCCCATTTATTCCGGCGCCATTTTGGGCGAGGACGGGCAGGTCCAGAATATAGTCAAAATGTCTCTACCAACCATCGACTATGATGATGTTCATATGCTGTATTTATAGAGTAACACTCATCTGTCCACATGAAATTAATTTGCCACAATCTAAACATGTCATTTTAATCTTTCCAAAGTTCTTCTAAATATTTGGGACCGTTTCCCTTGCCTCTGATGCTGTCAGTGCCACTTCTTTGATGAATGTACTGGCAGGTCGGGGGTTCTCCTCCAAATCTCTCTTTTATGCAGCACTATAATTAATTGGTGCCACCTCTCCATATGACGATGCATGGTATAGTTACCATAACTATATATTTTTTCGGTTCCTCTGGAGAGTACATCGTGGCAGATGAAGCGTATAACGTACCGGGCATTTACCTTTTTTTGCATGTAGAGGAAAGGAAAAAAAAATCGAGCGTCCGAGTTCTAAGGTGTCCCAGGGCCATTTTAGTGGACCAGGCCCAAATCCAAAGAACAGGCTGCCATTTTGAGAGTTCTGTTGCAGCCGCCTGTCGCTGTAGCATCAAGAGCGGCCAAAACTCAGCTGAATGGCAACTGAAACGGTAAAGGGGCGCCCCACTATAGCAGACGAGCCTCCACCTAGGAAGGCCCGTTCACGCCGCCTCCCCCCCCCCCTTCGGGCACCCCACGCCGTTATTCGGAGCAGTATTGTAGGATGGCCACACCAGTGCAGCAACTTGCTAGACACCACCTCGGTGGTAACCGAATCTCAGCGCCTTGTGGTGTCTTCTATTCAGAAAACATTGTTGTGCTGCCTTCGACCTATTCGCCGCAAGTGCGCACGCAACTCAGCTGCATAGCTTGCTAGACACCACCTCGGTGCTAACCGAATCTCAGCGCCTTGTGGTGTCTTCTATTCCAAAAATATTGTTGCGCTGCCTTTGGCCCCATTCGCACATCGGTCCGCTACTGCCGCCATCTCACAGGCCAACGGGGCGCCCCACGCCGACTTTCAGCATTGTAGGATGGCCACACCAGTGCACCTTACTAGACACCACCTCGGTGCCATCCGGTTCTTGGCATCTCAGCGCCTTGTGGTGTCTTCTATTCCAAAAATATTGTTGCGCTGCCTTTGGCCCCATTCGCACATCGGTCCGCTACTGCCGCCATCTCACAGGCCAACGGGGCGCCCCACGCCGACTTTCAGCATTGTAGGATGGCCACACCAGTACAGCAACTTGCTAGACATCACCTCGGTGCCATCCGGATGTTGGCATCTCAGCGCCTTGTGGTGTCTTCTAGTCAGAAAATATTGTTGCGCTGCCTTTGGCCCCATTCGCACATCGGTCCGCTACTGACACCATCTCACAGGCCAACAGGGCGCCCCACGCCGACTTTTACCATTGTAGGATGGCCACACCAGTGCCACAACTTGCTAGACACCACCTCGGTGCCATCCGGATCTTGGCATCTCAGCGCCTTGTGGTGTCTTCTATTCCGAAAATATTGTTGCGCTGCCTTTGGCCCCATTCGCACATCGGTCCGCTACTGACGCCATCTCACAGGCCAACGGGGCGCCCCACGCCGACTTTCAACATTGTAGGATGGCCACACCAGTGCGGCAACTTACTAGACACCACCTCGGTGCCATCCGGATCTTGGCGCGTTGTGCTGCCTTCGGCCTATTCGCACATCGGTCCGCTACTGACGCGAACTCACAGGCCAACGGGGCGCCCCACGCCGACTTTCAGCATTGTAGGATGGCCACACCAGTGCTGCAACTTGCTGGACACCACCTCGGTGCCATCCGGATCTTGGCGCGTTGTGTTGCCTTCGGCCTATTCGCACATCGGTCCGCTACTGACGCCGCCTCACGTGCCAACGTATTTTCTCCGCATTTTATACCCTATGCCGCATAACAGGTCATGTGACTTGTTTATAAAACTTTTCATTGGTTCATTTTACTTTTGGTTTCCTAATGATGGAAGGCTTGATCATATGACCTAAAAATAACACTTTTCATTGGATGAAAACTTTTTTTTTTCCCAAACGATGAAAGCCCCACCTTGTTTCTGGATGTTTCACACTGAAGCTGGCGTCACCATGAAAGCACCACCATCTCGTGGCTCCGTCGTGGTCATTCCGCGAGCAATCATGGCAGCCGCTCCCCACCAGAAGCCTGCAGGAGTCGGGGGCCCCCAAAACTTTTGTTGAATCCTCAAGGCGGAGGGGACGCTTTCGAGAATGGGGTCCAAGACCTAGCAGACAAGCGTCCGATTTCCAAGGTGTCCAGGGCCATTTCAGTGGACCAGGCCCAAAAAGAAAAGATGTAACAAAAGAGGGGAACCAGGACGGACAATATTTAAAGGGGTCCAGTGTACGTGTCCGAAAGATTAGCCACAATGTAATGTACAAAGTTCCCCAGACAGGGTAGAGAGGAGGTAGAGTATGTCGATATGTAGTGTGTATAGAGAGAAAGAAAGAAAAGCCAAAGAGGGGGGAATCCCCTTGTTGGGACTAAAACCCTCACACACCTAGCAAGCTAGATGTCATGCTTCATCATATGGGTTTGCTCCTCGCTGAACTGGCGCTGCAATGTTCAGCGGGCACCCTCAAGGGGGCTCTTTAACGCAGATCTTTAATCCCTGCCATATGGTGCATGCGGGTGTGCGGGGAAGAAAAGGGGTGTAGTCGTAGGAGGTGAGGTGAATTAAAAAAGGTGGGTCAGTCCACAATAGAATTTATTGGAGTGGCTGGCGCCCTTGGTAAAAAAGGTGGGAGGGGAGATAGTTGCTACTGGTAATGTTGGGCAAGATATCTACAACCCCCTGGTGTGGTCAACATGTTTCATGCCTACGCGGCATTTCATCAGGACCCAAAGTGGGACGTACTACACAGTGAAAAATAATGGTGTAAAGGTTTAAAAATCTGTAGTCATACAACCTTATGCCATGAGGTCATAAAGGGGCAGGCAAGGAAATCCTGCTCAGTATGAGTGACCTGGAGGGATAAAACATAACAGAACATCGTGAAAGTTTATCTGTTTGTCTGTCAAACTCACACGACACATATAGAAAAGACATACTCGTATTTACAAAGAGGAAGAGTAAACCAATTGGTTAGAACAGTGGTTGCATTGACATTAAGCTGTGTCTACTTAGTGGGGCGCACAGTCATATGTCACGCACAAAGAAGATAGAAAGTGAGAGGCTAAGGAACACTAAAATTCATAGAAAGGGGGGCACAATGTAAGAGATCTTACCCTAAGGGAGATCGTGAGATGCCCCGCAGTCTGCTCCAGTGGGACCTGCACGTAAAGGTCAGGAACCTGGGAGGGGAGCAAGACAGTGTTGATGACACACCGTCATCTATATTAACCCATAATGAAATTAGCATCATGGGTGTTGAGACTCGTGAGGAGGAAAGGGCTAATGCGGAGGAAATACACCCGAACGGCCATTGGTTTAACTCCTGGAGCCTGAACCGATCAGTGGAGCTGGTGAGGTACCCCGGCGGTCCAGATTGGCGCGCGGACCATGAAACAGCGAAAAGTGACCCCGCAAGCCCAACGGGCGCTGAAGGTCAGGAATCACTGAAACGATGGGCCACACCATCATCGAGGCCACCGGTGACCAAGCCATGCTCGTATGTAGGTTGGAGGCATAAGGTAAACATGGGCGTGTAGGTAACACTCCCAAAGCATGCGCAATACCACCTACGGTCAACAAAGGGGGACAGAACGCCCTGAGTCAGACAGTCGAGCCACTTACCCGGATAGCGTGCGGTCGGAGCCGCTAACACCTACCCCCACCGTCTGGTCAGGACAGAGCAGCTGGTCAACGCCCTGGATTCAAGAGCGGTATTAGTAGCCCGAATCTCGCCGAGTCCGCGTGGGGGCGGTGCCTCAGCAGGACTACACGCATGCGTCGCAGTGTAAAGTTTTCCGACCACTGGAACAGTGCGGGAGGGAAGGTGATGGCGCTGGTTAGCGGCCATATTGGTGGTGAAATAAGTGCGTGAATGGTCCAGTTAAACCAAGTAGGAGTAGTTTGGGCAGAAAATGTCATATTCGGCCAAGTCGTGGCGGCGAATACGGAGAAGGAGTATCCATCTGGTGGATGTAATGTAGTACCGTGAGAAAGATACACAGCATGTCACGGAAGGTACAGGAGCGCAAAAAGTAAATCATGGGTAAGATTAGATAATTTGCGCAAATACCACAATGTGAATCTAATCGGTTACTAGACTGCGCAGTGGGAAAATGACAGTACTGCGTGGTGGCCATATTGGGGGTCAAAAGAAAAAATGTATGGTCCGCTAAATAAAGGTGGTTGATTAATGTACAACTAGTACAGTCAGGATAAGCTCATGTACGGTGGTAGAGATGGGTAGGAATGATTCATTCAAGTATAGAGAGTTAAGTGTTACATCATGTGTGTCATTTGTTGGTCAGGGTGTCAGCAGGAGGTACAGTTGGCACGGTAGGGGTGTCTTAAGCTAGGCACATAACAAGATATTACCGTGACACTAGCGACCATGGCACACAATCATTCAAACCAACAATATCTAGGCGCAGACGATGTACCCATCTTTGTTCAATTCTGAACAGGGCTTGTTGTGAAATATGGGGATGGGATTCCAAGACTACCCATCTTATGTTGTCTGCCTGATGACCATGTTGGGTGTAGTGCTCATAGAGCCTGGTGTGGGTTATTTAGCGGACCATACATTTTTGACCCCCAATATTTTTTGCGCTCCTGTACCTTCCGTGACATGCTGTGTATCTTTCTCACGGTACTACATTACATCCACCAGATGGATACTCCTTCTCCGTATTCGCCGCCACGACTTGGCCGAATATGACATTTTCTGCCCAAACTACTCCTACTTGGTTTAACTGGACCATTCACGCACTTATTTCACCACCAATATGGCCGCTAACCAGCGCCATCACCTTCCCTCCCGCACTGTTCCAGTGGTCGGAAAACTTTACACTGCGACGCATGCGTGTAGTCCTGCTGAGGCCCCGCCCCCACGCGGACTCGGCGAGATTCGGGCTACTAATACCGCTCTTGAATCCAGGGCGTTGACCAGCTGCTCTGTCCTGACCAGACGGTGGGGGTAGGTGTTAGCGGCTCCGACCGCACGCTATCCGGGTAAGTGGCTCGACTGTCTGACTCAGGGCGTTCTGTCCCCCTTTGTTGACCGTAGGTGGTATTGCGCATGCTTTGGGAGTGTTACCTACACGCCCATGTTTACCTTATGCCTCCAACCTACATACGAGCATGGCTTGGTCACCGGTGGCCTCGATGATGGTGTGGCCCATCGTTTCAGTGATTCCTGACCTTCAGCGCCCGTTGGGCTTGCGGGGTCACTTTTCGCTGTTTCATGGTCCGCGCGCCAATCTGGACCGCCGGGGTACCTCACCAGCTCCACTGATCGGTTCAGGCTCCAGGAGTTAAACCAATGGCCGTTCGGGTGTATTTCCTCCGCATTAGCCCTTTCCTCCTCACGAGTCTCAACACCCATGATGCTAATTTCATTATGGGTTAATATAGATGACGGTGTGTCATCAACACTGTCTTGCTCCCCTCCCAGGTTCCTGACCTTTACGTGCAGGTCCCACTGGAGCAGACTGCGGGGCATCTCACGATCTCCCTTAGGGTAAGATCTCTTACATTGTGCCCCCCTTTCTATGAATTTTAGTGTTCCTTAGCCTCTCACTTTCTATCTTCTTTGTGCGTGACATATGACTGTGCGCCCCACTAAGTAGACACAGCTTAATGTCAATGCAACCACTGTTCTAACCAATTGGTTTACTCTTCCTCTTTGTAAATACGAGTATGTCTTTTCTATATGTGTCGTGTGAGTTTGACAGACAAACATATAAACTTTCACGATGTTCTGTTATGTTTTATCCCTCCAGGTCACTCATACTGAGCAGGATTTCCTTGCCTGCCCCTTTATGACCTCATGGCATAAGGTTGTATGACTACAGATTTTTAAACCTTTACACCATTATTTTTCACTGTGTAGTACGTCCCACTTTGGGTCCTGATGAAATGCCGCGTAGGCATGAAACATGTTGACCACACCAGGGGGTTGTAGATATCTTGCCCAACATTACCAGTAGCAACTATCTCCCCTCCCACCTTTTTTACCAAGGGCGCCAGCCACTCCAATAAATTCTATTGTGGACTGACCCACCTTTTTTAATTCACCTCACCTCCTACGACTACACCCCTTTTCTTCCCCGCACACCCGCATGCACCATATGGCAGGGATTAAAGATCTGCGTTAAAGAGCCCCCTTGAGGGTGCCCGCTGAACATTGCAGCGCCAGTTCAGCGAGGAGCAAACCCATATGATGAAGCATGACATCTAGCTTGCTAGGTGTGTGAGGGTTTTAGTCCCAACAAGGGGATTCCCCCCTCTTTGGCTTTTCTTTCTTTCTCTCTATACACACTACATATCGACATACTCTACCTCCTCTCTACCCTGTCTGGGGAACTTTGTACATTACATTGTGGCCAAAAAGAAAAGAGCCTGCCGCCATTTTGAGAGTCCTGTGGCAGCCGCCTATCGCTGCACCGCAAGAGTGGGCGCAACTCAGCTGAATTGGGGCTTTTGACACAGTGGACCAAAAGCGGACGGAATGGCAACTGAAACGGTAAAGGGGCGCCCCACTACAACAGACGAGACTCCACCTGGAGAGGCCCGTTCACGCCGCCTCCCCCCCCCCGGGGCGCCCCACGCCGTTATTCGGAGCAGCATTGTAGGATACCAAAACCAGTGCGGCAACTTACTGGACATCACCTTGGTGCCATCGTTCTGCTGCCTTGGAACTATTCGCACAACAGTTTGCTACTGATGACCCACCCCCCGCGACGCCCCACGCCGGATGCCGAAATCAGTGCGGCACCCAGGCAACATCACCTGGGTGCCGTCCAGAAATCTGGACGTTGTGCTGCGTTGGGACTATTCGCACAGCCGACCGCTACTTCGTTGTTTTTCCCTAAAAATGTTTATATGTTTTTACTGTTTTTGTTTTGTTGTATATATTTATAAGTTATTAAAGTTTTATAATCTTACTACTTTGTTGGAGTGCTATATATTTTTAATGTGACACATAATTGTAAAAACTTTGATGTACAAAGAGTCATCCCTGGAATCTTCCGCTTCAGGCTCGGTCCCCTCCCCAATCACAATACAGGATGGTTTTCAGATAGTAGGAACGCGTGTGCTGTGACGGATCTCATCGAGTGTGGGCCTTGATCTACTATAACTCCTTTGAAGAGGGGTGATTCTTTACAGCTGGGGCCATAAACTACATCTGCAGGGCTAGCTGATAGCCTAGGACCGGCCTGGACAATCGGACACAGAGGAAAAGGAGTGTCAGAGGGTGCGGTAGTGAATAGGGCGAAAGGGAGGTGTCGGGCGGGCACAGGGTGTGATTCTCAGGGAAGAGCAGCGCAGATGGGGGGAGGTTTATTACCCATGCATAAGACAGAGAACGAGGGTGACCAGTGCCTGGGGGGGAGATGCTTACGAGGGTGGGGAGCCATGCTAAGGATCGACAGCGTGCAGAGAGTGGGTCTGGTCAAGGCATCTAAAATGACTGCCGTGCACGACAAAAGTGTGGCATTTGAAAAAAGGCAAGATGGCGCAGACAATGTTTTTCAACACTTCCTGATTTCCTTCGAATCGAACGTTAACAGACGTTGGGGCATATTACCAAAGTTAAGCGATATTTATCCCTAACGATGCTTAGCAACAAATTTTTTACCACTAAGCATCGTCAGAAATTATCGCAGATAAACCTTGCTATTATCAAGGTTTATCGCAAATGCCATAAAAAACGACCGCAATGCATTAATATCGCTGAAAACTCAGCGATATTCATGCATTACCGAGCTAATGCTCTTAGCCATGTTATCCACCTCCCATTGGATAACATGGCTAAGAACTGCTCAGGGCAGGTGGTAGCTTTTGGAGATATTCGCGCTTAGCGCGAATATCTCCAAAAGTTGGTAATAGGAGATAGCGATGTTAGCGACTGTTTCCAGTCGCTAACATCTTGGCATGCCCACTTTGCATGTCATTAGTGATAAATATCACTGACATGCAAAGTGGGGCCCAAGATGGTCGCTATCTCCTACTAGCGGTCGCTAACTGGTGTTAGCAACAGCTAGGTAATACAGAGATAATTTTATCTCCGCGAAGCGGAGCGCTGTTACAGATATATATCTTTTTTTGAACGTTAATTTCTCAAAATCCACTGAAGCACATATATTGAGACCTAGCAAAGGCACATCGAGCTACCAGTCCCACCAATTTTGCCAAGTTTCGTGCAAATCCATTCAGCCGTTCGATTATTATTTATTTATTTTTTTTTGCCCCGCGGGGCCCTTTTAAAACCTCCACATCAAACCTAGGGGGTCAGGGAGGATCTACTATGCCCCCTTATGGTAATTTGCCCCTTCGCTTTGGCCTCCTCTTGTCTCTCGATCCTACCGAGAGACAAGATGGCGGCCGCTACGGACTGTTTGGAATGTTTACAGACGCTGGAGAACCAATCAGCTTCGCAAAGCTCCGTTACGCGAAAAGTACGCGAAGCGGAGCGCTGTTACAGATATATATCTTTTTTTTAACGTTAATTTCTCAAAATCCACTGGAGCACATATATTGAGACCTAGCAAAGGCACATCGGGCTACCAGTCCCTACAATTTTGCCAAGTTTCGTGCAAATCCATTCAGCCGTTCGATTATTATTATTATTATTTTTTTTGCCCCGCGGGGCCCTTTTAAAACCTCCACATCAAACCTAGAGGGTCAGGGAGGATCTACTATGCCCCCTTATGGTCATTTGCCCCTTCGCTTTGGCCTCCTCTTGTCTCTCGATCCTACCGAGAGACAAGATGGCGGCCGCTACGGACTGTTTGGAATGTTTACAGACGCCGGAGAACCAATCAGCTTCGCTTCACAAAGCTCCGTAACGCGTAAAGTCCGCGAACCGGAGCGCTGCCTGGTCCGCTGTTACAGATATATATCTTTTTTTGAACGTTAATTTCTCAAAATCCACTGGAGCACATATATTGAGACCTAGCAAAGGCACATCGGGCTACCAGTCCCTACAATTTTGCCAAGTTTCGTGCAAATCCATTCAGCCGTTCGGGCTAAAAGTGAGGCCAACCGCCCTATGGAAAACTCAATGTTAAAAACACGTTTTGGGACCCCCCTTTTTTCTCGGCCCCCCCTTGACGAACCCCCCCAAATTTTCAGGGGCTGCTCAGAAACAAAATGTTCCATTTTCCTGAAAATTTCAGCCAATTCCGTCCACAAACGCCAAAGTTATTAGACATAGAATTTTCAAAAATCCCATAGAGAAAAAATCCTAACTATATATACCTACTGGCGACCGCCAGTAGGTAATGTATAATATGTATATATATGTGTGTGTGTGTATATATATATATATATATATATATATATATATAGAAAGAAAGAAAGAAAGAAAGAAAGAAAGAAAGAAAGAAAGAAAGAAAGAAAGAAAGAAAGAAAGAAAGAAAGAAAGAAAGAAAAAAGAATGAAAGAGAAAAAAAGACAGTGAAGTCAGGAGAGAGGGAAGCAGGAATCTGGAGCAATGATGGCAGGTTTGTGAAGAGAGATTTGAGAGTGAGTGACACGAGGTGGAAAAAGAATTGCCCTTACACAGAAAGAGAGCCAACGACGTGAGAGGAGAAAGACATCAATATAATATTGTCAGTCCCCGGCACAAGCCAGAGATACCCAATATCTGCTTATTCGAGATCTTTTGCTATATACAATAGCACCGAGAGCAGTACGACTAGCTAGTAACAGAAAGAAAAGAGTTGGTTATGCTGAAAAAAATTAAAACAAAATAAGCCCACATTAGTCTGCTCCTACGACACTCCAAGCATCAAGTCTCTATATTGGGAATTGGGAGATACCTTACATTCAAATAAATACCTATGTTAAACATGAATCTTATTGAAGAAATACAACAATAATTCTTTACGTGGTAACTGAGGTCTTTATGGCAATGGGACTAAGAGTCAGACCATCTCAGGAGTGTCCCGCGCCATGGTACATGCTGAAGCATAGGCTTCACCCATGGCCAGTGAACACATCCTGCCTGGGCTGCTGATTGGCTTCTAAATGAGCCCCTGCACCATGATTGGATGGAGGAAGAAATGTACCTATAGAGTAGGTGGACAGAAGGAGAGGAGTGAATTTAAAATGAGGCAAGTAGTGGATATAATTGGGAAGGGGAGTAGGCATGTTTGGTGACTGGACAAGGGTTTTAAGTGAGAAAGTGGATGGTCAAGGTAGCAGGCAGAGGGGAAAGGACTCGGGAATAACCGAGGAAAGCGGTGGCAACTGGGTTGAGGGACCTTACCTACCCAAATATGGTGATGGCTATCTAGAGGACTTGCTCCAGACCAACGAATTCAACTCTTATGAAAGATTAATCTAATCTGAAGCATTGGTTAGCGATGCATCTCCTAACGAGCTTTTTGGAAATGTATGGGAAGAAACCAATGCAACACCCTAAAGGTAGGGCTTTAACTTCATTCGTAGGTAACCAGTGTCTACTAAGATCACACAAATAATAGCGCTGTGGAGGACCACCAGATTTATGTGCGTCACTTAAAAAAATAATGAAGCACCGTCAACATTTGACCCATGATTCATGGAAAGTAGATTAGGAGTACCCAATAAGAGATGCTGGTATTTATCAAACAAGACGCAATGGATGTGGTTGCCAGCATGAGGGACGCTATGGTGGGAAGCAGGGCTTTAAGTGAGCTGGGTCTCACCGGGTCTGAGCACCGGCAATTTTTTAAAGGGGGGCTCGAAATGGGTCTCTATCGGGATCTGTTTTGTGCCCTGGCCCAGGCGGTCAGTTTTTTCCGGACTGCGGTGACAACAGGCACATTGATGTGCGCTGCTCACACTGCTCACTTCTCACTAGTGGAGAAGTTACCGACATGACGTCATGCCAGGGGAGCTTGGTAGGGGAAGGAAAATCCTTTAAAGAGAGTCATTTTCTCTTTGGATTTCCCTTCTCTTTTTGAAACTCAGTATTAGCAACTCTTTCGGGGCTTTAAGTGGAAGCTTTTTAAATATTATATACAAGCCATTGTTGCTGCCTATTTATCTAATGCAACTAATAGCCATTGACAAACTCAATAGTTCTGACTTGTAGGTATGATGTTACTTGTTGTATCATATGTCTGCATGCAATAAAAGAAAAAGAAAAATACACGTTGGACGGCACACTATGCTAATCACAGATTTTTGGCTTACGTGTTTTCAAGCCACGCCCTTAATTACACTAGCCACGCCCCTTTGAGAGACCCCCCAGTTTATTTATCCCACTTAAAGCCTTGGTGGGAATTATTCTTTAGTCATGGCATCTACAGAAGAAAAGATGTCAGAGAACACCTTCCCAGCTCCGTTGAATGAGTCGTGTCCCAAGGAAACAGCTACAGAGCTGATAGGTTTTGTACCCAAGGCTAAGCTCTACCTGTTGGGTGTTTGTGAGCACCCATGTCTGTGGTTTGTTACAACAAACCGATGTGGCCTTCTAACCAAATTGATTGTTCACAACCCAACTGTTTTTGTGGACATTCTCAAAAGGTAGTTATGACTGCAGCATATCAATCTTACTCTTTGGGTTCAATGGTGACAGTTTTTTTATGTCGATACTTGAACACAGGTGGGTGAATGTTTGAGCGCTCACCACAACTTATTGGCTAGCTTTGGGATTTGATACAATCTGGGTCATCTTTACACACATCTAGATGACACCTTGCTTGTAGTTGGGGGCTAGACAGTGTACAAGGAGTTTCGACGTGGATGTCTGCGCTTCTACCAAACATCATCGACAAACAGCCTGTACCATCAGTGCTGCAGACAGGCAGTTCAATTTACTAAATGCAAAAGGCCAGCCAAGACACCCAAGAATGTTGCTTTACAGGAGGTGGTAATTTCGACTACTGACACCACCTGATGTTGGAAGAGGACCACCTCTTGGCAGCATTTCATGGTGGACCTGCGTTGTAGAGAACAAAGTTCATGCAACCTCGGTCTATTTGAAAGGTCCTGTGGATTAGTGGCAGAATTTTCTACATCCAGTGTGATAGCTGTGCTTCTGACCGAGGTTGTTGAGTGCCTTCTTGTGTGATCTCCGTCACTCTCAAAGTCATAAGGGCCATGTTATCTGTGTAGGATTTGAAGAATGACTCTAAGGCTACAAGTGTATTCTTGCACGCGTGCCTTCAACATTAACTATGGTGATTCGGCATGGCATGACAATGCTATTGGAGATGGACCTTGAGAAAGAGATGGTGTATCACCTGGAGATGATGGACCTAGTAATGCCAGGGTTACATACCAGGAGGCAGGGGCCTCCTGCTCTACTAGCCAGAAAGTGGGGCCAGCTCAGGTAATTGTACTGCTTCTCCAGTACTAGTACACAATAGCCTGCACACAGTGCAACAATGACACTAGATCATGCACCCACCTGTACACTCAAATAGACAAAGGGGCTACACGTTATTGATGCTTGAAGTCACATTGAGAAACAAGCACAGACACAAAAACAAAACAAACAGAAACTCCAACAATGGGACAGGAAGACGTGTGCTTGTGGACAGGGGACGCAAGATCTGGAAATAAAAATCATTTACAGGAGGACAGAAGCAATGTGACAAGTACATCGGGATAGAAACACCTGGGCAGGACCAAACCAACACTTGGACAGTAGGGAATGTGTGCATGAAGACTATGACCAGGGCCATTGGAATTATGCGGCGGGAGAGGACCAAATTATGCGGCAGTGTTGAGGAAATTATGCAGCAAGAAAAGGCAAATTATGCGGCATAATGCAGAACATTTCATAACATTATTACGTCATTATTTTGTCCCTTTTAAACTTGGTAGCAGCTTCTGGGCATGGGCTGCACCTCATTAGTACCAGTTTACCACCCAAATATAGTAATAAGCAGAAACAATGTGAGCAGTCTAGCTTTGAAAAGGGTATTCCACTGCGCGGCAACAAGTGCTGCTGTATTTTTTGTGACTTTTGAATAGTTTGAGCTAAAAGAATTTTGTTTGTTAAAAACTGCAGATGATGGATTACGTGGCAAATGCAGCTAATCTATAGCTATGCTAAAATCAACGGGCCCACAGAATCACGAAATTCCAGTGGCCCGGACTATGACAAAGAGCCCTAATGGCTGGCAATTTGGAGGGAATGCAAAGACATTGAGATGTGGACACACCTACTCAGAGAGAGAAGGATTGTCACAAACAGAGAAGACTCCCACTGGGACGGAGAAGTATGAACCTGGTTATCAGGACTCCTCTTTTTTCAAAAGTGCAGTTTTTAATACCAGAACTTCTGCCTTAGTTATGCTAATCAAAGGATGGAAATGTAATCTACTGATTACATGGCTTGTTCAGGAACCCTCAAGGCCTGGGTTTGAATGAGATCTTTGATGCTCATAAAAAATGCAAATTTCTAGCAAGTCATTCTTCCAGTGACTCCAATTGTAATTTTTTTAAGCCACTGTACAGCGTGCGGTCTGGTACTGTCAATGTAAGATAAACCAACTCTTCGGAGCAAAATCCGCGCTACATCAAATACCAAAAATGAAACTCAAATCTTGAGTTAATTACCCAAAGTTCCTCTAAACCAGCATTTTTTATCCCTCGGGACCTAGACACCAGGGTGTCAGTAATGTTCACCAAAGGGGGGCTGCGACTGTTTAGAAACATTATTAGCAGATTAAGAAAGTACATATATAATAAAAAGCAAAACTGACAATTTTAAATACTCTGTAAACGAAGGAATTTGAAATTGAAGCTAAAAATTAAGTCGGTATTCTTATCTGGTTTGGTGGGAGCAGCACAAGTTCAACAAAACAGAATCTAACACAGATGACCGAGGACCACAGCTGAAGTAGCACTAGTATGTTCAGACAAAAAGAGGGCGTGCATTAAGAGCAAAAAAGACAAAGTGAGACGCTAGAATCCACAATATATTGTCCCATCCTTTAGAAATACAGCTGCTTTTTAAAAAGGCCCAAAATTCCTGTTAAAATAAAAAATTAAAATGTTTCATATGTATGTTTTGCACATTAAACAAAATATAACATTTAGTTTTTTTGTCCGTGTTCTTGTGTCTGTATTTTTGTGTACTGTTTTGAGGTTTAAATCGTAGAATTTGCAAAATCGGGGGTCCTTGGCTTCCAGTAGTGATTCAGTGGGGAGTCCGCAGAAATTACAAGATTTAGAAACACTTCTCTTAACAGGCAGGGTGTTGTTGCCAGGCCGGATTGGAAACTAATGTCAGCCATGGAAAAAAAAATCTAAAATAAGCCTGTCATATTATTTATACTATGCTATTTTTGATAATATGCTATACTTACACTCTTGTTATGTTCTATGTATTGTAATTCAATGAATTTATGCATTCTGTACGACGCTAAGCCTATTCATCTTCATACTGTGCTATGGTAATTTAAATGACCAAAAAAAATGTGAACATAAAAAAAAAAATCTGCCATCCTGCAGGAGGAATCCTTATTACGTTCTATGTATTGTAATTCAATGAATTATTTTGTATTATGTTATGCATTATGTATGACGCTAGGCTTATGCAGCTTCATACTGTACTATGGAGATGTATATGCCAATAAAAAATGTGAACATTAAAAAAAAATTCTGTGCCACCCTGCAGGAGGAGGTCATGGGGCCTTTCATGATTGGGTAATGGCCGCCCATCCAGCAGTGAAAGCGGTCCCAGACCAGCAGCCCACCAATGAAAGGACAGAATGGCGCGTCCGGCCTGGATGCTGCAATCAGAAAATCAACAAGCTTTGAATATTTAAACACCACCTGCTCAAATATGAGCGCGCTCAAATACCGCTGCAGGCGCGCACTGTGGGCGAGTCAGCAGTCTAGTCAGCTGCACCTGTGTGCAACCACACCCGTGGCAGCAGGTGTGCTTAATTGGGTCAGGCTGTAAGAACGGGCGCGTGCTGGGTGGCTCTGACTCAGAAACAACCAAGAAACATTATATAATCTAATGTGGCCGGTGCACCAGACCTGAACAGCACAAACAACGTTTGGGGTGTACGGTGTAGGCCGGAGGAAATGTGCCATTGTGTGTTAGTAATGCAAATGTTTACCCTTCCCTCTGAACCCATCCCTGTGTGACTCGCCTCTTGACGTGCAGACGCTGCAAAGTGCTTTAAAGCCAGAGCTCGAGTCGGGGTACCACGCAGGTGGACGGCGTCCCCCCACTTGTTTTACCGGGTGGACTCCGCCCCCCTGCCAAACAGCTGGACATCACTCTTTGGCCTCTCTGGGACGAGATCGGAGCGCACCTTTCATAAAGTGAATTCCTGTTGTGTCGTCACTTCCGGTGACAGCGTCCCCCACTTCTCTTTTTAGGACTCGTGCCCTGTAAATTAAATCAATTTGGAGCAGCGATGGAGCATTCACTCGGAGGTGCAGCTCCAGTCGCAAAACACCACGCGGGTGACCCTCAACAACAAAAGGATCCCCCAGTGCAGAGCTCTGATGCACCAGGACGAAGCAACCATGTCAGACAGCTGTTACCTCTTGGAATGCGAAGTGCAGGTGCTGTAAGGCAGCCACCTCAAGAAGTGCTAGGCAGCCACCTCAAGAAGTGCTGGACAGCACACCTGCTGAGAAGTGCTGGAACTATCCCCATTAAAAGTGCAGTAGCCCCCCTGACACATACTAGTAATATTTCTTTACAAGGAGGAAGTAGTGCTTAGAAGTGCTGATACTGTCCCATTAAAAGTGTAGTAGCCCCCCTGACACATACTAGTAATATTTCATTACAAGGAAGAAGTAGTGCTTAGAAGTGCTGATACTGTCCCATTAAAAGTTCAGTAGCCCTGGAGAGACCTACTAGTAATGCTTTATTGAAAGGGTAGAAGCTGTGCTGAGAAGTGCTGGTACTGTCCCATTAAAAGTGTAGTAGCCCCCCTGACACATACTAGTAATATTTCTTTACAAGGAGGAAGTAGTGCTTAGAAGTGCTGATACTGTCCCATTAAAAGTACAGTAGCCCTGGAGAGACCTACTAGTAATGCTTTATTGAAAGGGTAGAAGCTGTGCTGAGAAGTGCTGGTACTGTCCCATTAAAAGTGTAGTAGCCCCCCTGACACATACTAGTAATATTTCTTTACAAGGAGGAAGTAGTGCTTAGAAGTGCTGATACTGTCCCATTAAAAGTACAGTAGCCCTGGAGAGACCTACTAGTAATGCTTTATTGAAAGGGTAGAAGCTGTGCTGAGAAGTGCTGGTACTGTCCCATTAAAAGTGTAGTAGCCCCCCTGACACATACTAGTAATATTTCTTTACAAGGAGGAAGTAGTGCTTAGAAGTGCTGATACTGTCCTGTGAGAAGTTGGCCTGGTATATGATGCTCACTAGTTCTAGTGATCACCTTGTACCATGCCAAGCAACCCTTATGATGATTGGTTGTAAGTCAACCTTGATAGACCAGCTATCCTAGTAGCGTGGACAAAGCTGTCTTAGGCTAAACTCTGTAAGGCATGTGAAGCAAGCTGTTTTACCATACACAATCCCCTTGAATACCAAATGAAAGGACACCACACAGATATATATTGAAAATATATATAGATTTATTTCTACAAATATCCCCTATACTCTTTATGAGCACAGAAGCATATGCGTTAAAACAAAACACAGTTTAAATATACAAAAGTTGCACAATAGGGATGAGCCCTAGGGGCCACCTAAACCATATACTAAAATAGTGGTATAAGAACCACTATGGGGAAAGGAAAGAGGCCTAGGGCCTGGGGAATCGCTGGAGCTGTTCGGGACTAGCAGTGATGAAGTCGGGAAAGGCCCGCGGGACTCGGGTGCAGCGCTTAAAGCGCACGCATGCACCAATGCAATGTCAATGGTGCGTAAAAGTTACAAAGTTAGTGTTTAAGGAACCTTCCGATGGACCTACAGGGATAAAACTTTAGACACAGGCACTAGAGGTGTATACCAGCCGTGGGAACACCGGCGTTGCTGAGTTACCTCACCCACAGGAAGCGGGTGCACAGGTGCGAAGTAGTGTCGGGTTTCGTCACGCAGGTCGATGGTGCTTGGAGCTGAAGATGCTGCAGGCGGGTCGTCGAGGAGAGTTCCGGTGGATCTGAAGAGGTGAAGACCTGAAAGCAGAGGGGACAATGTTCAAAGTCACTAGCCAGTGACTACCGTGGAACCAGGATGGAACCAGGCAATGTCGGGTGCAAACAGGTGATCAAGTGAAGATTGTCTCTGCAGCCACGTGGACACGAAGAGGTCAGGGACGTCCAGGCATTTGTCACGAGCTGTCCCACAAAGGCTCTCGCTGATGGCGGTGTCGGCAACTTGATTGGAGCAAACAGACCTTGGCTAAAGCAAGCCACGCAGGAATCGATGCAAGCTTCTCACTCGGACCAGCAAGGTCAGAGCGGGTGCTCCTTTTCAGGGGAGCAGGGGCCAGTCTGGAGCAACCAGACCAGCGGTGTAAGTTGTAGTTTTCGTCGCCAAGATGGCCGCTAGCCGCGTGGCAAGTGGCCGGGATGGCACGTCAAGTGGCAAAGTGCAAAAGGGCCCCACGCAAATTGTGGAGATGCTGGGGGGCTGATCTTCGGTGCAAATGCTGCTCGGTGTTGGGGCTTCTCAAACCCCAAAGCACAGCGTCGAGGGTGCCTCGGGTGCTGCGCAGTCAGCTCTTCGGGGGTCTTTTAAGATGTCCGGTCCCATGTCTCTCGGTGCCTCCACTGGTCTCTTCTTTGCAGGGACTGTGGATTGGGCTCTGAGATGTCTGGGAGTCTGGGTCTTGTCAGGCTTTGGGCTCGGGCTCCGGCGGGAGGCGGCGGCAAAGCAGACGTCGAGTTGCTCGTTGGTGCCTGTATTCACAGGGTGGTCACTCCTTGGCCACAAGGGAGATTCTCTTCAGTCTTCTGTGCAGCAGAATGTCGAAGTCCAGTTTTCTTCTGTATTTCAAGTCGAGTTCAGGATGATCTGAAGTCTTGGGACACAGCTCCTACTCTTATTCCAAATCTAGGGGCCGGATTACCTGCTAGGTCCCTCCTCTGGGTGGGACCAGGAAGGGGGGTGGTTACACCCCCTTTCCTTTGTCCAGCTTCACGCCAAGACTGGGGCTGGAGAGCCCCAGCACCGGTTTGAACTGGCATATGCACAGGGACACCTTGTGTGCCCCAGGCATGTCTGATTCTATTCAGCCCTGTCCTACCCAATACACAAAATCCTGTCTGGGGTGGTGCTAGCACCTCCCAAGGCAGGAAACCCTTTGTCCAAGCTGCCCTCGCTGGAAGGACTGCCAGCAGCAGGAGGTCAGACTTGTGTCTGTGGTGGCAGCATCCATTTTGTGATGCTGAGGCTCTGTTTAACTTTAACCGGGGTTCAGGTTAGGTACATGTCGTATCCCTCTAGAAGGGTGGAATGCTACCCCCGTCGCCAGAACTGACGAGGGGGTAGTATTCCAATTCGTATGACACCTTACTCGACATGTTTTGATAAAGCCAAACCAAAGATAGCATTTAACCGCGAGGTTCATAATGCACTTAAGAGTATATGGTATGGCAGTATCATGAAACAGCTAAAGGACATGGTTCCGAAAGCTGCAGACAGACTCAGCTCATGCCAGAGCACCATCTCACATATTTCCAAGCACTCTGCCTCCAGGATTGATGAGGCCTTCCATAGGAGTGGCTGATAGGAACATATGTGTCCATTTTAGGTTAGGCATAGGCATACTACACCTAAGTAAGGGGTGATTACACTGACTTACCCCAGCTGAGTGATCAGCCAGTTGTGTCAAATATGGAGGCCAGGCCAGGGGTGGCACAATACGTGCTGCAGCCCCTGGTAGGCCTTGGAAGCACCTATGCCCTGGGTACCTGGGGTACACTGTTACAGTGGCCAATAAGGTGAACCAGTTCCAATTTCGTAATGCACCTAATGTGCATTGGCATTAATTTAGAGAGAGAACAGCGGCTGTGGGTCTGATTAGCAGGCGCACAGCCACATTAAGTCATAAACCAGTGAAGCAAAAAGCAAAAATTTGGGGTGACCATAGGATAGCAGACCCTACTCTCCTACATGTCCCATTAAAAGTACAGTAGCCCTGGAGAGACCTACTAGTAATGCTTTATTGAAAGGGTAGAAGCTGTGCTGAGAAGTGCTGGTACTGTCCCATTAATAGTACAGAAGCCCTGGAGAGACCTACTCGTAATGTTTTATTGAAAGGGTAGAAGCTGTGCTGAGAAGTGCTGGTACTGTCCCATTAAAAGTGTAGTAGCCCCCCTGAAACATACTAGTAATATCTATTTACGAGGAAGAAGTGGTGCTGAGAAGTGCTGATACTGTCCCATTAAAAGTGCAGTAGCCCCACTAAGACCTACTTGCATGGTCTCATTAAAAAAAGGATAGAAGCCCTACTGAGAAGTGCTGGTACTGTTCCAGTAAAAGTGCTGTAGCCCCCACCCCCCCTGAGACATACTACTACATATCTCATTACAAGGACAAAAGTAGTGCTGAGAAATACTGGTACTGTCCCATTAAAAGTATAAAAACCCTGCTGAGAAGTGCTGGTACTGTCCCATTTAAACCAGGGCAGACCTGCTGAGACACTCTAAACAGTCCCATGAAATGTATGCCGTGAGTGCTATATACATTTATGGGACAGTCCCTGACCGGATGTGCAGTGCTGATGCTGTCCCATAAATGAATAATACACATGCTGGCCGTGCTTGCTTTGTTACATTATATGTAGAGCAGCCCTGCCGAGAAGAGACACTACAGTCCCATCAAATGTATGTCAGTCCTGCCGAGAGAAGGCACTACTGTCCTATGAAACGTACAGCAGCCCTGCCTGGAAGAGACACTACTGTCCCATCAAACGTACAGCAGCCCTGCCGAAAAGAGACACAACTGTCCCATCAAAAGTATATCAGTCCTGCCGAAAAGAGTCACTACTGTCCCATTTAATGTACAACAGCCCTGCAGGGAAAAGACACTTCTGTCCCATTAAACGTACAGGAGCCCTGCGGGAAACATCACTACACCCCATTAAAGGACAGCAGCTCTGCCAGGAACGGCTGCTACTGTCCCACTAAAAGTATAGCAACCGTGCGACAAAGATACACTACTATCCCATTACATGTACAGCAGCCTTGGTATTACAGTTCCATTAAAATGACAGCAGCTCTGCAAGGACCAGCTGAAACTGTCTCATTAAAAGCACAGCAGCCTTACCTAGAACAGATGCTACTGTCCCAATAGTAGGACAGCAGCTCTGCAAGGACCAGCTGCACCTGTCCCATTAAAAGCACAGCAGCCTTACCTAGAACAGATGTTACTGTCCCAATAGTAGGACAGCAGCTCTGCAAGGACCAGCTGCTACTTTCCCACTAAAAGCACAGCAGCCTTACCTAGAACAGAGGCTACTGTCCCAATAGTGGGACAGCAGCTCTGCAAGGACCAGCTGCAACTGTGCCATTAAAAGCACAGCTGCCTTACCTAGAACAGATTCTACTGTCCCAATAGTAGGACAGCAGCTCTGCTGTGAAGCACATGCACTGCTCTATAAGAAGCATGCAAACTCTGCGCAGAAGTGTGGGCACTGCCCTGTTGAGAGTGTGTATGCTACTGTGGCTGAGAAGTGCCGGGACCCTCACATCAAAAGTGCTACAGGCCTGCCGAGTAGTGCGTATGCAGCCTCCTCACGAGTACACCAGCCCTACCGGCGGGACCCGACCCATGCTATTCAGAGCACAGCTGGCCTGCTGCACTATGCCAGCACTTCTCTCTTAAAGTGCAGCAGCAGCCATCCTGCTGAGACACAAGAGTATTCTTCCATGCGGAAGCCCTGCTGTGAAATCTAGCAAACCGCCACATTCAAAGCCCAGCAGGCAGCAGCAGTAAATGCAGTTACAGTGACATTTTAATAAAGCAGTGTAACGTATAGAATATAATCAGGGTTCCGTGACACCCCCACGTCCTCAGACGGCTGGCCCTTGGCGCCACTGCAACTACCTGCAGCAACAGAGCTGCAAACAGCTGTGACAAAATATTAAGGAGGGACGCATTGTATGTGCATTTATAAACAGCGCTGACCCACTGCATAAACTACGGCTAGTCCTCTCTCTCTGCCACCCGCCCTAAAGTGCCGTACCTCGGATATAGGCGCACTTGCTCTCATCCAGCTGGCTGGATGATGATGCCCCAATGCTGCCTCCGGGACGGGGTGCTCGCGGGTGCCCTGGTCAGAGCTGTCAGCGGCCGGCGTTGGCTGTTCAGGGAGGGGCTCCGGCGTGGGTACTGCTCCCAGCTCCTCTGTGCGAGCTCCTGTGCTCGTCTTCAGTAACAAGTCTAGCATGCTCTAAGCGTGGAGAGACTCTAAAATATTCATATAAGAAATATGGGATCTAATTCACTTTGTGTTCTCCAATCAGCGCTCGATCCATGAAGACAATCAGAATCCTCGGTGCAATCAGCTGCCCATTGTTGTAGTTTGGCCTTCAGTATAAAACAAACTGAGGATCGCCGGGCGCGAAACAGCGTAGTGGGCGCGCACGAGACGCAGTGCCGTGACATGCACATCGGCTGTCCGGGCGCAAGCTGAAGATCGCCGGAGAAGACACGCCGACCTCCGAGTCTGCCTGCTGCTGAGACTGACCCGCTGCGAGGACAAGGGGAAAGAGTGTGGGGGAGTGTTGAGGGGAGTGTGGGGGTGGGGGGGAGAGAGGGAGGGTATGTGTGTGTGTGCCTGTGCCTGTGTGTGTGTGTCTGTGCATGTGTGCCTGTGTGTGTGTGTGTGTGCGCGTGTGCCTGTAGGTGCGCGTCCACAGATCCGAATCGCCGCGCGTGCCCCGGTCTGTCTCCCTTGAGAGACAACTCCATGACAATAGGTCTCGAGAACGAGACCTAAAAAAGGAAATGAAGGTAAGCAATTAAAGAACAATCCGTTTGGAGTTTACATGCACTAATCTGTACATTATCTTTTGGTAAAGTATTGCAACATGAAAAAAATCTAAGTAATCGGTTTATGTAATCTGATGCAAATTAATGCAATCTAAGCAATCTTCTGTAATCCAGTAAGCGGTAACACAATACATTGCAGGTTTATGTAATCAGAGGAAAATTATTTTGTAACTCAATTCAAGGGCAGGTAATCCCAGCAAACCCATACTCAACCTAATGGAGATCAGATGTATCAAAATGTTAACATTTAGGGTAGTGTGGGTAAGTAAATGAATTTAATATTCTTCTTTACTCTACTTAAACTAAACATAATTAATCTGCATTCCTGTGATCCGATGCAGTGTAGGGTAATTGGAGTAACCTCCTGCTGTAATATAATTCAGAATAAACCAAAATGTAAAGTATTCTCCTTCTCTAATCCTAATCAAGCAAGAGAAAAACACAACAGAGTATTCACCTTTTGCAATCAAAGAGAGTTTCATATAACCACACTTATTCAATATTGTAACCCTCTACAGAGTCACGTAATCAGCTTAATATCCTTTTTCATTTTTTTCCTTTAAAAAAATGCATGTTCTTACAATCAGAATGGTGGCGTCTAATTCAATGCAAGTTAAGGTAATGAGAATAACCCTATTTGTTGTGATTTTATTTCAAGATCAAGAAAATGAATTCAGATTATACATAGTACAAGAACAAGCAAGTAGCACACTAAGATAGTGCGATCGCAACTTGCAAGACACTAACACTCGTTGCCGCTCCTTTATGAGAGTAATTCATGTGTTTGTGATGAAAGCTCGCATTCCTGATGTCCACATTATATCTATGCACTATGCGCAGATTCATAGATGAATAGTCAATAGATAGACAGACAGACAGACAGACAGACAGACAGACAGACAGTTAGATACACAGACAGACAGACAGACAGACAGACAGACAGACAGACAGACAGATAGATAGATAGATAGATAGGCCACCTATTTGGAATTCCTTTTTTAAAATTGCGAATATGTCATGGGTGGGATTTTTTTATGACTCTCCCACAACAGTCGTTATTTCATTAACTAATTTGCAGGCATCAAGGAGGGTGTGGTTGAACACACAATTTTCTGGAATACCAGGGATTACATATAGGAGTTTTCTGACATCAGCAGGGCTTCGGTTTATGAGTGCCATTTACACCATTGGTTTCTGTAGACATTGAACTACACTACCATAAGAATCACCGATGCCATGATCAGTTTCAGAAGTTCACTTATTAATAGGTGTTGCTCTGAAAAAATGTTGTGTGATGAGTAAACAGACACATTGAATCAAGGCCCAGATTTTATTCTCATGCTACTTTCCTAATTCCTAATTTTGTATTTACTTTTTTAAACACATTTAAGGTATATTTGCCAATTTTGAGGTTGGCTACATGCAGCTTTACTAGACTTGTGGACCTCATGCCATCATAAAAGGAAGACGTACTGACATAGAGTGGGTTTGGTCCAGCTCTCTTCAGCAGTTAACTGTCTTTTATTTTTTGTGGTTTGCCATTGCTTGAATAGTTTGGCCATTTAAGGCGCTGGTATCTCATGGATGGTTACATTGATACATGTGTCTTTTCACTAGGTTTTGAAGATGGGGCATCAAAAAGTCATTTTGTTAGACTGAAAATGCAATAAAGCATTAACTTGTAATTGAAAACCAGTTTGTGCTCTGACACATTGGAAATGTAACTGTCGAATTATGGTCTTCTTTGCTTTGAAATTGTGTGCTGTTCAGATGCTTTAACTTGTCATAAAGACACAGCACTATTCACAAACTGCTTTTACATGTTCATTTGTTTTACTTGCTGACATGATAACATTATTTGAGTTGCAGCGTTATTGTTCACAGTACAAATGCATTAACATAGGCTTTCCTAAACAAGCAAATGAATACCCTGAATTTGTCGCAGATGTATTCTATGAAAAATGTTCTGTGAATAACTTTTACATTCTAAAATAAAAATGAAAAAAATAATCTTTTAACTCTTTCATAATGCTCTTTCTTGAGCGTCCAACTCAGATTTACAGCTTAGGTTTCCTAATGCAGTCTGTCCAGCAAAGGGACCCTACTCTCAGCTTCCATATTGTTTTAGTCCAAGATGTTTCTTCATAATGGATTTTTTCTAGGGCACTGAGGGCAATGCACACAAGGTGGACTGGAAGGTCCTCCACGCGATTGCCAGTGGCTGAGATTAATTCAAATATTCCATCCATTGTCGTGTTTTTTGATGCAATTGACACCCTGGGAGCGGCGGGTATGCCCAGGCATGGGTCTCTTGTTTACTGTGCCATATAACTCAAGTTAAACACTATTCATGAGCCCCAAGTAGAGTGTAACAAATCTGGGGTTGCCTGTGGTCCCTTACTGGAGGGGGCCTTGCCTGGCAGTTGAGGACAAACTGTTCATAGGAGGAGCAAGGTCGGCACTGTTTTGTGTAAGGCAGACCTGTGTCTAGAGGCGAAAACGATGGGCTCAATTGTGGCCTTGAGCAATTGCCACTTTCCAGTGGCTGTGATTAATTCAACTATTCCATCCATCATGTTGTGTTTATTGCAGTAGACACTCTAAGGGGCTCATTAGGATGGAGGATTTTCCGCATCCTCCGGGCCGGCGGAAGCCACCGCCGGCCAGGAGGATGCGGAAAATCCTCTGCGGACCCACCAAAGACCCACCGCCACATTAGGATGGCTGGTGGGTCCTGGTTTCAGTCGGCCGCCTTTCCGCCGCGGTTGACTTACAACCGCGGCGGAAAAGCTGTAACATGGCTGGCGGTGTCTATCAGACACCGCCAGCCATATTAGGATAGTGTAAAAGAGATGCCTTTCCACGGCGGCTTTTCCGCCGTGGAAAAGCATACGGATTTTGACTTTGGGGGCCCGTTGCGGGCCCCCTGGGTGAAGGGGGGTTGGGGGGTGCACATGGGGGGTACCCATGGTACCCCCCTGCATTTGTATGCAGAAATCGGCAGGCACCGCGCGGTGCCTGCCGCTTTCTGCATACAAATGCAATGTATGCATTTTTAACATTGCGGCGGGTGCAGCTTGAAGCTGCACCTGCCTCAATGTTAAAGATAGAGGATGTGACCGCCACCCTGGCGGTCACATCCTAATCTTCACGGAGGAAACGCCGCAGCCCATGCGGACGTTCCCTCCTACTCTGGGATCGCGGACGGACTCAAGTTCGTCCGCGATCCTAATGAGCCCCTAAGTGTGATGGATATACCCAGATGTGGTCCCAGTGTTCACTGTGTTATAGGACGCAAGAAACACCCTACTGATGAGAACCAATGAGAGCGAAACTGGTCTGTGGTTGCTTGTGCTCCCTTATAGAGTAGAACCAAACCAACAAGCAAGATGCCAATACTGATTAAATTCAAAACACTTTAATAATTGGCGCAAAGACGGTCAAACAATGCGGCCAAAAGCTCATCCATAGCCTTTATTTCAAAAATACAAATTAATCTTTTGTTTGCATATATCAAAAAGGAAACATACTAATACATACAATACACCAAAATAATATATCAAAACTATTATGAAAATGTAATAACCCATCATACTTCAATCTACTTACACACCTCTTGCAATCAAACTCTCTCATTCACACCATCTTCATTCAATCACCACATTCACCACACACCACAATAGTCCTCACGGCCAATATAATTCAATTCCACAACCTGTAGAATAACCCAACCAAATAAAGCAATGGTTAATCCTACTCTTCGTAGTGTACGTTATGGAATTTACAACAATTTACATTTAAATAAAGATTTGTATTTGAATGTGCACCACAAAACCAAAACTCTTTTGATAACAATTGTTTGGTAATAAGCCATAACCAAGGTCTACGCGTTTCAAACCCCCTTGGTGACGGGGTTCTCATCAGGACCAGACACCACTATTCAAATGAAACCACGATAGTGAAATACCAAAGAACTGGACTATTTGTGTGATTTTAATAATATCCAGATAGTGTAAACTATGTCATATGCTGTATGCTCAATAACTTCAAAGAATTCCGATTCTCAAAAATGTATTTGCCGTATACCTCGACTGCTGTCCGGTGTTTATATGCAGCGGCCGCATTCAGTTGCATCCTCTCGTTACACTAACTGTTTCGCAATCAATCCGCTCTGCCCGGCATGTGTATTACCGCATTCCCTTCGCCATAGCTCCGATAATTATTTCAGCGAGCGTCAGTTGGCCTCATCTGTCAGTTCAGGACGGACTGTTCCCATGAAAAGCAGGGTTGGTGTTGATTTGAATAAGGCAGCCCTTTATCTAGAGTAGCATGGTGGGTGAAAAATGATGGACTGTATTGTGGTCACGAGCGATCGCCAATGACTGGGATTAATTCAAGCATTCTATACATCATCTTGTTATTTGTTGCAATTTTTGCATTTGTATCTGAGTTTTATATCGCGCCAAATCACCGACAGGTCTCAAGGCGCTTCTGACAGAGTACAGCAACAAGAAGTAGGGTAACGAAGAGTACAGATTACCGACCAATCTTACAGGGATGCAAAAGCGTCCCTGAAGAGCAATGTCTTCAGACATTTCCTAAAACGGAGAAGATTAGATTCTTTACGGAGGACCACCGGTAGCTTATTCCAAATGGTAGGGCCTTGGACTGAAAAGGATCTACCACCTTTGGTCGCCATTTTAAAACGCGGACATGATAGCAGTAAAGAATTGGCGGATCGTAGAGCTCGCTTGGGATTATACACTTCAAGCCTCTCTTTTATATAGGCAGGCGCCTTATGGGCGATGCACAGGCTTTTAAATTCAACCCTCTGCTTTATAGGGAGCCAGTGTAACCTGTAAAGTAGAGGGGAAGCATGGGTCTGTCTAGGTAATCCAAAGATCAACCGTGCTGCGTCATTCAGGGTGACTTGTAGACGATTGATTACATTTTTTGGAAGACCTAGATATAGTGCGTTCCCATAGTCGATTCTGGAGACTATTGTAGCTGAAACAATAGTTCGAAGCATGTTTGTAGAAAGCAAAGGGGCTAGCTTTTGCAACTGCCTAATCAAGTTGGTACATGATCCGACCACAGCGGATACTTGGCTGGTCATCGAGAGCTCCTGGTCGATCTTAATACCAAGGCTCTTTACGCTGGGGCATGGCTTTGGGGTAGATCCAAGTTCTTGGGGCCACAACAGATCATTCCAGGGTGAGGCAATAGTTGAAACTACTAGGACCTCCGTTTTATCTGGATTGATTTTTAATAGGTTAGACGTCATCCAGTTCACTGTAAACCGCAATATCTTTTGGGCCATGGACTGAGCCGATGTTGTATTATCGATACTCAGCAGCAGCTGAGTATCATCGGCATAGTTAAAAACTTTACAGCCCATGTTTACCAAAGAGTCTATCAGTGGCTGCAGATATAAATTGAATAGGAGTGGCGAGAGTGCGGGACTCCACATTCCAAGACGCCTACATCAGATACACGATCTGCTAATTGGATCCTCTGCGTCCTCCCTGATAGAAAAGACGTTAGCCATTGGAGAGCTTGTTCTTTTATCCCAGACATGGCTAGTCTGTCCAGGAGCAGTGCATGGCTGACAGTATCAAACGCCGCTGAAAGGTCTAAAAGTATCAGGGCGCTTGGTTTTTTACTGTCAGCCATGCATCTAAGCTCATCCAGCACCGACAGCATTACTAATTCGGTGCTATGGTGGGTACGAAACCCCGCTTGCCGCTCCTGGAGTAGATGATATGATTCCAGGAGAGGTGACAATGATTTTAATACATGCTGTTCTAAAATCTTAGACAGGAAAGGCAGCTGGGAAATTGGCCTGTAGTTTTTCAGACTGGTCGGATCAGCCCCTGTTTTTTTTATCAGGGGTTTAACACGTGCCTCTTTAAAGCTAGCTGGTAGTAGTCCTGTGGCTAATGAATTATTTAGGAGGTCTAGGATCTGGTCCTCCAAGATAGGAAGTGCCAGCCGAAAGATTTCAGGGGGGCAGGGATCTGCAGGGGAGCCTGACTTGGTTGAGATAGCAAGTTGTCTGAGGGTTATCGAATCTATACTAGGGAATCTAGAGATAATAGAGTTCGAAGGAATTTGAGGGGGCAGTGAAATGGTAGACATGTTTGGGATATCTTTCTTGATGTCTGACAAGATGGTTGCTACTTTTTCAAGAAAGTAGCATTGGAAGGTGTTGCAGTCTATCACTGTATCCTTCTTACTTAATTCTTTTAAGATTAGGAAGGTTTCTTTCTGGACATTTACTGCATTTTTTATGCTGGTTTCATAATAGTCCTTTTTAGTTGATACGATAAGTTTTTTATACGACTGAAAAGATGTTCTATACAGTTCGCGATCTGTATCGTTTTTAGATTTCCTCCAGCATCTTTCAAGATATCGGAGCTTTCTTTTTTGATCCCTCAAGCTCTGGGTAAACCAAGGGGCCCCTTTTTCCGCACCCTTTATTTTCTGTGTCTTTTCTGGGGCTATCTGGTCAATCGATTGTCTGAGACTAGCTACTATGGTGTCATAGTTTAGATCTAAATCTGAGTTATCATATAAATTCATTGATTTGTGTACATGTTTGGAAAGGGCATCTGTTAGAGTTACCGAGTCAACTTTTTTCCATTGGCGCACTTTTTTAGTTTTTAGCGGGAGTTTGATCTGAGGGCTATCTTGTGGTACATCGCACAGGAGTAGATGGTGGTCAGACCAAATACAAGGTGTAATACTCGTAAGGGCCACCTCTGGCATAGAAGTCCAGATTAGATCGAGAGTGTGGCCCTTTATGTGAGTAGGGACTTTCACTAATTGTTCCAGGCCTAACGCAGTCATGGAGGTCTGTAACTGACGTGTTGGCAGATCTTTATCTGTCTTATCCCAATGAACGTTGAAGTCACCTGTCACCAATATTTTTTTATATCGTGTGCATATATCCGATATAATAGGGAAAAAAGGTCGTTAAATGTTGATGTACATTGTGGTGGACAGTAAACTGTTAAAATGATAAGACAGGAACTGTTCACGGTGATTTTTATCCCAAGTAAATCTACAGAATTTATTGTCTCAGTTAAAATTTTCGCCACTGTGAGTTGCTTTTTAAAGACAGTTGCTACGCCTCCACCCCGGACACCATCCGGGCGATTATGCCAGATCATGTCATATCCACTTGGAAGGGCGGCTATGATGTCGGGGGAAGAGTTATCACCCAGCCATGTTTCAGTAAGGGTCAATATATCAATGATCTCATCCTGTAAGAGGGTAACAATTTCCAGGTGATGTTTCTGTAGTGACCTAGTATTTAAAGTAGCTAGCTTCAATGGAAGTGGCAGGCAAGTGTCTCTACGACTAGGGGATCGAAAGATGTTACATTCCTTGAGGATGGAACACGTGGTGGAATTTAAGATGTGCCTGCCTGAATCCAATGCTAGGAGGTCATTAGCAGAGTAGAAAATACACCTACCAGAGTGCCTGGTCCCTGAGCCCGGTCGAGCGCGGACGAGCGCAGGCGGGCAGGACTCTGGCACGACTCCGGCACGGGTCCGGCGCGTCCGCTGTATGCGTCTGCTGCGCGGAGTCATCACCGTCTGTTTTTGTAGCGCTGCTAGAGCGCGTCACCAGCCCAACCCGACCCAAGATGGCTGCCGAAACCGGAGCCCTGCCCTCGGCGTCAACACTCAGCCGAGAGCAGGTCCGGAGCTGAAGAGAGGGGGGAGAATGAGCCTAAAGCGCCACGAAGCGCAAGGGAGTCTCTACACACCTCTTAAGATCAGGTGTGCACAAATGCCATAAATTATGTAGATTACAATTTGCTCAAGTTAAAAGCGGCTAAAATACAAGAAAAGGTAGGAGACCTCCCGGCTTCCGCCTCAGGAGGGGAAAATTGCTGTTGTCAGTATCACCCGATCACCTGACACGAGCCCCTTTTGTAGCGCTGCCAGAGCGCGTCACCAGCCCAACCCGACCCAAGATGGCCGCCGAAACCGGAGCCCTGCCCTCGGCGTCAACACTCAGCCGAGAGCAGGTCCGGTGCTGAAGAGAGGGGGGAGAATGAGCCTAAAGCGCCACGAAGCGCAAGGGAGTCTCTACACACCTCTTAAGATCAGGTGTGCACAAATGCCATAAATTATGTAGATTACAATTTGCTCAAGTTAAAAGCAGCTAAAATACAAGAAAAGGTAGGAGACCTCCCGGCTTCCGCCTCAGGAGGGGAAAATTGCTGTTGTCAGTATCACCCGATCACCTGACACGAGCCCCTTTTGTAGCGCTGCCAGAGCGCGTCACCAGCCCAACCCGACCCAAGATGGCCGCCGAAACCGGAGCCCTGCCCTCGGCGTCAACACTCAGCCGAGAGCAGGTCCAGAGCTGAAGAGAGGGGGGAGAATGAGCCTAAAGCGCCACGAAGCGCAAGGGAGTCTCCACACACCTCTTAAGATCAGGTGTGCACAAATGCCATAAATTATGTAGATTACAATTTGCTCAAGTTAAAAGCGGCTAAAATACAAGAAAAGGTAGGAGACCTCCCGGCTTCCGCCTCAGGAGGGGAAAATTGCTGTTGTCAGTATCACCCGATCACCTGACACGAGCCTCTTTTGTAGCGCTGCCAGAGCGCATCACCAGCCAAACCCGACCCAAGATGGCTGCCGAAACCGGAGCCCTGCCCTCGGCGTCAACACTCAGCCGAGAGCAGGTCCGGAGCTGAAGAGAGGGGGGAGAATGAGCCTAAAGCGCCACGAAGCGCAAGGGAGTCTCTACACACCTCTTAAGATCAGGTGTGCACAAATGCCATAAATTATGTAGATTACAATTTGCTCAAGGTAAAAGCGGCTAAAATACAAGAAAAGGTAGGAGACCTCCCGGCTTCCGCCTCAGGAGGGGAAAATTGCTGTTGTCAGTATCCAGCAATACACAACAAGTCACCAAAATGTTACCCAGCACTCTTCCTAGCATAATGCCTTCTTCACCATGTCTTCAGATATCTGCATAAAGCCTGAACACTGTTCTTATCTTGTTCTCTCTCAAATTCAAGTGTGATCAACTGTGTAATGCATAAGCACGTAGAGACAGTCCCACGCCAACACCAGGGGCTTAATAATATACCAGGTGCACTGTTTCAGTTTGCACCCCAATGTACCTTTAACTTGATGCACCAAGTCTGCCTGATTACATTAAAAAAATGCACTAACCTGTGCTTAGGAGAGTGCTTTAGTGAAAGACAGAGTCATGGTTTAAATCAATGGCTGAGTCATTCATGTGAGGTTGACAGACTCTGCACAGGATGGTGCAGTGTGTTACTGCACCCCGCCAGCAGGTGGATTCCGGGGTGTCCCTAGGATCCTCACTACACTTTCCACAGAATTCTCACAACAAAGTATGGGTGCAGTGGCAAAGCGGTTCCTCATTTGCATGGGCCCACAACCACATACAAATAAAGGAACACCCTGTTTTGATTGCAATGGAACATCGTGCATGGGCATGATCAATGTTATGGATGGAGTACCTTCAGTAAGGTGAGCCCCAAGTGTGCAAATAACAGGAGCACATGCCAGTTGTGCCCGTGGGGTACTTTGTATAACCTGAATCAAACTGAGCCTGTGGTATCAGGCAGCAGTTAGTCTCATCGACCACCATTAAAATATTGTCTAACAGTAGGACAGCTGTCAATGGTTTAGATCAGAATCAACAGGACTAAAGAGGTACTGCGGTGCACTGCATTAGTCTCCCTCATCAACAGTGGCTTGAAGGCTTCAAACTTCACCAATGTCATGTTATTAGGGCTTTATTTTGCTGCAAAGACGATACCAAGCACCGACACCAATGCAACACTGCAGTAAGTTCTTCCTCACTGCTACAAGCTGAGACCAGGACTGCCACATGCTACTGTGACGGGGGGGGACACCACCCTACCGACCCCAGGGATGAACATGTTGTCAGTGACTGGTGGTCCGCTGTTCCCTTGACCCCCCTTTCTATTTCTGACAAACAGCCCTGGCCTGGGGAATGGACCCGTGCAGACTCGGAGGTATGGTGGAGAGATGACGGCGATAAAGACCACGGCCCCTTTAACAACACCGCCGTGAGAGACGTGACTCCGCCCTCTTGGGACGTCATCGAGCCAAAAGGAGGTGGATCCCGGAAGACGACGGACGGCGTTTCCTTAGGAGGAGAAAGCGTAAGAGAGAGAGGGAGAGCGGAACCGGAGTGCGGCGAAGAGGAGTCTTGGAGGAGCCCAGCGGAGGACGACAAGCCAGGAGGCCAACGGTCGGGTGCTTCGCCCCGCCACGCACCCGCGGGAGGAGCGTGGCTTACAAAGGTACGGGGCAAGGTGGCGGGCTGGGAGGCTCGAAGTCAGCTACCGAACGAGTGATCATCTAGTGTAAATAGTGTACAGTCTCTGTCTCCCTTACCCTCACGAGCACTACAGGCACTGGCTCGACGCTTAGACCGCACTATATTCACTTGGTGTTCCTCACTTACCCGGTCCCTAAAACGTTCTACGACGAACGTCTGAGTGACCCCTTGCTTTCTCTCTGTTCTTTTACATGCCCGACCGGAGTTTAGGACCTCGGCCCCGACGACCACCCCTGAACCACCGGTCTGGAGGGATACCATCCGGGGCGTGGAAGAAACACCCTGGAACTCCCCATCTTCCCCAAAGGCGTAAGGACGGAGCCCGACGAGTTTGCTCGCATAAGACTGTCCAGTAGAAGAAGAAAAGCATATCTGAAAATAAAACCCTCATTGAAATCACTACTCTCAGTGTCCGAGTCGCTCCCTTCTCCTGTGACCGAGTACTTACAGCTACGAAACCAGAAGGTTGTAGCAGGGCTGCAATGGCGCTTTTGGCCACTAAAGCATGCTTCTACAGCATTCTGGTGCCATGTTGCTGCTGGACTATGCTGGCAGGGCAAGGAAAATATAATGGCATGAGGTGTAAAGTAAAAGCTTCCGCTGCCCTAAAGGATACAGCAACCTCGGCAAGGCACACAAACAAGGATGGTCTTCCTCTAAGCCTTATCTCAGTCAGGCAGAATTCCTGCTTCAAATCTACCTCTTAATGTTATGTTATGCAGATCTTTAGGGTGCATTGCCACCTGGGTGGGAATCCTGGTGCTAAGCAGGTGTGAGTCTAAGCAGACCTAGGGCCTAGTGGCACTACGTGCAAAGCCACATCTTCAGCTTCATGTACAATTCAAGAATTGAGGTGGAGGATCCTATTTGTTTATATCACACATTAGGAGCGATGTAGGAGAATGTATGCCTTTTTTTTCTTTTTTTTTTTTTCTTTCTGTCCTCATATTGCCAAAAAAAGAAAAACTCATAATAGAATACCTCCATCTACTCCTTGCCTTTTGCCAACCCTCCGAATAGGCCTCGGAGAAGGATAGGGCATTCTTTTTTTAGTTCCAATGAGACCTTCTCCAATCCCGTTCATTGTATCCAATTCCAGCCCTCTTAGTTACTAGGGAAATTCGGGTCCACGGTGTTCTCTTTTTTGCTTAATCATTGGACCCATTGTCACTTTCTCTCCAACATAACAAGTTTACCCATATCTTCCCCTTACTTTTTATATCACATGCCATGTCACTCTCACTTATAGATATTACATTTCTTAACAATTCTGAAAATACCGGAGGATCTTCTGATTTCCAGAGCCGGCAAATCTCTCTCCTAGCTAAAATGATCACATAAAATATAAAGTTATACATAGGTGAATTCATTTGATAATCATTTGGTAGACCGAAGAAAACCATTCCAATGCTTAAATCTATTGGTCTCTTCAGAACAACTTTCAAAAAAGAACATATTTCTTTCCAGTAAGGTTTAATCTCTACACAATCCATAAATACGTGGATATCATCTGCCTCTGGAAATTTACATCTTGGACAGCAATATACTGTCCCTATTACCTTAGTCAGCTTTTCTGGAGACCAATATACTCTATAAGCCGTAAAAAGGTGATTTCTCTTCAGAGCAGCCGGTTTCACTAATTCCTGTAGCATTAAGAAAGAGTCAGACCAAACTTTATATGTGTCTCTTGTGTTCCCCGCATTCTCTCTATAGTCCTCCCCCCATAATCTAATTACATCAGTTTTTGCCTCGTCTTCCTGATTAAGTAATGCACCATACCAATATGCCACTTTTTTTTCCGGGTTCCTCCTCTCACTATTTGGTCTAAAACCTCAGAATAAGTTTCTTCCTCTTGCCAAAGTTGGGTTGACCACCATGAAGCTAATTGATAATATTTAAATCTTGTCAATAATCCATGAGTGAGATTACATAATGCTTCCCAACTCATCAGGTTACAACCTACTTGTAAATCCCCCCAGCACTTTATTCCCCCTCTTTTAAGTGGTTCAGTGGAGAAGTGTGGCTCACTGGTTAGAGGAGGCAGACCCGGAAGCAGAGGTCAGCCCGGGACCAGGGTTCAATTCTCGGCTTGGCGGGGTCTTGAGTCCTAAAATGTCCATGGACTCGACAATTCTCGCTCCGGTGCCTACTCGATTCATGGGTTCACACTCTGCGACTCTGGGCAATAGCTTGCTTAATCTCAACAACGGCCCCTCGCGGTGGGATGCCTGGCTTTCACCTTGCGGATACCCTGCCGGGGTTATCTCACAGGGGAATACCAGGACGGGTTCCCTAAGCAAGCGCTTGGAAACCGCTTGGTGATTTGCGCTATATAAATTCCTGTACATTTACATTTACATTTACTCAATTGGTCCTTAAAACATTCAGGAGTCCCAGGTGAATCCCACACCGGTGCTTGCGTCGCATAGTATGGTATGTCCATTATTTTCCTTATAAACATCCATGTTTCTAAGGCCGCCCTTAATATCTTTAATCTTACTTTTTTGTAAAATTTGGGATTGCCATACTTATATAAGAAGGAGACCTGACCTTGAGGTATGTTTCGTAACATTGCCTTATATAAAAGACCTAATGGTGAAGTATCTGGGTTATTCAACAGAATTCTAAAGTTTTTAAAATGAAAAGCATAACAATAAAATAATAAATCTGGTAGGGCTAGCCCGCCTACTCTTAGGCCTCTTCTCAGCTTTTTTCCAGGCTATCCTAGAACCCCTTGTTGCCCATATAAATGTACCGATTCTACCTTGCAGTTTAGCAATATCTTTTTTGTTAAAGGCCAACGGAATAGTATTAAATAAAAACGTTATCTTAGGCAAAATAATCATTTTAACTAAGTTCACTCTTCCATATATATTTAGAGGGCGATTCTGCCATCTAGTTAAAAGGTTTACCACTTCCTTCGAGATCCTCTTCAAATTGTTTTTTGGGATATCTTCTAGGTTCTGCTCTAAATGGACCCCTAAATATCTCATCTCAGTTTTTACCCCAGGATAATTATTAACTTGATTCCATTCCATTATTTCTGTTTTATCTTTATTGATTGAGTATCCCGAAACATGCCCGAATTCTTCTGCCAACTTGAATAACCTTGGTATAGAATGCGCAGGATTTGTTGTATATAAAAGCAAATCATCTGCATAACGAGCAGTTTTAAGTTCTATCTCTGCCATCCAATAGGAATGTATATCTAAATCTTGCCTCAGTTTATTAACAAAAGGTTCAATATAAAGATTAAACAATAATGGTGAAAGAGGGTACCCCTGTTGTAGTGTAGTTCCTATTATCCCAATAGGCTCTGCGCATTGGAATAATACCTTCAATAGTATAGACCTAGGACAGAGGTTAACTAGGTCTTTTACTGACGATATTAGACTTAAAGTTTTTGGTTTTGCCAGCTAGCTCAGAGTTCACTAGAAACTTTCTCGAATAGGCAAGGAGGAGTTTAACCTCCCTGGATAGACAAGAAGGGATTTAGTTTCTGACAACCATAGAACATGACAACTTTGCTCTCCCCTAATCAACAGTGTATCTCTAGAGTCGTGTGAAAACAAAAGACAACTTATTTTACTCAGTCAGTTCAGTGCATTCTTAGTTTCACCAGATTGTAGAGAAAAGGAAGAGACGGGCGTGTTCAATAAAAGATGTTATTTATTGATCAGTCTCTTTTCTCGTACAAGAGAAATGAATCGATATTATTGCGATACTTATGGTTAAGTAAAGTGCATACAATAAAAGCAGGAGTATAAAATAATACTGCAGAAGCATTGATATGGTTTCTAAGCCATATGATATTTAAAACTGATAAAATAGATACATACATATATACATTTGACTAATCGTACTCAACTGGTGCTTCTAACCATGCCTACCCCAGTGTACCTGACCTAAGCCTAATACGTGGGCGGGAGTAGATAAGTAGCAGTTTAAGTTAAGTTTGTTTTGCCAAGTGACTGACTCAAGAATTCTCTGCAAGGGGTTATTCAGTTCTGTACCTGAGATCTAGAATGGTTGAGGGCTGGTATCTCTCGTCTCTGGTCTTGATATTCCAGCTGCCTGCGAGGGCTGCTTGGAAGCGCCGGAGCTGGATTTCTCGGCAGGAGAAAAGCAGCGTCTCGTTCTCAGCGCGTCAGGAAGGCGGGGCAGCGCCAGCGGGGTCCGCTCTGTGCTGGCCTCTTCGGCAATTAATATCAAACAATGGTTCTGTCGGGTATGAAAAGCGATTACTTCAAAAAATGCATTTATCTCATCATTATTCAAAGGAGTCCATCAATTACTTAGGACTGTGCTCTAAGTACAGAGCTTGCTCCCAACTTAAATCCAATATCAACAAAAATCAGGGTGATCAATTACTTTTAATCCATGAATTTCATTTTTTCATTCATTCTTACCCTGTATATACATATTTTATTCACAATTTATAACAAACGGCGCACATTAAAATTAGGTGAGGTGTGACATCATGTGAATATTCGTGACATTAGAACGTGCTTATGTACAAGTGAGTGAGAAAGGAAGGAGGGGTAGAATTGTCTTATTTGGCCAGTTTAGAGTTGGTAATCGTAATTAGCCCAGTAATCCATTCAATGGGTCAAGCATCACAACTGGGTATTCAACTGATCCAATGTTATGATTATCGTCGACGTTTCGACCCTGTGAGACGCCTTAATTGAGGGTCTAGCGCGGGTCTTCTTCAGGACAAGGGGAAGTGGTGAGAGCGCCTGTGGATTAAAGGAAGGATTTTTTAGAAGGGATTTATGGGAGCAATGTGGGCGGTGAGTGACAATCATATTATTCATTCACTCACCTCGGGGTTTCCGTATACTTGACCCCAAAGGATTGCAGAAACTGAATTTCAGGTGCTACTGATATCTGTTGGATTAATAAGGGACATTAGTCCATGTTCAGAGTGTTACAATTTTCTTGTACATGAGGCAAACACCCTTCATAGAATTAATCCATGCTCACCTAGTAGCTGAACAAAGTTCTCCTTGTAACTGATCAAGATTCCCACTGGAATATTCTTTTAGGCTTTTTAATGATTCCTTCTAGTCAAGTTCGCCTTATCATTGAGACGATCTGTAATAAAGCGGTGTATTCGATCAGCATCGCGATAAAACAGCTATCATCTGTATGGGGTTTGTACGTTTTTTTAAAATTGCATTCTGTTGCCTCTTACCTATTTCAAAGTTCTGATTATCTCCTTTGACAGGACAGAGCGCGCAGTTTACTTCTGTGGCCTCTTCGGCAAGTCTCGCTGCTCCGATCTCGTCACCACCGCGTGTGTTTGCTTAAGGCAATGTCGGTAATATTTATACCTGTAAGGTGCCGAGATTGACGTAAGGATGGACATAGATACGTCAATAAGGATGTCATACGGACTGGTCGTTAGCACATTCTTTACTGAAGTTCTCGGTGAAATCAAAACAATGGCCGCAGGGATTTTCCCAGGTTGTCATAGGTTTGATTTGTTTTGAGAACTCCGTATGCCTTATCAGGGGCTGGAGGAATAATGCTTGCCTAATTAGATGGCAAGCGTTATGACCTAATCAGATAACGCGTTCCTGTGCTGTGGTGTGGCTTAATCAGATAACGTTTTTTTTGTACCGTGGGATGGCTGCTAGTTAATTATTAACCAGAACAGGGTCAGGAATAGGGGGATCGATACAGAACCTATAGGACTACATCACACCCACTCCACGCAGACTATGTCCATATTTACAAATCTAGGCATAGTAAATATACTAGTAGAGCACGTGTATACCGTACCACCCCAAAATACATCCATATGCATTTTGAAACCATGAAATATACGAAAAGATATATATATGCATTATATGCACTCAAGCAGTATAACAATGCTAAATAAATTACGCATATTCATACATCATTAATAATAAAATATGAAAATTACACATGAAATGGCTCTTAAGACAGAAGAAAAAAATGCGAGACCTTTTCATCACAAAATAAAATATATATGAACATGCCAGAGGGCAGCTAATGTCTTTAAAGTTCCTAAAATAGAATTTTAGTTCTCTAAGAATAGTTTCTACTTTAAGCAGAAGATAAGTGTCCCGAAAAATTGCAACATATTTTGGGGCCGCTGAAAAAATTATGTTCCGCTGTCCGTAAACTGGAGAAAAATTGTTCACAATACTTTATTATCAAAGTTGAAGGCCAAATTCAGGGTGTTGGGAACGCTGTGTGCTAGCTTGCTCAAAAGCCATTATTTCTGCTCTGGTGAGAACATCATATCATTTAGACTCTCGAAAAAGCTGTCAACAGCTTCCTGCGAAAGTTCCATTAACTCGGAAAAAGATGTTACCATGCATTCATGAGCATGATTGCCTTCATTGATGTTTCGATCAGCATAGCTGACAGAAGGTCGTACCTGATCGATGCTGCTTTCATCTTGAACCTCACTACCCCTCAATCGTAGTGGTGAAGTCTCCACGAATGCCGTCATCAGGATTGGTAGCCGCTGGGGACAGCACAATGCATCAAAGTTTCTGCATCCATTGGCGCATCCGATTGTAGCGTCAGACAGGTGTCCAACACGCATTCCTCTCCGCATAGCAAGCACCTTAATACAGGTAAAACACAGCTTTGCCACATTGGTCTAAATGAAAGAAACCAAGTCATGTTCAGGTCTCTAAGCCGGGACAGTCCAAGGATTTTAGATATCTGGTCCCGGTATCCAATGGCTAGGATTGTTTCTTCCCTTGTCGCAGGTGTTTTGTCTGTGACACGGTTTGCCATAGCGAAATAACAGGATCAAAAATAGGATTCCTGCCACTAGTCCCAAAAGGAGTGGAAGTCCACCAAAGATGGAATGGACAAAGTCCGGAAAAATACCCAGAATGGTTTTAAATGGTGTTAAAGCCCCCGAAAACACTGTCTTAAATACATTTGAGACTCCACTGGTATCAGAAATATTTAAGATTTCGTTCAGGATTTCTGCGAAATGTATGGGGGAATTAGTTGATAACAATGAATGAATCTCTGCCGTTGTCCTTGCAACTTGGAGATCATACGTTTCTTTTGATGACGTGAGTCTGGTCGGCGTCTGAAGAAGCACTGTTTTCATTCTGCTTAAAGTATCTATTCGAATAGAAGTAATTTTCAAGTTGGGCCATGCCCTTGCCTCCCTGTCTGGAAGGGAGCTGGGGAACAATAAGCGTCCACAGCACTTGACCTTCGCAGTCGTAGTTACGAGATAAGGAGTCCCGGGCATAAGACTACAGCATCTGCGATCTACAATTAGAATGTAAGGAGCACTGTTTTCATTCTGCTTAAAGTATCAACTCGAATGGAAGCATTTTTCAAATTCGGCCATAACCTTGCCTCCCTGTCTGGCATTGCGCTGGGGAACAATACTCGTTCACAGCACATGACCTTCGCCGTCGTAGTTATGAGATAAGGTATTCCGGGCACCAAGCTACAACATCTGCAGTCTACAATTATAATGTAACTCCCGTTCGATAGTCTCCTAAAGAATGGTTCTATTTGTGTCGCAGGTGTGCCTAGCTGGTGACATGAAAGGTTATTTGAGGACCCTTCACAGGCTCCGTGTAAACTAATACCATTACACAGAAGTGTACCGCTTAGTGACATCGCACAATTATTGCCACTAAGAAACACTTTCCGGCCTTTATTACTGACACAAGCATGTGAATAGGGCAAGTTCCATGTTGACTTAATGTACCCTTTACCCAATTTTTCGTACATGCCAGCCTGTATATATTTTTGGCAGTATTGAAACCTAAAAGTAGATATTGGAATATTAATTATTCCATGTATTATCCATTCACTGACAGGTCGTTCTGACATTGTCAATGGTAATCTCTCGAGTTTCTCAATGCTCAGGATTGTATAATCAGCACCCTTCTGTGCCATACTGATTTGTTTATCAGTAAGGTTAAAGATATTGAATAGTGACGTTGTGTTGATTAAACGCCAAGGCAGATAGCCTGAACGCAGATTTTGTAACGTCCAGCCAAGTTGTACAATAGAACGCAATTGGGACTGACCGTGTTGTAACAACAGTAAGTCTTGCGATATTATGTCGATTGCTGAAGACACAATGCTGTCCAAAGAGTATATTCTGGAGGACAGAGTCATTACTCTGGGGGGAAACTCTGGGGCTACCCATTCAGCGGGTCACCTGTTAGACCCAATCATTTCTAACTTACCCTATGACTGCTCCCAAAGGGCCCGCCCACTAGAATGGACTGACCATTTGCAGTACATTTTCTGTTACCTCTTTGTTCATCTAATGCTAAGCCTTGTGCTGGTAAGAGCAAGCTTTCTTATCGGTGGGACAAGCTTAATATGGTGGCATTTAATCAACACCTTTCTGAATCTATCCCGACTTTGGAAAAATCTGGATTAGAATCTAATGCTGCAGTGTCCCAGTGGTTAAGGGATGCTGTAACTGCACTTCTCCCTCCCATATCTAAGAATCACAGATCCCTTTATCCTCCCGCACCTTGGTTCTCAGAGGAGCTAAAATCACAACGAGCCAAGTGCAAGGCATTAGAAAGAAAATGGAGGCGTTTCTATTCAATCCCCAGTAAGGCAGTTTATAAAGAGGCACTAAAGAGATATCATGTTAACTGTAAACTGGCCAAGGCCGCTTTTGCGGCATCTACGATCACTCAAGCCCAGAATTGTCCGCGGACTCTTTTTACAATGATAAAGAAGCTAACAGGAGCAGACACGGTACCTTCTCCTCCGGCTTTGGACAAACCACAGTGTGATGCCATTGCTGATTTCTTTATTTCTAAGGTGGAGCATATTCATGAATTTTTGTCTACCTCCCCGCCATCTGCTGAGTCCTCACTGGTGGTTACTTCTGGGAGTCCTCCCCTCCCTTCAACGATCATCAACGACTGGTCTTTGTTTGATGACACTACCTTTTTATCGTGCCTAAATAGTATCAGGTCAGGCTCCCCTCGGGACCCTGTCCCTATGAAAATTTTAAAACTGTTGGACCTCGAGCCACGGAGAGTCCTAATGAGACTTTTGAATACCTTTCTTATAAAGTCTACGATGGCACAGGAGTGGAAACATGCTATGGTCGTTCCCTTGTTGAAGAAGACCGGCGCTGACATCACAAACCTAGCAAATTTTAGGCCCATATCCCTGCTGCCTGCATGTTCTAAAATTTTAGAACGACATGTGAACACCCAGCTTAATTCGTTTGTCGAAAATGTGGGATATCTCCATCCGTCCCAATCCGGGTTTCGCGCACATTATTCCACTGAATCCGCACTCCTTGGGGTGACGGAGAGGCTTCGGCACGGTATCGATCGCGGGGAGACCTTTGCACTCATCCTTTTGGATTTGAGTGCAGCGTTCGATACCGTGTCTCATTCCATCCTTTTTGACTCTCTCCGCTTCCTTGGTGTTGCTGGATCTGCGCTGGCCTGGATTGCCTCCTTTTTAAGCGGACGCACCTTTCAGGTATTTTCGACAGAAGCTGAATCTGCTGTCTATTCATCAGCATACGGCGTCCCCCAGGGGTCGATTCTCAGCCCTTTGCTGTTTAATATCTATATCAGACCCCTTGCCACCATCGTGGAGGACGCCGGCCTAACAATCTATTCGTATGCTGACGACACGCAGATTGTGTTCTCTCTCTCTAGCAGTGAGGGCCACGAGGTCTCTGCTTTGAAGTCTGGGCTATCACGCATTGCTGCCTGGATGCACGACCATCTGCTCAAGCTCAACGGTGATAAGACCGAGGTTGTTATCTTGGGCAAAAATAAAGATCTGTGGGGCCCTCGACATTGGCCCTGCGACATGGGTCCTCTGCCGAATCCAACCCCCGTAGCCCGCAACCTCGGCTTCCTTATTGACGATAAGCTCTCAATGAGACAGCAGGTAACAAAGGTCGCTGCAATCTGTTTTTCCACCTTAAGATGGTTGCAGAAGATCCTATGGATGTTACCTTGCTCTACTCGGAGAACTGTGGTCCAGGCTCTTGTGATCTCCCGCATCGACTATGGGAATGTGCTTTATCTTGGGGCCGATAAGGCCACAATAAACAAACTCCAGGTGGTGCAAAACTCATCAGCTCGTTTATTGTGTAATGTACCCCAGAGATCCTCTGCAGCCAAGGCTCTGTGTGACCTTCATTGGCTTAAGGTCCTGAACCGCGTACAATTTAAAACCTTATGTCTTCTTTTCAAAATTCGGCAGGGCTCTGCTCCTAAATACCTGCAGAACCTGGTTCAAGTCTATGAGCCTGGTCGTACTTTAAGATCCTCCACCAGTGGCAATCTCGTGGTCCCTAGAATTAAATTGGCCAAAATGGGCGGCCGCTCGTTTTCCTATCTTGGTCCAAGGATGTGGAATGCTCTTCCGCCGGCTCTGAAAGCCGAGACTGATCTCCTCTCATTTCGGAAAAAATTAAAGACCCTTTTGTTTAATTGATCCTTCTGCACTGTTTGTTCTGTTTGGGCTTTTTGCTTGCTTTCTTCTCTTGTCTGTCCCTGGCGCCGGGAAACCCATTGAGGGTAGCTGTGCGCAATACAAGTTTAGATAAATAAATAATAAATAAATAAAATTAACCCATTGTCCACTACAGAAAGTGATTTTTCCAAATTAATACGGTCAATTTCCCGTATTCTCTCTGACGTTTCAATATACAGAGGCTGCTATGAAGCGTTTTTGACGCTGTTTGCGCGGTCCCATAATGAAATCACGCAAGTCAGCACCATCAGTAAGTAAAGTCAGGTGTTGCTTAATTTCTGCCAGCGTGGATGTTTGTAGCCATTGAAGGCAGAGCTTGCCCACACTGTACGTGGTAATTATCCCTGGGTGTTGTCTTTGGGAATATCTAGGGTCTGGCCGTGTCAATTTGAACCCCTGGATTTTGTTCAGGAATCTGTCTTGACAGTTATTAGTATCTGTGGGCCAGATCAACCACTGTTTCCAATCAGGATGTGTTCTGTTTTGGCTTAATATATGGTTTACGTCTATCTCCTCATCTAAAGATATATTACCGTTCATTGATGGCTTTGGAATAGACGGTTTGTTTAAGTCTTTGATTTTGGCTAGGCCAAGACAGGTAGTTTGTTGAACAGTGTCATTCAAAAATATAATTTGTTCTGGGATCATGCAGGCTCTAAACAATGATTCTATACCTTGTACTTGCCATTCCTTTGTACCCCAAACACTTTTTACTTCAACATTTTTGTCCCAGTATTCAAAACAAAATGTACTCATTTGCTCAAAAAATGAGTCTGAATATATCAATTTAGTGTTTGTAAGCATGGTCTTTGTACCTGTCTTATTTGATAATTTGAAATAAAATGTTTCTGCATTACTTGTGTTGAACCCTGAAAAATATGAATATTTGTCATAAAAAGTTCTTGAGCTACCTTTTGGAGGGGTTGCACAGTGTTCCCATTGATTATAATTTAAAACATTTCTAGGTTGTGCAGATTTATGCAGATAATGATTACTATAGTGATTATAGCAGAACATTTTATCATAATTAGACGAACCCTGCAAATAATCATGTTTTGTAAATTTAGCAGACATCACTAGGTCAGACATCATATTATTAATGCTTTCAACGTCCCAATCATCAGCAACTGAGCTTGGTTTTACAAAGTCACTCAATGAGATCTTGATTTGATGTGGATACTTCAGGATTTCAACCGGACCATAGATTTCATAATCAGTATTGTCCCATGCTACCCCACCGGGTATAGGATTGGCTGTGAAGTTGACTGAAGAAAGTTCTCTTTTCTCGACGTGTGAAGACGTGTGTGGTTTGAGGACCAAGTTGATTTTCTGGCTTGCTGTGTCCATTTTAGCATATTTTCCCTCAATGAAGTGTCCCAAACATAGTACCATGATGAGCCAAAGTATGAGGATAAGTGCACCTAAGGCCACCCAGAATTCAATCCATGGAGAAATCAGATAGGTTTCTTTCAGATGTTGAAAAAGTTCCTTAGCTTTGTCTTTAAAGGTTTTTGTTGATGTTTGTTCCTTTGATTCACTCAGGTTTTCAGATGAATCATTGAATTTGATGAAGTAACCGGATGCCGTTCTGTCTGTTGTTCCTATTGTTTCAGGATTGCTGTTTGCTTTATTATTGTGTTTTGTTGCAGCAGCATAGTCATTTGTTACTTCATTGTAGATTGGTGTGTCTCTGCTAAATGTTTTTATTTGGGTTTTTAGAGGTTTAAGTTCCATAGCATTGTTGCATAGTCCTTGTTGTTGTTCTGTTGGCATTTCAAATGTGAGTAGCCTCTTAGATTGAACCTCTGTGTTTGTAGCAAACCTTGGTGTTCTACTACTTATCGGGAGTCCACTCGGCCTACTGTTCGTTATCGGCCACATGATTGTGGTTTTATCAGGTCGATTGATACAACTCTGTTCTCCTTTTTACCAGCAAGGGGCGGTAGTACTACTGATCTTGTCCCGTTGATAGACAAGACAGGAACTGCTTTTCTGTAAGAAGGCCCAAATTCCTTCTTTACCGCGATCTTTTCTCTGACTAGATCCCCGACTTTTGGAATCCAGACAGTTGTTGCTGGGACAGGTGGTTTTTCTTCAGTGGTCGTTGGCTGTTGTTTCAACTTTATGTTGCTCAGGTCTTTCCTTGTTTCTTTTAAGTCCTGTAAAATAGCCAAACGATCTTTGATATCAAAGCTTTTTTCTTTAACCACTGAAGTCTGACTGTCAAGATCTAAGACCATCATTCTAGTTCCAAACAATAATTCGTACGGACTGAATCCCCTCAGAGAATTTCTTGGCAGGTTATTTAGACTACGTTGGACACTTATTATATGTTTGACCAACCCAGCTCCCGAACCTAATACCTTCGCTGTTATAGATTGCTTTATGCCTTTGGTTTTTTCTTTACACCATCCCGTTCCCTCAGGTAGGAAGTGAGAAGAGTCCCGCTATGCTATGCTCATTTGGCCATGTTTTTCATACGCTTTAGAGCAAGAAGAAAAAACATTCAGCCAAACGTAGCATGCTTCTAGCGTATATGCCATTATAGACCCGCAAATCTTTTTATAACAGTACAGACGTCCGCCGAGTGCTGGGGTCTACATCACTTGTGGAAACTAGTCTTTATATGTTAATTGGACGCATTAATTTTTATTGTTGATCCATTCTGGAGTGAAACGCCATGCTAATATACCGTTTCTCTCGCCACTGCGATCTCTATTGCAGTCTGGGCAGTTCTTTACAAAGATGTGATGATGCAGGCTCATACCTGGCCACCAGTACACTGATTGTAATTCTTCCAGGGAATCTTTTAGTTTGAGGTGTCTGAGACCCTCACCCATATGTGCGTCTGCTATTAACAAACCTCTCCTGTCCATGTTTGGAATCACTCTGTCCCCCACTCCAGGGATTCGAGCAAAAGGAACGGAGTTTGCATCGATTATGTATGTATAATTGAGTGGATAGTTGATCGGTAGTGCTGAGCAGTCGCCTTTTGATGACATTTTCACCGCCAGCACTGTTTAACCGTCAATGTATTTTACTGCACGCTTTTTCTTGACTACGGAAGCCGATTCAGTTGCTGCCGTTGTGGCTTTCTCAGCCAATGAATTCCCTGCAACGCGAACGCCATCACATTGATGACTCAGTGTATGTGAGTCTTTGGTAGTTCTTTTAGCAAATGAACTACTTGTTCCCAAAGCACTTTTTGCTTTATTGTTGCACCTGTGTCATCTTTGTAACCGTTTTGAATCCATTTCTGTAAATCGTTATTGTATGATTTGACGCAGTAATACGAATCGCACACAATAAGTGTCGGGAATTCGCGATCGGCATTATCTAGCGCCATTTTTAACGCTATTATTTCAGTTTGTTGTTCTGAATTATTTTCTACTGAGTGTGTTTTTGTAAGTAGAGGTCTTAATTTACCTCCGCGCCACACTTCTTTTACAATTTCGCATGTGGCCTTGTAAGCCAGCTCTCCCCAAACTGAGGGTTGAGCATGCCCGTCTGTATGTATTACACAGGTGTACTGTCGTACAGGCAGAATGTCGATTGGCAGAGGGTATGTCATTTCATATTCTAGATATTTTAATTCCTTTAATTCTGGATCAAAGTAGTATTTTACTTTGTCCGTTGTAATTGAATTCACCCATTGTATCCATTCTGGATTCAACGCTGTTGTTGGTAAATTACATGGGGTTGTTAATGCCTCAAAGGCTGACTCCGCTGTTCTGACTGTGATACGTCTACCGTCAGCGTTGTCTTTTTCTCTTGCTATAGCCGTTTGAACTGCATGAACAATGTTGTCTTTAATACTGAACTTCTTTTCAGCTTCTGTGTACAAGTGTGATTTGTATGCAATTGGTACCTTTTCTCCCTCATTAGAGGTCAGGTATGTGAATCCGCATCTTCCTGGGATGACTCGAATCACAAGATTGCGTGTGTTGTCACGTGTTTCTAATTTTGTTTTAATTAACATGTCTGTTTGTAAAGATCTCAAAATTTCTGTGTGTTTTTGAGTCCAATTGATTCTTTTAAAATCTGGTTTTATTAGATCATAAAGGGGTTTGATCCTTTCTGCGTAATTTGCAATGTATGTTCTTCGGAAATTTAGGAAGCCTAGAATTGATTGTACGTTTTTTAGTGTTCTAGGAGCTTGGAGTACAGCACATTTCTCTAGGAAATTGTCAGCCAGGCTTTTGCCTTCACTTGATAATTCATATCCTAAAAACAGGACTGTTAGATGGGCAATTCTTGATTTTTTAAAGTTGAATTTGTAACCCTCTGCTGCGAACCCAAGTATTATGGTGTTCACTCTCTTCAAGTGAGTATCCAAGTCATCATCTGTTAGGTAAATGTCGTCGACATATGATAATGCCTCGTCATCGTATGTTTGTAGTAATTCTGTTACTCTCGTTGAGAATAATCCTGGGCTGTTCTTGTGCCCCTGGGGTAAACGGCAGAAACTTTTTTGCGAGCCATTTACCGAGAACGCAGTCAAATATCTGCTCTCTGGTGCTATATTTTGACAAAAGAATCCATTAGAGATGTCTAATGTTGTTTTGTATTTTTTGCGCACTATGTTATTCATTAGTGCAGCACTATGCGAGTTTTGTACTGCAAATGTTTTGCAACATGAGTTAAGGTGTCTGTAATCCAAAACTAGACGATATGAGTTGTCTGGTTTGGAGACAGGAAACAAAGGATTGTTCATTTGTGAGGTGCAAGTTTCAATCACCCCCTGGTATTCAAGTTGATCTAGGATCTCTTTTACCTGTTTTTTAGCTTCTTGCTTAATTGGGTACCGCCTCTGTGCAGTAGGTTGTGATTTTAACTGGATTTTGTGGGGAGGAGAGTCCTCATCCCATCCTACATAATTTTTATATAAAGCAGGAGCTTGAGCTACTGCCCACTTTCTAGCAAGTGTATATTTTTTATGAATTGGAATATGATTTGAGAAGGCAGGCATAATTATTTCTTCGCCATGAGGACACTCCCTGACAAACTCTGGAGGCCAGTCTCGTTCAGCTAGAAGTATGTCATAGCCCTTGGACAGATTATCCCAAAATAGTCCCCTTATTTTTCTAGTCTTATCCCCCTCTATACGCAATGTAATTTCATATATTTTATGAGGTTTGCTAACTCTGGTATCTGCAGTTTCCACCTGAATGTATTCATTCGTGTCCACTGTCTCCAGATGATTCATAAGGACTTTGCGAGCTATGCTCACTTCTGCTGCGCTGTCTAGCATTGTCTGAGCCCATTCTCCGTTTTTCAGCTGTGTTCTCAGTATTCTCGGCATCTTTGATTACTTTAATACTGGCTACCTTCTTTTTTGGAAATTGTAACTTTTTATTTGGATGAGCAGGTTCCTTGTCTTTGGACTTGACGTGCTCTTCCCTGTGTTCTGATCGTCCTCTTCTTTCCGATTTCTGCGAGGAAGTCTGAAAAGATTGAGAGGGACGTGTATCATTATCTTGATATCTATCAGGTTTCTTTATATTAACCCTATTTCTAAGGTTGTATTTTTTCCCAGAGGGCTCACTTTGGGGAGACCTGCGTCCTTGGTTCGGAGATCTTTCTCTCCGCCGAGGAGACCTTCCTCTGGACTGGAATCTTTTTTCTTTAGGATTGGATTGTTTGTTTCCATCCCAGCTCTTTTTTTGAGTGTTTAAATTATTTTTAATAAATACCTTTTCAGGACTTTCAATCAGTTGAGGTTTTACCGGTATTCCACCCAGACTATCTCTTCCTAGTTCTTCATAGGATTTCTCTATGATTCTGGCAATTTCAGTTGGTTGGTCTGCTATATCTGTCTCTTTTAACCTTTGGCGGATCGCCACGTTTGCTGCTTCTCCCTTTATGTTGGCTAATAATATAGCCAAGACCTGTTTGAAGTCTTTCAGTAATTTCATACCAAGAGTTAAGGTGGGTTCTGGACCATATTCATCTTGAATTTGTTTTAGCACATCTGGTATTACTGACATGGATGGTACACCATGTGTTTTTGTGTATATGGAAGCAAAGACTGTACCCCAAGTGTCACAGTCTTCCACGTGTGGTGCAATTCCCATTGGAAGACAGATAGTCAGAATCCTGTGTTTTTCTACCAGGGTGGTGTCTGGAAACACCGCCTCTATTTGAGTGATTTTTTGTGCTAGCCAGAAAGGTATTTGTTCCCGTTTTGCGGGTACTTTACCCAGACAGGACTGTATGTTCTGTGGTGTAATTTTATTTGTGTTACCCTGATGAGGGTTCAGCTGTGGAATTTTAATTGCTGGTAGGACTGTTGAAGTCCGCATTACATATTGGACTAATTGTCTATGTATTTTGATTAGTTGTTTTAGCTGTATTAAAAGCTCTGCTGCAGGCATTTCTTCAATGTCTGGATGTGGTGTATATCCGGCTAGGACCGGCCACGTTGCTCCTGGTCTACCTAGTGGACCGAGCCTGGTGATGTGATTATTATGTTTTAGGGCGCCATGAAACAAGAGCAGGTGCTCTTGGAATTTGAGTGGTATTTCCACCTCCTCGAAAGGAGTGTAGATATCCGGTGGTTCCTCTATTTTATAATAGTGGAACTCTTTTGTTACAGCGTTTGCTGCTGGAAAGTTTATCCATGAATAGAATACCTCTGTCTGCCGATATTCGTGTGCCTCAATTACGAATATGACTGTACCACCTCTCGATGTCAGTCCATTTTCTATAAGTTTTAAGGTTATAGATTTCCTTATGTTGACCGGGATGAGTATTGCATTTGGGTCATTTTCCAGCAGAGTATTGTCTGCTACTAGGAGTTCAGCTGCTATTCTAGCTGTCTCCCTTTCTTCATCACTGTCTATCATTTTACCGACAGGAAGGTTATTCTGTTTGTTTGCAGATCAGGTTTCTATGGAAACAAAGATTAGATGCACAATATTTTGCAACAGTGTATCCTTCAACGTTGACTAAACCAAGAACCATACATAGGAGTCTCCTCCTGCGAGGTTTGGCGGATATGACCTTTCACCCACTCCAGACGTCTTTGGAGTATTATGGGAAAAAAGGGTTCTGTGTGAAAAAGCACGACTGAGTTACTCTAATGTCTTGCGTTAGTTTTATCGCCTATCCAAACGTTTGGGCGCCATGTAGTGTAGTTCCTATTATCCCAATAGGCTCTGCGCATTGGAATAATACCTTCAATAGTATAGACCTAGGACAGAGGTTAACTAGGTCTTTTACTGACGATATTAGACTTAAAGTTTTTGGTTTTGCCAGCTAGCTCAGAGTTCACTAGAAACTTTCTCGAATAGGCAAGGAGGAGTTTAACCTCCCTGGATAGACAAGAAGGGATTTAGTTTCTGACAACCATAGAACATGACAACTTTGCTCTCCCCTAATCAAGAGTGTATCTCTAGAGTCGTGTGAAAACAAAAGACAACTTATTTTACTCAGTCAGTTCAGTGCATTCTTAGTTTCACCAGATTGTAGAGAAAAGGAAGAGACGGGCGTGTTCAATAAAAGATGTTATTTATTGATTAGTCTCTTTTCTCGTACAAGAGAAATGAATCGATATTATTGCGATACTTATGGTTAAGTAAAGTGCATACAATAAAAGCAGGAGTATAAAATAATACTGCAGAAGCATTGATATGGTTTCTAAGCCATATGATATTTAAAACTGATAAAATAGATACATACATATATACATTTGACTAATCGTACTCAACTGGTGCTTCTAACCACGCCTACCCCAGTGTACCTGACCTAAGCCTAATACGTGGGCGGGAGTAGATAAGTAGCAGTTTAAGTTAAGTTTGTTTTGCCAAGTGACTGACTCAAGAATTCTCTGCAAGGGGTTATTCAGTTATGTACCTGAGATCTAGAATGGTTGAGGGCTGGTATCTCTCGTCTCTGGTCTTGATATTCCAGCTGCCTGCGAGGGCTGCTTGGAAGCGCCGGAGCTGGATTTCTCGGCAGGAGAAAAGCAGCGTCTCGTTCTCAGCGCGTCAGGAAGGCGGGGCAGCGCCAGCGGGGTCCGCTCTGTGCTGGCCTCTTCGGCAAGTCTCGCTGCTCCGATCTCGTCACCACCGCGTGTGTTTGCTTAAGGCAATGTCGGTAATATTTATACCTGTAAGGTGCCGAGATTGACGTAAGGATGGACATAGATACGTCAATAAGGATGTCATACGGACTGGTCGTTAGCACATTCTTTACTGAATTTCTCGGTGAAATCAAAACAATGGCCGCAGGGATTTTCCCAGGTTGTCATAGGTTTGATTTGTTTTGAGAACTCCGTATGCCGTATCAGGGGCTGGAGGAATAATGCTTGCCTAATTAGATGGCAAGCAATATGACCTAATCAGATAACGCGTTCCTGTGCCGTGGTGTGGCTTAATCAGATAACGTTTTTTTTGTACCGTGGGATGGCTGCTAGTTAATTATTAACCAGAACAGGGTCAGGAATAGGGGGATCGATACAGAACCTATAGGAATACATCACACTGTCTTGTCCCTCTCTCGACACTAAACCAATTTGTCAATACACCATTCACTAAGACCCTTGCCCTTGGGCTCAAATAAACATTCTTAAGAGTTTGGACAAAGTTATCTGGGAATCCAAATTTGTTAATGACTTGCCATAGATAAGGCCACCTAACCTGGTCAAATGCTTTAGCAGCATCTATGGCTACTATTGTAAGTGGGTTTTGATTTTCTACAGCCATGTCGATGGCTCCCATTACCTGGAATGTCAATTCATTTAATTGTCTCCCTGGTATAAAGCCTCGTTGATCAGAATGCACTATAGTTTTAATGACTTTTGCCACTCTTCCCGCCAAAATTCCAGTAAACAACTTATAATCTGAATTAAGTAAAGATATAGGTCTATATGATTCTATTAGTTTTGGGTCTTTATTAGGCTTTAACATTAATGTAACTGTGGCTTCTCCCCAGGAGCTAGGGGTACTTTTGCCTTCCACATATATTTCATTAAACATGGTTTTCAGTATCGGGACTAAACCTTCTAGGGCGAATAAATAGAACTCATTAGGAAGACCATCCGGTCCTGCAGCTTTCCCCCTGGCCGCTTTTCTACACTGTATCCGGATTTCCTCTTTTGTGATTGCAGATTGTAAAAATACCTTAAATTCTTCCGGTAAGCTAGGAAGCGTTACAGTATCTAGCCAATTCTCAACATCTAGTTCTGCATTTGTTACTTCTGTATACAAGTCACTCATAAAGCGTCTTGCTTCTTCTAATATCTCTCCCTCACTACTTGTTTGTCTACCTGTGCCTCTCAAGGTTAAGTTCTTTATCTCATTCCTGGCCTTATCTGATCTGGCCTTCCAAGCCAACAATGAACTACACCTTTCTCCATATGAAAAATGCTGCAGCTTACTAACTCTCCACTTATCATATCTAAGTCTTTTTCTAGGGTAGCAACCAGTGCTCCAATCTCCGTTTCTTCCCGTGAAGCTATCTGTAATTCTGTCTGTTTGTTTTTAATCTTAATTATCTTCTCAGATTCTTCTTTTCTTATCGCCCGTTTTCTACCAACTGATATTGAGCTGAGAACCCCTCTTATAAATGCTTTGTACGCCTCCCATACTATCTGTGTTTCTGCTGTACCCATATTAAATTTAAAATATTCTTCAGTTGTATTTATCACCTCTATCTTTACTTCTTCCTCCAATAAGATGACTCTATCTAAAGTCCATCTCTTTTGTGCTTCATTAAGCTTAATTCCAAGAGTCATTTCGACTGCAGAATGATCTGATAATATTGCTGGTACATGTTTTATATCCACAACATCGGGTCCCAGTGAGTGGTCTATCAAAAAAAATCAATTCTCGAATGATGTTTATATTTTTTGCTATAAAAATTATAATCATATAATGCGACATTCCGTCTTCTCCATATATCTATTAAATTGAATTCTTTAATTAGATTATTTAATAATGAAAACATTTTTGGTGGTTAATTATATTTTACTCTGGAGGTACGATCTTTATCTTTGTTCAACACCAGATTAAAATCTCCCCCCATTATTATTGGCCCGGTCGAATTCATCAGACAGGCCTCCATTCTAGCTAGTTACAAAAAGGGGGTGGTGATGGACAGAGTATCTGAGTTAATCAGAACACTCCTACCCAGTCAACAGATCAGGGCTTGATCCATCACCGTTTTTTAGCTCACTGCACCATCCCAGTTCAGAACCTGGCTATATGCAAATTAGTCTGTCCCTGGCCCAGTGCATCATGGGAACAGGGCAGACCAAACTACCGAGCCAATTCTTCACTGGAAAGGAAACAAGCTTCCGGGGACCGGTTTCTGGCATTACAGCCGTCTTCGGCCCGGCTTGCTTGAATCCTGATGGTGCAATGAGCAAGGGACTCATGTCTGAGCATACCCTTCCACACTCATGGTGGCCAAAATAATTAATTACAAAAAGGGGGTGGTGATGGACAGAGTATCTGAGTTAATCAGAACACTTCTACCCAGTCAACAGATCAGGGCTTGATCCATCACCGTTTTTTAGCTCACTGCACCATCCCAGTTCAGAACCTGGCTATATGCAAATTAGTCTGTCCCTGGCCCAGTGCATCATGGGAACAGGGCAGACCAAACTACCAAGCCAATTCTTCACTGGAAAGGAAACAAGCTTCCGGGGACCGGTTTCTGGCATTACAGCCGTCTTCGGCCCGGCTTGCTTGAATCCTGATGGTGCAATGAGCAAGGGACTCATGTCTGAGCATACCCTTCCACACTCATGGTGGCCAAAATAATTACAAAAAGGGGGTGGTGATGGACAGAGTATCTGAGTTAATCAGAACACTCCTACCCAGTCAACAGATCAGGGCTTGATCCATCACCGTTTTTTAGCTCACTGCACCATCCCAGTTCAGAACCTGGCTATATGCAAATTAGTCTGTCCCTGGCCCAGTGCATCATGGGAACAGGGCAGACCAAACTACCAAGCCAATTCTTCACTGGAAAGGAAACAAGCTTCCGGGGACCGGTTTCTGGCATTACAGCCGTCTTCGGCCCGGCTTGCTTGAATCCTGATGGTGCAATGAGCAAGGGACTCATGTCTGAGCATACCCTTCCACACTCATGGTGGCCAAAATAATTACAAAAAGGGGGTGGTGATTGACCCCGGAAGCTTGTTTCCTTCCCAGTGTAAGAATTGGCTTTTGTAGTCTGGTCTGCCCTGTTCCCATGATGCACTGGGCCAGGGACAGACTAATTTGCATACAGCTAGGTTCTGAAACTGGGATGGTGCAATGAGCTAAAAAACGGTGTTGGATCTAGCCCTGATCTCTTGACTGGGTGAGAGTACTCTGCTTAATTCAGAGACTCTGTTCATCACCACCCCTTGTTGTAAATAATTTTGTCCACCCTAAGCGTGGAAGGGTATACTCAGATGTGAGTCCCTTGCTCATTGCACCATCAGGATTCAAGCAAGCTGGGCCGAAGACGGCTGTAATGCCAGAAACCGGTCCCCGGAAGCTTGTTTCCTTCCCAGTGTAAGAATTGGCTTTTGTAGTCTGGTCTGCCCTGTTCCCATGATGCACTGGGCCAGGGACAGACTAATTTGCATACAGCTAGGTTCTGAAACTGGGATGGTGCAATGAGCTAAAAAACGGTGTTGGATCTAGCCCTGATCTCTTGACTGGGTGAGAGTACTCTGCTTAATTCAGAGACTCTGTCCATCACCACCCCTTGTTGTAAATAATTTTGTCCACCCTAAGCGTGGAAGGGTATACTCAGATGTGAGTCCCTTGCTCATTGCACCATCAGGATTCAAGCAAGCCGGGCCGAAGACGGCTGTAATGCCAGAAACCGGTCCCCGGAAGCTTGTTTCCTTCCCAGTGTAAGAATTGGCTTTTGTAGTCTGGTCTGCCCTGTTCCCATGATGCACTGGGCCAGGGACAGACTAATTTGCATACAGCTAGGTTCTGAAACTGGGATGGTGCAATGAGCTAAAAAACGGTGTTGGATCTAGCCCTGATCTCTTGACTGGGTGAGAGTACTCTGCTTAATTCAGAGACTCTGTCCATCACCACCCCTTGTTGTAAATAATCCATTCTAGCTAGGGCACCTGGATTATCCTCATTTGGGCCATAGTAGACTGCACATACTAAGGGTAGGTCATTAACTGTTAACGTGGCTACCACCCACCTTCCTGAATAATCAGTCTCCTTTTTCACTACCCTAATGCCGGCGTTATTTTTAATAATCAGGGCCACTCCTCTAGTACTACCTCGTTGTTCTGAACAGAGAACCTCCTGTACCCATCTCTCCTTTTCAAACCCCAATCTACAGTCTTGAGACTCTAGATGAGTTTCTTAAAAAAAAAAAAAAAAGATCAGCCATCTTATTTTTTAAGAATTCCCTGACTCTTTGTAATTTCTTTTTATTCCGCAAACCATTAACATTCCAAGTGATTACCATAATGCTGCGTGGCCTATCCATATACCTTACTTACAAATTTGTAAAGAAAAACTTTTTTAGGCATATATGAGAACATTTTTTCTTTCTTTTTTCTCTTCAATTCCCCCCCCTTGCTTACCCCCTCCTCCCCACCTTCCCATTTCCCAGCCTCCCCTCCCATGAGGAACCCCCCCTCTCATCCCTTTTGCGGTCTAGGAACCGCCTTCGGAATCTACCTTTCACAGCCGAGACCTCAAATCAAAAAATACCTAGCACATCCTTTTTTTAAATTCCAACAATCCTTCCCAAAATCATCATATATACATATATATACAAATACCTACACTTCCACTCATCTATTCTTCTACCCTGTAATTACATAACCCTTATTCAGACCTATTTTCTTTGGGGTATTTTTTTTTTCCCCCTCTTCTTTCCGTTCTATTTTTCCTTATTCTTTTCTTATTCATTCCATATAGTCTTGACCGTATTTAGGAGTCTTTACCCCTAGTCCTAGTCCTGCTGCATTGTTTTCAAAAGAGAATCGACTTCCTCTATGGAACTAAGATTATACATTTTGTTTTTCCACATTATCTTGAGCACAGCCGGATATCTCATCTGAACTTGTGCCCCCCGACTTCCCAGCTCTGACATTCTTGTACCAAGTTCCCATTGCCTCTGTGCCGTTCTTTTTCCAAGGTCTGACCTTATTTGGTACTTTATGGTGCCGTATACTTGCTTAGGTTCTCTCAGGGCTCTTCCCAAAATCAGTTCTTTCACTGAGTATGATAAAAAGTTAATCAAGATTTTCCTCGGTGCCTTCCTTGCTGAATTCAATTTAAAGGGGTCTCTATGGACTCTCTGGACTTCTTTATCCAAGTCAATGTCTGGTCTATCTTTTAGTACTCCATCTTTAAGAATCCGGCAGACGAAAGACTTTATATCTCCCCCTTCAGCCCCCTCCGGGATTTTTAAAAGCCTAAGATTATTCCGTATTGCCTGCGTTTCCAACCTCTCAAGGTCATCCTGTAGAGTCTTGTTTTGAATCCTTAGATTATCTATTTCTCTGGTATTAACTGTTACAGTTTCAGAAAGACTCTTAACTTCGGATTCCAAAACCCCTGTGCGGCAGGCAATGTCATCTATTTTTTTTTCCAGTACCTCACATTTATCGTGTATACTTTTTTGATTAGCCTCTGAGATCTCAAATTTCAGAAACAGCTCTTTCCTCAAATTCAACAAAATGGACTGTAAACCCTGGTTTCCACCCTCTGACTTCTGTGCAGGACCTATCTCTGTCTCGCTCCTGGACTCACAGCTACGATCTTATAACAATGAAGTCTGGGGTACAGATATAGTTTGTGTATTTTGTATAGACGCTCCCGCTGATTCTGCTTCATCATTTTCCTTCTCCTTCTCCTTATCTTCTCCTGTAGCCCCGCTACCTGCTAGTGGGGTATATCGATTCTCTAAAGGGATGGGAGTAAAGGGCTGTGATGAGACCAGCTCGCCCCCTGGTGAAACTACCGCTCGCTCCATAACCTTGAAGTATGTTTTTAGGGATGGAGTGGGCTTAACCTGAAAATTCGCTGCTTTAACTTTAGCTTTAGCCACTCTTTTCTTCCTACTCTCCCCTGCTTTAGTAACTTTCTCCTTCGGGGTTAATGGGATATATTTTTCACCAAAGCCACCTGAATTTGCTACTAATCTCCCAACCTCCCCCTCTTCAATTCAGGCTGTGAACGGAAATTGTATCTATTCCTTAGAGGGAGCTCGCCCCCCCCTCCCTTCACTCAGCAGAGGCAGAGGGACTTTTTTAAGGGATTTTTGTGAACCTGCCAGGGACCGACCCTCACTCCCGGGGAAGACCTCGGCACAAATTTCGGCTCCTTCCTCGTTCTTGTTTCTCCTCTCTGAACAAAAAATGAATGGCGAAATTTCCATCTGCCGAGTTTCAAACAGGCATCAACAAAAACAGTCTTAGGGCTTACCCGAGTCTTGGCTGTTCTCCTCAAAGGAAAGGTTTTACCGTTCCCCCAGCGAATGCTGCCACAGAGAACCAATGCCAGAACCCCCCCCTCTACCCTGAGACCCCGGTCTTGCAATCCTAGATGAGGCTCTCCGACGCTCACCACCACAATTCCGCTCTCCGTTCTACTCCACAACCCGAATCAGCTGCGGTGAGTGAGCAGCCGACTCCGCCTCTGCTCTGCGCACTCCTGCGGTTGCATCCGTTCCACACGAGCCTCTCAAGCGGGGATAAAGCACAAAAGATATATTTTTTTTAAAAGTGCAGTATTTTACCGCGGCCAGCGCATCTCTGTAATTACCGTTCAGAAGGCTTCGGAAGGCTTCTATACTCGATGTGCATTAACACGAACACAAACTCTTCATATCTCGCTGCTGCTGTGGTAGCTCCCGCGACCGGTGCTAACCCGCCGCCATGTTCCTTCTTCCCACACCTAAACAAACTTTGAATGTATGCCTGCCAGATCTGGTTTTCCATATGCATGGGATTTGTGCAAGTAGAAGTCCAAATGAGTGAAGTTGATTGGAAGGTTTGTAAAAGCAGATGCAATTGTTGAGGTATGCTGACAAGTTTTATGCAGTGCCTTGACAGAGATGCTGAGAAGTTTGAATTGTGCTAGTTTCTGAATGGGAAGCCATTGGTGCTTCTTTTGGTGTGGTGTGATTTGCGAGTAGTGTGGGAGGTTAAGAGAGATACTGAATGGTCTGCAGCAGTCTGCTGAGTTTTTTGTTGAAACAGACATGGAAAATGTCCCCATAGTCCAGCTTGCTTGTGACCAGCACATGTGTGATGGTGTTTTGGGTGCTCATTGGGAGCCATTTGAAAATGTTCCTAATCATCTTCAGGCTATGGAAATGTGAGGTAGTAACGGCATTGACTTGGACGGTCATGTCGAGTTTGCTGTCAATGATGAACAGAAGGTTCTTCGCATGGGTGGTGGGGTCTGTCCTACCTCTTTTGGCCACTAGGTGAAGTGCTCTTTCTGAAGATCACAGTTTGTATCTTTTCAGTGTTCAGTTGTAGATGGTTGGTCTTCATCCAGTGGGTGATTTCAGTCATGCAGGCTTTAGTCTTAATCCTGGTACTGGGTGTCTTGTTTGTGAGAGAAAGAATGAGTTGTGTTTCATCAACGTAGAAAGACAACATTGATATTATGAAAGCAATGATGCTTGCTAGAGGGACCATGCATGAGTAGAAGAGGGTTGGGCTCAGGGAGGATCTTTTCAGAACTCCACAGATGAGGTCGAGGGCATCCGAGGTGTACAGTCCCAGGCAGACTGACTGAGTCTTTCCAGTCAGAAAGGAGGAGCAGATCCATCGGAATGTTAGTCCTTGGATTCCGATGTCATGTAGGCTTGAGATGACAATGTGGTGGAAGATTGTGTCAAATGCTGCAGGCAGGTCCAGGAGGATGAGGGCCACCATGTTTTCTATGTCCAGAGTTATGTGGCTAGCCTTCATAGCAGCGATGAGGACTACTTCTGTTTTGTGGTTGTGTCTGAAAACAGACTGTCTGGTGTTGAGGAGTTGGTCATTTAAAAGGGGAATGGTAGCAGAAATAAACTTATAGTTTGTGGCCATTGAAGGGTCTGCTGTGGGTTTCATCAGCAATGGCAGGACAGTTGAGTGTTTCCAGGCATCTGGGAAGGTCCTGTAAAAGGTGGAAGCATTCAGAATGCATGTGAGCATGATACTGATGGGTTGCTGTCCTCTGGAGTTGGCTGGGTGACGACAGGGGTCCTATGTGGCCCTTGAGTGGATGGACTTCACAGTAGTGGTGGATTCTTCTGGGGTGATGACACGTCATGTTGTTAGTTAGGTTATGTTATGCTATTTATATTTCTAAAGCAATATAAATAGCTTGCTCGTACTCATGAACCTCGAATAACGTTAATAAAGTAACCAACATGTTTGTCTTACTAATTTTACACATTATACATCAACATGGGGTGTCCGAGTGAAGCTTGCTTATGTGTTTTACTTATCCTAATACGCTTGCATTAATATCGCCGCTGCTACGCGGGATTTTCTACTGCGCATGCGTCTGTCATACTCACGTGACATGACGTACTCTTTGCTTTGGAGGGAAACTATTCGCTTCTGCGCACTAGAACTAAGATGGCTGCTTCATGTTCTCACATGTGAAAAGCTTGCACTGCTGCTTTTGCTAAGCTGTTCGTTCCGCCTAATATTAATGCTATAGTTACATATAAAATAATGGGTATAGAGTAGAGATACATGGTATACAGTGTATTCATTTATTCTGTGTTCTAAAACTGTTTCTTTCTATTCTTTTATGAAACGATAAATTTGAGCCTGGGAGACGTTATTACTCCATTTTGAAAGTCCTTCTGCGCATGACAAGCTCCAGAGAGAAGCTGAAGTCATTTGTTATTGAAACCAAGCCAAAGGCAGTCACAGCCAAGATGCGCCTGGGAAGCTGACCCTTAACCCTGCTAGAGGAAGCTAAACTGTACCCGTTGTATTACAATGTATTCAATGTTAAATTCTCCATTATTGGGTGGAATAAAGATGTAATGTGAAAATAAATTGATGGGCGGGAACATAAAATTAATATTTAACACTGAAGTATCAAAATTTTATGTGGTGTGACGACCTCTCCTCATTCCTTGTCCAATCGAAATTGGGGATCCTTACACTTGCAACATTGGGGGGTGGTACACTGACCTGGAAAAATAGTATAATTAGTGTAGGTTTAGCCAGAGAAATTGTCAGACTTGTCCGAATAGCTGTCCTGTCACTGACCCAACACACTCAATAGGTGCCTAAGAGCAGAGGGCTGCGGAGCACTCTGTCAGAAGACTCGCTGACCCAATCGGGGTTCTGGGAAACTGAGGTGCTGGCGAAGCACTTTGACGGTCATATCGATAAACCAATCGGGGTTCTGACTGTTAGCTGCAGAGAGGGAGTAGCGTAGGCATTGCAACTGAACTGCAGGTGCTGGTCTTATCCTTTGGTGGTCTGGTCTTGATCCAAATCTGGTTTATCCTGTCCTGATTCTGATCTGCACCTGCTGGCCTACTGGCAACTGCAACTTTTGGGGTTTCTGTCCTTAACTGACCCGTGGCCAGGGTTGGTCTTCACACCATTCTAGGTAAATATAAGTCTGTGTGTGTACCGTCATTATATTTCCGTGTGTCCTTCTCTTTAATCTCCTAAAATCGATAAAATTATGATTGCATATATTCCTTTCTTACCCTGCCCTTTGTAATGATAAATTTGTCATTAGAATTAATAGTGTGTTCCATTTTCTAACCTCCCTTTAGTTACATACTAACATTGTTTTCGTATTTGCATTTTATGTTCCCTCTTCTTTACAAACCCTTTGATATTTGCCTGAAAGTTGGTGTTATATAGCATGTTCCTTCTTTTTCCTACCCTTAGACAAAACTGTAAAAGTTCATTTTAATTTTAATAGCATGTTCCTTGTTCTTACCTTCCCTTTAAATTACTAAATGATTGGCATAATATATCTTTTGCATAGCTATACATTATTTCTGATTTTCGTTATTGAGAGTCTCATTGTGTTCAATCTTTGGATCATGACCATTGATGAAGTTTAGATAAAGAGTTTAAAACTTTCCAGAGTCTGTGGTTATTATATGACTGCATATGTTATTTTGCTACCTAATTTAAACTAACTCCCTGATCCAATAGGTTACAGGTACCAGTGACTAGGATTGGTGAGTCAATGGTATAGGACCTAGTAAGTAAAATATCTGGTAGTCAAGAAGCGTAGGTTACCTGACTCTAGAAATCTGAAAATTGATTATGGGCCCAGGTGAGTATGGAAATGTTATAGTCGGGTGACCTGCGCGCTCTATCAGTATATTTCATTGGTAGCAGAGGAAAGGTTAGGGTTTAGTTAAATAAAGGTAGTTAGTTAGTTGGTTATGAAAACATTATTATGATTGATCACTCAAATTTGATATTATCTGAAATGTTATCGGAAATATTTTATTGATGCTGTTGATGCTGAATTGATTTTATGTATTAACCAAGATTGTTCGTACCTGTTATATGTTTTGTCTGGAATCCCCGGGGGCAGAATAGTGGGTGGTAAATGGAAGCCACATCGCAGTGAGGTCACTTACTCGCAGGAAGTTAGTGCATGGTTAGGTAAAAGCGGAAGCACTATTTAGGGATTTTTTCTGTATAAGTGTATGAATAAATGATAGCAAAGAGTTCGCTGGCAAAACTTTTGTTCTGATATCACCTAGAAAGGGTCACACGGAAGGAGTAGCAGGTTCGTCTGAGCTTGATTGATAGCAAAGGGGTTCACTGGTGAAACTTTGGTCTTAGTATATTCCAGTAAGGGATAAGACTAAAGAAGTAGCAGGTTCTCCAATGGTTGCGTGAAGGGTAGATGGAAGGGATCTACTCGTAACATATGAAAAGTAAACGGAAGGGATTTACTTGCAGTGAAAATATATCTTTCCTTTCTAGCCACTCGAGTACAAGTGGCGAATGTTTTTACGTTGTTGATTAAAAGAATTGCACTTTAAAATAAACAGAATTGATAGTTTGTATTACCTTGTGAAGGAGGGAGTCCGTTGCGGAGCTGCGCTGACGTCACTCAGAGCTGCGCTGGTATTGGTTAAGACAGTGGGTGTGTAGCTGAGATAATATTGTAAAGGAGGGGTGAGCACACGAGAAAAGCAGCGCAATCATTGGTTAAAAATTATTTGAAACCACATTGTTGAATGGTTGAAAAAAATAAAAGACGCACTAGTATTGGAAGTATTTTGTAAACAACTCAGAGAGTATCGTACGATTTCAAAATTTTCTCAAAATATATGTGGTATATAAATCCAGGGCATCCAGATACTCGACCTGATAGAAGATACTTAGGATTTGCTAGAGAGCAGATGCTAAGAGGCAGACCTTACAAAATGTATGGAAGTGAAAGAAAAATGTACATTGTAAACAGAGTTAAGAATTTCTTTAAAAAAGATAAACCGATTAAAACTTTCCACCACCAAAACGCCCGCATCATTTATGATGTTTGTCAGGGGTTACCACACTTGTGTATGGTTAGAGAATTGGGTGGAATACACTAAAAATGACGGAATGTTGGCATTTCCCTTAGATGGTACATTTAATGGCAGAATTGTATTCAATTTAAGGACACAAATGAATGATTTACATCCTAGACCTAGACTAACGCAATATGAGGCACTAGAGGAATGGGAGATTGAGGCTTTTGAGCAAGACAGACCTAGAACTGATAAAGGATTGAGTAAGTTCTACCCTAAATTCCCACGAGAAACCAGAGATAAACAAATGGAACAATGGAGACAGAACATGGTAGTGGAAGGATTATATCCTGTATTAACCTTAGAAGAGCCCATTGGAAGTAAAAAGACGGAGAAAACAAAGAACTTAATGACTAGTGGTGATTCAGACGATGATTATATGGAGGATTTGTTACTGAAAATTCCACCACCTTATAATGAGGAACCGAGTACAGTAAATCCAAATGCCCTGTTTTTAAAACCACCTTTAATTCCGCAAGTGGTACATGAGAACTCAATTGAGAGGGTATTACAAGAAAGAGAAAGAGAAGCATTAAATAAACAAAGAAGTGAATTGATTCAGAAAATTTCTCAATTAAATACAAGTCCCGAAGCTCTGATAATACCCGTAACTATTGGCCCAGTTGTTCCTTTGTATAGAGATAAGCAAGCTAGTCCAAAAGCTCCAGTTATAACTACATCGGTAGTACAGCCAAGAAAAGAACTCTTGATAGTAGACGATCAGGCAAGTGAGTGTGAGTCCGTAATCTCTTTAATGGATTTACCAATAAGAGAACCAGAGAGTAGTTTGATTAGAAAAACTACTCCTTTAAATTTAAGAGAAGTACAGATGGAGACATCCTCAGGTACGAGAAGTGCAATTGTAGTAACTCCTGAAGAAATAGATAGATGGACAGGAGAAATAGAGAAACCAATGTCACAGCCTAAACCATTGAATATATACAAATTGAGAATTGAATTGGAGGAACTAATGGCTGGAAATGTTGGATTGGACAGATTAAATATACTTAGTGAAGATGAACTATTGTTTATTTGTGTTTCATGAAAAATTAATGGACACAGCAGCTAGCATGGGAATTGACATTGGTAAATCTAAAGTATTACAAAAGCCATATCGAGCAGAATTTTCTGACAAGGATTTAGAAAATATGAATGTGTCCAGAAGAAAGGTGCATATAAAAGAGCTACTAGCATTGTTACAAAAATGGGGAGAGTTAGAAAAATGGAAAGCCAGGTGGGCTAAGAAAAAAGAAGAGGCTCGCTCAAAACAAATGACTTCAGAATATGTTTTAAAAGAAGCTGAAAAAGTGGAAAAATGATAGCCTATGCGAGAAGTACCAGGTGGAGGTTATGTGCATGTTCCATGGTACCGACAGGATATTTTGTCATTTTTACGAATGATTTCCCAAAACTTTGTGAGAAATCTGTAGAATGGTACAGGCAAGTCGAGAGATTTGCAAAAGTTTCAAAGTACCTTTTGAAAGATTTAGATGGATTATTCGACATTGTAGTTCCGGTAGATTTATGGACAGAATGTAAAATTGCAGTTGATTGGCCCAGTGAGGAGTACCCTAGAGACCCAAAGACAGGGGCACCTTCCGAAGATGTTATGAAGAAATACAACCAGGAAATACTTTACCTCAAAGGAAAGGTGCCTGCAAAAGAGACAGATTGGACTAGAATAGATAGAACCACTCAGAATAAAGATGAATCTGTGCATGCATATCATGAACGTTTACTGCAGGTATTCAAACAGTACAGTGGATTGGATAACATCGACATGAAGGATATGACACATTTCATTTATCGAAATTCAATAGAGAGGAAGCAAAACGGAAATTCCATTGTCATGGGTGTGGCAAGTTGGGGCACTGGAAGAACGAGTGTAAGGCTATGCAGAGTGGTAATGTGCAAATTAATGATTTAAATCCACAGACACAGAATGAGGTGCCACGGAAGACACAGCCGCAGGTAATACAGAATCAGTTACCCCCTGCAGCTATGCCAAATTACAGGAGCAAAGCACAACAGAGAGTAGATACCACAAATTGGGAGGGAGGTGAAAGGAGAGTTACAGCAACCTCACAATTTCTTCTGAGTTATACATTTTTCAGTGAAGAACCTTAGTGACGGTGCCTGAGGGGGGAGGACGAGGAGTGCGTGCTTGGCGCCTCCTTGCCAGTAGATCAGTCAGGTCCATACATTGAAGGAAAGGTTGAAGGAAATGATGTCACTTTTCTGTTGGACACTGGTGCTACCCGTTCTACTGTGAGAACAGCAGATGTTCCAAACCTACCTCTTTGGGAGAAGAGATCCAAGTAGTGAGTGTTTCAAATAAACTAATTAGTACCCCAGTTACAGAACCTATGGGAGTTAAAATAGGCAATTTAAAGAAATGCATAGATTTGTTGTCTGTGATTCATATCCTGTAAATTTACGAGGACGAGATTTGTTGTGCAAAATGAATTGCACCATTTTTTATAACCCAAGTGGTGTTGAAATTCAAACCCCAGACGAAGACGGAATTTACAAATTAATGTTAGCGAAACTAGAGACAGAAATTAATAGACGGACAATAAAAGATTTACCCGAAGAACTGCAACAGACAGTAAAACAAGAGGTTTGGGATTTCACTGGAAAAGGTGCAGGATTATTTGCAAATGTTGACCAAATAAAAGTGGCAATAAGAGGAGATGCAGTTTACCCAAATACTCGACAGTATAAAATGAGTGCAGAAATAAAAGCAGGTGTTGCAGTAGAAATAAAACGTTTGGTGGAAGCAGGCATTTTATAAGAAATAATGAGCAGTCCATGTAACTCTCCTATAATTGGTATAAAGAAACCGAGCGGCAAATACAGGGTCATACAGGACCTCCGCAAAATTAATAAGATTTTTGTTCCTTGCTGTCCAGTCGTGCCAAATCCTGCAGTGATTTTATATCAAATAACGTGGGAGGCTGGATGGTTTACTGTCATTGACCTATGTCACACATTTTTCTCGATTCCATTACACCCAGACAGCAAATTTATTTTCTCATTTGAATTCGACAGTCATGTATACGTCTGGAATCGTGTTCCTCAGGGGTACACCGACAGTCCCTCGATTTTTAATCATATTTTGAAAAAATGCCTTGAGTCTTTGGTACTACATGGACAGACAGTCTTGGTTCAGTATATAGACGACCTCTTGGTGGCGTCTAAAACCCGGAATGACTGTGTTGTTGATACTATCACCTTACTGAATCATTTAGGTGAAGGAGGACATAAATTGTCACCGGAGAAATTACAATTCTGCACAACATAATTAAAAACATGAATTTGCCTAATACCCAGAAAGAGATCAGGATGTTTCTTGGAGTTGTAGGATACTGCAGGCAATAGATTGTGGGATTTGCAGTTCTAGCAAAACCACTGATACAAATGACAAAGAAGGGAGCAAAGGACCCAGTAGAGTGGGATGACGAAAGCATGTCTGCTCTTGAAACATTACGAGAATGTCTGTGTACAGCTCCTGCATTAGGGATGCCTGACTATTCAAAGGAGTTTGCACTTTTTTGTGACACACGAGATAATTGTGCACTTTCAGTTTTGAATCAAATTCATGGTTTAGTAAGACGTCCTATGGCATATTTTTCTTGAACATTGGACCCAGTGGCAGCTGCATTGCCCGGATGTCTGAAAGCAGTAGCTGCAACTTGCATGAGCCTTGAGCAGAGTGAATCCATTATTATGGGACATCCTGTAACTGTGTATGTTCCACATGCAGTTGTAAGCTTGCCAACAAGCCTTAGACCCAGTATCTCACATCTAGTCGGCTGACTAAGTACGAGAGAATACTTATAGGTGCAGAAAACGTAACCATTGCTAGATTTAATATTCTGAACCCAGCGACACTGCTACATAGGTCACATACTGGAGAAGTGAAGGGAGAAGTTGAACATGACTGTATTGATCTGACTGAATACAGTACAAAACCACAACCAGACATAAGAGAAGAGTCATTCATCGATCCAGATTATGAGCTATTTGTAGATGGCTCTTGTATGAGACATGAGGAAGGAGGTTTAAGCGCTGCTTATGCAGTGTGCACAGTGGGAGGTCCAGTTGAAGCATCCCATTTGCCCGGAGTCAAGTCTGCACAAATAGCTGAATTGGTTGCCTTGGCAAAAACCTGTACATTTGGGAAGAATTTGAAAGTAACCATATACACTGACAGGGTTGTGCATGACTATGGCCAACTATGGATGCAAAGGGAGTTTCTGACTTCTTCAGGTACTCCAATCAGAAATGGTCAATATGTAAAGGATTTACTTGAAACAATCCAGTTACCAAAATAAGTGGCTGTGGTCAAGTGTGCTGCTCACAAATCTGGCAATGACAAAGTGACAGCTGGTAGTCGATATGCTGACCAGTTAGCCCAGTATTGTGCAAAATATAAGATGGCTGTTAATAAAAAGGTTGAGGTGGGCGGAAACAGCTGCCAACTTATGTTGCTAGAAAGTGTGAACACGTGGGAAGAGGTGAGAGATTTGCAGAATGCAGCAGAACCAAAAGAAAAGGAACAATGGGGAAAATTAGGTTGCCAGAGAAGGGCTGAGGATGGTGTCATTGTTTATCTTGATGGAATGCCTGTGTTACCAGACTGTCTGCTTGCTCCTATGGCTAGGTTGATTCATGGAGATTCCCATTTGGGAAGGGATGCTATGATACGTCTGTTCAGACAAACATGGTTTAATGCAAAATTCAGGAACATAGCAAAGGCACTCTGCCAGAGGTGTTTGATATGCCTACAAATGAACCCAGGGAAGAAAACAGTAGTGTTACCAGGAAGAATTGGGAAGGCAGAAGGCCCTTTTATTCGATTACAGATTGATTTCATACAGTTACCCCCTTGTCGAGGGCTAAAATACATACTTGTCATTGTCTGCCTGTTTTCCAAATGGGTGGAAGCTTACTCCACACGCAGGAACGATAGCATCACTGTAGCTAAGCTTTTACTTAGAAAGCTTATACCTCGTTTCGGTTTTCCAGTAGCAATTGAATCAGACAGAGGAAAACATTTTAATAGTGAAATAATTGGTCTAAGTTGTGAAGCATTCAAAATTAATCAAAAGCTGCACTGTGCATATCGCCCAGAGGCTTCTGGAGTGGTAGAACAACTGAATGGCACTATCAAGTAAAGATTGGGAAAGATGTATGAGTCAACTTGAATGGAGTGGCCGGATGCCTTGCCTCTTGTGCTGATGGGGCTCAGAAGTATTCCAGATCGGAACACAGGCTAAGTCCTCATGAAGTACTGATGGGAAGAGCAATGAGGCAGGCATGGGTGCCAGGACATAAGCTGATAAATATATCTGATGATTTAGTACTGGAGTACTGCAAAGAACTGGCTGATCAAGTGCCTTCTATCTCTCACCAGGTTGGGGAAGACGCTGTCACCAGACCAGCAACTCCAGCACATGACCTGAACCCAGGTGATTGGGTAGGGTTAAAGAAACATACTCGAAAATCTTGTCTTGCACCGAGGTGGGTAAAACCACGTCAAGTGATTTTGGTTACCACCACAGCTGTAAAGTGTGCAGGAGTTCCACACTGGATTCATGCTAGTCATACGAAAAAGGTGACTGAACCTGATGAAACTGAGGCTGAAGGTTGTGCAGCTGAGGGGTCTCGAGAGTTGGAACCTGAAGTAGCTGAAGAGGAACAACCGAGCACCAGTCGAGATGATTGGATTCCAGTAATGAACATACCTACAGAATATGTGAGACAAGAAGCCAAACATATCTAGATAGACAGAGAGATAGTGAGGATAAGACAGGTGTAGAAGAAGGTACTTGGATGATAGAAATCCAAGTCAAAAGTGATTCTGAGGAGGAGCAGATAGGGAAAGATCAGGAAATCGATACTCCCCCAAGAACTCCTGAGCCTGAAAAGGGACAGATAGAAAATAGGGCGGAGACTCAAGCAGAAGAGAATCAAGAGTTCGAAGAGCTTGAGCAGAACCAGACAGGAATAGAAAATCGTGTTCAGGACAAAAAAGTAACCCTGGGCGCCCGATTCGGCTACGCCCACAGAGTAGGTGTAGTGTTGCCTTCTACGCATTTTGCGTAGACAGCGTAGCCGGCAACACTACGCCCACTCCGTGTGCGTAGCCGAGTCGGCCGCCACCCGCCTCCCTCCCGCTCTCCCCTAGATACATTATTTGAGCAATTAGCCCTATTAAAACAATATTAAAGCACTTACCTTGTCCGGGGCTCGTCCGGGGCTCCCTCTTGAATAGCGTCCTTATCCTGGATACCAATGCGCATGCGCGGGCGGCCGCGCATGCGCATTTCTCGGGAGAAATGCGCATGCGCGGCCGCCCGCGCATGCGCATTGGTATCCAGGAAAAGGACGCTATTCAAGAGGGAGCCCCAGACGAGCCCCGGACAAGGTAGGTGCTTTAATATTGTTTAAATAAGGCTAATTGCTTAAATAATGTATGCGGGGGAGAGCGGGAGGGAGGTGCGTAGTGGGGCTACGCGGAGTGCGGGAGTGGGCGTAGCTTCTCGCCCTCTCCGCGTAGCTCCGCGGAGCCCCACTACGCCCACTATGCCCACCCTTACAAAAAAGGTGAAAACAAACAAAAGCCCAATTCAGCAAATACCTGAACAAGGCCAGATTAGTGACCAGTCAGAAGAAACAGAAATACGACCTGGACCTGGACCTAGCCAGTTAGAGGAGGAAACAGAAAACAGCATTGAAATAGATGTGCCACAACTGAATGAAAATAAAAGAGCATTTGGAGAGAGCCAAGACACAGTGCCAGCTAAAAGACTCAGAAAAGGGGACAAATGGCCTAGGTTTGTCAAAAGACTGAGACTGCGTTTAAAGACAATCAATGAAGAACCTGAACAAGTGAGTGAAATATCAAGTCAAACTGATCAACCTGTGATACAACCAAGAAGGAGAAGTCCATGAATAAAAAGACTGAATAATAAATACAAAGGCCCTGAGTGGACCTACATTGTTTTGGAAGATTTTGAAAACTTGGAAATAAGTGATGAAAGTGATGAAGAATTGATTGCTGATCAAACCGACGAAGAAGTGAGACCAATTTGAAAGAAAACACAGGGTAAAGACACTGTGTAAAAGTTACAAAGAGGGTTGAATCTCCTGTAGTCACAAATGGCTGATCATACTGTTAATGGAAGACCGAAAATAAATTGTTTAAAGACATGCTGTAGAGCAGAGGTCTTCAAACTTTTGTGGGTTGAGCCCCTCCAGCTGAATTTTTTTTAGATGTTGGGCCCCCCATCACCTGACGGAAATTTCTGGAATCTGGTACACTATATAATCGACCGCCACACGCATATCACGCATATAATGTTCAACATAATAAGAGTGTTTAGTAAATTGCAGGTTTGTGAGTGGGTGTGGTGAAATGACAGTGGAGTATTACACAGCTCGATTTATCATGATAAAATGTGTGCAAATTGTTTTTACTAGGATACCTTGTTTTACACATGACATAGATTAATAACACCACCAAAATAAATGTGACTGGTGTGCCGTTTTTTAGCCACATAGACTGTCAATCTGTTGATGGATTTTTGCTACTCCCATCCTCAGGTTGTGCTCCACATCCAGTCTTGAACAACACTTTGTCTTTAGTACCGCAAGTGCTGAAAACCCATTCTCACACAAATAGGACAAACTGACAGGCAAGAGAGTTTTGATAGCAGTTTCTCTTAAAGCTGAATATTCTGCAGACATTTTCAGCCAAAAACAATGAAGGTAAGGGAGACAGTGTTATCAGATTTTTAGAGCACTCCCTAGCTCAGAGTTGGTTCACGAAAAACAATTCTTCTCTAGAAACCATTAACAAACGTTTTAGGCAGCATTATAATGGGATAATTACCCACCAACCAGTTATGGATCCGAAGACAAAAGTGAAAGTCCGCAGAGAGGGCGCTGAATGAACACCTAATTGAGAATTCCTTAGTGGTACGATAAGTTGCTTGCCTGAAGCAGTGGGGGTTTAGGACACGTTGGGCTTATGTTTAAAAATAGAACTTATAATAGTTGAATGATGTTGCCTATTTTACTTCAGAGCAATGTTGTCTGACAGACTTTGTGGTGGCAGGGACATGTTAAGGATTTTGGGTGCTCTGGGCAAATACTATTTTGGGGCCCCTGTTCAGAAGAGCTTTGAGATTAAATGATTCACTTTCAGCTCTGCCATACCCTCTTTAGCCAGGCTACTAACGGTGCACAGGCGCTATGGTCAAAATTCTAAAAGTGTTCACATCTAATATTCAGAGATAGTGATGTGTGTTTTCAACAAATTTTACGGCGAATAATATCTGTGATATCCTCCAATTTCTCATATCTCTTATGGTTGTTGCATAAAACAAAAACATTTCTCTGTACATAGTAATAGAACTCTCTCACATAAATCACATTAAAAAGAAATTAAACAAAAAGGTATTTACAAGAATCTGTTTAGGAATTATTCCAAGCCATCAGGGCAAAAACAGAGCTGCCTCTATCAAGAAGCCTCTGAAAGGCTGCATTGCAGTGCATGTAAATGTGTCCTTTTGTAATTTAGGAAGAAAACCTTGATGGGACACGACATGCCCACCACCTTCCCGGAAAGCTGGAAACACTTACAGATCAACGCTCTACTCAAGAAACCCAAAGGACCTCAAGAACCTCCGGCCCATCTCCCTACTCCCGTTCCTTGCGAAAATCATCAAGAAGATCGTCAACATACAACTGACCCGATTCCTCAAGGAGAACAACACCTTGGACTCGTCCCAATCCAGATTCTGCAGCAACAACAGCACCGAAACCGCCCTCATCGCCGCCACAGAAGACATCAGAACCCTGCTGGATAACGGTGAAACTTCTGCCCTCATCCTCTAGACCTCTCGGCCGCCTTCAACACTGTCTGCCACCACACCCTACGCACACCCCTCTACACCGCAGGGATCCACGACAAAGCCCTGGACTGGATCACCTCCTTCCTCACTGACAAAACCCAGAGAGTTCGCCTCCCTCCTTTCCAATCCGAAGCTACCAAGATCAACTGCGGCGTACCCCAAGGATCATGCCTCAGTCCGACCCTCTTCAACGTCTACATGACACCGCTCGCCAACATCGTCCAATCACACAACCTAAACATCATCTCATACGCTGACAACACCCAGCTGATCCTCTCCCTCACCAAAGACCCCACCACCGCCAAAACCAACTTCCACGAAGGCATGAAGGCCGTTGCCGAATGGATGAAGAGAAGTCGCCTGAAACTGAACTCGGACAAGGCGGAGGTCCTCATCCTCGGCTCCACCCCCTCCGCCTGGGACGACACCTGGTGGCTGGCCTCGCTGGGAGCTGAGCCGACATCCACCGACCACGCGCGCACGCAACCTGGGGTTCATCTTGGACTCATCTCTGTCAATGACCCAGCAAGTCAACGCCGTCTGCTCCTCCTTCTTCATCACCCTCCGGATGCTTCGCATGATCTGCAGATGGATCCCCATCGGAACCAGAAGGACGGTCACCCAGGCCCTCGTCACCAGCAGGCTGGACTAGGGCAACACCCTCTATGCGGGACCACGGCCAAACTCCAGAAGAGACTCCAACGCATACAGAACGCCTCTGCATGCTTCATCCTCAATGTCCCTGCCACAGCCACATCACTGCCCACCTGAGGGACCTGCACTGGCTCCCCGTCAACAAGAGAATCACCTTCAAGCTCCTCACCCACGCTCACAAAGCACTCCACGACGCCGGACCAGCATACCTTAACAAGCGACTCACCTTCTACACCCCCAAAAGCCAGCTTTGCTCCACTGACCTCACCCTCGCCACTGTTCCACGCATCCACCGAACGACCAATGGCAGCAGATCCTTCTCCCACCTCGCTGCCAAGACATGGAACACCCTCCCCATCCACCTGCGACAGACCCAGGACCTGCTGACCTTCAGGAGGCTTCTCAAGACCTAGCTATTCGAACAGTAGCAGCCCCCCCACCTCAGCGCCTTGAGACTCTCACAGGTGAGTAGCGCGCTCTTCAAATGTTTGATTGATTGATTGATTGACTGGTGTTTGGCGTGCCCTGGTGTGCTCCTCATTGGGCCGTTAATAACATAGCTCTACACCTTGATCCCATGGATATTTAGACATGCACCTGTCAATTATTATTATTTTTTTTTCTTAAGAATATACTACAGTTCCCCAGTCAGTACTACTGGCTGCTTGCTTGTCTCTCATTTCATCTTCCTTGCACTGCATCCTGTGTGGCCACATCCTGTAAACTAGGCAACCATTATGGAACGCTGTTGTCCATTCTGCATCGTTTTACCATGCCATGATTGTCAACTCATTGCTATAAATAAGGCGGCCATTCTGGAACTGTAAAACAATGCTAGCTATGTTCAGTTTTGTTATTGCAAGCATGTTGTTTTTTCCGAACTTGTATTATTTTAATTTATCTTGCATGCGTTGGTAAATGTGTGTGTATTAGAGGGTGAATGCAAGAATGGGTCAGTGTATGGATAAATGGATGCATGAAGGCAAAGATGAATTACAAGGTGCATATGTAACTTATTGAGTGCCTAAATTCACCATTGACACAAAAGGCACTTTCATTCATATGCCAGACCTATTGGCACTGCTAATGTTCATTGCTACTTTGTTCCTAGCATTTGCAAAGCTAATAGATATTATTTCAACGCACTAAACAGCATGAATGTGTATGCTTACATAAGCACATATATGTTGGGTTTGCTATATGCTTTTTTAAAACGTGGCTTTACTGTTAACTGATTATGGAGAGTTCACAAGTGCTCCTAGCGCTTAGCATGGTCCTCATGAGCACTAGTAAAAAAGTAGATGACATTGGATGCTTCTAGACTGACTCACCCTACGTTGTGCCCTTTTCTTTTAGTAAATAAGGAAAGAGAACGGTGGCAGTCGCGATATCTGCCCGTTGTTGGTGCATTTATTATAAACTGGTTGCAGCAGGTGCCCTGTTCCTGGCATGGCGGGGGCTGGGGGGCATTTATAAATTCTATGGAGCTGGGGCGACATGTATATTCTGCTGTTCAAAACGAGGCCATGTTTGCTTAGTGGAGCGCTAACAGTTTGATCTTGGGCAGAAGAAATTATTCAAAGGCCTTCTCAAACACAATCTGTTTCATCCTGGCTTCACATATTGATCTGAGAGAGACCCAGCGCCCGCCTGACACACGGTGTGATCTTCCTCTACGGGCAGGGGGGGCAGCCTACGATGGAGACCCTCGGCTGCCCCAGACCTGCGGGTCACCCAATGTACATAAGGCTTATGTACATTGGGTAACCCGCAGGAACAGATAGACGGTAGTTTCAGCTGCACTGGGAGGCAAGGACTCTCCTGTGCTATGAAATCAAATGCGAAGGAACAGGACTGTCTGTTTCCTTGCTTTCGTTTTTAGCAGGAGACTCCCTGCCTCCCACTGCAGCTTAAGCACTTCAGCTCTAAGAATTAACCCCCTCCTGGGACTGTTAACTCAGCTCTTTACATCACAAAAGCACGGGCAGCTCGTGCCTTTTCTATTTCCCTCCCCCCTCCTTCCCCTCTCCAATCCTCTGTTACAGCAGCTCTGGCTGAAGACTTGGACGCCGGACTTGGACGCCTGACAGTTAAACACCAACAAAGGGAAGATCTTGGTGTGGAGTGCGCCCTGAGATGGTGTCGCACCCCTCGGGGGGGGGAGGCGCCCCACAGATTGAAGAACTCTGCTGTAGAGTATGTTTATGTAGTATAGCAAGTGTACTTATAGTTTGGATAGGACTAGCAATAGCTATTCCCTACATGATGAGCAAAGAGACAAAGGTTAACACTAATGAACAACCACCACTAGATACAGAAGAGTTACAAACCAAAGATACACCGAAAAGAATAGATACACAAAAAAAGGCACTTATTATTAGACAACAGAAGGTAGACTTAGAAGCACCAGATGAGGAAGGATTACATTATACAAGAATAAAAAACCTATTAGTACACTATGTAGAAGCTATGGAGAAAGAATATTGCTATGTTTGTATGAAACTGCCTACGTCGGTAGCTGAAGGTGTTACTTATCACCATTTGCCACTAACATATGGAATTTCCTGTAGTGTTTTAGCTAGTTTATTCTATAAGAAAGGACCTGTTATATGTTATAAAGGTTTTTGTAACGCGCACTGTTACTCTATAGTGTCCTGGTGCTTTACTGTATTATTATTCTAATTTAGACGTGATATTTTCTGAACTTCCTATAGGAAGAGACCTAAACCATGTGCATACTACTAGAGACGTAGCACGCTACATGAGTGAATATTTTCTAACTATAGGTACAATAGATATAGCTGAAGCACACAAGAAGAATCTAACCTGCTTGTTACAAGAAAAAGAGAAAATATTTTTAAATATGGTAGAGAAAAGAAGAGAGAGTTTCCAAAGAAAAGCAAATGACAAGAATCATAAAATTACTAAATGGGCCGAAAGTATAGGGAACACCTCAAATGGTGGGGCTAATGCTGCTATGTTGCTGTATTTCGAAAAGAAGGTGAAACTCTGTCTTCACAGAGAAATAACTAGTTATTATAACAATATATTCATTGGTTCCAGTGAGTGTGAACACAATTATAAAGTAATTGGGGGTTGGGGTTTCAAAGATGGATCTGAACCTGTGTTTTCGGGTGTCTATTATATATGTGGGAACAAAGCTTATTACAAATTGCCCGATCACTCGTATGGGAGTTGTTATTTCGGAATAGTCTTCCCAAAGATATATCATGTGGATAAAATCACTGGAAAAGATGAAGAAACTAATGGATTAATACGTAGTGAAAGAGCTAGTGTTGGTGAAATTGTAGGTGATATATTTAGTGCATTGATACCTACAATGGGAGTGGGTCTGAATACACACAGAATTTGCAAATTGTCAACAGTAGTGGATCGGTTATCAACTGACACTGCTGGAGGTTTCCTAATGGTCAATACTGAATTGGTTGTGATCGGATCAATGGTTTTACAAAATCGACTTGCTCTTGATACACTTTTGGCAAAAGAGGGCAGAGTCTGTAGAATGTTGAAGGTGCAACATTGTTGCACTTACATACCAGACAAAAGTGTTGAAATTAAGAGGTATGTGAGAAATATTACTAATTTGGAAAAAGAGCTTAAACCACTGGAGGTTGATAGTGCATGGAAGAGGCTCACTGATGGTCTCTCCTCTGTAGGTAGTTGGCTTTTTAATGAAGGAAAGAGTATTGTAGGTAGAATACTGATGCCAATGGTGGGAATACGTTTACTAGTCCTAGGTATAATAATTTGTTGCAAATGTTGAAATCATAAAAGGAAATACTCTGTAAATAGGCGAGGAGTAAAAAGAAACATTGATGAACTCGAATTAGAAGAGATCAATAGTAAATTATACAAGAAAATGAAAAATTCTCATGGTAATAATGAGAAAAAGCAAAATAGAAAGTTTGAAGAGATTGAGTTGGGTGAAATGTGAAAAGTTGGCATCTGTTTCATTAATTTGTTATGAAATATTTATTTATTAATTTGTTATGAAATATTTATTTATTTGGTATAAAATATCATCAAAGAGGGGATAGATGGAGCAAGGATTCGCACGTGAAGAGACTTGCTCGTACTCATGAACCTCGAATAACGTTAATAAAGTAACCAACATGTTTGTCTTAGTAATTTTACACATTATACGTCAACATGGGGTGTCCGAGTGAAGCTTGCTTATGTGTTTTACTTATCCTTATACGCTTGCATTAATATGGCCGCTGCTACGCGGGATTTTCTACTGCTCATGCGTCTGTCATACTCACGTGACATGACGTACTCTTTGCTTTGGAGGGAAACTGTTCGCTTCTGCGCACTAGAACTAAGATGGCTGCTCTACGTTCTCACATGCGGAAAGCTTGCACTGCTGCTTTTGCTAAGCTGTTCGTTCCACCTAATGTTAATGCTATAGTTAAATATAAAATAATGGGTATAGAGTAGAGATACATGGTAGACAGTGTATTCATCTATTCGGTGTTCTAAAACTGTTTCTTTCTATTATTTTATGAAACGATAAATTTGGGCCTGGGAGACGTTATTACTCTATTTTGAAAGTCCTTCTGCGCATGACAAGCTCCAGAGAGAAGCTGGAGTCATTTGTCATTGAAACCAAGCCAAAGACAGTCACAGCCAAGATGCACCTGGGAAGCTGACCCTTAACCCTGCAAGAGGAAGCTAAACTGTACCCGTTGTATTACAATGTATTCAATGTTAAATTCTCCATTGTTGGGTGGAATAAAGATGTCACGTGAAAATAAATTGATGGGCGGGAACATAAAATTAATGTTCAACACTGAAGTATCAAAATTTGATGTGGTGTGACGACCTCTCCTCATTCCTTGTCCAATCGAAATTGGGGATCCTTACACTTGCAACATTGGGGGTGGTACACTGACCTGGAAAAATAGTATAATTAGTGTAGGTTTAGCCAGAGAAATTGTCAGACTTGTCCAAATAGTTGACCTGTCACTGACCCAACGCACTCAATAGGTGACTAAGAGCAGAGGGCTGCGGAGCACTCTGTCAGAAGACTCGCTGACCCAATCGGGGTTCTGGGAAACTGAGGTGCTGGCGAAGCACTTTGATGGTGATATCGATAACCATTTGGGGTTCTGACTGTTAGCTGCAGAGAGGGAGTAGCGCAGGCATTGCAACTGAACTGCGGGTGCTGGTCTTAACCTTTGCTGGTTCGTCCTGATCCAAATCTGGTTTATCCTGTCCTGATTCTGATCTGCACCTGCTGGCCTACTGGCAACTGCAACTTTTGGGGTTTCTGTCCTTAACTGACCAGTGGCAAGGGTTGGTCTTCACACCATTCTAGGTAAATATAAGTCTGTGTGGGTATCGTCATTATATTTCCGTGTGTCCTTCTCTTTACCCTCCCAAAATCGATATAATTCTGATTACATATGTTCCTTTCTTACCCATCCCTTTGTAATGATAAAATCGTCATTAGAATTAATAGTGTGTTTCATTTTCTTACCTTCCCTTTAGTTACATACTAAAATTGTTTTCGTATTTGCATTTTATGTTCCCTCTTCTTTACCCACCATTTGATATTTTCCTTAAAGTTGGTGTTATACAGCATGTTCCTTCTTTTTCCTACCCATAGACACAACTGTGAAAGTTCCTTTTAATTTTAATAGCATGTTCCTTGTTCTTACCTTCCCTTTAAATTGCTAAATGATTGGCATAATATATCTTTTGCATAGCTATACATTATTTCTGATTTTCGTTATTGAGAGTCTCATTGTGTTCAATCTTTGGATCATGACCATTGATGAAGTTTAGATAAGGAGTTCAAAACTTTCCCAAGTCTGTGGTTATTATATGAGTGCATAAGTTATTTTTCTACCTTATTTAAACTAACTCCCTGATCCAATAGGTTACAGGTACCAGCGACTAGGATTGGTAAGTCAATGGTATAGGACCTAGTAAGTAAAATATCTGATAGGCAAGAAGCGTAGGTTACCTGACTCTAGAAATCAGAAAATTATTTATGGGCCCAGGTGAGTATGGAAATGTTATAGTCGGGTGACCTGCGCGCTCTATCACAGGCATTGATGCAGTGCACCAGAGTGGCACATTTGGTGGTCTGAATCATTGGTGGTAGCGTCTTAAGGCAGATTTGACTATGCTCCTGTCTGCATAGTCCTGGATAATTTTCCACTTGTGCTCCAGTTGTTTGCAGTGGTGTTTCATCAGTCTGGTTTCTCCAAGTACCAACCGGCCTGGGGTATGACTCTTATTGCATTGCAGTGTTTAAGGGGGACCAGGGAGTTGGTTCCAGAGGTGTTCCAATTCTTAAAATTCTAGATGGCTGTGTGGAGGCTGTAGCTGTGTTTGCATTAGTGGGTGTTGGGAGCGGTGTTTCTGTCCTTGTCTGTGATCCTGTTCCAGTTTCGGCAGGCAGGTTTGACAGTGGTGCTTGTGTGTTGGACCGGGATGGGATGCTGAACTAATCCATGTAAAGCATCAAAGTAAAGCACCTGAGTTTCCACAGCACAAGTGTCGTCAGCAACTTCAGTCATTGAATGACAGGTTCTACAGACTTTTGCTTCATCCTTGTACTTGTAATAGCTTTAAGACTCCTGACTGTATTTTACTTTCCTCCTACCCTACTCCCTTTCTTTGCTATTGCTCCTGCTCCTCTTGTTTGGGATTGCTAGAACTTCCTGTCCATGCTATGGCCAACAACCAGCCTCCACTTCAGTAAAGACGTGCCTTCTAGGTTTTCTACCACTCACTACTCGCTGCTTTCTTACTGATCTGTTAACCACAGATCTGTTTATTATCAAAGAAGCTGCTGCTGGGGATGCCAGATTACCAGCTGCTACATTCATGGGTTTAGGGAAGACCATCATGGCTTATACAGGGGAAGGGTACCTGGCAGGCATCCATATTACAGAATAAGATCTTTATTGACCCACTTCCATCTCTTTTTTTCAGCTCACTTGTACCCTACCTGTGGATAAGATGGTCTGCTTTCTAGTTAACTCGCAGTGGTGTAATGTTGCCTCCAAAAACAAGGTTGGACTGGGAACCAAAAGCACCCCTGTCAAAAATGTTCAAATCATTCCGCTCCATTTCCCCACTATATTCTCTCAGTCTCTCCCCTCTCTTTCTCTCTCTTCCCCTCTCTATCACCTAAAGCACCCACTGTGGCTGCTAAAGTTACCTACGGGGCTAAAGGAATTTGCAGAGGCACCAGCAGTGGCCCTCTGCCTTCAGAAGCTTGCCTCCAATGGCTCCAGCCCACGGGGCAATGCCCAGTGGAATTAATAGGCTGTCTAGCCCTGTCCAGAAGGTGTAAGGGCACCACTTCAGATCCACTCCTGTGGGTAAATCTATCTCTAGCCACAAAGAAAGGACTCATAAGTACTAGGGTTCAGAATAGAGGATTAGTTCCCTGTTCCTTTTTTCTTAGTGTTTAGATCCGGCTAGATAAAGATAAGTATCCCATTCATTATGCGGCAAGGCATAATGTAAGTAGCCTGGACCGCTTGGGTGTTGGAGATCTTCCTCGGTCTCAGCCAGGCATTTCAATGTCTACTGGAGCCAGGCACAGAAGGTCCGAGTACTCTTACAACTCAGAGAAGGTTGTCTTGGAGTGGGATGGAGTTTTGTTTCTCTGTGAGCGTAAAGCTCTGCAATCTATTGGAGCCATCAAAATGTATGTTCAAACTGAAAGCACGGGCTCGCTTATGGCTATGTCCATTTAGATGTCACCCGCCTTCATTTTCCCATGATCTAATGGAATGACAATGCCCGCTGACTCAAAACAAGTGTGCAAGGTCAGTTATGATCCCCCACCGCCCAAGTGCAGCAAAGAATGTAGAAATCAGACCATATCTTTCAAGCGTTTCCCTTTAATGTGACTTACCATACCATTACTCTTGTTTACCACCCATTCGGTACAGTTATCTACTGCCCAGCTGCTTTCTGATAGTCAGTGTGTTTAAGCCATTGGATAGGAGTCATGCAGCCACATTGACACAGATCACTCTATGTTTCCGGCATAGGGCAGTGGGCGAAACCCTCCTTTCTATATGACTTACGGCGATCTCTGAGCAGCTGGTAAGCAGCCTCGAGTGGGGATGGCTACATTGACAGGCAGGGTTCTCGGAGGTGGCAGTGTAAGCTTGAGATAACAGTGATAAATCAAGTCCAGTTTAACCAAAACGACTTAGTGGGACATTGGTCAGTGGTCTGCAGTGGTCCTAAAATGCAATTACCTTGTTGGTACCCACTTGCAGAATGACATATTAGACTTTTCATTTAATTACATTTTTTACTGTAAAGAGCTGACTCATACAAGCAGTTCAATCATTGGATATTTCGTCCATCAAAAAATTATCTCAACTTATCTTTTTATAGACTCAAAACTCCAATTTAGAGTAAAACTCATTAACTTTTGCCTTACATTGTTTTTATTTGTATTTCTTGCACCTCCAACAGTAATATTTGTCACAGTTAACATTAATGTATACCTTTCTTTGTTAATGTTATTGGTGGTTTGCCTGCGTTTTGTCAGCTGTGTTGCTGGGTGCATTTAAATGTTTTTTTTTAAATACGTACCTAGATAATAATGTCGCGCCAAATGATTAAGGGCTGGGAACACAGTTTATAATTTAACATAAATCAATAAAATGTATAAACTGCGATGCCGGTTCACGTATCTGGATTGAAAAGAAGCTGCCAATGTCTGCCATAGATGGATTTTCTTTTACAACAAGCCTCACACAAATCAATCTACGTGGCTCGGAATACATTGCATATCTAACGAGTGCGCACAAACCTCAAAAGATATACATTTCTGTCCTAAATAATCCCTAATGTTATTTTGAAGCAGAAGTAAAAGTGACAACATCGATGATTGCGAGCATCTAGTTGTGCATTAAGTCCAAGTTGCACACTGTTGTGTCATAAAAAAAAGAAACGGATGACATTTATGGCCATTCAGGGACTTGCGTGGATGCCAATGATTGGTCTGGACAGAAATCCTGTTTGAAGGTTATGTGAATAGTTTGTCATTAAAAGTCAGCATCCCTGACATGCAGAAGGCTCTGTGGAATTTGGACAGAATTCCAGCGGATAAAAGGACAGTCAAATGGCATTAAGTACAAAAGAAAATCGGATGTGCGTTACTTTATCAAGACTGCGATCCATGGCACTGGTCCTTCTTTGCCTGGGTCAAAGAGCATGACTCTTTTAAACCTCTGGCCCCAAAAGTCATCCTGTGAAAGTCTAGCCTGCGTTAGTAATAGATGTAACATCTGCTGCACACTGCTGCTTAATTTAGCACTTGTGTCTTGAAAGGGGCAGTTGCATAAGCGTTCAGCAGCTTCCGTATGTCTACCGGATGCAGATAGTTAATGAAGCTTACAAATTGCCTATGCATATACATTTGTCTTTCTTGTGATGATCGTCAATAACTCGATCTTCTGGAGTTCCAGTCCAGATTTCATATTAATTGTTTGCGTACTGATGTTCTTATTTCGTAAGTAGCTAAGATAGTGCGAGATTCAACACTGCAGGTTGAAATCTGGAAAAGACAGCCAGCATTTCTTATGTTTTGAAATAATGAAGGGATTTACAAAGAATTATTTTGTCGTCTCTGCTTTTTGCGCACGCAAGCGAAAACAAGCATTGTCAAGTCCAATAAGTCTGGTGGTGGCTGACCCCCTTTTGGCCTCCAAACATCCCAAATCCCTCCATCATGTCGGCGACCAGAGCTAATGCATGGCTATCATGAGCACACCGGGCACCTGGTTATGCAGGGAGGGCATGCAGAGCTGCCTCTAACACTCACTGTCCATCGCTTTCCACCACGCAGAACCTCTGAGTGAATCACTGCATCTGTGTGCTGCAAAGGCATGCTGCAAGCATGCAATGCCACTCAGATACGGGAAAGACAATATTTCGAAAGTGTGTCTGGGTGTCACAAAAAAAAATAAAAACCCACCTCAAAGAACCTGCTCAGATAAAAATAACAAACCCATTTACCGACTTGTATGGCCACCTGGAAGAGCTGCCCGCCTCTCATTATCTAGGTCAAGGCAAAAGTGAATGCTTAAAGCAGGCAATTTCAAAGTAAAACAATACAATGAAAAATGAAAGCGGACTAAAAAAACGCGCAATTCTCTCAAGGTTTTCCAGCAAGCAACAAATCTTCTTTTGGATGTTGTCAGTTATATGCCTTCTGCAGTTTAGTCACTAGAAACCTGGTCATGACGTGCGTTCTTTTTTAAGGTTCACCTTAAATGAACAATGATAAATCACTTGGTTCGGTGGTCAGGATTGTGATGGAATCCTATTTTGTCGCTTTCTGAGGTCTGCCTGGCACATTTATAATTGTTCGTGCGATAGTGCCTGCCTCGCATTGCATATAAAAAAGCAAGCCGTTTAGCTACATTATGTAGGTTCTCACCAACCAAGAAATCTGATCCAAACTAGTCTTTATAACATTTTAAAACCATGGCCAACATCTGCACAGGTTTTGTGTCGGGTCTGCATTACTTTTTTGGGGGTTTACAAACCTAAGTAAACTCCTGCTTTGCATCAAAGAGGCGTCCCATGGCTGGTACATGGGTGTTCCCGTGCAACCCCCTATAGATTTTGATGCAAACCCTATCTACTAACAATAGTAGACATGGATTAGCGCCAAAAAATAATGCCACTTGAATGGTGTTATTAAAAGGAGAAATACTTTTATTTCTTCATTTTTTTATGACTTTGCATTTTGTGCTGAACTATACAGCACTCATACAAAGTGGGAAACATTTTACAGCTTGTCTAAGCATAGTATTTTGTACTGGAAGGGTAGCGTCCCAGTACAAAACCTATGATCTAATAACACAAGCACCCTTGTACCAAGGTGCAAAGGGTGTGTGCGTGGCGCATGGCTGCCTGATGGTGCGCCGGCGCTAGAGAGAGATGACAACATTCAAAAAGGAAGCAAAACTGTTTTACATGAAGACATTTCTTCCCTAATACCCTACTGCTGAACTATGTAAATGTCATGCTCCCTTGCTGTTCGAAGGCTAACTCAAGCCCTCTTTGCAATCATGAGACCTGTACAATCTTGATGTGTCTTATTACGCCAACTACTGGATCTGTATATTCTTTTTGTTGTCTTATTATGTTGTTTATTGCTAAAATAAGCTATCTGTTTGAATACTATATATTAACTATGCCTTTTGCAATTCTAATTGTTTCAAACCAGTAATGACTTGGAATATGTATTGTTTGGATTATTATAAGACTCTGTAAAGCGCTCTGATACCCTGTACAGGGGAGAGGTGTGGCGCCGCGGCCAGGGCGACTGACGCTGGAATCTGGGGATCGGGGATCGTTGTTCGATCCCCGGCTCCGGCGGCAGGTTAGCCCAGCACCATGCGACTCTGGGCAATAGCTTGCTTAATCTTCCCGACGGCCCCCAGCGCCTAGAGACCCTAACGGGTGATTGTGCGCTATACAAATGTGGATTATTATGTTCGCACCATAGAAAACACAATAAATAAATAAATAAATGAATGAGAGCGCCATATCTCTGTAGGTATGGCACCCTCCTGCGCTCTCCCAGTCACACAAAGCAGCACAACAACTTTGAGTGCATTGTTCGCAGGTACATAAACCATAAAATGTGTTTTATGTCACTGGTACATCAAACACGCATGCTGATGTAGCAGTCCTTGAGTCTCCAAAAAAGCATGTTAGTTCTCTTTCGTCATATATTTTTTATTTAATTAAAGGCCATTGCAAATGACAGAGCAAGAGAGAGATGGCCAAAGAGAGAGAAAGCGATCATTATTTTGTTACGTTCAATGTTTGGCTGATTTTTTAATTAAAAAAGATACATATATGTAAAACAAAAGTGTGGCACAACATTATCAATTCGGACAGATATTTTTTATATTGCCATTCTTGCAATTGAGGATGTCCATTTTGACCTAATCTATCAGGAGTCAGAAAAGTAAAAGTTAGATTTAAAGATTAAAATCCTCATATTGACATGTTCTGTTATGTTTCTGATTGGGGTTGATTATGTTTACACAATATACACTTATTTTAATAAATGTATACACAATGCAGTGAAAGGTAAAATAAAAATTGCCGTTCAGTCCATGGAGTAGTTATCACCTATCCTACTGTGCAAAAATGAAACACCAAACAAACATAGCAGCTACATACACATAGAAGAGCGAGATTGAACATAAGATAGACACATCGGGGCACATTAGGATGGCGGGCGGACTTTGTCCGCCCACCATCCTGTCGTAAAAAGGGACCGCCCGCCATAAGGGCAGTGGTCCCGTGGGTGCCATTATGATGCGACCAACCACAAAGCAAGTAAGGCATATCGTGCACTTCCATGCACAACATGGCAGGCACCGCGCGGTGCCTGCCGTGCCACCACGGAAAGGCATGCTTCCGCCCTCATAGTGATATGGCTGGCGGTGTCTAACAGACACCGCCACCATATAAAATGCTTTTCCGCCCGGTAGGCAATTGGGCGGATTGCCTCCGGCTGAAAACCGGTGGACGGTCTTCCCGTCCGCCGAGGTACCCCCCGCCATGGTAATGTGGCGGGGGAAATTAGTAGTGGGCGGAGGTTTTTGGGGGCGGATCGCAACCGCCATACGGGCGGTGGCGATCCGCCCGTTTTCCTAATGTGCCCCTTAGTCTCCAAATATATTCACCATGCATTCTTACTTGCAAAAGTAGATGGCTAAAGTCAGAGCACTCACTATTGGCATTTCTTTGATCAAAAAGATGACTTAAGGAAAAACAGGGAAACATAGAAACATTGCCCTGCCGCATTAATATCTGTTATTGATGTCATATTAAAGGGCCTAAAGGTTCTCCACCTGGAACGTGCACTGACTTTACCCAAATATTCTTTTAGCTTTGCTGATCTGCATGAAATACTTAATAACAGAATATAAAAGAGAAAAAGCACAATGATGGTGTATGAAAACAGGTTGAAATATGACAATATGAGAGTACAATATGAGAATCTGTCATGTAGTTCCCACTAATCCATAGGACCTGTGCATTTGTTGGAGAACATAAACTTTGAGCGAGGTGCCTAGACTGATTCTAGGCACCTCCAAAGGATATGTTGGCCTAGAGACTAGCAAGTTCACAGTGCCACCGTAACCCCCATTACCTTACCAGGGAGCGATTCGTTTCTGGAAACCACTGTACATGGCAACCATAAACTTTCAGGGATGTTGGAAACAGATTAGAATCTTTCACTTAGTCACTCGTGCTTACTCATGCTCAGAGAAATATACAGAGAATACATAGTGGGACGTTTTCAATATATTTATTGAACCAACGTTATTCTTTTATAGAATACATGTGCTGCGATAATCAGTAGATAGAAGCAGATGAAAGTGCATAAATAGTAGCTACACTTCTACCACAATGGTAAAACAGTATATATGCAAGTATATAAACAAGGGAGTAATCTGGCGTACCCCTACTATGCAAAACCCTAGCCTAAGTGTACCTAGTGTGTGTGTAGTTGTGAAGCCAAGAATCCCCCCCTAAGGGACGCTCCAACCTCATTACCAGGCGGGAGAGAATGTAATAGCCCGTCTTGGTCACAAACTGGACACCCCCTCATGGAGATGTCAGACTGCTGCGTGGTGAAGTCACAGCATGCAGGGAACCTCTGTGTCAGCTGAAGTGCCTCTTCTGCTAATCTATTGGAATGCTCATTATTTATAATAGTGATGTACATTGCAGATTAGCAATGTTATGGATATGTAGATAGCTCTGTCGTCCCATAGATGAAGATAGAATGACATGTGTGCATAATGGGTATAGGGGCCTTGTACATGATGTTCGAGGCATTGTGATAATGTTGTGCACAGCTAGATGTGTAAACAAAGTAGTTTCAGAGAAACTATTCCAACATTGTCGTCCATGCAAGCATGTGCAAAAGTTCCTGACAGAAATGGTATTGTGAAAAAGGGACAATGTAAGAAAAGAGCAGCTTTGTTACATGGCCCTTACACAGGATATATAACAGTTCAAATCAGTTCTAGAAACTATAAATGAAATATACCAGTAACGATTATTAGTGGGGGAAGGAAAGGGGAAGTCATTGTCACAACATATTAACTGGTAAACTTGTACAAAGAGTAATACTAAACCGTGAACATCTCATGATTATATAATTAAATAACATATTATAGAAATAAAAACAGAGAGGTAATTTGCATGTCAATTGAAGGAGGCTTCTGGACCTCATCAGCAATTAAGAAATTCTTACTGGCACGCAAACTAGATTTGGATACAAATTTAGTAATGGAAGCCAAAGTAAGTCTCGTTTCATAGCCAAGGAAATGGTAAAAATGTAATTGGTATCAAGCCTATGATTAAAACAAATAACATGCCACCAGGATTTAAAAGTGACATCTTGAGTGGGTTAACAATTAGAGGTTATTAGATTAAAAGCAACATCTAATACCAAATCTACCAATTTATGGCCCTGAACAAGCTTGGACAATTCTGGGGCAATACTACCTAGGAAAATGTTTGCAAATGAAAAGGGGATATTAACTTTAAAAATCATGTTATTCTGGCCCCATACTTGCTTCCATAGCCTACAGATGAGAGGACATCCAAAGAGCATATGTTTTGAATCAGTAATTGAATATTGACAGGACAAAAAAGATGGATTTGAATCAATAAAGAAATGGTTCAAACTCACATGGGTTAATAATGATCGATGATAAACCAAAAAAGTGGTTGTACAGGATTTGCAGCTCTGATGGATTTGCGTATCTTGATCCGAACTTTGTTCCGCAAACTGGTGGGCCATTATTCCAATAGGTTGACTTCCCATGCCAATTCACTTTTAGATTTGGGCCTATCATGAGAGGAGTTCAGTAGTTTGTATATAGTAGATGAGTTAGTGAACATGGTTAATAGTGGTAATATCACAAAAGGAATAGGGGAGGAGCTTGCTTTGTGGGGTGTATCTGACATTAAATCAGTTGAAGATGCATGAAGGAGGTCGTATTGTGAGAAACATCTGTTTGGAGGACGTAAAAGGATACGATCTGGCCATTATTAAAGATTTGAGATATCCAGTAGATACCTCTCTCTTTAGGTTTTCCAGTATATGAAGCGATTGTTCATTTGAATCATGCGGTTATACCAAATAGTATGTTGTGGAAAATTAGTGACATAATTATGAGTAGATGGGAGTAAAGGTGTTAAAATACACTGGCAGTGTGCAATAATAGCAGTACTTAATTGTTAGATATGAGTTGTGAATGACAACACTTCTAGAAAATCAAACGGTGCCAAGAGGAATTTTTCTAAAGAAAGCCATAAAGGAAGATACGAAGTAGGAGTGTAGTCAAGCCAATGAGCTGATTGCTTTAAGATAAAAGCATGATGATATTGTTTTAAAGTTAGGAAATTGAGGCCATCTTCAGATGTTTTCTTCTTTAAAGCTGACAAAGCTATTTGAGATCATTTGCCCTTCCATAGGAATTTGAAGAGTAGTGAGTCGGTTATTTTTAAACATAAATTTGGTTAAAGAGTTGGGGGTCATTAAATTGGTGTATGATATAATAGGTGTCAACATGAGTTTAGTAGAATCCAGTATACCTCACCCAGAATGAAATAACAGATTCCATCTTGTAATTATATCATTTAAGAGGTTAATAGTTTTTGTGAACTATAATGCCAATATTTTATTTTAACAAGCTATCATGCAAAATCAAGAGAGTCAAAGGGTTATTTGGTACAATGGATATTTAATGGCAATATTTCATATTTTTCAGTGTTTAGCTGATAACCTGTTAATGGGAAAGCCAGAAACATATTCCAAGAAAGAAGGAACATATTTAGATGGGTGGGAATAATACAAAAGGATATTGTTAGCATAATCAGATATTTTAATGTGCACCTTACCACTTTAAAATTCAGAAATGTTAGGGTCTTGCTGAATTTTAGTCAGAAAGGGTTCTAGAGCAATGATAAAAGAGAAGATAATGGACTATCCTGATGCACTACTTTAAAAAAGAGGAAATAATCCGAGACAATGACCATAGCAAAGATGGCAGCTTTAGGACCAGTATATAGTAAAGAAATTAGGCTACACATTTTTTTGGGGAAACCATTTCATTTTAATGCCGAAAACATGAAATCCCTTCCAATCCTACCAAAAGCTTCTTCAGCATCCTAATTATTAGAAGCCAAGGGGGAATCTAACGTCAAGGCGCAGCCGAGGACGTTGAATAAAATATGTGCATTTTCAGAGATCAATCCGCCTCTGATGAAACCAGATTGCTCTGGGCCGATGAGGTCTGGTAAAATTGGATCAATGAGCAAAGCTGGTATTTTCACAAAACTCTTACAGTCCATATTAACTAAGGATATGGGGCAATAGTTCTTATAATATTTGTGATCTCTGTTCTGCTTTGGAATCAGAAAAATCATTGCTTCCTGAAAGGTTACCTGGAAAGCGCCATGTTGGATGACACAATTAAAAAGAAGTAGAAGTTGTGGGATGAGTATTCTTGCAAAGTGAACATACAATTCAATAGTAAAGCCTTCAGTTCCAGGGGCTTTTCTCTTCTTTATGATAGATGTTGCTTTAGTGATTTCTGTTAGGGAAATGTATTTTTCTAAGGAGTGAAAATCAACATGATGGGCATCGGTAGAGACAATAGTTTGAAAGAAATCAGATATATCTGATTATTTCTGGAGTAAATAAATTATGATATGCTTTTCAGACATGAAAATGAAATGTTTTCTTTTCATTTTTTTCCATGGGACCACAGCCTACTCTGAAAATACGTTGGTGCTCTCATTCACAAAAGTGAAGGGGTCCCTTGGGGGCCCTTTCCCATTTGTGAATGGCTTACCACCAATTTGAAATTGGTAGTAAACTGTGAATGTTTTGCAACCGTATTCACGGTTGCAAAGCATTCCTACATTACAATATGACTCGCTTTTAAGAAGGGATGCGCTTGGCATGCCCCTTCCCAATAGCGTTTCGCAAACTCTATTTTGTGAGTCGGAAATAGTTCACCAACTCACAAATTAGGGTTGGTACCTTAGAAAATGCATTTTACTGGTCACATATGGCCCAGTAAAATGTGTCATACATCTGGCCCCAGATATTTATATGCCAAGGTATGGTCAGAAATTAAAATGGAAACTATTTCAGAGTGAGAGGCATGGCTGTTCAGACTGCTAATAAAAAAGATAAACAATGCAAGATTGTGAATGATGTGATAACGAATCATCATTAAACTGATGTAACTTGGTAGAAATAGTGGTCCAAAAACACTATCAAGAGAAACAGGTACGTAAACATTGAAGATAGCAACTGGAATGTTACTGATAAACATGTTAACTATTATGCATCTGCCTTCTGCACCACATTCCTGGCTTGCAACAGAAATTTGTAATTATTTATGACAGAGGATTTGCACACTATTCTTTTTACCCATAGCAGGAGAAGCCGATACATTACAAAGCCAACATCATTACAATGTAGTAGTTTTTAGAGCAGATAAATGTGACTCCTGAAGAAGCGCAATATCAGTTTTAAGTTTGTGTAGATGGGATAGGACCCTCTGCCATTTAATAGGATTACCGAAACCTTTAATATTCCATGATGTAACTCAGAATATATTATCAAAATGGAAGCATGTGCATTACACACGTCTATAGTGATAAGGGATAACATGAATTAGAAATATACAAAGAGATGAGGATTAAGCCGGTAAAATTGATACAAGGTGGAGAAGGGAAGAAAGAAAGGAAGAAGAAGATAGACTATTAAGAGGATAAAAGGGGGATAATGCAATGGAAAAGGAGAGAAAATAAAACAAAGTGAAAAGATTACAAAAAAGTGAAAAGAAGACAGTACATAATATACAAATGATCTCTGATAAACATACCTGTGAGTACGAGTAACATGAAGGGGGTGGCAACACCAGAAGACAACGCTGACAACATATTCTTTCAAAAGGACAGGAAGGGTAGGTAGGAAGAGTACTAGAAAATCATACAGAATGGGATCAAGGGAAATGTAGATGCAAGGACATAAAGCTGTACAGGAAGAAGAAAGAAGATATAAGTGGAACAGACCACAAAAGAGAATAATGGGCATTATATATAGCAGTAGAAACAATACATGAAAAAATATTCAATGAGATAAAAGATAGGGGGAGATAAACAAATAAGTGGTTTTTGAGGTCTTCATCTCCTCTCCTTCATGTGGCTAAAAATGCATTTTGAGAGCAGCAGGATCATTGTAAGTAGTTGTTTTGTTTGTATATGTCACCTTGAAAAAACATGGATGGAGTAAGCCAAACCTGGTGTTCATAGCTCTGAGAGCTAGTCACAAGCCCAAGAACTGCTTTCGGCGGTCGGCCATGAGCTTTGCCATATTTGTGAGAAATAAAGCTTGCAACTTGATCATATTATTTGCTTCCTGGTTTTGACAGCAGTCATCACTTTTAAAAGATCAGAATATTGAAAAAAGAGCTTACTTACTCCTCTTAGTTTTGTCAAGATTAAGGGGCCACGGCTATGTGCTCCTTGAATGTTGAAATTTGTAGTAGAGGGGAGGTGTAGGAGCTTTGGGAGGAATGATTAAAAATATGCGATGGGATCGAGCCTTCAGGAAGGCCGTAGATTCAGAGATTGTCCCTTTGGTTACGATTCTCAAAGTCTTCAGTGAATTTTTTAGGAGGTAAGATTTTGGATGGATTTTAGATGTGCTATACAAAGGGGTGTGTCTTGTAGGTCATCGTTTCTGTGTTTTATCATTGAGATTTGTGTGTTAGAGAAGACTGTGTATTGTCTAGATGCTGCAGGGTATTATTTGTTTGCTCATTGAAAGGTATTAATATATTGGAGTTGATTTAACTGGGTAAGGGGAATCTTTGTTAGGCCTTTTATTGGATCCCTGTGGCATTTTCCCAGATGCAGAGTACTTTGGGGTAATTGTGGGATCATGTCAGACATCTGGGCAGTAGTGTATTCCACATTTCTGAAAGCCAAGTCCAACTCTGAAATTGAAAAAGTAGTTTGCAAACCAATGAGTTTAATGGTTCTTATTTTTCCCATATATTATGTAACACTTTCAGACAAAATGTGAGCCAAGGAACAGAAGCTGCTAAAGAATTAGTCCACAAAAAATATGTAGAAACAACTAATAATAAGGGATCTGTGAGATTTCCAAACTCAGAGGGTAAACAGGAAATTTCATATTGACCAGCAATAGTATTGCATTAGAAACTAACAGCAACACAAAGAAGATTGTATGGAATGTCACATAATGGAGAACAATACATTGTTATGCAAGATTGCACACAGAAGGATGTGTCATATTTTATGAAGCCGGGGATATTTAAATTAAAAGCAGAATAGGCCATTCAGAAACAAGCACATATCACTTAAAGTCAACATACATGTCTTCAGGAGTAAAGCGAGTGACTATAGAGAGTGCAAACAATAAATGGGCGAAATAGCAGACTCCTGAGGAGAATGTAAGGCGCATGCTGAACTCCAATCAAAATGGCAGACGCAACCTTAACAGTGAAGCGGTAAAACTCCAGGGTCTGTCCAAAGTTGTGGAAAAAGGAGGAGGCAGCTGGGAATAAAAGCAGACCATATGACGCACCAGCAGCTCCAACATGGCAGCATGACTGTTCTGAGGTGGAGTAAAAGCTTTAGATAGGCCCTTTTAAAGAAAATATCCCTTCAAGTTGCGGCGCTCAGCATGGCACCGCCATCTGAATGGCGCCATCACCACGCCCTACTTGATATTTTTTTATTGTTGGAAAATGATTTTCTTCCTGATTTGCATAGAACATGGTCATAGCCACCTGGACCCCTATAATACCTGCATTTTGCTACCATTTATGTGGTTGTGGATAGGGTAAGATTTCTCTATTTTATATGAGAGCCCATGGCACTCGGGCTAGCAACAAGTCTGGGGGCTTTTCTTGATGATAAACGTTTACATTTTTAGATGTATTATTATTATTGTTCACAATCAGATTTATTTCTCTTTGTTTGACTTACATATATTTTTATACAGTTGCACACATCCCTGCTCTCTACTATGCAGACAAAGCGGTAATATTTTACCATACAGAGGGTAATCTCAGACTCGGAGCTTTGAAACAGTAAACCACCTAATGTCTTAAAATGGTCTGCAAATCTTTAAGCGAAAGCAACAGCGGTTGGATGCAGAAAGTGATGCTGTTGCTGCTTCTTGCAATATAATGCATTAGAAGCAGTTTGTAGTTACTGTATTTGGGGAGTCTATCCATCAACTTGAGATGACAATTGCCATGACGGCAGATGAACCAACCTTATTGGTATTATGTTTTACCTCTATTTTATCAAACCCATGGGACTAATACTAATCAATCTTTTAAAGCAAGCATTAATTGGACACCCCAGTTCCTCAATTTTCCTTCTTGTTACTTAATATCAGGATTTACCTCTGTAACATAGCCCCCTACCTTTCCCAAGGTCAATGGAAAACAAATATCTCTTCAATGTGCATTGATAGTTGTGAAAGCAAAATGACTTTCTTGGAGATCACGTTTTCAATATGCTTTATCATTTACTTTTTTAAGAAATTAGGTTATTGGTTGAGGGGTTGGAGGCCCTACTCAGGCAATAATGGCAATCCTTGTCAGGGTGTACCACAAAAAGTCCCTAAATTATTAACCTGTGCTTAACCCTCTGGTAGCCTGGCACAAAAGCAGTCAGTTCTAATCTAGAGGCACTGTGTAGAGCAGTTATGCAGCATACAAACAGCAATAAAGTGAAAATACAACAAAAGAAAAATCTGAAACCAATTTAGACAACTAGAGTAAATTGTAATAAATATAATATCAGAAAGACACACATCCAAACAGTAGAAGAGGAGATGCTTAATTTAAAGTTTTTGTGTGAAAATAATAGCCCCAAATAGCCCTTACAGCACAAAGTGCCACTCATGGCCCATGGCAATTGTTACGTCACTGTGGCCACAAAGGGGGTCAGCCAACTGTCCATTGGAGTAACTCTGGGTAGCCTGGGATGACAGCAAGTAAGTTTAAACTTCCTTGGATGCGTGGGTTCACATGTGCACTTTGCAGTGTGAGAAAACCATCATCTGCAGCACGGTAATAGCGCACAGGTAGCCTGTTGCATAAAGCACTCTGCAAGAATTTGTGCTGACCTGGTGTCATGAGCTCCACGCCACATGTCATGATTGTTTGATCACACACCTCTCTTTTGTGCAATCATGCACAGTCGGCTGCCTAACCATAGCATGTTTTAAATCTGAAGACATTTATATTTTTCAAGAACTCTTGTGTTGGAAATCGTCAGTTGGAAAGCCTTGCTGCACATGAGTTTGAAAAGCAAGTATTCACAAGAATTGCCATGTGTATTTAAAATGAGAATGCACATGGCTTAGAAAAGCAGTTAGTTACAAAGACTGCCATGTGTTTTTAAATGAAGATTGAACCGTTATACACACACTCCCTCCAGCATGTGTATTCTAGTTAGGTTCCTCCTGCACAAGTGATTGCAGCCATGAAACACCTTCCGGTGGTTATGCAAAGGAGTCTCCATCACATATGCCCTCAACCTAAAGCTCAAGCACAGAACTGAACATTGCTTCGCTTCGTTTCCAGAAGAGATTCCACTTACCTGATGTCTCCGGTCCTGCAATCCCAAGTCGTCTTGCTTTCTGCTCCGGTTTCCTACTTCAGAGGCATTTCCTGTGGCATTCAACTCTCGGCGACTTCTTTCTGACTCGGCGCATCTCTTTCCAGAGGTGTTCCTTCTTCTCAGCTGCTCTCATTGGCCAGATACCTGCAAAAAAGAAAAAGAGGGCAATGTTTACAGTAAAGGCTTACCATTGTATTTTGATGGAGCATTATTTAGTTGAACCAAGCTGTCGATAAACTATTACTGTGAGAGAACTGTTTTGAAACTCAGAAAAGTTACTGAGACAAAGTGCTTGGAAATATTTGAAAAGAGACAAAGCACTTGGAAATATTTGAAAACTTTCAGTTTGAGACAATTCTGTGACATTCATTGAACCGTTCCGAGATCAAGAAATAGACTAAGGGATTCCATTTATTATAATAGTGGAACAGTTACAAGTAAAAGGACAAAACATTGATCACCCCTGAAGTCGGCGACTGGTGATGTCGTGTATTTCTATAGGTTCTGAATCAGTCCCCCTATTCCTGACCCTATTCTGGTTAAACTAACTATCAAGTTAACTAACAGTCAGCCCATGAGGCAAGAAAACCCCCATGATGCAGATACCGTTATCTGACGCAGTCACACTACGGCACAGGAACGTGTTATCTGATTAGGTCATAACGCTTGAGATCTAATTAGACAAGCGACATTCCTCCAGCCCCTGATAAGGCATACGACGTTCTCATAACAAATCAAACCTATGACAACCTGGATAATCCGTGCGGCCATTGTTTTGATTTCACAGAGAACTTTAGTAAAGAATGTGCTAACGAGCAAGTCGTATGACATCTTTATTGACGTACCTATGTCCATCCTTACGTCAATCCCGGCACCTTTAAGGTATAAATATTGCCGACCTTGCCCTATGCAAACACACGCGTGGTGACAAGACGGAGCAGCCATACTTGCCGAAGCCGAGAGCAGAAGCAGACCCCGCAGGCAGCAGCCCCGCCTTCCTGACGCGCTGAGAGACGCGCTGCTATCTCAAGCCGAGAGACCCAGCACCGGCGCTTCCGGGTAGCCCTCGCAGGCAGCCTGGAATATCGAGAGCAGAGAAAGAGATACCATTCCTCATTCATCCTAAATTCCAGGTACAGAACTGAATAACCCCTCCTAGAGAATTCTTTAGTTATTCACTTGGCAAAAACAAACTTAACTTAAACTGTAACTTTCTATTCCCGCCCACGCAATAGACTTAGGTCAGGTACACGGGGTAGGCGTATTTAGAAACACCAGTTGAGTACGTTTAGTCAAATGTATATGTGTATGTAAATATATTTTAATCATTTTAAACATCATATGGCTCAGAAACCATATCAATGTTTTTACAGTATTATTTTATACTATTGCTTTTAATGTATGCACTTTACTTAACTATAAGTATTGCAATAATATCGATCCATTTCTCTTGTACGAGAAAAGAGACTGATCAATAAATAACATCTTTTATTGAACATGCCCGTCTCTTCCTTTTCTCTACATTCTGATGAGACTAAGAATGCACGTACTGACTGAGTAAAATAATTGCCTTGTGCTCACACGACTCTTGAGATTGACTCTTGATTAGGAGAGAGCAAAGTTGTCATGTTCTATGGTTGTCAGAAACTAAATCCCTTCTTGTCTAATCAGGGGAGGTAATTCTTTCCTGAACATTCGAGAAAGTTTCCAGCGAACTCTGAGCTTAGCTGGCAAACCCAAAAATTAAGTCTAGTATCGACAGTAGTAGACCTAGTTAACGTCTGGCCTAGGCCTTTACTGCTGTAGGTACTATTCCAATGCGCAGAGCCTATTGGGAAGATAGGAACTACACTACATGGCGCCCAACGCATTTGGAAAGGGCGATAAAACTAACGTAAGACATTTAGAGTAACTCAGTCGTGCTTTCTCAATCAGACCCCTTTTCCCAAATACTCCAAAGACGTCTGGAGTGGGTGAAAGGTTATTATATCCTCCAAAACCTCGCAGGAGGGAACTCCTATGTATGGTTCTTGGTCTAGTCAACGTTGAAGGATAAAACAGTTCCAGAATATTGTGCACCTAATCTCTGTCTCCATAAGAAACCTGATCTGCAAACAAACATAATACCATCCTGTCTGTAAAATGGCAGAGAGTGATGATGAAAGAGAGGCAATTAGATTAGCTACTGAAATAGCAGATGCTGATGCTACCATGCAAACAGCAGACCCGGATATAATACTCATCCAGGTCGCCAAAAGGAGATCTATAACCTTAAAACTTATAGAAAATGGACTGACACCTAGAGGTGGCACAGTCATATTCGTAATTGAGGCACACGAATATCGGCAGACAGAGGTATACTATACATGGATACATTTTCCAGCAGCAAATGCTGTAACAAAGTACTTCCACTATTACAAAGTAGAGGAACCTCCTGAAACGTACACTCCTTTCGAGGAGGTGGAAGTACCACTCAAATTCCAAGAGCATTTGCTCTTATTTGATGGCGCCCTAAAACATAACAATCACATTACAAGGCTCGGTCCTTTAGGAAGACCAGGAGCAACGTGGCCGGTCCTAGCCGGATACACACCACATCCAGACATCGAAAGAATGCCTGCAGCAGAGCTGTTAATACAGCTAAAACAACTACTAAAAATTCACAGACAATTAGTTCAGTATGTAATGCGGACTTCAACAATTCAGCCAGCGATTAAACTACCACAGCTGACCCCTCACCAGGGGAACACAAATAAAATTACACCACAGAACATCCAATCCTGCCTAGGTAAAGTTCCAGCTAAACGGGAACAGATACCATTCTGGTTGGCACAGAAAATCACCCAAATAGAGGCGGTGTTTCCTGACACCACCCCATTAGAAAAACACAGGATTCTGACTATATGTCTCCCAATGGGAATCGCACCACACATTGAGGACTGTGACACTTGGGGTACAGTCTTTGCTTCCATCTATACAAAAACGCACGGTGTCCCATCCATTTCGGTGATACCAGATGTGCTAAAACAAATTCAAGATGAATACGGTCCAGAACCAGCTTTAACTCTTGGTATGAAATTACTAAAAGACTTCAAGCAGGTCTCGGCTATATTATTAGCCAACATAAAAGGTGAAGCAGCAAAGGTGGCGATCCGCCAGAGGTTAAAAGAGACAGATATAGCAGACCAACCAGCTGAAATTGCCAGAATCATAGAAAAATCCTATGAAGAACTAGGCAGAGATAGTCTAGGTGGAATACCAGTAAAACCGCAACTGACTACAAGTCCAGAAAAAATGTTTTTTAATAATAATAATAATTCACCAAAAAAGAACTGGGATGGGAACAAACAATCCAATCCTAAAGAAAAGAAATTCCAGTCCAGAGGAAGGTCTCCTAGGCGAAGAGAGAAATCTCCAAACCCGAGAAAAAAGGTCACCCCAGAGTGACCCCTCTGGGAATAGATATAACCTTAGAAATAGGGATAATATTAAAAAACCTGATAGATATCAAGACATTGATACACGTCCCTCTCAATCTTTTCAGAATTCCTCGCAGAAATCGGAAAGAAGAGGACGATCAGAAGAGCACGCCAAGTCCAAAGACAAGGAACCTGCTCAACTGAAAAAGAAATTACAATTTCCAAAAAAGAAGGTAGCCAGTATCAAGGTAGTTAACAATGCCGAGAATACTGAGGACACAACTGAAAAACGGAGAGTGGGCTCAGACAATGCTAGACAGCGCAGCAGAGGTGAGCATAGCTCGCAAAGTCCTTATGAATCATCTGGAGACAGTGGACACGAATGAATACCTTCAAGTGGAAACTGCAGATACCAGAGTTAGCAAGCCCCACAAGATATACGAGATAACATTACGTATAGAGGGAGATAAGACTAGGAAAATAAGGGGACTATTTTGGGATAACCTATCCAAGGGCTATGACATCCTTCTAGCTGAAAAAGACTGGCCACCAGAGTTTGTCAGGGAGTGCCCTCATGGCGAAGAAGTAATTATGCCTGCCTTCTCGAATCAAATACCGATTCATAAAAAATACACACTTGCTAGAAAGTGGGCAGTGGCCTTAGCACCTGCTTTATATAAAAATCATGTAGGATGGGATGAGGATTCTCCTCCTCACAAAATCCAGTTAAAATCACAACCTACTGCACAAAGGCAGTACCCAATTAAGCAAGAAGCTAAAAAACAAGTAAATGAAATACTAGATCAGCTAGAATACCAGGGGGTGATTGAAACTTGCACCTCACAAATGAACAATCCTTTGTTTCCGGTCTCCAAACCAGACAATTCATATCGCCTAGTTTTGGATTACCGACACCTTAACACATGTTGCAAAACTTTTGCAGTGCAAAACTCACACAGTGCTGCACTAATGAATAACATAGTGCGCAAAAAATACAAAACTACCTTGGACATCTCCAACGGATTCTTTTGTCAAAACATAGCACCAGAGAGCAGATATTTAACAGCTTTCTCAGTAAATGGCACTCAAAAACAATTCTGTCGGTTAGCCCAGGGGTACAAGAACAGCCCGGGGGTATTCTCAGCGAGAGTAACAGAATTACTACAACTATATGATGATGAAGCATTATCTTATGTCGATGACATTTACTTAACAGATGATGACTTGGAGACTCACTTGAAAAGAGTGAACACCATAATACTTGGTTTCGCTGCAGAGGGTTACAAATTCAACTTCAAAAAGTCCAGAATTGCCCATCTGACGGTCCTATTCTTAGGATATGAGCTATCAAGTGAAGGTAAAAGCCTGGCAGACAATTTCCTAGAGAAAGGTGCCGTTATCCAAGCTCCTAAAACACTAAAAAACCTACAGTCAATTTTAGGCTTCCTAAATTTCGGAAGAACATACATTGCAAATTACGCAGAAAGGGTGAAACCCCTTTACGATCTAATTAAACCAGACTTTAAAAGATCCAGTTGGACTCAAACACACACAGAAATTTTGAGATCCTTACAAACAGACATGCTAATTAAGACAAAATTAGAAACCTGTGATAATACACGCAACCTTGTGATCCGAGTCATCCCAGGGAGATGCGGATTCACATACCTGACCTCTAATGAGGGAGAAAAGGTACCAATTGCATTCAAATCACACTTGTACACAAAAGCTGAACAGAGATTCAGCAACAAAGGAAAAATTGTTCAAGCAGTTCAAACCGCAATAGCTAGAGAAAAAGACATAGCTGACGGTAGACATATCACAGTCAGAACAGCTGAATCAGCTTTTGAGGCATTAACAACACCGTGTAATTTACCATCAACAACATTGGATCCAGAATGGATACAATGGGTGAATTCAATCACAACGGACAAAGTATACTACTACTTTGATCCAGAACTAGAAGAATTAAAAAATCTAAAATATGAAAAGACGTATCCTCTGCCAATCGACATTCTGCCTCTACGACATTACGCCTGTGTAATCTATACAGACGGACATGCTCAACCCTCCGTTTGGGGAGAACATGCATACAATCCCACATGTGAGATTACAAAAGAAGTGTGGCGCGGAGGTAAACTAAAACCTCTATTAACAAAATCACACTCAGTAGAAACTAATTCAGAACTACAAACTGAAATAATAGCTTTGAAAATGGCGCTAGATAATGCGGATCGCGAATTCCCGACACTTATAGTGTCAGATTCATATTTCTGCGTCAAAGCATATAACAAGGATTTGCAGACATGGATTCAGAACGGTTACAAAGATGACACAGATGCACCAATAAAGCAGAGACTGCTCTGGGAACAAGTAGCTCTTTTGAAAAAAGAACTACCAAAGACTCACGTGACACACTCACTGAGTCACCAGCGTGATGGCGTTCACGTTGTAGGGAATTCATTGGCTGAAACAGCCGCAGCGGCAGCCAGTAAACCGGCTCCCGTAGATCGAAAAAAGCGTACATTAAAATACATTGACGGCGAAACATTGCTGGCGGTGAAAACGTCATCAAAAGGCGACTGCTCAGCGTTACCGATCAACTATCCACTCAATTATACATACATAATCGATGCAAACTCCGTCCCTTTTGCTCGAATCCCTGGAGTGGGGGATAGAGTGATTCCAAACATGGACAGGAGAAACTTGTTAATCGCAGACGCACACATGGGCGAGGGTCTCAGACACCTTAAATTAAAAGATTCTCTGGAAGAATTACAATCACGGTACTGGTGGCCAGGCATGAGCCTGCACTACACCATGTTTGTAAAAAACTGCCCAAACTGCAACAGAGATCGCAGTGGGGAGAGAAGCAGTTTAATACCTCGTCGTAGCAAGGCAGATAATATTACCAACAAAAAGAATGGCTTGCGATTAACATACACAGGCTAGTTCCACTTATCATGTAGATCCACAGCACTCGGCTGACGTCCGGACTATTATACAAGATTTGCGAGTCTAAATGGCATATACGCTAAGAGCATGCTACGTTCGACCATTTCTTTCACTCAGGCAATCCAGCCTGGGGGGGAAACATGGCCAAATGAGCACAGCCCAGCGGGAATCTTCTCACTTCCTTCCTGAGGGTATGGGATGGTGTAAAGAAAAAACCAAGGCAGAAAGCAATCTATAATGGAAAGGACATTAGGTTCGGGAGCTGGGTGGGTCAAACATCTAATAAGTGTCCAACGTAGTCTAAATAACTTGCCAAGAAATTCTCTGAAGGGATTCAGTCCGTACGAATTATTATTCGGAACTAGGATGTTGATCTCTGACCTTGATAGTCAGACTTCAGTGGTAATAGAAAAAACCTTTGATGTCAAAGACCGTTTGGCTATTTTGCAGGACTTAAACAAAACAAGAAAAGACCTGAGCAACATACAGTTGAAACAACAGCCAACAACCACTGAAGAATCACCACCTGTCCCAGCAAGACCTGTCTGGATTCCAAAAGTCGGGGATCTAGTCAGGGAAAAGATCGCGGTAAAGAAGGAATTTGGGCCTTCTTACAGAAAAGCAGTTCCTGTCTTGTCTGTCAACGGGACAAGATCAGTTGTACTACCGCCACTTGCTGGAAAAAAGGAGAACCGAGTTGTATCCATCGACCTGGTAAAACCACAACATGTGGCCGATAACAAACAGTAGGCCAAGTGGACTCCCAATAAGTAGCAGAACACCAAGGTTTGCTACCAGTACAGAGGTCCTATCAAAGAGGCTCATCACATTCGAAACGCCTACAGAAGAACAACAAGGACTATGCAACAATGCAATAGAACTAAGACCTCTGAAAACCCAAATAAAAACATTTAGCAGAGACACACCAATCTATACTGAAGTACCAAGTGACAATGCAAAAAACAAGAATCCTGAACCAATTGGAACAATTGACAGAACTGCATCTGGTTACTTCATCAACTTCGATGATTCCTCTGAAGGTTTCAGCGAACAAAAGACACAGCCATCATCAAAATCCTTTAAAGACAAAGCTAAGGAACTTTTGAAACAACTGAAAGAAACATATCTGGTTTCCCCATGGATTGAATTTTGGGTGGGTTTTGGTGCATTTATCCTCATACTTTGGCTCATCATGGTATTTACTTTGGGACGCTTCATTGAGGGAAAATATGCTAAAATGGACACAGCAAGTCAGAACATCAACTTGGTCCTCAAACCACACACATCTTCACACGTCGAGAAACGAGAACTTTTTTCAGAACTTTCTTCAGCCAACTTCACAGCAATTCCAATACCTGGTGGGGTAGCCTGGGACAACACTGACTATGAAATTTATGGTCCGGTCGAGATCCTGAAATATCCACACCAAATCAAGATCTCCTTGAGTGACTTTGCAAAACCAAACTCATTTGCTGATGATTGGGACTTTGAAAGTATAAACAATATGATGTCTGACTTAGTAATGTCTGCTAAATTTACAAAACATGGTATAGAAGCTTTGTTTAGAGCCTGCATGATCCCAGAACAAATGATATTTTTAAATGACACTGTTCAACAAACCACCTGTCTTGGCTTAGCCAAAATCAAAGATTTAAATAACCCGTCTATTCCAAAGCCAACAATGTTTAGCAATAGCTCTGAAACAGATGAAGAAATAGACATAAACCATATACTTAACCAAAACAGAACACATCCTGATTGGAAACAATGGTTGATCTGGCCCACAGATACAAATAACTGTCAAGATAGATTCCTGAATAAAACACAGGGTTTCAAAATGACCAGGCCAGACCCTAGATATCCCCAAAGACATCACCCAGGGATAATAACAACCTACAGTGTGGGCAAATTATGCCTTCAATGGCTACAAACTTCCACACTGCCTGAAATTAAGCAACACCTAACTTTACTTACTGATGGTGCTGACTTGCGTGATTTCATACTGGGACCACGCAAACAGCGTCAAAAGCGTTTCATAGCAGCCTCTGTATATGCAGCATACAATGAGGCCTGGAAGGTTACTCAAATTGAAACAGCAGAGAGAATACGTGAAATTGATCGTATTAATTTGGAAAAATCACTTTCTGTAGTGGACAATGGGTTAATGACTCTGTCCTCCAGAATATTTTCATTGGACAGCATTGTGTCTTCAGCAATCGATATATTATCGCAAGACTTACTGTTATTACAACATGGTCAGTCACAATTGCGCTCTATTGTACAGCTTGGCTGGACGTTACAAAATCTGCGTTCAGGCTATGTGCCTTGGCGTTTAATCAACACAACGTCACTATTCCAAATCTTTAACCTTACTGATAGACAAATCGGTATGGCGCAGAAGGGTGCTGATTATACAATCTTGAGCATTGAAAAACTAGAAAGATTACCAATGACAATGTCAGAACGACCTGTCAGTGAATGGATAATCCACGGAATAATAAATATTCCAATCTCAACCTTCAGGTTTCAATACTGCCAAAAATATATACAGGCTGGCATGTACGAGAAATTGGGAAAGGGGTACCTTAAAACAACTTGGAACCTGCCCTATTCACATGCATGTGTCAGTAACAAAGGACAGAAAGTGTTTCTTAGTGGCAACAATTGTGCTATGTCACTAAGCGGCACGCTTCTGTGTAACGGTATTAGTTTGCACGGAGCCTGTGAAGGGAATTCATACAACCTTTCATGTCACCAGCAAGGCGCACCTGCAACTGAAATAGAACCATTCTTTCAAAGACTCTATAATGGGAGTTACATTCTTATTGTAGACCGCAGATGTTGTAGTCTTATGCCCGGGACTCCTTATCTCGTCACCACGACGGCGAAGGTCAAGTGCTGTGGACGTTCTTTGTTCCCCAGCTCCTTACCAGACAGGGAGGCAAGGGCATGGCCCGGTTTGAAAATTACTTCTATTCGAATAGACACTTTAAGCAGAATGAAAACAGTGCTTCTTCAGACGCCTACAAGGCTCACGTCATCTAAAGAAACGTATGATCTACAAGTCGCAAGGACGACTGCAGAGATACATACATTATTATCAACTAATTCCCCCGTACATTTCGCGGAAATCCTGAGTGAAATCTTAAATATTTCTGATACCACTGGGGTCTCAAAGGTATTTAAGACAGTATTTTCGATGGCATTAACACCATTCAAAGCCATACTGGGTATTTTTCCAGACTTCGTCCATTCGATTTTTGGCGGACTTCCCCTGATCCTGGGACTAATTGCAGGAATCCTATTCCTAGTCCTTATTTTTCGTTATGGCAACCCATGTCACAGATCAAACTCTCGCGACAATGGAAGATACGATCCTAGCCATTGGATACCGGGACCGGATATCAAAAATCCTGGGACTCTCCCGGCTTAGAGACCTAAACATGACTTGGTTTCTATCATTTCGACCAATGTGGCAAAGATGTGTTTTACCTGTACTAAGGTGTCTGCTATGCGGAGAAGAATGCGTGTTAGACACCTGTCTGACGCTACAATCGGATGCGCCGGTGGATGCAGATACACTGTTGGTTCCTACCAAGGTTCACGCTTTGTGCTGCCCTCAAAGGCTGCCAATCCTGATGACGGCATTCCTGGAATCTTCACCACTGCGATTGAAGAGTAGTGAAGTTCAAGATGAAAGCAACATCGAACAGGTACGACCTTCTGTCAGCATTGCAAATCAGAATGTCAATTCAGACAATCATGCGCATGAATGCATCGTTACACCTATTTCCGACTTAGTGGAACTTTCCCATGAAGCTGTTGACAGTTTTTTCGAAAGCCTGAATGATATGATGTTCTCTCCGGAACAGAAATAAAGACTTTTGAGTAAACTCGCACACGGCGTTCCCTGAATTCGGCCTTCAACCTTTAAAAATAAAGTCACATGAACAATTACAATCCAGTTCACGGACAGCAACTTTTTTCAGCAAGCCCTTAAAATATTTTTCTATATATTTTTTCCCCGGGACACTGATCTTCTGCTTAAAGTAAGAAACTATTCCTAGAGAACTAAGATTTCTATTTTAGATACTTTATATAGATTTTAGCTGCCCGCTGGTAGGTTCACAAATATTTTATTATGTGATGAAATGGTCTCGAACTTCCTTTCTGTATAGCCATATTAAGAGCCATTTCATGTGTATTTCTCATATACCAATAAGCAATAATGCATAACAATGCGTGTTTACTTTTGCATTTAATTCATAGCTTAAGTGCATACAATATATATGACTGCAATTTTTCAGTATATTTGAAAATTTCGAAATGCATTTATGTATTTTGGGGTGGTAAGGTATACACTTTACTCTATAGTATGTTGTACTATGTTATACTATGCATAGATTAGTAGATATGACCATAGTTAGCGTGGAGTGGGTGTCGTGTATTTCTATAGGTTCTGAATCAGTCCCCCTATTCCTGACCCTATTCTGGTTAAACTAACTATCAAGTTAACTAACAGTCAGCCCATGAGGCAAGAAAACCCCCATGATGCAGATACCGTTATCTGACGCAGTCACACTACGGCACAGGAACGTGTTATCTGATTAGGTCATAACGCTTGAGATCTAATTAGACAAGCGACATTCCTCCAGCCCCTGATAAGGCATACGACGTTCTCATAACAAATCAAACCTATGACAACCTGGATAATCCGTGCGGCCATTGTTTTGATTTCACAGAGAACTTTAGTAAAGAATGTGCTAACGAGCAAGTCGTATGACATCTTTATTGACGTACCTATGTCCATCCTTACGTCAATCCCGGCACCTTTAAGGTATAAATATTGCCGACCTTGCCCTATGCAAACACACGCGTGGTGACAAGACGGAGCAGCCATACTTGCAGAAGCCGAGAGCAGAAGCAGACCCCGCAGGCAGCAGCCCCGCCTTCCTGACGCGCTGAGAGACGCGCTGCTATCTCAAGCCGAGAGACCCAGCACCGGCGCTTCCGGGTAGCCCTCGCAGGCAGCCTGGAATATCGAGAGCAGAGAAAGAGATACCATTCCTCATTCATCCTAAATTCCAGGTACAGAACTGAATAACCCCTCCTAGAGAATTCTTTAGTTATTCACTTGGCAAAAACAAACTTAACTTAAACTGTAACTTTCTATTCCCGCCCACGCATTAGACTTAGGTCAGGTACACGGGGTAGGCGTATTTAGAAACACCAGTTGAGTACGTTTAGTCAAATGTATATGTGTATGTAAATATATTTTAATCATTTTAAACATCATATGGCTCAGAAACCATATCAATGTTTTTACAGTATTATTTTATACTATTGCTTTTAATGTATGCACTTTACTTAACTATAAGTATTGCAATAATATCGATCCATTTCTCTTGTACGAGAAAAGAGACTGATCAATAAATAACATCTTTTATTGAACACGCCCGTCTCTTCCTTTTCTCTACATTCTGATGAGACTAAGAATGCACGTACTGACTGAGTAAAATAATTGCCTTGTGCTCACACGACTCTTGAGATTGACTCTTGATTAGGGGAGAGCAAAGTTGTCATGTTCTATGGTTGTCAGAAACTAAATCCCTTCTTGTCTAATCAGGGGAGGTAATTCTTTTCTGAACATTCGAGAAAGTTTCTAGCGAACTCTGAGCTTAGCTGGCAAACCCAAAAATTAAGTCTAGTATCGACAGTAGTAGACCTAGTTAACGTCTGGCCTAGGCCTTTACTGCTGTAGGTACTATTCCAATGCGCAGAGCCTATTGGGAAGATAGGAACTACACTACAGTGAGTCCTAATGTGCTGACTGAAGCTGAATGGACCGAGAAGAAAACCTCGTGGGCAGCCAGTGACGGCGGCCATCTTGGAGTCAGGCAGCTGCGGGGACAGACCCCACGGTCATTGTGGGGCGGCCATCTTAAGGTCAGGCAAAGTAACAAGCAGCAGAATAACGAGCAAAACAACAGAAAAAAAAATATAACAAGCCACAGACAGCGCAGTGAGAGTGAAACACAAGCAAACAAGCATGAGCCAAGCAAAACAAACAGACATTCAGAACCAATCTGCGCAGAAGCCTGAAGTCAAGCAGTACCAAGTTAACCAGAAGTCACCAAGGCAGGATTTTGCGGTACCACGATGTCGACATCACCGCGACGAGACGAAGTCAAGCCCGTCATCGCAGGAGGGTCGCATTTGAGGGCTCCAGAGCCAGTCACCCTAACGACAGGTGGAAGCATGGGCCCCAAGTGGCAGGAATGGCTCGAAGACTTCGAAGACTACATCGAGGGATCCAAAGTGACTGTTGATAAGGACAAATTGATCGCACTCCGCAATCTGGCGGGGCGCGAAATAAGCAAAATAATCAAGGATCTCCCACCCGCAGATACCGGAACATGTGATAAAGTATGTGACGCGCTGAACAGGAAATTTCTCCATAAAAGGAACGTAGACTATGAGCATCATGCTTTTCATCAGGCACGTCAAGGGAAAGACGAGGCAATGAGCACATTCATCACCCACCTGCGTCGACTGTCGAGGCACTGTGAGTTTGATAACTTTTCAACGGACGCCGCCATCAAATCACAGATCATAGAGGGATGCCACTCAGAATCCCTCAGGAGGCGACTGCTGAGAAAGCCTCAGAAACTAGATGACATTGAAGAAATGACTCGCGTCTACGATCAGGACCGAGGAGCATGCCACCACCATTGAATCTGGGCGCAAGGTGAGTCATGAGCAGGCACATCGAGTTCAAGACCATGGTGGCGGTCGAAGAAGCTTGAGAGACAAACAATGGAACACCCGACCGTCGCCTCGCTCGAGACGCTCAGAACACAGAAGCCGGGAAACCGGCCGAAGAGAGAGGAGACCAGAGAGAGCGAGAAGATGCTATAGGTGCGGATATGATTATCCTCATGTGGACGTCTGCCCAGCCATGGGCCAGCGGTGTAGAAAATGTGGTCGGACGAACCATTTCGAGGCAATGTGCGGCGAGTACAGCAAAGAGAGGCGAAGTGGAACCGGGAGGTCGTCCCGGTCGGACACCAGAAAGCACCACATACGAGACGTCCATGAAAAAAACACAGGGTCCTCCAGCTCGACACACTCCAGCAGAGAGTCGCACAGATCGCGATGGGAGCGCCGATCCCCGTCCCGGGACTCCAGATCATCATCTCGAGACTCTGAATATACGACTCACTATGCGAACATGATCGCGGACCCAGACCAACTAAAGAAGTATCCTCGGCTGCACATAAAAGTGGGGAATCATGACACCAGATTTGTGATGGACAGCGGAGCCTCGCTGAACTACATCCCCGTCACTGAGTACGAGAGGATGCAGCCCAAGCCCCCGCTTGGTCATGCACCCGTCCGAGTCTTCACTTGGATGTCCAAGAAGCCGCTTCAATGTCTGGGCAAATTCCCGACAACGCTTGAGCATGACAACGTCACCATAGATGCAGTCATTCATGTCATCAAGGGCCCCGAAGCTGACTGCTTGCTCAGCCTGCCAACTGCGGAACGTCTCCGTCTCGTTGAATCCTTTTCAAAGTCTGTGATGACCAGGACATCGTCAACCGTTTTCCTCGCCTTTTCATGGGGCTAGGGAAGTTGAAGGGCTGTCAGATACATCTGCACGTCAATAAACAGATTAGGCCCGTTGCTCAGCACACTCGGCGTGTACCCTTCCATCTTCAGTCAGCGTGATGCACCGGTTTAGTGGAACAACAGCTGCACAACCCACTTCTGAGGCCCAAGACTAAAGGGGGCACATGAGGCAAGGGTAGACATACAGATGGCAGAATCCAGCAGCATCAGCAGGATTGCAAGAAGTATTTTCTGTGTCTGAGACTTCAGAAAACAGGGGCAAGCCAGAAAGCCCTAGGACAATCTTGGGTTCAAGGTTTCAGAGAGTTGGTCCAGTCCTTCTCACTCCCAGGCATGAAGCAGCAGGCAGGTAGCAAATCTGTAGTCCCTCCTACCTCATAGCAATCAACAGGCAGCTGGGCAATACAGCAATGGCTTAAGCACAGAACTCTGAATGTCCTTGGTTCCAGTAGGGTTCTCCATTGGTGGTATCAGGGATCCAGGACTTACATCCAAATGTGCCTTTGGAGTGGGGGAGATATCAAATAGCTCTTTGAAGACCTGTCTTTCCTGCCCTGGCTTCAGACACACTACTGCTCTTTGCGTGGGGACAGACAGAGCCCTGTTCAGTTTCAAGAGGCAGCTCCTCCCAGCCAATCTACCACAGGAAGGCCCACTTAGGAACCTGTGGTCTATCTGAACCCGAAAAGTGAGTGCCAAACAGGAATAGCCTTTGCTTCTTCAGTGCACAGACCACAGTAACAGCTTCCTTTTCAATTGCACTCTACCTCTGGTCCCTGTAAAGTAGCTTCCTACTGACGAAGGCTACAAGTTGATCCAGGCCCCCATCATTTAGAAGTGAGAGCACAGCCCCTAAGGCAGGCTCTGAGGCTTGCGTCTGCACAGCAAACTCTTAGGAGAAATTGGGGGCCTTGAGCGCGGGTGCTGTGCACATGGCTTCTTTCCGGGTGTCTAAAAGGGAGGGAGGAGGTGTGGCGCAGAGGCCAGGGTGACTGACGCTGGACGCTGGGGATCACGGTTCGATCCCCGGCTCTGGTGGCAGGGGTCTGCCCAGCACCATGGGACTCTGGGCAATAGCTCGCTTAATCTTCCCTATGGCCCCCAGCGATGAGATACCCCTTCGGGGGTGATTTGTGCACTATGCAGGTACTGGATTTACATTTAAAGATTTCTTGCATGCCTCTGTCCAGATCATCTGATGTAGCTGCTTCTTGGAAGTCAGCTCTGTCAAGGTACAACAATGGTGACATACCCCTTGAGTATAATATCCAGTGAGGCCTAAGAAGACTCTCACTTGTGTATGGGTCCTGTGGGGTTTCCTAGCCAGAATGGTGTCAATGTTGGGCTTCAAGAGCTGCCCCTTCTGCCTCATACTTGGTGTTCCACAAAAACAACAGAACCCTTCCCAATCTGGCACTTACTGGCCTTTGATAGGCCTGCATTCTGAAGCACTTCCTGGAGGTGGTTCAAGTGGTCCTCACAACAAGAGCTGAAGACCGCAATATTGTCTAGGTAGGTGGCACTGAAGTTCTCCAACCCAGCCAGGACCAGAATGACCAGCCTCTGAAAGGTGGGAGGGACATTCTTCAACCCAAAAGGCATGACCCAGAACTGGAAGTGCCCTTCTGCTGTTGAGAACGCTGACCTCTCTTTAGCCCCCACAGAAAAGGCAATCTGCCAGTGCCCACATGTTAAGTCAACTGAACTGAGGAACTTGGCAGCTCCAAGCCGATCAATGAGCTCATCAGCTCTGGGGTGGGGTGTGTGTCAGTCATGGTGACTGCATTGAGCCCATGGTAGTCCATGCAGACCCTATGTTCAGGTGTGATACCTGGAGGGGCAACCTTGGGAATCAACACCACTGGACTGGACCATGGGCTGTTTGGAGACCTCCTCCCTGATGCTAGTCCTAACCTTATCAGACAGCCTGTAAATGTTCTTTACAGGTGTGCTGTCCCCAATATCAATATATGGGGTACATCATGTAGTGAGTCTGGGGGTAAGGGAGACCGAAGAGGAAAACTGCCGCAGCAAATAGTGGTAGTCTCCCAGTTGATCTGGGGGTCAGTGTAGGGAAGAGGCTGACACCCTCCGCTAATCCATCCTGCTCCTTGGAAGATAGGAAGTTGGGGAGAGTTTCACTCTCCTCTTCCAATCAATCATTAGTAACCAGAAGCATGGTAATCTCAGACCTTACAAAGTGGGGCTGGAGGCAGTTTACATGCAAAACCCTCAAAGTATTCCTAGGAGTCTTGAGGTCCACCAAGTAGGTTACATCACTCTTGCACTCATTCACCTCATAAGCCCCAGACCAACAGTCTTGCAGGACCCGGGGAGCCAATGGCTCCATTGCGACACTTTGCGACGAGGACCAAACTCAACCAAAATGGTATTCTGGTCGTACCATCATTTCATGTCCTCATGGCTAGCTTCCAGGTTATCGTGTGTGAGCTTTCTGAAGGGACCTGTCTGGTTGCAGAACGCCAGCATGTAGCTAACTACATCCTATTGTGGCTTACTGCAAGCCTGCTCCAAGCCTTCCTTAAACAAACTGAGATGTCCTCCCACAGGGTGTCCCTATAGAAGTTGAAAAGGGCTAAAGCCAACCCCCTTCTATAGAATCTCCATGTAGCCAGAAAAAGGCAATATCAGGAGGACATCCCACTTATGCTTCATGGGTTCGGGTAGACCCATTGTCATGCCTTTGAGAGTATGGTTGAACCTATCAACCAAGCCACTGATTTGGGGGTGGTAAGGAGTGGTGAACCTAAAGGTCATACTACACTACTTTCACAACCGATGGGTTGAGGAGTGAGGATCCGGGCGAGCACTACATGTCCCAGACTACTCTGCTCTTACAAGCAACAACTTCCCCCTGAATGTCTCAAAAATAAGGCTGTTCTCTGGCTTAGCTCTAAATACTTGTTTTCACCAGTTAAAGCACATCAAATTTTATTCATAAGGAGAGTGAGATGGATTGCCCCCCTAACAAATGGCTTTGAGGTAGATTGTATTGTTAATAATTTTCAAAATCCTAGTAAAGCCTGATAAATTCATGCAAAGGCAGCACTACCACCGTTGACTGATCGATACATGGCCATACTCCCACTGGGGTATTTCTATCGTCATTTATAAGCCTTAACTACTTCCATGCTAGTGCACAAAATGTGCAGACACCAAGGCCACCCTTCCCTTATCTCCCTGATCTAAATTTATGAAATAGTTACCAGGTATTAAGCACTCTAGAACATAATGACTGACTCAGTTGCAGTAAATACAGCATAAGGGATGCTGTGAATTACTGTCGAGAAGGTGCATCCAAGGATCAGTAGTGCAACATGCCCTTCAATATTGTTGATTATGTACCTGGTTAAGTAATGGAACATAGGGTGGTGATAACTTAGGGCCCGATGTAAGTAAATGTGAAATACCAATTTCTTAATACCGAATTTTACTGATTCGGTATTAAGAAATCGGTATTTCCGATGTAGGTAAAAAATCGGTAATTTTTACCGATTCGGTAAAATTCGGAAAAATAAATACCAAATCCATAATACCAGTCAGTATTACTGAATCTGTATTACTGAATCGGTAAATACCGAATCAGTAATTCAAAAACTCTGCAATTGAGGAATCAGCCAATCCTGTGCATCCACACACCTCCCAACCAGGAATTGGCCCCACCCATGCAGCTGCACTGAATCAGAATCTGTTGGAGAGGCAGGGAGTGCAGAGGAGAACACAGAAGCAACTGAAAAAACTTTTCCTGACACAAACTGCAGAATGGCCAACACGGAGAGTGAAACTAAAGGTGCAGAAAGCAAAAGAAAACTCAAATTTAGGGAAAGGGAGCTGGAGGTCCTGATTGAGGCGGTGGCAAGAGAACACACAAAGCTGTTCGGGAAGCAGTCACTGCAAGTGCCATAATCTCAAAAAATAAAAATATGGACTCGAATACAGGAACATGTAAATGCCATTGAAATGACCCACCGTGAAATAGACGTACTCAAGAAAAGGTGGTACAACGTCAGGAGCCTGGCAAAGAAGAAGATGGCCGAAAGGAAAAAACAAGCCAGCCTGACAGGTGGAGGAAGAAATAGAGCACCTCCACTAATTGCATTGGAACTGCTGGTGGAGTCTACCTTTGAGTTCGAGCCCATCAGCGGGATCGGGGATGCCGGCAGCTCTGCCAGAGCTGGCAACCAACAAGGTAAGTTGCATGCACACTAAGCTGCGCCCCCCACTTCCTGCCCCATTCCCCAATGAGGCACTGTGAATCTCACTCCAGTACATGTTTTAGTAAAATCCAGCAATGCATTATGGGAGATGTAGTCAGTGTAACACCTACCATAACAGTCATCCCACTGAACACAAAGGCATGTGACACACATCAGTGATAAGCAAGCAGAGGACAGTCAGATAGATTGGCAGACATGAACATTTATTTTTTCAAAATGCTGCCAGTCAAGTGAGCTAATGTACAATTTGTGACCACAGGCGAGACATCGCACAGGTCTGCACAAGTCAGGGCAGGAAAGGTACCCGGAGGGAGAGAACAGAGGAGGCCAATTCAACTGCAGGTCACACCACCACTAACGGCATCACCACCACCACCGGCATCATCACCACCACCAGCATCACCACCGGCATCACACCACCACCTGCAACAACACCACCACTGGCATCAACACCACCACCGGCATCAACACCACCACCTGCATCACCAGCAGAGTCACCAACGGCATCATCAAGACCCAGGAGGCATGTCGTTGTCAGACTCCAAGAGATGGAGTTGTCCGTGGAAGACTGCAGAGGTGGAGAACAGTCAACTGTGCCAGTGGATGGCAATGATGCAGGATCACAGTCCCCCACAGAGCGATCACACACAGGTGCCAGACGCCGCGGGGCTTGGGAACCCAGTCAACCTTTGCAGGGTGAGGAGCATGGTGTGTTTGCAGGTCTGGAGGCGAACATGTTAAAGGTCCAGCGCCTGCAAGGGAAAGCAATCCAATCAGTTCAGCGGCAGGTGAGACATGTGACAGCAAACATGCAGAATATAGAGAAGGGCATTTGCTCAATGAACACGACACTGGCTGCGGGCATGAGGGACATGGCTGAGGGCATGAGGGACATGTCCAAGTCAGTGGGGCTGCTGTGCAGCAAGCTTGATAAGGACAGGATGGCATGGCGCAGGGAGAGGCAGAAAATGGAGAATCATACAAAGGCGGTGAACCGCCTCTCCACTGCCACTTCTCTGTTCTGCAGGTGCTCCGTGGCCATGCTGGAAGGGATGGCACACTGCAGCCGTGATGTGTCAAGGGGGCTTGTGAAAGTGACTACTGCACTTGAATTGCTCCTAAATTATCAGGCTGCCAATACCGGTGCAGGTGATGTGAGGGACAGTGAGGAGACAACAAGTCGCAGCAGTGTAATGCCCCCTGCAAGGAAGAGCAGCAGATGTCAAGCTGCTGGCACTGGATCAATTGCCAGTGACGACAGTCTGCAAAGGGAATGCAGCAATGTTCCACGTGGCAGCAGGCGTTAATGCAAGCCACACTTAGTCTAGCTGACTGGGTGACTTAACCCATGACATCTTTGTAGGGTGTTTACAAATAGGACTGCCATGTTGAGCCCTTCATGTGGTGGTGTAGTGCCAATATATTAAACTACGTCATTTAAATACAACAACTGGCTGTGTCTCCTTACTTACTCAAAAGCAGTTGCGTGTGATCTCAGCCCGTCTTTGTCTCCCATCTGGTGCTGACGCCACTCCTGCTGCATTGGGTTCTGGCTGTGCAAATTCATCATCATCGTCCTCAGAGTCAGTTAATTCAACTGCTGTACCTTTCTTAGTGGCAAGGTTATGCAGCATAGCACAAGTTGCGATCATCTTGCAGCAGATGATGGGTGTGTACTGACGTGCGCCTCCGCTTTTGTGGAGGCAGCGGAACCTACTTTTCAATAGTTCAAACGTGCGCTCCACAACATTGCGTGTTGATTTGTGCGCAACATTGTATTGTCTCTCACTTGGTGTTGATGGGTTTAGGTAAGGAGTGAGGATGAATGACCACACAGCATAAGCGCTATCACCTAGGTGGGAAAGACAGTGACATTAATAATAGTCACCAACACATTCATCTGCAGTATACATCAGGGTGTGTCACAGTGATTTACTTAGCAGGTATCCTTCTCCAAATTCTTCCGCAGCCAGGCGTCTGTAGATCCCACTGTTCTGGGAAATGTATGAGTTGTGGGTGCTCCCTGGAAATTTGTTGACGATGTCGGTGATTAAGTTGGCTGCATCACAGATTACCTGCACATTAATGGAGTGGGTGGATTTTCTGATTCGGTAGATGTACTCAGTGGCTGCAGGTGGCCAGATTGGAATGTGTGTCCCATCAATGCACCTTATAACATGCGAGAACTCTGCCTTTTGGTAAAAGTCTGTCTTGGTTTTCTGCAGTTCCGCCTGTGTGGTTGGGAAGCTTCTGTAGTGATGCATTGTCTACATCATGGCATCCAGGAACTTGTTAAAGAAACAGAACAGGCAACTATGTGATACACCACCTACCGCAGCTATCACCCCCAAGTAACTGCCAGATGCAAGTAGGTGTAGGCTACAGAGCACCTGCACATGTGGTGGTATAGTGTGCAGTCTTGGTGTTGGATGCTCCAGGAGTGGGTGCAGATCCCTTATCAGGTTCAGGATGGTTTGGGGGTGTAGCATGTACCTTTCATGGATCTCTGCCTCAGTCAGTTGGAAGAGTGTGACGCGCTGTCTGTAAACGTGCTCCTCCCGTCTCCAGATCCTCACTCCTGCTGCCTGTAGCCGTACCCGCCTTGCAATAACATAGAGGGCCGCCATAGTGATCACACTGTTGCATTTTGGGACTGTTTAAATACAGTGCACCTTATTACCACCTGCTTTGAGTCAGTGGTAATAACTGACTCTTAAATACTGAATTTGTGCAAATTTTGTATTACTGAATTTTTTTACATCTCTTTTCTCGTTTTTAGCGTTTCTTATTTACCGATTCGGTATTTGGGTGTTCGGTAAATCCGAATCGGTAAATTAGGAATAGGTATTTACCGATTCCTTATTACCGATTCCTTTCCTACATTGGGGATTGCTAAATACCGGTATTTTCGGTATTACCGACCGGTATTTAGCTACCTACATCTGGCCATATGTCTGTTAACATAAATTGTAATGACCGATCTAATCCCTGTAGCCCACTTACAGTTGCCCCAACTATGAACAAAACCAGCAAGTATTTGGAGGGAAGATTTAAGTTTGTTACATGGAATGGGAATAAGCTCACAAACACAATACGGAATACCCACTGGATTAATACTATATCTATATTTTATATTATATGCCTGCAAGAAACCTGGTGTACGAGCCCTGTATATGTAGAAGTGTTTTCCTCATATTTTTTATACTTTCACAAGCTGGGCGGGCAAAAGGGGGTCTCCTGACACTTATCGCTAATAAAATCCCGGTGACTGAAGAGCTCATCAGTGGGTCTATACTCTCAATTATCGTGGCTGAAGAAACAGGGAGTGAAAGATCTGGTCATAGTAAACTTTTATAATAGGTTTTCGATATTTCACACAGTAGGGTGACGACCGGACTTGACCATAGTCTGGAAGTCTTTTTAAGTTTCATCCAATGTGAATATTTTATTACTATGGGCAGGCAATTTCAATATACAGGCCTTGGAATATCCTCTACACTGTCATGTGAACCGCATCGATCAGGTTAGGGTGGGAAACAACCACTTTTGCCATAACGAGTACGGAGAAGCTTCGAATTTTATTATCTCCAGATATGATTTACAGCTATTGAGGGGTGACCGTGACACTAATGGGGGAGCTAGTTCCATCATTTATTGTGATAAATTCTGCCACAATAATTGACCATGTGCCAGCTAATGCTATGTGTGGTATACCTATAACCGTACCAGCATTCTTAGGTGACCATAACCTAATTTTATTAAAATTCTATTTCTGAGGTAAGAGGTATGACTTATTTCCCATAGTGAGTAGCATTACTCCAAGTAGGACTAATGGTTTAAGAATTAAGTGGGAGCAATATGTTTTGGAAAACAGTAGCAAATATATACAGGGAAATTGGCTACTGCCTCCAGGAAGCTGTCATACTAAACATGTTAGTCAAAAATTGTAATCACATTATTAATTCCATAAAAATATTCCTGACTCGCTATCCAACTACACCAAGAAATAACAAAAGTGGGTGGCTTGACAAGGCTTGTACTAAAGCTCTTCGGTTCCTTAAATATGCCATGAGTAGTTATTAGGTCCCTGTATACTCAATACAAACAGGCCCTGGCCACAAGGAATAAAATGCTCCAGAAAGATCCATGGGAAAAGTTTGCATTTGCTGCGGAGAATAAGAACATTAAGTTGTTCTGGGATACAGGGAATGCAACCTTTTTAAAAAATGACAATATCCCTAAGTTCAGTTTTTTGTTCACTGTGGGACAAATGGGGATTACATTTCTCTGCAATTTTTAAACAGAATACTGAGGTTGCCACAGGGTCTTCTGGGGGGTTGGTGTGTGATTCGGGACCTATTATATTGGAAATTACTAACAAAGTTGTCATGCTGGCTATACAGATCCGTCCTAGAGGACGGGCCTTCGGACCAGACGGGGTACTGGTACATGTATTTAAATCCACCCCAGACTTCTGGGGGCCTATTTTGGCCAGGGTATTTAATGAAGCCATGACAGACATGATTCCATTCACCTGGGGAACATCACTATTGTACCCATATATAAAAAGGGGGATAAAGTAGACCCTAAAAACTGTCGCCCTATTTCCCTTTTGGACTCCTCAATGAAAGTAATGAGTAGAGTCCTTTTGACAAGGTTGGATGGATGGGCATATGAGCAATCTATCTTGACCCCAGTACAGTTTGGCTTCAGGCAGCAGTTGGGGACTGTCAACCAATGTGTTAATCTTGAGGTTTTATTTATGGGGTGGACAGTCACCTACAGTCTCTGCAGGCTGTGGGACGCCCTCTACCAGTGCTGCTATATGCTGATGATGCAGCACTTTTAGCGAGTACACCAGTGGGCCTGCAGAGACTGATGAGTGCCTTTAGAGAATTCATGGCTTCTAAGAATACGGTTATTAATAAATCTAAAACATTCAGCATGATCTGTTGCCCAATCTGGAAGCCATGTAGAACTTTTTAATTGATAACACCCCAATAGTTTCGGTCAATTCTTTCTGTTATCTGCGGATTTCATTTGTGGGTAATGGCTCATGGAGACAGCGTATATTGAATAGCAGAGCCAAAATTAGTATGGTCTCTCAGGGGATTTTCAAGTGTTCCTCTAAATTGGGCAGTTAACCCATTAAGGAAATGATTGCTATATATAAAGCAATGGGAGTGGCCACTGCCTAATATGGACATGCCTCTAGGGTCATGCTAATGGTTCTGCTCTGCAAAGAGAAGAAAACATATTTATAAAAAAAGGATTTTATGCCTACCCCCTTCTGCTTCAAATACAATTTTACACAATGAGGTTGGTCTGCAGTTCCTAGAAGACCACCTTTTGGTGAGACCTCTGATAATATTGGTTTCACTATGGGCAAAGGAGGAAACCAACTTCACCAGAACTATTATTCTGTTTAGCTCTAGATAATGTTCTAAGTATTTCTTGACTGTTCTATGTTAATTCTCTCTTTGGTAGGTTGTTTAATATTTCAATTTGGTCAGACCCTTTACTAACTAAGTGTAGGATAAAAGACACCTTCCTACAATATAGATTGGACAAGCGTGGGGTAGATGATAGTAAAAAATCATCAGTAGCCTTCTACAAGTCCCTAGAGCTGGAGGAGGGGGGCTATACATGTTTACTACATGTGTCAAATATGCAGCACCAATTTGTGCTGGTAAGATTGAGATATGGTATTGTGCATCATCTAGTTGCCTTTCCTAACATGAAGACTTGTACCCCTGACAACATCTGCTCCTGCGATGGCCAAAGAAAGCAAATCACACTGCACCTTTTATTGTTCTGTATATTGTATCCAAATTTTAAGTCCAGAATATTAGATCACATAAAGCAGCTATGAAATTCCTGGTGACACTGAGCAACCCTTCTGTGTGTTATAATGTTGCCCTTTTTATATTGAATGCTATTAACATAAGGAAAGCATACTGTGATAGCTAAGAAACAGAGCACTACACACTTTTCATTGTTTCATAGATTTTATCAGAACCTTAGTTATTTTACCTAAATTGATGGTTGTTGCATAGACTATTATATTATATAATGCATATATGAAATTTTAGGTGACTGTGACTGTACCTTTTGTATGTTATAATGTTGCAATAGAGTAACAACAGAACTACATTACTGTGTTTTTTTTTAAATTAAGTATTGTATTTATATGCATGTCTAATTACTTATGCACTTTTATGGCTGCTTTTTTTTCTCACCCGAATAAAGTTTCATGAATTGAAAAATATTTGGACATGAAATTGGTACCCAGTCTCATACCACCTCCTTGGGGAAACCCACATGGGTACAAATCCCCATCAGTGTCCTGGCCACGGCGGATGTAGTCACTGTCCTCAGAGGGATAGCTTCGGAGTACCAGGTGGCATGGTCCATCAAGACCAGAATTAATCTGTTGCCCATGGCTGTCTTGAGACCCAGAGATCCCACAATGTCAGTGTCGCTCTAAAGGAGTGCTAATGACAGGGACAGGTTTCAGGGGGCCTTGCACCTCCCCTCTGACATGCCATTCACCTAACTGATTGGACAGAACCTACAGAAAGTATCTGAGGCCTTTCTCATTTGCGGCCAATAGAAGTGGGTGGCAAGCCTGTAAAAGGTCTTCTCTTTCCCCAAATGACCTGTCACTGGTACATCATAAGAAGGAAGGTCCTTATGCCCTGGAGTACGACCAAAACATGTATTGCATAAGGCTCAGGGACCTTAGGCTCACTATACAGAAGATCATACCCACTGGACTAAGGCACTCTTTCTGCTCCTTGCACAACTCTTTCCTGGAAGGACCTCTTTCCTGCTGCCTGTTGGTCAGTTCAGGTAGTCTCCCCAGTTCAGCCACACATTCACAGGTAGGTACTGGCGCATCCCCCTCATGTTTTGCCTCCCCAGGACCATGGGAATTTCAGGAGTTGGTTTCCCCTGCCTCATGTCCATCCTCTTTTTGGCAGGTACCTGGGCCATTGTTCCAGGCTCCAGGTCCTCCTGACCAACCTCATGAGTTGCCATGGACAGTGTGGTCATGCACACCCACTCTGGTAACCCCATCATCTCCAAGTGTGATCTTCCAGATGGTGTGCTCCAGGTCTTTGCACAGTAGACAATCCCCAGGCATGGATGGACTCATAGCTACTTCAGCTGATCTGAGACCCCGCTCCACTAAAGGAAAACAGGGCCACACAGTTGTTAGCAGCAGCAACTTGGTGGAATGTGTTTGGGACCACCTGCTCTGAAGACACCAGGTGGCACCTGACAGGAGTCATGTTATGTTATGTTATGTTAATAACTTTTATTCAGCGCACAGCTGCCCCAGCGAAGGGGCGTCCTGGCGCCTGATCAAGTACCACAACATAACATGGCTCCTCTGTCTCTCCACCCTCTGCTCATTGATGGATAGCCACTGACTGTACTTCCTAGTATTGTCAGGCATGTGGGTTTTCGGTACCATCACTCCATTACCCAAGGACAGTAGGGCACACTTTCCTCAGCATTATCTAGGGCCATCTCCTCCCCAAGCGCTACACTAGCCAACCCCAGTGACTGCTCACCGGGGGGTGGCTATGCCCGCTTGGGACACTTGGCATCCCCTTTGTTGTGGCCTTCCTGTTGGGACTCATTGTACTTTACCGGGGCCTTCCATGCAGGCTTACTGGCAGGGAACCATTTCTTCTTTTCAGCAGGGGCCTGGGAAGCCTGACCCCCAGAACTAGTTTGCGGCCTTTTAGAGAACTCCTTGCTCTTTTTGCCCCCACTCCTTCTTCTGTTGGAGACCTGCCCACCTTTGTGAAGATCCCCCCAGATACCTTCCGGTGGACCCTGATGCTAACCCAGCAGTCTGCCTCCTTAGCAAACTCTCTGGGGTTAGTGCGCTTACTATCAACAAGGTGTTGGCACAGATCTGGAAAGCAAAGACTGAACATATGTTTTGTACAGCCCCATATAATCTCTTACCTCACTGCCATCACCCAACCATGCAGTGCCTTGCAACAAGAATCCATATAATCCACCTTGGGCAGTCGGGAAATCTTCTGACTATCCCTGAATTTCATTCGATAATTCTCTGAGGGTCAGACCAAACGTTCTGATTAGCACCTCCTTTACGCGGGGATACTTCTTCCAGCCACTCCCTTCCAGGGCCTGTAGAGTGTCCCTCCCCTCACTAAGTATGTGTCCCCAAAGACTAGCCCCTTCAGGGACCTTGTGCATTTAAAGTGCAATTTCATAGGCCTCAAGCCACCTGTTTATGTTGTCTCCCCGACAAAATCAGACACCAGCCCCTTTGGTATGTGGACCCTCCTGTCAGAGGGCATGAAAGAATTGCTGCCACAATCACTGATGAATGCCACCTGTCTGTCCTTGATGTCTAGCTCTCTTAGGCTTTACTCCTGAGCCAACACCATCTTCTTTTCCTCTTTTGCAAATTATTTCTCCTCCAAAGCTGTTTCTTTTCCTCTAAGGCCCTCTCTTACTCCAGTTAGAGCTTTGCCAGCACCATTCTTTATTTCCTCTCCTCTCCCCTGTCCGTCAGCTCCTCTGGGGGCATGACGTTAGAGAACATGCTACTTTCTGGCTGGCCAAGGAGGCACCACTGTCCTTGCAAGGTATCAGCTCCCTGGCCCATAGGCAGTCCCAGATGCTCCACTGAATTCAGGTTCTCCTCAGCATCCTCCTCTTTCTCCCCCTCAGGAATATCATTTGCTGCATCCCTTGCTTCTATCCAGTGCCTTTTGCTGGTCCATCTTCTTGGTGAAGCTTTTGGTAGAGCCATCAAATTCCTTGCAAAGCTCCTTTAAGTACTATGTACTTCTCCAAGTTAGGCTACTCAAAATCCATGCTTACAGGTGTAAGTGCAGTAATGAGACCTCCAATCAGAGACATGGTTTAGCATAAAAAGTAAAAATGCCTATCAGGGAAAATGTAAAAATCTAAAATGCCAATTGAAGAGAGTAGGGAATAAAATGCCAAATGGGATCAGACACAATTGATTCAAATTGGTCTAGATGTGGGTAGTAGTGTACAATAAATTACTGTAAGGTACAGCAGAAACACAAGTCCTATCTTCACTGCTGATCACCAGTGTTAGACATAGAGATTTCTGGTTGGCAGAATATATAGCCTGTGCAGCAGAAATCACAATTCTAGCCAGGGTAAGTCAGATACACAACCTAAACCAATCTGTGCTCACCTTCTATTAGCTTAGTATAGAGCAGTCAGGGTTAACTTAAGAGGAAATGTGTAAAGTATTTGTGCACACTTTAATTAAACTAACACAGTGAAAACACCACAAAAAGACTCCACACCAGTTTAGAGAAATAGAGAATATGTATCTGAGTAAAACAAGCCAAAACGGTGAAGCTCCAATATTTAGAACTTGAGATATGAATTTTTAAAGATTAAGGGCCAGATGTAGGTCGCCAAATACCGGTCGGTAGCGGCCGAATTCGGCCGTTACCGACCGGTATTTGGCTTTTGAGATGTAGGTGGGTCTGAATTTACAGAATCGGTATATTTACCGATTCGGTAAATTTACCACTTCGGTATTTTACTGAATCGGTAAATATACCGATTCTGTAAATCCATATGTAGGTGACACTCCTAAGAGTTTCACAGGCCCTTCAGATTCGTTATTTTACCACCCAATCCTATTGGGTGGTAAAATACCGAATTCAGGTGTGCATGCACATCTGTGCATGCACACCTGTGCCATGTGACCCACAGACATGCCCTTAGGGCATGTCTGTGTACCACATGGCACACATGCCTGTACTTGGGGTGCTAGAGGGTGTCAAAGTGACACCCCCTGCACCCTTGCAGGATTCGGTATGTACCGAATCTGTAAATACCGATTCGGTATTTCACATTGATTCCTATGGGCTTCAAGGCCCATAGGAATCAATGTGAAATACTGAATCGGTATTTACAGATTTGGTAAATACCGACTCTTACAGAATCGGTAATTTTTTACCTACATCTGCCTCCTTCCTATTTACCGACTCTTAAATACCGATTCGGTATGAGTCGGTATTTAAGAGTCGGTAAATAGGAATTACCTACATCTGGCCCTAAATGTGAAAACAGTGCTTACAAGTCACTAGCGGTCAAAAGATTACTTGAGGTTGCGAGGGACAGGTAACAATCTAAAGTTCAGCCCAGCTGCAATAGAGGACCGGCCGGCTACAGAACCCATGTAGGGCTCAGTGATAAAGTACCTTGTATGGAGCAAAGCGTCAATGTCGAGCACCCAATGCATTGAAATTATCCCCATGGTTGGTTTACTACCTTGGAGACGAGACTCGCAGATGGTGTTGAAGATTCAGTACTGTGTCCCTGCCGGGCTTGCAGATGGTGTTGATGAATTGGCACTGCATTGTTGTTGAGCCTTACAGTCAGGATCCACATCATCATCAATTCAACACTGCATCAGTCTGCGATAAGTCAATTTTTCTCATGCAGTCAGGTTTATGTGCCAGTTTACGAGAAAAACAGCTGCAGAATCTATTTCTGAGGCCTAGGCATTTCTGAGGGGGCACCTCAGGCAAGGGTGGCAGATTCAGATGGCAGAGTCCAGCAGCACCAGAAGGGTTGTGTCCCTTAGACTTCAGAAAACAGGAGGCAAGCCAGCGAGACCTTGGAGAATTTTAGGTATAAAGATTTTTTTTTTAATTCTTTTTATTGAGCAGCAACATAGATTAACCAATACTCTTCCACACAAAACCAATTTCATAATTTTACAAATAACACCAACATTTTAAATATTAGAATCTTCTTTTAGCAAAATCTGTTATAATATCAATAGCAATGCATTCCTATTCATTTGTTATCTAAAGTGCAACGTGTCAAATCGTTAAGATTCCATACTTTATATTTTATAATATGCTTAATTAATACAAAGAATTTTAAAGTGCTATTAATGAGATACTGTGCAGTTTTACTCCAATTAAGTGCATTTTCCCATTATTTTTCCCCGATTAGTCTAGACCTTAATAAAGTGCATCAACTCATATTCTGCCCCTAGCATCAGTGTTGTTAGAACAAAGTGCAGTTGTGCTTAAATAAATTAATCTTGAGCTACTTTGATATGTTTACCCTTGCTGAGTTTCTATCTTATCCATATGTTTCCATAGAGAAGCATATCTTTTTGTAGCTCCAACCATTTTCGCATAAGCTTCTTCAAATGTTCTTACTCAATTCTTTTTTTATGCCAATCTAAGTATGCTGGTACTTTAATTGTCTTCCAGTTCTGGAGAATCAGGGAGCGTGCCACCAAAGAAGTAATTACAACAAACATTTCCTCCCCTCTAGTAATTGGCTGAGTTTGTCTGTGTTTTGATAACCCAAACAGTGCTAGTTCAGCCTCGGGATCCACCCTTCTCTGCAAGACAAGACTGAGGGCAGCATAAACTTTCTCCCAGAACTGTCTTAACATTGGGCATGTAAAAAAAATCATGCAGCCAGCCTCCCTCTTCCAATCGGTGACACCTAAAACACTTATTCTTGACTTCTGGATACATCGTATGGAGCGCTTTGGAGGTATAGTATGCTTTTCAGCGAGATAAGAATGCTATTCTTTTAAAGTTTGCTGCCCTTGGTGCCTTGCTGCCATATTGCGAAATGGCTTGCCACTCGCCCATCTGAGAAACTACATTGCATTTCCTGTTTAATCCTCTTCAAAAAGTTATCGACCAAGGGGGACTCTCCTTGGTTATGTAATATTCGATACCAATCTCCTACCCCTCTTAGCTTTATTCTAATGAGAGCGGCCAAAAAAGCGGTGGCACCCATGTTAGCTGGAAGGGCGTACTTATTCAATAAATGTATAATCTGGAGATAGCCGTAAAAGAAAAGCTTACTCCGGTCTCCGCATCTATCTTGGACCTCCTGCCAGTTAATACATCTCCCTTTAATAAAAAAATTACCCAGTTTTTTAAATCCGTTAGCTTCCCTAAATCTTAAATGGCTATTCTGGATTTGAGGCCCAGGCTTTTACATTCAGGAAGCCGCAGGTATGAGTACCCTGCAAAATGAGCCTTTAAGGAGTAAAATGCCTGAAGTCTTGACCCAAACTTCTGAAGTGTCTTGTTACTAGTTTGTTTGGGAAGTTTTGCTGTTTTTATAAAAACCGGAATCTGCGAACTGAATCTTGGGTTCAAAGATGTAGAGAGGAGGTCCAGTGCCTCTCACTCACAGGCAAGAAGCAGCAGGCCAACACAGCAGATCAGGTAGCAATATGGCAGTCCCTCCTTCAGCACAGTTACTGGCAGGCAGCAGACCAACACCCCAATGCAGATAACAAAGTGGCAGTTGCTCCTACAGCACAGCAGCTCTTCTTCCAGGCCGAATGTCCTTGGTTCCATAAGGGATCTCTTTGGTGAAGTCAGGGTCCAGTACCTATACCCAATGGAACTTTTGATCTGGGGGAGAAATCAAAGAGGCCTATAAAAAAATCACAAGGTCCTTGCATGTCCTGCCCTGGCTCCAGACCCACCACAGGGAGGTATGTTACTCTTTGTGCCCAATCCCAGTGCTAGTAATAGCTCCTTCCTCCCAATCTACCTCAGGAAGGACCATCAGACTGATGCTGGTGCATCAAGATGCAAATACCACACCCCTTTTCCCTTTGTGTGAGTGTCTAGAGGGAATGCAGAAAACCCATGGGTCATCCAACCCAGGTGTGTATTTAGAGACAGGGAGATGCACAGAATGGTTAAAATAAGAAAATGCCAACTTTCTAAAAGTGCAGTACAGCGGTTCATGCACACCAGAAATTGATCCAATAACTTAACTGTTCCTGTAGCTTTGGAAATATTATGCATGCAGAAATGGCATCGCTCTCTGATACATGAGCCTTGATGAAATGTCTAAGAAAGCACTACCCTGGGGGTGATGTCCCCTGAGTGCACTACAGAAATATCAACTCGAATGGAGTGATCAAAAAATTTATCAAAATTGAAACAAATTCATCTGTTCTCAAAATATTGAATTTTTTGTATCCTCATAAATCCTGCTTCACAATAATAATCTGGTGTGTTTCCTTCACATATTGCTTGGTATAGGCAGTTTCTGTTTGTGACAGTAAGGAGTGGTTTCTCTTAAGTTGTTGGTAAATTATTGGTCCAACTGCATTTCGGGATGCTCCTAGCAAAGAAGGATTTATGAGGATTCAATAAATTCCATATTTTGAGAACAAATTAATTTGTTTCAATTTTGATTAATTTTCGGATCACACCATTCCAGTCGAACTTTCTAAAAGTAGCATTTTTAGACTGACAATTTTAAATCCGACTTCACCATAAGTTTTGATTTTAAATTGGGATTCCAGAGACACTAAACGCCAAGTTTCTATTTGCTCTTAATTGGAAATTACACTTAAAAGGTATTTAAGGTACTCTCAATGTGAAAAACTAATCTACGGTATTTTACTACCAGGGCATGTAAAACGTAAAAGTACATGTCCTAATTTTTAAATACACTGCACCCTGCCAATGGGGCTACATAGGGCCTACCTTAGCGGTGACTTTCATGAAATAAAAAGGAAGGTTTGGGCCAGGCACGTAGGCTAAATTGCCAGTTCAAAATGGCAGTATAAAACTGCAAACACAAGCTCTCCAATTACAGGCCTGAGCCATGTTTTAAGGGCTTCTGAAGTGGGTGGCACAATGAGTGTTGCAGACACACTGGTCGCATTTAATTTATAGGCTTTGGAGATATATAGTGCACTTTACTGGGGACTTATAAGTAAATTAAAATATGCAAATTGCGGGTAAGCCAATGTTTCCATGTTTAGAGTGCTACGCATATGCACTTTAACACTGGTTAGGAGTGGTAAAGTGCCCAGAATCCAAAAGCCTGCAAAAATGAAGTCACAAAACAGAAGGTCAGAAGGCAAAAAGTCAGGGGAAAACCACACCAAGGGTGCCAGGTCTAACACTATGTTTATGAACCGATGTGTGATATTTAGTAGTGTGTATGTATTACAAATTATTTTCCTTATTAACAGAAAATGCACTGACTGGACAATAATTTAATGAGAGTTGCTGAATGCTAGCAAATAGAAATTACTAGCCCACACCACCTCCCCTGAGTAGGTTGTGGACTTCTCTGCTCCGCTGCAGGGAAAGAGTCAAGTGCTACAATAGGGTACTTGTTTCCAGTAACAAGAAAATTGTGGACGTATTACTTGTGAAGGACTCACATCCTTCTAAGCTTTTAACCCAATTTCTTACAAACATGAATTACTCTTAATGCGTTTCTCGCACTTTGAAGACACCGCTTCTGAGGTTGAACAACACATTAAATTTCATTATCTGTAAGTAATATGGTGCAGATTTACAAGCCCCATGGGCCGCTGGTGCATCATGTTGCTTGACGCACCAGTTGCGCAGCCTGCTAAGGGATATTTACAAGCACAGGTAAAGTCACCCTGCGTGACTTAACCTGTGCTTGTAAATATCGCCCCTGTTCATGCAGCACTTTGCGTGTTAGGGGCAGGACATGGGTGTTGCTGTGGGTGTTCCCACGCAACACCCTTGTCCACTGATGCATTTCCAAATTTACGAGAAATCATAAACCTGGAAATGCTTCAGTTTGCTGCGCCACCATAGGGGTGGCGTAGCCAAGCGAAACGAGGAGAAATGTTTTCATTTCTCCTCGTTTTTTCCTCTTTCAATGTGTGCTGCATTCTACAGCACGCATTGAAAGAGGAAAATGCCTGCAGTGATTGCTTTTTTGCAGGAAGGGGCCCCTTCCTTCACAAAAGTAATCTCCCCATGGCGCAGGCATCCTTGCACCATGGTGCAAGGGTGCCTGCGCCGGCGCATGGCAACTGTTTCTGTGCCAACACTGGGGAGAGCACAGGAATGCGACATATCATTGTAGATATGTCGCTTTCCTGTGCTCTGAAAGTGCTGCAGCGTGGCACAGCCAAAGGGCTTGCGGTGTCGCGCTGCGGAACTTTCTTGTAGATCTGCACCTATGTTTTCATTTTAAACCTCGTTGATTGAAAAGCACTTCCCACACTTCTCTAGAAAATTCAATATCATCAAATTAGGCTTGTTACCATATTAAAAGTGCGCTTAGAGAAAGTTCTTCCAGCATTATTAGATGATGCGCAGATTTAACCATCACTGTCCGAGACAGACTTTTGTGGCATAGAAGAAACCTAACTAATACATTCTTTGATTTTTATAAAAGAACTCCGTTTGACGGCATCATACCGGAACGTAAGGTGAGGTTCTTTAATGTAAAGGCAATGTGTTCCATGATGCTATGGTAATGAAATATTAACTCAGAAATATCAACACTCCTTGGCAGGACAATGGAAACAGTAAGCCTTATTTAGAGGTTGGTACAAGTCTGTCGGTCCACCAGGGCAGTGGAGGGATTTACACCCAGTGCCCTTGCAGAAGACTGATTTTACTGACTGATATTTAGAGATTGCCTCCAGGCAAGCGAATATGTCTTTGCCTCCCAAAGACCTGCCATTGAAATGTCTTCATTATGGGTGCTGAAAGTTTGCTGAGAGACACCCATGTTGCAATGTTGCCCCTCAACAAAGTTTTTTTTGATTCAATGAAACTTCCAAAGTGGGAAATCTTTTTTTAAACAAAAAAGAATGGCCTTGACAAGCTGGATGTTTTCTACCAGAATGTGGGAGCAATTCGTCATGCTTTCCTGCTCTGGACAGCCAAGCTTTCTCTACCAGTCCCGAGCAGGAGAACAATACATTAAATCATATGCACTAAATCGGGGGGACAGTCTGAGGTACTTTGACTGCTGACACAGTGTTCACCACCATTTACAGTGGGCCGACAACGAGTTTACCACTCAGACTTCTCCTCCACTTTTGTAGTTTGATTACCTTGACTGCCAAACTCTAATAACAGCCAGTGTCAAAAAGGCTACAGTCAAGAAACAAGTGAAAGAAGTAGTGAGGGCCGTGTGCAACTTAGGTATACATTACATTTTAATCTGGGTCTTTTGTTAAAAAGAAGAGTTGATTTATTGTTTAAGCTCATTTCTTTCACATCATTGAGATCTTGTATAAAATAATGTTTTTTAAGTATTTCAGAAACAATGTTTCAAAGTATGAAAGTCATGTACATATTCTAGTGATGATATATTTGTGTCTTCTTTTGAATAACTATAAATATAGCTTCATACTGCTTCTCTCCTAACTGCAACTTAGAAAAATTATAATTTTACACCACCATAGTTAGAAGAAAGAACCATGTTTTGTCTAACTGCATCTTCAGCAACAACCAATCGTGGAGGAACAGGCCCTCTTCTCGAAATAATGCTAACACAAGGAATTGGTTGGCGTCCATTTGCTACTGATTAGAATTGTCCCAGGAGAAAGTCGGATTCATAATTATTGGTAAGACTCTTCAGGCAGGTTTGGTTTCAACATTCCCTCATCTATTTTTATATTCAGTTCTGTATTTGTTACTCTTCGGTAATAGACTAAGGCGGACAAGATATCCATCAAGATACCTTAGTGACCGAGTAACGCTTCCGCATAACTATAAATCAGGCGCTATGTGTTTGCCAGGCCTTTTTGTTACTGAAAATTAACATTAAAGTGTAATGTAAAATTTAATGTAAAATAGAGCTGTTAAGTACACTTTTGCCTAAAAATGCGTCCTGGCTCTGAAAGATGCCAAACTCAAACATAGCTATATAATTTGTATTCTGTCATGTTGAATTAGCTCAGTTAAATAGTAGACAATGGGGCATATTCTCAAGAACGTGTGATAACCATCCCAAATTTAGCCTAACGCAACTTTGCATATCGCAGTCTATCGCGAGAAAATAACACTGTCTTAACGTCCCATTCCCAACCAGCCGGCACCATGCGACAGTAGCATGATAACGCACCAAATGACCGCGTAAACAGAACATGACAAACAAAAAATGCCCCAAAACGCAATACCAAAATCAACGAAAACCAGCGACAGGCCTGCAATCACCACCCGTCATGAGGGAAAATGCACTATAAAAGCAACAAAAAAAACCACACCAAAACCAATTCAAACTGCGTAGCACCATGGATGCACCGGGACCGAGTGCAGAGGACAAGCCGAACCCCACAAGCCCCACGGAGGACCAGCCAGGAACCCCATGTTCGGGTAAGGACAAGGAAAAGAGGAAGGGGAAGACGGGATTCAGTCAGCTGGAAGACCAGATCATCGTCACGGAGATGATAGAACACTATCAACAACTGTTAGTCACCTCCACTGCGGCACTGGCAACCCAAATGGAAATATGGCAGACCATCTTCACCAACGTCAATGCAGTAGGAGTGTCGAGGAGGTCAATGGAGGAGGTGAAGAGGCGCTGGCATGATGTGCAAAGCCAGACCAAAAAGAAACTTGCAGCCAACAGGAAGGCAGCAACGGCGACAGGAGGTGGGAATCCTGCGCCACAGGAGGAGCTGAAGGAAATGGTGGCCACAGTCACCAGTGTGGAGACTGTGGCAGGAGTTGGGGGTCTGTACATAGCTCGATATGACCTGACCCAACAGCAACAGGGTGAGTAATGACGAGGGACTGGGAGAACGGGGGAGATGGGCACAACGGCACACATGCACAATCATGTGTAGCTACCTGCATATGCACAATGATTGTGGAACATGTCCTTGATACCTACACACTGCAGCACACATACAAACACCAAGTAGGCCCCCGTCCACCATGTGCACATATGGGCCCCCTGCAAATCACTAATGACACAACCTATCCATGCACATGTGATGAATCCAGAAAAGCAGAAGATGTTTGAGCCATGCTGACTATGCAAGTGACACTGCATGACCGATAGCATGGCAGCAGCAAAAATACATGGAATGGTGCACGATTCTACTTGGAGGTGGCCCAGTGTGGATCACATCTGTAAAGGAGCAGGTCACACTCTGACATATCCACGTGCACCCAGAACCCATGCCGTTCAATACACGCAGCAGCCAAACAATGCACAAGGCCACCAAATCTGTCAAAGACCACAAATGACCCAAGTCACAAACATTTCAGCCCCCGAAAAGCACACAATTCAAAGGCACATAGTCTCAAAGGGATAAGGGTCCATGAAATCAGAGCTGCTGGGGCGACTCTCCCACAATGCATCACACACACACATAGCAATCACAGCACATCAGCAATGACGGCAATGTGGTACAAAGTACGAAACCAACACCACAGGACAGAGGACACAACAGGTTCTGCTTGTGCGTATTACCTGGCCACTCACATCTGGCAGTGCCTGACACTGTGTGATGATAATGTACGGGTACTACCACACATCCGTCATGTACTCGAAAATCCCACTGTCTGCCATCAAATAGCTAGCTCCTGCAAAACAGACACAATGTGCATATTCATGCAGTTTGTATGTAAACATCTTCAAAGCATCAACATACATGGGAAACTCTGTTCACCTGCATCGCCCTTAACATTGCAGAGGGGAAATCAACACCTACTGCAGAACAGACCACAAATCCCATCAGTGATGATGAAGAGGACAACCTGCACATATGTTCAGACACCCTCCAAAGGATAATGGACAGCCTCCGCTCCCCACCCCCAGGAGCAGGGCAGCCCAGCTGCCTCGAGGTGATCCCACCACCTGCAAAGACCACACAGCAGGAAACACACACCACCACAGCTGCCTCCCAGGACCCCCCTGAACAACACATGGAATTTCAACGCCATGTGTTGGGTTGCCAGGTGGAGATGGCTGAGCAGCTGCGTGTGGGTTTTGATCTCGTGGCAGCCAAACTCGATGCCCTACGTGGGTGTCTGAGTCCCATCAGGGACCACTTACAGTCCCTAATGGACACCCACTGTCCGCACCATGCTCCCGACAATCCTTGGCTGACATCACTGGGACCATTACTCATATACAAGAACTGTCTAGTCAGACAAGCACCAGTAATGACAGCACAGAGTTGGCACAGATGCGCATGACAATGGAGACCATTGAGCAGATGCAGGCTGGAAGTATGGCTGCCACGGCTGAACACCAGCAAGATGTAGCTGGGATCTTCCATGCATTACAGTACCTCATCTTGCCATTGCTGCCACTGAGCCTGTCCCAGATAACTGCAGCGGGAACTTCAACACACACATCTCCGACCCCTGATGTGTCAGTAGCACACAGTGATGCAGCCCTATCACCTTCACACCCTGATGTGTCAGTGGCACACCACCACACACACCGGATACAGAAGAAGTATCAGAAAAGTAAGATGTGGATGGTAATTACTGTGTGAGGAAAGAGGTAGTAGCATCCATCACCGCCATATGCCCTGTACCTGCCTGGTTCAGCCTTATGCATCATGCCCTGGGACAATACCTTCCACTGACCCCCGGAACACTCTGAGACATTTACCTGGACCCCGAAATGGTCTGCCATTACTTCACTGGTTGACAATTACACTGGTTGACAATTACACAGAAATCCTGCTGCGGACTGCACTCTCCCTCTTCCAATTCACTTTCAATCCCCAAAGGAGTCTGGTTGGCCCACCACATGGTCAGAGGATGGACACCATACCCACATTGCTGAAGATACATAAGTCCACAGGTCTGCCAGCAACTATCCCAAAACAATGTCTGGCTCACAGAGGTGGAGCAGTCAATAGTCAATAGGGACCCACTCCCATTGTTCATGCGTCAGTCAGTCCATCCCTGCGTAGGGACAATGCTCATTGTGTTGTCAATTTAATCAACACTCACCACAGTTAGACACCAGTGAAGTTGCGTAACTTTTTTTGGCGTGTGCGTGTCAGTACGGACAAGGCAACAGCCACAACATGCAGGGAAATGCTTAAGACACTTACACGCAGCATGGGAACATGTTGAGGTGCAAAATTTGGAGAGGCAAAAATGTACACAAAAACATTACGGACGGGAATTTTCACAGCCCACCTTGCCTTGCTGGATGAGTCATGTGATGTTCGGTGTCTGCCCATTGCCCCGTGAAAGGGGACACGACTCACAGCCAATGGGGTCTGCATAGTGCTCTGCCACCGGACTGCGCCAACTGTCTTCTCTGCTGACAATGATTAGGTGAAAGCGTCCGCATGTCGTGCTACATTGCCATGTGCATACTCTCCCTCCAGCAGTACGTCTAAATTGGGAACGTTACCAAACGACGCTGTGCTGCTCTGACCATGGAACTGCATCACCTTGCACAGGTGTGTGTATACACACGTAGTTCCACGCTTTCTGAGTCCAGTAGAAGGCAGACATGTCAACTGTTGTTGTGGGATATGTGAGCATTCCCCACGATGCAACAAGGTGTTGGGACCTGTGCTGTGGGAGACAATCCGATGTGGCTGTAGGAACGTAGTTACTCGTCCATGACTGCGAGGGCAGCTTCATGGGCAATGTGTTCCAATGGTACGTCGTTGTCGTGTTCAAGGAACACCAGGGTGAGCCAATCCGTTAACTGGTCTGGACAGATGTGCTCAGTACACGCCGTCTCCCCAATGCGCAACACAGCTCAAAGGGGAGCACCTCGATGTGGTCACTGCACATGAGGAGTTGTGCAATCTCCCATGCACACTACTAGCACATACGCCAAAGATCAGTGCAGCTCATGCATGGCTATCGCGGTGACACTCCCGTTCGTGGGCCAACAGGGGGCGCACTGTCAGGTCATAATCCAATTCCGCTACCGTTGCATTGGATAGGCAGACCTCCATGGGCCACTCGAATGTGCATGATCGACAGTGGAGCCAGGGCTGGATGCAGGTGACGTAAGATGGAAACTCAGATGAAAACTGATTAGAAACACTGCTATTGGCACAGATCCCAAAAGATGCAGCATTCATGCATGGTGCAGTTCCATGTGACAGGGGTTGTGCATGTGCCCGGGAATGCCTGCCATTGCATTTGTTGGTCTCGTAGCATCAGCACTCCTCAGACCAGCGGCAGTTTGGTGGACGATATGCTACAGCTCTGGGTAATGAGTCATATGTGTGTGAAGCGTTTGGACGTATGGGTAGTTTTTAACCAATTTTTCAAGGGCATCCCTTGCAGGTGTAGGTCGTGCAGGGACAAGTGTGTGTGGGATATGGGCACATTGGTCTTGCATTAGCACAGTTCGTGGTGTGGGAGTCATCAGAGGCTGGTAGGGTATTTCACGCAGGGTGTGCCAGCCGCATTCAGGACCAAGGTTGGAAGTTCGGTTGGCCTTTCGCCTTGTGTGTAGAGACAAAGGAGATTTTATACCAAATTTTTATCTGACTACTGCTTGCATTTCCTAAATGTGATGTGGCCTTCACGCTGACTTTGATGCCAGGCCTGTGATGTGGGGTGCACCAATATCAAGACACACACAGCTGTTGGCATGTTTGCATAAGCCAAGGACCCGATTGGCCTTGTGCCCCTTGTTTAGTCTCTCTCTTTCTCTCTTTTTCTCTCTCTCTCTCTCTCTCTCTCTCTCTCTTTCTCTCTGTCTCTCTTTTTCTCTCTCCCTATCATTTGATGAGTGCCTGACACACCTTCTTATCTTGGATATTGTCTTGCAGGCTGTGACTCACAGATTGACCAGGGATGCCCCGCCATGACTCTTCGAAATAGTTCTTTGTAGACAAATTAGAACGTGACATTTTGTTTGGTCTGTCAATGGTGAATGAATGAATCAGGATTTCAGTACTCACATGTATGTTGATTGTTGCAATTGTGCGACATCAGGCGGGTGCATTTGTTCATGTTTTCGTGCCGTTGATGTGCAGTGTCTTGGTCCGGAGGAGGTGGGCAGTGCCCGGGGTGAGACCCGGGGGAGGGTGGTCAGTGGCGGTGGGTGTCCGGCCCGCATGTTCAGTGGCTCCATGGCATCTGTTGTTCTTCAGGTGTGGCTCAGGGCTGGTCTCCCTTTTGTGGTGCAGGCTGTCATCCGACTTTGCACCAAGTCAGAGCAGGTGTTAGTTTCCTGCTTCTAGCATGCCTTATCACATGTTTTGTGGTCTTATTGCCAATCTGGCTGGTCATTGAGAATGTTGCGGAGTGGTGTTGTCGCAGCTTTTGGTACGGGAACGCCTACTCTGCATTTCATTAGTGATAGTTGCCGGGGTCGTCTGTGGCAATGATTTTTGCGGCTGCTATCGCGGGTAAACTGGTGATGTTGGCTGTTAGCACCTGCTTGTGAATGGGGTGATAAATTTATTGTGACTTTGGCTGCGATAAACTGCCGATAACTCAGCGATAGTTCTTTGAGAATATGCCCTAATGTTTCTTTGATTCAGAAAAGGGGGTGGTGATGAACAGAGTGCCTGAATTAAGCAGACCACTCTTACCCAGTCCAAAGATCAGGGCTTGATCCATCACCGTTCTTTAGCTCACTGTACCATCCCAGCTCAGAACTTGGCTATATGCAAATTAGTCTGTTCCTGTCCCAGTGCATGATGGGAACAGGGCAAACCAAACTACCAAGCCAATTCTTGTACTGGGAAGGAAACAAGCTTCCGGGGACCGGTTTCTGCCATTTCAGGCGTCGTCGGCCCGGCTTGCTTGAATCCTGATGGTGCAATGAGCAAGGGACTCACATCTGAGTATACCCTTCCACGCTTATGGTGGACAAAATGATTCAGAAAAGGGGGTGGTGATGAACAGAGTGCCTGAATTAAGCAGACCACTCTTACCCAGTCCAAAGATCAGGGCTTGATCCATCACCGTTCTTTAGCTCACTGCACCATCCCAGCTCAGAACTTGGCTATATGCAAATTAGTCTGTTCCTGTCCCAGTGCATGATGGGAACAGGGCAAACCAAACTACCAAGCCAATTCTTGTACTGGGAAGGAAACAAGCTTCCGGGACCGGTTTCTGCCATTTCAGGCGTCGTCGGCCCGGCTTGCTTGAATCCTGATGGTGCAATGAGCAAGGGACTCACATCTGAGTATACTAATGTTTCTTTGGCCGGCTCCATTAAGGTAGCGTAACAATCACATGTGATTGGTCGTTCCCAACTTACAAATCTAAACTTAGATCTAATTGGTCGAATGCCTTAACCATTCCAAATATTTATATCATTAAATGCTGCTGTGTCATGTCAAGCAGGCGGTGCATAAAGGAATTACATGTGCTCATATTTAGACATCAAGAGCATGCAAATCCCAATGTCTTATTGTTGTGGGAATTTTAACTCAAAGCACCAAGAGAATCCAACAGTTTTAAATGGAGCAGCTTGATGTTCGTGTGGCAAGTTCGAATTCTAGGAATCATGTTTGAATGTAGATAGCGCTTCCGGAGTCTTAAACCTAGCAGACAATATGGCACTATTTTATAGTGTCATAGCTGTGGAACACTCTTCATCAAAACTGACAAACCCCCGGGGGAGTGGCTAGCAGCCGGTGGGAATGGTCGCTTGCTAACGCGACTCCCGGCCCTCGCCCGACTATCCGCCCAATTGATCCGCAATGCGACTGGGGACTCCTCTGTAACTGGGAGATCCCCGTCTCGAATCGTTTGTGCACGCCCTGCTGAAGTGTTGGCCCGATCGGTGCCGCCACGCCGACGATTGAGCCCATTGAAGAGAGGTCCCCTGCGTCCCGGATGATGGCGTCCATTTTGGAGCTCTGGCCTCATTGCTGACGGCTCTCTGATGCCGGAGATGGAGCCTTGTTGGAGGTGACTCCTTTCGCCCTCTCGCCTGCCCTTACAGGGGTATTGGTGCCGTTTGTGGCTCATTTGGTTCCGCTGCGGGCCTGTGTAGACTGCTCTGTGCTGGCCTGCAGGATCGAGGATTGTCGCTTGCACGCCGGGACGCCATCTACGTGACGCCCCGGCTCTGAGGCCTACCACCGCCGGAGCCCCGCAAATCACTGGTCTTGCTCTGCGGCGGATGCCGCACCCTTCGTCCGATACCAAGACCACCCGACCAGCCTGATCTGCAACCCTGGGGCTTTCCTGCATTGGCCCCTCTACTCGCTGCCATACACGTGGGGCGGGCCCCGACGGAGACCCGGGTGACCCCTTTCCCTGCACTGAGGCCGGATCGTCGGCGGAGCGGTAGGTGCGTGGCCTTAAACCCATCCTCTGGGCTGTTCATCCTTGCCACGAACTGCTTCGAGGCCCCGGCTCCTTTGCTCCCCGACGCAGTCACCATCCGCTTGCCCCCGGGGGACGGCCCGCTCCTCCTGGGCGTCCCGGAAGTCTCTTGCCATACGGCGACCCGGCGCAATTCAGGTGCTCTTTGACTTTTGTGGTGCCCTCACCTTTGCTGATGCTGCCCCGTGGGCCACGGTGATCCTTGAGTGGCGTAACGCACTTTGCGGCAGGAGATTGGGCCTCGTGATAGTCTGCCGCACCGGGCGCTCCTGGGATGCGCTGATTTCTTCTGTGGTCTGCCTGCCCTAGTGTGGGGTGTGTCTCGGGGTGTGCGAGTAGCTCCCAGGTGAGAGATAACCAGAACTGTTGTGCAGAACTTCTGCCGGTCTTCCTTCCGGCCCCTTTTAATTCCAACTGCACTGGGGACCGGGTGCAAGGTCCTAAATGGCGTCTAATAAAGGTGCAAAGCCCCTGAGCCAGAGACAAATTAACAAGAATTCCTGGGGCTCTAGAGGTGACAATAAGGATGCTGCCCCCCCCCCCCCGGACCCAAAACTTGCATCCCCCTCGCAGGGGGCGAAGGCTCTCACTTTGGAGGACGTCATGGAGGCCATTGCTGGGGTCCTCTCCTCCCTGGAAACTAGAATTGACTCTGTGAATATTGAAGTCACCCTCTTGCGGGCGGATCTGCGAAAAATGGACACTAAGGTCAAAGATGTTCAGGTCAAGACTGCGGCCCTTATGGATGACACCTCTATGCTCCAGCAACAGGTCGCCCAGCTTCAGAAACAACAGAAGCAGATGAGTGACCAGCTGGACGACTACGAAGGGAGGGCGAGATGGAATAACATCCGTATTTAGGGAGTTCCGGAACGAATGGAGGAGCCATCAGCGGACCTATTTGTGGAAGACCTAGTTACGAAGCACCTCAAGCCAAAACAACTCTACAGCTATTTTTCCATCGAACGGGCGCACAGAGTTCCAGGAGGTAAACCGAGGCCGGGGCCCCCCCGCCCTATTATTGCGAGGGTCTTCAACTTTCAGGACCGAGACGCTATCCTTCAAACGGCCCTCTCTGGACCGCCTCTTCTCCTGGATAATACTCGCATCTCGATGTTCCCGGACTTTACTGTGAAGGTACAGGCAAGGCGCCGCAGCTTTCAGGAAGTCAAAAAGGCTCTCCGGGATAAAGGCGTCAAGTACTCCATGCTCTTCCCTGCGAAGCTGCGCGTCGAGATGGACGGCAAAGCCTGGTTCTTCCTCTCGCCGGACGAGGTGTGGGAGGGCTGGCGCCAAGCCGGAGGATCTCCGCGGGACCGTGCAGAGCCGGAGGAACACCCCCAGAGGGACCACATGCCGGGGAGCCAGGAACTGTTCACTGGTACCAACAATGACGGGGAGTGATATGGTGTGGGAACGTCCCGAGGCTGCTGTGGAGGGTGGTTTTACTTTTACGATCCCCTTTGCTTGTTGCTGCTTTTGGGGGCGACAGGCTCCGAACTGAACTGTTGCCTGCTCCTGTGACCTGTTTCTTTCGGCCCCGATCGGGCCGCACCGGCTGACTAACAAGTAACTTTTCTAATGTGTGGATGTTGTACGTAACTTTGTTGTAGTCTTTCATAGTAATGTCAAGTATACTGGCTTGACGAGTCGGGCGAGTGGCGTCGACGGCTCACCAGGTACCCCGTTCATGGTTGGGGGGGCGACAGGCACTCTGCCTAGTTGGGGTGTGGATAGTTCTGAATCCTCGGGCAGGGACGCAGGGTGTGGGGGGTGGGGGAGGGGTGGGGGGAATTGGGGTTGTCTGGTTTCAGTATTGTTGTTTGTTTGCGTCCTCTTTGGTCACTGTTCGTAGAGAACTGGGATGGCCCCAATGATGAAGCATGTCACCGTGGGGAAACCCCGGTGAGTGAGGGGACACTAGAAAGACATTTTTCTTTCTTCCTTGGTCTGTACTGAGAAAATTTGATCAGTGACCATCATACAAACTAGGTCTCTAAATCCTATACATTGGATTCTAACTTTTTCGGCACTGGAATGTCTACCGTGGCGAACTGTGTGACTCTCCTACAGTTGAACTGGCTATGTCCCGCGTGGGGCCAATGGGAGGGCATGAACGCTAATTTGCACTTTGTTTCTTCTGTGAATAGTTTTGATTACATAAGACTGCTCGTGATTTTTTTCTGACTCTGCCCTTTTATACCACTGACACCTTTGGCGACACTGTTATTATGTTTATAAAAAGAAAATGTAAGACGTTTGTTTATCCTCAACAAGTAATGACTGCCCTGTATGAATCTCCTTTGTTACGCCGCCGGACCCTGTGTTGTCAGCTGAAGGGCTGTGTAAACACGACAGTGCTGAGAGGGGGCTTTAAATGACGCAGCCGGCCCTCAGGGTTGTAGGCTTGATGCTGTGTGTCTGTAGTATTGTATAATAAAGATCTTACAAAAAAAACAAAAAAAACTGACAATCCCCCTTTATGTTGCATATGCTGTACTATAACACTGTTAAATGGGGACTATAGATTATGAATGGAAATAATATCAAACCGGCTGTCAAGTTTAATTAGTGGCATAACAAGGGACAACCAAGTGGGTTTAACTCTGGAAGATTGCAAGCCTCCAACACCATTATCAGGCCAGAGTGACTGCAATAGTGCATTCTACCAAGCGAACTGGGCATCTTTTAGCGTGCATTTTCCATTTGTGGCTCTGATCCCAGTTCATCAGGATGCTTCTGAATGTCTATAATGATGACAATGGAAAGCTAATAAAAACTGTGTCGCCAGCTCAATGGATATCAATAGAGAGATATGCCGGGGTACACCCCTTCCCTAATTTTGTTTGCCGTCTTTAATGAGGTCCTTGGGAGCCTTTTTATGGCAGTGCTGTGAAACGCATGGCCCTTGAATGGAGACCAGGGCCCTTAAAGATTCCAAGATTTATTTATTGGAGTGATCGGTCTTTTAAAAACAAAAACCATTACACCAATGACATTTATAATAGTACTAGTGCATACTTTTATAAACACGTAAAATCATTAGTAAAATTTTTACACGGTTGATCTAAGACATACTACTATCCATCAATTATTTAAAATTTAGTTTAAAATAGAGATTTGGGAGTTCTTGTCTTTATGACAGTCTATTGCGATCTCCACGGAGTTTCAGCCAATTTCCTTTAAAGACACATTTAAAAGTTTCACCCCCTGCATACTAGAGGGATTGAGGCCCCCTCAAGCCAGGTGATTACAGCTTCCCTGCACGTTCGTATGTTCATACTATTCAGTAGTGCTTTTATTAGTGACTTCCATTCTTTTAGTAACTTCGGGCATACACAAAAAATATGTTGAATCAATTCGTATTTGTATCCACAAATTCTGCAGTCTCGGTTATCACTTTTATCCTTCCATGCTGGAAATAAATCTTTTGTTTCCCACATGCCAAGACACAGCCTCGTAAATTGATGTTTTAGGGTAGGCGAGAAATCGGCTGATAAATATTCCTGTGGATTCCTTTTTCCACATGAGCTGATAACCGTCCAGGTATGCCGTCTTCGGAATAAGGTGATCTCATCCGTTGAGTGAGACAAGAGTTTTATTGTGGTGTTAATTAATTTGTTAAAAGCCTTTTTCCCTATGCTGAGATTCCAAAATGTCTTGCGCAGACAGATCCTCTATCACCTGGTTTAAATAACTACCCCAGGATCCGGGTATCCTCTTTTCTTTTTGTCTACCTATTTCTTTCCAGCATAGTTGGTCTATGGACCCGCTTTCAGAAGCACGTAACCTCCAACATAATTTAATGAAGGCGCCTTTGCTCCGAAATTCCTAATATTGTAAGCCAAACTCCAGTCGCACCTGGGCTGGCGATGCACATTGTTGGATATGAAAAACTTTTTTGTAAACTTTTGTTTGTATTTTGTTCAAGGCAGGGATGTCACAACCTCAACCTTAAGTGCCAGGGCCCTTAATAATTACAAGCGCGGCGGGGGGGGGGCAACACTATGCCGTATGGTTTGGTTATTGCTGAAGCAATCAATGTGTTTATGAATCCATGTAGTTAAGCCTGTGCCCTGTTGGCACTTTATGGTGTCCTGGGCTTTTCAATGCCCAGCATTCTCGATTAAGAAGCTGAAGTAACTGATGAGGAGAAAGAACGTTTACACTGGGGTGTTCTACTCCTTTGCTCATTGGCATACTATCTCAAGATGTTGTCAACTACCTGAGGGTTTAATATCTGTTAACTATGGAGCTTCAGGAGACTCCAACCCCCAAACACTATCCACTACTCCCTGCCTCTAGCCATGCAACTCCACAAAGTGGCGCCAGCCTTGATAGAATATGAGAGCAAAGGTACTACCCTCAAGCAATCCCATTTTGATTTATTCTAATTCCTGGTCTGGGTGCTATGCCAATATATCTTAGCCCCTCTCAATGATGCAAATATGCATATAACATAACATAACATGTGTATTTGTAAAGCGCACGTTCATCACTACGGGTATCTTGGCACTGAATAACAGATGTTTGTTGTTACCCAACTCAATGGAACTCATTTAATCGACCTCAGATAGATGAAACGCTAAGTGGACCTGCTGGGATTTGAACCTGTGACCATGAGGTCGAACACAGGACCCTGCAGTAGACGCATTAGTCCACTGAGTCACCAAACCTGGCATCCTTGGCCTTTATATGTCACTCCCACAATGAATAAAACATAATTTAGTTACGTACAGAGCAGGATGAGGACAAGGAAAGATAACAGTTGTCGACTGTTCATATCCTCATGTACAACCCAGCTGGGTAGTACCAGGTAACCTTTGTTAATTAACCAGCCAAGAACGATTTCTATATACCCTAGGATCATCGAAGGCGACATAGAGAAGACACACAAATGACAGACAGTGTGGCCTGGTTAGTCTGCATAGTATGTGCCACCTCATGGTCCCACTCATAGGGACAGTGGACAGGGCCCTGTCCCATAACCTTCAATCCACACAGATGGACTAAGGAGACTATCAAAAGGCTACATTTATAATTGCTGTAATAATTTACTTCATATGACTTAACGGAGAAAAAGACCAAACACCTGAAGGTACGACAAATTTCTCATGTGTTCATCCCACATTTTCTAATTAGGGGCTCCAGTATCCAACTTTTTATCCTGCGGCCAAACACAACATTGATATTGTTAGCTATAGACTTGCTGTTAGTGATTTCACTAAGGCCCTATAGTAACCACATTTTTGCCTTATAAATAATTGAGCAAAATTAGATCTTTGTAAAACTAAGAATTGACAAAGCTAATCGGTTAGGTTCTGCCAGCTGAACGCCAGAAACCTTTGTATGGAGGACGAGATATCGTCACAGGAGGAAAATACCCGAATTACATAGTATGGAGAGAGACTGATTTTAGACGCTATCTATGGGCCAAACAAACGTGACAAATAGACTAAGAGGATAACTGAACCCCCATGACGGTGTGGCAGGGGTGTTGAACAAGAAATTAGAGGTCGAACTTATTCATTCAAGCCTTGAAGAAGTCTGTGGATTAACTCCACATCAGACGAAACACGTGTCGGCTAGGAGGTTTCTTTTGTGAACTATCAACGCATGAAATAAAAAGAAAGAAAAGAAGAAAACAAACAGCGAATTGTGATCTGTCAATTGGTTGCAAAGTGAATTTTGTGTTAGCTCAGGATAAATGTTGTGTTAGGTTCTGCCGATGCTTAATTCTTTTGTTGCTATCGAGTTTGAAAATATTTTTTTAATTGAGCAAGCAGCCTCAGAGCCAAGAATGGTGGCCAGCCATCTTGAAGCTGTATTTTCAATACTTTCAAAATAACCTTCATGTTGTGGATAGGGGCACAGGCATGCTTCTTGAAAGTATAGAAAATAACATTTGACCATGTTGGAACATTATTTTTACATATTGCCAGCTGTCCCAGTTTTGCCGGGACAATCCTGGCAAGTTGGAGACTGTCCGTCTGGTGAAATCCAGGACGTCTGATCACCCTAACCTTCTCCCTCCTGTGGCACAGGGCGCATCACTTTTCTGGCAGAAGGACACTATCATCAGGGACTACTTGTCCCAGCCTGAATTGGGCCTGAAGGAGGAGGTACTCTGGTATGGAGAGATAAAGTGCACTCTTGGGCAGTGGCTGTGAGAGAAGCCATGGAGAACGAGGACATGGGGCACCAAAAAAGACTGTTGCACTGGGCGCCATCTGCTGGTCCTGAGACAGTGAGTAAGTAATGTCTGCCACTGTGCTGTTTAAGATTGATAGTTTTGTCCAGTTAGGAAAGCATTTCAGCCGTCTTCGGCCCGGCTTGCTTGAATCCTGATGGTGCAATGAGCTAAAAAACGGTGTTGGATCTAGCCCTGATCTCTTGACTGGGTGAGAGTATTCTGCTTAATTCAGAGACTCTGTCCCTCACCACCCCTTGTTGTAAATAATTTTGTCCACCCTAAGCGTGGAAGGGCATACTCAGACATGAGTCCCTTGCTCATTGCACCATCAGGATTCAAGCAAGCCGGGTCGAAGACGGCTGTAATGCCAGAAACCGGTCCCCGGAAGCTTGTTTCCTTCCCAGTGTAAGAATTGGCTTTTGTAGTTTGGTTTGCCCTGTTCCCATCATGCACTGGGACAGGAACAGACTAATTTGCATACAGCCAGGTTCTGAAACTGGGATGGTGCAATGAGCTAAAAAACGGTGTTGGATCTAGCCCTGATCTCTTGACTGGGTGAGAGTATTCTGCTTAATTCAGAGACTCTGTCCCTCACCACCCCTTGTTGTAAATAATTGTATGGGTTGGGCACATTAGATTGAGCTTTGGGGGCAGTGGGTGTGGTAAAATTCCAAGTACGTAATTGATAGCGGTGTTGCAAAGTGTCCCATTCATTTTTTTTCAAATGTTGCCAACTCTGTTTTTATACTTCCAAGCTGGTCATCATCTTGCTTCAGTTCATGTTACATCACACAAAGTTGTGGCCATTTTGGAAGTATAAAAATAGGACCAGCTTTCTATGTGTAGACACAACAATGTGTCCATCATGAAAGAATGAAACATAACAATCAGCTATTTGGGGAAATTATTTTTCTACTTCCAAGAAGGCTCTCACATTCCATTATGACGCTTTACATAATGAAAGGCAGTGTCCATCTTGGATATATCAAAAATACACTTGATGTTGATGTGCTGTCAGTATTAGCTTTGCCAGTGCCTGTGTAATGTAATTAGTGTCCAGCATTGGCAAAGCTAATAGCGAAGAAAACGAGTGAATAGAACAGGGTGATGGGGATGGGGTAGAGTAGGCAAATAAGGAGCGAGACGGCTCCCGTTGTCCTCGTCCCATTCATTAACTAATTGGAGATAACCATCTCCCGACAGAAAAAAAAGAGCAGAGGCATGCTGGAACCCTAATACTGCCCCTCCCACCGGGAGTACATAAGCAGTACTTACCCAGCATCCCGTCTGTACAACCAAGCCCAGACAGGAAGGCTGGCCGCCTGGGAGGGAGGGAGGGAGGGGCGTATGAATGGGACGAGGACAACGGGACCTGGGGTAATGAAGATTACCGGTAAGTAATGTAACATTACCCCCAGGTCCCTTATGTCCTCGTCCCATTTATTAACTAATTGGAGAATACCAAAGCAGAAAACCGGCCTTCCGCACCCCCAAGCACACCCAGGAAACCACAACAAAGCAACAACCCAAGGGAGCACCGAGAGGGAGGAAAAAGGGAACCGCAGGAAACAACCGGTCCGCAACCCAAAACAGGACAGCAGGAGCAAAACAAGGACCGGAGACAACCCAAAAAACAGAAGGACAGAACCCCCAACAAGGAGGTCGCCAACCAGAGAAACCCGAGACAGGGCAACCTGAACCAAGACCCAAAGGACACGGCCAAACAACCCCCCAGAGAAGGCCGCCCAGGCACAGAACCAAAGGGAAGGCCCACAGGACACACCAGCCACAAAGGCACGGACCAAAAAAAGGGGGCGAGGAAGCAAAGGCCGGAAACCGGCCCACCCCACGAAACCGCACGACGAGGCCCCCGTCAGAAGACCAAAAAACCCCACAGGGCAGGAGGCCACCAAACAACCAGGAAGGCCACCGAACCCAGAACAGCAGGGGAAGAGAAGGCCAACACAAAGAGCACAGGCCAGAAACGCCCCCAGAAGCACCAGCCGAAAGCCGACCAACAAAGGAAAGGCCAACAAGACTGGAAAACGAACAAGCCCAATCAGGGCGAGGACAGAGCCACCGGCCACAGCCCCAAGAAAACCCCCAACCCCAAAAGGAAGGGAAACAAGCAGGACCGGAGGACAGAGCAACCGGGGAGCAACTAGCAGCCCCCCACACCAGGCACAGAGGGCAGAAGAAAAGCAGGTGCCAACATGGCAGAGGACCGCACAGGTACCCCACACCCAGGCCAAGCAAGCAGCACGGGCAGCAGCAGCCAAAAAACAGCCACAGGGGGCACAGCACCCAGACCAAAAACCCACAAGGCCCGACACCCGCAAGGCCAGAGAGGAACCCAGAAACCAGCAGAAACCAGGGCAACAAACGCCAAAGGAATCAGGAAGCCAGGACCAGAGCCAAGCAACCGGACCATGCAGGAGGGCCTGCAGGCCCAACCAAAACCCAGGAACAAGCCCACGCAGTGCGCACGTCACAGCAAAAGGACAGGAAGGAACCACCAGGACACCACCGCCGAACCACACAGAAGGCGGAAAAGAACAGAAAACCACCAAAGCGGAAGCCAGAGGAAGCAAAGAAGCACAGGGCCAACAAGTAGAAGATCCCAGACATACCGCAGCCAGGAGGGAGAACCCCACCGAGGCAAGAGCACCACGGAACCACACCCCACCCGGAGAGAGGGGGGGAGGGCACCCAACAGCATCACAACTGGAACCAAGGCCGGAGAAACAAGGGAGGCAGAAGCGAACCAGGACACCAAAACCAGGAAATGCACAGCAGAATACCCTCAGAGCCGGCAAAACAGCCAGGAAGCCCAGGAGGTACAGCCCGAGGACAACCAGAACAAGCAGGAAGCCCGCACACGACCGGAGCCAAAGGACCCCAGAAAGGCCCCAACACAGGCGAAAGAAGACCGCCAAGAACCGCCAGCAGGAAAAAGGCCCCGAAGGACCCCCCCCCAGGGTGCAAACACTACAGCAGAGAGCCCCGCCAGTACACAAAGAGAGCCCAGGCAAGGACGCAGAGCCCAAAAGAAGACCAACATGCAAGAGCAGAAAGCCCCAGCAGACACCCAGCCAGCGCAGAAAGGCAGCACGGCCCCAGGCCACCAACCGGGAGAACAGGAGACCCAGAGAGGGGAAAAACAGGAGCCCCGCCAAGGGCGCTACAACAGCAAAAGACAGCCAGGCCCAAACAGCAGCGACAGGAACACCAGGACCCAGAACGTAAAACACCACCGGAAAGACAACCCGGGGGGAGGAAAGCACCACGGCAAGAAGAGCAGGCTCCCAACTACCCCTGACAGAGAAGCCATACCCACAGGAGGCCCCCAACCAGGAACAAACCAGGCAGGAACCCAGGCAGCACCAGGAGGAGCAGGCAGGAAAAGCACCCAAAGCAAGCCAAAAGGCAAGCACAGTGAGAGCCAGGGCAGGAGTAAGGAACAGAAGCAGCCAGACCCCAGAAGCAACCAAGACCAAAAAAGGCCCCGGGGCAACACCCGAAGGCACAGGCCACAGAAGCAAGGGAGAACAGAACAGCCACAGCCAAGGCTGCACCAACCACCCAGGCGCAGGCAGAACGCCTCCGAGAGCACCAGGAAGGACACCCAAAATCTGAACAGGGACCAGGCACCCCCCAAGGGACAGGAGAAAAAAACTCCAGGAACCAGAAGCCCCCGCAGACCAAACCCTCAAGCCGAAGCCAGGAAGCGGAGGCGCACCGCAAGCGGAGCGCAGGCCACAACACAACAGGCAGCCAGCAGCGAAGGCAAGGCCACCCGGGAAAAAGGGGCAGAAGCAGCACAACCAATGCCAGGCCACGACAGCCACCCAGGAGACACCCCAAGAAGGAGGTGCAAAGGAACAGAAAGAAAAGGGGGGAAAAGCCGCCGCAGGCAAACAGGAACCCAGGGGAGACAACAGGACCCCCCCTCCCCGAGCCAAAACACCGACCCACCACCAACTGGGGGTCGGGAGCAGCAAAGGAACCAGAAGAAGGGGGAAAGAGAAGTGCAACCCCAACAGGCCGCGGCTGAGGAAGCGAGAGGCGACCCCGACACAAGAGCAGCAGCGGGCAAGTCGGAAGCAAGCAGGCAGGAAGAACCCAACAACACAGGGAACCCCAGGAGCAAGCACAGACAGAGCCAGCAGAGAGCACCCACAGCAAAGCCGGCAGAAGGGAGCAAGATAAGCCGAAGCCAAACGCCAACCCAAAAGGTCAGCGAAAAAAGAAACCGGCCACCAAGCAGCAAGGCAGGAGCCAGAAGGAGCGCCCCACCACCAAAGGTACAAACCCTTCACCAGAAAGAGAAGGACCCCGACACGCAGCATGAACTGACCGAAGACAGAACTAAAAGCCACGCCCCCCCCACCAGCCCCGGAACCAGGCAGCCCAAGGAAAAGGCAGCAGCCCAGCACCAGCAAGCAGGGAAGCCGGGAGAGCCCCGACCGGGATGTAGCCCAGAGGCAGAGCACATGCAAGCATGAGGTCCCAGGTTCAAACCCGGCATTCCCAGGAGACTCCTGTAGCCCAACAACCAGAAGGGCCAGGAAAAAGAAGAGGGCCATGGGAATAACAGTGTCCAGAAAAAGTCCAGCAGGGCGCAAAAGCCAGCCACCGGAGGACACACCGACTGCGGAAACAGGGATCGAACCCCACGGCCAGGGAGAACCCGGGACGAACCCCCTCTCCAGGACCAAAAAAGGAGGCACCGGGAAGAAAGGAAAGGGCTGCACCGCCCAGAGGGCACCCCAATACATACAGCAGAAGAAAAGGCATTAGTAGCACCACCTCACAAATATCATGGTGCAAAACAAGCTCAGCGCGTGCGTCACCCATCCAGTAGCTCCCACATAAAAGCTGAGTGAAAGCGCTGCACAAGGACAAGCGAAGCAAGCCTAATAAAGCTTCCCCGCCCCTAGCACTTCAAGTTCACCAGCGTGCACGAGGCACAGCCACATGGAGACATTGCAAAGACTTAGCAGTTTCTGTGCCCAGACCACGGTGAATGTAGTGTGGCAAAGGAGCGAACAAGCAGCGCACACACCCCAAGCTCCCGCCACTGCCGCCGAGCACTGTAATGTCCGTGCTCTCCCAACACCGACAGAGAGAGAGAGCAAAAGACAACACAATGCATCACAAACAAGGCCCCCACTCAAACAGCCAGCTCCGGATCCTTCTCAAACACCCAGCGCTCAAAACATCCAGCGCAGCGCGTCTCCCACCCGGCCAAGCTCGGGGAGACATGCACGACGACCCGGAAGCAACCGGGAGGCGGCGCACCGGCCGCAAAGTGCCGCTAAGAATCCTCGGAACACCGGCCAGGAAGAAGCCATGCCACCCTGCAAGCCAGGCAGGCCGGAAGGTAGACACACCAGGAAACAGCACCCCTGCCCGCGAAGCCAGGCAGCCGGGCAGCAGGAGCAGAGAAGAACCTGCACGCCACCCCAGTCCAGCAGGAACAGGGGCAGCAACATCAACAGCATACCAACAGTCCATTCTGTCGAAGACAGAAAAAAAGATCAGACGGGATGCTGGGTAAGTACTGCTTATGTACTCCCGGTGGGAGGGGCAGTATTAGGATCCCAGCATGCCTCTGCTCTTTTTTTTTCTGTCGGGAGATGGTTATCTCCAATTAGTTTATGAGTGGGACGAGGACATGAGGGACCTGGGGGTAATAAAATATGACTGGCGGTAGGGAGAGAAAGGGACGGGGGATGGGCAGTGAAAGAGAGAGAACTAAAGAAGCAGGCTTGCATTTCTACGGAAATGTCTGTACAAAAGACAACAAAATAGTGCTCTGATGCCAACAATGGCAGGACACACTCAACCAATCAAAAACAAGGTTGGAACCTAAAGGCTTCTGACAGAGGAATTACACTGCTGCCTTCAAAAATTAGCTTACATAGAAAGAAGGTCTTTGTTTAGGTCTTTCTACATGCACACTGATAACAGGACAAGTCTAAGCGTCAGGATACCCGTGGGGTGACAGTTTTGCGCTATATAAATTCTCTTACATTACATTACAAGAGCGTCATGGAACAGATTGGTAATAGCCTTTCTGTCTGTGTCCTGCAAACAAAATAAACTCACTTGACCAATGTCAAATCATTTTTTATCTCTTATCAAGTTAGAAATAGCCAATGATTCCTTATTCTTACAGAAACATTTTAAAGCGTATGCAATATAAATGCAGCAAAGAGGCCCTAATGGGAACCGCTTTTAACAAGATCTGCGTTAAGTTTATCGTTCAATATTTTCCGTGGCAAATTTGTGCACATATTGTGCAATATTGCGTTGTTTTTATTAGTACGAAAACTGGGGTGCTTTAAACTTGCCTTTTACGTGTTCTTTTTATTATTTCTTGAAAAATTAGCAATAAAAGTACTCCAGCAGCACCCTGCAGTGCTATTAGATTTTAAAGTCTTCCACCGTTTCATCACAATAGACCGTTATTTTCCACGGCTATTATTATGAACTGGCCTTCCCAAATCGAATCATCTAAAATATTGGCGAAAATGCCATGAATATATTTTCTATCAGAAATTATTGCTTTAAGATGAACATTTCTTATTATACACCAGCTAATAATGGCAGCAAGTGTCCTTTTTGTATTTCAAAATACTAAACAATTACTTCAGGTTCCATGAAAGAGCAGTATCTGAACAGCTTCAGAACTTGACCATTTAAAAGTGTAAATAAAAAGCTGCCGGTAAGGTAAACTGAGGACGGCTATTAGCAAATCCAAATAAGGTATTTCTTGTGTAAAGAATTTCGCACTCCGTGCAAGCGGCGTATTTTTATTCTCTTTACTTTTATTAGGAAGCGCCCAGGATATTATAAAGCCTGCCAAGCACCTTAATAATGATGCATGTGTAATAATAAGGCATTGAAACTCTTCAAGGAGAACTCCCTTTGTCACTTCCCTACATTCGGGAAAGGACGAAGTGGTGTTGGCAACATGTTGGCACATTATACATCAAATAAAAATATAATAACTCATAATATTAAGCAAATCGTCACACCTATTTTATTATTATGTATCGTAACATTTACAACGTAAGCACTAAGTGTTAGTGCATTTTTGTAACGTTGGGTAGATTCACTGTTAATATTAACTCGGTTCATTTAAATGTGACAATTGTGTTGATTCATTACAATTCTCGGGAAAGAAAGTTTTTAATGTGTAGTGCTCCAAACCACACAGTTCCTCACTGGAGCCAAATACCAATCAATAACTGACCAGAGAACCTATCCGAAGCTCCGAATGAACATTTTGCCAGGTCTTAACCTTTCCTTTCCTTTGAATACATATAAGTCACCCCTACGGTAAGCCCTAAACAGCCCATAGGGTAGATTGCAGTGATTTAAAAAGTTGAATTTGCACTTTTGCTTTTTACATGTTATGGTAGTGAAAATTAATTTTTGAGTATTGTGAGACATACCGCTCCCAAAGGATAACACTGAATTACCCTATTACATTAAATAAGTGATAACTTTCAAATGAGAACAGGTAGGAGTTTGGTCTCTAAAGAATTGTAATTTACAGCCCTATTTAACAACAAAGTCGGATTTTAAGTCAAAATTCTGAAAATGCCACTATTAGAAAGTGGGCATTTTCGTGTCCTTACCATTTGGTGCCTGGGGCCTGTATCCTGGGCCACATGACTAGGAGTAGCTGGCAGTTATCCATACTATGTGATATTAGTGTATAACATGTTTGCAAACAAGAAAAATATGCTGTAATTGGGTTACAAAAGGGGGTGGTGATGGACGGAGCATCTGAACCAATCAAACACTCACACCCAGTCAAAAGTTCTGGGTTTGATCCATCACCGTTCTTTAGCCCACTCTGCCACCCCAGTTCAGACATGGCTATATGCAAATCAGTCTGACCCTGTGCCTCATGGGAACAGTCCAGCCCGAACTGCCAAGCCATGCCTTCCCTGGACCGGAAACAAGCTTCCGAGGACCGGTTTCTGGCATTCCAGCCGTCTTCAGCCCGGCTAGCTTGAATCCAGTGACAAAGTAAGCAAGGGACTCACGTCTGAGCATACCCTGCCACACTTATGGCGGCCAAAGCGGTGCAAAAGGGGGTGGTGATGGACGGAGCATCTGAACCAATCAAACACTCACACCCAGTCAGAGCCATGTCTGAACTGGGGTGGCAGAGTGGGCTAAAGAACGGTGATGGATTAAACCCAGATCATTTGACTGGGTGTGAGTGTTTGATTGGTTCGGATGCTCCGTCCATCACCACCCCCTTTTGTACCGCTTTTGGCCACCATAACTGTGGCAGGGTATGCTCAGACGTGAGTCCCTTGCTCACTTTGCCACTGGATTCAAGCAAGCCGGGCTGAAGACGGCTGTAATGCCAGAAACCGGTCCTCGGAAGCTTGTTTCTGGTCCAGGGAAGGCATGGCTTGGCAGTTCGGGCTGGACTGTTCCCATGAGGCACAGGGTCAGACTGATTTGCATAGAGCCATGTCTGAACTGGGGTGGCAGAGTGGGCTAGAGAACGGTGATGGATTAAACCCAGATCATTTGACTGGGTGTGAGTGTTTGATTGGTTCGGATGCTCTGTCCCTCACCACCCCCTTTTGTACCATAATTGGGTTACAACACATATCTAAAGGGTTAAATTAGGTTTGCCTTACACTCTTTGGCTCGCGAATAACAGATTTTTAGAGAGGAGATCGGAGATTGTGAATTCAGCTGCTTTGCATTTTGCGTTCGACAGGCGACATTGGCCAGAGATGTCCGTCAGATGAAAGTTGCAAAACGTGTGGACATCTGCGGTCGCTCACAGTCAGCTAGCGTGGTCAAGCTAGCAAGCTTCCAGCGTCATTATAACACCTCGGGCAGACCTCAGTACGGCAAAAACCATGTAGAGCAGATCTTAAATGAGAATGCTGATTTGTTGTCCTCCATGGATGTATGCAGGCTGCTTCACACCAGGACCAGTTACCTGCTGGCATGGTGCTTTGGAGCAATGCAACATGTTCCACCGGGTGCAGGCTACAGAGGTCTCATATAGTTTTGTAGTACCAATTGTAATCCGTTGCATTATGGGGGGCGCAGCAGTGGGAATTGCCATAACCCTGTCTGCCCAATCTGGGGGGTGGGAGTTTGACATGTGGCATTGAGGTAGTGTGGACTCCACTGGCCTTAGGTGTAGCAGTAAGCATTTGTGTGGTGAGAATTCAAGGTGTCAGTGTATCTGAAAATGTCGGTACAAAATCAAAGTGCTTTTAATTTTTTTATGTTAAATGCGGCCAGAACTGATTGATTTATGCTAGGGAAATTGGAGTTGGAACTGTTGAATCTATCTGAATTGTTGTATAAGTAAAATAGCAGTCTCTAATATAAAAGTGGTACAAGTTCTCTTCTTTGGATTTCTCACAAAGGAGGGTAAGCAACATAGTGGATCCCTTCTACCCTAGCTTGGAAGTGGTACAGATTAATGAAATAGCCGACCTTTAAGTGAAGAGAAGGGTGTGCTTCAGTCTGGAAGAGTGGAGAAGAAGATCAACACCCTAAATATCCTCCCTATAAATAAGCCTATTTGGTAGGATGCCGGTGAGCAAACCAGGAAGGTCTCGTAGAGCAGCTGTGGCCCGTAAGATAAGGAAGGATGAAGCGCTGCATAATGAATCCCATAGGCTAATGTCTGCTAAGCCGCAAGGATCAGTGCAGGAAGAAGTGGAAAAGAGAGACCTAGTGATCCTAGTAAAGTAATGTTTGCTGAGGCCAAGTCACCCAGAGCTTCACCACTGGTAAAATCTATAAAAGTCTTTGAGGGAAGGTATTTTATGAACAGAGCTGCAAGGGATGAAAGTCAGGAATTGTCCTTTTCCACCCAGAGGAGTGAGTATGCCTTCTTTAATTCCTTGCATGTATTATGGATAGTAGATATAATGAGGTCAGGTGTTCAAAGACTGGATCTAAGACTCTCATCATCACCAGGTATGGTCAATGAGTTATCCAGGAGAAGCCCACAATGTATTTTTCAGGGAAGTTATGATAATGATTTGGGTATTTCACAGGAGAACCAAAGTGTAGATCATTCCCAAAAGCTCCAAAATTAGCTCCAATATACTCATTTTATGACAAAGAAGGCCTGTTGAAAAGTGGATTATTAGTAGTGGTACACATGCATTTACCACTGGTTATAAGGCCACTAACATGGCCTAGGGCTCAGTATTGGTCTCAATGAATTGTTCCCATGCCCAACCCTGGGTAGCTTAGCTGTGAGCAGGCAGGCTTAACTTAGGACACAGACACACAACACACCATAAAAATCCCAGACCAATTTACAAAAAGAGGAAATATTTGTATCTTCAAAATTATACCAAAATGACAACAATTCAATGTAGGAGACCAGAGATATGTTTTCTCTAAAAATTAGACACTGTTAACCTTTAGCTTACAGGGGGACTACTCTTTAATCCTTTAGAAGCAAGGTACATCCACAGGGCTGTAGTTCCTGTTGGTGCAGCAGGCACAGTCAGTCAGAATGCAGGGCTTGTTAGTGCAAATCAAGTTTCCAGCATGACAATCCTTCTTCTTCTCTTAGTTTCAAGCAGAAGACCCAAGAAGCTCTGTTTTTCTCACTTATTTTTTCAGTGTTCTCTGGTAGGAGAGCACTCCTGTCCAATGAGGTGCAAGACAACACACAGATTATGACCACTTCCTCCAAAGTGTGGCATAATCTTCTCCCAGAAAGCACTATTCCTCCAAAATTCAACATGGCTGAAATCTCAGAAGAGCATGAAGAGCTCTCTAAACCAACTCTCAGTACTCATGTCCATGACTCTCCACCATCTAATATCTGCAGATTGCTTCCTTAAGCCTCCCATCTGGCTGGGTGAGAGGGGATGGGGGTGGAGAGACCTGTCATTACCTGCATGTCCTATTCCTTCTTTAAAGCTTCATGCTTTATTGCCTCTCCCCCTGCTCTGGCATTCCTATGCAGCAGAGCTCTCTTCAGCAGATATCCTCTCCCTGGCCAAGCCAGTTATCACTTCATCAAAGCATCCTGGCTAATCCTGTTAGCTTTGACCAATCAAGAAAGACTCCAGGAAGGCTGAAATTATTTCGTTTACAGACAAGAAGGCCTTATATCTTCTTTTAAGTAGAAGTTAGGATACATTCAACAATAGCATATTGTTGGATTTATTAATACCATTCTCTATAGTTACATGACCCCCTCCCCACTCCAGGAACTCCTATGGGAGTCCTTGGAGGTCCTGAATATGCAAAAATATTGTAGATCCTCACTTCATAGTGCTCATAGCACTAAAGCCGATTTTGGAGGCACTTTTCCTACAATGGGGAAGTGAAAGGTGCAATTCTCTATCCCCAGGGCATATAACACATCTTTTATTAGAACCATGCTTATAATTACATTTCCCCCACCTCCACCCCTGGGAAACCTAGGGGAGACCCTAGGGGTGCGGAACATGCACAAATATTATAATGTTTCATGTGTCCCTCCCACCAAAGTGGTGTTTGCTGTTAATTTACTTTTAAAAACAGTGCTGCAAGGCAGGGCTGCTTTTAAAACAACCTCAGGCACTCAGCAGTGCACAAATGCAGGTGCAGAAAGGGCTGCTGGACTCTAAACTTCCATGCCCTGGTATATACTAGGGACTTACAGGGACTTACAGGTGGTTTCAATACCCCTATCCTATTATCTACTATGGACTTGAAGGGTAAGTCATGCAAATGGTAAGAGTACTCTAGTACATAGTGTACCCTAATGCATGTGTGTGCTTTCGCTGGGTTTTCAACATAGCACTGGCCCTGGGCCTGGTTAGACAGAGGCAAGGCAAAGTCAGTTACCACCAGTACCAGTCAGCAAACAATGGGGGTGCACAGAGCACACAGGATGACTTTGCAACAAGGCCCAACATGTTACTTCAGAGATTCAAGGAAAGGTGATTAATACAACCATATTGAGCAATCTGAGGATAACTCCCCAACATTTTCCCACTAATATGGATAGGAATAGGTCCCCTAGCTCATCCTCCTCGATGCTGGACATAGTGGTACTGATACACAAGACTTTGCAAGGCATCTTTGAGGCTATAGTTCTGAATTCTAATATTTTTTAAAACCACGTCATATTTACAGGCTATAGCCATTGAATTGCAACAAATAAATAGCTGTATAGTGAGTTTATTAAGACGCGTGGAAGATAATTCAAGGCTGGAGGAAAGAGAGGTAGAGGGGAGAGTTATACCTACCAATGAAGTACTACTCACAGTGTATATATCTAAACAACCAATGTAAATAAAAACGAATTGACGTTACCCTGTATATTATAATACTATTCTAGGGAGACTGAGGCAAGGAATGAGAATTTTAAAAGGTGAAAAGAAAAGAATGAACAATAAATGCCTAGTTTGGAAAAGTAAGGACAATCTTAAATGCCCAAATGTCCAGGGAAAGAAAATCAGCATCAAGGATAAGGCAAGTACTAAGGTCCATAGTGTAAGGAGAAATTTAGCTTATAGCACATGAGCTGGGAGAAACCCAAAAAGAGGTAGAAAAAAAAAGGTAAGTATGGAACAATGTGACATAATGAGGGAATGGGTATTTGGGATTGAGCTATGTGGGAATAAATCAAAGATTGGTAAACAAAACTCTGACCAGTTGAGCAAAGGGAGAAGAGGGGTGTAATTGGAAAAAGTGAGCGCCCTCTAGATCCCTCAGAGGCCTCTAATTATAATGTGCATGACAAAGCAAGATTCACTGCCACATTGAAAAACAACCCAATAAATACCAAATCCCCAGTAAGTAACAAGAGATAAATAGCACAAAAGAGAATAATAATAATAAGGTGTAAGGACATAAGCAGTTTATGGGTATTTTTGGAGAACGGCGAAGAAGTTAAGAGTGGTAAAAGGCTTAGAAAATGAAATACGCTTAATAGATCATGGTTGCTCCAGATATTTACGAAGTGTCCAAGCCTCCTTTTAATATCATCAAATGATATAAAGCAAGTGGGCTTTGTGCAAAATAAATCAGGTGAAGAAGTGACAAAGATTCTACTGTTCTCCAAAGTACTGAAATTCCCTATAAGGTCTTCCTACAATGTAATGGCGGCCTATTGGAGAATCAAATTATATTATATGAAGATGGTGCTCAGCAGGGTACTAGACATATAATAAATGATAGGGAATGTATAATGAGGTTTGCATTACCTCAAGAAGGTTGTACTAGTGAGGGACAGATCATGCTGCGCCTAAATGAGTGTGATTGCCTGAGGTCGGAAAAGGATAATACATAAATAATAAATTAGGAGAGCATGTACAACATAAGGGATGTAGACTAGTGAAGGGTTTCAAAGCTGAGACTTTCCCTGTTCTTCTGGACTAGCCACGAAAATAGGATTCTAATGAAACAATAGATCTATAACCGAAAACTGTTTTGTACGTGATCTTGTGCTTCCAGGAGACATGGCTGTGTTTAGTACCTCCTCAGAAAGATGGTTTCTTGCAAGTATTGCAGAGAGCAATACAAAATACTTTTGGTTTATCCTCAGGCAGTATTGTAACAATAATATCAACAAAGGTTGCTTCTACGGTATGGGAAATTAGAACTAGGATTAACTGGATATTAGCATGTGATACGTAACTGTATAATGTGAAGTTGGGCCCAGATTGCATCATCATAATATTATCTTTTTACAAGCAGGGGAGTCGTCTATTTATGATGCTGAAATATACATTTTTTACGGGTGATTTGATTAAAATCTCCTAGATGTATCCTCAGCACTTGCTTGCATTCATAGGAGATTTTAACCATAGACTAGACACTTGTAGGAGTGACTTAAGTGATGAACAAATGTTGTCTTCATTTAACATAAGCCCTGCTATAATTCCAGAAAGTTCTGCAATATCGAGCTAACCAAATAGGTTAATCCGTTTAAATGGATGTGTACCCATAAATAGCCAGGCAAGGGAAACATTTTTTTGGGGTAATCAGAAATGTCCTATTAATTATGTTTTTGCGCATGCCTGGGAATATAATCATGTTGAGCAGTTTGAAGTATTACAAATCGTAGGTAGTGATCACCATTCCTTTCATATAGTGATAAATAAAGTAACTCACCAAAAAAAGAGAGCAAGTGCCTCAATAAATAGGTTTCATTACACGCCTTAGAACGAGTATGATAGAGAAGCACTTAAACATGCTACAAACTTTTCAGCAAAAGTACACAGCGGCAATAGTGAAAACTAACATTGACTGATGGCCTAGTTTGGGTTTTCTGTTTTTATAAAAAATACATAAAGAAGGGAATGTTCCCCTCTAGTTAGAAAGGGAGCAGTGATAAAATCTATATGTAAAAAAGGCGACACCTCAGACCCCCAAAACTATAGGCAAATAAATCTGTTAGACATGAGTGGGAAAATATTTTTGAAAATTCTCCTGGGGTTACTGAAAGAGTGGATAGAATCAAAATCTATCATTCCTATGGAGCAAGGGGGTTTCACAGAGGGGCACTCGACCGCAAGTCATTACTTTAGTTTGTGGGCCACTACCTAAAAAACAATAGAGCAAAGAGGAGGTCCATATTGTTGTTTTGTGGAATTCTGCTTGGCTTTTGATACAGTTGACCTTGACTTGCTTTGGATCCACACAGCCTACTGTTGATTTTACAATAAATACAAAGAGATAATTGGGCACAAGTAGAAATGGTCACCGGAGTGTTACTCTCACGGAGAATATATATTAAGAACTGCCTTAGAAAAGGTTGTGTTTTGGCTCCACTGTTATTCTCTCTATTTTTAATGGATCTACTAAAATATTAGCCTCAAAACGAATGGTACCCTCATTAGTTGCCATCTCTATGCAGACAATTTTGTGATTATACATTTGACAGAAATTAGTACATAGAGAAAACTAGACGTGTTTTCAAATTTTTGTATCTAAAAAGAAAACATTTATAATAAACCTGGAAAAAAACAAAGTGTTGCTGATTGGGAAAAAGAAGCGAACGTTTAAGTAGTTCCTTGACAATACTAAAATTGAGGTTGTTAATAGATATACATATTTGGGGATGTGATTTATGAAGAATCTCCTTTTGAAAGACCATGTGTGCAAAAAAGTTGGCAGAACAGATAGCAACCTCAAGTGTATGAGGTTGGTGAGAATGCGGGCCGTATATTAGCTAAAAAGATCAGGCAGAAAGAAACGCTTAATCGAGTTAATATCATTCAGGATGATAATGGACACATTTTTGAAAAAAAAGAAGAAATTGTAGAAGTTTTTCGACAATACTATATTAATCTGTATAATGAGGAAGTTACATCTTACTCCTTGGAAGATATTCAGAATTTTTGTGGAGGCGAGCCCATTTCCAAAATAACCCCAACTCAGGCTGAAACTCTAGATGCAGATATCACTTGTGAAGAGGTGGAAACTGCTATTCTTTCTTTGGCAATGGGAAAAGCAATGGGCCCTGATAGTATTCCTCTGGAATTTTTCCGAGTATTTCACCATTTATTAAAGAATGATCTGCTTCTTATTATTCAAGAAGCACAGAGAGGCGCAGCACCGGAATCATGGTGTCGATCTACTATCATGGCATTTCTTAAAAAGGATAAGTCTCCTCTATCGCCCGCCTCTTATAGGCCTATCTCCCTAATCAATGCGGATAGCAAGATTTTTTCAAAGATCTTAGCTAAGCGACTATCTGGCATAATCTCAACAATTGTCTCGCCTTTTCAATATGGGTTCATACCTAATAGGGACACTACGGATCATATCTGACGCCTTATAGCTTTAATGGACTGGGCACATGAGACTAGTCGGTCTCTTGGAATTACCCTGTTGGATGCCGAAAAGGCATTCGACAGGGTAGCTTGGCCGTTCCTATGGGACATCTTGCACTCGAAAGGGTTTGGTCCTCAGATGATTTCAGCTATGAAAGTTTTGTATCTCTCTCCAGTATCATCTATTAGACTAGCAGGGCAGAACTCTACCCCTTTTTCAATTTTTCGTGGTACGAGGCAAGGCTGCCCATGTTCGTCTCTGCTGTTTGCTCTTTATATTGATATTTTTTTAAATAAATTAAATCAGACAGAGGATATAACACCGGTGCAAGTTTCACGCATGAATTATAGAGCCCTCGCCTATGCCGATGATATCGTAGTGGTGACAACTGATATTCAGAAGGCATTACCAAAAATCGAAGATTTAGCGGCTAGTTTTGGAATTTTTTTGGGATATCAGCTGAATATCTCAAAGACGCAAATATTATGGGGCTCATTAGGATGGCGGATGGACTTTCGTCTGTCCGCCACCCCAGAGGAGGAGGGACCGTCCGCAGGGGCAGCGGCGGTCCCTCCATGCCAATTAGGATGTGACCGCCACCCTGGCAATGTTAAAAAACACATGTTTTCCTTTGCGTGCACGAAGCTGCAGGCCCTGCGTGGTGCCTGCCGCTTCGTGCACGCAAAGGCAGGGGGGTACCATAGGTACCCCCCATGTGCAGCCCCCACCCCCCCGCAACGGGCCCCCAAAGACAAGTCCAAATGGGGAGTCCCGCAGGGCTCTTCCCTAAGCCCGCTTCTGTTTAATGTTTATTTTACCCCCTTGGCCAAGCTGATTGCTCAGACTGGGATCAAATCCATATCCTATGCTGATGACATCCAGCTACTTTTTACGTTTAATACCCCCTCGGTCTCCGCCTTCGATCAGCTGAAATCCTGCCTTAGAGATATCTCTAATTGGATGGACGCTAACTCCCTCCGTCTCAATGCAGGTAAAACGGAGATCCTGTTTTTTAATTCACCTTCTCCCTGGATTCTAGTCTGTGGTGGCCCAAAGATCTGTGCCAAGCTCCCACGCCTAAAGACTCGGTGAGAAACCTGGGAGTACGCTGGGACAACCATCTCAGCTTTAACACCCAGGTACAAACAGTCGCAGCCTCCTGCTTTGCTAAAATTAGAACAATTAAACGGCTTATTAATTATCTGCCGGAGGATTGCCGTAAGACTGTGATCCAGGCATTAATTATATCCCATCTTGATTATGCCAATGCCCTATACCTTGGTATCACAGCTGGCCTGTGCCACAAACTACAGACGGTCAAAAATGCCGCTGCCCGGCTGGTGGAGAGAATCCCTGCAAGACATCATATCTCTCCTCATCTTCGTAAACTGCACTGGCTACCCATCGCGAAAAGAAGCGTTTTTAAAGCAATGACACTGGCTTTCCGTGCATCTAAAGGCAACGGCTCAGCCCATCTGAAAAACACCCTTCGCCCATACGTCAAACCCAGGGCACTACGCTCCAATTCCCTACTCTTCCTAGAAACTCCCCGATTTAAACGATCCCGGTCAGGTGGAAAAACCTTTGAGGTTTGCGCCACTCAACACTGGAACAGGCTCCCGCTGGCCCTACGCACCTGCCAAGCAGAACCAACATTTCGCAAATCCCTGAAAACTCATCTCTTTTCCATTTAGTTTGGTACCCCGACCCAGCTCCTCTGGTTGTCAGAGTCTTCAGCGCCGGGATGCCCCGTTGGGGCCGCTGCGCGCTTTATAAAATACACAAATAAATAAATAAGTCCGTATGTCTTTACACGGCGGAAATGCCGCCGGGTAAAGTCATAGCACCGCTGACATCCTAATATATTAATTGTTAGTGCTTTTCCGCCGCGGACGGGAGGCGACCGCGGCGGAAAAGCAGCGGACGGAAAAAAGATCCCCCAGCCATCCTAATCTGGCGGGGGGTCTTTTTGCTGTCCGCAGCGGTTAATCCGCATCCTCCGGGCCGGCGGTGGCTTCTGCCGGCCTGGAGGATGCGGATTAACTGCAATCCTAATGTGCCCCTAAGTACCGGACCGAACCCGCCGACCCAAATTAGTACTGTTTTTGAAACCACATATCTGGGTATTAAAATCAAATTCCCGGTTTCTCTTATTCCAGAATTAAATTTAAAAACCGTGTTAAGGAAAGTCAACTCAACGCTAGAGCGAATAGACCATCTTCACCTATCTTTAGTGGGCAGAGCGAATGCTCTTAAAATGCTTATACTTCCCAAGTTCTTATATATGTTCCGGGCCATTCCTCTCGAGTTCCCTCCCAGCTGTTTTAAACAATTGGAGAGAATGTCAGCTAGGTTTCTTTGGGGCTATAAACGCCAGAGAAGAGCGTATAAAAGAATGATCTTGCCAAAGGATAGGGGAGGATGGGGCATTCCACATTTCTTTATTATTATTTGGCATCTGTAATACAGTTTATTTCTCCATTGGTAATAGGGGAAAAGGCACGGATACCATCGAGTCACTCACCCTCCATATATGAGTTTGAACTAGGTGAAGAGTGTCGTGGATGCCTTATTGGGATCATAGAACCTAGTTATTTGAAAACAAAAACAAATTTAAGACCGTGAAAGCAGCCTATGCAGCTTGGAGAATAATAAAGCGGCAATTAGGTATTCCTAAGATCACGCTCTACACACCTCTTTTAATGTCTCGTACTCTCCCATCAATTTTTCAAGACTTAATAATGAATAGGTGGTGTAACTCTGGAATTCAGTTTGTGGTGATCTATGGCAAGATGATCATTTGATTTCATTTAGTGAACTACAAACTAAGTTTCATATACCTGCAAGTGATTTTTTTAAGTACTTACAGATTCACTCTTTTTTTAATTCTCTTGAGATACAAACTCGACGCCAGCTACGGAGGATTCTGATTATTGATTCTATGTTTGCCAAAAAATCGATCGGACATTATTACAAATTGATAATTTCTTCCTGCTTAGATGATATTGAAATAATGCAAAATAAATGGGCTACAAAGCTAACAAAGGATATAATTTATATTACGGAATCCATTGCCCTAGCAAATAGAATCTTGATCAATGGCAGACTTCGTTCTCAACACTACATGGCCTTATTTGACCTATATTATACGCCATCTAAGATTTCGAAATGGGGGAGAACTGTTGGCACCTCGTGTAGTAGGTTTGGGGAGTTTGCAGCTGATGCACCACATATGTTCTTTCGCTGTCCACAGTTATCCAAATTTGTTTCATCAATTCAAAATTGTATGCTAGTATTGTTTGGCACAACAGTTTTGTTGACAGATGAATTCGTTCTGATTGGAGTAAATTCAGATACAGTATCAGAAGAGAGGAAATGTTTAGTATTTACTTTTATGGCATTAATTCGTGCATGTATCACGCAAAATTGGATTAGCCCAGACCCCCCATCTTTTGAAACATGGAGAGCGTGTCTCTTGGCTACTAACAATGTTGAAATTGCTATATATAGAACAAAGGGTCAGAAGAAAAAAACCTTAGGTATGAAGATTTGGGGTCCGGTAATGCAATGGATTCAAGGGGAGGTTGATTAATATTTTGTTCTTTCTTCTTGTTTTTACTGTTTGAACTCTAAGGATTTATGAAATTATCTGTACATTTCTTCTCTCTATCTTATGTATGTATTGCTTTGTTCTGTTCTATTCACTTGCATAAAAAAAGCCTCAATAAAGATATTCAAAAATAAATAAATTGAAAGACCATGTTGAAGCTCTACAAGTAAGAGCCCTTTCATCATTATGTGGCCTTCAGATATTTGGTAAAGTGTATGGAGGGTCCTCCTTAAGACTCGTATTGGCAGTCGACCAGCAATGATTTGGTCGCAATTCAAATATGGAGCTGAGGTAATCTGCTTAATAAGAAAAACAAATTGGGCTCTTGAGAAAAGAAGATGCTTAAAAAGATTATAGTCCTAGCCACCTTGGTCATTGGTCCAAGCTGCCAGGATGAAGATATGACTGACGATTTGGAGTTATTTAGCTTACGCTGAGGTGGTCAGATTTTGGATAAGAATAGAAAAAGGAGATCAAGAATAAGTAATTAAAATAGGCAAATCTATTAAAATAACATTTGCTGATATATGTAACAGACTATCAATAAGCTACAATGTGCAATACAGAGCAAGAATTAGCAAGAGTGACCTTCGAATGTTGACACAAATCATGGTAAGGGAAGACAATCTGAGTTATTTGGACAATAAGGCATCTGTATCTCTTTTGATAACTTCTTAAATGGAAGAGAAAGCATTTCCATATCTAGAAAGCCTACCTAATATGTTCCTAAGATTGGGTCTTAAAATTTAGATGGAAGGTTAACCCAGACTTAACTTTGCACACTGAGAGGTTTTACTTAGATGGGAATAACATTTGTAAGTGTGGTATAAAAATGAAAAGTGATTTATTAGATATGTTTGAGATTGTTGTTTTTAAAGGAACGGAAAGCATTTTTAAGAGCCATTTTAAAGAAATATGATGTTAGGAATAGGCGACAAGCAGGACTCTTCTTACTGGATATGAGCTATTTTAATGTAACATGCAGTGGAGAATTTTATATTATCTGTGAATGAAGATCTATCGAAGATCTGACTGTTATTAATCATGTAGGATATTAAATGAGTTGGATTTTATGAATGTGTTTTATCTTGAATGAAGAGTTTGATAGTATTTAGAGAATATATTCAGTGATGTTTTTTATGGTGTAATTGTTTAAAGCAAACAAATTTGGAATATTGGGTGAACAGCCAAAAATGACCACCCACTTCCTCATGCATATATCATGTATTTTGATTTTGTGTCAATCTCACTGGAGATGGAGATGTGCTTGCTAGTTTCTCATTAACATCTGCTAGTCATCTGGTTACTGCAGAGTGATTACTCTCACTGGACTACGAGAAAATGTTGGCAAGGTGCTTGAGAGGCGATGTTATAAAGTTACTGTTAGCGGCAGTGAAATTTAGGGAATCTTTTTGATCCAACACATTTGTATATGTTTATAATTCAGTTTTAAGTCTTCTGCTTAATAATTTGCTTTATACTCATCAATATAGCTTAATGCTTCGTAAACAAGATCAAGTGAAAAGTCACACAACACAAGAAAGATGAATAGGTGCTCCAATTTACTTAGTGTAGGAACTTCCAAAACTCTGTTTAACTCTAACACATTCCTCAGATAATCATGTCCCAAATACTCAATTTCTCTTATCTTGAAGACACATTTTATTTTTAAGTGTAATTCTTTTGTCCTCTAGAACACTCAACATTTCTCCAACCACTTTGTCATGTTCACATTCACTTAAAAAAAGAAAAACTAAAATATCATCTTGGAATGCCATAACAGAAGCATTTTCTTGAAAAAGACAGATGAACAGCTTTTGAAATACTGAGGCAGCTGATGCGAGCTCAAAGTGCATACTGCAAACCTGAAACATTCCATTCAGATTGATAAAGTACATCAAGTGCCAGGACTGAACATCATGATCCACTAGATGATGGGAGCCCTAAGATCTAACTTAGTGAACCAACTAGCCTGATCTACTTAGTTTATCAGCTTTTCTACATTGGCAGTGGCAAACTTTTAGCTCATATCACTTCATTCAGGCTTCTTAAATTCGAAGATTTATAATTTCTATTTGGCAAGCCCTGTCTCTCCTTTTTTTGATATAGTTTTGCTCAGTATGACTCACGCTTGTTCTCTTTCCTTTAAGCATTCATGCAGTCAATGTCATAGCTCTCGACGCTCGCTGAAGAGAACGGCGCATCAAATCGCAGAGATCATTTGATTTGAGGTGCGCCCAATTGCACGGCCTGGCCGAAAGAGAGGGCGTGTCTGATCACATACCTCAGCCGCAGAGAATCGTGTCCGATTGCGCTTTGCCTGTTCAGTCCCAACCGTTTGACTAAATGCATAGCGTGTATTGGTCATAAAAAGGAGACTAAGCTTTAGTTTTCTTAGCAGCAATTTTACATTGGGGGCATTTTCCCTTGAATTAATGTTCTTTCACAAGCATGTTACTATGATGATGATCTGGACATTTTCAGTTAGCAGGCATACTCTGTGAACCCCTGCTGATGTGTGATACTTTGGGGGTGATTAGGACGTCTTTTGAGACCAACCAACCTCGGGCTGGGGGTTCGAAACTGGAATTATTTAGCAGCCGTACATGGTGCAGTCGCAGACTTCCATTTCCATATGGGTGCTTGTGTGATGGTGAGAAACTGACTGCAGCACAATCTCTCATTGAGAAATGGAGTCACTTTAAATGCCTGCACTGTGTGGCAGGCATCTCAGGGTGCCAGCCACATGGTGCAGGGATTTACGGGGTCCACAAGCCCCCAACCAGAGGTGGTGGAGAGGGGGCCCTCCTAGGGCCCCCAAAACTTGCTTCCCAACAGTCTTTCCATGTCGGAAAGCCCAACTTGGAAACCCTGTCAGAAAATGACATCATAAAGATGACGGTGGAAACGCCGTCCGCACGGGATTATGTTTGGTTTCTGACTGCCCGACGGGCTGCATGAGCCCATCAGAAGCCAGCCAGACTGGCCTGCCGGTTTGAATTCTGACTGCCATAATCCTAATAAGGCAGTCAAATTTAAACCAAGGATGTTGGTCGAAGGCTTTCCGTTCGACATACTAATGAGGGCCTTTGTGTTTTTTACCTTAAATTTTACAAAAATAAAAATTAAAAGAATGAAAAAAGTAAAAGGGAGAGAGAGAACAAGAAGGGACATATTTGGAGTTGGAATTTATTTATGGAAAAAAAGGGGAGATGACGAACAAATCAGTTCACTAACCAAAACCAGAGTGGAACCCAAGAAAATCAGTCTGAAAAAACAGTCTCAAAGAAATTGTTGAGATACCCTCATTCACTACTATTCACTATTGGCATGCTTCATCACTGGGTCATCACTCCAGTTACCTAGTGTACCGGAGTGGACTCAACCTGCATGAGGAAGGAGCACTTCTAAATATTCTTGAGTAAGATAGGGTATGTGATTGAAGTGACTAAAACTACCTCCAATTCCCAGTTAGTGTTATTATTCACCGGAGTCAAGATACTGTTGAAAAAAGAAGAGATGTAAATGTAGGAATGAGTCAATGATTCCTTACATCTATCTAGGTTTATAGTTTTACATGTTTAAGACAAGCTCACCCAACCGGGTCTTGTCTCTTTCATCAGGATCTATGTAAATAGATCCTCAGTGTAGATATGCATAGAGAGCAATTTTGATCAATCCAGTGGAAGCTCCTGTAGCAGAGCTGGCAAATTATTTGGCTGAATTGTTCAATTCAGGTCTTTCCTACAGAAAACGTAATTGTTATAGATCAGCTGTGACAGCAGGCCATGTTTTGGTAAACAATTTTGCCATTGGAAGCGATTCTGGTCCGTAGAGTCATGAAAGGAATTAGGCTTAGGAGACCTACTAGAGCTTGTTATGTCTCTTCATTGGATGTAGGCTTCATTTTCAATTGTTCATATCATGGCCAAGTAATGTTTATCTTCTTTGAGGCAGACATAGCTGAAGTTATCATCTTTACTTTGTTTGATTTCTTATTGAAGGGTTTAAGAGGTTAAGGTTTTAGAGATTTGTAATTGGTTTTATTATCCAGGCTTTGATATTTGGAAAAGAACTAAGACCATGTCTGAGAGTATTTGTTATCCATGGTTTTAGGAGTATCAGACAGAAGTTGTGGGTGTTTAGTTGCATGAAAGTTTATGAGCAAAAGAAAATTCATTTATACCTGACAGGGAAGTTATAAAGTGATTTCAACAGCTACTTTATCAAGGTGGGTGAGAACAATTATGAGGTAGGCTAGAGTTTATATGTCAAAATGTGGAGCTCATTTCTCTAGGGGTGCTATGGCTAGTAACATTTTTGAGAGTGCTGGATCTCTTACTGAAATTCTGAAGGTGGCGGACTGGTCAGATGCAAACACATATGTAATATGTAATTTGAGACCAGTGGAGCATGTGAGCAGTCTGACACACGAGAGCTTTAAACATGCATAATGGTAGCCTATGATATTATAATTAAATGGTGATTCTCCAATTAACATGCAGAGAAAATATTGATTTCATTAAAGACAATGGAGGCTAACATTATAGTTGAGGAATAACAATTTCAAATTTATCAGTATCCTCTCCTTCAGGAAAGATATTTTCAAGAAGATAATTGAAAATATTTTGATGCTCCATCCCTTTATAATAGTACATGAAGTTATTCTTTCATTTCTGGTATGTACATATCGGCATATACTGCACACAAATATGCTTTGAAAGATTTTAAGCAAAAACTCCATTTTGCTGGTGGATCCCCATAGTCCTGTGAGAATGATGCTAGTGCCAAATACATTCTAGATAGTGATTGTTCCAATTAATATGACTAGAAATCACTAGGGTTATATTCTCTAATATTACAACTAAAGAATATAATTTGCTTTTTTAAACACTGATTAACATCACACTGCTGTATTGCAAGCGTGAAAATTGCTGATGCTATATAACCGACTTGCACAGTGTAACAGATGCAGGCACATCACAGATGGAAGGCATAAGCAGTGCAATTAATATTGTCTTTTATTGTTGTCATATAAATATGTGCAAATTACAGGTTGTAGTAATTAATTGGCAGTCCTTGGTGTGTTGAGCTTAATCAATATTATGGAAAACTGAATGTTGAAGAAGAGCCTGATGCAAACAGATTTAAACAATATGTTAGTTGCGTGCAAATTGTAAATATAAACAATAAACTTCTTGTTCTGTGTTTAAATTTTTTTCCAAATGCTAGTCTTATTAGGTTTGTCCTGCTTTAGTGTTACTCAGAAGAATGCAGTACTTTTACTATGCCATTGCCCTTCCCTAGTTGGTGTAGTCAACAACACAATGTGAGGATCGTCTCCATCAACAACACGAGAGTCTACCCATTGCCAGATTCCTTAAGTTATTGTTACAGAACCCAAAAAAGAATGACACTCTCCGGGTCTTTGAATACTGCTCACACTGAGTATAGGCAGAGATTGCTTGTGCCTTGCTGACAAACAATAACATTTCAAGCACACAACTCTAACTCAGAATAATGTTCAAGCTGCTATGATTACATATGATGGGGCCATTTATACTGTCAAAATGTTATTTATGATAGGCAAGATCAATACTGCCCTGGTTATTGCTGTACATCTTCTCAACCACTAATAGTGTAGAGCCTTTTAGTATGTGTGAAATTCAAATACTGAAGATTACTCACATCTGCTGTCCATGGGCTAGCATTAGAAATAATAGCTGGCCAATAGGGTGGTGTTGTCGGTACCTCCACTCGTGACCAAACTTGAAGTGACTGGATTCACACAAAGACCATCACTGATGTACTGGCTCATTGACTCAAGCATTAAACATTCTGAACAATAGTGGCCCAAAGGCCACGTAACCTCCAGAGAATATCACCAACACCAGGCTTCTATGTCACATCATAACATTTTGCTCCATGTTGATGGAGCATAATTTATAAAAATCATAAACCACAACACATTTACAAATTAGGTACACGAAAAGCTGAAAATGAACTTTGAACATGTTGAACACAGTGACACATGAAAAAGACACAAGTGTAGTAGAAGCATTGTAAACCCGTGCTTTTGAGCATGAAATGAGAAAACATAAATACAAAATAATGCCCATACATATAAACAAGTTGTACTAATGAAATGAAAGAAAATAAAGTATGTTGATATAATTTTGATATTAAGTGAAGTAACCTAGGGCCCGATGTAGGTCGGTCGGTAACGGCCGAAAATCGGTATTTTCGGCCGTTACCGACCGGTATTTCAGAAATGGTATGTAGGGCCCTTAATTTTACAGAATCGGTAAATTTACCGATCGGTAAATTTACCGATTCTGTAAAATACCGAATCGGTATTTTTACCGATTCGGTAAATTTGAGATGTAGGTGGGACTCTTCTGAGTCCCACAAGCCTTACAAAATCGGTATTTTACCATCAAATCCAATTTGATGGTAAAATACCGATTCCGGTGTGCATGCACATGTGTGCATGCACACCTCTGCCATATGACAGGCAGACCTGCCCTTGGGGCATGTCTGCCTGCCACATGGCACCCGAGCCTGTTTTGGGGGGGCCAGAGGGTGTCAAAGTGACACCCCCTGCACCCTTGTGAAATTCGGTATTTACCGATTCGGTAAATACCGAATCGGTAATGCCCATTCATTCCTATGGGCTTCAAAGCCCATAGGAATGAATGGGCATTACCGATCGGTATTTACCGAATCGGTAAATACCGAATTTCTCCGATTCAGTATTCCAGCACATCTGGAATACCTACATACCCACCCCTCAGATTTACCGATTCTTAATTACCGAATCGGTAAAATTCGGTAATTAAGAATCGGTAAATCAATCCTACCTACATCGGGCCCTTAGTGTTTTGATGCTATCTGGCAGAATGCACAACTAAGAAAAGTCAGTACAAAAACATATAGAAATGAAGTAAAACCTTAAAACATTGCACAGTAACATTAGAGCTTCTCTAGTTTATGATAAAGTCAAAACATATTTTGTAATATGAGTTAACGAAAATATGCACTTATATAAATGTTGAGAAAATTGTGGTAGTAGGGTATTTCTAACATTGCTATTTCCATGTAATAAGGTTTTGTTAAAGATCCATATATTCTTTATTTTGAATTGGTTTAATTACATTATATCTAGGCAATCCTGGTTTAGGTTTAACCTATAATAACTGATAAAACCCCATCGAAAGGAAAAGAGCCCTCACCAGTGCAAACAAATAAACACTGATAAACTCCTGCACAGCAACAAACCAAATGCCATTCAATGAAAGGAAAAGGAGAGTGAAAGAGTAATTTTTATTTCTTCCTGAAGGGGCCAATACAATGTAATATTGTTATACAAGATAGCAGCAAGAAAGACTGGGCTAACAATATTGTGCTTGAGTGTTGTTATTTAGGAATGTCACTAAAATATTGTTTCTTCTTCCTCTTACTTTTTTCAGTTTTGCGGTCTTTGGTCTGAAGATGCATGGTTTAGATGCATGCTTTAGGTCTTACTTAAATATTTTATAAACTGTAGAGGATCATGAAATATCAAAATCATATTTGATATTCCTATTTGATTGTTTCACTAATAGGTAAAATGGCTGGATTCAAAAGAATCTTTCTCAATACGTACCTTCACATTTACACACAGAAAGAGAATGGGTGAAACCCTTTGATACATCAGCCCTCTTTTTTAGCGAGTCAGTAGTGATAGTAGGTGAATTGCCAAACAACCCAGTCTTTAGATATTTAGTGCAAGGTATAGTGACAGGTATATGTGAAAAGACTGCTGTCATCAAGCAGCTGGGATAGTGGTGAAAACATGACATGGAAAAATTGAAATGCAGTTTCACTTGGAATACTGCTGCAAAACGTTCTTACCAAGTTCAACAAAGATGGGAGTGATATTGTTTGTATTTGCAGTGATTCAACTACATATACGTATATGAATAGGTTGTGTGACGACCTGTCAAAATCTTTTCCTGAGCTGAAGTGCTCCCTGTAAGAGATCCTTACCACTTGCTAGATGGTATGTTGAAAGCATCTTTACGATCTTCAGAGCTAATGAAGAATGATATTGACTTTGTAGTCCATTCTGGTACACTGTTTTATATTTAGAACTCATGTACACTGTACGTACATGATCTATATACCATGCACTATCAGTGCAGAAAGCAAGCAATAATAAAAGTGAAACTTTCCATAACATCTGAAATACACTGTTCCTGTTGTTTTTAATGGCACTAAAATGTGTAATCACTGATAATCATTGTTTTTTTAAGGTATTGAAATCGCTGAAAAAACACACAAAAAACTCACCAGAATTTACCAAAAGTAGAAACTGAAAACAGGAAAGCCTAATTATATTTGATGTTGGTTTAGAGCTTATTTCACTTAAACATGCCGTGCTAACTTAATGGTATTTTTTAATGCTTTTTCTAGTGTTGAACGTTCCCCAGACTTAATACAATGGTAGATTTTCTACTAGTAAAATTATGCTTTATCTGTGAATATCCTGACTTTCACAAATGTTTGTACAATAGTCGCAGTGAAATATTCCTGTGGCAACAGGATTTCAACTGTCGCTATAAATGCAACTTTGTATTTCTTTTCCACCAATGTTAGGCCTACGTCGACTTTCAAATCTCTTGTTTCAGATGACTACCATGGGAAAAGTAGCTCAGGTGACATTACATGATTCTGACCATACAATGGTGTTTTGATGGGAGTGTTATGCCACATCACTGGAAATCGCTAGAGACTGTTAAAAAGAAGAAATCCCAAAGGAGGGGCATCACCATTCTGATTTTCCTACTTGAGACCCAGATGTTATGCTGATCATTTTGTGAAATATCTTTGGCTTTTGGATTGCCAGGTTGATGCTACAGTCAGTAAATGATGGACTGAACCTTCTTTGCCAAACTATTTCCATTTTTTTGTTTATGCCAATGGACTTGCCCTTAATGGACTTTAATTGTGAACCCTTTTCCCATCTTCATAGAACTTGAGGAATTAGGTAACAAACTATCCTCCTGTCTAAATGTGGCAGAGCTCTGTAACTCTGTAACTCTGTAGTTAATTATGATTATGATTATAAGCATCCAAGAAAGCATGCTTAAATATTTGGCACTGTTATACAAGTTGTGATATTTTTAACTGAACTTCTCAAGAAATTACTTGTGGCAATGTACTTTGAATCTTTAATACAATACCAACTTCAATCAAATATATGTCTGAGTCTATTATTGAGTCCTATTGGTTCTTCCATTTAAACTGTGTTGTTTACTAATGACTTAATGTGTTGCAGGGAGAATCGTTGATTTCTGGCAGATCATCAGGTGTTTCTTCTTTTGTTTTGCATTGCTGTTGCAGAGCTTTTGGTCTGCATAATCCCAACTCGACTTAACTTCTTTAGGAGGTTGGGTCTTCCTGTTGCTATCCTTTATTTCTAAAGCATGGTTTAAAAGTGGCGTTCTTAAATTTAATCTCCCAATTTGTGATTTGACTGTAATGGTCCTCATTGGACAGCTAAAGTGGTGTTTGGTTACCCTAACATCCACCCCTCCTATCAGTACAAAAAGATTTATCAGAGGATCATTGCCTCAGTGGTAAATGGAAGTGCTGTAGACTGTCTGATCATAAAGAGCCCAGTATAGTTAGAGTAGTAAATGAGAGTTAATGTATAGTAAAATGTTTACCACCTTTACGCTGCAACACTATATTGGAACACAAGACATTACCACTCAAGGTTGAAGGAGACACTTTGGCCAAGGCAGTGAAATGTGGGTTACTGCCACTTCTGCTTCAGTTTCATATGATTATTGTGATCTCTTTTGGAAGAGTAGAAGGTTATTTCTAATGGTTGGATGATAGGAGACATGTACAATAAATTCCACTAAACAATGTGTTATTCATTGCAGCAGTACACCACAGCTACATTAGCTACATTAATATACGGTGAGTTGACAATCTAAGTCACGGAAAAACAACTATATTATTTTAGGATGGGAGCATATTAGTCACTGTTGGAAGATATGATAGTATGATCTCCAAGGTCAACCGATTGAGTTTCTGATAGTGGTACATTTAGTTTAAGTTAACTGAGGTGGCTAAAAAATAACAAACTGTATCTAGAAGGTCAAGGGTGGATGTGGAGAATACTGAAAGACCCTGATTAGATTCATGTGGAAAATATGTTACTATGGGCCCGGTTTATATGCCTGCAGTAGGCATACTTCATTGCAATGGCAACTGAGGACCTTACAACAACATGATGGTCTGCTCGTTCGAATTCAGATGCACACGAATCATAGTTTGGCAACAGCAGATCCTCCTCCATCTCTGCTGTGGCTAAACATCTCCGACGGCTGAAGTAGTAAGAGGTGTTGGAGAAATCTTTATATGTCCCCTCAGCCTATTTAGATGGACAGACACATTGCTGTTTTTTACTACTAGTCACTACCGGGTAAAAACCCTGGCAGCAAGGGGCAGTTGAAATATAAAAATACCCCCCTCCCCATGGGAGAGGAATCCCATTGCAAGAGAACAGGGTTAAGACAAATTTGCATATGGCTGGGTCTGAACTGGGGTGGCAAAGTGAGCTAAAGAACTATGATGGATTCAACCCAGATCTGTGACTGGAAGTGAGTGTCTGAAAAGTTTCAGCTCTCTGTCCATCATCTCCTTGTGTTCCCATTGAAAGATGGGCATTACTCTTTTTATTTTCAAAAGCAAAACCCCACATTGGAGTTCTGTTTTTGAAAATAAAAGAAACTTTTGAAACTTTGCCATACAGCTTCATCAAGTTTGAGGAAGCAGTACAACAAAGTTCCAATGAATTCACAGTAACCGATTTGATGGCAGTTCCTGTGAATGGTAGAAACTTCAATTGGGCTGACGAAAATGTCGAAATTCGGCAGGCAGGTACTCTGTCAGGGTGATGGAGTAATTTACTCTTTTGCCCTGATGGAGTACAATCCATCTACCCAAGAATAAATCAGCCAACTTTTTATCTTGAGGAGTTATAAGAAAACAAGAATAAGACAAGGTTAAGTTTGAAAAAATGTCAGTGGTGTTTGATTTAGTTGAGGACTTTGATGAGCCTAACGATTCTAAAGACAGTGATGGAAAATGTAAATATTAACCTCTGGGAATATATACCCCTTGTTATGCAACAATGGTAAAGCAAAGGCATGAAAAAGAGCACACTTTCAATGACAAAACAAGTAAAGCTGATTACATATTTGCTGTAATGCCCATTATCTAGTGCTTAATTTTGCACCATTGCTTGCAGATGCTGGCAACTGGTGCTTACTTTCGCGGATCAGGACTTCATCCTCTGGCCCCTACCAAGAGAGATAAAGGCAGAAAGACTGGAAATAATGAGAAAGAGAAAGTTATGAAAACTGAGAAAGAGGGAGAAAACAGAGATGAAAAATGTGTCAGAGACCAGGAGGTGCAGTGGAAAGCAGAGGCATGGTGTGGAATTAAGTCTTGGCAACCTTGTTATTCAGCAATGCTAGCAGTGACAGTTGGTGATTGGAAAACGTGGTGGTGTGTAAGTGCATATGCAAGATTGCATTCTTCAAGCTATCATAGCAATCGAGCACAATTTACTTAAAGCTCCATTTCCCCTTAGGTCACAAGTTTTAGTCGAAGCAGGTGCCTTTAACCTTTCATTGTTTTGAGATCAATAGCAGTAAAAACATTGCATCTAATGATCCTTCAGACCGGGCTAGGTGACAAGAAACTGTGACTGTCCAGAAGCCCTACAATCTTTCACCAGCCTTTGGCTCACAAACCTAGTCACTTTGACCTATCTACTATTTGTCAGCATTGTCTAGTACTAGTATCCCTGAGGGAGGCCATCCTAACAAACACACAAGACAACAGAGGGTCAATAAAAGAACCCGCCATTACTGTGGCCCAACCAGATTCAACAGATGTTAGTTGCCCTGCTTATAAGTATAATGCGCAGAAGACAGAAATTAAGACATCCTTCTCAAATAAGCTACTCAAGAAGGGAAACATCCTTTACAATGCAACTTTTACCACGCAGTGCTTTTACATCGCAACTTTTACAACGCAAACCATTACAACGCATTGCGCTGGGGGGCGCTCTAGGATAGGGAATAGATTTAATTTACTATCCAACATCTTCCCTACTATCCACGGGGACTGGAATTGGAATAGTAAATTAAACTATTCACTATCCAGCACCCCAAAGCGCTATGCGTTGTAATGGCATGCGTTGTAAAAACTGCGTTGTAAAGGCATGCGTGGTAAAAGCATGCATTATAATGTCATACATCCACTCAAGAATGTCAGAGATATGATACAAGGTTTACTTTCACCCATTTCTAAGCAATTGGACTCCATTGAGGAGCTCCTACGTAATCATGGGGCTAGAAGAGCAAGTTTTGTGGAAGCCCATGTTAAGCAACCCAAGCCTGTGTCTGCCTCCGTCGTGCTAAGCGGGCTGCTCATGGCCTCCTACAACCAAGCTGCCTTTTCTGCCATCATCATCTATGGCTGGTATACAACAACAGCAGAATCTTTCCTTAAGTGCCACAGTACACGTATCACCAGTAATCAATCCTGTAATTAATGATAAAGAGTACCCTTGTGACCCATTAACTATTAACTTCCCACCGGCATGTTGCCCCTATGTGGTAGTGTGGTCACTGGTCCCCCCTGGAATCCTGGTGCCATTGAACCTCGGAGTCCTTTAAGAATAAAGATGTTCATTGGCTTAACTCAAACCATATATTTCCAGCAAATAGAGAACATCACATATTGCTGGCAAGGAGAGTGGGATGGATTAGGCCACTCAAATAAAGTTTTAAGTGTGACTGCATTGCTTATCAACTTTCAGCAACCAGAATTTGCCGGGAAAACTTTAGCAAGATCCATGCCTGTTACCCCCTTCTCTAGGAATATGGCTCTTTAGCACTTTTTTTTTATCACCACTTGAGTAGCACAGAACTGAGATACTACAACAAATCAAAGCAACCCCTGGTAGCTGGGTGTGTCCCTTCATCTCTTCCCCCTTTGCAACGTTCAATAAGTACCAGGTTCTGAGGTCACTGGAAGACAATGATTGACTTAAATACGGAAGGATCTATTCTTCCCGGTACCAAATTACATGAAGTGGAGAGAAATCCCAGTTTATTTATTGTTTCTATCGAGGCTTTATTGCAGTTAACAAATATTGGCTTAGTTCAACTACTAGCGAACCCTATCCCAGCCCTGCTGTGTCATCCTCAGCGGAGCCAATTATGAGTCCTACTATGCAGGGATTTGGGGGCTGTTACAAAGTTACTACATGGTCTGTGTGTGGGTTACAGAACAAGCGCTGATCCAGTAAATAGTTACATTTTATTTTTGGCTTCGATATTATCTGTATCCAAGAAACCTGGTGCGTGAACCGGACACATGTGGATGGTGTTACTTCCTATGGTTTGGATGCTATAGCCTCTCATGTGGGACAGGCTAAAAGTGGGCTGTTGATCTTAATATTCAACAGTCTCCCTGCTACTGTTAAGAAGGTTACATCTGTTGAACCCCATTCCCAGCTATTATGGCTAGTCATTAAGGAAGGCCCAGATCTGGTGATGATTAATTTCTACAGTAACGTTTTTGATTCTTCACGTAGCACAGTGGTCCATGCCCTTGACTCTGGTCTGGAAACCTTTCTGCGCCCAATTCTATCTAATTTGATACTATTATTGTCAGGTACATCAACATTCAGGCCTGTTCCCTTTCTGCAAAGCAGATATGTGGGTCCTCCAGTTCGACTGGAAACAATATTTTGTATTTTAATCACAACGATCATGGGAATGTACTCAACTCAGTTCCTTATAAACAAATATGACTTCCACATGTTAAAATGTAAACGTGATGACAATAGGAACAGTTTCCCCCATTTACTGGCACAAATACCTCTACATTTATTGATCATCTCTTGATATCTTCTTGTTCAATTAAAAGGTTTAGTAGCCATAGTGTTATTCCAACTATGTTTAGTGACCACAACCCTATTATGCTACCTTTTTCTTTTTGGGGCAAGAAATGCGAAGCTTTCCTGTTGTTTCCAATGTAATTCCAGTCAGGCCCAAAGGCATACCAATTAAAAGGTCTGACATTTAGCCTCTTAGCATTTTGCACTACATAGTAATTAATAGTCCAACAGAGAGTAGCTACTGTCTGAATGAAGTGGTGGCCCCTAATAAGCTGATGCTTAGTTTCAACCGTATTATCAGTCACATCAATTCCCTTCTAACACTAACCCCGAAACCTGTAAAGATCAGAACTAAGGGATGGTTTGACAGTTTTTGCACCAAGGCCTCCCAATGCATGGCAGTTAAATCACTTCTAACTGATGATAGAAAAGCACTTGCTGCCAGAAAGATAGCATTACAGGAAGAGGCATGGGCTAAATTGATTCAAACAGCCAAAACTAGCGAGAAAAAAATGTTCTGGGATTTGGTTAACGACCCTTTTCTAGAAAAGATTATACAATTGCAGAGTTGAATTCTTTTATTTCATGTGAAACGTGGGTAGCACATTTCTCTGAAATGTTTAAAACAAGTTCGTGTCAGAGGTAACAAGTAATTGGAATCCTATGCCACTAAACATTTCAATAGAGAAGCTCTCCCATGCTTCACACTGTAGTGCAGGTAGAAGGGCTGTTGGGCCGGATGGGGTCCCAGTAGACGTTTTTAAAGCAGCCAAGAATCTATGGGGTCCTATCCTGACTAGAGTATTCAATGTAGCTGCAGAACACACAATACCCTCTTCCTGGCCTTGTTCAATAATCATCCCTATTTTAAAGAAATGCAATAAATCAGGCCCTAAATGCTATTGCCCTATCTCACTCCTGGACTCCTCTGTAAAAGTTTTAAGCAGGGTTTTGTTGAGGAGGCTGGTAGAATGGGAACGGGATTACTCCATCCTATCACCAGTACAATATGGATTTAGGAACGGCCAAGGGACGATAGAGCAATATGCCAACCTAGATTTGTGTCAACCTAGATTCGTGTCAACCTAGATTTGTTAATAGGAAAGTATACTAGGGCTAAATCGGGGTCTCTTTATCTCTGCGTTATCGATCTAAGAAAATGCTTTTGACTTGGGCAATCACACAATTCTTTGGCCAACCCTGCTTTCCCTTGGCGCTCCTCTGGCGATTACATGTTTTCTTGCACGGTTGTACAAGAACCAAACAAGTAAAGTTCAATATGGTGTGCAGGGTGAATGTTCACCCACATTCAAAATTGTGAAAGGTATTAGAAAGAGCTTCATACTTGTCCCCTGCTGTTTTTACTCTTTATTAATGATGTGTATGACGTTTTCCAGATCTTACAGGCTGATGCACCTTGCATCGTCGGACATTCTATTCCTGTGTTACTATACGTCAACGATGCATGCTGTGTTGTATTCCAGGACCCCGGTTGGTTTACATACATTGATTAATTCATTTGGAGAGTTTATGACATCGAAAAAAAATGTAAGTAGCAAAACCAAAACTTACTCGATTATTTGTGGGAATAAACCCCAAACATGTAGATCCTTTCTTTTGGGTGATTCCCCAATCCCCAGTGTTACCTCCTTTTGTTATGAAATGGTCTTGTTTACAAGTAATGGTGCATGGGCACAGCAGGTCTCAAAGGCCAAATCTAAACTGAGTAGGAATTGCTATGGAATGTTTAGTTTCTCATCCAGATTGGGTAGTTGACCTGTTAAAGAAATGGTTGAGTTATATAAGGCTAGAGGGGTGTCAACATCCATTTTTGGGGAGGGTCTGTGGGGTTACATCCCCAGTAACCATCTACAAGTTTGCCTGTTTGTGCCTTGACACCTATCACCCATAATGAGATTGGATTGCAGTATTTGGAGGACCTACTCATAATAATACCTTTAGTACTCTGGTTCTCGATTGGGCCAAAATAGGACACCAGTTTTACCAAATCTATCATTTTAGACTTTTTTTAACGCTGGATTATGTTGTTGTAAATGAATCTAGGACTCTAGTGTAATTTTTCCCGATTCATGCCCTTATATAGGTATAGATTATCCGATCCTTATATAGGCATAGAAGTCATTACCATATTTAGACTGAGCATGCAGCCCAAATATGCATGGCTGCTTCCACTAAATTCCAAGAATCAACAACGATTTCTTAGAGAAACCCGCCTTCAGCAGCTAGGGACTTCCCCTTGCCTGAATACTAATTTATCTAGGAAACCATGGACTTTTCAAAGAACTGAGTCTTTGAGGACGTTATTAAGTCCAATCACATGTCAATCTCGGCACCTTCAAAGTATAAATATGCCAAGATTTGTCCAGACAAACACACAGTGGTTTGGAGCATATCGACTTACTACTTGCCCGACGCCCTGCCGCAGCGAGTGCCGAGGAAGCCGACCCTCCAGCAGACGCACTGAGAGACGCTGTCTTTTCTCCTGCCGAGAAATCCAGCTCCAGTGTTTCCAGGCTACCCTTGCGGGTTACTGGGAAGTCGAGTCCTGAGAGAGAGATACCTTCATTCTAAACCGAGGTACGGAGCTGTTTAGACCCTTAGAGAATTCTTGAACAGATTTTTGGCAGAGAAATACTAAACTTAAGCTACTCCTCACTTACTTCTTCCCTTGTACTAGACTTAGGTTAGGTACACCGGGTTAGGCGTATTTTAGAAGCACCAGTTGAGTACTTTTTGTCATTATTTTATCACTGGATGTATTTTATATGTTTTACGCAATTTATGGCTTGGGAACCATATCATGCATTTACGGTACTACTTTATAATACTTATATGTATTATATGTCTTGTACTTTATAACCAGTATTTCAATTGTAGCAGTACATTTCTAATGCTCGAGAAAGAAAACTGTTCAATAAATATTTTTATTGAAAACGCCCGTCTCTATTTCTCAGCATCTCTGGTGAAACTAAGCATGCACGATTGACTGAGTAAAATAGTCATCTATTGTTTCCTCGACTCTAGAGATACGTTTCTTATCCTGGGGAAACAAAGTTGTCATGTTTATGCGATTGTCAGAAACTAATCTCTTCTTGTGAATTCGAGAAAGTTTCTGGTGACCTCTGAGCTAGCTGGCACTCACAATTAAGTCTAATAGATTCGGTAGAGACCTAGTTGACCTCAGTCCTACGTCTAAACTACAGGATTTATTATTCCAATGTGCAGAGCCTATTGGGAATATAGGAACTACACTACAATGTCTCTGGCTTGCCTATTTGAATTAATCTTTTAGAAATGTATTCAACCAGACAATATGAACCCTCACAGGTTATTTCACTTACTAAGAAATGCATCAAAGAAACCTTTTTCAAACATAGGACTGCCAAGAATATGCGAGGAGATGAAGACATCTGCAGTTGCTTTTCATTTGAATTTAAATTATAGGGAAGGCTGTCAAATCTACCTTGCATGCTTTACCAATACCCAACACTGCTATGTTCTGACCAGATTTAGATGTGGCACAGTCCTTGATTTGGTCGCTTTCCTCAAAATGAAGTCCAGCCCTTCTGCCATGATGCCACGATTTCTTGCCCCTTTTATGACACCATTAATGTGGCTTGGCCTGTTAAGGACGGTGATTAACAACCAGTCCCTCTATGTAAAATTTTCAAAATAGCTCTTTTTCGTCTATGTCACCAACTAGTTCTCCTTCACACAACCTTACACCAGAGCACCACTTTCTTTATGCACGTTCCCCCCTGGAGCAACCTCTTTCGTAAATACCATATAATCAAGATTACCATTGTTTCTGTTCACCAGTATAAAATGATAAATAAAGTGCATGGTGAATGAGCGTTATGGTTTGTTGCATTTTATGATTTTGATATATGAATAATGTACTAAGACTTACGAGCTCAAGAAATATTTTCCTTCACATAGCTTGCGTTAAATTACTGGCAGCATACGCCCGAAAGGTGAATTGATTGATATCTTACTCTAAATAAGGTCTGGGACCATTGTTTTTAGTACCGGATTATGCCCAGGTCTAGGACCACATTTGGGTAATCCCATTTTTTGAAATGGGTACCAAAAATAAAACAGCCCACACACTAGCCCTTTATTTATAAGTGTTTATTTTTCATGATCAGTGATGCCTGACTTCTACAGGAAAGTTATATCTTCATTGAGCCATAAAATAGGGAAATCACCAGAAATGACTAATCACTAAAATATAAATATATGATGAGTGTACTAAGTACAGACTCTCCAACAATGACTGTAGACTCTTTACCCATACCACATTCTGGCAGTGGTTGGTTTTGATCGTCACCTTGTTAGTCACCCTGTTAGTCAAAGTCAGCAGCAACATGTCATTATATACATGATGAGTTTAAATTTCTAAACTCACCAAGAGAGGGACGTGCCTTATAAACTGAAGATGTGATGGCTGGGTAGAGAGTGAATATGTTCTTTTGCTGCTTGATCTACCGGAAATGCTGGAGGGATGTTGTTGCCATGATGCTGTTTTATATTAGTGACATTGGTACCTCAAGATGAACTCTGTAAAGATCCTTTAATATCAAGACCATTCTTATTGGCTTCCAAGTCCTTTTGGACACTGTCAGTCGTGCAATAGACATGCAGTATGTATGCAGCCTCTGGTAGTGTGATGTTGCTGACATCATTTAGGGTATGTTCTGAAGGGGATATTTTAGAGGATCCCAGAAAGCCAAAACTGTCAAATTTAGATTACCCATACAGATAATACCTACTCGGTAATCTCTGCTGCTGCATTAGGTGCAAATGTTGGTGCTGACTAATTAAACTCACTGATACATCTTAATTACGGGTTGAGTTTGACAATTCTCACTGACATCCCTCCAATAATCAAAAGGTATGCACACTACTGTCTGTTATAAAGCATGAGGAAACAAATACACCCAATGACATGCACAGGACACACATGAATATGATGAGGGATTTAAAACAACAGTCATTACATATTTGCATATGATCGATCAGCAGATAAGGGAATATTTTACATATTCGTTTATGGTTTCCCAAGGGAGAGTTCAGCATAGACGAAAGAGCTGTAGGATATTTACGAAGAGGATGCAGGCTATCAACGTGAACCCAAGCTGCATTGACCACTTATTTCTATTCATGAAGCACTTGATGACTTTGATGCTTTCTTCATTTTTGAAACTTTGGAGGAACTGACACTTATCAGAAAAATTGTCAAATGTGAAGCAATACTCTCTAGTGAGCAAAATAAGCTCAACAACCTCAAAATATGGTCTGCTGCCTAAATGTTGAGCCTCTTTACTTTTTAGCTAAAAGTAGTAATGCAAAGTGTAATGTTAAAAATTAGTACGGTTTGGTGAACATTATCTGCGCCATCTTGCCTCTTCCCCTGATGCCACACTTTTGTCGTGCGCACCCGCCATTTTAAGATGCCCCGATCAGAACGAACCCTTTTGCATGCCGCTGGCCCCTGACATAGCCCTTCGCTTTCACTAAGCCTGCACGCTGACCACCCCCTGCTTGCACCTGCCTTGAGTCATAAACCCCTCTTCGGCGCTGCTCTGCCCCAGGCCCTCATCCTGTTCCCAGCGCGACACCTCCCTGCCTTCCTTTCATGATCTCCGGCCCTTAGATGCAAACCCCCTTTTCCCCCGTGTGCCCGTTTTGTCTTCCCCGTTCCCAAGCCGACACCCAGCTCTGCCGATACCATTCCTTGCCCCTCCCCGTACAATAGAAAGCTTCCCCCATCAAAGAATCCCCGGATTGATCAAAGCCCCCACCCCATGAGATCCGATCAAACCCCCCACATTCCGTGAATCGGCGGATTATCCAGCTGCGCGATACTCATCACCTGTTGTGACTAGGGTGGGGACTTCAACTGTAAATGTGTGTGGGAACGGGCCCAAAGGGGAAGTTCCGAGAATGTCTTTTCCGTACATCAAAGCTTTAACATAAAAGTGTAATCTACCATAAAGTCATAAATGTGTGTATAAGAGGCCAGGCCTCAGTAATACAGTTAGAGCACCTCAGAACGATACCTTCTGTCCGTTTCGTTGTGTTCTCCTCCGGAGAAAATAAAATCCTTGTTTCCTGCTTTCCAGTCTCCAGCGCCTGCCTCTTCATTTGATTTAATAACTAGAGGGTCACAGAGGCAATACCGCCGGGCAACTATCGATTGTCCCCGACCCGATTCAGGTTTTTACAATTGGCGTCCCAAGCGTGGGGCCCATCAGCGACTCGTGGATCCAGTGGGAGAGGTCCCGACGACAGAGTGAACGACTGCAACGATCGGGAGAGCTCTTGCCCAATAGACCCTCGTCTGGCAGCCGATCATCCGAACTTCACTAGTTCTGAACAGACCTCTCTCGAGTGATCTACGGTCCTGACTGGGAACCATCAGGAGTGCCGTGAAAAATACGAGGAAAAGAGGACGATCGGGCGCTGGATTCGGAAGACAAGAAACTGTCCGTATGGTCCGGGTAAGGTCGTGTAATCACGACAAGTTACGAAATAATTGCTTGATTGTTTGATTGTCCAAAAATACTAGTATTGCTCTTTTTATTTCTATTTTTTTTATTTGGAGATTCACTGTCTGCAAACAGAGAAACAACAGGCTCTCTCTCTTTGCAAGCAGTGGAGGATAGGTAGGGTAGCAGCCGTGCTTATTTCTTTCTCCCCCACTCAATAATTGCTTGAAACTGAACTGTTGTTCGCAAAAATATTGTTTCCTGGAGATTCCCTGTCTGCAAACAGGGAAGAGACCACCCTTTTTGCAGATAGTGAAAAGGGTAGGTGACGCAGATCTTTGCGGACCTACTTATTCTTCCCAACGTTATTTATTGGTCGTTTGGTTTTTGTCCATGAGGTATTCACTGCCTGCAAACAACGTAGAATAGAAATATTCTGTCTAGTCTTTGCACCTAGTGATAAGATAGGCACTGCTGACTTATTAGTCCCTTGTTACGAGCCGTCATGTCTGTCTTCTCCCCACTGATTAATAGCCTGTTTAGCCCGGACCATGTATTAGAGGTAGACCATATAGCTCCACTAGAAGGCACCCCTAATAAGGACATGTTCATAAGCTATGGATTAGTCACCATAGCCTATAATAAATTGTGGCACAGGTATACCGAAAAGAGTCAAGACAAACAGTGGCCACTGGCAGGATCCTTTGACCTTGATAAAATAGAAACGTTAGAAATAGCCCTTCGAAATAATAAGACAACGCCAATTATGCTCGACTGTCTCGGTATGTGGCGCAGAGAGGCTATGCAACGACAGAGAAAAAACGAGGACAAACTAAGTAGAGAAATGTACCGACAGGACAACCCCAGGACACCGCTACCCACGACTTATCCCCCGACACTATGCAAAACACGACCAGACTTAGGGTCAAACCAATGCGCTTTTTGTAGGTATGTCGGACACTGGAAAGCCCAATGCCCGACTCTACTGAGCGTGAGTAAAGGCAAAAGGCCAACAGGAACGACAGACCGGCAGTACGAGAAAAAGCGCAAGACAAAGAAGAACCCGACTTACATAGACAGACCAGACAGAACCACCACGTTTGACTATGCCCGATGGCACAGATTTCGCCAGGACAATTTAAGCGGCATGCTCGAGTTCTCCTAGGTCGGGCAACGTCAAGACGGGAACCCAGCCTCGTTTCAAATTTACAGACAGAAAGAGATAATTATGACCGATAACTGTTTTATATTCGTCTTGGGTCTTTGTATGTCGTACTTGTACTATCCCCCGTCTGAGTTTGTGTGTATGTAATGTACAAATCTACGTCATCCCTCTACACGTGTTTCCGTGTTACTCAACCTCTGTTAGCAGAAACTTAGCATAAAAGCAACCTGAAAAGAAAGAAATGGTAAAACAAAATCCGTAGACCATTAATGAACTTGAACTTTTAATTTAACACAACAAACAAGGAATAATAACGGTAAAACTGTAGAAAATGAAAGTCAAACAGAACATTCGCCCCCCCCCCATTCTGGAACCTTCCAAAGTAGGGCAGGGTTACGGCTACGCCCAACCAACGGCAACCCATATAAGGCGAGCCTTGCTGCCAACTCTTGGTCAGGAAATCTTAACGTATGGGGGAGCCGGAGGAGAGGCAGGAGCCCGCAGCCTGGGCATTTGCAGGTAGTCCCGCCACATGTCACCTTGGCCAGCCGCAACGGGCCTGGAAAGACTAAAGTGGTCCCGCCACATGTCCGGAGAAGAACGAGGCACCTCTTCCTTTTCTCTTCCGTGACAGCCGCAGCAGCTCTGGACGGCGGGATGTCCTGCACGTACCTCCACAACAATTTGTCCAAGTTGGGCTGGGAGGGAGAGGCGACGCGGACGAGCCTCTCCCACCTCCACCGGTAGGAGGTTTCCCAGCCCCCGGCCCGACGCCGAACACCCCACTACTTGCGCAGCACCGAACGTGCAATGGTGCCAATACTTCCACAGCACCGAACACACAATGGTGGCACCCCAGTACTTGCGCAGCACCGAACGTGCAATGGTGGCCATACTCCCACAGCACCGAGCACAGGACTTGGGGAACTCCGGATGTGGAGAGGCCTTCATGCGGGGCGATGAAAAGGAGCGGCATGGGGTGCACCGGGAGAAGGAGACGATGCGGACGAGTCTCCCTCGCCCCCCAGGTGGGGGCGTCACAGCTGCACCCCAGCCGAACTTCCCGCTTTTACACAACAGGGACCTCTTCCTTTCACTCCGAAGGATCTCTCCCACTCTTGCAAACTCGACGAGAGCGGACCCTGCAGGGCCTCAAAATGGCGTCTGAGTCCGCTGGAAGGCGGGCCCCGGCCACTAGAGTAACTTTGTCCAGCAATATGACTCGAACATTTGCCCCCTGGAGCACGAGCCCCCATCTCCGACAGCATCTCCGCAGCCTTGAAGATCCTACAAAGGTCCCCGGCGGAACCTTCGGCCTTTGCAGGTTTCCGGTAAGGGACGGCTGCCTTGATCGCCAACGAAACAAACATGACATTGCCACTCCTTCTGTTAGCATGAATTCTAGAACTGCCGAAAAGGACTCTGGTCCAAACTGCCAGTAATGGGAAACATTTCCCCTGATGCTGCTTCCGGACTGAGCCGGCCCCGCCCAAAATGGCGCTGGTATCAATCGGAACTTACGAACACCTCGTGGTGTTCCTTTGCACTAATATAAACTTGATGTTCTGAGATTTTATATGATCCTTTGTACACTTGGCTAGAAAAGACAAGGAGAACTCACTCGACGAACAGTATGAAAGAATCCCCGTTACAAATGTTGATTACAAATGTACAATGTATTATATTTTTTTATAACTGATGTAAAACCCCATTTGCGACGCACACGTACGGTATGCATATAGGAAATCTGATTACAACTATTATGATTATGCTTCTAAATTATGAAAATAAATGCCCCCAAACCCCCCAGCCGATTAATAGACGTTTTAGTTTCTTACAAATGAATGAGTAAAACTTTCCAATGTTTTTACTTGCTGCAAACGACACCCCCCCACTGTACGCACTTTAGCCATTGCCACGACCGGCCAAATACGACCGCACCCTCATAATCCACATGCTGAAATGATCTTGCAAAATAAAGTCCTATTTTGAAACTATGGACGGGTATTGCATGCTTTATTTTAAATGTGGGATCGGTGGGAAAGTTCTTTTCTGTGCACCCTACTCTGCTCTCTCTTTAAGGTTAAAAGAAGATGGTTACCCAGCCCTGGAGGACGGATCGGATCGACAACACGACACTCCGCCTTCAAAGTACGCAACTGACTCATGAACTCTCGCGTAGAGGAAGACCTCGACTTCCAAGGATGGGTAAAAAAAAAAAACGAACGGTATAAATGAAGGAATGTAAAAGGAGGGTAAAATAAAATAATGTAAATATTATAAAGTACAACGTTCCAAAAGTATCAGGGAACGGAGCTGACCCCAGAACCGAAGAACCTTGGAACACCACAGCGTTGAAAGAGGTTTGAGGATCCCGATAGTAAGATGCATCCTTTGACTAGATACCTCGCACTAGGCACCTCTGGTTTCCTTTTTACGTTTCCCCGTGCACGACCTGCATGGACACACTACCCCCCCTCGACTCCAGAAACCATATCCCCGGGGACCCTGCCCCAAGGAGGAGAGACGAGTAAGAGGTAAGTAAAGGACTTATGAATCCATGTATGTGAATATGCGCGAATGCTGTCTCCCCCACCCCCTCTTTTCCTCCCTCTGCAGGTTACATCAGAAATTACAGCCGAGGCGTGGCGAAGATCTGAAGCCTTGCCATGTCTAATACGCGAAGCGGACTAGCGCCGCAGGGTGGTGTCCAAGCACGCCTGTAAACTACTCACGTATCGAACAAACCCGAAAAATTAGCACAACCTGATAAAAAGTGATCACCCTTAAACCTGACCGGACGAATGAACCCATGTCACGTATGATGCGAAACTATGATGGAATGTGTGTGTGTGTGTGACTGAGGCGTTGATCCAACTGGTCGAAGGACCGAGGATGCGAGAAAGTGTGACAAAATGGTACCTCCTTTCTTCTTTCCTTTTTCCCAAGGCGCGTCCCCTCTACCCTGTCTAATACTCAAACTGCATGATTACAAAATTCTAACGCAGTCCCGCGAATGCCCTTTACTGTGTAATGCACTAAATAGCCTTTCTTGAATACACTGCCACCCTCTCGGTTGCACGTGTACTATTTAGCCTGCCGTTGCACTCTTTCTTTCTCTCTCTCTCTCTCTCTCTCTCTCTCACTCTCTCACTCTCTCACTCTCTCACTCTCTCACTCTCTCTCTATTTTTGCGCTCCCACTCTTCCGAGTGATTAGCCCCGAAAATTGGCCGATTGCCACCCCTAGCACACCACCTAATTGGCTTCAAATACCGTCAGTATTTGCACAAAAAAAACTTGTCTTTAATACAATCACCCAGAGACCGCGTCATTACCTCTCCTTTTCCGCTAGAAGTCAATAAACCGAGGTTGGACCGTAAGGGAAAGGACAGGTAAGGCGACAAAGGTTCCCCAATCTGGCCTGAAATAAGGGAACTACATGTCAACGGCTCCTATGATATAAAACAAGGACCTCAGAATACGCGACCCCCCCCGCCCCGAATTGCCACAATACCCAAACCGGAAAAATGATCACCCCTGTTACCTCCCCTGTATCAGCCGCCCAAAACTGGAATTATGAAACTACCCCTCATTTCCGGTTGTGAGAGATGAGTCGATTTATGCCCTTACCACAAGTTTCCTATGTCCCTGGTTGTTCCCCATAAAACCCCTGTCCTTCCTAATTAAGTAATCGGGCTGTAAAAGGTTACGTAGGACCCAGAATGATGTTTTACAAGGTTAACAGACTAGTCCAAGGTAACGAAATCATCGAAATGAACCCCGCAGAAGTTGAAAAGCAGGATGCACCGATAGAAAATAAATGTTTAGCCATGTTCGTCTCTCAGCGAAATAAATGTTTAGCCATGTTCGTCTCTCTGCAAAATACCTGTGTAGTAATAAATAATTGTACAGGAAAGTCACAGTAAATCCAACGGGCCCGTCACCGGTCATTCATATGCCAGTTGTGAACATTAAATATAATGGACATTTTCATTCTTCGCCTGGAGCTGGGAGAGAAATAGACTTTTTATCTTCATCTGCAAATTTTCTAAAGACTGTCTTTTCAAACTTGTTTAAGGGTACTGCTGTTGGAGGAGAGAAGGACCGGATGTGGGAGCACGAGGCCTGACTGCAGACTAAGGAACACCTGCGACATTAGCCAAGGCGAGACCACGACAGAAAAGAGCTGCAGGACGAGGCACTGTTTTCGACAACATGAGAAGAAAGGGTCGACCTGATGCCCCTGCCTGGTGTCCAGTGCCTGTCGACAAGTCCCCGCTCTCTGAATTCGGTCACATGCTCGCCTATTTGAAGTCTCTCGTTCCCCTAGTTTGTCCCTAATTTGGCCTTGCTCCATCCCCCTTTTCCTCTGACCTACCCTATGGACTGTTTTGTACGCTCTTCTTCCATCTGAACTCTCTGACAATCACCTCAAAGGACACAGGGCGAAAAGGACCTTTTCCGACCAGAAACGCGAGGAGAGGGTCGTGCCCTGCAACGCAGAACTTAGAACAGAGCTAGACTTGTAGCTCCACCGCTGGTGCTCAACAGCACCAACAAAAGGCAACAAAGAATACTGAGAACTTCGAACATTTGACATCCTCAATCACCGTTTCTGCTGCACCTCATTTCTCTCCCAGCCGCCATTGTATTGATCTTGCTCCAACCCGAATCTGATATATGTTATAACCTTCCAGTCCACGTTATGAAATGTACTTGCTGCTCTCGCTACAGAATCGTTTTTGTATTGCATTTCTATGACTTTCCTGCTGAACAAGTTTATCAAAGTTTATCAAATAAGTCCACCTCCTAAAAACTAGAAAGCACAAAATGTATTGTTTACAACTCTTTTTCCTACCGTTTTCTTTCTCATGCCCTCCACAGTAGAACCGAATAGAAAATGAACCAGCAAGATGTCTTGAATATGTTAAAGGGAGGACTGTTAAAAATTAGTACGGTTTGGTGAACATTATCTGCGCCATCTTGCCTCTTCCCCTGATGCCACACTTTTGTCGTGCGCACCCGCCATTTTAAGATGCCCCGATCAGAACGAACCCTTTTGCATGCCGCTGGCCCCTGACATAGCCCTTCGCTTTCACTAAGCCTGCACGCTGACCACCCCCTGCTTGCACCTGCCTTGAGTCATAAACCCCTCTTCGGCGCTGCTCTGCCCCAGGCCCTCATCCTGTTCCCAGCGCGACACCTCCCTGCCTTCCTTTCATGATCTCCGGCCCTTAGATGCAAACCCCCTTTTCCCCCGTGTGCCCGTTTTGTCTTCCCCGTTCCCAAGCCGACACCCAGCTCTGCCGATACCATTCCTTGCCCCTCCCCGTACAATAGAAAGCTTCCCCCATCAAAGAATCCCCGGATTGATCAAAGCCCCCACCCCATGAGATCCGATCAAACCCCCCACATTCCGTGAATCGGCGGATTATCCAGCTGCGCGATACTCATCACCTGTTGTGACTAGGGTGGGGACTTCAACTGTAAATGTGTGTGGGAACGGGCCCAAAGGGGAAGTTCCGAGAATGTCTTTTCCGTACATCAAAGCTTTAACATAAAAGTGTAATCTACCATAAAGTCATAAATGTGTGTATAAGAGGCCAGGCCTCAGTAATACAGTTAGAGCACCTCAGAACGATACCTTCTGTCCGTTTCGTTGTGTTCTCCTCCGGAGAAAATAAAATCCTTGTTTCCTGCTTTCCAGTCTCCAGCGCCTGCCTCTTCATTTGATTTAATAACTAGAGGGTCACAGAGGCAATACCGCCGGGCAACTATCGATTGTCCCCGACCCGATTCAGGTTTTTACAGTAAGAGAGGTGGATTCATATACACATTGGCTTCACCTGTCTGCTATTTTTATTCAAATGTTCGATACATTTAAATAGCGATCAGGAAATAAACGGGAAAAAATATGAACAATATTTTGATCAGCCCTACTCTCACTGTAAATAATATTAAAGGAGAGATGGAGTTTGGCAACCCTCTCTCTGAGGTCGCCGTTGAGGACCCAGCTATGCTTCTACATAAATCAGTAGGAACACTAGACTGGATTTCTTGTGTTTAATGATAGTCCTGCTTCAAGAAACTAGACTAAAAAGGAAAGGAATTGGAATAAAGGTCTAAAAGAGATCAATGTTTTCCCTTTGAAGATTACTCAAGAGTAAGAGCTGTACCTACTCATTTATTATCTGGTGACAAACGCAAGGAGTGGATCTGTGCAAGTGGGTCATGCAAGGGAAAGTTCCACATGTTACTGTTATGGTCTGATTTGGGCTGAGATCCTGGTTTGGCTGTGCACAGGAACCGCACTTATGATGATAATAGAACAGCATCAGTGACCCTTTGGTGGTAGCAGGAAACCACTCTCACTGTACCTGATGGCTGTTCTGGCACGCAAGTGGACTTCTACAGATGAGAACCCGCACCTCATCCCCTGCTCAGAGATACCATCCCTGGAAAGCCCCTGGATGATAATCTTCACCGTACCCCACTTCTCCAGTAAGGGCCACAGTTCAGAATCCGAAAAACTATCCTCTACTTCCGTCTACACTATCTCCTATCTGGGACCCTATCCTAAAATCCAGCCCCTCATGATTGCCCGCCATAAGTCCCTGCTGGCACTTTCTTCTTTTTGGGCGTTGTAGAGTGTAGGGTCGCAGTCACAAATTCATTATTGATGCTGCCAGGCAAGTTAAGCTTCACTTTAATAGGAGTAGGGTTACATCAAGGAAAGTTGGGATACTTTGCCCGCATCCACAAAGGGAAATCATTCTCAAATGTGTTGACAAAGTTTAAACTTGCTCATGTCTAAATTGAATATGGATGAAAACCCTCATATTCAATGCAGTTTCAGAAAAGTGGTTTCTTCACTATTAAAAATATGTGAAGGAAAAAAACCTGGATGTGTAAAAGTATATTTGTGCCACACACTGGAATACGACAGGAAATGTTTGTTTGGAGAAGACATTCTAGAGTACTCCTGGAGTCCTTTGTGAGTCCTGAAAATGACAATCTATCCAAATGTAGAGGCTATGTTCAGGAATATATTGTAGATGCATTAACTTTAGAGTGTGAATGTGGCATTCTGCCATTTTAGGTACAGTGGAAGAGGTGTGGCGCCGCGGCCAGGGCGACTGACGCTGGAATCTGGGGACCACGGTTCGATCCCCGGCGGCAGGTTAGCCCAGCACCATGTGACTCTGGGCAATAGCTCGCTTAATCTTCCCGACGGCCCCCAGCGCCTAGAGCCCCCTACGGGTGATTGTGCGCTTTACAAATGTGGACTTTACTTTTACTTTAGTGGTTTACCTCGCAATGCGGACCGAAACAGGCAACAATTTACTAATGAATTCATTGACTGCATGTTAGGTTTTTATTGCAAGAATGAGTTTACTTCAGAGAGTCAATGGATCCTCTGACGCTGCTCTGATTCAGATGGCAGCGTTAGAGGTGCCACAGAGAGAAGACTTCGAGGAAGCTGAATGAGGTCAGGATGCCATGCCATCTAGGAGCGTCTTCCTGTGATTCTGGCAACATGCAAATTATTTTCGCGTGCTGATGATGGGATATGCTCAGAGTGCTATTGCACCAGATGATCTGCAAACAAAAATATAACTCAAACAATATTTTTAGGCATTTTGTTAGGAAGTAACATGTTTTGTTTTGAAACTAATTATTTTTAAGTACAGCTGGTTCTTTAATCTCAAGAGGACATTTGAACAGATGAGGTGCAAGCAAAATATCGGTCAGATTGCATTTTTTTCCTTTTTGTGAGACGTAGGCTGGTCTAGGCTTCGTATTTTGAAATTTTTGAAACGTAATTCAATGTCTAATTTTACTAAATCGTTTACATTTCAATTTTGAACAGATGGTTCAACCGGATTTGAAAACAATGGTAAGCGATTCTATTTAACCAACTTTAGACGAAATGTTCACTTTTTCTACACCAAATGGATAGATATAATGCTGAGTTGTCCAGCGAAAAAATGGTGACCTGTACGAGTAACAAGAAGTCTGGGGCACCCCCGCGCCGCACGGCCACCAGCTGCTGCGTGTGCCCCCTCGCTGTGCCTAGCTGCCTCGCTGCCGGCCGACCCGGCTGTAGTTTGTTTTGTTTTTGTTTTGTCGATCAATTGTGCCTGTTTTCTTGACTGTCTTTCCCCGTGTTAAGCATTTTTGTCAATCCTTTGTGCTTGTTTCAGTCTTTCCCCGTGTTAAGCATTTTTGTCAATCCTTTGTGCTTGTTTCAGAGTCTTTCCCCGTGTTAGCATTTTTGTCAATCCTTTGTGCTTGTTTCAGAGTCTTTTCCCCGTGTTCAGTGTTTTCCCGCTGTTCTCCAATCTTTTGTGCCTGTTTAGCAAGTGCGCTGTGTTTTTTCATCTGTGCCTGCCCCTTCGTCATCTCTGACCGCTCTGTCTCCCGCCCTCCTCGCCGCCCCCCGCTTCCCGCCACTACCGCCGACCCCGCCCCTTTTCTCCTTCTGTTCCCTCCCCGCTCCCGCCTCCCAGCTGCTCCGCCCACCCGCGCACTTCGCCTCATATGGCGACCGTGCGAACGCGCAGCGCTGACGCGCAGCGGGCGCGCCGATTGTGCGCCGAAGGCGCGCCAAAGGTAAGCCCGTCTGCGCCCGTCCGCGACCGGATCGCGACCAGCGCCAGGACCCCTGGCCCCCACCGACGGAAGCCGACCCGACGAACCTACAGCGCCGCCGACCTCACCGCACTCAACACCGGCCACATCCCAGGATGTCACCGAGCCGCCCCGAAGCACACCCACGGACCCTTCAGCTGCCTCGCCTGCAAGTTCACCTGCATCCGGACCGTCCCTGCACCCGACAAGCCGAACTCCAGCAGCACCCACCTCAAGTGCATCCTGCTCAACACCCGCTCCGTCCACAGACACGCCGTAGAACTCTGGAACCTGCTCGACACCACCGCCCCCGACGTTGCCTTCATCACCGAGACCTGGATGAACGCCTCCTCAGCCCCAGACATCGCCATCGCCATCCCAGAGGGCTACAAGATCACCCGGAGGGACCGCGACAACCAGACCGGAGGAGGCATCGCCATCATCCACAGAGACACCATCCGCATCACGACCAACACCGACGACACCCTCACCACCGCTGAACACCTGCACTTCCAGATCCACACCAACCCGAAGACCACCCTCAGAGGCACCCTGATCTACCGACCCCCGGGACCGCGCACACGATTCAGCGAGGACATCGCCGACTTCGTCAGCCCGCACGCTCTCCCCTCCGCCGACTACATCCTCCTGGGGGACCTCAACTTCCACCTGGAGAACAACAACGACCGCAACACCATCACCCTGCTCGACAACCTCGACAACCTCGGACTCAAGCAACTGGTGACCACCCCCACCCACCTCGCCGGACACACACTCGACGCCATCTTCTCATCCAGCAAAGACGTCACCTTCAGCCACGCAACAGGACTCCACTGGACGGACCACAGCTGCGTCCACTTCACCTTCAGAAGAACGACGATCCACCACCTCCAGCAACAGGTTGCTCGAAGAAGCTGGAACAAGATCACAGCCGACCAGCTCACCGCCTCCCTGAGCCAGCACCCTCCCGCCAACTCAGCGAACCCCAGCCAGGCCGCCGACAACCTCACGAAGTGGATCAGCAACTGCGCGGACGAACTCGCCCCTCTGAGGACCCCGCCCAGCAGATCCTGCAGCAGAAAAACACCATGGTTCACCGACGAACTCAAGTGCTCCAAGAAGAACTGTCGAGCCCTCGAGAAAGCCTGGAGAAGGGAACCAACGACGGACAACATGACCACCCTCAAGCTCGCCACCCGGAAACACCACCAACTGATCCGCGCCACCAAGAAAAATGCATACAAGGACCGGCTGGACAACAACGCACACAACTGCAAGGAACTCTTCAACATCGTGAAAGAGCTCTCCAACCCCAACGCCGGAAACAACGACATCACACCGTCGCAAGACCTCTGCAACTCCCTCGCGTCCTACTTCCACAACAAGATCACGGACATACACAACAGCTTCAACAACCAACCAACGCAAGCCACAACCGCAACGACGCCACCATCCACCACCCTCCGCACCTGGACCCCGATCAGCACCGAAGACACCATCCGCACCATGAACTCCATCCATTCCGGATCTCCGACTGACCCCTGCCCTCACCACGTCTTCAACAAGGCCGACGCTGTCCTCGCACCCCACCTGCGGGACATCATCAACACCTCCTTCGACTCCGCCACCTTCCCTGAGAGCTGGAAGCACGCCGAACTCAGCGCTCTCCTCAAGAAACCCACAGCAGACCCCACCGACCTCAAGAACTACCGTCCCATCTCGCTCCTCCCGTTCCCGGCCAAAGTCATCGAGAAGACCGTCAACAAACAGCTGGCCGCCTTCCTCGAGACGAATGGATCCCTCGACCCCTCACAGTCCGGCTTCCGAGCGAACCACAGCACCGAGACCGCCCTCATCGCCGCCACCGACGACCTTCGAACTCTGATGGACAACGGAGAAACAGCGGCCCTCATCCTCCTGGACCTCTCCGCGGCTTTCGACACTGTCTGCCACCGCACCCTAGTACAGCGCCTCAGCAACATCGGAATCCAGGAGAAGGCACTGGAATGGATCACCTCCTTCCTCGACGGAAGAACACAAAGAGTCCGCCTACCACCGTACAAGTCAGAGGCCACCAAAGTCATCTGCGGCGTACCCCAAGGATCCTCGCTGAGCCCAACCCTCTTCAACGTCTACATGAGCCCCCTCGCGGCCATCGCACGCCAACACAACCTGAACATCATCTCCTACGCCGACGACACCCAGCTGATCCTCTCCCTGACCAACGACCCCGCCACCGCCAGAGCCAACCTGCACGAAGGGATGAGAGACGTAGCCGAATGGATGACGACCAGCCGCCTGAAACTGAACTCAGACAAGACGGAGGTCCTCATCCTGGGCTCCACGCCCTCCGCCTGGGACGACTCCTGGTGGCCCCCCGCCCTGGGCACCGCACCCAAACCGACGGACCACGCACGCAACCTGGGCTTCATCCTGGACTCCTCCCTCTCCATGACCAGACAAGTCAACGCCGTCTCCTCGTCATGCTTCAACATCCTGCGCATGCTACGTAAGATCTTCCGGTGGATCCCCACCGAGACGAGGAAGACGGTCACCCAAGCCCTCGTCACCAGCCGACTGGACTACGGCAACGCCCTCTACGCCGGTACCACTGCCAAACTCCAGAAGAGACTCCAGCGGATCCAGAACGCCTCGGCGAGACTCATCCTCGACATCCCCCGACGCAGCCACATCTCCGGACACCTGAGAGATCTGCACTGGCTCCCGGTCAACAAGAGAATCACCTTCCGGCTCCTCACCCACGCGCACAAAGCCCTACACGACCAAGGCCCGAGCTACCTCAACAACCGGATCAACTTCTACACTCCCAAGCGCCTCCTCAGATCAACCAACCACGCCCTCGCCGCCGTCCCCCGCATCCGAAGAGCGACAACAGGAGGAAGATCCTTCTCCTACCTGGCCGCCAAGACCTGGAACTCACTTCCGACCAATCTGCGCCTGACCCAAGACCACCTCTCCTTCAGGAAGAAGCTCAAGACCTGGCTGTTCGAGCAGTAGCGGCACCCCCCCCCCTCCCAGCGCCTTGAGACCCTACGGGTGAGTAGTGCGCTCTACAAATGACCTGATTGATTGATTGATTTTGGTTTCAATTTTATCACCACCTGCACATGACAAAGCACCAGAAGTCTCCTCCGTGGCAGCAGCAATACATTTTCTTCAGGGCAGGAAAATTATAAACAAGGTGTCTGCATGTGTGCAGCCCTGCTTGAATATGGAAGCAATTTTCTTGAAGCGCTGCAACTTAATTCTATTGTTTTCGTCAAGAACAAGTATTCTGAATCGCAATTTGCAGTGACTGATAATAATGGGCCCAGCTTGAAAAATGAGTGAGCAGGCTCTTGGAATGATTGCTGGACTAGCCTAGAATACCACTGACATGCACATTTGCATTTTGTTAAATGAGAAATTACATTTAAAGGAGAGTGTAGAAATAGCAGAATGTGATCAAATCAATCTGAACGATCAGAGCCTCGGGTTTATCAGAATAACATACATCAATTCCACCTTGATCTAAAATGGCGGAGTGAAGTCATCGGCTGACGTATCAAAACAAGCATTTGCAATGCAATCGGTTTCACCTTTGGGACCTTATATGTATTTAGCTATGCAGCACATTAGCCTGGGAAACATCACTGTTCTTTAACATAAAGAGAAAGTAAGCACCAAACTGTGTGACATGCCAGGTATGGGAACACATGGAGAAAAAGATTGCCTTTCAGTGGGAAATGGTATAGTCCAAGGGCTCTGCAAGGAACGCTAAAGGCTCATGGGCCACGGCATTCTCTACTTTTCTTTTAACAGAGCACCAGCACTGGAAGTCCAAGAAGAAAGGGAAGGATTGTTTGTAGAAGTACGAAGAAAACTCATATTGAAAACAGTGCAGTTTCTGAGGACAATACCAGCCCATTTTTGACCCCCCCCCCCTCCCACGTCCACACCTCCCCACGCCCCTCTTCCCCCACCCAGCCCACCGGAGCAGTCCGGTCAGGTTGAAGAGATTGCACTAGTACATCAATAGCCAGAGACCACTCTATTTTAGAGAGTTCTAGGGCCACCTGGTTAGTCGGTCTATGAAACCTAAGGATTCTCATGTGGGGATTTATTAATGAAGGTCTGCTATGGTCTCAGGTGCACTGCTAGGGATGCAGATGCCAGTCAGAACATGCTTTAGGCTCAAAGACCTCAGTGATTACCCTCCCGCCATTAGAATTGAAATCCTTTATAATAAGTGATAAGATTAGTTTTCATAGAGCTATTGAGTTCTGTAATACTAAAGAGAGATTAAAGATAATAGCCAGGACAACTTCCCCGAGAATTTCCCAGAAATATTTAACCTGGAACTTAGATCATGGAACAAGACACTGGTTCTCCTTATTTCGCATACATCTCCTACCTTTAAACGATTTACCAGCACACTGGTTCCAGAACATGAAAAATGGGAAAAATTGTATTTTCTGTGAACTGAGCATTCAGAACCTGGATCATATTTTGTTTGTTTTTCTCAGCACTGGTCTTAGGTCGTCGTCGCTGGCTTAGGCCAATATTTTACAAAATGGTGTTAAGGATGTAGCTTCAGCCCGTGACTTTCTCTTTAGCCCAAAAAATGTAGCAGTTTGTGTAAAATTAATCAACTTTTTAAAGGAATTTATGTACATATTTTAATTGTAAATCTATTTAAATGGTATGTTACCTCTGAGTCGTTGCCCTATTATGTAGTCTTAATATTCTCCCCTCTATTCAAATGTATTTTACATATGTTTTGGCTTTTATATTAAATACTTTTTGCATAATTGGGTTAGGTTTAGTTTTAGCTCATTGTCTTGTTGCAAATTTTAAAAATGTAATTCTACATTGAAGCTGGATTTTATTTTGCATATAATGCTGCTGTAACACAACTGTTTTTTTCCAAGTTAACTTTCCGCTGAAGCTGGATTTTTAATTTTACTTGTATTTTGCACATGATCTGGCTGCTATCTAAATGTTTTTTGCACAATTCAGGATATGCTCTGTTACCTTAATCTGTTGGCTGCTAAATCCAAAATTATTTCTTGAAACTGCTATATGTTGAAAATTTGTCCTCGGAGCTGACTGTCATTAATGCGTTTTCGCATGTTTTATTATATTTTATGTAATTACTGGTATGTATCCTTTTAAGTAAACCTCATTGGAGTTTCAAATCTTTAATAAATATTGAATTGAATTGACTTTGGTGAAATAGTCCACAATGGTTGGGTTGAAAGCAAGACTCGAGCTCCTCAGTGAAGATGTTTAGCAAGACTTAGGAAGGAACAGCCCAATACTACTTATTCCTACCTGTGCAAACTAGCTAAGCAGTCAGTTTTTACACACACTACAATTCTGGCAGGTAGCCACTTTCTAGTGTCATAGGGTCATACAGATAGAGGAACGGAGGTGTTGCTGTTCGATGAGGCATAACGACTGCACCGACCCTCTTCTACTGACAAAAGTGCCCACAAATATGGGCACATTAAATAACTAGATCTTCAGCCCCCTATTAAAGAGTCTAACTACTGGCCTAGAGTCATGAAGCAAACAAACATCATGGAACAGTATAACGTAAAAGATGAATGAAGTAGTACATTGAAATATAAATATATATTATAGCACTCAATTTAATGATCTCCTTGTCCCCATCTGTGGACTTGACAAACTTGGAATCAAGGGACTGTCTGCAATTCATTGGCTTGAAGGAGACCACAGCAAAGGCTCTTCCCACTGACTGAGGATAAAAAAAAATGCATACGAAAATAGTTTCTTCAGAAAGAGTTTCCGCAAGTACACAAGCTCCATTGTAAAGCGAATTTCTCAGAAGCTCAACCAATATCTCCTGTTACAGAAATTCAATTATATTATTCATTCAGCCTCTTCACTTGCTGCCCTAGCAGTCCCAAACAGAAGAGCAAAGAAGTAACCTCCATCCACATACTGAGAGAAAATGCCCGGCCTGTCAGGACACATTCTTTTTAACAATATTACAGAGTTTGTTATTTAAACGCAAAGAAAAGCCACTAGCATGCTGAGAGTATTGTCCTAGTGTGCGGAGATAATTTATTTGGCTTCCTGTTCTTGGTGCCTGGCAGTTTCGAACAGGAAGACAGTACAATGGGCAGGCGTTCTGTTGCTCATTGTCTGACGGACCAATGGTGAATGAGCTTTCAGTCAATGCTTTCCGTCAGTGGGGCTAGAAGAGTCTCTGCTGTTGGAAACATTGTGCATGGCCAGTGGCGGCTCCTCTGCTAAGGTGGAGGAGTGTCGCCCCACTGCTTCACAGCAGGAAACATAAAATGATAATAACTTGTGTTATTATCATTTTAAGTTTCCTTCTGCTGCGGCACCTTTCTGGGTGGGGCGGGACTGCTCCGTGGACAGAGGAGCAGGGGAGGAGTGGTTTGCCCACTCTTTAGTGCACATGACTGTTTGGTCAGCCCTCTCGTGCCACCCAAAACAGTCATGCACATTTCCCATATTCTCAATGCAGGCTGCATTACATGGAAAACATGCACAGGCCCCCATTCCCTGGCTGTGCGTTGATCCACGGCGCTCAGTCCAATCACAACACTGCTTTACAGCGTTGTGATTGGCTATGGGGAGCCTGGGAGCCGGGTGCTTCCTGCTGCATCCTGTGTACTGCTGCAGAACCATAGCAGGTAGAAAAGGACAGAGGAGAGAGAGTGGCCGGCCACCACAGGTTAGTGGGTTTTTGAAATGTTTTTTTCACCCCCCTATCCCCTGCCCCAAAACCCACCCCACAACCTGAGTTTGGAGCAGCCACTACTGCATGCATCCCCAACTCTAAGTAGAGCAGTAGATCATGAGTTTGTTGGATGGGACATCCCATGCTTTTTGGTAGATGTCCCGGACTTTGTATACTCTAATGAATCTAAATGAACTCCTAAATCTTGGAAGGAGCAGATTTGTTTGTTATGTATACGTTTCTTTGGAGATGTAAATATTGTTGATGAGTTTGACTCATGCTGACATTTACATGCAGAATCAGGCAGGAAATCAGGTGTGAAAACGATGGCAAGTACTGGGATTAATGTTAGACCCTTGTTAGAAATGGGGGGCTCTAGTTGGCAATGGTTTGTGCCTTTGTCCAAATAGGGAACCTTGCTTCTAGTCAGGGTAAGGGAGTTATGCCCTAAGAATACCCCTGCTCCCCCCCTTGGTAGCTTGGCATGAGCAGACATGCTTATCTCAGAGGCAACATCTAAAGCATTTGAGCACACATACAGTAGTGGAGTGAAAACACTACAAATTGACACCACGCCAGTTTAGAAAAATAAGCAGGATCTCATGGCTGTCAAAGAGATCATGCAGTCCCTACTACAGTTCTCCATGAAGATGGAGAGGGTATGGAATATACACCATTCACATGGGAATGATCAATACAATCCACCAAGAGTATTCAGGGATGGGGACGAACAACCCTTTTCCCGCTACCCACTTAGTTCCAGGTGAAGTTCTAGGCCTCCTCCTAACCATCACTCCAGACCTCATAGGTTTCAGACTCAGCTGTAGGCTGAGGATACCCTCGCTCTTGTATTCTCGTACAGTGGCATGGGGTCTTTCGCCTCCTCTAACTCTTCTATTAACATCCCCGTTATGTCCCCTGACCCTGACAGGGAATCCAAGGTCAACCTCAGATCAAATAATAAGGAAAACCTACTCCAAATAACGGCCTCTCATCATGAAGAGATTAACACATCCCCTCACATTAGTTCAATGCTGCTCAACTGCAGATCGGCTCTGAAACATATTGCTGACATTTCTGCACTCCTCATTGCGCAAGACTTGGACTTATTGATTTCATTACAAGACCGGAGGCTACCATTATGCTTACATCTTTTAATTGCAGACCATGCAGCCGCATATGTCACAAAGTAAAAGTTCCATATTAGAACACTAACAACTAAACAATAGTAGTAAGCACTAGGCAATCAGCCGCTTTTAAATGCGGCTCCAAGCAGATAAGTCATGTTTTTCTTATCCTCCTTAACATTACTAGTTTTGTTCATTGTTATTTGATTATTTACTTATTGTAGCCTATATTATTAGCAGCCTATATCGTTTACACTTGTTTTCACTTTGATCTAACAAGCGTTTTGTTTTTCAATGAAGTTTAGTTTGCTTGTGGGACTTTTGTTCCTCCCCGATTCCCTGATTTGGGCACCCGTCCTCTAATTTACGGAGGTCAGCTTCCCTTCATGTCGTCACCCTGATCGCCTTATTTTGGCTGCTGATCGCGCTCTCTTCGTTTCCCGCGCATGCGTTTTATATTTGCCGATTTCAGCTCTTACTGTGCCTTCCCGTGAAGCGTTTCTCGCTTCAACCTGCCTTCAATGTCTTTTTGGGGGTTCCCCTCTCACCGGCGCCCATGACTCCGAGCCTACCGGGACCCGAGGAAATACCGTTAGCGATACACGCGCTGCGTGCTCCGCTTGCTCAGGTACTTTCCTTGGTCCCCATGTTCACGATGGGTGTTTCTAGGCAACCGACTGATCGCGCTCGAGGAGACAGACAGTTCCCCGACGCGATCAGCTGTTTTTGAGCACGGCTACCATTTTTCAATAGCGCTGTTGCCAGATTTATCCTTTTATCTATAATTCCTTTAAAACGGTTGATTAACCCAAACCCTATCTACATATTTTAACCGTTTTAACACTGTTTAATTCCCTCCCCTTATATACTGATTATATCTGAGAGTCTCTTCGTCCTACTGGACCCTCCCCACCCCAACCCTACTATATTAATATATTCTAAATAATAAAAATAAAAGGGAAGAAAAGGAGAATTATACATTATTTAAGTAATATATTAAAACAAAAATAATATTAATAATATATATATATTTAAATAATAATTATTATTATCCTTTAAGGCATCATGTATTAATAATTATTTTACTCATGTCTGATTCCGACTCAGATCAGACTAACACAGCAGAATCTGATGTTAATGATAAGTCTATCAGGAATCTTATACATAAAGAAATGAGATCTTGCATATCCTCTACACTTTCCCCGGTCATGTCATCCAAGAGGTCATTCCCTCCCGGAAGGGATGACTTTAATGACGATGACCTTGAGGATGAGAACGCTGAAATAAGGGGTAAGAGGCATAAAAAAACTAATAATATTGATTTCACCTCAGAGAGCACGGGAGGTCCTAGCACCTCGAGATTCACGGGAGGTAATTTCACCTCGCTTGCCTCAGGTGTCCCTAGCAGCACAAAATCGAAAGGTGTCCTTAGCGGCTCAAACGTTATGGGTGTCCCCCGCGACACATATTATCAAAGTGCTCAGAATGATACCAACGATGATCTCAATGATGATGCCTCAGAATTTCAAGATAAGTATATCCTTGATCTAGATGAAAATGATCAAGATATTGACTAACTTATCTTTGGTTGTGACGTTCCGTCATCTTCAAAGGATAGTATTATGGACCCCTTGGATGATGAAATGTTTTCTCCTTTTAATATTAAACATCCTAGGAGTTCTGAATGGACCCCCCATGACCATATTTGTAAGTTTATCACTAAGTGGATCAGAAACCCTTTGGAGAGGGAGACTCGAAATCTTTTGAGAGCCGAATGCTCCAGACCTTCTACAGAGGGTAAAGTTTGCCAAACCCCAAATCTCGACCCTGAACTCATTACCTATCTGTTTAAGCTTGGCAGGGACCCGGGTAAAGGGTTGGAAAGATCCCTTAAAATATGCCAAGATAAAGTTCTAGACATCCTGGGTCCCTTAACTAGGATAATTGACGCAGCAGAAGAGAGCTACCTCAATGACTCCCCTCTTGACACACTTTCAATTCGTGGTTGGAGTCAGAGAGCTCTAGTTTTGTTGGGCAATGCTAATGCAGATCCAGGGGTTATGGCAGAAGAGGATACCAACCCCCAGCCAGCCTCAATACTATCCCCCGAGAGGAAGAGGCGTTCGTTCGAGAGGATTCAGGGCGTGAGGAGCTTCCTCCGACACCAACCCTCAAAGTGAGTACTCCTCCCCCTCCCCTTTCTTCGAATCCAAAAGTGGGAGGGAGACTGAAATTCTTTTACCACAACTGGAAACGTATCACTCAAGACAATTGGGTTCTAAATACCGTACTCGGATTTTCTATAGATTTCACTCAAACTCCATTTCAGAAGTCTCTTCCCAAAGCAATTCCCCTTACTTTAGATCAGGAAAAAAGAATAGAGGAAGACATTTCCTCAATGCTCCTAAAAGGTGCAATTATAGAAGTCCCTATGGAACTTCTCAGATTTATAAGCACACTCTTTCTTGTAGAAAAGAAAGACAAAGGTTGGAGACTTGTCATAAATCTGAGAGATCTCAACAAATACCTTCTTTACAGGCATTTCAAGATGGAAGGCATCCATCTTCTCAGACACCTTTTATTAGAGGGGGATTGGTTAGTCAAATTGGATCTGAAGGATGCCTACTTTACCATCCCAATGTCCAAGGAACATCAACCCTTTCTTCAGCTTATTTGGAAGAACCGTCTTTTCCAATTCCAAGCTCTTCCATTCGGCCTCTCCTCAGCCCCTTGGTGTTTCACCAAGGTGATGAGGGCAGTCGCCTCATCTCTAAGAGAAAAAGGTATTCGTCTCATCACTTATCTAGACGACATCCTTATACTGTCTCAAGATTACGATCAGATCATTCAAGATCTCAAAACTGTTGTAGACCTTTCAGAAAGTTTGGGTTTTATCATAAACAAGGAAAAATCCATACTATCTCCCTCAAAAACGATGGAATTCCTGGGTTTCACCGTAGACACCACAAATTGCCTTCTCCTTCTTCCTCCAAAGAAGATTTCAAAAATCAGGAAAGAGATAAAACATGTCCTGAAGCAACAAAATCTCTCCTTGAGAGAACTAGCCAGACTCTTGGGCCTTCTCTCCTCTTCCATTCAGGCTATTTTTCCGGGCCCTTTGAATTATCGAGCCCTTCAAAGAATAAAAGCAAGAGCTCTAAGATCAGGACTCTGGTACGTAGATCGCGTTTCTCTGAACCAGGAGGCCATCTCAAAACTGACTTGGTGGTTGGACAATCTGGACTCATGGAATGGCAGGGCGATCTTCGGTTCAGCTCCAGATTTTATTTTGGAATCAGATGCGAGCCTTCATGGCTGGGGTGCTTGTCTCCAAGATCAAAACACTGGAGGGATTTGGTCTCAGGGAGAATCCTTCCAACACATCAATTACCTGGAATTAACCGCAGGGCTTTATGCTCTGATGAGTTTCAAGCACTCTCTTCAAGGCAGATCAGTCATTCTGAAAAGGGACAACATGTCCGCTGCCACCTACATAAACCGCTTGGGTGGTACCACATCGGAAGATCTCTCAAACCTGGCCAAGAAACTTTGGATATTCTGCCTGGAACACAAAATCTCTCTCAGAGCAGAATATCTGCCAGGAAAATCCAACCTCTGTGCAGATTGGAACTCGAGGTTCCTCATAGACTACAGCGATTGTAAACTCAACACGACTGTCTTCAATTCCCTCAATCATTTCTGGGGTACTTTCCAAATAGACCTTTTTGCCAGCAGACTGACATTCCAACTAGAAAGTTATTACAGCTGGATGCCCGATCCGGGTGCTCTGGCGGTGAACACCTTTCTCCAATCCTGGGAAGGGATTGCCGCTTATGCCTTCCCTCCGTTTGCAATGATTCAAAGAGTACTTCAGAAGGTGAGACAACAGCGCTCTTCAATCGTCCTAATAACTCCATTTTGGCCGTCCCAAGCATTCTATTCTATTCTATTTAGAAGTTTTCTATAGCGCTAACAAGACCCGAAGGTAGCAGAGCGCTTTACAGTAAAAGGAATGAAAAAGTGAACAACAAGACACGTAACAAGTAAAGGCGATCAACGAAAGACAATTTGGGAGGAGGAAAAGTTCGTACAGTAGGACTTCTTGGTAATAGGATACAGAGATAACACATAGTTCTGGGGATGATTGCTGATCCTAGTTACCCACGACCTAGGGAACGGATAAGGAACAAGGATTTGAGTTGGCTCTTGAATTCCGCATAGGACGGTATGGTTCTGATGTGCGGGGGGATATAGTTCCATATTTTGGGGGCATTTCCTGTGAAGGAGCAGTCTGCAGTTCTCTTCTTTCTGGTCTTTGGTAGGATGAGCAGCAGGGAGTTAGAGCTTCTCAAATTTCTAGCTTGGCCAGCTTTTTTGAGCTTGTTTGCCAAGTATTCTGGTTTTCCAGTATGGAGGGCCTTGTGGGTTAGGCAGGCCGTTCTGAAGGTACTACGCATTTCCACCGGGAGACATTCGAGTTCTTTGAGTGCTGGGGAGATGTGGTCAGATTTTTTGCATCCTGTGGTCATTCTTGCTGCCGCATGCAGTGTTGTTTTTAATGGGGCCAGGTGCGATTTGGGGATGCCTGTTAGAATTGAGTTCCCATAGTCCAGTCTAGTTAGGACTAGAGATTGCGTGGCTAGTTTAAGGTCCTTGTTGGGAATGAAAGGCTTGATTTTGTTCAGAAGTCTGAGGTTAAAGAATGCACTTTTTGCCGAGTTCTTAATGTGGTTTGTCAAGGTTAGTTTGGGGTCTAGGGTGAAACCCAGAGATTTTACGGAGTCAGCTAGCGTGAGAGTACCTTTAAGAGCATCGATCGACTTCAGCCACTCGATGATTTGAGGGTTGTCTTCTTTGTTTGAGATGAGAAGAGTTTCGGTCTTGTCGGAATTGAGTTTCAGGTGATTCTTTGTCAGTCAATCTTGAACATCATTTAGGACAGCATTTAGTCTGTGGATGTTATTAAGAGAAGAGGTTTCCAGGTAGATCTTCGTGTCATCCGCATAGAGGTGGAAGTGGATGTTGGCATTCCTGAGTAGTTTGGCGAGTGGTTCCATATAGATGTTGAAGAGCTGAGGAGAAAGTACTGATCCTTGGGGGACACCCTTGTTGACTTGTTGGGTTTCAGAGGTGAAGTTCTTCATTTTTATTATTTGCGAGCGGTTATGTAGAAAGGAGGAAAACACTCGAGAACTACCTCGCCGAGGCCAGCTCTTACTTGCAGAGTCTTGATGAGGAGCTTATGGTCCACCGTGTCGAAAGCTGCGGATAGATCAAGGAGTATGAGGAGGCAGCACTTGTCTGCGTCAAGAGAACCGTGAATGTCGTCTATGATGTTCAGCATCGCGGTTTCTGTGCTGCGGCCTTGTCTGAAGGCGTATTGGAGGGGGTCCAGGAGATTGATGTTGTCCAGATGATGCGTCAATTGCAGGAGTACGCAGCGTTCCAGTGTTTTAGCGAGCAGAGGGAGGTTAGATATCGGTCTGAAATTGTTCAAGTCAGTTGAGTCAAGATCGGGTTTTTTCAGCAGAGGGGTGACTTGTCCCATTTTTAGACAGTCGGGGACCACTCCGCATTGTAAGGAGATGTTTATGATTTTGCCCCAGATAGTTGCTAAGGTGAGCTTCATTTTTTTGATTAGTGAGGGAGGAATGGGGTCTGAGATGTGTGCTGATGGTTTGGAGGTCGAGATCAACAAGATTATGTCAGTGTCCTGGACGGGGCGAAAGCTTAGCCAAAGGAGGGGAGAGGAGCCGGATGGGAGGGCCTGTGGGATAGCCGTGTTGCTCTTCCGGAGGTGTAAGTTGTTGATGTCTAGAGATAATTCAATTTTTAAGACCTTATCGTTGAAGAAGCTGGCGAAGTTTTCGCATAGTTCTTTGGACGCCTGCAGGGGTGTGGACAGAGGCTTGGATGTTTGATGTCTGATTATGTTGTAGAGCTCCTTAGGTCTGTTTTTTGAATTGGCTAGTGCCTCTCGGAAGAAGCTGGATTTCTTGTTTTTGATATGGTTGTTATACTTCCTGCGGGCTGTTTTTAGTTGTAAGCGAAGGATGGCTGTTGGGTTGTTTCTCCACTTTCTTTCTTTGGCTCTCAGGGTTCTTCTTTCTGCATTGAGGTCCGCATTGAACCAGGTTCTAGATGGGGTGGCACGGCTTCTTTTGAGCTTTAGAGGAGCTAGATTATCGATAATGGAGACTAGCTCAGAGTTATAGTGGTCGATGAGATCATTGGTCGAAAGGTGCAGAGAGTTGTCTGGAAGAAGTGAACTTAGCTGACCTTCTAGGATGTCTTGGGGTACTTGGGAGAGGTTTCTCGACCATTTGGGGGGGTCTTGAGGAGGTTTAAGCGGGATGATGGGGTGATTGATGTGAAATAAGATCATATGATGATCTGACCAGTCAACGGGAAGTATGTGGTTGACCGTGATTGAATTCTTTTGTGCAATGATGGCGTCCAGTATGGCTCCTTTGTAATGTGTCTCCTCAGTACAGTGTTGAGTAAGGTTGTTGTCAGCGAGGAGGCTGGATAGCGATCTGATTAGAGGGTTGTGATTTTCGTTCCATCGGAGATTCAGAAAACCAAGAATTAGGTTTTTGGAATCGCCAAGAGCGTCTTGTGCAATCAGGTTGGATAGTTGTTCTCCAAACACGTTGTTTCTGCCCGGGGGGTGATAGAGTAGATGGCACAGTAGAGAGTCGTTGTCTTTGGTCTTGATGACAGCGGATAGACATTCAAATGAGTCGTACTCGAAGGAGGAGGTTTCTGTGATGCTCCAGCTGTCCTTGTGGATGATAGCGACCCCATCTCCTCGTTGTTCTATCCTGTCTTTGGAGATGAAGGAGAAACCAGGTGGTACCAGCATGTCTAGGCAGGGAGGAGATGTCTTATTTAGCCAGGTCTCAGTGAGGAATGCAATGTCAATGTCATGTGTGAGGATAGCTTCGGCTAAGTCCGTTGCATGTAGTGAGGCCGATCTGCAATTGCTTAGGAGGCAGTTGATGATTTTTTCCTGATTGCAGGTGGTTTTGTCTTTAGCCTCTCTAGGTATAGCCGTGAGGACTGGTAATCTCTGTCGTTTGAGAGTGGGTGGATCTTTCCGGTGGCCCGTGATTACTTGGATTTTAGATTTAGGTGAATCTGAAATGGGAGAGTCGTAGGTAGCGGTTAGTAAGGCTGCTTCCCTGTCTGACATAGGAGCTTATGATCTGAGCGGCCTGGAGGTCAGGTGTTTTGAGCCTGCTAGGGTGGGAGATGAGATTGAGGTCAGGGGCTTGGTGCATGAGGCTCTGGTAGATTCAGATTTTTTGGGACTGGAAAGCAGGCCCTTGGGATAGGGATCGATCGGCTGGGCACTGAGGGCTTCTGTGGGCCCCTGGGTGATGTTGGCGTTGGCAAGGAGGGGGGTTCGGAGAGGGGGTTTGTGGGGATTACAGGCTATACCGAGATTAAAGAGGATTTCTATTAAGCCTTGGGTGATAGTGTCGACCTGGTTTTCGAGGGCTGTGAGCCGCTTTGTTATGGAATCAATGGAGGGGTTGTGGGCAATTGAGGTGGGGCCGAGCGTGTTATGGTTCGAGAGGATGGGTTGGGAGATAGGGATCAGGGTAGAGGGAGGGGGAGGGGTAGGGAGAGGGCTAGGAGGAGGTTTAGACAATGGAGAGATAGGGAGAGGGACAGGAGGAGGATTAGACAGGGGAGGTTTGAGAGTTGGGGGGAGACTTGAGGGGAGGTTCTTTGGCTGTGGACTGCCTGTTGGCAGGGAGGTGATTGTCATAGGAGGTGGTTGGTGGCTGTGGCTGGGGGAGGTGAGGTGGTTGGGGGGAGGGGTAGGGGGTGAGACTTGAGTTTCCTGTTGGTGGAGGATGGCTGGGCGTGGGGGATGAGATATGGCGGGGGGAGGGGGAGCCTGGCGGGCTCTGTGTGGATCGAGAAAGGGCATGTCGAGGTCTTCTCTGTCAACTAGGGGAGTGATCGGTGAGGGTGTTGAGGCGAGGTGAGGAGGGGTAGGGAGGGCTGACCTAAGTGAGGGAAATAGGGAGTCAAAAGCTTCCAGGTTCTCATTGTTGGCTTGTATGAGGACTGTGCCATTAGTGAAGATAGTCACGGCTGTATAGCCTCCACCAACTGATCTGAACGGGAGAATCGCGGTTAATTTGCAGCTATGAGGAGTGGAGGTAGTTTTGGCGATGAACATCTGCGTTCTGATCGTGGAGACCCAATATTCGGGTCTTTCGGTGTGGAATATTAGATCCATCTTCATCGGTCCTATGGAGGCCGAGTGGTAGATGTCAATGATTAGGGTTTCTTTATGTTTACGGATGAGTTTCTGCTTGAAAGTGTGTCGAAGCTTTGTAGAGAGAAGGGGGGGAAGATGATGGTGAAGGAGTTCCGACTGTGAGGTTTGAGGTGGGCAAGTGGGACTGGAGGAGGAGGAGGGGGAGGCTGGTCCCGGGCCATCGTGAGGGTAGTAGAGGGGGGGAGCCTGATTAAGTTGCGGTGTGGAGCTTGGAGCTTGGGTGGCCCAGAGGGCAGGCGACAGGCTGAATTAGGGTTTTGAGTCAGCGCGGTTCATCAAGAAACGAGACTTGGGATCCTGTGGGGCAATGTGTCTGGAGATCAATGGCCGAGGGGTCGCTTTGCTAGGCTTGCGGTGATTGAGGGCTTAAGTTCACAGGTAGAGGCAGCTCCAGGGCGGCAGAAGTCGGGAGCGACCTGTCTAATGACCTTTCCGGAACAGGCAGCCAGGGTGGCGAACCGTGGGGTTCCCGTAGAGCGAGGAGGGTGATGCTCCAGGCAGAGGGGGGGTCCTATAGCTTGGGTGATTCTGCTTAGGAATTTACAGGTAACCATTCTTTAATTGGCAGTTGAACCTTTGTAAACTAGCACCATGGGAATGGTGTATGAGGGAGACTCTGATCAGGAGAGGTCCTCCTTGGCCGCCAATTTGAGGACAAGTGATTATAAATGATGGGAAAAGGACGTTATGTTATGTTATGTTATGTTATTTATGCTTTTTTATAGCGCAACGGTTACTCAAAAAGAGTGTCCCGGCGCTTTAGGTAAGGAGAGCTGCTTCACCATAACATAACACAGTAGAAGGGGAAAATAGAGGAACAGACGTAGTAAAAGAAAGGGGCTACTGAGAGGCCTACTGGGTGAACAACCAGGTTTTAAGACCTCTCCTAAAATCAAGAAGACTAGAGGCCCCCCGGAGTGGGAGCGGAAGCGAATTCCACATCTGCGGAGCCAACAAGCCGAAGGAACGGCCACCCAGGCGCGCTCTCTTCACACGAGGGACAACCGCCAAGAATAAAGATTCAGACCTCAGAGACCGCGCCGGATGGTAAAAGGCAAGTCTCTTTTGGAGGTACTTTGCTCCCACCGCGTGAAGAGCCTTAAAGGCCAAAGTCATAGCCTTAAAGGCGATCCGTTTGCGGATGGGTAACCAGTGCAGCGTCCGCAAAAGACCCGCAGCGCTAGCACGTCTATTAAGGCCAAAGATGGCCCTGGCCGCCTCATTCTGCGCAACTTGGAGCCGTTGCAACAGGTACTCTGGTAGGCCCAGGTAAAGAATGTTGGAATAATCTAACCTGGAGCCTATCAGAGCCTGCACGGTCAGCTTCCTATGTTCCTCCGACAACAGAGGCAAGAACCTCCGCAGCATCTTTAATAGACCGAAACAGGTACCAGTCACCCCAAGGATCTGGGCTTTCATCGTCAGCCCCTTGTCCATCTTGACCCCCAAGTTTTTAGCCATAGGGGCGGAACAAGACGGAGGGAACATATCCGTGGGCCACCAGGCCTACCAGCTGGGCTCCGTGTCGCATCCAAAGAAGAGTACCTCGGACTTATCGGAATTGCACTTGAGGCTGTTCAGTTGGAACCATTTAAAAACAGCCCCAAGGCAATCCCGGATACTCTCCCCCTCAAAGTCTGCCCCTCTCTTACAAGAAAAGAGGAGCTGGGTGTCGTCGGCGTAAGATACGATCCGGGCATCAAACGACTCCGCCACCGCCGCCAAGGGGGTCATAAAGATGTTAAAGAGGGTCGGGCTCAATATAGAGCCCTGGGGGACCCCAACTCCCAAAGGCGGCATCACGGCGGTGTCACGGGATGTCCAGACCGTTTGCCGGCGGCCAGCTAGAAAGGAGGAAAACCAGCTGAGCACCGTCCCCCGAAGGCCAATCTCATAGAGTCTTGCGAGAAGGCCAGCATGGGGGACGGTGTCAAAAGCCGCCGACAAGTCCAACAACACCAACATGACTTTGCCCCCGGTATCCAACAACCCTTTCATGGTCTCAGAGACCTCAAGGAGCGTGGTCTCGGTGCTAAGATTTGAACGGAAGCCGGACTGGGTGTCATGCAGGATCTCGTGGGTCTCCAAAAAGTTGGAGAGCACCGACTGAACGTGCTTCTCCAAAATTTTTACGAGAGCCGGCAACAAAGAAATCGGCCTGTAATTGGCTGGGACCTTCGGGTCAAGGCCCGGTTTTTTAAGCAGCGGGATGACCATTGCCTGCTTCCAAGCTGGCGGAACCACTCCCTGACTTAACGAAAGATTCAGAAGAGGGTTCGCCAGTGGATTGATCACATCTGCGATCTTACCCAAGAGCTTAGCGGGGCAAGGGTCCAAAGGCGACCCCGATTTCAAATTGCCCATGAGCACTAAGGAAGCAGGGGCTGACAAAGATGGAAACACAGCCAACGTGGCACCATGCGAGGCCGGAGGGCGCATGTCAACCTCAGCAGAAGTTCCGGATGGAAAAGAGTCCTGTATGAGTTTTATCTTGCCTGTGAAGAAACAAGCCAGGTCGGCCGCCCAGGATTCTGAGGGCCCCTCTTCCGATGTAATGGTCCGGGGAGAGATAAATTCTCTCACTATGGTAAAAATCTCCTTACAGGAGTTGGAGGCCGCTTCGATCCTCCCTGCAAGATAGGCTTTTTTCCCAAGGCGAATGTCCCGATGGTAAGCCTTAACCTCCGCCTTGTAGGTCAACCTGTCCACGCTGTCATAGTGTGCCCGCCAGGCCCTTTCGGCTACCTTACACTGCTGCTGCTTAGCCCACAGTGCAGGGGTAAACCAGGGGGCCGATACCCGCTTCGATGTCAAGCGGGGGGGCAACACCGGGGCAAGGTCGTTAAGCCTATCTGAAAGCCATGCTTGCAGGGACTCCAAATCTCTCTCCAGCTCACCGGATAGAAGAAAAGGATGATCCACCGCAGCCCGAGCCAACATCTCGGGGGTCACTCTATTGAATGCTCTAAGCGCTCGTCCCCGTTGCCCCCCTGTTTGGCGCCCCAAACAAATTTAGCAGCCAGTACCTCACAGCGAGGAGGGAAATGGATCCGGTGGAGGCTCTGGTCAGGCGATGTCCTCTTTGGCCGCCATTTTGAGGTCAGGCACGGGGTCGGCGGCGGCGGGCAGCATAGGGATCCGGTGAAGAGACTTTTCTTTACAGTTCAAGGTAATTAGGGCTGTGGCTTGGCGCCCACGTAGCGGTCGGTACCTTATCGGGTGGAAGAGGCGGCTCCGGTGGAGGTTCCAGTCGGCGACGTCTTCTTTGGCCGCCATTTTGAAGACAGGCGTAGGGTCTGAAGCGGCGGGGATCAAGCAGCTCCGGTGAAGGGACTATTAGCTTTTAATGGCAGTCGGGGCTGTAACTTGGCGCCCACATAGCAGACCGTGAGCTTACAGGGTGAGAAAAAGCGGTTCCGGTCGGGGCTCCGGTCAGGCGACGTCCTCTTTGGCCGCGATTTTGGAGACAGGCGCGGGATTAGCAGTGGCGAGAGTCACGGAGCTCCGGTGAAGGGACTTATTTCGTAAGTGTTGAGCGGGCCTGAGGCATTCGTGGTTCCTGGTGCGGGTGCTGATGCTGGATCCGGCAGTGGTCGGCAACAAGCGGGTGAGTGTCCTGGGGTTGCAAGGAAGGCAGAGGGACGCCGATCACCGGTGAGCGTGATCAGGTGGCAGGACTCTGCTTTCCGATAGCGGGACAGGCTGCACTTATCCATCTTGGGCTCCGGTCGCGTTCCTGGTGTTGGGCAGCGCTAAGGGGGCTTTATATAGAAGCATGGTTCCCTACTACTCTGGAACTAACTTACAAATTCCCATTCCTGATTCCTTCACTCTTAGACCTCCTTACAGACGTAGACGGTCAAATTTACCCTCTCGTTCAGACTGGGAGTTTGAACTTTCTTGCCTGGAAGGTGTCAGGAGATCCAACCATCTTGCAAGACTTTCGTCAACAGCTTCTGCTCTCCTCGGAGAATCATGGCCCCTCGGCACACATTACCGGTACAATAACATTTGGAAGGTATGGTCACGTTGGTGCTTGGAGAGGGACCTGGATCCCATGGAGGCCCCTATCGTTGATATAGTTAATTTTCTTGGAGAGCAATTTGATAGAGGTCTGAGTTACAGATCTATCAACTGTTATAGGTCTGCCATTTCTGCTGGTCATTCCCTTGTCAACAATAAGACGGTAGGTAAAAATCCTATTATTTGTAGAATTCTAAAGAGTGTAAGAATTAGGAGACCTCCAAAAGCTAGATATTAATGCATTTGGGATGTTAGGTTGGTTCTTGACCTTTTCTGTTCCTGGCCTGAGAACTCTCTTTTGAATAGAAAGAACATTTCTTTGAAATTGGCAACTCTTCTTTGCTTAATTTCATGTAGAAGAGTTTCTGATGTTAAAGCTCTGGATATTTCATATAGATCCTATGATATGTTTGGGGTCAAATTTGATTTACATAGAAGAACCAAAACTATGTCTGAGACTATTTTTTACCCACGATTTGACACGCGTAATTAACTTTGTGTTGTCCACTGCATGAAGGAATATGATCTGAGAATGAATTCTCTTCGTCCTTCTGGTGTTGATCAATTACTTATCTCCATTGTTAAGCCTCACAAAGGTATTTCTTTCACCTCAATAGCAAGATGGGTTAAAACTGTTATGGGTCTTGCAGGTGTTAATCTGGATCTCTTTAAACCACATTCCATCAGAGGTGCTATGGCCAGTAAGTCATTCTGGTCCGGTGGTAAGTTGAAAGATATTCTTAAAGCTGCTGATTGGTCTAATTCCAGAACTTTTGCTCATCACTATTGTAAAGGTATTACCCATATGTCTGATGTTGTTCTACATGACTACCAACAAGCATAATGGTAGCCTCCGGTCTTGTAATGAAATTGCGATTCTCCTATTTACATGACCAGAAAATCTGGATTTCATTAAAGACACGGAGGCTAGCATTATCCCTCCCACCCATCCCTTGGGTGGCTGTATTTGATTTATTGTACTTCTATTTTAATCTCATTATATGTCTATTTGATTGCACATATTCTTATACTCTTATGTTCCATTGCAAGTTTTATCCTTCTTGTTTATGTTTCTGGTTTCATTTACATCCTTTTTTCTTTTCAGTTTAACCTCTCATGAGTTCTTTTCGTGGCTCCTGATCTACTGATCTTGAAGTTGACTCCTGTTCTTCAGATATTGAATTCGTTTGGTTCCTTTATCTTCGTCCAAGTTATGGAATTTTGTTATACTTCGTGGATACTCTTTGGACATTTCCTTTTTCCTTTGCTCCACATTTAAAAGAGGTTGATTGCCTAGTGCTTACTACTATTGTTTGGTTGTTAGTGTTCTAATATGGAACCTTTACTTTGTGACATATGCGGCTGCTTGGTCTGCAATTAAAAGATGTAAGCATAATGCTAGCCTCTGTGTCTTTAATGAAATCCAGATTCTCTGGTCATGTAAATAGGAGAATCGCAATTCTCACTGAAACCAGGCTCAACAATGCCTCCGCCCAAATCCCCATTGTATTGCCTACCTCTTTTTTCAGTCGGGTCACGTTGCTAATGATAAAATAGCCTGTGTGGGCAAACATCCTAGAGTTAAGTGGCAGACACTGACCTTGCCGTACCACATGGGGGGACTGGGTGCTCCGGACTTAAAATTAAATTATAGAGCTGCGCAGAGTGCGCACGTAATCACTGGATACATGGTCCTCCGGACGCTCCCCACCTCTGTATTGAGACGATTGTTGTGGACCCGATGCCACTCCCGGCCTTGATATTTGAGGATACAAACCATAGGACAGGCAGTCTTGATTCCATTAATGCTACACATCACGCCTGGCACTCTCTGTTGCAACTGCAAGCTGGAGCTCTATTATACTTCCCAGTCATGCAGCTTGACTGGGCCCGTTGGCTGCCCCCATGTAGAGACGGAGGGGTGTTACGAGTACTGAGATCTCTGAACATTCGGACGGTCGGTGATCTCTTCCATAATGACGTGGTTAAAAATGGGAGGTGTTTGAACAGAAAGTGCCTCTTTATACCCTGCTGCAGCACTATCAATTCCATAGGACGAGGCATGCCCTATGAGATATTTTGGGGGAGGACCTTGTGGAGCCTCCCGAGGTCGCAGAACTAACCTATGCTAATAAAAATAAATCATACCGCAAGATGGTTTCCAATATTTATAAGATTGCTATGTCCCACAGGGTTAATCAGTATTCCAAGGCCAGATTGGACTGGCAGCGATACTTACAGCAACCGATATATGATGCTATGTGGGCGTATTGTTGCACCAGTACACGTTGTATTTAATTAAATGGCAGGCATAGGCTGATTCACTTTAAATATCTAAACAGGGCGTATTACACACTAGAGAGACTCCACAGATACAGGTTGAGGGAATCTCCTGGCTGCGACAGATGTGCCGATCATACAGCAGACTTCTTACATTTAGCCTGGTCGGGCCTAAGGGTACACAAATTCTGGGAATTGGTTGTTAGTGAGCTGGGGAAAATAACTGATTCAGAGCTCCAACTGGACCCTGCTCTGGTCTTGCTAGGTTTTTCTAAAAAGATCCCCTGAGGACGCCGCAGATTGATTGATATGGGACTTCTCCCAGCAAAACGCAGAGTAGCGATTAACTGGCTTCGTGGCCCTACCCCCACTATTGTTACACAAACACGGGTTAACCCAAGAAGTCACTGGGACCTGGGCGATGTATTAGTACAAACAAAGTGGTCCCAGATAGGAAAGCAAATAAAAACAATTTATGCAACAGAGTAAAAGTAAATGCACAGGTGATTATAACAACATTGTTTTTAATCACAACGTGTTTTGTATACGTATTATTCATAAAATGGAATACACATTAAAACACATTTGTTGTGCCCCTAAAAGAATGAAAATAAGGAAGGGTAGTGCTGGGATAGTGAAAAGATAAGAACTTCAGAAAAGGTCAACTAAACCAAAATACAACAGAATTGTTATACAGAAAAAAGTCAATTAATCAGATACTTTGAACCATCATGCCTCGGAAAAAATCAATAATAATAAATGATGAAGGAGGCTGAACACAGGAGGGAGTGTCGACGTTTCGACCCAGTTGGAATGCAGGCGTGGATGAACCTTGCTAGAGGGTCTTCATCAGGACGGGGGTTGAGAAAGATGGGGCAATAGATCTGTATAAAAATGAATATTTTTAATAATTAATTCATGGGTCACACAGGATCCCAAGCAATTTGATTAAGATTTGATGAGAGGGGACAACCTCATAGAGTAACAAAAATACGGGGAGGAATACATAATTGATAGTACCAGTAATCTCTCTAAAGGTTAGATGAAGGAAACCAAGAGGAACAGTCAGTCATTCAGTCTTGGAGGCTAAATCAATAAATATCCGGTAGTTGGTACTTTTCACGTAATAAGAGATAGCACGGATACCAACCCGGGAAGTTGTGCTAACCCAGCGGCCCATATACACATCAATAGTTCAAAAGTTTAAAACTCATTGGAGACACTTTAACTCCCCTGGAGCCTGATTAATTGACTTTTTTCTGTATAACAATTCTGTTGTATTTTGGTTTAGTTGACCTTTTCTGAAGTTCTTATCTTTTCACTATCCCAGCACTACCCTTCCTTATTTTCATTCTTTTAGGGGCACAACAAATGTGTTTTAATGTGTATTCCATTTTATGAATAATACGTATACAAAACACGTTGTGATTAAAAACAATGTTGTTATAATCACCTGTGCATTTACTTTTACCCTACCCCCACTATGGCACAGTGGTCACACAACAGGCTTTTTTTCAGCACTCAGACGGAAAACTTCAGCGACCTCCTCACCCCCCCGAGGAGTCACCCCAAAATGTTTTGGGGAGTTTACATGACATATATAGCTGCCAGAGGGATGGAACACCCTGAGACTGACTGTGACTTGCCGAACCTTGACCTCACTGCACCTGCTGATTGATCCCCCTTTTTACACTCTTAGGCAGATACCATGACTGTTGAGTCCATGTCATACTCACTCATATGTTTCTAATGTTATGCTCTGGAGATGTTAAAATGTTTATTACCACAGTCATCAGTATGGAATACAGTACTTGTGCACACTGACATGTTGATTTGTACCTGATCTGTCTGTATTATGTCTAATGGTAATCAATTGTACACCATGTGCTCACTTCACAGTGTTCAGGATGTGACATTGTGCTTCTTGTATGTTCTGTAAACGCTTCATGAATAAAAATAAATAAAAAAACAATGCCTCCTCCCCTGATCTTGACATCATAATCCCATCTGATTATGACATTATCCAATGTGATCGGCTGGGGAAAATGGGGGCGTATAGCATGCATTCATCACTCCAGCCTAACTATAAAACTATCTCAGAATGCTTTGCTATATACCTGTGAGCAACTAGTGATATACATTTGGAGCAAGGGTAAGATTGTGTGTTTCACATGATTTATCATCCACTGGGTGATAATTTGCTCTTCATAGAGCAAATCACGGAGGTCATTAGCTCATGTTTGGATCAACTATACCACATCTTCCTCAGAGACTTTAACCTCCATTGGAATGACACCAATGATCTTTTAGTCAGCTCCTTTCAGACTTTTCTCTCCGATCTCAAATTCTCTCAGGTTTGTAAGGGACCTGCCAACAACAAAGGCACCACCCTCAACCTCAATATTGCTAAAAACAATATCATTCAACTGGGTGACATCCTACCATGTGACTGGTTGGATCATCATAAAATTTCCTTCCACATACTGGAAAATATCACTCGCAGAGAGGGACAGCCACTGTCTTGCAACATGAGAGACGTCAGCATCAATGCACTTACTTCCATCACTATGAATAGACTTCAGCCTCTCCCTTAAATGACCAACCTTGACGTTCTTTCTGATCATTACATTATCACTGTGGCTAATATTTTTGACACCATTAGACTGAAACAACTTAAAATGATTCCTCTTAAAGGTTCCAAACCTTGGTTTAATGGTTCCCTAAATGATGAATGCCATAAACTTAGGCTTTCAGAGAGGCTCTGGAGAAACAAGACATCCACCACTAGCCTCTATCAGCTAAGGAAAATGAGAAGCTCTTACAACAAAAAAATCTGCATTGCTATAACTGACAATTTCAGGGCAAAGCTGGATGGTGCTAAAAACAGACCCAAGATGCTATTTGAAATCATCAAACAGCAAGCAAACCACACATCCAACCCCACCACGTCTCCCTTGATTCCGCTTCCTAGCGGGGAGGACTTCTCAGTGCACTACTTTGAAAAAACTAGGAAAATTGAACTGGAGCTGCAACCTGTCACTCCCACGGTGCTGCCTCTAATCTACACCACATCATCAACGGAGCTTGTGGATCCCTCAGCAATCTACTTTCTCTTTGAGTGCTCTCCCAAAAATGATGCCTCTTGGAATTCCTTTATCCTGCCAGATTTCACAGAACTACTCCACAATATGGCAACTCTAAAATTGTCCAACCACTTCAGCAATCCACTTCCGGCTAAATTTTTTAAAAACCTTGATTCAGCGATTCTACCACTTTGGTCGAGGATCATTAATGAATCGCTCCTGCAGGGGGGCATACCTGATTGCCTCAAAATTGGGCAAGTCACTCCCATCCCTAAGAAGCCCAACTCTGATTTATCTGATACTAACAACTTCCAACCTACAACCAGCATCATGACTCTAGCCAAACTGCTCAAAAAATGTGTACATAAGCAGCTCTGCAACGATTTAGAGACATTTTAACTACTTGACCCCTATCAATCCGGTTTCAGAGCAGGGAATAGCACCGAAGCTGCACTTACTCACATTGTGGATGATGCCCTGAAATCCCTTGATAAAAATGTCCCTTGTCCTCTGATCCTTCTTGACCTGTCCTTTGCAATCAACACCATCAAACATGAAAACCTAATTAATCTTCTTCAACATAGGATGGGTCTCTCGGGCCCGGTACTAAAGTGGTTTGCCTCTTTCTTACATATCCGCACACAAAGGATTAAACTCAACCAGTCCCTTGCAGCCAGTACCCCGATCAGTATTGGAGTGCCTCAAGAATCTGCACTCTCACTCACGCTCTTCAACCTGTTTATGGAACCTCTTACTGACATTCTGAACCATTCTAACTTTCATTACCACATGTATGCGGATGACACACAACTTCACTTGAAGATCTCCTCTCCGGATGACCTTAAAACTTTAAATGAGGCTCTCTCGCAAACTACACAATGGTTAGCCCAGAACCATCTTTTGTTGAATACTCTCAAAACTGAATTCCTGCTGATTGCCCCCCACAACCATGCTGCACCTACCCTGGACTGGCTGAAACTACTCAAAGCCCTTAATTGCACCCCTCATGTGGTTAACTCTGCTAAATCATTAGACATTACCTTGGACAAATACCTTAATATGCAAGCTCACATCAGTGCCACCATTAGGGGTACCAACTTTCATCCCAACACCCTTAAGAAAATCAAGCCTTTCTTGCCACTGGAAGACATACGACCTGCAGTACAATCCCCGGAGATCTTGTTACTGGAATATGGTCTGGTGACCCTTGGGGGCTTCCTAAAGTGAGCTTGGCCCTCTCAGAGCCACTCTCAACACATCAGCCAGGCTCATCACAGGCTCAAAAAAACACAATCACATTACACCTGACCTTTTGCAACTTAACTGGCTGTCTATTGAAGCGAGGACTCGTTTTAAAATAGCCTGCCTAATGCTAAAGCCTTACATTACAACACTCAGGCATACCTGGCGAACAAACTTGTTCTTGCTGGCTCGGTACACAACTTAAGAAGTACATCCACCCTACTCTTGAAACCTCCCAAATTCAAACAGTAAAGTATGTACAAACATGCCTTCTCCGATCTTGCTCCTAGAATTTGGAACGCTCTTCCTACTGAGATTAGAGCCAATCCTTCCACTGCTACTTTCAAGAAACAGGCCAATTGGCTTTTCCTGAGTGAACATTAATTGAATCAACTTGTACTCTTTTTCATGTCCCCTTGTTGACAGATTTGACATTTATCCCAACATATCATTCTCGATTTCTTTTACGCTTGCTTGGTAAATTGTTATTTTATGCCTGGGCCCTTCTGCTGAATGTTACAGGAAATCTTTTGCACTCTATGGCTCATCTGAAACTGAACTAGCAGGGCCCACTACCCGGTCCCTGACCTTGATTGTTTACTCCATGTTGTTCTGACAGTGTTGACCTCCGTTGTACTGAGTTTATTCATGCTTTCGGCTTGTTGTTCAGTGCTCTGATACCTGCAAGGGTCATGTTTGCGCTTTATCAAACGTTTCACATAACTAAATAAATAAATAAGTAATCTTTATCTAAACCAAACAAGACCAAAATGACAAAAATCCAACAAACAGTTATCAAGATATGACTTTTAAAAGGTAAAAACTGTTCTGTCCATGGCAAACTATAGATGCAACACTTACCACCCAAAGTACCTTGGATGCGTCAAAATCATAAACAAAACAGCTGCAGTGTTCCTTGATCCAGGGGAGGTGATGCGACAGTTCCTTACTGACAAACAGGGGAGGTGATGCGTTATTCCCTTACTGAAGAGGAGGTGATGCGTCAGTATCTTACTGCGGCCCCAGCGTTATTGTAGACTTGGTGCCCTGGTGCGATGCATGGGGTATAGGGGATGCATTGGTTCTCGATGCAGTGGCAACGTTGCTGCATTGATCTCTCCAGCCGTGGTCTCATGATGCATCAGTTCTTGCATTTGCAAGGCAAGGCCTGTGGTGGAATCGGTGCGGTGATCTCAGACTTCGGAGCACAAGATTTGGCATGTGGCTGTTTCTCCAGCAATGGGAAGGCTCTGTGTTGGTTTCTTCAGCTGCATGGTGGCGATGTGTCAGAAACGGGTGCAGAAAAATCGCAATTCTTTAGTTGCATCTCTTTTCCCAGCTCTCAGCAGCAGGAATGACCTCCAGCGGCCCAACACAGGAACAGGCACCCTTTAGCAGGTCAGAACTCCCCGCAAGAGAGTTCAGGGGAGCTGGTGGTGAAGTCTTTGTGTCCCTGAGATTTTAGAACAGGAGGCAAGCTCTACTTCAAGATCTTGGAGATAGTCTTCAAGCAGGATATAATACAAGCAGTTCCTCTCCTTGGAAGAAACAGCCACTGCAGGCCAGCCTCAGGAAGCACACAGCAAAGGGGCAGTACTTCTAAAGCTTTTCAAGTTTTTCTCCTTGTTAGAGGTTCATCTTGAGTCCAGAAGTATTCTAAAGTTCTGTAGTCTGGGCCCCAATATTTATTCTCAATGTATCATTGTTCTCTTGTGGCACAGAAGCTCTGTGCTCAGTGAAAACCAGTTCTGTCCTCTCTGGTCTAGCTTCCCGGCAGGAGGGGGAGACAGCATTGTGTGCGGCAGACAAGGCCTATTCAAATGCAAGGAAATCTCCTCCCCCTACTCTAATTGCAGCCCAGGTCTACTCAGCCCAGCCCTGACTCAACAAGGAAAGGCAGGACACACCTGAACCCTCCCAGTGGCTGTTAGAAGTGAATGCACATCCCCAGCCCCTGTCACTCCAAAGCCAGACAGTCAGTCCACAAACCAGCAGAGGCACACAGGATTGCTAAGCAAGAAAATACTCACTTTCTAAAAGTGGTATTTTTAATCACACAATATAAAAATCATCTTTACTGAAAGATGCATTTTTATATTCTGAGTTAAGGCATATTAAACTCCATCTTTCGATCATGTCCCCATAGGAAGTTATACTTGTAAGATGTTAGAAAGTATTCCCCATTCTATCCTATGGGATAGAAAGCCTTACCATAGTGATAACGAAATGCACTGTATTTCACTATCAGGACATGTCACACAACTCAGTACATGTCCTACTTTTCACCTACACTGCATCCTGCCTACAGGTGTACCTTGGAACAACCTTAGGGTTGACTTACATGTAGTAAAAGGGAAGGTTAGGGCCTGTCACTTGCCAGGTTCATATGTCAGTATAGACTGTGCACAGACACTGCAGTGGCAGGTCTGAGATCCCTTGGAAAGGCTGCTTCTGTGGGTGGAACATTTAGTGCTGCAGGCCCATTAGCAGCATTTGATTTACAGGCCCCGGGCACACACAGTGCACTGTACTAGGGACATAGTAGTAAATCAAATAAGCCAATTATGGAAACACCAATCCATAATAACAATTGACACAGAGTCCTAAAATCAACAAAAGAGGGTTAAAAACAGGAGGCCAAAAAGCAAAAAGTCGGGGGTAAACCCACTCAAAAGCCAGTTCTAACAGCCCTTTTTTAGTTAAATCACCATTGGCAATGTCAGTGATAACACGTCATGGCTATTTAGGGCTTACAAAGGAATGTTCCCGCAATGCCTTAGAAAATACAAGAGCTCGTAAATTTATCACATCGACACCGAACATGACAATGTTAATGCAGACCATGATTTTGTCGACATTATTAGTGGTTAACTAATATACTGCCGAACATGCTCAGATTTGCAAACTGAAAAGGCAAACATAAGGCTAATATAAGCAATTTGAAGTAGCTAATATTGTAAAATCCAAGATCCCCTCAAATAACATTGGATCTTCAATAAAGGTGAATGAAGGGTGTACACAGGATAGTATTCAAACAACCAAACCTGACATGATTCTTGGCAACATGCCCAAGTTGAAAAGAATGGTTAAAGATTCAATAAGTATTCCGCTGTAAAGGAAGGGTGTGGAGCAGACAGGCATAGCAGAGATCTAATGTTTAAGCTAAAGAAGGTAATGGTTGCAGTAGAAATTAGAAAAACCTTCCTTTCTCTTTGGCTACAGTTGAAGGGAAAGAAAACAAGAAATATTAGGCCACATCTAGCCATCGGTTTCTTTACATTTTGAGAATATCTCTGTACTTAAAGCAATCTCCTCCACCTATTCATCCTTTCCCTATAGTTTTTAAATTTTTTAATCCCCTGGACCCTCCTACTTCCTTCTTGTAAAGCCCGCTGTGATGCTGGATAGAGGCCTCTGCATCCTTCACTTTCACAAGCACAACCTCTGTGCAGTTCCTGTGTCCAGGAGCTTCCTTCTCCTCATATGCTGCTCTGATCGGTCTCTGACCTTTAATTTTCACACACAAGAGGCATGTGAACTCGCATACAAGCCTTGTATGCGAGTTCACATGCCTCTTGTGTGTGAAAAAGGTCAGAGACCGATCAGAGCAGCAGATGAGGAGAAAGAAGCTCCTGGACACAGGAACTGCACGGGGATTGCGCTCGTGAAAGTGAAGGATGCAGAGGCCTCTATCCAGCATCACAGCTCATTTTCGATGGTAGATATGGGGAGAAAGCACACCTGCCCAGCCTCGACAAAGCTCACGATTGTTTTTGGGCTGATAAGTGCGTTACTGAACTTGAGCTTCAACTCGGGCACCTGCTTTATTTATATCTGTAAGTGCTTCCTGTTGAGGTTTAATTTTTGTGACAGGAGCATCGTGCCAGAATGAACCCTGCCCTTCATATTTATCAAAGAAAACGCCATCGTTTTGTGCGATACCTCTACTCAACTGGAGTACTTTCTACTGGCTAATCAGTAAGTGCTACCTCATTGGGTAAATGTATAGTGCTTTTCCTACACTACAGCTGCGTAAAGTGCCAGAAGAGTTGTCTCCAGTGACCATGTGTGTGTTACCACTTACTATGCCATCGCGCCGAAGGGCACAGGGGTCCCTTGAGTGAGCTGTCTATATAAAAAAAAAGAATCTGCCCGCTCGCATATTTGAGGGGTCAGACATGCTTACCTTTCTTGGGGTTTATATCCCTAAATTGGTAAGCCTCTAGGAGGGAACACATCTTAATCTACAATGAGCTCACCGAATTGGCCCAAAGCATGTTGGTACTTTAAGCTCAGACGGCGCCAGAGGAATAATTGTTCTTTTTATGGAATACACTGAGCTATGAATGGTTCTATCGATGGCCAAACAAATGTTGTGGTCTGGTCAGTGGATATTTATCTCCAACATGTGGCACGGACGACTGCGGCTCGCCGGAGGGAGTTCTTATTCTTCCGCCCTACTCTGCGATTCTTGAATGCGAGGTATGGCTTGGTGCAGCCATGTTTTTTCAAGGTTACCTACAATGAACAAACTTTCTCATTTGACTGTCCAGAAGACTTCTGAAAATGTATTGTTAAACACAAAGGAGAAGCCATGGAAGGCCTGAACTCCTTCTTCTCAGATGTTAAATTATACTATGACTCTACTTTGGTTCCCTTTATTTGAATTACTATATATATTATTCAAGGAGTTAATATAATGTTATTAAGCATAACATAGATATTCCTTAATGGTTTTTTCATATTGGCAACTATCTATATGTAATTTGTCTACATATTTAACTTTGTTATTTATTTTACTTTTATTTGCTGCTATTTGTGGTCTAATTGGGAGTTCCTTCTTGATGTGTTGTTCTTAGGAGCCTCCCTTCCCTGACCAATTGTTTTTATAGTATTCCCATGTCTTGGTAAGTGTATTATTATAACTGGTCCTTTTCGCTTTTTTGCGGTCCTATTTGTTTATATATATTTGCATTGCTATTTTGTTTCTTTGTTGGTTTTATTAAGGATAATATTTGTTGTTTCTTTTTCTATGTTTTCTTTTTCTTTTTTACATGTTTATGATTGTCTCCGTGGTCATTGCTACCCACTATCGATTGATTTTGGGCTTGTTGCTGTTTTCAATTTATGCGCTTCTCCACCCCTCAATTATATTTTCTTCACATTAGATGTGCTCCATTTTCTCAATGTCTGAACCTCTTTGAATTTTTGTCATCTTCTCTGTCTCTGTCATACTAATTGTTCCTTTCTTTATTTTAATCTCTTTTTCCATTTTTTCTTTCCTTTTTTGTTTCTCTCTCTTTTTTTCTTTGTTTTTCTCTTCCTCTATTCTCACCATGAAACATAGATCTTCATTGAATATAAATGTTAGATTACTGTTTGAGATATTTATGTTTATATGGTTGGATGTTTGGGTCCCTTTATATATTTATTGTAATTCAATATGTATGCTAACACATTTCAATGGTAAATAATCTGAAGGTTGTTTTCTGGAATATCAAGGGCTTACCGAATCCTATTAAGAAGCAGCGAGTGGTTACTCATTTATCCCGTCTCAAATGTAATATTGGTCTATTACAGGAAACGCACTTACTTGACAAAGATCTAAGTTCGTTGTGTAGAAACTGGGTTGGTCAGGTATTTTGCTGTCCAGTCCTTCATCACAAAAATGGGGTTATTATTTAGGTACATAAATCTCTTCCTTTGTTAATTGAGAAGGAGGAAAGAGACACAGAGAGAAGATGGTTACTATTACATGCTACTATTCAACATACACCCATCTCTATTCTAAATATTTATGGTCCTACTGGTAATAATGTGCAATTTTGGGACCAAATGTCAGCTATGCTATGCTCCTGCCCGAATGCAAACCATATAGCAGGTGGTGATTTTAACCAGATTGTAGACCCCTTTCTAGATAGAAAATCACAGGTTAAATATGTTCCTAACAAGATGCAGAAAACATTTACATAGTTTATTCACTCTAGAAGGTTGGTTGATGCCTGGAGATTGTACTCTCCACATACATTTGGAATACACCTTCTATTCACCTACTCATAAATCACAATCCAGAATTGATTACGTATTCCTTTCCTCTCCTTTAGTTCCTACACTTACTCATGCTTCAATTGGATCAATACTCATTTCAGATCATGCTCTAGTTATAGTTGATCTTCATTTACTACCAGAGACTTCTAAACCAAGTTGATGGCAATTTAGTAATCGTCTTCTAAAGGATAAAGAATTTGTGCAACATTTTGAATGTTTTCGTCAGGAGTAATTTTCACATAACATGACACCCGATAATCCATTTCATATATTTGGGATACATTTAAGGCATAGGCCCATGGATATATATTTAACTATGTTATGGCAAAAAAGAAGATTAGCCCATTCTAATTTCTGAGCTATAAGCCGCTCTTAATTCTCTACCAAAAGATAAAGTGCCTTGTCCAGATGGTTTTTAAATGGAATTATACGCTTTGTTTTCATATCTTCTTCTCTTGCATTTACTTCCTCTATGCGAATATTTTCTCTCACAAAATTAAGCCTGGGGCACCTTCTTGGAGGCTATGATTTGCCTAATCCCCCAAAAAGATAAAGATCCTTCCTTGTGTGATAATTATAGACCCATTCCCCTTATTAATTTAGATTGCAAATTTTTGCTGAGATTTTATCTATTAGGATTTCTGGTTGGATTTGAACAAACTGAATCTATTGAAGGAAGGCACATGACTGATAACTCTAGACTGTGTTTGGATATTTTACACATGGCCTCCACTAGTAACATGCCTACGGCTGCTCTAACTTTGGACGCCGAAAAGGCATTTAACTGTGTCAATCGTAAATTTATGATGCAGGCTCTCAAATGGCATGGGTTTAGTACAATATGCCTTAAATACATTGCTATAATATACTCTTCTCCGATGACTTCTGTTTTTTTAAATGGTATCCAATCTTCATATTTTCCTCTTTTACGGGGTACCAGACAAGGATGTCCCTTATCTCCTTTGGTCTTTGTTTTATCTTTAAAACCTTTTTTGCATACATTACAAAATTCCTCTGTGTTTCATTGCTTCCGCTGTAAGGGCCCTGAAATCAAATTCACTGTGTACGCTGATGATGTGATCTTTTATGTTTCTGATCCGGAATCATCCGTACCGGTCTTTGCTAATCTTTTATCATCCTATTCAAAATTATCTGGATATAAATTGAATTTTTCGAAATCCAAGGTAATTCCCGTTAATAAATATTGTTTGAAATATATGTTTAATGGCACTGGACTTAAATGGTCTCCACAATTTATTAAATGTTTGAGAATTAAATATTCTATTTCCTTGGCAAAGACTATTCTGATTAATTTAGATGATGTTCAAAATAAAAGTCTTCAATGACAGAAAAATGGTCACCTTTATATTTGTCTTGGCGGGACAGTTTAACGATTATAAAAATGATGTATCTGCCTGTCATTAATTTTTATTTGTCCATGTTACCTATTAAACTTCCCCCAGAAATGTTTAAGTTGTTAAATATATTTATTTCTGTTTTTTTATGGAATGAGAAAAGATCTTGCATTTTCTTAGCATCTCTTTGCAAACCTAAAGAGTTTGGTGGTGTAGGTTTTCCAAATTTTCAGCAATACCTTACTGCTTTTGTTCTAAAACAAGTTCTACCTTGCATCTTTGATGTAGATTCTTCACCTAACAATATTTGGCATAAATTGGAGGACTTGCTTATATCACCTAAGCCTTTTCATTCTTTAACATACTTTCCAAACCCTGCCCGGGCATTTTCTGCTCCGTCTATTAAGCACTCTAGCATGATATCTTCCTGTGTTCTTAAAAGTTCTACATCTCCGGTAAGAGATTTTTGAGAATCTTCTATTTGGCATAATAAACTCATCAAACTTTCGAACCATACTATTTTCTGGAAACAATGGGTAATTAAAGGTATAATTCGAGGAAATTCAATCTTAATTTGATCTTTCCTCCACTTATGCTGTTAGATACGAATCCCTTCAAGGTGCTCTCTTCCAAACTATTTCCATGCTCAATCAATCGCAACCTCCCACTTGTTCTTCACCTCCTGACCAAATTACCTTGTCGTCATCACTCAAAACATCATATATATATATATATATATATATATATATATATATATATATATATATATATTCACTGAAAAAACCATAGGTTATAGACCATATATAGTTAGGAATTTGCATTTACAAAACCTTGAAAATTCACTGAAAAAACCATAGGTTAGAGACCATATATAGTTAGCTGGACATTTTATTGACATGAAACCAATGAAATTCCATATATAGTTAGTTGCACTAACTATATATCGCGCACCCGCAATCCACTGCTGATGATGTCACATATTACATCATTCATGACATGGTCAGTGACATCACTGATGACATCACTGATGACATCTCAAATGACATCACTGATGACATCACTGATGACATCTCAAATGACATCACTGATGACATCATCTAGTGTCTGTGTGTTTTTGTAAAGTTTAAATACGTTTTACATATTGAAGAATGAGTGGATGTATGGAAGACTGAGTGTGTGTGTGGCTGGCTGGGAGGTGTGTGACTCTGTGCATATCAATGTGTACTTGTATCAGTGATTGTATAAGAGAGTAAGTATGTGTTAGTATATGTGTGAAAAGTATGGTGTTCTGTGTTTAACTGTATAGATGAGGAAATCGAAGTGTGATTGATTCTTCACAGGACTGAGTAGGTGTATGAGTGCATATGATAGTGTTGTAATAATGAGTGACTGTATGTATGAGTGATTGTATGGGTGAATGAGTGAATGTGTGTGTAGACGTAGGAATCAGTGAGTGCGTATGTAGTAACTGGTATTGGTGTGTCATGATGTCATCAGTGATGTCATTTGAGATGTCATCAGTGATGTCATTTGAGATGTCATCAGTGATGTCATCAGTGATGTCACTGAAGTATGGTGTTCTGTGTTTAACTGTATAGATGAGGAAATGGAAGTGTGATTGATTCTTTACAGGACTGACTAGGTGTGTGAGTAACTCCATGGATGAGTGGCAGTGTGTGAGTGTCTGCATAGGTGTATGAGTGCATATGATAGTGTTGTAATAATGAGTGACTGTATGTATGAGTGATTGTATGGGTGAATGAGTGAATGTGTGTGTAGACGTAGGAATCAGTGAGTGCGTATGTAGTAACTGGTATTGGTGTGAAATGATGTCATCAGTGATGTCATTTGAGATGTCATCAGTGATGTCATCAGTGATGTCATTTGAGATGTCATCAGTGATGTCACTGACCATGTCATGAATGATGTAATATGTGACATCATCAGCTTGGATTGCGGGTGCGCGATATATAGTTAGTGCAACTAACTATATATGGAATTTCATTGGTTTTATGACAATAAAATGTCCAGCTAACTATATATGGTCTCTAACCTATGGTTTTTTCAGTGAATTTTCAAGGTTAACGTCTGGTCTAGGCCTATACTATTGAAGGTATTATTCCAATGCGCAGAGCCTATTGGGATAATAGGAACTACACTACAACACTCCTACTGTTTCAACTGCCATTTCATTACCACACTTCATCTGACTGCAGCAGAACCTCCTCTCACCATGTTTTCTGTCTGGATTGTTGGACATAGTTATATCCACTGGGCTCAAAGGTATGCTGATAGAAATTTACACAACCTCAATTTACAAAATGTGGAAATCAACTGGATTGGCCACAGAGGATTAAGATGTCACCAATTGATACCATTGGTGAAAACCTTTTTGCATTTGCCAAAACCTGACCTGGTAATTGTGCACTGTGGAGGAAATGACTTGGGCACTTTGACTGGGGTAGGTCTGGAAATGCTTTTAAAGGACACCTTTGAGCAATTGATGGCACTATTTCCTCAAACTGCCTTGCTATATTCAAATATATGCCAAAGACAGAAATGGAGGTGGTCCAACCAATTTTGTCCACAAATTGAGAAATCGAGGAAGCATGTAAATAAGTCTGTTTCAGCTTACATGAGAGACCATGGAATGGGCTCCATCTACAACAATAACTTGCGTTACTACATGCAAGATATCTACAGAGCAGATGGAGTTCACTTCTCAGATGAGGGGAACAGAATTTTCATCCTCAATTTAAGACTGTGCATTGGTACCTACTTGTAGGTACCTACATCAGCCCCAGGACCCAAAAGCTCTTTTCAGAGCTACCCTACATCTGATCACTCACAATTATTATTTTACTCTAACTTTTTTCACAAATTTTCACAATTTACGCTTTCCGGAGCGCTACCCGGTACGCGCACCGGACGCTAACCGCGCGAAAATGTGAAAAAAATGGGGGTTTTTTCGGACATATGGGCCTCCTCAGCCACCCTCAGAAAACCTAGGGGGTCAGGATACGTCTACCGTGCCCCCTTCTACCCATTCTCAACATTATTTGCCCTCCATCTTGTATCTCAATTCTACCGAAACACAAAATGGAGGACTCCCGTAACGCTGCCGGTTCGCGTAACGGGGCGCGCACCGGGAAGCGCTCGCTCAAAAAAGGTGGGAAAGTAATTCACAGAAAAACCACTGGAGACACTTTCACCAAATATAGATTAGCTCATACTACATACCAATCCCTACCATTTTCACAAATTTGATTGAAATTCCATTTAGCCATTTAGCCTGTAGACCTCTCTAAATACCCTGAGGTAAATTACTTCACAAAACACATCTGAAGTGTTGGAATTGACAACCAATTAAAATGTTACTTTCATTTTCTACTTTTTTTACCTGACATTTGATTGGTTATGTACCTGAATATATATAAAGAAAGAGAGAGAAACACAGCCATTTTGACTACTACTTCCTGAACTACATTGCAAGATCATTTTCACTCACAACTTAAACTTGTTTTTAAAAGGTAAGATGTTATTTTATAAATTTGAAAACATTTTCAGATAGTTATATACTATCCCTCTGTAAGAGTTAGACAATGAGAAAGGCTTGTTTATTATAATTATGGATTGATTTAGGTTTCTGTGGTATAATTATGAATTTACTTAGGCTCTTTCACAGGCACTTTTTAATAGTACTACTTCACGCCTCAAAAGTACCTGTCTGAACTTAAACCCAACAGTGTCCTACCTCTACTGATATATTTATTTTTGATGCAAATTTCAGCACAAAAATGGAAGGAGAACAGAACGTTTCCTTTGAAATTGTCCTAGACATGAACAATGAGGAAATCATTGAACCCATTGACTTGGAATTCATGGATGAATCACGAGACCATGAACTTCTACAATGTGTAGAATCTGTGGATTTCTTACTTCAATATGAGGACGGTCAAATGTGGGAAGTTATGTTCAGTCAAAAAGAAGACATATCGGACAGTCAAATGTTAGACGTTCTATTAAATTTTGAAAAAGAATCAGAAAAATAAAATTATATTTAATAATAAAATATTGTTTGAGTCTTTAATCATTTTTATATGTAATTCATAAACTAGTACCAAATTGATTATAATGTAAAGTCAGACTTATAGTATACTGTGCACAGTCACAAAAATAAATTTATATTTAATAATCATAAATACTGCTACCTAAATAAAAAAAAACAACAAAAAAATAACAAAAAGAACAATCAATAAACATACAATATTTCAAAATATCATAGTCTATCATTCTTTTTACCTTATAGTACGCTCCCCAGACCGCTTCCCGGTGCGCGTACCGGGCGCTCCCCAAGCAAAAAAACCAAAAAAATATATTTCTTTTTTTTGCCCCGCGGGGCCCTTTTAAAGCCTCCACATCAAACCTAGGGGGTCAGGGAGGATCTACTATGCCCCCTTATGGTCATTTCCCTCTTCGTTTTGGCCTCCTCTTGTCTCTCGATCCTACCGAGAGACAAGATGGCGGCCGCTCCAGACTGTTTAGAATGTTGACAGACACCGAATAGCCAATCAGCTTCGCTTCGCGAAGTTCCGTTACGCGTCAGGTATGCAAACCGGGGCGCTGCCCGGAGCGCGCTTACAGATATATATATTTTTTGAACGTTAATTTCTCAAAATCCACTGGAACACATATATTGAGATCAAGCAAAGGCACATCGGGCTACCAGTCCCTACAATTTTGCCAAGTTTCGTGAAAATCCATTCAGCCGTTCGAGCTAAAAGTGAGGCCAACCGCCCTATGGAAAATTGCATGGGAAAAACACGTTTTGGGACCCCCATTTTTTCTCGGCCCCCCCTTGACATAACCCCCCCAAATTTTCAGGGGCTGCTCAGAAACAAAATGTGCCATTTTCCTGAAAATTTCAGCCAATTCCGTCCACAAACGCCAAAGTTATTAGACATAGAATTTTCAGAAATCCCATAGAGAAAAAATCCTAACTATATATACCCACTGGCTATCGCCAGTAGGTAATATACATATATAAACATATATAATCTGCATATCTATATAAATATAAATGCATGCATACATATACATATATGCATACATATGCATGTTATTTACATGAAAGTTTTAAAAACACTAATAAAAGCAAAGCTAAAAAGCCACCTCATTACAAACAGAATGGCTTTAACTTAAACGAGGGCGAGATCTATTGCATTTTCAATGCTTGTTTACTTTGGTTCTATCAAGAAGGCATTCAGATGTGTCACACATTTGCCATAAATTCTGAATGTTAGCACTCTAGTTGCTCATTAGATCACTGTAGTAAAGCTAGTGCTCACCAGGGAAGTCTGCTGCTAATCATGGTTTGCAGCCATTTTCACGCATTTTTTATCCCGCAGACTTTCAGTCCGCATACCATTATCCCGCAAGGTCATTGACCTCGCATACCATTATCCCGCATTTTTTCAAAACGCATGTGCATTTATCGCGCATGCCTTTACAAAGAATTACGTTTTAAAGGCATGTATGGTAAATGCATTTGCGTTGTGAAAACCACGATGACGAGAGAGGTAAGTGGGTTTGTGTTAATTTTTTCGTGGGTTAGTGATTGTGTAGTGTAGTGTAGTGTTGTGTAGTGTAGTGTTGTGTTAGTGTAGTGTAGAGTTGTGGTGGTTGTTTAGTGTAGGGTCATGCTGGGGGTAGTGTTTTAGGGTTTAGGGTTGTGTTGTAGTGTTTGCGTAGTGTAGGGTCATGCTGGGGGTAGTGCTTTAGGGTTTAGGGTAGTGTTGTAGTGTTTGCGTAGTGTAGGGTCATGCTGGGGGTAGTGTTTTAGGGTTTAGGGTTGTGTTGTAGTGTTTGCGTAGTGTAGGGTCATGCTGGGCGTAGTGTTTTAGGGTTTAGGATAGTGTTGTAGTGTTTGCGTAGTGTAGGGTCATGCTGGGGGTAGTGTTTTAGGGTTTTGGGTAGTGTTGTAGTGTTTGCGTAGTGTAGGGTCATGCTGGGGTGTAGTATTTTAGGGTTTAGGGTAGTGTTGTAGTGTTTGCGTAGTGTAGGGTCATGCTGGGGGTAGTGTTTTAGGGTTTTGGGTAGTGTTGTAGTGTTTGCGTAGTGTAGGGTCATGCTGGGGGTAGTGTTTTAGGGTTTTGGGTAGTGTTGTAGTGTTTGCGTAGTGTAGGGTCATGCTGGGGTGTAGTGTTTTAGGGTTTTGGGTAGTGTTGTAGTGTTTGCGTAGTGTTGGGTCATGCTGGGGTGTAGTGTTTTAGGGTTTTGGGTAGTGTTGTAGTGTTTGCGTAGTGTAGGGTCATGCTGGGGGTAGTGTTTTAGGGTTTTGGGTAGTGTTGTAGTGTTTGCGTAGTGTAGGGTCATGCTGGGGGTAGTGTTTTAGGGTTTTGGGTAGTGTTGTAGTGTTTGCGTAGTGTAGGGTCATGCTGGGGGTAGTGTTTTAGGGTTTAGGGTAGTGTTGTAGTGTTTGCGTAGTGTAGGGTCATGCTGGGGGTAGTGTTTTAGGGTTTAGGGTAGTGTTGTAGTGTTTGCGTAGTGTAGGGTCATGCTGGGGGTAGTGTTTTAGGGTTTAGGGTAGTGTTGTAGTGTTTGCGTAGTGTAGGGTCATGCTGGGGGTAGTGTTTTAGGGTTTAGGGTAGTGTTGTAGTGTTTGCGTAGTGTAGGGTCATGCTGGGGGTAGTGTTTTAGGGTTTAGGGTAGTGTTGTAGTGTTTGCGTAGTGTAGGGTCATGCTGGGGTGTAGTGTTTTAGGGTTTTGGGTAGTGTTGTAGTGTTTGCGTAGTGTAGGGTCATGCTGGGGGTAGTGTTTTAGGGTTTAGGGTAGTGTTGTAGTGTTTGCGTAGTGTAGGGTCATGCTGGGGTGTAGTGTTTTAGGGTTTTGGGTAGTGTTGTAGTGTTTGCGTAGTGTAGGGTCATGCTGGGGTGTAGTGTTTTAGGGTTTTGGGTAGTGTTGTAGTGTTTGCGTAGTGTAGGGTCATGCTGGGGGTAGTGTTTTAGGGTTTAGGGTAGTGTTGTAGTGTTTGCGTAGTGTAGGGTCATGCTGGGGTGTAGTGTTTAGGGTTTTGGGTAGTGTTGTAGTGTTTGCGTAGTGTAGGGTCATGCTGGGGTAGTGTTTTAGGGTTTAGGGTAGTGTTGTAGTGTTTGCGTAGTGTAGGGTCATGCTGGGGGTAGTGTTTAGGGTTGTGTTGTAGTGTTTGCGTAGTGTAGGGTCATGCTGGGGGCAGTGTTTTAGGGTTTAGGGTTGTGTTGTAGTGTTTGTGTAGTGTAGGGTCATGCTGGGGGTAGTGTTTTAGGGTTTAGGGTAGTGTTGTAGTGTTTGCGTAGTGTAGGGTCATGCAGGGGTATAGTGTTTTAGGGTTTTGGGTAGTGTTGCAGTGTTTGCGTAGTGTAGGGTCATGCTGGGGGTAGTGTTTTAGGGTTTAGGGTAGTGTTGTAGTGTTTGTGTAGTGTAGGGTCATGCTGGGGGTAGTGTTTTAGGGTTTTGGGTAGTGTTGTACTGTTTGTGTAGTGCAGGGTCATGCTGGGGGTAGTGTTTTAGGGTTTAGGGTAGTTTAGTTGTTTAGTGTATGCTAAAGGCATATTCGTTCTAAAAGTTTTCGTTATTTTAATTTGCGGCCTAATAGTACATGCGGGATTTTTTTTGCGGACTGATGGTATGCGGGATTTCGTCATATATTCGCTAATCATACTTTCTATGGCAAAATGAACCCCCTCATTTTGTTCCTTTTTAAATTAAATGTTTTAAGAGTTACCACTTTATTCCAATCAAGATGGCTTCAGGTGTGCCATACCTTTGTAATAAGTAGGACTGTTAGCACTCTAGTTGTTCTTTAGAACACTCTGGGACATTCTGTCATTGGGCTATAGTTGGGCTACATCTAGCTGATATTTGGGCTACATTTGTTTTTTTTTGTCTCTGGTGGCCATCTTTGGGCTACATTGGGCTACATTTGGGCTCCAACATATATATAGCCCAATGTAGCCCAATATATATTTTTCAAAGTTAATTTTCGTAAAAACCACTGGAGCCTATATCTTGAGACATAGCAAAGGCACATTGGGCTACCAGTCCCTACAATTTTGCCAAGTTTGGTGTAAATCCATTCAGCCGTTCAGGCTAAAAGTGAGGCCAACCGCCCTATGGAAAATTGCATGGGAAAAACACGTTTTGGGACCCCCCTTTTTTCTCGGCCCCCCCTTGACGAAACTGCCCCATATTTTCAGGAGCTGCTCAGAAACAAAATGTTCCATTTTCCTGAAAATTTCAGCCAATTCTGTCCTCAAACGCCAAAGTTATTCGACATAGAATTTTCAAAAATCCCATAGGAAAAAAATCCTAACTATATATACCTACTGGCGATCGCCAGTAGGTAACATATATATATATATATATTACCTACTGGCGATCGCCAGTAGGTATATATAGTTAGGATTTTTTCTCTATGGGATTTTTGAAAATTCTATGTCGAATTACTTTGGCGTTTGAGGACGGAATTGGCGGAAATTTTCAGGAAAATTGCACATTTTGTTTCGGAGCAGCCCCTGAAAATTTGGGGGGGTTATGTCAAGGGGGGGCCGAGAAAAAATGGGGGTCCCAAAACGTGTTTTTCCCATGCAATTTTCCATAGGGCGGTTGGCCTCACTTTTAGCTCGAACGGCTGAATGGATTTTCACAAAACTTGGCAAAATTGTAGGGACTGGTAGCCCGATGTGCCTTTGCTTGATCTCAATATATGTGTTCCAGTGGATTTTGAGAAATTAACGTTCAAAAAATATATATATCTGTAAGCGCGCTCCGGGCAGCGCCCCGGTTTGCATACCTGACGCGTAACGGAACTTCGCGAAGCGAAGCTGATTGGCTATTCGGTGTCTGTCAACATTCTAAACAGTCTGGAGCGGCCGCCATCTTGTCTCTCGGTAGGATCGAGAGACAAGAGGAGGCCAAAACGAAGAGGGAAATGACCATAAGGGGGCATAGTAGATCCTCCCTGACCCCCTAGGTTTGATGTGGAGGCTTTAAAAGGGCCCCGCGGGGCAAAAAAAAGAAATATATTTTTTTGGTTTTTTTGCTTGGGGAGCGCCCGGTACGCGCACCGGGAAGCGGTCTGGGGAGCGTACTATAAGGTAAAAAGAATGATAGACTATGATATTTTGAAATATTGTATGTTTATTGATTGTTCTTTTTGTTATTTTTTTGTTGTTTTTTTTTATTTAGGTAGCAGTATTTATGATTATTAAATATAAATTTATTTTTGTGACTGTGCACAGTATACTATAAGTCTGACTTTACATTATAATCAATTTGGTACTAGTTTATGAATTACATATAAAAATGATTAAAGACTCAAACAATATTTTATTATTAAATATAATTTTATTTTTCTGATTCTTTTTCAAAATTTAATAGAACGTCTAACATTTGACTGTCCGATATGTCTTCTTTTTGACTGAACATAACTTCCCACATTTGACCGTCCTCATATTGAAGTAAGAAATCCACAGATTCTACACATTGTAGAAGTTCATGGTCTCGTGATTCATCCATGAATTCCAAGTCAATGGGTTCAATGATTTCCTCATTGTTCATGTCTAGGACAATTTCAAAGGAAACGTTCTGTTCTCCTTCCATTTTTGTGCTGAAATTTGCATCAAAAATAAATATATCAGTAGAGGTAGGACACTGTTGGGTTTAAGTTCAGACAGGTACTTTTGAGGCGTGAAGTAGTACTATTAAAAAGTGCCTGTGAAAGAGCCTAAGTAAATTCATAATTATACCACAGAAACCTAAATCAATCCATAATTATAATAAACAAGCCTTTCTCATTGTCTAACTCTTACAGAGGGATAGTATATAACTATCTGAAAATGTTTTCAAATTTATAAAATAACATCTTACCTTTTAAAAACAAGTTTAAGTTGTGAGTGAAAATGATCTTGCAATGTAGTTCAGGAAGTAGTAGTCAAAATGGCTGTGTTTCTCTCTCTTTCTTTATATATATTCAGGTACATAACCAATCAAATGTCAGGTAAAAAAAGTAGAAAATGAAAGTAACATTTTAATTGGTTGTCAATTCCAACACTTCAGATGTGTTTTGTGAAGTAATTTACCTCAGGGTATTTAGAGAGGTCTACAGGCTAAATGGCTAAATGGAATTTCAATCAAATTTGTGAAAATGGTAGGGATTGGTATGTAGTATGAGCTAATCTATATTTGGTGAAAGTGTCTCCAGTGGTTTTTCTGTGAATTACTTTCCCACCTTTTTTGAGCGAGCGCTTCCCGGTGCGCGCCCCGTTACGCGAACCGGCAGCGTTACGGGAGTCCTCCATTTTGTGTTTCGGTAGAATTGAGATACAAGATGGAGGGCAAATAATGTTGAGAATGGGTAGAAGGGGGCACGGTAGACGTATCCTGACCCCCTAGGTTTTCTGAGGGTGGCTGAGGAGGCCCATATGTCCGAAAAAACCCCCATTTTTTTCACATTTTCGCGCGGTTAGCGTCCGGTGCGCGTACCGGGTAGCGCTCCGGAAAGCGTAAATTGTGAAAATTTGTGAAAAAAGTTAGAGTAAAATAATAATTGTGAGTGATCAGATGTAGGGTAGCTCTGAAAAGAGCTTTTGGGTCCTGGGGCTGATGTAGGTACCTACAAGTAGGTACCAATGCACAGTCTTAAATTGAGGATGAAAATTCTGTTCCCCTCATCTGAGAAGTGAACTCCATCTGCTCTGTAGATATCTTGCATGTAGTAACGCAAGTTATTGTTGTAGATGGAGCCCATTCCATGGTCTCTCATGTAAGCTGAAACAGACTTATTTACATGCTTCCTCGATTTCTCAATTTGTGGACAAAATTGGTTGGACCACCTCCATTTCTGTCTTTGGCATATATTTGAATATAGCAAGGCAGTTTGAGGAAATAGTGCCATCAATTGCTCAAAGGTGTCCTTTAAAAGCATTTCCAGACCTACCCCAGTCAAAGTGCCCAAGTCATTTCCTCCACAGTGCACAATTACCAGGTCAGGTTTTGGCAAATGCAAAAAGGTTTTCACCAATGGTATCAATTGGTGACATCTTAATCCTCTGTGGCCAATCCAGTTGATTTCCACATTTTGTAAATTGAGGTTGTGTAAATTTCTATCAGCATACCTTTGAGCCCAGTGGATATAACTATGTCCAACAATCCAGACAGAAAACATGGTGAGAGGAGGTTCTGCTGCAGTCAGATGAAGTGTGGTAATGAAATGGCAGTTGAAACAGTAGGAGTGTTGTAGTGTAGTTCCTATTATCCCAATAGGCTCTGCGCATTGGAATAATACCTTCAATAGTATAGGCCTAGACCAGACGTTAACTAGGTCTACTACTGTCGATATTAGACTTAAAGTTTTGGGTTTGCCAGCTAGCTCAGAGTTCACTAGAAACTTTCTCGAATAGGCAAGGAGGAGTTGAACCTCCCTGGATAGACAAGAAGGGATTTAGTTTCTGACAACCATAGAACATGACAACTTTGCTCTCCCCTAATCAAGAGTGTATCTCTAGAGTCGTGTGAAAACAAAAGACGACTTATTTTACTCAGTCAGTACGTGCATTCTTAGTCTCACCAGATTGTAGAGAAAAGGAAGAGACGGGCGTGTTCAATAAAAGATGTTATTTATTGATCAGTCTCTTTTCTCATACAAGAGAAATGGATCGATATTATTGCAATACTTATGGTTAAGTAAAGTGCATATAATAAGAGCAGAAGTATAAAATAATACTGTAAAAACATTGATATGGTTTCTAAGCCATATGAAGGTTAAAATGAATAAAATGAATACATACACATTTACATTTGACTAATCGTACTCAACTGGTGTTTCTAACTACGCCTACCCCGTGTACCTGACCTAAGCCTAATACGTGGGCGGGAATAGAAAGTTACAGTTTAAGTTAAGTTTGTTTTGCCAAGTGACTGACTAAAGAATTCTCTGCAAGGGGTTATTCAGTTCTGTACCTGGAATCTAGGATGAATGAGGGATGGTATCTCTCGTCTCTGGTCTCGATATTCCAGGCTGCCTGCGAGGGCTACCCAGAAGCGCCGGAGCTGGATTTCTCGGCAGGAGAAAGCAGCGTCTCGTTCTCAACGCGTCAGGAAAGGCGGGGCTGCGCCAGCGGGGTCTGTCCGGCTCTGGGCTTCGGCAAGTCTGGCTGCTCCGATCTCGTCACCACCGCGTGTGTTTGCATAGGGCAATATCGGTAATATTTATACCTTTAAGGTGCCGAGATTGACGTAAGGATGGACATAGATACGTCAATAAGGATGTCATACGACCTGGTCGTTAGCACATTCTTTTGCTGAAGTTCTCGGTGAAATCAAAACAATGGCCGCAGGGTTTTTCCCAGGTCTGTCATAGGTTTGATTTGTTTTGAGAACTCCGTATGCCTTATCAGGGGCTGGAGGAATATCGCTTGTCTAATTAGATGGCAAGCGTTATGACCTAATCAGATAACACGTTCCTGTGCCGTAGTGTGGCTTTATCAGATAACGGTTCCTGCATCATGGGGGTTTTCTGCCTCATGGGATGGCTGCTAGTTAACTTGTTAACCAGAATAGGGTCAGGAATAGGGGGATCGATACAGAACCTATAGGAATACATCACACCCACTCCACGCTAACTATGGACATATTTACGAATCTATGCATAGTAAAACATACTGTAGAGTATCGTGTATACCTTACCACCCCAAAATACATAAATGCATTTTGAATTTATCAAATATACACATTCACATGTAATATATGCACTCAAGCTGTACAATAATGCTAAAGTAATCACGCATATCTATACATTATCACTAATTTGTATATGAGAATTTACACATGAAATGGCTCTTAATACAGAAAAAAGTTTCGAGACCATTCCATCACAGAATAAAATAATTATGAACATACCAGCGGGCAGCTAATGTCTATAAAGTATCTAAAAATAGAAATCTTAGTTCTCTAAGAATAGTTCTTACTTTAAGCAGAAAATAAGTGTCCCGAAAAATTCTTAAAAATATTTTGGGGCTGCTGAAAAAAAATTGCTGTCCGTGAACTGGAGGGAAAATTGTTCATGGTATTTTGCTATTCTAGTTGAAGGCCAAATTCAGGGAACGCCGTGTGCGAGCTTGCTCAAACGTCTCTATTTCTGCTCTGGTGAGAACATCATATCATTTAGACTCTCGAAAAAGTTGTCAACAGCTTCCTGGGAGAGTTCCACTAACTCGGAAAAAGATGTAACCATGCATTCGTGCGCATGATTATCTCCATTGACGCTTTGATTAGTATTGCTGACAGAAGGTCGTACCTGATCAATGCTGCTTTCATCTTGAACTTCACTACCCCTTAATCGTAGTGGTGAAGCTTCCACGAATGCCGTCATCAGGATTGGTAGCCGTTGAGGGCAGCACAAAGTATGAGCCTTTATTGGACTCAACAATGTTTCTGCATCCATTGGCGCATCTGATTGTAGAGTCAGACAGGTGTCTAACACGCATTCTTCTCCGCATAGCAAGCACCTTAATACAGGTAAAACACATCGATGCCACATTGGTCGAAATGAAAGAAACCAAGTCATGTTCAGGTCTCTAAGCCGGGATAGTCCCAGGATTTTTGATATCCGGTCCCGGTATCCAATGGCTAGGATTGTTTCTTCCCTTGTCGCAGGTGTTTTGTCTGTGACATGGTTTGCCATAACGAAATATAAGGACTAAGAATAGGATTCCTGCAATTAGTCCCAAAATGAGGGGAAGTCCGCCAAAAATCGAATGGACGAAATCTGGAAAAATACCCAGTATGGCTTTGAATGGTGTTAATGCCATCGAAAATACTGTCTTAAATACTTTTGAGACTCCACTGGTATCAGAAATATTTAAGATTTCATTCAGGATTTCTGCGAAATGTATGGGGGAATTAGTTGATAATAAGGAGTGAATCTCTGCAGTCGTCCTTGCGACTAGGAGATCATACGTTTCTTTTGATGACGTGAGTCTGGTCGGCGTCTGAAGAATCACTGTTTTCATTCTGCTTAAAGTATCTATTCGAATAGAAGTAATATTCAAGTTGGGCCATGCCCTTGCCTCCCTGTCTGGAAGGGAGCTGGGGAACAATAAGCGTCCACAGCACTTGACCTTCGCAGTCGTAGTTACGAGATAAGGAGTCCCGGGCATAAGACTACAGCATCTGCGATCTACAATTAGAATGTAACTCCCATTATAGAGTCTTTGAAAGAATGGTTCTATCTCTGTTGCAGGTGCGCCTAGCTGGTGACATGAAAGGTTATTTGAGTTCCCTTCACAGGCTCTGTGCAAACTAATTCCATTACACAGAAGTGTACCGCTCAGTGACATTTGTTTTAATGTACCCCTTTCCCAATTTTTCGTACATGCCAGCCTGTATATATTTTTGGCAGTATTGAAACCTGAAGGTTGATATTGGAATATTAATTATCCCATGTATTATCCATTCACTGACAGGTCGTTCTGACATTGTCACTGGTAATCTCTCGAGTTTCTCAATGCTCAGGATTGTATAATCAGCACCCTTCTGGGCCATACTGATTTGTTTATCAGTAAGGTTAAAGATATTGAATAGTGACGTTGTGTTGATTAAACGCCAAGGCACATAGCCTGAACGCAGGTTTTTTAACGTCCAGCCAAGCTGTACAATAGAACGCAATTGAGACTGACCGTGTTGTAACAACAGTAAGTCTTGTGATATTATGTCGATTGCTGAAGACACAATGCTGTCCAAAGAAAAAATTCTGGAGGACAGAGTCATTAACCCATTGTCCACTACAGAAAGTGATTTTTCCAAATTAATACGGTCAATTTCCCGTATTCTTTCTGCTGTCTCAATTTGAGTCACCTTCCAGGCTCGTTGTATGCTGCATATACAGAGGCTGCTATGAAACGTTTCTGACGCTGTTTGCGCGGTCCCATAATGAAATCACGCAAGTCAGCACCATCAGTAAGTAAAGTTAGGTGTTGCTTAATTTCTGCCAGTGTGGAAGTCTGTAGCCATTGAAGGCATAATTTGCCCACACTGTAGGTGGTTTTTATTCCTGGGTGTTGTCTTTGGGAATATCTAGGGTCTGGCCTGGTCATTTTGAACCCCTGTGTTTTGTTCAGGAATCTGTTTTGACAGTTATTAGTATCTGTGGGCCAGATCAACCACTGTTTCCAATCAGGATGTGTTCTGTTTTGGTTTAATACATAATTTACGTCTATCTCTTCATCTGTGGAGCTATTGCTGTTCATTGTTGGTTTTGGAATAGACGGTTTATTTAAGTCTTTGATTTTGGCTAAGCCAAGACAGGTGGCTTGTTGAACAGTGTCATTTAAAAATATAATTTGTTCTGGGATCATGCAGGCTCTAAACAAGGATTCTATACCCTGTACTTGCCATTCTTTTGTACCCCAAACACTTTTTACTTCAACATTTTTGTCCCAATAATTAAAAAAAAAAATGTTTTCATTTGTTCAAAGAATGAGTCTGAATATATCAATTTCGTGTTTGTTATCATGGTCTTTGTCCCTGTCTTATTTGACAATTTGAAATAAAATGTTTCCGCATTACTTGTGTTGAAACCTGAAAAGTATGAATATTTGTCATAAACGGTTCTTGAGCTTCCTTTTGGAGGGGTTGCACAATGTTCCCATTGATTATAATTTAAAACATTTCTAGGTTGTGCAGATCTATGTAGAAAATGGTTACCATAGTGGTTATAACAGTACATACTATCATAATTTGTCGAACCCTGCAAATAATCATGTTTGGTAAATTTAGCAGACATTACTAAGTCAGACATCATATTATTTATACTTTCAAAGTCCCAATCATCAGCAAATGAGCTTGGTTTTACAAAGTCACTCAATGAGATCTTAATTTGGTGTGGATATTTCAGGATTTCAACCGGACCATGAATTTCGTAGTCAGTTTTGTCCCATGCTACCCCACCCGGTATAGGATTGGCTGTGAAGTTGACTGAAGAAAGTTCTCTTTTCTCGACGTGTGAAGATGTGTGTGGTTTGAGGATCAAGTTGATTTTCTGACTTACTGTGTCCATTTTAGCATATTTTCCCTCAATGAAGCGTCCCAAAGTTAGTACCATGATGAGCCAAAGTATGAGGATAAATGCACCAAAACACACCCAAAATTCAATCCATGGAGAAATTAGATATGTTTCTTTCAGTTGTTTCAAAAGTACTTTAACTTTATCTTTAAAGGTTTTTGTTGATGGCTGTGTTTTTGATTCAGTGAAGCCTTCAGAGGAATCATCGAAGTTTATGAAGTAGCCGGATGCAGTTCTGTCTATTGTTCCAATTGCTTCAGGATTACTGTTTCTTGCATAGTCGTTTGTTACTTCATTAGAGATTGGTGTGTCTCTGCTAAATGTTTTTATTTGGGTTTTCAGAGGTCTTAGTTCCATTGCATTGTTGCATAGTCCTTGTTGTAGTTCTGTAGGCGTTTCAAATGTGATTAGCCTCTTAGATTGAACCTCTGTGTCAGTAGCAAATCTTGGTGTTCTACTACTTCTCGGGAGTCCACTTGGCCTACTATTTGTTATCGGCCACATGTTGTGGTTTTACCAGGTCGACGGATACAACTCGGTTCTCCTTTTTACCAGCAAGCGGCGGTAGTACAACTGATCTTGTCCCGTTGACAGACAAGACAGGAACTGCTTTTCTGTAAGAAGGCCCAAATTCCTTCTTTACCGCGATCTTTTCTCTGACTAGATCCCCGACTTTTGGAATCCAGACAGGTCTTGCTGGGACAGGTGGTGTTTCTTCAGTGGTTGTTGGCTGCTGTTTCAACTTTATGTTGCTCAGGTCTTTTCTTGTTTCGTTTAAGTCCTGCAAAACAGCCAAACGATCTTTGATATCAAAGCATTTTTCCTTCACCACTGAAGTCTGACTGTCGAGATCTAAGACTAACATCCTAGTTCCAAATAATAATTCGTACGGACTGAATCCCTTCAGAGAATTTCTTGGCAAGTTATTTAGACTACGTTGGACACTTATTAGATGTTTGACCCACCCAGCTCCCGAACCTAATACCTTTTCTGTTATAGATAGCTTTATGCCTTGGTTTTTTCTTTACACCATCCCGTATCCCTCAGGAAGGAAGTGAGAAGAGTCCCGCTGTGCTATGCTCATTTGGCCATGTTTCCCCTCAGGCTGGAGGGCTAGAGTGAAAACAATGGTCAAACGTAGCATGCTTCTAGCGTATATGCCATTTAGACTCGCAAATCTTTGTATAACAGTCCAGACGTCAGCTGAGTGCTGGTGATCTACATTATAAATGGAAACTAGCCTGTATATGTTAATCGGACGCTTTGCTTTTTACTGTTGAACTTTTCTGGAGTGAAACGACACGGTATTACACCGTTTCTCTCACCACTGCGATTTCTGTTACAGTTTGGGCAGTTCTTTACAAAAATGGTATGGTGCAGGCTCATGCCTGGCCACCAGTACCTTGATTGTAATTCTTCCAGAGAATCTTTTAGTTTGAGGTGTCTGAGACCCTCGCCCATATGTGCGTCTGCTATTAACAAGTTTCTCCTGTCCATGTTTGGAATCACTCTATCCCCCACTCCAGGGATTCAGGCAAAAGGGACGGAGTTTGCATCGATTATGTATGTATAATTGAGTGGATAGTTGATCGGTAGCGCCGAGCAGTCGCCTTTTAATGACGTTTTCACCGCCAGCACTGTTTCACTGTACGCTTTTTTCAAGCTACGGAAGCCGATTTAGTTGCTACCGCTGTGGCTGTCTCAGCCAATGAATTCCCTGCAACGTGAACGCCATCACGCTGATGACTCAGTGAGTGTGTCACGTGAGTCTTTGGTAGTTCTTTTTGTAAAAGAGCTATTTGTTCCCAAAGCAGTTTTTGCTTTATTGTTGCATCTGTGTCATCTTTGTAACTGTTTTGAATCCATGTCTGCAAATCGTTGTTATATGATTTGACGCAGTAATATGAATCGGACACTATAAATGTCGGGAATTCGCGATCCGCATTATCTAGCGCCATTTTCAATGCTATTATTTCAGTCTGTTGTTCTGAATTAGTTTCTACTGAGTGTGTTTTTGTTAATAGAGGTCTTAGTTTACCTCCGCGCCACACTTCTTTTGTAATCTCACATGTGGGGTTGTATGCTTGTTCTCCCCAAACGGAGGGTTGAGCATGTCCGTCTGTATAGATTACACAAGCGTATTGTCGTAAGGGCAGAATGTCGATAGGCAGAGGGAATGTTCTTTCATATTTTAGATTTTTCAATTCCTTTAGTTCTGGATCAAAGTAGTAGTATACTTTGTCCGTTGTAATTGAATTCACCCATTGTATCCATTCCGGATTCAATGTTGTTGTTGGTAAATTACACGGTGTTGTTAATGCCTCAAAGGCTGATTCTGCTGTTCTGACTGTGATATGTCTACCGTCCGCTTGATCTTTTTCTCTAGCTATTGCGGTTTGAACTGCATGAACAATGTTTTCTTTAATGCTGAATTTCTTTTCAGCTTCTGTGTACAAGTGTGATTTGAATGCAATTGGTACCTTTTCTCCCTCATTAGAGGTCAGGTATGTGAATCCGCATCTTCCTGGGATGACTCGAATCACAAGATTGCGTGTGTTATCACGTGTTTCTAATTTTGTTTTAATTAACATGTCTGTTTGTAAGGATCTCAAAATTTCTGTGTGTATTTGAGTCCAATTGGTTCTTTTAAAATCTGGTTTTATTAGATCATAAAGGGGTTTGACCCTTTCTGCGTAATTTGCGATGTATGTTCTTCCGAAATTTAGGAAGCCTAGAATTGACTGTAGGTTTTTTAGTGTTCTAGGTGCTTGGAGTACGGCACATTTCTCTAGGAAATTGTCAGCCAGGCTTTTGCCTTCACTTGATAATTCGTATCCTAAGAACAGGACTGTTAGATGGGCAATTCTGGATTTTTTAAAGTTGAATTTGTAACCCTCTGCTGCGAACCCAAGTATTATGGTGTTCACTCTCTTCAAGTGAGTATCCAAGTCATCATCTGTTAAGTATATGTCGTCGACATAAGATAATGCTTCGTCATCATATGTTTGTAGTAATTCTGTTACTCTCGCTGAGAATACCCCTGGGCTATTCTTGTACCCCTGGGCTAACCGACAGAATTGTTTTTGAGTGCCATTTATTGAGAATGCAGACAAATATCTGCTCTCTGGTGCTATGTTTTGACAAAAGAATCCATTAGAGATGTCTAATGTTGTTTTGTATTTTTTGCGCACTATGTTATTCATTAGTGCAGCACTATGCGAGTTTTGCACTGCAAAAGTTTTGCAACATGAGTTAAGGTGTCGATAATCCAAAACTAGACGATATGAATTGTCTGGTTTGGAGACCGGAAACAAAGGGTTGTTCATTTGTGAGGTGCAAGTTTCAATCACCCCCTGGTATTCTAATTGATCTAGGATTTCTTTGACCTGTTTTTTAGCTTCTTGCTTAATTGGGTACTGTCTTTGTGCAGTAGGTTGTGATTTTAACTGGATTTTGTGAGGAGGAGAGTCCTCATCCCATCCTACATGATTTTTATATAAAGCAGGAGCTTGAGCTACTGCCCACTTTCTGGCAAGTGTGTATTTTTTATGAATTGGGATATGATTTGAGAAGGCAGGCATAATTATTTCTTCGCCATGAGGGCACTCCCTGACAAACTCTGGTGGCCAGTCTTTTTCAGCTAGAAGGATGTCATAGCCCTTGGAGAGATTATCCCAAAATAGTCCCCTTATTTTTCTAGTCTTATCCCCTTCTATACGTAAAGTTATTTCATATATTTTGTGAGGTTTGCTAACTCTGGTGTCTGCAGTTTCCACTTGAAGATATTCATTCGTGTCCACTGTCTCCAGATGATTCATAAGGACTTTGCGAGCTATGCTCACTTCTGCTGCGCTGTCTAGCATTGTCTGAGCCCATTCTCCGTTTTTCAGTTGTGTCCTCAGTATTCTCGGCATTGTTAACTACCTTGATACTGGCTACCTTCTTTTTTGGAAATTGTAATTTCTTTTTTAGATGAGCAGGTTCCTTGTCTTTGGACTTGGCATGCTCTTCTCTTTGTTCTGATCGTCCTCTTCTTTCCGATTTCTGCGAGGAAGTCTGAAAAGATTGAGAGGGACGTGTATCAATGTCTTGATATCTATCAGGCTTCTTTATATTATCCCTATTTCTAAGGTTATATCTTTTCCCAGAGGGGTCACTTTGGGGTGACCTGTGTCTTTGGTTCGGAGATTTTTCTCTCCGCCGAGGAGACCTTCCTCTGACTGGAATTTCTTTTCTTTAGGATTGGATTGTTTGTTTCCATCCCAGCTCTTTTTTTGTGATGTTGAATTATTATTAAAAAATATTTTTTCAGGACTTTCAATCAATTGTGGTTTTACTGGTATTCCACCTAAACTATCTCTACCTAGTTCCTCATAGGATTTTTCTATAATTCTGGCAATTTCAGCTGGTTGGTCTGCTATATCTGTCTCCTTTAACCTCTGGCGGATCGCCACGTTTGCTGCTTCTCCCTTTATGTTGGCTAATAATATAGCCGAGACCTGCTTGAAGTCTTTTAGTAATTTCATACCAAGAGTTAAAGCGGGTTCTGGACTGTATTCGTCTTGAATTTGTTTTAGCACGTCTGGTATTACCGAAATGGATGGAACACCGTGCGTTTTTGTGTAAATGGAAGCAAAGACTGTACCCCAAGTGTCACAGTCCTCCACGTGTGGTGCGATTCCCATTGGAAGACAGATAGTCAGAATCCTGTGTTTTTCTAACGGGGTGGTGTCTGGAAACACCGCCTCTATTTGGGTGATTTTTTGTGCTAACCAGAATGGTATTTGTTCCCGTTTAGCTGGTACTTTACCTAGGCAGGATTGTATGTTCTGTGGTGTAATTTTATTTGTGTTCCCCTGGTGAGGGGTCAGCTGTGGAATTTTAATTGCTGGTTGAATTGTTGAAGTCCGCATCACATATTGGACTAATTGTCTATGTAATTTTATTAATTGTTCTAGCTGTGTTAAAAGCTCTGCTTGAGACATCCCATTGATGTCTGGATGTGGTGTGTATCCGGCTAGGACCGGCCACGTTGCTCCTGGTCTACCTAATGGACCGAGCCTGGTGATGTGATTATTATGTTTTAGGGCGCCATTAAATAAGAGCAGATGCTCTTGAAATTTAAGTGGTACTTCCACCTCCTCGAAAGGAGTGTACTCATTAGGAGGGTCCTCTGTTTTGTAATAGTGGAAGTACTTTGTTACAGCATTTGCTGCTGGAAAGTGTATCCATGAATAATATACCTCTGTCTGCCGATATTCGTGTGCCTCAATCACGAATATGACTGTGCCACCTCTAGGTGTCAGTCCATTTTCTATAAGTTTTAAAGTTATAGATTTCCTCTTGATGACCGGGATGAGTATTATATCCGGGTCTGTGTCTTGCAGTGCATTATCAGCAGCTGCGAGTTCAGTTGCTATCCTAACTGTCTCTCTTTCGTCATCACTGTCTCCCATTTTACCGACAGGAACGTTATTTAGTTTGTTTGCAGATCAGGTTTCTTATGGAAACAAAGATTAGATGCACAATATTTTGGAACAGTGTATCCTTCAACGTTGACTAAACCAAGAACCATACATAGGAGTTTCCTCCTGCGAGGGCTGGCGGATATTACCTTTTACCCACTCCAGACGTCTTTGGAGTATTATGGGAAAAGGGGTCTGAGTGAAAAAGCACGACTGAGTTACTCTAAATGTCTTACGTTAGTTTTATCGCCCTTCCAAACGCGTTGGGCGCCATGTAGTGTAGTTCCTATTATCCCAATAGGCTCTGCGCATTGGAATAATACCTTCAATAGTATAGGCCTAGACCAGACGTTAACTAGGTCTACTACTGTCGATATTAGACTTAAAGTTTTGGGTTTGCCAGCTAGCTCAGAGTTAACTAGAAACTTTCTCGAATAGGCAAGGAGGAGTTGAACCTCCCTGGATAGACAAGAAGGGATTTAGTTTCTGACAACCATAGAACATGACAACTTTGCTCTCCCCTAATCAAGAGTGTATCTCTAGAGTCGTGTGAGAACAAAAGACGACTTATTTTACTCAGTCAGTACGTGCATTCTTAGTCTCACCAGATTGTAGAGAAAAGGAAGAGACGGGCGTGTTCAATAAAAGATGTTATTTATTGATCAGTCTCTTTTCTCATACAAGAGAAATGGATCGATATTATTGCAATACTTATGGTTAAGTAAAGTGCATATAATAAAAGCAGAAGTATAAAATAATACTGTAAAAACATTGATATGGTTTCTAAGCCATATGAAGGTTAAAATGAATAAAATGAATAAAATGAATACATACACATTTACATTTGACTAATCGTACTCAACTGGTGTTTCTAACTACGACTACCCCGTGTACCTGACCTAAGCCTAATACGTGGGCGGGAATAGAAAGTTACAGTTTAAGTTAAGTTTGTTTTGCCAAGTGACTGACTAAAGAATTCTCTGCAAGGGGTTATTCAGTTCTGTACCTGGAATCTAGGATGAATGAGGGATGGTATCTCTCGTCTCTGGTCTCGATATTCCAGGCTGCCTGCGAGGGCTACCCGGAAGCGCCGGAGCTGGATTTCTCGGCAGGAGAAAGCAGCGTCTCGTTCTCAGCGCGTCAGGAAAGGCGGGGCTGCGCCAGCGGGGTCTGCTCTGCTCTGGGCTTCGGCAAGTCTGGCTGCTCCGATCTCGTCACCACCGCGTGTGTTTGCATAGGGCAATATCGGTAATATTTATACCTTTAAGGTGCCGAGATTGACGTAAGGATGGACATAGATACCTCAATAAGGATGTCATACGACCTGGTCGTTAGCACATTCTTTTGCTGAAGTTCTCGGTGAAATCAAAACAATGGCCGCAGGGTTTTTCCCAGGTCTGTCATAGGTTTGATTTTTTTGAGAACTCCGTATGCCTTATCAGGGGCTGGAGGAATATCGCTTGTCTAATTAGATGGCAAGCGTTATGACCTAATCAGATAACACGTTCCTGTGCCGTAGTGTGGCTTTATCAGATAACGGTTCCTGCATCATGGGGGTTTTCTGCCTCATGGGATGGCTGCTAGTTAACTTGTTAACCAGAATAGGGTCAGGAATAGGGGGATCGATACAGAACCTATAGGAATACATCACAGTATGTAATGAAAAAAACTGTGGAGTTTCTGTAGTAATTAATCAGTAGCAGTGATTGGTGGATTTTGATTGCTGAAAACAGAAAGTTAGGGTGCATGGATGAGTTCTTTGAAAGATGTAATTTGAATGGTCAAGAAAAAATCATTTTATGAAAGATTGCACTGGATACGCAGGTGTACTGAGAGTTCAGAGTTCAATTGAAACATTGTTGTGTGAACATGAGAGGTCTTTCAGGAGGTGGTTGCTATGGAAAAAAGGCAGAAAGGGCAGAGCGGGGAAGGGTGCTGATTTGAAAAAAGTGAGGGAAGAGTTTTGATTGGGTGACATGAGAGATATGTGTGATGAATTACAGCATTTCTGTGCCATTGTTGGTTGCAGCCTCTGGAGTGCATACCTTTTGCTCTGCTAAAGAACAATTGGTGTGTGTCTGAGACTCAAAAAGTATTTGCTAAGGTGAGAAAAGATTAATTTAATTTAAATAGAGAATAGTATGCCTTAAGGAGAAAATTATGAAGAAAGTTGTGTATTTAAAATGTTGCTTTGTGTCAAGTGTTTTACAAATAGATTTTGTTTCTTTGAGTTACATAGCCATGTTACACAGGCATGTTAAAAGTGACGCAAAAATGGTGCAAGGGCCTTAAAAAATGCTTTCATGTGTCTTAGGGCATTTTAAGTCACTTCCCCATGAATGTAGGTATATAATTGCTTTACATGATGTGTTTAAAAACGTTTTTTGAAATCAATTAGGTTTCTTGATATGTACTGCTAGAGTTTCATAGGTTGCTTGGGGCATATTTACAAGGCCTTTGAGTCTCTCTGATGTTATTTTTCCCATTTTAATTTAAGACATTTCCCCGTGGTGCAAGGTCCTTGTAAATACGCCCCCATCTGTGCTTGGCAAATTTAGATTTTGATTCTTTGAGTTACATAGCCATGTTAAAAGTGACGCAAAAATGGTGCAAGGGCCTTAAAAAAACGCTTTCATGTGTCTTAGGGCATTTTAAGTCACTTCCCCTTGAATGTAGGTATATAATTGATTTACATGATGTGTTTAAAAACGTTTTTTGAAATCAATTAGGTTTCTTGATATGTACTGCTAGAGTTTCATAGGTTGCTTGGGGCATATTTACAAGGCCTTTGAGTCTCTCTGATGTTATTTTTCCCATTTTAATTTAAGACATTTCCCCGTGGTGCAAGGTCCTTGTAAATACGCCCCATGTGTGCTTGGCAAATTTAGATTTTGATTCTTTGAGTTACATAGCCATGTTAAAAGTGACGCAAAAATGGTGCAAGGGCCTTAAAAAAACGCTTTCATGTGTCTTAGAGCATTTTAAGTCACTTCCCCATGAATGTAGGTATATAATTGCTTTAAATGATGTGTTTAAAACCGTTTCAGCGGTCTGCTTAGAACTGGAAATTGGGAGTTGCGATGCGGATTCAGTCTGGAGGCTAGACCGTACAGTTTTGTATGATCAGGAAGCAATGCAGTCCCTTCAACAGGAGCTTGAGGTCTTTATTGAGCAGAACATAGGATCAACCAGATTGGACATTGTTTGGGAGACCACTAAGGCCTTTCTTAGAGGGCGACTGGGATCTTTGGGGGCTAAGAGAAGAAGAGCATACTACCAGGAAGTACAAAGTTTGGAGCAAGATATTCGAAAGTATGAAACCATTATCATAAATCCCGGGGGCGCTCCTGAGGAGGAAACTCTGCAAAAACTGGAAGGCTTAAAGGAACAACTCACTGTCGTGATTAATAAAAGGGTGAAGGAGAGATGGGAGGCTTCCAGACAGGATCATTTTGAATATGGGGAAAATTCAGGCAAACTTCTAGCATGGAAGGGCAGGAAAGATCGGGTTAGAAACATGATAGAGGAGATTAGGATTGGCGAGGAAGGAAAAATAGCCTCAAATACAAGTGAGATTGTGGAAGCATTTTATAATTACTTTGTGGAAGTGTATAGCGAAGAGTTGTATCCTGACAAACAGGAGATGGAGGAGTGGGTCAGATTTCTAAAGCCCTCTACGGAAGATCACCGAAGATCCTTGAACAGAAAGATCAGACAGGAAGAGGTAGAGGAAGGTATTAGGCAGGCAAAAAAAGGCAAAGCACCTGGCCCCGATGGCCTTCCTGTAGAAGTTTATAAGATTTTGATGCAGGAGCTGGCACCACTACTAACAAAGGTGTTCAATGAGGTGTTTTTTGAAAAAAGGGAGATTCCTGCATCGTGGGACCAGGCAAATATAATCATTATACCTAAAGCTGGCAAATCTCCGAGATATATGGATTCATACAGACCCATTTCACTCTTAAACTGTGATTACAAATTGTTTGCCAAGATTTTGGCAGATAGGCTGGGCAAAGTGATTCCGTATTTTATTCACGAAGATCAAAAAGGATTTGTGAAAGGCAGGCATCTAAATGAATTAACGTTTTCCCTGATAGGCAGCATAGATGTCGCTGTTGATCAAAAACTTCCTCTGGCGGTGGTGGCTCTAGACGCTGCTAAAGCTTTTGATCGAGTAAATTGGGAGTTTTTGAAAACTTTATTAGAGCATCTACAGCTAGGGGAAAACTTTCTTCAAACGATGTCAAGATTATACCACACGCCAAATTCTAAGGTTTTGGTTAACGGAGTTCTTACAAAATCTATCAAGATCATGCGAGGAACCAGGCAGGGGTGCCCCCTGTCCCCGCTGTTATTTGACCTGTATATTGAGCCTTTGGCCTGCAAAATAAGAGGGACAGAAAATATTCCTGCTTTTACATTTCAGGGTTGGTCAAGGAAGATAGGGTTATACGCGGATGACATTGTAGTTTTAACATCAAATTTGGCAAAAGCTTTGGTGGAAATTGAAAGCACCACAAAGAAGTTTGGGGAAGTCTCAGGATATCATTTAAATTCTGAGAAAACTGAAATTATGGCTTGGAATATGGCGGTAGAGCCTGGACTTTCAAAAAAACAGATCAGATATTTGGGGGTACAAATAATTCAAGATATAAAACAGTTAACAGCGGTAAACCTGGCTAAGGCAAGGAAAGACATTATTGTATTATTGAAAAATTGGAGCTCATTACCATTAACTATGATTGGTCGGGTAAATTTAGTTAAGATGATGGTGCTTCCTAAGTTGACCTTTTTATTTGACTCGGTTCCTCTCATGTTTGAGAAAGAAGGGGTAGCTAAACTACAGAGTGAAATTGTTTCATTTATTTGGGGCTCCAAGGGGTCAAGGTTATCTTGGAAAAAAATTCGGAGAAAATATGCTAAGGGAGGTCTAGCAGCACCTGATTTTCAATTTTATTCTTGGGCCTTTTTGCTTAAGAATTGTAGAATGCTTCTTGGTTTCCCCAATAACTCATCAATAGGGGTCCTCTTTGCGGCTATGCTGAAAGTAGAAAAATGCCATCTGCGGGGCTTTTTATACAAATTTGCAGATCCAAAATACTTAAAAAAAGTTAGACTGAAGGTTTTAAGAGACTTAGCTGCGGTGTGGTATCGCATCAGGCGAGAGACAAAAATTCCATATTTCAGTGCGGCTGCACCAATCTAGGAGACTCCGGGGGCCCCAAGTTGGACGGAAGATGAATTAGCTAGGGCATTAAAAACAGAGGGCCCACAGGTTTGGGGCGAGTTGTTCTGTGAAGGAGTTTTGTTTCCGTGGGCAGTCTGTGAGCAACTTTGGGGTCGTAACTTTGCAAAATTTAAGTATCTGCAGATACAAAGCTGGGCGATAGGTAAGGGAAAATTAATTGGACGATACAACGAGTTCGAAGAGAAGCTGGCCTCAAGCAGTCGATTCAAAAAAGAAGTGGCAGCGTGGTATTGGGAATTAATCGAAATGGAGGATGGTCCTTTCCTACTTCCAGAGGTCCTGTGGGGAGAGTGCTTGCCGAGGATCGCAACAGAAGAACAATGGCAAGTAGATATGTTGATTCTTTACAAAGTGGTAAAGCCTGCAAATTTAAGGAGGAATCACTTGTTCACTCTCCACAGGGCATATTGGACCCCAAAGAGGCTTGCTAAATTCAAAGATGGGGGCACTGTGCTATGCCCTAAATGTAAAGGTCCGAATGAAGATGACATTCATATGTTTGTGACATGCCCAGGGATTCAAGACTTCTGGACAGCTGAAAGTACAATGCTATCAAAAGTGATAGAGCTAAATATTACGGTAAGCCCTGAACAGATCATCTCGGGCAGGCTGGATACACAAGGTAAGGGCCTTGATGACAATTCTAAGTTGTTTTTTTATGCCATATTGATTGCTCGGAGAGAAATATGCAAACTATGGGTATCGTCAGTGCCTCCGACAGATTTAATGTGGATTAGAGCTATGAGAGCCATAGCTAAGTTGGACATGGCTGGACAAAATAATAGGAAGCACTAGTTTTGGAATTTATTCTTAAATCACTATGGGTGAGGGAAATGGGAGAGCAATATCTTCTGTCTTTAAGGATGAGAGAAGAACAACGGTCCGATGATTAAGTCACTTTGGATGCTCTTGGAGGTCAATGTAGTCTATATGCTTTCCTGCTCTAGGTGCGGCTGTGGCACTTCTCACCCCCACCCTTAAGCCGTGCAGGCTTGCAGTAAAAGCAGTAGGAAACAACCTCTCATAGTTGAGTTGAAAACCACCTAAGGGCGCCATAAATTTAAGAAGGGGTGGAAAGTGGCGTATGAGGACAAAAAAAAACACGTTTTTTTGAAATCAATTAGGTTTCTTGATATGTACTGCTAGAGTTTCATAGGTTGCTTGGGGCATATTTACAAGGCCTTTGAGTCCCTTTGATGTTATTTTTCCCATTTTAATTTAAGACATTTCCCCGTGGTGCAAGGTCCTTGTAAATACGCCCCCATGTGTGCTTGGCAAATTTAGATTTTGATTCTTTGAGTTACATAGCCATGTTCCATACAGTGCTCACCTTCTGCGTAGTCTTTGATATGCTAGACTCCATCTGCACAATGAGATATCTAAGCAAAGGAAACACAGGTGATGTGATTGTGAAATGAGCAAAAGAAATTCCACATTTTTCAATTACATCACCTGTGTTTTCTAACATTACGAAACACATTGTGCAGATGAGGTTTAGGCCTGTCCAGGGACACAGAAGATGTCTGGCCTTTGTTCAAGAGTGCAGTGGACATGACTCACTTCATTGGTAGGCCTGCACATGTATTATCTCCTCTGTACTCTTCAATAAGCCTAAATTTCATCTGCAACCCTGAGTAGGCCTCACCTCAAACAAATCTCTGGATAGGCCTCACCTTATCGTCATCCTGAATCAATCATTTAAAATGTTAGGGGCAGATTTATGATGGCTGTGCGCCTCTTTTGCGCCGCTGTTGCGTCACTTTTGTGATGCAGCAGTGATGCAAAAGATGCACCATGTTGCAAGATAGTCCTCACTTCATCTCCAACAAGATACCGTCAGTTTAAACTGTAAACATTTAGGACTGTGTAGGGGGCATGGAGAAGCTGAATCTTCTGTAAATGTCAAAATGTTTGTATACAGTGCTCAGCTTCTGTGTACTCTTTGATATGCTAGACTCCATCTGCACTATGAGATACCTAAGCAAAGGAAACACAGGTGATGTGATTGTGAAATGAGGAAAAGAAATTCCACATTTTTCAATTACATCACCTGTGTTTCCTAACTTTACGAATCACATTGTGCAGATGAGGTTTAGGCCGTCCACGGACACAGAAGAGGTCTGGCCTTTGTTCAAGAGTGAAGTGGACATGACTCACTTCATTGGTAGGCCTGCACATGTATTATCTCCTCTGCACTCTTCAACAAGCCTAAATTTCATCTGCAACCCTGAGTAGGCCTCACCTCAAACAAACCTCTGGATAGGCCACACCTTATCGTCATCCTGAATCAATCATTTAAAATGTTAGGGACTGATTTATGATAGTCGTGTGCCTCTTTTGCGCCACTGTGCGTCACTTTTGTGACGCAGCGGCGGTGCAAAAGATTTGCTATGTTGCGACATATTTACAACTTGATGCATCTAGGCAGATGTGTCATGCTGTAAAGTCCTGTGCCACATGAAACCGATGCAGCAGTGATGCAAAAGATGCACCATGTTGCAAGACAGGCCTCACTTCATCTCCAACAAGATACCGTCAGTTTAAACTGTAAACATTTAGGACTGTGTAGGGGGCATGGAGAAGCTGAATCTTCTGTAAATGTCAACATTGTTGTATACAGTGCTCAACTTCTGTGTACTCTTTGATATGCTAGACTCCATCTGCACAATGAGATACCTAAGCAAAGGAAACACAGGTGATGTGATTGTGAAATGAGGAAAAGAAATTCCACATTTTTCAATTACATCACCTGTGTTTCCTAACTTTACGAATCACATTGTGCAGATGAGGTTTAGGCCTGTCCACGGACACAGAAGAGGTCTGGCCTTTGTTCAAGAGTGAAGTGGACATGACTCACTTCATTGGTAGGCCTGCACATGTATTATTTCCTCTGTACTCTTCAACAAGCCTAAATTTCATCTGCAACCCTGAGTAGGCCTCACCTCAAACAAACCTCTGGATAGGCCACACCTTATCGTCATCCTGAATCAATCATTTAAAAATGTTAGGGACAGATTTATGATAGCCGTGTGCCTCTTTTGCGCCGCTGTGCGTCACTTTTGTGAAGCAGCGGCGGTGCAAAAGATTTGCTATGTTGCGACATATTTACAACTTGATGCATCTAGGCAGATGTGTCATGCTGTAAAGTCCTGTGCCACATGAAACAGTGATGCAAAAGATGCACCATGTTGCAAGACAGGCCTCACTTCATCTCCAACAAGATACCGTCAGTTTAAACTGTAAACATTTAGGACTGTGTAGGGGGCATGGAGAAGCTGAATCTTCTGTAAATGTCAAAATTGTTGTATACAGTGCTCAACTTCTGTGTACTCTTTGATATGCTAGACTCCATCTGCACAATGAGATACCTAAGCAAAGGAAACACAGGTGATGTGATTGTGAAATGAGGAAAAGAAATTCCACATTTTTCAATTACGTCACCTGTGTTTCCTAACTTTACGAATGACATTGTGCAGATGAGGTTTAGGCCTGTCCACGGACACAGAAGAGGTCTGGCCTTTGTTCAAGAGTGAAGTGGACATGACTCACTTCATTGGTAGGCCTGCACATGTATTATCTCCTCTGGACTCTTCAACAAGCCTAAATTTCATCTGCAACCCTGAGTAGGCCTCACCTCAAACAAACCTCTGGATAGGCCACACCTTATCGTCATCCTGAATCAATCATTTAAAATGTTAGGGACAGATTTATGATAGCCGTGTGCCTCTTTTGCGCCGCTGTGCGTCACTTTTGTGACGCAGCGGCGGTGCAAAAGATTTGCTATGTTGCGACATATTTACAACTTGATGCATCTAGGCAGATGTGTCATCCTGTAAAGTCCTGTGCCACATGAAACCTGCTTCAGATTTCATGTGAGCGTTTTGTTGTAGGGTGGCCAGTCATTTGCATGAAAGCCCTGTAAAACTAACACAGTAAAATTAAGAAGATTTCACTGAGTCACATTTATGGCATTGCTGAATCAAATCCTTACGCCTGTTTGAAACAGCATTGCTGGACATGGTTAAATAATATCTGCAAAATGTTACTCTTGTTAAACAATTTTACAATTATAGTCTCTGAGATTTGTCTCTTACTCTGCAACATCTCATTGTTGTTCTCTTTCTTTAAAGATAACGACAACATCAAGCATGAGTGATAATGAGCAATCTGTTGATCTCGATATTATCATTGAAATTGTGATTGAAACATCAGTGGAAGTAGATCCCTTGGATGATTTAAATCCTGAGGATGATGAAGAACATGATGAGGATGCCGATTTGTCAGAATTGTATGACATAGGGTGGGAAGCTGACCTGCTTGAGCCTATGGAACTATAAACATTTATTTTTAAAAGTTACTGGAAATGAAAAGTAAACATGTAAACCGTTTCATTTAAAATTAAACACAACTTCTAAAACAGGTTGTGTGTAGTGTCTTTAATAAAATAGTCAAATATGCTCATAAAATTAGTTCAGATTCACATATAAAACAGCACAGGTCAAATGTAGAAGCATTCCATTTCTTTGCTACTATTTGTGACTACTAAATTTGCCAATGCACTAAAAATTATTGTATGTAAAAATGACAAGTAGTGTGTTAAATTTTTGACGACTGTTATTGATTTACTGTTTGGTAATAGTGGTTAATAACATTTTTAATTATATTTTACCACAGATTCAACTGCAGATCATTTCAAAAGTACATAATGCCATCTAAAGAACGAAACCGAAAGGCTACAAAACGTCAAAGACAGCAGCTTACTAAATGCTTGCAACAGTCCTCTACAATAAAAACTCGTCAAGTCACCAAGAAAGCTCCGGGTAAGACAACGAAATCATTCCTAAGAAACATTTGTAGAAAAAAAAGTAGTACTACAGAAAATGTTTTAGTCCAGAAAAAGAGAACCAATTTAAACGGAAAGGAAAGGCCAATCAAAAATGTTACTGCTAGAGCAGGAGATAACTCTGTGCATGGTAGTAGAAGAAAAAATCAGTTTAGGGACATTCGTAGACGAATGTTCCGCAACAGGATAATTGGCAATTTGTTAAAAAATATTAAGAAAGGTCAACAGAAAGTGGTTTTTTATAAGAGAAAAAAAAAAGTTGAGAAAATTATTGATCAGGCATTTGAAATTAAGCAAACGTTATTTATTTTGATAATCAATAGAATTAGGAAGCTAAACAAGGCAATTTATGATTTCAAAAGAAATAGTAGATGGAAGAGAACAGTTAATCGTAGTAATTTTTGTGAAGTTTTTTCAGGAGAATGGATGCATAGTTCAAGTTGTGAGGCATTTTTTAATGGGGAGAGTTATTTCCAGGATAATGATTTGGTGCATGCAGTTGACACCAGTGGTCGAGCTTATGAGGTGAAAGATGGTTGTCCAGTTGAAAAAGAAAAACTTGTGACAACAAAGGCAGAAGAGGTGTTAGGTAATGAGGTTTTAGGAAGACGTCCTAAGGGACCAGTGTATATCTGGAAGTGTAGTAGTATTTGCAGTGTGCGACAGGATTCCATCAATTTGCTTTGTGATTTTGTACGGACATTTAATAAGAAAACTTTAAAACAGAAAATGAAGTTGTTGCAAGAATTAGATCCTTGCAGAGTGAGAGAAGTGACAGGTTTGCATGGTCATTCACTGGCTTGTCTTTCCAGGAGAGTATGCCAGAGTGTTTTTCATCATTTCAGGATGCTAGCAGTGCATCATAATAAAGTGAGGAAATTAGTTAGAATGTTGTATTATGCTAAGAGTCCAGCAATTATGCTTAAACAATTATGCACTGCTCTTTTGCATGGTTCTGAAGTAGATGTGAAGAATATTTGTGAAGAAATTGAGTTTTGTTACTTTGCAAGTAAAGAGGAGAATGTTGAAATTGACCCAGAAGAAGAAGGTAATGTGGAAGATAGTGTACAGGTTTCCAGTACAGATAATTTTCAGAAAGAAATTGCCACGTTTCAGGTGAAATCAAGTGAGAGGCCTAATTTTACTTGTGTGTGTTGTCGACACACTTATTATAAGAATCAGACTAAGTTAGTGGATTTATATGCGAAAAGTGAAAGTGAAAATAATAGTGAATGGAAGGATTTTGCAACATACTTGATGGTAGAAAATTGTTTTGATTTGGGATTGGATCAACGTGTGTGTACTTATTGTTGTAACAAATTAAATCAAAACCGGATGCCTGCTAGAGCGGTTAATAATAATTTGGAATTGGTTGAGATTCCTTCTGAATTGAAGGATTTAAATACTTATGAATCTATTTTGATTCAAAGTATCCATCCCTTTCAGGCTATTGTACGAATGGAGCCAAAGACAGGGAAATTGCCTCCATCAGATTTACAGAGAGGATTAAAGGGAAGAGTTGTTTATTTGCCTCTAGATTTGAAGAAAACATTAATACAATTGGAGTAGAGAAAGTGGAAGAGGAACCTCTGGTTATCTTAGTTAATGGGGTTCCGACAAAGAGTAAGAAAATCTGGCAAGATTTAGTGGATGTTAGGAAAGTCAAAAAGGCAACATTGTATTTGAAGAAAAACAATAAGTACTACAAGAATGTATATGTTGCAGAAGAGGAAGTAAGTGAAGAAGAGGATAGCGATGTGTGTGCTGGTCAAATTGAGAAAGTAGAAGCCTCTAAAAATGAAGAAATATATGAACATTATAGTGTTCATCCTTTGCATTCCAAGGAAGTCATGGGGAATGCTATTGAGTTGTTTCAAATGAAACAAGCCAAAGGAAGTCCCATTAGTGTTTGGGAGGAAAGTTTTGAAGCTCGGTGTTTCCCACAGCTATTTCCAACAGGTCAAGGAGGAAGATATGATGAGCGACCTGATCAAATTCCTGCTTCTGAATACCGGACTTTACGATTGTATGCAGAAGATCCTAGGTTTCGTCAATGCATTCCCTATTTGTTTCATTTACTGTTTGAAAGCGATCTGTCTGGACTGTCATATGTAAATGTAAATGTATTTCGATTTATATAGCGCACGAATCACCCAGGGGTCTCAAGGCGCTTGCTTAGGGAACCCGTCCTGGTATTCCCCTGTGAGATACCCCGGCAGGGTATCCACAAGGTGAAAGCCAGGCATCCCGCCGCGAGGGGCCGTAGTGGAGATTAAGCAAGCTATTGCCCAGAGTCGCAGAGTGTGACCCCGTGAGTCGAGTAGGCACCGGAGCGAGAATTGTCGAGTCCGTGGAATTTTGAGCCCGAGACCCGCCGAGGCAGGGAATCGAACCCTGGTCCACGGCCGATCTCAGCTTCCGGGTCTGCCGCCTCTAACCACTGAGCCACGCTTCTCCACCATATGCAGTGAACCACATCTTGAAAAGTGGTGTACAGATGCAAAATATCTCGGCAAGTGACTTTATGGATAAAGTCAATGTGCAAGACAGTATTTTGGATTCTCACCTGATTAATCTCATGGCGTGTCAGCGTGGTACTAATGAGTACTGGTACCGTCGTCATGGTGATTTAAAATGTATGCTGAGGAACTTAGGAACTCCCACATGGTTCCTTACTCTCAGTTGTGCCGAGTATGGCTGGGAAGATTTACTTGAATTTCTACGAGAGGCAAATGGAAACATTGAAAATATCGAATTCAAGACACCCGGAGAACTGTGCTCCTTGGATCCAGTGAATGTATGCAGGTACTTCAATCATAGATTTGAAGCTATGATGTCTTTCATCATGAACAAGAAAAATCCACCTCTTGGAGAGGTGTTCGATTTCTTCTGGAGAAAGGAGTACCAAGCAAGAGGTGCTCCTCATATACATATGCTGCTGTGGATCAAAGATGCACCCAATTTTGGAACAGATCCGGATGACTTAGTGATGAGTTTCATAGAACAGTATTCTACATGTGCTGTTCCAAAGGCAAAGGAAGACAAAAGCCTAAGAGAACAAGTTTTACGCTTCCAAAGCCATCGTTGTGGAAAGTACTGTCGTCGTAAATTCAGAAACAAGGACAAGTTCTACACAAAATGTCGTTTCGCCTTTCCACGACCGGTGATTTCTAAAGGAAGAGTGAACAGTTTGATGTCTTCACTGCGACATAATGTGATGAAGAAATCACCCAAAAATACGTACAATTTGAAAAGGAACGAAGAATCCAAGTACATCAACGACTACAACCCAGTGATTTTGTCCATGTGGAATGCTAACATGGATATACAGTTTGTGGCTGATAACTGTATGGCTGTGGCTCGGTATGTGACATCTTACATCACCAAAAAAGAAAAGACAGAATTGAAGGATATGTGGGAGGACATTTCCCATGAAAAGAGCCTCAGTAAGAAGTTGTACAGTTTCAGTCTGAAGATGTTGTCGCATCGAGAAATCGGAGCTTACGAATGTTCTGTCCGGTTGTCTTCAGCAAGTCTCTATGCCAAATCCAGGAGTATCATTTGGGCGAGTCTTGGTCTTGCTGCAACGCATAATCGAGTTCTGAAACCTGTACGGGAAATTGAGTATTTGGCGGAAAAGGAGCCAAACAGTACAGATATTTTGAAGACCAACATGTTGGATACATATTATCCAAATAGAAGCAGTCACCTCGAGAATGTTTGTCTGTATGAGGTTCTACAAAATTACATATTCAAGAGGAACATCAAAGAAGATATTGATAAAGGAGTGTATGCTGTAATTGGAAGTGAGGGATGTCTGGTCAAGCAAAGAAAATGCCACTTGATAAACCATCGAAAATTGAGTGGCGAATCTCCTGAAAGAAAAGAGTTTTTCTATTTAGCACTTTTGCAACTTTTCAAGCCTTGTCGTGCAGAAGAGGAACTGCTTGGAGATTTCCTCTGTTACGAAGACTCTTTCAATGCCGCCAAGGAGACCATAGAATGTCCTGTTTTTCCCAAATATCTAGAAATGTTGAATGCGGAAATCGAGCAGGAAGCAACGATTGCAGCCGAGATTGCTAGAGACAGTTCTCAGGACAGTCAGAGTTCTGTTTCATTGAGTCAGGATCCACTAGGAGGACCAGTTATCGAAAATGAAGCTGCCACTGCCATGATTGAAGTGGAAAGAGCCATGGCACATGCTCAGGAGGATGCGGTTAACTTAGAAGACTTGGAAAGACAACTCAACGTTGAGCAGAGGAAAATATATGACGAAGTTACCAACCAAATAGATCATGGATTAAGTCATGAGAAGAAAGAGTGCTCATGTACGTCATTGAAGCCTGTCCAACTGTACGTGAGTGGAGAAGCGGGAACTGGAAAAAGTTTCCTCATTAAAGCAATTTCATGTTATTTGCAGAAAAGGACTGAGTCATCGCTGTCTTGTGTTGTCACCGCTCCAACTGGACTGGCAGCACATAACATTAAAGGTGTTACTTTGCATCGTCTACTGATGCTGCCAGTGGAGCATGATAACAAATTACAATACCACAAGTTATCTGGAGATGCTTGTTGTGAAGTTTCAAGAGTCTTGAGGAAAATGAAACTTCTTATCATTGACGAAGTAAGCATGGTTTCCAATGTCATGCTTGCCTTTGTGTTTTGAGAATGCAAGAAGTTCTCAAAACAGAGTATGATGTGTTATTTGGTGGCAAACACATCATTGTTTTCGGTAATCTTCTGCAGCTGACACCAGTAAAAGGACAACCTGTGTTCAAAATGCTCACGCATGAAGATACCAGGAAGTGCCTAGGGAGTATTGGCAACGTCAATATATGGTTAAACTTCAATTATGCTGAACTGCGTGAAAATATGCGTCAAGCTAAGGATGAAGATTATAAGAATATTCTACAAGATGTTAGAATCGGAAAAGTGACCGAGCATGGGAAAGAAGCTTTACATGCACGATTACTGTCAAATTTGTATCCAGAAGAAGACGTTGTGCCTGAGAATATTTTTCAGAAAATTACTGAGAAGAAATCGGGAATATGTTTGATGCCAACTCTTGCAGAATGTGCCATCTTCAACAACAAAATGTTGCATTTAGAAAACCAAGAGATTGTGAAACTGGAAGCTATTGACAGAGTAGAGCATATGGGAGCAACAATTATTTTGTCTGAGAATTTGAAATCAAAATTGGATTCATTAGAGAAGACTATATCTAAAACTGCTGGTTTTGAAAAGACTCTGAATGTGTGCTTAAATTGCCGTATAATTTTAAGAAGGAATTTACATGTTGAAAGAGGTCTGGTAAATGGATCAATGGGTAATGTTGTTGATTTTGAGAAATACAGAAATAGAGATGGAATTGAATTTTTAAAAATTAAATTTGATGGCATTGAGGAAGTACAGCTAATTGGTCGTTGCTCTGCTAGGTTTTTGCTTGTAAAAGACTTATATGTTCGCCGTAAGCAGTTTCCTGTTTGCTTGGCATATGCGGTGACAATCCACAAATCGCAAGGTTTAAGTGTAGACAGTGCATTGGTGAATATTAGCAGTTCTGTGTTCAAGGAGGGTATGGCATATGTGGCATTGTCACGAGTCAGAACTTTATCGGGATTGTACTTGATTGAGTGTGATGTCACAAACATTTGTGCCGATCTAGATTGTGTTAAGGAATACAATAGGTTAAGAAGAGAGTATGCGCCACATTTGCCTCAATATCCTTTGTTTGAGAAACGTGTGGTAGGCCGGTAACGAAGAAATGTGACCAATAGTAGAGAGGTTGTAGCAAAAAGACGAAAAGTCGATGAACCTGAAATTATAAGCAGAAAGAAAAAGGATTTTGTTGAAGATGTTGTTGGTTTTCAATTTGAAAACAGTTCTGGTGTCAACTGCTATGCTAATGTAGTGGTTAATGTTTTGGTTTCTCTAGAAAATTTAAAAGAAGAGATTGTGGTCAATTCGGATCAAAGATTTTGCAGTTTGTTGAATTCTGTGTTAGAGAAATGTAGCACTGATAGAACAAAAATAGAAAGTGTGTCTGAAATTCGAAATCTGTTAGACAAATGTTCAGGTCAAACGCAATTCTCTCAAAATATTCAGCAAGATTGTCAGGAGTTTTAATGTATATGCTTGATGTATTGCAAGATGAAGGTGTAGATGTAGATCACCTGTTTGGCCTTTCTTATCAATGGCAACATGACTGCGAGAACTGTAGGGTATCAAGTACTACTAGTGTAGACTCAGAAAAATGTATATATTTAACTTTGCCAGACAGTAAATCAGTGTCCTTTAATAAGCTAGTAAAAGCAGCTGATCACAACATGGAGTGTAGCCAATGTAAGTCTGAAATGTTGTCCACATTATTTATACGAACATATGGCCGGTATGTCATTTTAATGTTCCAACGATGTAGGCCTGATGGAACAAAATTGACAACTTTAATTAAAAATTTTGTGACTTCGCAGTTGTCAATATCAGGAAGGACTTTTGTAACTGCAGCAATTATATATCATGACGGTCCTTCAACAACATCAGGACATTACACAGCTTATTTGAAGTCTAGAAACGGCTGGTCATTCTGCAATGATTCTGTTTCAACTTAAAAAAAAAAATTGCCTTTTGACCTTAAAAATTCTTACCTGGTGTTTTTACAACCAAAATTTTAGGGAAAGAATCTCGGGATTTGCTCTGAGGAATTTCAAGAGGTTCTAATGGCTCCTACACTATTTGGCCTTGAGGATAAGTGTAGTACAGAGTCAAAAGTTATTTTTCAGTTTTAACTATTTCCTGAAAAAAAAGAAGTTTTTTTTACAGAAAGTGGTGGGCACGGATTAGTTAAAGGACAACAGAGTATTTCCCAAAGCAAACGGTGTTCTTACCATAACGCTTGACGTCATGGAAAAATAACTGCACTTTGAATGAGTTCAGAAAAACTGTTTCTTTTAATAAGCTAATTCAAGCAGCCAATCAAAACATGGAGTAGAGGTAATGTAAGTCTGCAATGCTGTCAACATATTTTGAACAAACTTTTGGTTATAATGTCATTTAAAAATTCCAACTATATAAACCTGATGAAAATAAGTTTTCAACTTTAATTTCAAATGTTGTGGCTACACACTCGTTGATTTTAGAAAACAATTTCTAACTGCAGCTATTATATGACATGATGGTCCTTTGACAACATCCACTTATTACACATCTTATTAAAAATATTCTTACTTTCTGTTTTCAGAAGAAAGAATTTAGGGTAGGTAACTGGCCTATAATAATTCTAGGGGTTGATATAATTTTATGTACTCTTTTAAATTGCTTTGTGATTAAAAGTGATGTAGAGAATTAAATAATTGTAGTAGTCATAGAGGTAGTGTAAGTCTGCTTCATAGTAAGCAGTATCAGTGTCATAGGAAATGTGGAACATGAGTGAGCAAGAAGGGTAAGATATTACTAGTACAGGATTGTGAAAGTGATCTTGAACGTTTTCTTTCTGAAAGTTGCGGAAAAAGAAAATGATGGGATTTGCTTAGAAGAATTCCAAGAGTTATAAATGGCTCTTACACGATTTGGCCTTGTGGAAAAGTGTGGTAGAGAGCGAGAAGTCATTTATTGTATGTAACATATTTGTCAAAACGATGGAGCTTTTCTTTCAGAAAGTGGCGGGCTGAAAATATTAACAGCACAACAGAGTGTAAGCTGTTCATAGGATATCCTTCGACGTCATGGAAAGTAAGTTAATTTAAAGGAGTTCTGATTTTTGATTGGTTATGTTATATGGGTTTTTTAAACACAATCATTTTGATTGTGTTTTTTTTTTCCCGCTGTTATATGATGAATACCTTCAAGTCACTGTTTTTAGTGAAATTTGATAAATTCTGAGAACAGCAAAAATAAACCATTTAACATGTATAATTAATTCTGTACTTTTTGTATTTATGATATACATTTAGAACTGTGTAGGAGGCATGGAGAAGCTGAGGATTCTGTAAGTGTCAAAGTTGTTGCATACAGTGCTCACATTCTGCGTAGTCTTTCATATGATAGACTACATCTGCACAATGAGATACCTAAGCAAAGGAAACACAGGTGATGTGATTGTGGAATGAGCAAAAAAAATTGCACGTTTTTCAATTACATTACCTGTGTTTCCTAACATTATGCATCACATTGTGTAGATGAGGTTTAGGCCTGTTCCAGGAGACAGAGGAGGTCTGACATTTGTTCAAGAGTGCAGTGGACATGACTCACTTCGTTGGTAGGCCTGCACATGTATTATCTCCTCTGTACTCTTCAACCAGCCTAAATTTCATCTGCAACCCTGAGTAGGACTCACCTGAAACAAATCTGTGGATAGGCCACACCTTATCAGCATCTAGAAACAATCATTTAAAATGTTAAGGGCAGATTTATGACGCAGCAGCAGTGTAAAAGATGCACCATGTTCAAAGATAGGCCTCACTTCATCTCCAACAAGATACCGTCAGTTTAAAATGTATATAATTAGGACTGTGTAGGGGGCATGCAGAAGCTGAGGCTTCAGTAAGTGTCAAAGTTGTTGCAGGCAGTGCTGCACTTCTGCGTACTCTTTCATATGCTGGACTACATCTGCACAATGAGATACCTAAGCAAAGGAAACACAAGTGATGTGATTGTGAAATGAGCAAAAGAAATTGCACATTTTTCAATTACATCACCTGTGTTTCCTAACATTACGAATCACATTGTGCAGATCAGGTTTAGGCCTGTCCAGGGAGACCGAGGAGGTCTGGCCTTTGTTAAAGAGTGCAGTGGACATGACTCACTTCATTGGTAGGCATGGACATGTATTATCTCCTCTGTACTCTTCAACAAGTCTAAATTTCATCTGTAACCCTGAGTAGGCCTCACCTCAACAAACCCCTGGATAGGCCACACCTTATCGGCATCCTGAATCCATCATTTAAAATGTCAGGGGCAGATTTATGATGGCCATGCGCCTCTTTTGTGCCGCTGTTGCATCACTTATGTGATGCAGCAGTGATGCAAAAGATGCACCATGTTGCAAGATAGGCCTCCCTTCCTCTGCAACAAGATACTGTTAGTTTAAAATGTATATATTTAGGACTGTGTAGGGGGCATGGAGAAGCAGAGGCTTCTGTAAGTGTCAAAGTTGTTGAAAAACTGTTTGTCCTTCAATCTTTTCCCTTGTCTTTTCTAATTTTTAAATACATGTTTTAATATTTTTCATATTTTTGTTCTTTCTTTCACAGATTGAAAGTATAAAAATAACAAGTGACTAAGTTAACGACAATTATAAGGTAAATGTTTTGTACTCTTTTCATTACATTTCTATCACATTTAACTTCTATTAGTTCCACTGCTTCATTTCTTTAACCCTCAGTTTCCTGCCTTTGCTACTTCTCTCATTCCTTTCTCTATTACTAACTTACTCTACTCCTTCCACTCCTTTTCTCAGTCCCTCTGTTCTCATAGTTCCTCACTCCTGTTCACTCACTCCGTCTCTAGTACTCTCACTGTCTCTGACTGATCACTCTTTCACTAATAGATCATTATGCTTTCTCCCTGTAGTTCAAGCACACTAAGGGGCATATTATCAACACAGGCAATAAAATTATCGCTGCTTTTATTGGCAGAAAACTGCCGCAAAAGCGGCTTTAGCAGCAGTTTTCTGCCGCAAAAGCGGCTTTAGCGGCAGATTTCTGCCGATAAAAGCAGCGATAATTTTATCACCTATGTTGATAATATGCCCCTATGTTATTTATATTTCTTTGCTGTTTCAATCATTCCTTTTCTGTTACTTCTTCTTTTCTGCTTTCTGTTTTTTCTCTCTGTTATTCCACATGTTATAATCTTATTTTGAACATTCACTCACATTCTCTAAGAAACTCTTGTTTATTATTTTTCTACTCTCCTTTTTTTCTTTCACTTCCTTATCTATTTTGTTTTTCACTATTATACCCTCTTCCATCTTTTCTTCGGTAAATAGATCTATTAAACAGTATCTCTGTGTTACTCCCTATAGCGGTCTTTCTTTTAACATTACTCTCTGTTTCCTTCCCTTATACTTACTCTTCTTTTTTTCAAATTTTTTTTTTTGTTTCGCTTCCGGTTCGCGTACCGGCGAGCGAACCGGGAAGCGAACCAAAAGAAATAGAGGTTGCCAGAGTGCTAAACATTTCAGCAATTTTTTTATAAAGGGGAGGTAGTTCTGAAAAGAACTTTATTTTAATTATTTTTGTTGTTTTATATTTTTTTATTATTTTTCTGAACATTTTTTTATTTTTTTTGTATTTCTTGAACGGTTTTATATTTTTTTTGTTTTTTTTGGGGGGGGAAACGAAAACGATTCATTGTAAAGGGCTCAACAGGACGTTTTCGACAATCATGATTATCAATTGCTAAGTTGATTAAATTGATGCTACTTTCTCTGTAGCAAATCAACTGACCGCAACGCACGCACACTTGCTTGATTGTCCCGAACCTCATCTGTATATTTGGGACCATGTCCCTCGCCTCTGGTCCTCCACATTTGATCTTCGGGCCACAGGAGGGGGGTTGTCCTGCATGTCACGTAGCTGCCCAGCACTGTAGTTGATAGGGTGCCACCTCTCCACATGGCGATGCATCGTATAATTGCCATAACTGTATTTTTTATTTGTCCCTCTGGACAGATCTTTCTTGCATATAAGGCAAGTTACATACCGGGCATTCACTTTTTTTTGGCCACGGGGATATTTAAAAAATTGCCAAATGAAACTCTCTTTGACACGGGACGTCCTAGGCTCTTCTTCCAAAAACTGCCTCCTCTCTTGCTCCTCTTCCTCTTCTTCCTCTTCTTCCTCCTCTTGATTGAGAATTACCTGAGGAGGTGGTCCTCTCTTCCTAGGAGGTGGTGGTGGTGGAGGGGGTGCACCAGCTGAAGCTACAACACTTGCCGGGGTTTTCATCATTTGGGAAAAAAATAGTTCTGAACCAATGAAAAGTGTTATTTTTAGGTCACATGACCTAGCCATACATCATTAGGAAACCAAAAGTGAAATGAACCAATGAAAAGTGTTATTAACAAGTCACATGACCTGTTATGCTTACGTTACGCACTCCGCGCCGCGTCCCGGATCGCTTCCGGGAAGCTGCGCTTCGCGCCTCGCTTCGCGTACCGGAGCACTTCCGGGTGTGCTAACGCGACGCGTCATATGACGCATTACGCGACAACGCGCTACGTCGCGGTTACGCGACGCGTCACCATGTTGTTTCCTAACGCGGCAGTTGCGCAAATGGAACGTTTACCGGTTCGCGGACCGGGTCGCAGCAAGAAATTGAGCTAACGGGAAGCTACCCGGTTCGCGGACCGGGAGCGAAACAAAAAAAAATATTTAAAAAAATACATAAAAAAATGGTATTAAAAACATATAAAATATATTTTTCGATTTAAAGAAGAATACATTTTAAAGCTTTTGATATTTGCTATTAAAAAACCCTTGAAATTCACTGAAAAAACCATAGGTTATAGACCATATATAGTTAGGAATTAGCATTTACAAAACCTTGAAAATTCACTGAAAAAACCATAGGTTATAGACCATATATAGTTAGGAATTAGCATTTACAAAACCTTATTTTACTCACACAAAACCATTGAAATTCCATATATAGTTAGTTGCACTAACTATATATCGCGCACCCGCAATCCACTGCTGATGATGTCACATATTACATCATTCATGACATGGTCAGTGACATCACTGATGACATCACTGATGACATCTCAAATGACATCACTGATGACATCGCAAATGACATCACTGATGACATCACTGATGACATCTCATTTGACATTACTGATCACATCACTGATGACATCATTCATGTGATAATATGATGAACTTCTTCAGACTCTAATATAACCTTAGATACACTCAGTGTAAACAGACACTCACAGACTGTCACTCATCCATGAAGTTACACACACACCTAGTCAGTCATGCAAAGAATCAATCACACCTCCATTTTCTCAACTATACAGTTATACACACCTTACCTATTCAAACACATACTAACACATATTTACTCTCTTATACAATCCCGGATACAAGTTCACAATGATCCATACAGCCACTCACACATTCACTGGCTCTTATGCACAGTTATTTATATATGTCAACTCTCACATGTACTGTGTTTTACATATGTACTTACTTTGACATGTAGCACTGAGATATCCATTCACTCACCAATACACTCATGCACACAGTCAACCGCCCATACAGCTGTTTCCACATGCACTTTTGAACCCATACATCTAGTGAATCAACTGCTCACACATCTATGCATAGAGTCATACACCTCCCAGACACCCACACACACACTCAGTCTCCCATACAAATACATGGGCAACCAATCAATAACCCATATAGTTACTCATATAGCTACTGATCAACACATGCAGCAGTTTACAGAACAAAAGATATAATGATGCAGAAATTAAGACAGTTTAGTCACTAACCCATGCACTCAGTGAGACACATTTAATCACTCACTCATACAGTCAGTCATGCACCTACTAAATCCTTCATCCAGACACTTATAAATCCACTCATTCTTCAATATGTAAGACATATTTTAACTTTACAGAAACATACAGTCACTGGATGTTGTCATCAGTGATGTCATTTGAGATGTCATCAGTGATGTCATCAGTGATGTCATTTGAGATGTCATCAGTGATGTCACTGACCATGTCATGAATGATGTAATATGTGACATCATCAGCAGTGGATTGCGGGTGCGCGATATATAGTTAGTGCAACTAACTATATATGGAATTTCAATGGTTTTGTGTGAGTAAAATAAGGTTTTGTAAATGCTAATTCCTAACTATATATGGTCTATAACCTATGGTTTTTCAGTGAATTTTCAAGGTTTTGTAAATGCTAATTCCTAACTATATATGGTCTATAACCTATGGTTTTTTCAGTGAATATATCTATATATATATATATAAATATATATGTATATATATATATATATATATACATATATATTTATACATATATATATATACATATATATACATATATATATATATATTCACTGAAAAAACCATAGGTTTCAGGCCTTATATAGTTAGGAATTAGCATTTCAAAAACCTTTGAAATTCACTGAAAAAAACATAGGTTTCAGGCCTTATATAGTTAGGAATTAGCATTTAAAACACCTTTGAAATTCACTCAAAAAACTATAAGTTTTAGGGGTGTTATAGTTAGCTGGACATTTCACTCATACAAAACCATTGAAATTTCTCCTATATAGTTAGTTGTACTAACTATATTTCGCGCACCCGCAATCCACTGCTGATGATGTCACATATTACATCATTCATGACATGGTCAGTGACATCACTGATGACATCTCAAATGACATCACTGATGGCATCACTGATGACATCATCCAGTGAATGTGGTTTGCTTCATTATTTAAATATGCATTATACATATAGCAATTTGCATTGAAGAATGAGTGGATATATAAAACTAAATATTTGGATGGAGGATTTAGTAGCAGTGTAATTGACTGTTTACTTTAACAATTTATAGTGTCTCACTAAATATAGTGGATAGTGACTAAACTTTGTGAATATCTGTATCACTTTGTCAGTTGTTATGTAAACTGGTTCAATAATACACAGGGGATGCTAAGGGTCTACCAGCAGGTGGGCTCTAACAAATCCCGGTACCCCGGGCAACTCCAAAACGCTACTGAAGCAGCAACCAGCAAAGTTAGAGCCAGCTTGGTGAGACTGGGACCCCTTGGCGCGGTACTGGACTCCGCGCTGAAATATACGATCCATCACCATCAGCCGCCGCCGAGAGTGAAGAGGCCACAGCAGGAGAACAAGCGGGAACAGCCTTTATTCAAACAGCAGCAGGTAAGGATACAGTGCACACCCGCTATCAGGATCAACATAACGGCAAAGTTAAAAGCAGAGTGACGATAGTATCTCAAACAAATATTACTATCAGTTGTGAAGAAGTTTGGTCAACATGTTTCAGCCTCACCAGGCTTTCTTCAGGACCTGTATGTTATTCACTACTGCCGTTATGTTGATCCTCCTCTGAATAAAATTGTACTTTGGCATCATAACAGGCAATTTTAACATCACTTTTATACACTTTTTTGAGCACTGCAACCTTGTACCTTTTAACCTTTCTATATATCCAACTGGCTGTCTTCCTCATACTGGTGGATCTTTCACTAGTATCTCTCTATACACAACGATGAGAGATTTCTAGTAGATACCAGTTTCCAACAGAAAAACCCAGATGATGAGTTTCTGCCAACGGGTAGGCTGATGGGTCCACTTTTCACCTTTTGATATTCACACAGGTGTGTTTGTCCTCCTTCTCTCCTGTCTCTGACTACTCTTCATACACTACATTCGAGTGTTCATTGTAGTCCTCCATAGACCCTTAGCATCCCCTGTGTATTATTGTTAGTTAGTTTGGGGGACAGGATGCAAGCTGGTCTTTAAAATAGGCTTCCCCTTAGACCCTCGTGTACACCTTTGTTTTTTGTCATGTAAACTGGTTCTCCAGTTGGTTACTAGCTATGTGAAAGTCTATATTAGTTATTGATTAGTTAACTGAGTATTTGTATGGGAGAGTGAATGTGTGTGTGGTTCGGTGGGAGGTGTGTGACGGCCCAAAGTGTGTGAATAGTTGATTCAGTAGATATATGAAGTTAAAACTACATGTTCTAACAGTTGTTTGGGTGAGTGAATATCTTTATGGGTGTGGTGATGAGCAGATATATTTCTCAATGGTACATGTCCAACAAACTAGAAAAATAAAAGGCAGTGTATGTGTCAGTTGTTGTATATAAATAAGTATACATAAGACTCAATGATTGTGTGAGTGACTATATGGATAACTGTATACTTGTAATAATGATTTTATAATACACTAAGTATGACTTACTATCTAAATGAATAGATGAAGTGGTGTTTGTATAAGTGTTTAGCTAAGTAAGTATGTTAGTATGATCCATTGTTTGCATAAGTGAGTAGGATGACTTCATATGTGAATAGGATGCGTGCTGTTGTTTAATGTCGATATAGATGTATAAGTATTTTTGATAGTGTTCTATTGTTAATTGACAGCATGTATGAGTGAATCCATAGGTAAGTGATTAGTAACCGTGGGCGGCCAGCTACGCTCCGTGCACGGAGTGCGCGTAGTGCCGTCTCCTACGCATTTTGCGTAGCGGGCGTAGCCAGGCGGCACTACGCGCGCTCCGCAGACGGTGCGTAGCCGGCCGCCACCCGCCTCCCTCCCGCCCTCCCTAAATATGTAAATAAAAGGATAGAAAGGTTTTAAAGACACTTACCTTGTCCGCCGCATCCCCGGGGCTCCCTCTCGCCGTCCATGGATTCGCGCCGCCATTTCAGATACTAATGCGCATGCGCGGGCGGCCGCGCATGCGCATTTCTCATGAGAAATGCGCATGCGCGGGCACTGGACTAAAGGACTAAAGGACTGTTCACGTATCATGTTTTAATTAATCATTATTTTGGGATTGTATGTGACTAAAGGATTTTTTCACGCATCATGTTTTAATTTATCATAATTTTGGGAATTGTACGTCAAATTGTAATTTTGATTGAAACATTGTGAATAACATCTGCACCAATGTCTCTGAGTTAGTTACCATAAGTGGAATTGTTAGATAGGTCTTTTTTGGATGTACCAGAGCATTGAGTCCCGTTCACGATACTATTTGAATGTGTTATGAGTTTATGCTTTTAAATTTTAATTTAAAAAAAAAAGAAAAGCTTTAAAATGAAAATAAAAAGTGAGAACTAAATAGTAATTACTTGTGTTGTGGCAAATTATATATTCGTGTCAGTATTATGGTATCAAATGCCAACCATGATCTCTATGTAGACCCTTAGGTCAACCTTTGCTTGCAAGCCTCTTGAACCTGCTTGCAGGGATTTTCTGTGCTGCATACCCGCCTGATCTGAGTATTTCCCCATAGGGGATGCTCCTTATCAGGTGGGGAGGATGATGACTCGTGGCATGCAGCACAGTATTGCTAGCAGTAGGTTTCCTGTACATAGTTGTTTCCAAATGGCCCTCATTTACTTCGATTGTAACATCCAGAAAATGAGCTTTGCTTTGACTGACTTCTGAGGTAAATGCCAAATTGTAATTGTTACAATTTAGTTTCTCGATGAACTGGGTGGCTTCTGTCTCTGTTCCCTGCCAAATTAGAAAAACATCATCGATGTATCTATACCATCGTATGATGTTCCTCATGCAGACCTCATGGTGTTCGCCAAAGAGGACCTGTCTCTCCCAGTAGCCCATGTGCAAACAGGCATAACTGGGAGAAAAACAGGCCCCCATGGCGACACCCCTCACCTGTTGGTAATGTTGATTCTGGAACATAAAGTAATTGTTATGAAGACAGAAGCTAATCATAGAAATAAGCATTTTGTTATGTTCTAACAGTTCCATCGGTCTTTGCCCCAGATAGAATTGTACCGCCCGTATTTCATCCACATGAACTATGCTGGTATATAGTGATGTAACATCTAATGTTACCAACAAATATTCTGAACTCCATTCCACCTCTTTGATCTTTCTTAAGAAATCACTTGAGTCCTGAATATAAGATGGAAGCCCACAGACGTATTCCTGAAGGAAGGAGTCTACGTAGATTGTAGTCTTTTCTAACAATCCCCCACAAGCTGATATAATGGGTCTCCCCGGAGGCTTAATAGCGTCTTTGTGGACGTTGGGGATGAGATAAAGGACTGGGGTGACAGGGTGATCTTTTTTCAAGAATTTCAACTCATCCATGCTGATAAGACCTGATGAACGCCAGCCCATCAGCATGGAATAAAACTCGGATTGAGCTTTCCTGACCACTCCCACGCCACAGTGTTTGTAGCAATTGTTGTCATTTAGTTGCTGGAGTGCTTCCTCCAGATACAAACTTCTTAGCCACAACACGACATTCCCGCCCTTGTCTGATTGGCGGACAATCATGTTACCATCTTTCTGGATTTTCCTCACGAGATCAGAGTACATATATATATATATTGTATCCAAGGTTGCCCTGTGCTTAGAGGACGCCACTCCATAGAGATTAGTTCCACCAAACATTTATTATTATACAGACACCATTCCAGCCCAAGTCATTTCAAAAAGAATTCCCAACGCATTTTGAGACAGCATGTCTCTTCATCATGGGGAGAAGCAGTCAGTGAGCGGCTGCGCATTACAATTTATTTAAAGTTCCTGTTTAGCATGCCGCTCGCAGGTGAGTATACTTATCAGCATGCTGGGATTTGTAGTGCTATTAATTTCATGCCTCCAGTGGCTGCCGTGCACTGGCCTAATTTATCGCTTTTTCCAATCTTGTTTAAACCCTCCAGTGGGCCTTTGTTTGGAAAAATGTCTGTCAATTAAGAAAATCTTTATGCCGCACTTCATGCCAGCAAGACTCTGGCAGGCAGACCCGCCATTCCTTCACGAGGGCGGTGCATCCTCCCACGGCCGGACTGCCGTGTTAAGTAATTGTATCCAAGGCTGCCCTGTGCTTAGAGGACGCCACTCCATAGAGATTAGTTCCACCGAACATTTATTATTATACAGACACCATTCCAGACAAAGTCATTTCAAAAAGAATTCCAAACGCGTTTCGAGACAGCATGTCTCTTCATCATGGGGAGAAGTAGTCAGTGCGCGGCTGAACCATAGACAAGGATGTCGTCGCTATAGTTGAAGGCATTGGGAATGTTTTGAATGACCTGCCGAATGGCTTCCTGGAATATTTCGGCTGCAGAGGAAACCCCAACACTGAGTCTCTTGTATCTGAACAACCCCAGATGGGTTGCAAACGTGGTGATGTATCTTGATTGTGTGTCTAATTCTAACTGGTGATATCCCTTATTTAAGTCCAACTTGGAGAATATCTTCGCTCCATTTAGAGCTGAGATCATATCACTCAAGTGTGGCCCCGGATGTCGTTCTCTTTCAATTGCAGTGTTGGGCAGGCGCATGTCCACACAGAGTCGGACTTTGTTGGCCGTGCCCTTTTTGGGAACGATAACGACTGGGGACACCCATGGAGTTGGTCCCCCGGTGCGCTCGATGATATCAGCGGTTAGAAAGTCCTGGAGTTCTTCTTCTACAGCGGCTCGGAGATGGAATGGTACCCGTCAAGGGTGTTGAGCGACAGGTCTGATTTGTTCATTAATATGCAATCGTACTTGACAGTCTTTTAGCTTGCCTAGTCCTTGAAATAGTCTGGGAAACTGGCGGGTCACATCTTGGTTTCCACTGACCTTGAAGAGGATTTCTACTAGGTGAAGACGTTCAGCGGTCGGGAGGCTCAGCAGACAGTCCGCTTCCGGGCCTTTAATAACGTGTATGACCGCCGGAATGGTCGTGTCCTCATGTTGGAGGGTCGTCGAGAACTTCCCGAGGCAAGGAAGTGGCTTCTTAGCCATCCATGTAAAGACTCTGACTGGTGCAAAAGTTAGCGGCGGACGTGGCTTCATTCTTTCATATTCAGTAACTGGAATATAGTTCAGGGATGCACCTGACTCTAGTACGAATTGTGTGTCATGATTGCCGACTTTGATGTCCAGTCGGGGATAAGTGTTAAATTGGTCTGGATCTACGGCTAGGTTTAGATATTCAATGGTATATGTTGAGTCTTTGGATGACGGTCTGGATTCCTGGGATGGTGACCTCCGTTCCCACCTAGACTGTCGTGACTCTCGGCTGGAGTGTGACGACCCAGAGGACTGTTCAGCTTGGTCTTGGACAGTTCGTGGGTGGTGTCTTCGGGTGCCGGATCGGGACGTTCTCGTGGTACCTCTCCGTGAGTCAGGCTGAGTTGTCTTTGTGGCACCACTACGTCTCTCCTTATTGTATTCCCCACACATTACCTCAAAGTGGTTCGTTCGACCACACTTCCGACATCTTTGACCCATGGCAAGACAGCTGTCTACATGGGGGTAATCATACCCACAACGGTAACATTTCCTCACGTTCTCTGATCGCCTTTCTTTCTTCCACGGTTCTCGCCGCTGATGTCTTGATCGTTCTCGACGTGATGATTGGCGTGGTCTCCAGTGTTCGTCACTCGAGCGTCTTCGGTTCTCATTCTTGGCATGCACACGTCGCACTTGTTCGCGGCTTCCTTTGTGTCCTGTTTCAATGTCTGCTGCATACTCTTCGGCTTGATCAAATATGCGTGTCATTTCCTCTATATCGTCAAGGCTGTGTTCCTTTCTCAATAATCGTTTCCTCAATTGGTCGGAGTGACACCCATCGATTATTTGAGACTTAATTGCAGCATCTGTTGAGAAATTATCAAATGCACAATGCTTGGCTAGTCTCCTCAGGCGCATCATGAAAGCACTCATTGGTTCCTCTTTCCCTTGACGAGCCGAGTGAAATGTATGGCGTTCATAGTCGACGATCTTTTTATGAAGGAATCTCTTGTTTACTGCGTCACGCACTTTGTCATAGGTGTCCGACTCAGTGTCAGGAAGGTCTTTGATTATTTTGACTATCTCTCGCCCCGCCAAGTTGCGCAGGGCAATCAACTTCTTTTTATCCTCAGTCACTTCTGATCCTTCAATATAATCTTCAAATTCTTCGAACCATTCCTGCCATTTGGGACCCATGGTTCCCCCAGTGGTCACTTTGAGGGGTTCGGGCGCTCACAGGTGTGACCCACCTAGAACTTTAGGCTTGGCATCTGCTGGAGGCGGCTGATTACCATCATTATCGGACATCTTTACAGTGTCTGTTTGTGTCTATGTCACACTCGCTTGGTCTCACCAATGCTTGTTTCTTTTCAGGTACTAATGCTTGTTTCTTTGCCAATACTTGTTTATTTTCAGGTACCAATGCTTGTTTCTTTGCCAATGCTTGTTTCTTTTCAGGTACCAATGCTTGTTTCTTTGCCAGTGCTTGTTTCTTTTCAGGTACCAATGCTTGTTTCTTTGCCAGTGCTTGTTTCTTTTCAGGTACCAATGCTTGTTTCTTTGCCAATGCTTGTTTTATTTTCAAGTACCAATGCTTATTTCTTTTTGAATACCTGACTTCAAAATGGCCGCCTACAGTTGACACAGGGGAGGTGTTCCGAAGGTTGCCTGACTTAAAGATGGCCGCCGTGATCATCCACAGGCACTACTTTCTCTCTCTTCATTCGATTCCTTTTTTCACCCAGACACTCACCGGCAGTCGTTTTCAGGAGCAGTGTTCTCCGGATTCAGCTCCCTCAGGTCACCGCTACCGTCAGGTGAGGTTGGGGTGGGCTCCCGCCTTACTTTGCAGGGTCCTTGGCGGTGGCTTGCCAAGTCTCACGCATCGGGCGTGAGATTTTCCGACGTCGGAGTCACTGAAGCTCCGATTATTTCGCGCTCAGCAGCGCTCAGCAGCAGGCCTTTTGTGGGGCGATCTACCCCCAGATTTACTCTCCCCCGACCACAGCAGACATCAGATTGGGTTGGGGTAGGCTCCCAGCTCACTTTCGACGTTCCCGCTTCTTCGGTGCCGATAGCGTGCCAAAGCTCACGCATCAGGCGGAGCTCGCGCTTTCGGCGCAAAAACTTCTTCTTGGCTCGAGCGTTCCAACGCTCGTGGTAGTGGCTCCCTCGGACTCCCACACTCACAGGAGGGGCAGGGTCACCTACTCTTGCTCTCTTCTTCGGCTGGAAGCCTCACACAGCAGCAGACCTTTTTCTTCAATGCTGCAGGGGACAGGGTGATTCCATTCAATTCAATTCAGTGGGCTGCAGTCCTGCTTATCCCACCCTCGTCGCCAGTTGTAGCATCGTGCTACAAAGAACCACAGACACAGGTTCTACTTTCAAGGAGCTTTATTCACTGCTACTTGTCTGCACCCTGTCCCTACTCTAACTGCCTCTCCCTCGTCGGTCCCCTCCTCTTCCTGTCCACCCCCTAAGCTCCACCCACAACCACTAGACTGCTAACTTCACAACAACATCGTCTAGGTATTCCTGTAAATGTAAAGCACCAGTCCTAGTGGACGTGTATAATGAGCTGTAATGTGCCACAAAAGCGTTGAGAATTTGCGTGGTATCTCTATAAACCTCACCCTCCGAGCTTTCAAGTTCTACTATAATATTAGGGGGCCATGTCAGTCTTATCGTCGCAGCCAGTGCCTTGCCTGGCCGTTCTCCTTCGCCAAATCGGCGAGCACCCCTATGTTTGCCTCTAAATTTGGACTCTCTAGTGGCTTCGTCAGTAAATTCAGTCAATGTCTAACGTAGGCTTGAGAGGGTGGCATCATCAGGACAGTTAGCCAGTGACGTTTCAAGATTTTTAAGTTTAGATTCTAGGTTCGTAAGTCGTGCCACTAAACTCTTCAGAACTCCCGACCCCTGAGCTATGCAGATTCCCCTCAAAGTCACCTTTGAATGCGTCCCAGATAGTTTCTACGTCATTCACAGAATCTTTATTGCGCTTGAAGAAATCTATACATTCTTCCCGCAATTCCTCTTGAAATGCAGCATCAAGTAGCATCGTGGGTTGTAGTCGTCGGGGGACCTAGGTCCGCAGATCTCAACGTGACTTTTACAGGCGAGTGATCGGAGTATGTTCTAGGGAGGTGGTGTGCCCTCACAAGTGCAGCATAAAGTTGTGAGGATATAAAGATATAATCAGGTCTTGCCCATGATCGTGCTTGCGCTGTGAAATGCGTACCTTCCATCGTGTCAATGTGCAGGCGCCTCCAGATGTCTATCAAGTTGTGATCTTTGAGTGAAGCGAGTAGCGTTGTCCGAGCCTTGGTGTAATGATGAGGGGCAGGGTGCGATCTGTCTACAGTTGGGTCTAGTGTAGTGTTGAAATCTCCCCCCCCATATGAGGTGCTGTGGTCCCGTACCCACTATTGCCACCCATAGGTCAGTGAAGAACTGAGGGTCATCGATGTTAGGGGCGTAACAGCATACTACTGTGACTGCAATATGTCCTAGTCTACCCCACATCATACAATACCTCCCCTGAGATACACATGCATGCATTCTGGAATATGCAGAAACGTACAACAGTGATATGTGAAGGGTTGCTGCTTTATATTTCTATTCCAAGCAGTCTGAGTAGTCGCTGAATACTGAAGCTACAAGAGAAAACAAGATTTAAAATATCCTCCCAAAGGAATGAGTAATTTGGCTAGTTTCTAAGAGTCTGTGGATAGGTATACTTCAAGTACACCGTATACATTTTTGGAGTGTTCTTGAAATGGAAAGTGCTGTCTCTCTAATTCAAAACAGTGCATGCTCTTGCGACTCAGTTATATCTGTACTTGTACATCTATTTTCACACATGTTATACATCTAAAGATGGGACATATATAAAACACATCTATACATGTATTTGTATCCTTGTTTCATATAGGATGTCACTAACAATTCAACAAAGTAGACAAATCACTAATTCCTCTCTCAGCATGTCTTAAACCACACTTTTGTTTAGCACCTTTACTATTCAGCAACGACCTAGAGTGTTTGACCTAGCCAAATGTAGAGCATGAACACTTTGCATTTCACTGTTGAAAGTGTCATCATATTCTTGAAAACATGCATACATGTGTCTGTGCTTTTTGTTAGTAACATCATACATAAAATAGCATACAAATACATGTATACCTGTGTTTTATAGGTCTACCTTCTTCATATGCATAACATGTATTAAAATACATGGGTAGTACATCAGTAATCAGTCCAAGAGTAATGTCTCTCTACTTAGAACACTACATGAGTAATACCTGATTGAATGTATTATTCCAACTGTAGTGCCTGCGTCATTTGATGAGTGCATGCATAGTGCTTCATGGAATACATCACTGCATTGCTAGTGCCTGAGTAAATAGATGAGTGCAAGAGTAGTGCCTGATTCATTGCACGAGTCTGTAGGTAATGTCTTATTAATTCAATGTGTGCATAGGTAGTGTGACGTTCATTGCATGAGTGCATGAGGAGTGCCTGTGTGATTGTTTGACTGTAGCAGTAGTGCCTGCATGATTCAATAAGTGTACATTTGCTGCCTGAATGGAACAATCCAAGTTAGGGTAATGACTGTGTCATTGGATGAGTGCATATGTACTGCCTGAGTGAATGGATGAGTACATGAGCAGTCCCTGATAAATGCTTAAGTGCAAGAGTAGTGGCTAGGAGTCTGCTTGACTGTGTACATAATGCCTCATTAATTTGATGTCTGTATAGATAGTGCCTCTCTGATTGCATTACTGCATGGGTACTTCATGAGTAACTAAATCAGTGCATACATACTGCCTGAGTGAATGGCTGAATGCCAGAGTAGTACCTGACTGATTGCATGAGTCAATAGCTAGTCCCTATGTAATAGCATGAGTGCCAGGATAGTGATAGTGTGATTGCATGAATGCATAAGTTGTGCCTGAGTAACGTCATGAGTGCAAAAGTATTGTCTCAATGCTTAGATCAGTGCATTGACAGTGCCTCAGTAAAATCATGAGTCTAACTGTAATGGCTGGATGATTGGATGAGTGCCACAGTAGAGCCTGAGGGAATGGATACCTGAATAGGTAGTGCCTGAGTGAACGTTTGAGTGAAATACTAGTGCTTTACTGATTGCATGAGTATATGCAAAGTGTTATCGAGATTGCATCAGTGCAAAGGTAGAGCCTGGGTGATTGGAAGACTTATACAAAGTACCCTAATCACTAATTCCTCTGCCAGAATGTCACAAACCTCAGTTTTCTCTTGTAGTTTCACTTTTCTGCAATTACTCACATTGTTTGGCCTACCAAATGTAAATCAGCAACCCTTCACATGTCACAGTTGTAAGTCTCACCATATTACTGAAACCATGCATGCATGTGCCTCTGTCTTTTGCTAGTGGCATCATACTTAAAACAAGCATACAAATAGATGTATACCTCTGTTTTATAGGTATTTGATCTTCCGACACATAACGTGTGAAAATACATATAGAAGCATAGACATACCTCATCAAAGTCAGACTGCTAAGACGGACACTAGGGCAATGTACAATAGGCCAAGATGTAAGTTGCAACTGTGTGCCACTTTTTGGGGTAGCATTGAAGCCAACTGAGACTTTCTTTGTCCTGGTCAGATGCTGCCAGCAGCCCAGTAAGGGTGTAAGTAAAAAATGTTGATGCAGATAGGCGTCTGTTACCTTTTTTCAACAAACAGGGGGAAGGAATCGTTGGGGGGAAGTGGAAGGGGATCAAGGGACGTGTCATTCCCAGTCTCTCCCTTTGCACAGGCAGGGAGTCTGACAATTACCTTCAAATATATTCATGTGTAGTTCACCAGTGTTAACATATCCATGCACAAAGTGTGCAGGCAACATTTTCATTTCTTTTTTATATCCCTCAAGTTAATAAAACATGTGTCTTGTAAAGGACTCCCCATTATTCTCCAACAAGGCACAATCTGCAAAAGTGCGCCATTTCCTTTACCCGGACTGATTTTGGAACCCAATTCAACCCTGTACCTCACTCACAAGACCATGCACTCCTTTCAACATGACAAACTGCACTCCTTATTTCTTGAAGACACTTAAATGTATACAGGGTACTTCAACCGTAGCTTTCCAAAGAGTCATAAAAAGTACCCTATCAGTGATAGCTCTGCCAGCATGTTTAAACCTCACTTTTCCCTTGCAGCTCGACTATTTAGTAACTACTCACAGTCTATGTACATTTCGTAACATATGTCAAACAGCACACTTCTGTGATAATATGTTATTTCTTTAAAAAAAATCTTTTCAAACTTAAAAATATCACTCCAAAGCCTGGACCAATACTACACAATACATAACACACCATATACATTTGTAACTCACCTCTGTAATAGTTTTGCAGATTTTTAAATATCACAAACACATGAAATATTTCCTTTCTCACACAATAAATGCAATGCAGCACTCTAAACAAGGTAAAACCAGTAATGGCAAACTTTCCCTCTCTTTCTGCACAGAAGTATATGTAAGTAACGAATCGAATTTGTTCATAATTTCAAATTGTAAAACACCTTTTTGTGGGTTTTGTCATATTAAGCCTCTCTAACTGTCTTCTCAAAGTGCCCACACTTGTTCTGTAATTTTGTGGAGTGGAGACACCCCCACACTGCATCGCCATGGAGCCCCAAACCCTTACGAAAGTTCATAAATCTGTTTCCAATAATACTACTGCTAATTTTGAACAACAGACTTCTTTTAGACATCCTACTGATTTCCAAAGACTAACTTTAATACCTTATCAGTTGTAATTAAACTTGCATTTCTTATTTTAATACTACAGTTGTTTCAACGCCTCCCCCAAACTCCTTAATGCCAGTATCCATACCCAAAGTTTCTGGAACATTCAGCGGCAGGTATAGGTCACAAGTTCACCATATTTGTAAGTTCAGAACGTAACTTCCAAATGCAAGTAGCAGCTGTGGTTGACTTCTGCATCTCTCATCGTATCCTATGTAGTGTACCTTTCAAACATATTTTATTAACCAATCAGAAACATGACTTTTTACGAAAGTAACATGCAACCTATTTTTCAGTGCACAATATTGTTCATCAACCAATAAGTTATTGTTTTTTTGAAAAAAAGTTTCTTCTCCACATTTTAACATATCTCTCCTTCTACCAACAGACTACATCAGCTACAGACATCTTTTGATTCCTTCCACCCAACCATTCAAAATGCTTACAGTATGGATCGTAGGGCCCAGCAATGTTATCTGGCGCAAAAGTTATGCTGAACACAGACGTATTGACAAAGACATAAGTTTGCAGAATGTGGACATTAATTGGTTTGCACATAGAGGCTTAAAGTGACACCAATTGTTGCCTTTGGTTAAAACCTTTTTGCATCTCCAACCCCCTGACCTCATGATTGTGCAGTGTGGTAGCAATGACCTAGGCACATTGAATTCAAGACACCTGGAGAACTGTGTTCCTTGGATCCTGTATATGTGTGCAGATATTTTAATCATATGTTTCAAGCTATGATGTATTTTATCCGCAATAAAAACAATCCAATATATTGGAGAAGTTATTGATATCTTTTGGAGAATGAAGAGTCAAGCTGGAGGTGCTCCTCATATAAATATGCATTTATAAATCAAGGATGCAACCAAATTTGAAACTGATTTGGATGAGACTGTTTTATCTTTTATTGAAGACTGTGTAACGTGCTATACCAAAAACAAGAGAATAAAATACCTTAAGACAACAAGTTTTACGGTTTCAAACTCATCAATGTGGCAAATACTGTAGACAGAAATACAAGTCAAAGGAAACGTTTTATACCAAATGTCGTTTTGGATTTCCACGTCCAGTAATATCCAAAGGAAGAGTCAACAGTTACCTGTCAGCAGTGAAGCATATTATCACTAGAAAATCCCCAATAAATACTTACAATTTAAAAAGAAGTGAACAATCAAAGTATATTAATGATTATAATGCAGTGATTTAGTCGATGTGGAATGCAAATATGGATATCCAGTATGTTGGGGATTATTCCATTGCTGTTGCTCGGTATGTGACGTCATACATAACAAAATCTGAAAAGACAGAGTTGAAAGAAATGTGAGAAGAAATTTCCCAAGAGAAGACTATCCTACGAATGTTTGGATCGGTTGACCTCAAGTTTATATTCAAAGTCAAGAAAAATCATTTGGGTTAGTCTAGGTCTTGCTGCAACATGAAATCAAGTGCTTAAATCTATACAACAAATCGAATATTTAGCATTAAATGAACCGGAAAGCACAGATATTGTTAAAACAACCATGTGGATACGTACTATCCTAAAAGAAGTCCCTATCTTGAAAACATATGTCTCTATGAAGTCCTGCAATACTACAGCTTTAAAAGAAATATTACAGAGAACATAAATGAAGAGAAATACGCAGTGATTGGTTCTGATGGATGTTTGGTGAGACATAGTAAAGGAAATTTCAATAATCACAGGAAATTGAGTTGCGATATTCCAGATGAAAGGGAATTTTACTATTTAGCACTTCTGCAACTCTTCAAGCCTTGGCGTACTAACAAATTGAATTTCTTGTATATTTTCAGTCGTATGAAGATTCTTTTAATGCATGTAAAGATAGCATTGAATGCACCATTTTTCAAATCTATCTACAAATGTTGAATAAAGGGATTCAACAAGAAGCTACTATTGCAGCTGAGATTTCTAGAGACAGTTCTCACGACTGTCAAAGTTCTGCTCCACTGAGTTAAGATCCACTGGGAGAACCATTTTATGAAACTGAAGCAGCAATTGATATGAGTGAAGTAGAAACTGCAATGCATCAAGCTCAACAGGATTTCATGGAGTTGGGAAACTTGGAAGAGCAACTAAATATCGAACAGGAAGAATTATATCAGCAAGTTACAGAACAGATCGACCATGGTTTACATCATGAAAATAAAGAATGTAACTGCATATCATTTAAACCTATCCGAATGTATAGCAGTGGTCAAGCTGATACAGGAAAACGTTTCCTAATTAAAGTTTTGACTACTTATTTACAGAAAACCACTGAATCACATTTATCTTGTGTTGTATCTGCTACAACTGGGTTAGCAGCACACAACATTAAAGGGATTACATTACATCGTTTACTAATGCTACCTATTGAACATGAAAACAAGTTGGAATATCACAAGATTTCTAGAGATGCTTGTTTCGAAGTTTCAAGAGTGCTAAAGAAAATGAAACTTCTGATAATTGCTGAGGTGAGCATGGTCTCCAATGTAATGCTTGCCTTTGTACATCTACAAATGCAGCACATTTTAAAAACAGATTGTGATGTGTTATTTGGAGGAAAACATGTGGTTGTTTTCGACGATCTACTGCAACTTACTCCTGTAAAAGGGAACCAGTTTTTAAAACACTTCTGCATATAGACACCAGGAAATCTTTGGGAAGTATTGGAAATGCCAACATTTGGTCATATTTTCAATACAAAGAACATATTAAAAATATGAGACAGGCAAGTGATGAGGATTATGGAAGCATCCTTCAAGATATAAGAATTTGTGTTTTGAGAGAACATGGAAAAGAAGCTTTGCAAGGTTGGCTACTTACAAACTTGTTTCCAAATGAAAATGTTACTTCGGAAATAATATACAAAATATTGGAGAAAATAAATTAATAATCTGCCTAATGCCAACACTGCAAGAATGTTCTACATTCAATTAAGAACTTTTAAAGCTGGAAAAACAACAAATAATAAAAACGGAAGCCATTGATAAAATAGAGCACGAAGGAATTACTATTATTTTGACTGAAAAATATGTAGAACAAAATTGGATTCTTTGCAAAAATCTATATCTAAAACTGCTAGTTTAGAAAAGAATTTATATGTATATGAAAACTGTTGGGTAATTTGACGGCGTAATTTGGAATGTGGAAAAAGGTTTAGTTTATGGAGAAATGGGAAAAGTTGTTGATTTTGTTAATTATCAGAATAGAGATGGAATAGAATTTTTGAAGATTACCTTTAATCAGATTGAAGAAGTAAAACAGATTGGATGTTGTGCTGTTCGTTTTTTGCCTGTTAAAGACTTATTTGTTCATAGAAAACAGTTTCCTCTTTCTTTGGCATAGGCGATACCAATTAATAAATCTTAAGGTTAAAGTGTAGACAGTGCTTTGGTAAACATTGGAAGTACCGTGTTTAAAGATACAAATGTTGCATTGTCCCAAGTGAGAGCTTTATCTGGATTGTATTTGATTGATTTTGGTGAGAGAAAGATTAGTGCAGATGCAAATTGTGTAAGAAAGTGAAATCGGTTAAGAAGACAGTATGCTCCCAACTTCCAGTATATGAAAAGTGTGTAGTATGTCGAAAACGAACAAATGAGAAACTCTGTAGTGAGGTTGGAAATAAGAAAATAAAATCAAGAGAATGTTGAGTTTCCAAACAAAACGAAAAAGGACACTGTTGAAGATATTGTAGGATATCAGTTAGAGAATAGTACAGGTATCAACTGCTATGCTAACGTAGTTGTTAACATCGTATTTTTTCTAGAAAATCTCCAACAGCAAATAATGAAAATATGAGAAAAAAAATGTTGTTCTTTGTTGCATTCTATTTTTGAAAACTTGACAACTGGTAAAACTAAAATCCAAAGTAATTCTGGCTTTCGGAGTCTTCTGGATATATTTTCTGGTTCCTCACAATTTACACTTACTGTACAGCAAGATGCTCAAGAATTTTTTATGTTTATGCTTGCATTATTGGAAGATGAAGGACTACAAATTGAAAATCTGTTTGGACTATGTTACAGATGGGAACATTAATGTGAAGATTGTACATTTACTTCTACCACTGAAATTGACACTGATAGATTCATATATTTGACAATACCAGATTGTAAAACAGTGTCTTTTAACAAATTAGTAAAATCAGCAAATCAAAATATGGAGTGTATTCACTGCAAATCAGAAATGTTATCAACATTAGTTATAGAAAGATTTGGACAATGCATCATTTTAATGATACAGCGTTGTAGAGCAGATAAAAGAAAATTGGAAACTAAAATTAGAAAGTTTGTGGCAAGTCTACTATCAATATCAGGAAGAACTTTCAAAGCAGTGGCAATTATTTTCCACGATGGAGCTTCTATAACATCTGGACACTATACTGAGTACTTATCATGCAATAAAGGATGGACACATTGTAATGATGCCCATTTGCTTTGCCAACTATCGGTTGCCTAATGAATTACCAAATTGATACCTAATATTTTTGATGCCAAAGTTCTGAGAACATCATTAGGCCTATTGGGAAGATGTCAGTATGAATTAATGAGATTATTTTGGATATTTTCAATACAAACGATTTCAGAAACATCATTCGGCCTATTGGGAAGATGTCACTATGAATTAAGAAGTTTATTTTTGGTATTCTCACTGCAAATGATTTCAGGAACATCATTCAGACCATAGGAAAGATATCAAGAATTGCTGATTCAATTATTGTTTCTGTTCTTTGATATTGTATTTAGAAAATTGATTCAGAAAGAAGCATTTGATATATTTGATCTTTGTATTATATGCAATGTTATTGAGGATGTTCATTTTAGGAAACGTGAACAGATAGTTGAGTTTATTGCAAATATTTTGAACACAGAATAGTTTTTTTTTAACAATCTTATGGATTGTATTTTTTTGCGTAACATGATGATCAACATTGAAATCACTGTCTATGGTGAAATTCAATAGAATCTGAGAACAGCAAAAAAGGCAAACTGAATATGGTATGTAATTGTAAAATTATGTTGTGTACTTTAAACTATGATATTATATGTTATAACTGTATTTTTTCTTCTCTTTTACAGACCAAAATTCTAAAGTTTGAATTTAAAAAAAATCTAGATTATAAAAAAGAACTGAAAAAATTGTCTCAATGACTTTCATATTTACTATCGAAAAGGTAAGATGAAGTAACCCAAACACTACCCATGCACTACTACATTCACCTCTGCACTACCCATACTGTCCTCTAACCACCTAGACACTGCCTATTCACACCTTCAATTACCCATGTAGTACCCATACAGTCCAGAAGTCACACTGTCACTCTTTGTGTACTCTTCCAATCACTCCGCCAATACCCAAGTACTTATAAATTCACTCAGTCACTCTCCTTGCAGTACTCTAATCATCGTGTCAGCACCCATGTCCTCATGCAATGACACAGCCACTAACACATGCACTGCTGCAACCCCCTGTGCACTACCCATGCACTCCTCTAACGACCTAGACACTGCTCATTTACACTGTCTATTATCCATGTAGTACCCAAGCTGTCCAGCAATCCCCCTGTCACTCCCCATGCACTCCTCCAATCAACCAGCCAGTACCATATACTTATCCAATCACTCCTCCAATACCCAAGCTCTTATAAATTCACTCAGGCACTCTCCTTGCAGTTTTCTAATCATCATGTCAGCACCCATATCCTCATGCAATGAATGACCCAGTCACTAACACATGCTCTGCTGCAATCCCCTATGCACTACCCATACAGGGGAAACAACCGTTACATCGCAACTTTTACAACGCACTTCTATTACAACGCAGCTTTTACAACGCTGGATCCATTACATCGCATGTCTTTACAACGCATGACATTACATAGCAGATGCTATTACAACGCATGGTATTACAACGTAAGTATAAGTAAGTATATAATTTTTTTAAAATTTTATTTAATATTATTAAATTAATTTAAATAATATTATGAATAAAAAAAATATTAATTTATGTTTTTTTATATTAAAATTAAATATATTAATTTAAGTAATTTTTTAAAATAAGTATGAGTATAAGAGTATATGTTTTGGGGTACTGAGGTATACGTTTTGGGGTGTTTGGGTATTTTTAGGTTTCAGGGCTGGGTTTGGGTTTTGGGGTACAGGGGTATTTTTAGGTTTTAGGGCAGGGTTTGGGGTTTTGGGGTACAGGGGTATTTTTAGGTTTCAGGGCTGGGTTTTTGGTTTTGGGGTACAGGGATATTTTTAGGTTTTAGGACTGGGTTTGGGTTTTGGGGTACAGGGGTATTTTTAGGTTTCAGGGCTGGGTTTGGTTTTTGGGGTACAGGGGTATTTTTAGGTTTTAGGGCTGGGTTTGGGTTTTGGGGTACAGGGGTATTTTTAGGTTTCAGGGCTGGGTTTGGTTTTTGGGGTACAGGGGTATTTTTAGGTTTTAGGGCTGGGTTTGGGTTTTGGGGTACAGGGGTATTTTTAGGTTTCAGGGCTGGGTTTGGGTTTTGGGGTACAGGGGTATTTTTAGGTTTTAGGACTGGGTTTGGGTTTTGGGGTACAGGGGTATTTTTAGGTTTCAGGGCTGGGTTTGGTTTTTGGGGTACAGGGGTATTTTTAGGTTTTAGGGCTGAGTTTGGGGGGTACAGGGGTATTTTTACGTTTCAGGGCTGGGTTTGGGTTTTGGGGTACAGGGGTATTTTTAGGTTTTAGGGCTGGGTTTGGGTTTTGGGATACAGGGGTATTTTTAGGTTTCAGGGCTGGTTTTGGTTTTTGGGGTACAGGGGTATTTTGAGGGTTCAGGGCTAGGTTTGGGTTTTGAGGTACAGGGGTATTTTTTGGGTTTTTTAAAAAAACGATTTTAAATTAATTAAATTAAAATAATTAAATAAAAATAATTAAATTAAATTTTAAGGTTAAAGTGTAGACAGTGCTTTGGTAAACATTGGAAGTACCGTGTTTAAAGATGCAAATGTTGCATTGTCCCAAGTGAGAGCTTTATCTGGATTGTATTTGATTGATTTTGGTGAGAGAAAGATTAGTGCAGATGCAAATTGTGTAAGAAAGTGAAATCGGTTAAGAAGACTGTATGCTCCCAACTTCCAGTATATGAAAAGTGTGTAGTATGTCGAAAACGAACAAATGAGAAACTCTGTAGTGAGGTTGGAAATAAGAAAATAAAATCAAGAGAATGTTGAGTTTCCAAACAAAACGAAAAAGGACACTGTTGAAGATATTGTAGGATATCAGTTAGAGAATAGTACAGGTATCAACTGCTATGCTAACGTAGTTGTTAACATCGTATTTTTTCTAGAAAATCTCCAACAGCAAATAATGAAAATACGAGAAAAAAAATGTTGTTCTTTGTTGCATTCTATTTTTGAAAACTTGACAACTGGTAAAACTAAAATCCAAAGTAATTCTGGCTTTCGGAGTCTTCTGGATATATTTTCTGGTTCCTCACAATTTACACTTACTGTACAGCAAGATGCTCAAGAATTTTTTATGTTTATGCTTGCATTATTGGAAGATGAAGGACTACAAATTGAAAATCTGTTTGGACTATGTTACAGATGGGAACATTAATGTGAAGATTGTACATTTACTTCTACCACTGAAATTGACACTGATAGATTCATATATTTGACAATACCAGATTGTAAAACAGTGTCTTTTAACAAATTAGTAAAATCAGCAAATCAAAATATGGAGTGTATTCACTGCAAATCAGAAATGTTATCAACATTATTTATAGAAAGATTTGGACAATGCATCATTTTAATGATACAACGTTGTAGAGCAGATAAAAGAAAATTGGAAACTAAAATTAGAAAGTTTGTGGCAAGTCTACTATCAATATCAGGAAGAACTTTCAAAGCAGTGGCAATTATTTTCCACGATGGAGCTTCTATAACATCTGGACACTATACTGAGTACTTATCATGCAATAAAGGATGGACACATTGTAATGATGCCCATTTGCTTTGCCAACTATCGGTTGCCTAATGAATTACCAAATTGATACCTAATATTTTTGATGCCAAAGTTCTGAGAACATCATTAGGCCTATTGGGAAGATGTCAGTATGAATTAATGAGATTATTTTGGATATTTTCAATACAAACGATTTCAGAAACATCATTCGGCCTATTGGGAAGATGTCACTATGAATTAAGAAGTTTATTTTTGGTATTCTCACTGCAAATGATTTCAGGAACATCATTCAGACCATAGGAAAGATATCAAGAATTGCTGATTCAATTATTGTTTCTGTTCTTTGATATTGTATTTAGAAAATTGATTCAGAAAGAAGCATTTGATATATTTGATCTTTGTATTATATGCAATGTTATTGAGGATGTTCATTTTAGGAAACGTGAACAGATAGTTGATTTTATTGCAAATATTTTGAACACAGAATAGTTTTTTTTTAACAATCTTATGGATTGTATTTTTTTGCGTAACATGATGATCAACATTGAAATCACTGTCTATGGTGAAATTCAATAGAATCTGAGAACAGCAAAAAAGGCAAACTGAATATGGTATGTAATTGTAAAATTATGTTGTGTACTTTAAACTATGATATTATATGTTATAACTGTATTTTTTCTTCTCTTTTACAGACCAAAATTCTAAAGTTTGAATTTAAAAAAAATCTAGATTATAAAAAAGAACTGAAAAAATTGTCTCAATGACTTTCATATTTACTATCGAAAAGGTAAGATGAAGTAACCCAAACACTACCCATGCACTACTACATTCACCTCTGCACTACCCATACTGTCCTCTAACCACCTAGACACTGCCTATTCACACCTTCAATTACCCATGTAGTACCCATACAGTCCAGAAGTCACACTGTCACTCTTTGTGTACTCTTCCAATCACTCCGCCAATACCCAAGTACTTATAAATTCACTCAGTCACTCTCCTTGCAGTACTCTAATCATCGTGTCAGCACCCATGTCCTCATGCAATGACACAGCCACTAACACATGCACTGCTGCAACCCCCTGTGCACTACCCATGCACTCCTCTAACGACCTAGACACTGCTCATTTACACTGTCTATTATCCATGTAGTACCCAAGCTGTCCAGCAATCCCCCTGTCACTCCCCATGCACTCCTCCAATCAACCAGCCAGTACCATGTACTTATCCAATCACTCCTCCAATACCCAAGCTCTTATAAATTCACTCAGGCACTCTCCTTGCAGTTTTCTAATCATCATGTCAGCACCCATATCCTCATGCAATGAATGACCCAGTCACTAACACATGCTCTGCTGCAATCCCCTATGCACTACCCATACAGGGGAAACAACCGTTACATCGCAACTTTTACAACGCACTTCTATTACAACGCAGCTTTTACAACGCTGGATCCATTACATTGCATGTCTTTACAACGCATGACATTACATAGCAGATGCTATTACAACGCATGTTATTACAACGTAAGTATAAGTAAGTATATAATTTTTTTAAAATTATATTTAATATTATTAAATTAATTTAAATAATATTATGAATAAAAAAAATATTAATTTATGTTTTTTTATATTAAAATTAAATATATTAATTTAAGTAATTTTTAAAAATAAGTATGAGTATAAGAGTATATGTTTTGGGGTACTGAGGTATACGTTTTGGGGTGTTTGGGTATTTTTAGGTTTCAGGGCTGGGTTTGGGTTTTGGGGTACAGGGGTATTTTTAGGTTTTAGGGCAGGGTTTGGGGTTTTGGGGTACAGGGGTATTTTTAGGTTTCAGGGCTGGGTTTTTGGTTTTGGGGTACAGGGATATTTTTAGGTTTTAGGACTGGGTTTGGGTTTTGGGGTACAGGGGTATTTTTAGGTTTTAGGGCTGGGTTTGGGTTTTGGGGTACAGGGGTATTTTTAGGTTTCAGGGCTGGGTTTGGTTTTTGGGGTATAGGGGTATTTTTAGGTTTTAGGGCTGGGTTTGGGTTTTGGGGTACAGGGGTATTTTTAGGTTTCAGGGCTGGGTTTGGGTTTTGGGGTACAGGGGTATTTTTAGGTTTTAGGACTGGGTTTGGGTTTTGGGGTACAGGGGTATTTTTAGGTTTCAGGGCTGGGTTTGGTTTTTGGGGTACAGGGGTATTTTTAGGTTTTAGGGCTGGGTATGGGTTTTTGGGGTACAGGGGTATTTTTACGTTTCAGGGCTGGGTTTGGGTTTTGGGGTACAGGGGTATTTTTAGGTTTTAGGGCTGGGTTTGGGTTTTGGGATACAGGGGTATTTTTAGGTTTCAGGGCTTGTTTTGGTTTTTGGGGTACAGGGGTATTTTGAGGGTTCAGGGCTAGGTTTGGGTTTTGAGGTACAGGGGTATTTTTTGAGTTTTTTAAAAAAACGATTTTAAATTAATTAAATTAAAATAATTAAATAAAAATAATTAAATTAAATTTTAAGGTTAAAGTGTAGACAGTGCTTTGGTAAACATTGGAAGTACCGTGTTTAAAGATGCAAATGTTGCATTGTCCCAAGTGAGAGCTTTATCTGGATTGTATTTGATTGATTTTGGTGAGAGAAAGATTAGTGCAGATGCAAATTGTGTAAGAAAGTGAAATCGGTTAAGAAGACTGTATGCTCCCAACTTCCAGTATATGAAAAGTGTGTAGTATGTCGAAAACGAACAAATGAGAAACTCTGTAGTGAGGTTGGAAATAAGAAAATAAAATCAAGAGAATGTTGAGTTTCCAAACAAAACGAAAAAGGACACTGTTGAAGATATTGTAGGATATCAGTTAGAGAATAGTACAGGTATCAACTGCTATGCTAACGTAGTTGTTAACATCGTATTTTTTCTAGAAAATCTCCAACAGCAAATTATGAAAAATCGAGAAAAAAAATGTTGTTCTTTGTTGCATTCTATTTTTGAAAACTTGACAACTGGTAAAACTAAAATCCAAAGTAATTCTGGCTTTCGTAGTCTTCTGGATATATTTTCTGGTTCCTCACAATTTACACTTACTGTACAGCAAGATGCTCAAGAATTTTTTATGTTTATGCTTGCATTATTGGAAGATGAAGGACTACAAATTGAAAATCTGTTTGGACTATGTTACAGATGGGAACATTAATGTGAAGATTGTACATTTACTTCTACCACTGAAATTGACACTGATAGATTCATATATTTAACAATACCAGATTGTAAAACAGTGTCTTTTAACAAATTAGTAAAATCAGCAAATCAAAATATGGAGTGTAGTCACTGCAAATCAGAAATGTTATCAATATTATTTATAGAAAGATTTGGACAATGCATCATTTTAATGATACAACGTTGTAGAGCAGATAAAAGAAAATTGGAAACTAAAATTAAAAAGTTTGTGGCAAGTCTACTATCAATATCAGGAAGAACTTTCAAAGCAGTGGCAATTATTTTCCACGATGGAGCTTCTATAACATCTGGACACTATACTGAGTACTTATCATGCAATAAAGGATGGACACATTGTAATGATGCCCATTTGCTTTGCCAACTATCGGTTGCCTAATGAATTACCAAATTGATACCTAATATTTTTGATGCCAAAGTTCTGAGAACATCATTAGGCCTATTGGGAAGATGTCAGTATGAATTAATGAGATTATTTTGGATATTTTCAATACAAACGATTTCAGAAACATCATTCGGCCTATTGGGAAGATGTCACTATGAATTAAGAAGTTTATTTTTGGTATTCTCACTGCAAATAACTTCAGGAACATCATTCAGACCATAGGAAAGATATCAAGAATTGCTGATTCAATTATTGTTTCTGTTCTTTGATATTGTATTTAGAAAATTGATTCAGAAAGAAGCATTTGATATATTTGATCTTTGTATTATATGCAATGTTATTGAGGATGTTCATTTTAGGAAACGTGAACAGATAGTTGAGTTTATTGCAAATATTTTGAACACAGAATAGTTTTTTTTTAACAATCTTATGGATTGTATTTTTTTGCGTAACATGATGATCAACATTGAAATCACTGTCTATGGTGAAATTCAATAGAATCTGAGAACAGCAAAAAAGGCAAACTGAATATGGTATGTAATTGTAAAATTATGTTGTGTACTTTAAACTATGATATTATATGTTATAACTGTATTTTTTCTTCTCTTTTACAGACCAAAATTCTAAAGTTTGAATAAAAAAAAAAATCTAGATTATAAAAAAGAACTGAAAAAATTGTCTCAATGACTTTCATATTTACTATCGAAAAGGTAAGATGAAGTAACCCAAACACTACCCATGCACTACTACATTCACCTCTGCACTACCCATATTGTCCTCTAACCACCTAGACACTGCCTATTCACACCTTCAATTACCCATGTAGTACCCATACAGTCCAGAAGTCACACTGTCACTCTTTGTGTACTCCTCCAATCACTCCGCCAATACCCAAGTACTTATAAATTCACTCAGTCACTCTCCTTGCAGTACTCTAATCATCGTGTCAGCACCCATGTCCTCATGCAATGACACAGCCACTAACACATGCACTGCTGCAACCCCCTGTGCACTACCCATGCACTCCTCTAACGACCTAGACACTGCTCATTTACACTGTCTATTATCCATGTTGTACCCATGCTGTCCAGCAATCCCCCTGTCACTCCCCATACACTCCTCCAATCAACCAGCCAGTACCATGTACTTATCCAATCACTCCTCCAATACCCAAGCTCTTATAAATTCACTCAGGCACTCTCCTTGCAGTTTTCTAATCATCATGTCAGCACCCATATCCTCATGCAATGAATGACCCAGTCACTAACACATGCTCTGCTGCAATCCCCTATGCACTACCCATACAGGGGAAACAACCGTTACATCGCAACTTTTACAACGCACTTCTATTACAACGCAGCTTTTACAACGCTGGATCCATTACATCGCATGTCTTTACAACGCATGACATTACATAGCAGATGCTATTACAACGCATGTTATTACAACGTAAGTATAAGTAAGTATATAATTTTTTTTAAATTATATTTAATATTATTAAATTAATTTAAATAATATGAATAAAAAAAATATTAATTTATGTTTTTTTATATTAAAATTAAATATATTAATTTAAGTAATTTTTAAAAATAAGTATGAGTATAAGAGTATATGTTTTGGGGTACTGAGGTATACGTTTTGGGGTGTTTGGGTATTTTTAGGTTTCAGGGCTGGGTTTGGGTTTTGGGGTACAGGGGTATTTTTAGGTTTTAGGGCAGGGTTTGGGGTTTTGGGGTACAGGGGTATTTTTAGGTTTCAGGGCTGGGTTTGGGTTTTGGGGTACAGGGGTATTTTTAGGTTTTAGGACTGGGTTTGGGTTTTGGGGTACAGGGGTATTTTTAGGTTTCAGGGCTGGGTTTGGTTTTTGGGGTACAGGGGTATTTTTAGGTTTTAGGGCTGGGTTTGGGTTTTGGGGTACAGGGGTATTTTTAGGTTTCAGGGCTGGGTTTGGTTTTTGGGGTACAGGGGTATTTTTAGGTTTTAGGGCTGGGTTGGGTTTTGGGGTACAGGGGTATTTTTAGGTTTCAGGGCTGGGTTTGGGTTTTGGGGTACAGGGGTATTTTTAGGTTTTAGGACTGGGTTTGGGTTTTTGGGGTACAGGGGTATTTTTAGGTTTCAGGGCTGGGTTTGGTTTTTGGGGTACAGGGGTATTTTTAGGTTTTAGGGCTGGGTTTGGGTTTTTGGGGTACAGGGGTATTTTTAGGTTTCAGGGCTGGGTTTGGGTTTTGGGGTACAGGGGTATTTTTAGGTTTCAGGGCTGGGTTTGGTTTTTGGGGTACAGGGGTATTTTTAGGTTTCAGGGCTGGGTTTGGTTTTTGGGGTACAGGGGTATTTTTAGGTTTTAGGGCTGGGTTTGGGTTTTGGGATACAGGGGTATTTTTAGGTTTCAGGGCTGGTTTGGGTTTTGAGGTACAGGGGTATTTTTTTTTTTTTTAAAACGATTTTAAAATAATTAAATTACAATAATTAAATAAAAATAATTAAATTAAATTAATTAAATTAAATTAAAAATAATTTTAAAATTAATTAAATTAAATTAATTTAATTAAATTAATTACAATTTTAAAATTAGTTAATTTAAATAAATTAAATTAAATTAATTAAATTAGATTAATTACAATTTTTTTTAAAAAGATATACTTACCTATACTTACATTGTAATGGCATGCGTTGTAATAGCATCTGCTATGTAATGTCATGCGTTGTAATGCCATGCGATGTAATGGATCCTGCGTTGTAAAAAATGCATTGTAACAGAGTGCGTTGTAATATCTCGCGTTGTAACGTCATACATCCCCCATACAGTCCTCTAACCACTCACACGATTCTCATTCAGTCCTTAAATTCCCCAGGTAGTATCCATGCACTCCAGCAATCACCCTCTAACTCCCTGTGCACTCCTCAAATCAGCCAGCCAGTACCATGTACTAATCTAATCACTCTGCCACCACCCAAGCACTTATAAATTGAACATGCACTCTCCTTGCAGTACTCTAATCATTCAGTCACTACCCATGTACTCATGCAATGACACAGGCAGTAACACATGCAATGCTAGAATCACATGTGCACTAACCATTCAGTCATCTAACCACCTAGACACTGCTCATTAACACTTTCAATTACCCATGTAGTACCCTTACAGTCCAGCAATCACCCTGTCACTCCTTGTCGACTCTTCCAATCACCCAGTCAGTACAATGTACAATCACACTGCCAATACCCAAGAACTTATACATTCACCATGCACTCTCCTTGCAGGACTCTAATCATTCAGTCAGTACCCATGTACTAATGCAATGATCCAGGCACTAACACATGCACTGCTACAATCTTCTGTGCACTACCCATGCAGTCCTCTAAACACCTACACACTTCTCATTCACTCCTTCGATTCTCCAGGTTGTACCCATGCAGTCCAGCAATCACCATGTCACTCCCTGTGCACTCCTCCAATCACCCAGCCAGCACCATGTACTTGTCTAATCACTCCGCCAATACCCAAGCACTTATACATTTGCCATGCACTATCCTTGCAGTACTCTACACATCCAGTCACTACCCATGTACTCATGCAATGACCTAGGCACTAACACATGCACTGCTACAATCCCCTGTGCACTACCCATGCAGTCCTCTAACCGCCTAGACACTGCTCATTCACACCTTCAATTACCCAGGCAGTACCAACCACCCCCTTTTGTACAGGCAGTACCAAGGCAGTCCAGCAATCACTCTGTCACTCCTCATGCACACCTCCAATCACCCAACTATCATCCATGAACTCATTCAATCACGTTGCCACTACCCAAACATTCATAAAATAACCATGCTGTAGCCTTGCAGCTCACCAATCACTCACACAATCTCCATACTCTCATGCAATCACTCAGGTGATTTTTCCTTTTTAACCAGTACAGGTGGTTCCATAAGAACTGTTGTTCTTTGGGGGAGATGTTGATTTTTTGGGGTATTTTTTAAACCTTTTTTTCATTTTTTTGTGTATTTGATTTTTTTTAAAGAGAAAATTGAGGAACAGCAAATCAACTCTTTAACAAAAACAGAAGCACATAGAAAATAGCATTTGTGTGCTTTCAATTCAGCAGTAATGACATCTAGGCATTGTTAAGCAATGTAAAGTTCTACATTGCACTTCTTGCAACATATAGTTGCATCCAAGAGTTCAGGCACAATGTGGGGCCTTGGAGCAGCTGCAACTTACTGTCTAGATGTAGATGGAGAATTAGGGTCTTCCTGTGCTGCAGCACTTAACTACCTCCTTCATTCTTCCCTTGCAAGATGGACTGGGTGCACAGTTTCCAGGTGTTTTTTCATACTCGAGGTGCCACAGGAATATTTCTTCTCTGACCCTCTTGATAGAAATCTGGAGCAAATAATACAGGGAAATTTCCGGGCCTTAACTTTTTTTTCAACCTCAGGAACTGTGAAGAAGGCCCACACAATACTTTCCTTCTTCTTCCTGTTCTCCTGCACATTCTGTTCCGTTGTTCACCCAGAAATCAATAAACGCACACAAAAAAATACAAAACACAGAGAAGTAAGAAATAGGTCTTCTCTCTATGAATAGTAAAGATAAAGGGAACTTCACAGGGATGGATCATCCCTCTCCTAGCATGAAAATGTAGTAAACCAATCAGATTTTTTCTTTTGTACTGACATGAAGTCGCGTAGGGTGCGCGCCTACGTCACGCACCCTTCTTGCACCCGTGAAATATTGCATATGTGAATATAAACTATAAATAAAAGTTTCTTTAATATTTTAATAAGTATATTACCAAAACTATTTACTCTAATCTCATATTAAAACTTTCAATAGTAATTTTTTAAACTTTGAAAATACTCTGAAGTTGCGGCCCGGCACGAGGACGGCGCGATCCCTTAAATATGTGCGGGGAAAGGTCGCATACCTATGGGCATGCTGCACATTTCGTATCATTCAGAGTATAATGAAAAAATTTGTTTATAAATACTTTTGTAAATAAAATTAAAGAAACACTTGAAGCAAAGCTTTTATTGATAATTACTTTAAAGATATTTCATACTTTCCAAATTACACCGAAGTCGCGACCGCAGCGCAACTTCTAAAATGAGCACCACTAGGATGCGCACAGCCATCGTGTAGGGTGCGTGACTTCTGTATAGTAATAAAAAAAAGAATGAATATAATTTTCCTATTTATAAAGTATTATCAACTTTTCAAAATATAAATATATGTATATATGTAGTCAATAAAAAAGCATAGGATTAAGGCACATTATGGTTAGAAATTCTCATTTAAAAAAACCTTAGAAATTCACAGAAAAAAACTATAGGCTTCAGGGACGTAATAGTTAGAAATTACCATTTAAAAACCTTTGAAATTCACTGAAAAAAACACAGGTTTCAGAGACGTTATAGTTAGAAATTAGCATTTAAAAAACCTTTGAAATTCACTGAAAAGACTATGGGTTTTCTGGGACGTTATAGGTAGTTGGACATTTCCAACGGCCGTTATACTTAGTTCACTAACTATAACTCGCACATCCGCAATGCATTACTGATGACATCACATATTACATCACTCATGACATGGTCAGTTACATCACTGATGACAACTCAAATGCCATCACTGATGACATCACTGCTGACATCATCCATGTGACAATCTGACGCACCACTTTACACCCTAATATAACCTTTGATACACAGACTTGAAAATTGGAATTACCCTTTTTAAAACCATACACACACCAATACCAGTTACTACATACTCATTCAGTCATTCCTAGGTCAACACACAAATCCACTTATTCACCCATACAACCAGTCATACATGCAGTCACTCATCAATATAGAACTATCATAAACACTCATATACCTATACATACACTCACACACCATCACTCATCCATAGAGTTACTCACACACCTAGTTAATCATGCAAACAAACAAACACGCACCTATTTACTCACCTATTCAGGTATACACACACCACCATACTAATTTATACAGATACTAACACGTACTTACTTTTTAAAACAATCACTCATACAAGCAGACACTCATACATACAGCCACTCTTGCAATCACTTACTGACACCTATACTTAGGTATATACTACAACACTCAAATATACTGCCTTAAAACATATATAGTTATTCACACATGTAGCACATAGACATCTATAGACTCACCAACACACCTATACATATACTCACCCACCAATACATCTCTTCACAAATGCACTCTTTAACCCATACACCCATTGAATCACCCAGTCACACATCTATGCACAGAGTCACACATACCACACCCACCTACACAGACACTTAAGCACCCATACAGATACTCAGATAACCAAACAAAAACCCATATATACAGTTATGTAACTACTCACCAACCCATGCAGACACTAATACAACAATTGACATGGTCACACAAATGCACATAGTTTATTCACTAACCCCATGCATTCAGTAAGATACCCTTAATCTATCAATTATACAATCAGTTACGCACCTACAAAATCATCCATTCAGAAACGTATACACACCCATTCTTCAAAACAGCTAAAAAGATATTTAAAGTTAACAAAAAACACCCATTCAGTGGATGATGCCATCAGTGAAGTCATCAGTGATGTCATTTGAGATGTCATCAGTGATGTTATCAGTGGTGTCACTAACCATGTCATGAGTGATGTAATATGTGATGTCATCAGCAATGCATTGCGGGTGCTTGAGTTCCGTTCCCACAGCGCTTTCAGTTGCAATCAGGCACGGACACCAATTTCAGTGTTCAAATTGCTTGAGGTTTCACTGTTGTCTGCATCAGATAATAACATTTTGTATCTATACTTGCCATTATGTATCTTTAGTTCTCCAAGGCGGGATGGGATACCTGTACCGATGTTTCTTAAGTAGAAGGAGTTTCCGGATGAGCTGAAGTGGTTTGTGCTTCTAGCCATTATTTTCCCTAATATTAGTTGGGTTAAGCCAAAACCTCTGTTATTGTTTTACAAGATTACCATCCCTAACTTGAAAAAACAACATTTTGATGCATTCAATCTTGCCTGTGAAGGGTCTGCACTTGATAAGAGGACATTGCCAGACAGAAGTTGAAGGTTTAAAAGCAGGTGGATTTAAAATAAATCATGTTTCTATCATGAACACCTATGCAAATTGTACCACAGACCATTTTGTTTTTGGACACCAGGAATCCATGGAGTATGAAGGGCATCTAAATGAACATAACAACTGTATCCTCAACCTTTAATAACTAAGGTTTGTCATCTTCAGATATGAAAGTAAACAACAACATTTGCTGCCTAGCAACAAAAGCATCAACCCTGTTTCATTTTTGCAACATTGTAAAGCTATTATTGTTGTAGAAATTGGTCCAATTATTCTATGGTTTATCATGGAATTTATTTACCACTGTCAAAGGTGGAAGTATGGGTAAATAATTAAGTACCATCATTGTAAAATCATAATTTTAATTGTGCTAAAGAGGCCCCAACAGGACACGTTAGTTGAGGACCAAAGACTTGGTAAGGAAGATATTAACTACAATAGTTTGTCAAAATGAACACCAATTATTTCTTAAATGGATGTAGCAACATAAATCCTTAAATATATAATATATTACAATTATACTTAAAATGTAAGTTACCAAAAACGCAACTGAGACCACCTCAAGACAGAGGAAGAATTTCCATGTTATCTAACTTTAGCTTATATTCAGAGTGTTGGACCTGACCCTTTTTGCAGGGTCTCCCCACAGATTTTGTGCCTTCTGTTGTAGAAACCATGTATTGTTGTCTTTAGGACTCTGTACACTTTACCACTGTTGACCTGTGCTAAATCTTGGTTCTCACATTGAAAACATGGTCAAATTGGTCTACACCTAATTGGCACATTTACTTTTCTGTTAAGTTCCTAGTAAATGGCACTGCCTGTACCCTGGGGCTTGTAAATTAAATGCTGCTAGGTTGCCTGCGAAACTCATCATTCCACCCAGTAAAATACCCTTTCTAAAACATGTCTCAGGCGTGCCACTGCAGCCTATAGTGCAGTTTTAAACTGCCATTTTATCGTGGCAAAATACAGCTTTTACCAGGCCCAAAACTTGTTTTTAATACTTATACTTATACTTATAAGTATCTAAAAAGCAGGACATGTGTACTTATGTTTTATATGTTCTGACAGTGAAGACTCCAAAGGTAATTTTTCACTGCTGTAAGACCTTTCGCCAGCATTGACTAAAACTGGGTTGCCTTATTATATTTAGTAAGTGCTAAATTTGGATTGGGAGCAGATAAGAGTGTGTCAATAATTAAAAATCCCTTTTAAGGGTGAAGCTGGATTTGAAGTTGCAATTATGAAAATGTCACTTTTATATAGTTTGTCCTAGCCATCACATTCAAATGTTGCTAAACCAATTTAACAGACTAAAGTCCATCAATTCAATTGATATGGACTATAAGCATTTATTTACAATTTTGTTCTGTGCACTTTACTCCACATTTAATCATGGGTCAAGTAAGTGCGGATATTTTTCAATCAAGAACAAATTATACATATTAAGACAACAACCAAAGCAAAGACATACAAACTTTGTGATGAAACAATGTGATGTAATAAACAATACATGAAGCGTGATACATTTACCTAAATATTATAACAGCCCTCTTAGTTCACAAACGGAGCAGCTACTGGGACAACCTTTAGCATTCACAAATTCAAGGAGCTGCTACCCACAGGGAAAAGAGAAACATTAGGCCCAGGATAAAGACAATTCAAAAAACATTTCTACTGGGGAAAACTTAATTAAAAGCGAAAAGTCCCTGTGTTTTGTAATGCCGAAGTGTTTTGATTCCCAAGGTGGTTTGTGGGTTTCTCTTCAGGGTGTGGACTGGTTTATCTGATTGAATAGAGAAATACATTTGCAAGTTAAAAAGGTAAAAAGAGTTGCTTCCTTTAAAGTTCGCACAGAAAAGGACGGCATTGCGTCTCTTTGCAATCGGCTTTGAAGGTCATTTAATGGTGTCTCATTCCCAGTTCTCTCCCCAAAGGAAGCAATGCTTTACCGATTTGTGAAATTGGCAGGGGTGCAGCGCTGTTCAAGCTATATGTTGAACCGTCTGAAAGCTGAAGGAATCATTAAAGAAAACATCGCGGGCATGGTGAAAATCGTCAAACCAAAGTACAACTAGGTTCCATTTAACCAACAGTAAGCATTCTTATACCCTCTGTAAAAGCACCGCCCGTCTGGAGCAAATCGTGACATTTATATTTTAACCTACCTCTTCTCGCCTGCAACTTGTGAATTTTTTCACTATTCAATCAGATAAAAAAGTCCTTTCCTGGACCCATGGAAGTGGGCCTAAGGTGCCTGTTAAAGTGGAACAGATGCATCCTCTGTCAAACCGATACATTGCCTCTGCAGCACAGATCAGAACCGATGGACCGCCTCGGCTCTGCATGGATCGGCAGCCTCGACAACTATGCTGAAGCCTCTGAATCACAGCTCATCGGAGCCGAAGCATTGCAATGCTGCAAGGATCAGGACCAGCGCATCACCTCAACTGAACCATCCATCCTAAACACTGACGCGCCCATGATTAAAGTACTATGTTCATTGGACCTAACCTGGTCCTTGTTGCCAGCCCACCCTCCACTTCAATCTGCCTTATTTTGTCATGGGGATGAGCCTTGCATTTACACTGTGTTAAGTTAGCATGAGCTTATTAGAAGTTTAAACGCCATTTTTCCTTTCTGCTGCCTATGCACAAGGCACACATTATTATAAATGTTTAGAGTCTAGCGGACTGTTTTGCTTCACACGAGAATAATATGTTTTTCTATACTAGCAGCCTTGCTTGGTAAGCTTTGTCTGAACAGTGAGTGCCGAGGCCTTCAAAGTTATTTCAACACAGTGGTTGTTGTTCGGTCTGATCAGCGCACATTCTAGACATAATATATTTGCAGCTGTGGCCACCTCTGATTTTAGCGCGTTTAATAATGCACTGCGTAGACATGCTCACACACATTTGGAGAACATTCTCATGCTGAGAGCTGGTGTAGAAAATGATGTGATCCATTTCTACTAGGACCAGAGGTATGGGTCCGCCCTTGTAAACCCAAGAGACCTTCTGTAGATATAAAATAACCTACTAGCAAGGGAGGGTGAGTCTATGTGTAATGTAGCCTTTTTTTATTTAGCATTTTAACAAGCTTTCTCCCTTTGTATTTTATGGAACAGTACCTATGCTGATAATCTTGTTGCTTATAATATGCCTGCTTGTATTAGCTAAGATACCGCGCCTGAGAGCACGGCATTAGAAATAAATATTTCAAACTTGCACGTGTCTTCATTTACTCCCCGTTTTGAACTGGTATGAGAGTATAACGAAAGAGTGTTCATGTGTTCCACATTGCCTGAGGTATTCTAAGTTCCATGTTCTGGGTTGTCTAATCATTCGGGTTATAGAAGAACCAATGAGACACTGATTGCTAGTCTGGTAGGGGATTTTGGCTGCTAAGGTGAGTTTTGGCACACCCTTATTCACTGAGGTTCCAAGTCTCTATGCACAGTTCTGTGTATGAGCAGAATCTCTGCTACAATTTGAGACTTTGTCCTGTCTAGTAAGACCAGATATCCCTTTTTTGTGCTTTGTGCTTTTTGGCCCTATTTTTGTGACCTAAAACTTTAAACTTCAATATCTCTTGTTTCCCCGATTGGATGTTTTGTCATTTTGGTGATGTTTTATTTATTAAAATATACTTTATTTTTCTAACCTGCAGTGGGATCTTTTTATGTGGTGTTTTTTACTGTTTTTACTGTTTGAAGTGTTGCACAAGTACTTTACACATTCCCTTCATGTTTTCCAAGCTACCATAGGGTGAACACAGGTTACTTTGGGGATTGTTGGTGCCTTACCCTTAAAGGGATTGTGGTTACTGCTTGACCAGGTCTCACACCCTAGTCAATCAGCAGCCCAAATTCTAAAGGTGCTACATAAATACTCTACACATTACCTCTAAGTTACTCCTGACTGCTTTGTACCAAGCAACCCAAGGATTAAGCACAGGTTAATTAAATGACTTTTGTGGTTCACCCTGACTAGGATTGTTGTTGATGACTAACTGGGGCTAGAGCCCCCCTCAACCAAAAGCCCAATTTCTTACATAGAGTATCAATAAATAATGATCAATATATTTATTTCAGCTTTTGAGTTTAAATCTGTTGAATAGGTTCAACCAAACCAGATAGGAATCAATACATCATTGCAGAAATGTACAACTCACAAAATAATAATTGACTCATCCAGGAATATTTATCAAACCTCTACTATGGGCCCAATGTATTTTTGGGCAGATGGCCCATCCTCTGCCAGGGCAACAGTGTGAAATACCCCGTTACCATGAAAAAGGTGCATCTTGCCAAATCTTGAATTGTCCGCCAGTTCAACAGACTTTTTAAGCATTGACATGAACCACCTTGATGGTAGTTCCTGCTAATGCATTGAAGCTTTGTCAGAGGGCTCAGTCAAACAGGACGGAGCTGTACGTCAACGTTACAATTTCTTTTATTTACAAACGTTTTTGAGGGAAAATTAAAAAAACACTGCTACCCTCATCATGGGAGTTTTCCATTGTGAGGGTGGCATTAAGCAATTTACAGTGCCCCTAACTGCCAGGTTTTTTCTGGCAATGACGGTTATTGAAAAACAGCTATATATCTGACCAACTAAATTTGGGGACGGAAATATAGCCAAACCTCCAACGGTCATTACCATGAGTAGTCTCTGCCATCGCTAAACTATGGTCTACCAGTGTTTAAATTGGGTGGACCATAGGTTTGGTGGGAAGGGTACTCTGTCGTCTTTGCGATCCCTCCTCTCTAACTAAAAGAGACCTTGACAGCTGTGGTAAATAAAATATTACCCTGGCATAATTTCTAGGCATTAACAATTATCATGCATCAAGTGAGAGGCAGAGTCCGTGGTATCTGAGTTAAAATGGGCTTTATTCCAATAACTCGAGTCATGGGAGAATATGTTCCATCACCACTGAGGTTCAGGAAGAGTCTTCTAACATTTATTTACTGAACATGATATTTATACATTTGGTCTTGTACATAGGACGTAGGAAGGAACGCTCGAGGCAGAGCAAGACGGAAAATGAGATAAGAGCATGTGGGCGTGCATGAGGGTGTGTACTTTGATGAGTCATAGGTAGGTGATAGGTAGGTGTCATAGGTGGGTGGGTACTTAGAGGAGGAGTTTGGATAGCTAGCTGGAACTATGCCCTAATTGTGCAACTTGAGCATGACGTGCAATTGACGTGTAACTGGGAGGAGAGCTGACTTTCAGTCTAGAAGAGATCTCTTGTGTCAAGGCGACCAGCACGCCTGGTACTAACTGATATCTTGAGTCAGGGGATGTATTATCTGAAGCAAAGGTTGCTCGTCACTAAATGACAGAAAGGGCATATTTATTCGTTCATTGCATGAGCTTTCTATGGATGCAAGCACTGTAATCCACTTAAACAGAGACAGAATGGCTGGGCCCTATCTATGCAGATGGGTTCTGTGTACCTTCTTCACCAGACTGAAATGTGATTCTGTAAAGCAGACAGATAACTGTTATTCATAATACTGTCTTGGCAGGCCTCTTGCTGGGCTTCTCTCGGCTGAGCTAGAAGTATGCGAGGTCAGAGGGACGTAACTGCAGCTTCAGTGTGTCAGGAGTCATGAAAAACCCTTATTTCAGAATGTGGCTCAGCTGAACCACAAAATGGGTTCATTACGATATTTATTTAAAAGTGCACAATGCAATGCAAATACATGGGCCTTCATGTTAGCTTAACTTTTGGGAAACTTGATGACTGGCATTATAATGCAGGACATGAATGCAGAGGCCTAGTGATTCAGGCCACTACAAGGAAATATGCATGGGTGACATGCACATACGCATGTAACATAGGGTATACGTAGGGGACATCTTGGTCAGGCAAAATTTCATTTTCCTCATTCCCTCCTTTTCCCCGTCTTAACCCTTTAGGATACATCTATATTCATGAGACCGTATTGTTGATCATACAGAATCATTTGTTCATCTTTTATCCTTTGTTTACGTGGATGGGGAATACAGGCAGTAGCACACAGGCCGCAAATGGCCGGGCCACACTGCAGACAGAGACAGCAACCAAATATCATAAGTAGGATCATTCCTAGGAAGGACATGACTTTCCATCCCCAAGCTGATATTATACCCCAGAGCCAACTGGACCAAGTCCATGTGCCTGGGTCTTGATGTATGACATGAGCAATTTTGTGGAGTCTTGTTATTGCTGCGTACACAGATGGTGCGTTATTTGGGATGAAAATGCAACAACTAGATCGGATCACTCTATAAGCTCCGCCCCATCCGCCAGTATGACGTCAAGAACGAGCCGATTTTGAAGAACGACAGGTCTAATGGCAGACTGCTCCTGGGTCAAGTTCGCCAGGGCAGATGCAGTTACATTCACAACTGTTTCAAGAGTCCTTGTTAACCTGCGTATCAGTTTACTGTTTTGGACGGGACCTATGAAAAAAAAGAATCCTTTGTTAAAATCTGTATATTGCTCCCAAGTTGTTTCAGTCTGATCAATCCCTGCAAAATCTGTCTCTCTCTTTTGTCTAACATGTTCTAGTTGTGAATCTCTATGATAGTGGGATGGGGCCAGAAAAACAGGTGGCAGCAGGAACGCTATATAACATGTCCCACCCCAGTCTAAGGGCAGATGTACATAGGCTGTCTGACCGCAAATGAAATAGGTATGGCGTGATGTTTTGAAAGAAGAAAGTCCTTTATCATTAAACTGTACTACAACTTTACACTCGCTGTGTCCCATTAGTACTGAGCCCTTCTTTCTGACACATAAATCACCTTTTGCTGGCAGGACTGAAATAAACGGTGGACCTGTATTTTGCTTGGGCTGAACATTTAACATTATAAAATTAACGGATGCATTTCCCTGCTCATACTCTTCATTCTCTAGATCGGTTCCCTTCCTTTGGGGGAATCCGTCTTTGTCTGGAAAACAAGCTTCATTCATTACTTTATTCAGGTTTCCATATATCCAGCCACCTGGATAAGCTATGTGCTTTCTATCTATTGAAGTCATTAAAGCAAACCATGCTCCACATGAACCATTGTGTGAGAACGGTAAAGGATAGAATGGCAGAACTCCCTTTGTTTTCTGATAAGGGGGCAGTTGGCCACATACCCAGCAATCAGTCGCATTGCTGGTCTGATGAGAATGGTGTAACATTTGAATAAAAGTATTGTTACGTAGTGCAAGTCGATATGACAATTCATGAGGTGGCAGTTCACTAAATGTATGCTCTGCGGTGCTATTACTGGAAGAGTGTATATGTGAGGAAATAGGGAAAAAAACATGTAGCAATAAACTGACACAGATTATAACAATGCACAGAATAAAAAGAATGATCAAGGTAACTATACATCTACTGCGTAATATCTTGCAGTATTTTGCTTTCATTTGGGTTTTCTTGCTATCCTTGTCTGTGATCTTATACATGTCAGAAATCTAGTCTAACCGATTCACCACCGGGTGGGCTTAAACAATTAAACTACGTCTGACTTACTAGATCTTAACTTAGATCTATACTCCTGCTGTGGAGTCTTTTCTAGCAAAGGCGGCGCAAAGTCTGTATTGTCTATAGTTTTTTTTTTGCAAAAGTTCCAAATTGTCCAAGATATGTTTTCTTCAATGCTGCGCGTCCCCTTGCGTCCTTCCACTTTCACTCCGGTCCTCGTGGTTAGTAACGCCAACTTCGGTGTCTTCCAGCGCGGCTCAAGGGGGCTTGATCGGTCAAAATTCCGGATGAGGGTAAAATCGCCTGGTGATATGGCGTGCTCCTTGACTTGGGTGTTGTCAGGGAAGGCGGCAGCAACCTGTGAACAACAAGAAAGTAGTGCAGACATCAAGGAAGCCAGGTAATCTGTCAGCATGTTACTGTCAGCATCAGTTATTTTCTTTTAGCAAGTTTTTGTTTTGATTGTCTGATTATGTCTTTCTACAAGGCCTGCTGCTTCGGGGTGTCTTACACAATGGAACTTCCAAGTATATCGTAACAGAAGAGACACTTGTTTCATTAATTCAGAGGAGAATGGCTGACCGTTATCTGAATAGATGACACGGGGCAATATCTGGGGAAGAACTCGCGCACCAATTGCCTGGCTGTTGTCACAGCAGTGTAATCTGGAACTGGATATGCTTCTGTCCATCTAGATAGTGCACACACTACTACTAAGACATACTTGTAACCTTTACATCTGTCATTTCACTATGAGCTGTGTTTATGATTATTTGTACCATAGAATCTGGGAGAAACCATGTGCTTTTTCCCTTAGTCAGCCAACCTTGGTCAGTCTGGACCCCTCCTTGTTCAGTCCACTTCTTTATCTCATCTGTGGTGGCATGTGTCTGTATGTCGAGTACATCATGTGTAGGATCCCTGACTGTCATACATGTTGTCAGTAATGGTACCTCTGTCTTTGTCGTGTCTGTTGGTGTCTGGGCTGTCTGGGCTGTAAGTTTAGCTGTTCGGTCTGCCAGGTCATTACCCTGGGAAATGGTGTCTGTAACTTTGGTGTGAGCTTTGCACTTCAGGATAGAAATGGCTGTAGGTAAATGTATTGCTTCCAACAGGGCTTGAATGAGCTAGCCGTGCTGGATCTTGGTCCCATGGGAGGTCAAGACTACGCCAAAGGCATATTGTGAGTCTGTATAAATGTTTACTCTCAAGTGCTTAGCTCTTATGCAGGCTTGTGTCAGAGCGATGAGCTCTGCTGCTTGTGCTGACAGAGTGTCTATTTTCTGTGTCTCTATGACTTCTGTAGCAGTGGTCACAGCATAGGCTGCTACTAATTCTCCTGCACTCGTTCTCATGCATGATCCATCTACATAGAGTGTTAGGTCTGGGTCTGTAAGTGCAATATCTGTCAGGTCTTGTCTTGGTTACGTCACTATATTCATAACTTCCACACAGTCATGTGGTGGTGCATTTACTGTACTTGAGGGCAAAAGTGTTGCACGATTCAGAATATTACAACGTCTGATCTCTATGTGTGGCTGAAATAATGTCAGTTCATATCCTGTCAGTCAGTGTCCTGTTTAAGAGAACCTCCACTGCTTGTGGTACTTGTACTGTCAGAGGGTGTCCCAACACTATTGAGTCACTTTGTCTTATGGCTAGGGCTGTTGCTGCAACTGATTTCGTAAATCTGCGTAAAGTCAGCGATTTCAGGCACGCAGGCAGAGCCTGGGCCACTGGATCTAGTGTACTAGAAAAATAAGCGCAAGGCTTGTGTTTTCCTGCTTGAACTTGTGTGAGGACAGATAACGCTGTTCCATCTTGTTCAGTTACAAAAAGCATGACATTTTTCTGCTGTAACATGGAGTCGCTAAAACTGGCGCTTGACATAATGCTCTTTTTAATTCCTCGAATGCCAAGGTGTGTTCTTGTGTCCAAGGGAGGACAGTCAAAATGGCTGCCTCCTGTGTTGTCAATTGTATGAGTGGTTTGGCTAGATATGCATACTGGGGAAGTGAGGCCAATAAATGCACGAACTTCCTTTTGTGTCCTGGGCTGTGAAAGGTTAGTAATGACCTGTATGTGATCTTGTGTTAGCTGTCCACCCTCCTTGGAAAGCAAGTGTCCTAGCACACCACTTGCTTTTCACAGAATTGCATTGGGGCCTTGTGCCCCTTGTCAGCCAGAAAATGTAGAACTGTCAGTGATGCATTTTCGCATTCTTTTTCTGAACGTGCTGTAATCAGGATGTCATCTACATACTGTATCAGTGCTGTGTTGGGAGGCATATAAATACTGTCCAGCTGTCTTTTCAATGCTTGACTGTAAATGCTAGGGCTCTCTGTCCTCAATCTAGCAAAAATAAATTTCCAAATCAAAGGCACGATTTTTATTTTGGGGAAACCTCTTTCCAAAAGCTCTGTTAGTTTAGATAAAAATCCTACTCTAAAACTTGGGAATAATATGACCATACCACCTACAATATGTTCCCTAAATGTATTTGAATAAAATCCGAATTATTCTAGCATAGACAGATGGGCTGGAGCCTCGCTACTCCTCACTCCTTTGAGAAGCAGCCCCTCCCTCTAGAAAGATGGTCGCGCTCGTAGTTTAGAATCAACTCCAAGGCGGGCTTCACTGTGATCTAAAATTGAATGACTGCCAGATGCTTAACACATTGCAAGAGCAAAACTCCTGCCAATTATTCTGTTTACACTACTGAGGGAAAAAACTATTCATTTGCAAGCGTGACTATATCTGAAGTCAATGAAGCTTTCAGTGCTGGCTGTAAGGAAGAGCAACTTATTGTACACAAGTCAGAGGGGCTGGGGAGGTAACTTCGCTACGAACTCACTCCTTGCTCACCTACCCCACCCCTCAGAGCCAGGAGCTGGCTCAGTGTCAAACATAACAAATAGGAGACAAGCCTCTCACTCTTCTCTGCTTCTCTGAAATTGGGTCGCTGCCAACGCTGAGCTCATTGAAAGAGTCAAGCGTCTGCCAAGTTTCCTAAAGAGTGTGCTTGGTTGGAATGCAAGCCTCCACCCTCTACATGCGAAGGAAGCTGGTGTCAGTCGGAGTAGTAGCCCTCCCTTTACATAAACAAAGGGATCGCAGAAAGAATTGGGTTATGGCCAATAATAACAAGACAGGCACTGCTTGCTCCAAGAGGGAAAAGCCCTCCCTTTACAAGATATCTTTTACTGGGAGCCAGGCCATCTCGGACGGACTGTCTCAAGGTCGAAAAACACATTTCAGAGTAATTCAAAACATATCTGTTCCCAGGACAGAGAGCTAACCAACATTCTCTAACTTAACTGAAGCAAATTTAAAACGTGCTAAAAAAAGCATTCTAAAATCAGTAATTAATAAGGACATATTTTTTTGTAACTAAGTGACATAAGACGGCATGTCACTGGTGTGCTAGCATTATAAAATAATTCTGTACTGCTACTTAAAAGCTCCACTTTCTAAAAAACACTTTTGTCTAACTAATTCAGCTAGAAGGCAAGACATTTGAAACATGGGCATTTGTTTAGCATGCAAATTAACACACAAAAAAGGGACAATTTGCTTCTGCACACAAGGCTATGCATTTTGCAGTTGAGAGAAAAAAACGAATTATCATGGACTGTTGGGTTGGGGCTGTTCTCTGCATACATCAATTGAAGCTTCTCCACTAAATGTTTATCTGAAACCATCTGTGTAAGCATTGCAGCCTAACTGACCTCTGAATCAGACATAATAAATCCTATTTTCAAAGGCTGGTGGACATATATCAGGCAGCATGTTTAATGAACACTGCTTTTACCGTGCAAGATTATACCTTTCTATCAGCAGCCTGTCAAAGTACATAGGTGAGCCTTGAAACTAAATGAATGCAAATTAAACTAATGTAGGGGACACTTAGCAATGCATTAAGATGGTAGTGTATTATAGCTATCAAAAAGGGCCACATTCATTAATTTACAAATAGCCACTTTCCTAAGTGAGTGGGATAACTGTCACACGCTATTCTAAAGGGCAGCTTGCATTGGGAAAAATAATAATAATATTTTTGTAAAAACATTCCTATTTAAATAAAGAAACACGGGGGGCGTGGCCAAGATGGCGAGCTGAGTGGTCGCACTCGAAGTGAGCTCCGCCGTCCTGAAGCCCTAATCCTACCGTACATGAGCTGATTCTCCCCCCCGGAATGCTCAGATTCGTGGAGCGGGGGTGTTCGAACATGGAGTGGCGGCGGTGAGCTTGTGGCCGCATTCCGTGGTGCTTTTACGGTCCGAGGTGCGGCGCCATCTCGGAGAGCAGATCGGGCCTGGTGCACGGCCTGGGAGGGAGGCGGACCCTGCCCGGGTCTGGAAGCCGATCTAGGTCCACGCGACGGAGCCCCGCTCTACCCGCTGGGCTCGGACTTCATCACCGGTGCCTGCGGTGCGCACAGTGGGCCTGCCCTTGGAGACGGAGAGGGTCCGGTGCCGCGATTGCCGCCGGCAGCTACGGGAGGCCGCGGCTTGGGCCTAGTCCCGGACACGGACCTCTTGGATAGCCGCCTCGAGGTTCCGGGAGGAGCTGTGGTCCCTCCGCGCCTGTCCCGGGCAACTCTGCTCAGCCCGGAGGGGGTCTTCTTGGCGGACCCGGTTCTTGAAGCGGTCCGGTGAGCGGCGAGGGCGGAGCTGAATTGGAGGCCTTGCGCTAATCGGGGCCGTGGCTTTGGCCTATTTCCTGGTTCTCGGCGGCTCTGTGTGGCAGAGGACTTGCGACCCGCCGGTCTGGAGTGAGGGCCCTGGTCGGGTCTGTGGATTCATCTGTGGGCCCCGTTGTGAGCTTTGTGGCAGGAGGGCGCTGAGATGAAGCGCTGAGGCCGACTCCCCCGGGTGACGAGTGTAGAGGACTGCTGCCTTAGACCCGCCATTGCGCCCGCACATTGGCGCGAAGCAGAACTGGTTCCTTTGGCTTAGCCTGCCTCGTGGCGGCCGAAGTACGCACTCTTGTATAGATCTGTAAAGAGCGGCGACAGCTGCCAAGGCATTGCTGCGGGATCCGTGTGACCCGGTGGTCCCGCCGCGACTTGGCTCGAAGGGGAGTCCATAGTGGTGCCCGGGCCGGTCGGCTTGAGACAGCGGAGCCCGTGGAGCTGAGAGGAGTGTGGGATCGGGCCCTGTGGGCCTACGGACACAGACGGACAGCTGGTCACTGGAGGTGCAGGCCGTGGGCCCCATTGCGGTTCTTGCTTTGGCGGTGAAGTGACCCAGCCCTTGGGTCATTGGAGAGACCCCGTGTGGGACCGCTAGCCCGGTCCTGGGATCATACCGGGGGCTGAGACATTGGACTCCCGGGGGAAGCATCTCGACGGCCATCATGGCGCAGAATAAAGGAACGCGGAAAGGAGATCGCACATTGCCTGAGATGTTGAATAGGAACAATGCAAGACATGATCGGGGTCAGCCGTCCCCATCTCCTCCGGGTGGCTCCCAGGGAGCAGGCGGGGGGGAGCCGCCGGTTACGAGGTCCTTCCTGGAATCACTCTTCAGCTCGCTGAGAGACGACTTCCAAACGCTCAAGCAGGAGGTGGCGGGTGAGGTCCGTGAAATACGAAGGGACGTGGACGGCCTAGGTGACAGGGTGGCTACGGTGGAAGAAGCGGGCCACAACAGAGACGAAGAAATTGCGCAACTTCAGCAGGAGGTCATTCGTCTTCGGGAGCAACAGCTGGACCTGCAGTCACACACGGAGGACCTCGAAAATCGCTCCAGGCGGAACAACATCCGTGTCCGAGGCATTCCGTCTCGGGAGGAGGGGGAGGATGTCGCATCGTACCTTGGGGATCTGTTCCGAGAGGTGCTGGGTGAGTCGGCTGACTTTCCCATCCGGATTGATAGGGCGCACCGAGTGGGCCTGCAGCGCCGGACTTCGGCACCTCCTCCGGACATCTTGGCCTTCTTGCCGGACTATCCCCTGAAGGAGCGGATACTGCGGGAGGCCCGAAAGAGATCTTCCCTAGAATTCAGGGGCCATCGAGTAGCCCTTTATCAGGACCTGGCCGCGTCCACCCTCCAGAAGCGCAAGGCTTTTAAAATTGCGACCGACTTTCTTAGGGGACATGGCACGCAGTACTCCTGGGGACACCCTTTCCGTCTCATCTTTCGATGGAATGGTACCCTACATCAGCTGCGTTCCCTTCAGGATACCTGTGGGGTGCTCGGGATCACTGCTACTGAAGACGGATCTCCCACGCCCCGCCGGAATCGTTTCACCAGAGATGGTTGGCAGACAGTCCCCGGCCGGCAGTCATCCGCTTTTTCGACAAGGCCGGACTCCCCTGCGGCTGGGTTGGGGCCGGATCCCGAGTTGCGGGATGGAGCCGCTGATCCTATAAGGCCTGGAGTGGCTCTGACAGCCTGAATGAACTCCGGGGGGAGATCGACATCGCACCTATGGATATGCAGGTTTGGGGGTCTAGGGGGGGCGGGGGCACGGAGAGGTGCGTGGTGGCTGGACGTCCACTGGTTTGACTTTCCGCAGGCTTGTCCGATAAGGACCGGACTGGGACACTGGGTTTGCGGGGTTTCTGGAAGGGGGGTGGGGGGGAGTTCGGGGTAGTTGTACCAGTTCCAGTTGAGGGGAGGGACTGGGGTGGGGGCGGGACGGGGTCACATGGAGAAGTTTGGGAGGGTTGGGGTCGGGATAGGAGGGGGGGATCCGGGTGTTGGCAGTGGGGAGGGGGGGTCGTCCAGTGCACAGAGGGGTTTCTAGTTATCTTGGCAGTGTCTGTACTTTTTGGGTTGCTTCTACTGCGCTATAACGACTGTGGTCTGGCTTGTCTTCATGCTTTGCGGGTGAATTGGAGGGGCGAGGAGCGGTTGGTGCGAGACTTTCTGAGGGCAGTGGGTTGGCGGCTGGGTGGTAAGCTCATTGGTTTGCATGCCACGGTTTGCTTCTCCTGTCCCTGTTCGTTGCTTTGTGCTTTGCTGCGCCTCTTGCCATGTTTAGCCTCTGTCCTCCCAATCTTGCTGACGGGGGATCTTGCTGCTTTCTGCTCCACTGTTGTCCATGCCTCCCACCACATGTACGGTGGTGACCCTGAATGTTCGGGGTTTGAATAATCCTGTAAAGAGGCGGGCAGTCCTCTCGCTCTTAGAGAACACACAGGCAGACATTTGTCTCCTACAGGAGACGCACTTGCTATCACAGGACACACACAGACTCAAGTCCCACAAGTTCCCTACACAATTCTTTTCCTCATGCACCACTAAAACGGCCGGGGTGGCGATTCTGGTGGCGCGCCACTTCAGGGGGGAAATTCTTCACAAATTCATTGAACAAAAAGGTAGACTACTGGCTTACCGGTTTAGAATAGGGGGTCTCCTGTTTACGATCGGGTCTTTATACGGTCCCAATGAGCGGCAGGACCGCTTTCTGCAGGCGGCGTTCGAAGAGGTCTCGGCTACTCAAGATAGACATATCGTACTCGGGGGGGACTTTAATATTGTCTTTGATTCCGCACTAGATCGATCGGCGCAGCGCTCCCCTCAGGTCGGGGAACTCTCTGCGGATCGAAGACCTCAACTTGCGGAGGTGGACCTCCTTGACTTATGGAGACAGCTACACCCGACTGATAGGGATTATTCGTATTACTCCCACGCGCACAAGACGTATGCGCGGTTAGATTACCTTCTGGTTACCTCCCCGGTAAAGGCGCTGGCCTCGGGTGCGGAGATGGGGGTGATCTCCCTTTCGGACCATGCTCCTGTTGAGGTTCTGCTGAGTGTGCCTCCGGCGGCCCCTCGCCCTCGGACATGGCGCCTTCGTGACACGCTGTTGCACAGGAAGGAGGTAGTGACTCGCATTGAGACAGTGATTAGAGAATTTCAGTCTCATAATGACAATGCGGACACTAGTCGGGCTACACAATGGGCGGCCCTGAAGGCTGTTGTCAGAGGGGAATTCATTGCGATCTCTTCGGCGGATAATAAGGCACGGCAGGCCAAAAGAGAGGAACTTACGGATCGGGTGAGAGAGCTGGAACAGATCCACTGCAGGACGGGGGCTCCTCGCATTTGGCGGCAGCTCAAGGAGGCTCGGAAGCTTTTAGCAGCCCTGGACCTTGACCGGGCTGAGTATGCGGCGTTGCGGTTGCGGCACGCCTTTTACACCGGTGGAGACCGGTGTGGCCGGTTGTTGGCACATAGGCTCCGAGTGGCGCGGCAATCCCAGCTTGTTAAAGAAATCGCTGACCCGTCGGGGCGCCTGGAGACTGATGACGCGCAGATAGCGGCTGTCTTCCGCAGGTTTTATGAAGACCTCTATACGGGAGATCCCCCGAATGAGGAGGCCCTGGAAGCGTATTTGGGCTCGGTTGTCTTGCCTTCACTGGAGCCGGAACAGGCAGACCACTTAGACAGAGACATCCGGGTGGAGGAGGTGATATCTGCTATTGCCAGACTTAAACATGGTAAGGCACCGGGGCCGGATGGCTACATCGCACTATTCTACAAAACATTCTGCACGACGTTGGCTCCCATCCTGACGCGTCTTTTTAACTCCTTTGCGGACCCTGGGGCCATTCCGCCTGATCTGCTTCGAGCCACCATCTCGGTAATCCCTAAGCCCGGTAACGATCCGACGCAGTGCGGATCATATAGGCCGATCTCCCTTTTGGACATCGATCTGAAGTTGTATACGGGGATCCTGGCCACTAGACTGGCTCTCCACCTACCCGGTCTGGTCGACCCCGATCAGGCGGGCTTCGTCCCTGGACGGCAGACGGTGGACAATACGAAACGTGTGGTCCATTTGCTTGAAAAGGCCTCCAGGATTCCTGGGGAACGGATGCTGTTGGCGGTGGATGCGGAGAAGGCATTTGACCGTGTCCACTGGCCGTACTTGGAACGAGTGCTGATGAAGGCAGGTATTGGAGAGAAATTCCGCTCCATGATCCTTAATTGTTACAACCGCCCGTCGGCGGTGGTCCGGGTCAACGGATGTGCCTCGGTCTCTTTTGGTATTGAACGGGGCACCAGGCAGGGCTGTCCGCTCTCGCCCCTGCTTTTCGCGCTGTACATGGAGCCGTTGGCCCAGCGGATGCGGGATAACCCGATGGTGACTGGCATCCGAATGGGGGGCTTTGAACACGCTATTAGCCTCTACGCTGATGATGTTATTTTGACCATTGACAGGCCCCGCGTGGCTCTCCCCGCGTGCATGGAGGAATTGGCCTCCTTTGGCACTGTGTCGGGGTTTAAGATGAACATGGGGAAATCGGTGGCGCTGGATGTCTCGCTCGAATCGGACACTAGGACGTATTTGCAGCAACGGTTCCCCATGCTCTGGTCTTCGGGAGCGGTGCCGTATCTGGGGATCCAGATTGCCCCTACCTTGCCGGCCATGGTGTCGGCGAACTACCGGATTCTAGGTGCCAAGATTAGGGAGGAGTTGGGCCGGTGGAACCGAGGCATTTTTTCCTGGCTTGGCAGAATAGCTGCCGTCAAGATGACGGTGTTGCCTCAGGTACTATACCTCTTTCGGGCCCTGCCGCTCCAACCGCCGGTAGGATGGATCTCGCAGCTCCAAGCGGACGTTTCTCGGTTTGTCTGGCAGGGTAAGAAACCTAGGATGCGTAGGGCCCTCTCATTGTTGGCCCCGGAAGCTGGCGGGTTAGGTATTCCTGACTTCCGCAAGTACTTTCAAGCTACTCAATTGCGCTACCTTGTAGAGTGGAGTAAATGGGAGTCTGATAAGCACTGGCTCTTTCAAGATCAGTCGGTGGCTGGGAGGCCCTTACAGGAGATCCCCTTCCTGCGTCGCCCGCACCGGCCTAAAAACCTCTACGCCTCCTTTGTCACGAGAGTGCCTCTGCGAGTGTGGGATGCTACTGGCGTTCTGCGCGGTCTTACCACGTTCCCGTCTCCGCTCACCCCGCTGGTGGACAACCCGGACTTTACCCCGGGGATGGAAACGGGGGCCTTTGCGAGATGGCGTCAAGCGGGATGTAGGGCCTTATGTCACCTGTATGGCCCGGAAGGGGTTATCCCCTTTCCCCAACTCCGTCAAGAGTTTTCGCTTCCGGAGACTGAGCGACTTCGCTATATGCAGGCTCGCCACTGGGCTCTTCAGCCGCAGGTGAGAGGGACGGCCGACCGGCCTTTTCTCCCCTATGAACATTGGCTCATGACGCGGACTTCGGACTCCAAACTGATCACTGATTTGTATAAACTCCTGCAGCCGCCAGCAACACACCTTTATCACCCTGGGAGGGAGCGGTGGGAACGGGAATTGGGGAGGACACTAAGCCATAAAGAGTGGGAACACATATCGTACAGAGCGAGGCACTCAGCTTACCACATGGGGCTCACTGATACACTAACTAAAGTTTCTACCTACTGGTATTACACGCCTGAACGAGTGCGTGAGTTTGATCGTGGTAAAGATGATACATGCTGGAGAGGATGTGGGCATCGAGGTACTCTCACTCACATACTTTGGGACTGCCCGCTTCTGGAGCCTTACTGGAAGGGAGTGTTGGATGAAATTGATTCTAGCTTCGAAATTGAACTGCCCCGCTTCCCTGCCTATACTCTGTTGGGGCTCCCGAATGATCTAATGTATCCCCTTCGATCTCGCAGGGGTAGGCAGATAGCGATAGCTCTAGGTTCCGCTGTCCAGAACATTTTAATTCACTGGCACACGGCCACGATACCGTCTATCACTGGCTGGATTCACAGGTTATGGCATGTGTTGGGAATGGAGAAAATGTCTCTTACGGTGGCGGGGGATGTGGATCAGTTTAGAGAACTCTGGCAACCCTTTCACTCCCTGTTGCTTACTGAATTTCGAGAGCTCACCTGTCCCAAGTATCTCCGCCTTCTCAGGCTCCCGACCCCGGAGGGCTCTGCCCCATGATCTCCCTATGGCCTAGTCATCCTTGACGCTGAAGCTCTGATGTGTGTCGCTATTAGGAACTGTGCACTGGACGAGGGGGGGGGGGAAGGGGGGGGGGTGAAGGGTGGTTGGGAGTTGGGGGGGCTGTTGGGGGGGGGGGGTTTGTTGAAAAGTTCTGACACATTGAGGCGACATTTGTCTTCTGCTCTTGAGCGCTCGAGACCCACAGGATGTTACCTGTTGCTGCCGCTTTTGAACTTTGGCTTTCCGCCCTGCTGTGTCTTTGTTATTATTTGTCTGTCCTTGTGTGTCGTGCTGAATAAAATACTTTAAACCTAAAAAAAGAAACACACTGTTGCATTACACTAATTAAAATCCCCAAAATTCAGCACATCTGGCCATCCACCTCCTCTACCGCTGATCCAACCCCCGGGTCTCTAGCGCACCTGGAACACCCCCAAAATAATTTCTCAATTTTCAGAAATACGCCCATTGGATAACATGGCAAATCGCACCTCCGCACAAAACATGCTTTTTCCACCACTTCCACAGCTCAGATCCTTTTCAAATTTGGCATCACAGTAGTCCAAGCGATTCCCTAAATCCTCCGCTCAAAAACACGCCCCCCGCAAACACCAAAAAACGCCAAAATCCCTCAACACCTTGTTAAACAGCATGTTAAAACAAATACTGCCTTCTCAATACAAGATATTAACTCTTTGGCAGCTGAAGCACAATCATTCCCCAATGACTGCAGTACATGGGAAAGTCATGAACTCATTTCTCCACGTTATCACATGACACGTACGCACATCTTCAAAACGTTTTCTCCAAGCACTTGAAAGAGATCCAGCTCTCTCCTGCCTAACGTAATGATAACAAGCTCTGCACAAACCATAACCACATGGCGCTATTCACAAGCCATATTCACAAGAAACTCAACAAGTCATAATAATGACATGCTCTTCATAAATCATATTTACAAGGAGCTATACTTAAGAAAACTCAACAAACTATTCACAAGTCTTAAGCACAAAGCGCAATTCACAACTAATTCAACTAGTTAACCACAAGGCACTTGCGCAGTCCAGAAGGGACTCGTCTAGATACAAGGAAATGAACGCTTCAGATGCTGTCGGCTTCTTTCTACATACTCTAAAGGGTACAGGTGGTGGCGTTCACGACCTACTGGGTCTTTCTGAGGTGGTCACTTGAGCTAGTTCTTCTGACAGGACGGGATAAATACCAGTAACAACAGCATTTCTTTCTCTAACAGTCTGTTCTGTTTTCCTATGTGACTCTTTGCGCCATAACTCAATGGCATCTTTCTGAGAGGGTCTTGACTTCCTTTTCCATAGCGCTTCCTCTACTCCCATAATGCATTCTGAATCCCATGTTCCTGAGACAGGCCATCTATATTTCTCCTCTAGATCCTTCGTGTAGTTTACCCATAAGTCTAAAAACAAGATAGCGTCTAATCCATGCTTATTATACATATAATGACCAGGTGTGTCTCTAGGTGGGATGTTAACTGACTCTTCTAGTATACCTTTTCTGGTCCCTATCTGACGCAATTTTGAAAAAAGTGGCATGTTGAAAACAACACAATGGAAACACAATACACAGAAATAAACTGAAACAATCAACAATCATTCACACTAAAACATCATAACATTAAAACAAACATGATCTAAACTAATACAGAGAACTAAACATGTACTTGAAAAACTTTGTGCACTGGAATACAGTACAACCATACCGATCTCAAAAATGAGACACGTCTTGACCGTGCCCACGTTTACCATGGACACGTCTTGACCGTGCTCATATAAATGAGACACGTCTTTACCATTTACACGAATAACGTGGATCCGTCTTGACCGTTTCCACGAATAACGTGGATCCGTCTTGACCGTTTCCACCTTCTACAGTGGACCCGTCTTGACCGTTTCCACCTTTTACAGTGGACCCATCTTGAAACTTGATGCATTCCCCATAGTGGTACTCACCGGGAAGCAGAATCTTGAAACTTGAAGGCCTCGGACTTCTACGCATGCGCCTTGGAACAGGTGGACCTCTGGAGACCTCGGACCTTGCTCTCTCACGAGTTGGGCTCTGGTTGAGACGATCCGCGTTCCTCACCGCCTCGCATGGATGCCTGGTCGCAGTCCGTCCTCCTCCTGGGCCTGAGGGAGTAGCGGGAAATCCCGATGGCGTGTACACTTTAAAGTCCGTCACGGCTGTAGAAGGGGGCAAAGCTGGACCTACAACTCCGGCGTGTGGGGAAAGGGATTGTCCCTATTCGGGCGCCAAAATAATGTGGTAAATAAAATATTACCCTGGCATAATTTCTAGGCATTAACAATTATCATGCATCAAGTGAGAGGCAGAGTCCGTGGTATCTGAGTTAAAATGGGCTTTATTCCAATAACTCGAGTCATGGGAGAATATGTTCCATCACCACTGAGGTTCAGGAAGAGTCTTCTAACATTTATTTACTGAACATGATATTTATACATTTGGTCTTGTACATAGGACGTAGGAAGGAACGCTCGAGGCAGAGCAAGACGGAAAATGAGATAAGAGCATGTGGGCGTGCATGAGGGTGTGTACTTTGATGAGTCATAGGTAGGTGATAGGTTGGTGTCATAGGTGGGTGGGTACTTAGAGGAGGAGTTTGGATAGCTAGCTGGAACTATGCCCTAATTGTGCAACTTGAGCATGACGTGCAATTGACGTGTAACTGGGAGGAGAGCTGACTTTCAGTCTAGAAGAGATCTCTTGTGTCAAGGCGACCAGCACGCCTGGTACTAACTGATATCTTGAGTCAGGGGATGTATTATCTGAAGCAAAGGTTGCTCGCCACTAAATGACAGAAAGGGCATATTTATTCGTTCATTGCATGAGCTTTCTATGGATGCAAGCACTGTAATCCACTTAAACAGAGACAGAATGGCTGGGCCCTATCTATGCAGATGGGTTCTGTGTACCTTCTTCACCAGACTGAAATGTGATTCTGTAAAGCAGACAGATAACTGTTATTCATAATACTGTCTTGGCAGGCCTCTTGCTGGGCTTCTCTCGGCTGAGCTAGAAGTATGCGAGGTCAGAGGGACGTAACTGCAGCTTCAGTGTGTCAGGAGTCATGAAAAACCCTTATTTCAGAATGTGGCTCAGCTGAACCACAAAATGGGTTCATTACGATATTTATTTAAAAGTGCACAATGCAATGCAAATACATGGGCCTTCATGTTAGCTTAACTTTTGGGAAACTTGATGACTGGCATTATAATGCAGGACATGAATGCAGAGGCCTAGTGATTCAGGCCACTACAAGGAAATATGCATGGGTGACATGCACATACGCATGTAACATAGGGTATACGTAGGGGACATCTTGGTCAGGCAAAATTTCATTTTCCTCACAGCCTTCTATGCCACTCTTGATGATTTGTACAAAAGATCTTCTAACTTCTGAGACTGAATGAACTAAATGAGTCGTAGACATTACTTAGGTATCTAATTTCTCTCAAGATGTTATTTGACTCTCACACCTGTGAATACTGGAACAAAACCAACTAAGTATATTGCACCATTGTGTTGAGCTAAAGAATTATTAAAATAAGAAACTTTTGGTTCTTCCATAAAATCTTTCTTGCAAGAAAAGAATCAATGAAACTTGGGAGAATTTGGAGATCAAAAAAGTCAGATTATGTAACAACCAATCTCACAAGTACATTCTCTCAGCAAAGATGATTTTGTTTAATGGTAAATATGTAATTCACTAAACAAACCAAGGCAACTCTTCAACTAGGTGAAATTGAATTCCTGTCACTCAACCACCATTCCTATAGCTGCCAACCATCATAAATGCAACAACTTTCTTAATTACATCGCCATAAAGATCTTGCAAATCAGAAATTCTACCCTTTCTGACACCATCACCAGTCCCTCCTTTTATATTTAAAAAGAATCCTTAGGGTGGCTTCTCAACTATTTTGAAGGATCATTTAACAAATTTCATCAAAGATCTAAAACTAACTTTCTTTTACAATTATACCTGCAAAGCTTCCCAAAACAAATTGTCACCTGTGCTCCAAACTATAGTGCCAATTCATCAATGTGTTGCTAAATGATGGAACATTTCAGACTTACTGAAGACTGCCTCTTTTAAATAAGTCCCATCAGGGCCATACAACTTCAAACCATCAATCTGTGGTTAACCTTTGATGGCAAGGAAAGGTCCTTGAAAAAAGCTTTGATATTCAGCTCCACAAACATACTGAAGACAACAAGTTTCTCGCACCACACTATGCTGGCTTCAAAAATGGATACAGTCACTCTTTTAAAATCCTCAATGACATGCACTCAGTGCTAGATAATGGTTCATTTTGCTTGCTAATACTGCTGGATGTATCTGTGACATTTGATATGATGGATCAAAGACAACTTTAACAGATTTCTGAGCAACACATGGACACCTGAAGAGCATTATTGAAATGGTGTGTCTATTTTTTAACAATCAGATGACAAGGATCAGAAGACATGCCTCAAAATCTCACAAGGCTTAATCCTTGCAATGACAATCATTAATATGTATAGGGAGCCCCTGAGGTTCTTAAAGGGGGACTCAGGGTTATCCATCAATTAATATGTGCATATATCCAATGATACATAAAAAACAAGTTTGTGCAAGATCTGGCTATCATTAAAACCTGTCCGCAGAAGACTTACACTTGGATGCTATTAAATTTACGTATAACAAATGAAATGCTACATAATAACACATCAACATAATTTAAAAACCTACTGAGCATGGCTCTTTGAAATTACTTGTGAAGGCTTCTCTGCTGGTGTTTCCTTAAAGGTAAAATCATTGGATTTGTGGTTTCCTTATAATCTAACCATTCTTGAGTCTAACATAATCATTTGAATCACCTACAAGATAACAATAATTCTCTTAACCCCAAGACATTTGCTTTGCTATCAAGAAACTAAAATCTTTTGTTTCTTTCTTCAACTGAATGATTTCTGAACCATTTCCTAATCTCTTAACCAAAACGGATTATGGGAACTCTATCCTAGCTAGTGTTCCTCCTGCTACTTGGCCCCTACCAAGCAGTTACCCATCCAGCTGAGCCCCTTCTGTTGGGAACAAAAGAAAATCATTCACATTACCCTAATGCTCATAGACTTACACTGGCTCACTACTGAAGCAAGAATACATGTCAACCTGCCTGTATTACATACAAGAATTAATTTTATTTATTTATTTATTTGAGTTTTATATAGCGCTGGCTAGACCCGGAGGTATTAGAGCGCTTTACATGAAGATTAAGACGTGTTAGAGTGTTACATCAGTTACAGTTACATTATAGTTACATCCGTTGCTAGTGCATTCAATATATATAAAAGAACAGGACAGAGGGAAGGAGGAAAGGGAGCATAACGGGGAGATGAGGAAGAAAACAATGTCTGATGTCCAGCTGGGTAGGTGCCGGCAAAGGGGGTGAACCAGAGTCAAGCTCCTTTTTAGCTACATATTATAGCTCCACCGGGCATCAGCCAAAGATTACTCTAGCTCAGTGATAAGTCCCAACAATTATGGATTCCGCCCAGGGGGCAACGCCATAGTTCTATCGAAGGAATTCTTTATAGGAGGGGGAGGGATGGGAAAACAGGGAGATGGGGAGAAACTGTTCCAAATGCCCGGCTGGGTAGGTGACGGCAGAGGGGATGAACGGGGCCATTCTCCTCAATAGCTGAACTGAGTAGCTCCTGTGGGCATTGGACATAACGCGGGAACTCTGCTGTCAGGATAGTAATCAGGTGTACTCAGAGAATGTCAGAGTAGTGTGGAGCAGGGGTTTGGGGGTGAGAAACTATGGTCCGAATGAAATCCAGATGCCATCTTGAGGTCAGGCACTGTCCTGAGAGGGTTCTGTAAGGAAAAAGTTTGGCTCGGTAAAAAAAGTCCCCTGGCCAGATATGATGGGGGGTGGTTCTCTGAGAAGTCTCTGCAGCAATCCAAGTTAGCAGCATCGGGGATCGGGCCTGCAGCGTTTGCTGATGGGGTTGCCTGAGAACAATGCTTAAAGTCTGTCTTGCCATTGAGTGTGGCATGATAGGAAAGAGTATGTAGCTTGGCTGTCATCTTACAGTAGTTTCACTCCAGCATGTAGCTCCTCTACTATACGGCGGGCGCCAAGTCAGGGTCAGGCATGTCTCGACTTGGGCGCCATGTTGAAGTCATGCAGGGCTCATCTAGATGTCCACGCTGTTACAAGCAAATAACTTGCAAAGCACTCTGCAGTAAAGTTTCCAGGGACCTGGCCAGGACAGCCATGTTAAGGTCAAGCCAACAGAATGCGTGGGCCCGGGGATGTAGGACAGTCCACTGTTGCCCCATACAATTCTTTCTGAGAGGATGAGGCTGTAGCAGGACAAGGTGGCAAACAGTCCCATTGATAAGACTATTTGGCAGTGAAGACCCTGATGTAAGCGCCAAAACCTCACTCCAGGAGCCATTTTAGGGTCAGGGAAAGCCCTTGCCTGGCCCACCTTAGAGCAACTCTGCCAAATGTTCCTCCCAGGGGAGACACCACTTGTGAGTAACCCCAAAATCACCCCAGCTGGCCAGTACAGTGGGCCGCAGAGCTTTGCTCACCTCCCGGTTGCCCTGAATGCGTCGGGGAGATCACACGTTATGGCTTCGATCATCGCACGTCTTCATCCCTGACATCATCGGGGAATCCTTCTCGAGCATGGAAGACTACCCCCGGCTATCTAACAGCCTCTGTGGAGATAGGGGAATTGCTTCCTTTGTCTCCGCATACAAAGCAGTCTCCACGAGTCAGTGCTGGTTGCTGGAATCTCTCTGGATAGATGGCCGCAGCTCCATCTTGTTTCCGCTGCAGTCCAGGCAGCAGATACTTTGGCGTTGCTCGATCGTAGGATGCGATCGGAGAAAAGCGAAATAGGTCTCCAGGTGAGCCGTCCGCTTTTTCGGTTGTGGAAACTTGGTTAAGGGTCGGAAAACAATTAGATAGAACGCTGTAGAGGAGGCTGGAAATAGGATTCACAACGGAGCATCAGCTCCGCACGGCCATGTTCGGAGCTGGCTCTTCCCCCACTAAATCTGAATGTCTTCTATCATCCATCCTATCAAAGGGTCTGGAGGAAATGAAAATCTCAGAAGTCTACAGGAAAACATGTTTGAGTGCAAGAAATTTAATATAAAAAAAATCAGACACTAAAGTCTCTCCTATGCTACAATCACCATAAACAGTTGCTGCTTGTGGAAAACAAACAATATGACTTGCTAATATCCTTTTGGAAATACATAAAACATTTTCTGTTTGTATAACATCTAAGCAACCTACAATTAACCTCCCAGAATTCTTGGTAGAAATGTTTTACTTTGATAATAAAACAAAAAACTCCACAAGAGGTTCAAATGATAGAGCTACCAGCAAAGGAGTCAGTATGGGGGTAAGTATTGATAGGTCGATCAATGTCTAGGGCCGTCCGTTTAATTAGTAGGCACTACTTATTGTGTGTTTCCTTTGGCCTGAAGTATTTCATTTTAGGTCATATTACTTAGGGATGGTATACTTCAGGTGTTCTCTCATTGTGATGGCCAATGGATCAATTATTTGCTTTAACCCAAATCCATAAGATTGTTTAGATCCCAGACACATTTATGAGGAAGCAGTTCCTATCAATTAAATTTTTACAAAACAAGCAGTTTTCACTCCAGTATGAACTAACAGAAACCAAAAGTGGATTTACTCCCTATTTCCATCTTCCTTATGTTGGCCTAAAGTTTTCAATCAATCCTAACAGTGACTATATCTAATGAAATAGAAAGTAAGAGTTGATTTTATTGGGTATGTCTGAGAGGGTCACATCTGCAGCAAATATATCAAAATATCCATCAAACATAAAGCTGTATAGGAATCATTAGAGCTCCTTTTCAACGTGAGGTTTAGTGCACCCTGAGCCTACACTGAGTCTGTATGAGAATACCTGACTCCTGTAAGACAACAATTAGCCTAGGGGGAGCCATTTTTAGTCATCGAGCTCAACTGGTAGTGCATAAACCAGCCTGGCAGAGAACCATAGGGAATGGAAGGGGGTCCTGATCAAGGAAAATGCTTCACATCGCCATGGAATGTCTTCTTAAGCCATCCTCTAACACAATCAATTCTACTATGCACATTTTGTCACTAGAACCAAGCTGTATCTGGCGTATGAGCCCATAACTAGGGTGAAACCATTCCTGGGCTCTAATGTTCCAGTTCAGGGAGGACCTGGCTTGGCAGTTCCAGGTGGACTGTTCCGTTTGGAGCATGGTCAAAACTGATTTGCATATAGCTGGGTCCAAAATGAGGTGACACGGGTGCAAAATAATGATGAATGGGGATGCAGCCTGAGTAATTTCCAGTGACTGAGATTTATTCAACCATTTCATTTATCACTTTTTTGCATACTTTAGTGAGTTACCCTAAAGGGGACGGGTATGTCCAGACATAGGTCCTGTGCAGAGTGTGTCAATGGAACTAACCTGTACCCAGCTGATGAGCCCATAACTAGGGTATAACTGTTCCTGAATTGCTCGTGATCCGGTTCAGGGAGAACCTGGCTTGGCAGTACTGGCTGGACCGTTCTGATTGGAGAAGGGTCATGACTGATTTGCATAAAGCTGGGTCCAAACGGAGGCAACATGGTGTGCAAAATACCAATGGTTTGAGATGCAGCCCAAGTAATTACCAGTGGCTGAGATTAATTTAAACATTCCATACATCATTTTTTTTCTGTATACGTCAGTGTGTCACCCTAAGTGTTAAGGGTATGCCCAGATGTTGTTCCTATGCACACTATCACTGGAATCAAGCTGTACCCAGCTGATGAGTTCATGACTAGGTCAAAACAGCTCCTGGGTTGCTTGTGTTTTGGTTCAAGGAGGACCTGGATAGGCAGTTCGGGCTGGACTGTTCTGTTTGGAGCAGGATCAAGACTGATTTTTAACTAGATGGTTCCAAACTGAGGTGACATGGTGTGCAAAATACCAATTGTTTGGAATGCTGCCTAATTTCCAGTGGCTGAGATTAATTCAAGCATTCTATCATCACTTTTTTGTATACTTTAGACGGAGGTAATGTTGACGCTAAAGATTGGGAAAACCACAACATTGGATAACAAATAGGTGAATTCCTTTAGACAAAATGCGTGGTAGTGTTGTAGAATAGTTTCTTAGATGTACTAATGAAATAAGGGGCATATTTACTTACATTTCACCGAAAGCACGGCAGCAAGCAAAGATGCTGTGCTGCTCTACATGAATGGGAGACCTAGGAAGAAGTAATGAGGAGAAATAAAGGTTCTTTTACTTGTTATGCCTGGTTCAGGAAGGCATAACATTTCGACACATTCCTAGGTTAAGTAGCTTTAGTAAATCTGTGAATACGCCAAAATCCATTGGTGGATGCATGGGAATGCTCCAAATAAGGATTGCATTTTTAACTAAATTAAGTTCCATTATATTCTATGGAACTTGTACTATGGCGGATGGGACATCTTTTACATTTGTGATGGAGTATCGCATCCGCCTAGATCGTAATCAGGCCCTGTGTCCTCAACCATGATTAATGAAGACAAAGGATAAGTGATCGGGACATTCATATGGTATCCAAAAACAGGGTTAGAGGGATCACTGACCAAGCATGCAGAGGCTAATTATTTATCACAGCCAGCTATTGTATGCTGGTTTCTGTAGGAAATTACCATATTTGTGTGGTGTGCCACCAGATATTTGTCCTATCTGTTTTAGCTGTCTGTAGAACTCTGCACACTTCACCCCTGCAAACCAGTCATAAAATACATGTGCTTCTCCTTTTATCAAGATACATTTGGTATACCCCCCATTGGCATATTTAACTTACCTCTAAGTACCTAGTATATGGTAAAATATGCATCCAGGGCCTGTAAGTTAAATATCACCAGAGTCCTGCAGCACCTATGATGCCATCCCCTACAGTGGCAACTGTAAATCCTCACTTCAGGCCTACCATCAGCAGTTTTTAAGTTGCAATTCGACATACCAAAATAAACCCTTCTCACAGGCCTTATACTATCAGTAACATTAAGTATCAGGAGGCTAAGTTGCATATCCTCCAGCTGTAGCCCTCTGAATGCTTTGTCCTGACTGCAGTGTGAAAACTGTTCACAGAGTGGGAGAAGACGCTCGGGTGTGGGAACGTTTTTCTGTTTCTCTGGAAGGATATGTCAGATGATACAAACTCAGGCCACTTCTTTGCTTCCACACTCAGCCAGGTTCCAATCACAGTGGGGAGAGAGCTCACCCAGGGGAAACAGCCTTTACAACGCAGACTGAGCTACACATGCAATTTCCCTGCAAGCACAACCAAGCATATGCATAGTTAAGGCAGTATGCGGTCTACATGCATGGATGGGTGGGCACAGGATGAAGAAGTATAGGAACATGATGCAGACTGTTAAGTGGGACTGGGGCCATGTTTTAGAGGGGTGGGGTAGTTCCTAGGGCTATGGGGGTGTCAGGGTTATTTATAGGACAGGGGGCCTGGTTTTAGGGATCATTGTGGAGGATTGGGGTAGTTGTAGGTTTGAGAGATGGAGTCATGTTTAGGGCTCGGGTTGACTTGTTTATAGGGCAGGGGCCAGAGACTTAGGGTTCAGGGCATGGGGGGGAGTCAAGTAGGTTTATGTTTTAGGGATGGGGTCATTTTTAGGGCTCAGGCTGTTTATAGGGCAGGGGCCAGGGTTTTAGGGCCTAGGGTAGAGGGGCTGGGGTGTGATCTTTATCACACATCCCTTTACAAAATTGTATGGTAAAGGCATGCATGGTAAAGCAATGCGTTGTTCAGACACATTTCGTTATTCAGGCTGTGTTGTAGTGTGATGAGTGGTTTAGCCATGTGCACCTTTGTCATACAACCCTCACCCAGTACTTGTTTGAAGTGACCATAGAGGATGAGTTGCTTGTTTTGCTGACAAAACCTCTCGGGTGTGCTTTAGACAAGGGGGAGGAAGGGTTTCCCCAACTTGGATTCAGGCAGAGGGGAGCACTGTGGGATTGTTTAGAGTAGGGGAAACACATGCTGCAGAAGATGGTAAAGTATCCCCTGGAAACATTTGCCCAATGGGTGAGGGAGGTGCCAGGAGTCACCCCCACCAATGTGACATCCCATGTACCCTCCTCAGAACACTGCTGGATCTGTTGAAGATATTAAGAGGATTGCGCCTGCTACCTGAGACACAAAGAAATACATCTGCTCCCTCTTCTGTATCCCGGTCAAAGAAGAGGACTCCAAGGATCTTAATTCTGATCTCCTTTTCAAGCTACAGTGACAAAACAATTCAAAAGGCAACTGCCCAGCTTGCAACTGCCCAGCTGACAAGTTCCAACATGGCCTACCCTGGATCCTGCTGGTGGCTTCTACTGGAGTGACTCCTGATCCATTACTACTGTTCCTGAGATCCTGAATCATTGTACTGTGTCAGTATACTCCTCCTGAAATCCTGGGAAAGCTGGGACTTAGAAATATTTTGGCTCCAATGGACCAGGACAAACCTGTGAAGTTACTTCAATAAAGGTGCGTTGCTGCTGACCTGAGGATTTGGGCTCCCCTGCTCAGAACATTTGTGCTGCCTCAATTCCAGGTCAGTGGGACCTGGCAGAGAATGTATCCAGCCTTGTGGAACCCTTTTCTGAAACTGTCTACATCCTTGCCCACTGGAAGAATCCAATCTGCAAAAAAGTGACTAAATGTGAAGGTAGATATCTTCCCAGGGTAAAGGTGCTAAAAGTATGTTGTTGGCAAGCGACCTGCCATGTGCTGGAAATTCAAATTTCTACATGCAAACCTTTCCCGACAAAAGTCAACGGCTTCATAGGGACCTCGACCACAGCCGGTTATTCCACCTTGTGGAGCCCTGTGTGGCCATTACAGAGACTAATTTGAAGTTAAAATATCTGGCCGGGTCGTTAAGCCTATCTGCTCTGTGCCAAAGCTATTAAGGGGTTGAGATCAGGTTAATTTAATGATGTCAGTGGTTTACCCACTGGTTTAGGATTGTGGTTATTGCTTAAGGTGGGTCATCACCCCATCCCTAAAAATTACCCCCAATTTAATTTTTTTTAATTGATACTGTACTGGTAGACATGCTTATATACTTGGTTTGGATACATAATGTTTTGTTTCATTCGTATAATATATTAGTTTAATTGTACAGCCTACTGGTTTGAAAGCATTACATGCTGATGTGCATGTGTGATGCACTGGTTCACACCTGTATACTTCTGGTATCCATGAACACTGCATTGATTACATTCATTCTGTACTGGTTGACCTACATAAGTTCATGGTTCAGATACATAATATATTGCTTCATTCTTGTAATATGCTAGTTTGTATGTGTAATCGATTGGTGTAAATGTACGACCCATTGGTTTAAAAGCAGTACTAGCCGATTTGCATGCATATTGCACTGGTTTGCATGCATAACTCGCTGGTTTGCAGTTTTATCACTGATATTCATGCATAAAGTACCAGCAGACATATACAGTTATATGGTACCCATGAATAACACATTGGTTTACAAGCATGGAGTAGCTACGCCTTTGACCGCCCATGGCGAGGGAGGTGCTGGGGATTCCTGCACACCCCTTGATAGCTGCAGGTAAGAGCGAGGGGGGGGGGTGCAAAACTCATGCAACCCAGGGTGGACCGTCCCCGTTGCTATGCCACTGTTTACAAGCACATTATGTGTGTTTGTATGCAAAATGTAAACTTCTTAAGACACTGTGGAAAATAATCAGGCCAAATGTGATTGTAAGGTTGCATATGACAGCAAGATTTGGGAGTATAAGGCCAATGACCGCTTTCAGGTGACTGAAAACACATAATTGAGGCAGTTACTCTGTGTCATGCTGTGACAAAAATCCAAGAAGAGCTGTAGCAAGAGAGGAGGTAGACCTCCGGAAACCTCTGGTTCTGGAGGTATCTTGTTGACAACAACACAGATGGCGGAGCCCTATCTGGTTTACGTTAAAAATAATACAGACTGTTACCTGCTCTCCAGGTTCAGATTTAACCTGTTGAATGTTTTTGAGTGCCTCCCCGAGAAGTTGTTATGAATTGGGGATCTATGAGTGCCTGTTTGGTTGTGACAACATGTCTCCACAGGACACCCTTCCCTTTGTTAAGTTTTCAAAAATAGTTATCGCCCAAGAAGATGTTTTATTATTCCACTTTTGAATGTTAAGGGGTTCTCTCAAGTTCACCCTGTCCTTTTATTTTTAGAGACATTGAGTAATGAATGTGTGACTTTTAATGTTATCTGTCTTTTGAGATCTACCACGTCCCTGAGGAATTTGCGGAAAGGGTGATTGTTTTTTACTCTGCCATTACCTTAATTGCTGCCAGGGGTTTTGAGATGGATTCTTTTTTCATGTTTTTAGTATACATGTATTTTTATGGTTCTTATAAGTCCAAATAAAGTGCTTTTAAAAAAATGTCTTTATTGAGTTTTTAGAACAGGTGGCATATACTGTAGTGTAGTTCCTATATTCCCAATAGGCTCTGCGCATTGGAATAACATAAATGATAGTTTAGACGTAGGACTGAGGTCGATTAGGTCTTTATTGAATATGTTAGACTTAATTATGAATGCCAGCTAGCTCAGAGGTCAATAGAAACCTTCTCGAATGAACAGGAAGGAGTTAACTTTCCTGATTAGACAAGAAGGGATTAGTTTCTGACAACCGCATAAACATGACAACTTTGCTCCCTCCAGAACAAGGAGTATATCTCCAGAGTCGTGTGAAAACAATAGACAGCTATTTCACTCAGTCAATCGTGCATACTTAGTTTCACCAGAGTACAGAGTAATAGAGAGACGGGCGTTTTCAATAAAAGTTGTTATTTATTGAGCAGTCCTCTTTCTCGTGCAAGAGAAGTGAATTGCCACAATTGCAATACTTGTCATGAATTAAAGTACTCAACTGGTGCTTCTAAGATACGCCTACCCCGGTGTACCTAACCTAAGCCTAGTACGTGGGAAGGAGTAAGTGAGCTGCAGTTTAAGTTAAGTTAGTTTTGCCAAGAATCTGAATCAAGAATTCTCTTAAGATTTAATCAGCTCCGTACCTTGGTTATAGAATGAAGGAGGTCTTGTATCTTGCTCTCAGGACTCGATCTCCCAGAAACCTGCAAGGGTGACTGGAAACACTGGGGCTGGATTTCTCGGCAAGAGAAAAGACAGGGTCTCTCTCAGTGCGTCAAATGGGAGGGCCGGCTTCCTTCGGCTCTCGCATCAGCTGGGCTTCGGGCAAGTAGATAGCCGCTCTGCTCCAAACTACCGTGTGTTTGCTTAAGGCAACGTTAGTATATTTATACCTGGAAGGTGCCGAGTTTGACGTAAGGTTGGACATAAGATGTAACTAAGAACTTACAGTTCTTTCTAGACTCCAGGAGTTCTTGTTCAAATCAAAACAAAATCAGGGGGATTTCCCGGGCTGCTGGAGGCCTGGTTTGTTTAAAGAACGCGTTGTACTTTCTAGGAGTCAATGGGAGTAGCCTTGCCGTATTTGGACTGCATTGGCTATGACTAAATATGGATATGATTCCTATGCCTTTATAAGGATATGTTTTGTTATAACCACATAAGGGCATGAATCGGGAATATTTAAATAGGGTCCTAGATACATTCACAACACCCACTCCACGTATAATGTCCATCATTACTAAATACTAAGCAATACTAAACATATAACGATGCATGTGTTTTCCAACCCACCCCAAAATACAAAAAAAATGCATTTGAAATGGTATATGGTATATACACGAAAAATGAGTATTTGTACTGTACGGTTTTCAAGCAGTGGTATCATTCAGATAATGCATACATAAATATTGGCTGAATGAATTGCGAACATTACATTTATGAAATGGCTCTTACTATAGAAAAGAAGGTCGAGACCATTTCATCACATATTTATACAATACTGTACATGTGCTAGAGGCTGAATCTAAATATTGTCTCTAGAGTTTCAAAATAGAAGTTCTGTTCTCTAAGAATAGTTCTACTTTAAGCAGAGTACCGTTAGCCAGAAAAAAGGTAAATATTTTGGAAATGGAAAAATAATTTCGCTTTCAGGGGAAAAAATAGTTCCAATTATTTTCAGTAGTCTTGTTTTTCAAAAAATGAAGGCCGAATTCAGAGTTCAGGGAACGCTGTGTGCTCGTTGTTTTAAAAGTTATTCTCGTTGTTAGGAGAGAACATCAAATCAGACAGTCTACAACAGAAGGTGAAAGTTCGACCAAGTTAGAAAAAGCTGCAATAGTGCATATGTGAGAATCATTGCCATCATCGATGTCTGGATCAGCAATGCTCACAGAAGGTTGTACCTGTGTGGTGCTGCTTTCATCTCGTACTTCACCACCACCTAATCGTAATGGTGAAGTCTCAACGAATGCCGTCATCAGAATAGGTAGCCGCTGGGGACAACACGTTGCATGAGCCGTTACCAAACCAAGCAAAGTATCGATATCCATAGGTACTGCTGATGGTAGTGTAAGACAGACGTCCAACACGCATTCTTCTCCGCATAGCAGACATCGAAGCACAGGTAAGATGCAATCCTGCCAGATTGGTCTGAATGAAAGAAACCAGGTAGTACTCAGATCTCTTAGCCGGGCAAAGCCGAGGACTTTAGTGATCCGTTCGCTGTAACGTATGGCCAGGGTAATTTCTTCCATCATAGCCTGAGTTTTGTCTGTGGCTTGACTTGCCATATCGAAGCCGAAGTAACAAAAATAAAATTCCTGCTACCAGTCCCAAAAGAAGAGGCAGTCCGCCGAACACAGAATGCACAAAATTCGGGAAGATGCCCAGAACTGTTTCAAAGGGTGCTAACAGTCGCGGAAAAATGGTCTTAAATACATGTGCGATGCCACTGGTATGAGACATGTTTAAAATTTGACCTAACATTTCTACGAAATGTACGGGGTAATTTGTCGATAATAGGGAATGTATCTCTGCCGCTGTCCTTGCAATTTGCAGATCATACATCTCTTTGGACGAGGTTAAAGGCACAGTTTTTTGTAAAAGAATAGACTTCATTCTGCTTAAAGTATCAATTCGAATAGAAGAGATATTCACAGAAGGCCATAATGTTGCCTCCTTGTCTGGATTGCTGTTTGGATACAATTAAGCATGGGCGTAAAATCCGCTCCGCTCGCGGATTTTTCGGATTTTCGGCAAATCCGCAATCCGCGAACTCTCGCGAATTTGTCGAAAATCCGTGAATCCGCTCGCGGCGGATTTTTTGCTTGGTTGCGGCGCGCGGCGTGGTGCACGGCGTTCACTTTCCGTCATTTTAGCGTTTGCCGAGTTGTTTTTCTTTGCGAGTGACGCGCCATTTTAGATCTTGCTGCGTGTTCCCGCGGGAGTTTGTCGCCCGCGAATACGTACTCGCGGCTTGCCACCTTGCACAGCACACCTCGCGAGAGTTCGCAATTGCGAACACGTAGTTGCGGCGGAAAGGAACAATCTCGCACTTGCGAAATAGAGATTTTGCAATTTCGCACAAGAAAATCACCAGCAAACAGGATAAACCTTCAGAAAATTATGATTTTTATCAGAATCACTCCTCAGGTTGACATTTGCATGGCCTTTTTTTTTGCAAGGAGTCCATTTTGGGGGGGGGGGAGGAAGGAAGTGCCCCACAGTCTCCAACTTCCTGTTCCTGTCCAGCAGGCTCCTCCCAGTGCTTTGTCCATCTCCTGGTCACTTTCATTTGGATCTGGAGCTGGAAGGATTACTTTTTGTGGGTGCTGCTGGATATTTGGATTTGAGGCCTTTTTGACTGTCTTTGGATCACTTTTGGATTAGAAATCAACTTTCACAAGTAAGTTTGTTTGGGGCATTACAGTTGCTGCAAGTACAATTTTGGAACTTTTTCAGAAAATTAAATAAATTATATTGTGGGTAGCCACAGTATCCAGTAGGACCAGGGTTGGTTATGGGTGCATGATACAACTGTTTTGTTGAATTTAAACACCATTGAGGCCATGGATGGGCTGGGATTGTGCAGATTTTATTGTTTTTTGTCGTTTTTTTGGGCCTGCTGGTGTGGCCCTTTGCCCAGGGGTGGTGAGTGTTGCATGGGCCTAGTCTTTCTGTGGGGTGTCTTCTTGAATTTAAACATAATTGAGGCCATGGATGGGCTGGGATTGTGCTTATTTTATTGTTTTTTGTCGTTTTTGGGGGGCTGCTGGTGTGGCCTTTTGCTTGCCCAGGGGTGGTGGTGGTGCATGGACTGAGTGTGCCTGTGGTGTTGTCTCACTCTCTTTGATGTAAACATCATGGATGGCATTGGATTGTGGTGATTTCTGGCTGTTTTTCTGTTTTTTGGGGGTGTACTGTTGATGTGGTCTGGCCATGTGGGTGGTGGTGGTGGCCATCTTGAGTGCTGGCTGGTACAGGCAACATGTGCTTGGGGTGTAAGGGGGCCATTTTGAGGAGAGGCAGTGTCTGAGGCCTGCACTTATTTTGCCTACTTTTCATCCCTTATGCCCAGGGGTAGTGAGTGTTGCATGGGCCTAGTGTTTCTGAGGGGTGTCTTCTTGAATTTAAACACCATTGAGGCCATGGATGGGCTGGGATTGTGCAGATTTTATTGTTTTTTGTCGTTTTTTTGGGCCTGCTGGTGTGGCCCTTTGCCCAGGGGTGGTGAGTGTTGCATGGGCCTAGTCTTTCTGTGGGGTGTCTTCTTGAATTTAAACATAATTGAGGCCATGGATGGGCTGGGATTGTGCTTATTTTATTGTTTTTTGTCGTTTTTGGGGGGCTGCTGGTGTGGCCTTTTGCTTGCCCAGGGGGGGTGGTGGTGCATGGACTGAGTGTGCCTGTGGTGTTGTCTCACTCTCTTTGATGTAAACATCATGGATGGCATTGGATTGTGGTGATTTCTGGCTGTTTTTCTGTTTTTTGGGGGTGTACTGTTGATGTGGACTGGCCATGTGGGTGGTGGTGGTGGCCATCTTGAGTGCTGGCTGGTACAGGCAACATGTGCTTGGGGTGTAAGGGGGCCATTTTGAGGAGAGGCAGTGTCTGAGGCCTGCACTTATTTTGCCTACTTTTCATCCCTTATGCCCAGGGGTAGTGAGTGTTGCATGGGCCTAGTGTTTCTGAGGGGTGTCTTCTTGAATTTAAACACCATTGAGGCCATGGATGGACTGGGATTGTGCAGATTTTATTGTTTTTTGTCGTTTTTTTGGGCCTGCTGGTGTGGCCCTTTGCCCAGGGGTGGTGAGTGTTGCATGGGCCTAGTCTTTCTGTGGGGTGTCTTCTTGAATTTAAACATAATTGAGGCCATGGATGGGCTGGGATTGTGCTTATTTTATTGTTTTTTGTCGTTTTTGGGGGGCTGCTGGTGTGGCCTTTTGCTTGCCCAGGGGTGGTGGTGGTGCATGGACTGAGTGTGCCTGTGGTGTTGTCTCACTCTCTTTGATGTAAACATCATGGATGGCATTGGATTGTGGTGATTTCTGGCTGTTTTTCTGTTTTTTGGGGGTGTACTGTTGATGTGGACTGGCCATGTGGGTGGTGGTGGTGGCCATCTTGAGTGCTGGCTGGTACAGGCAACATGTGCTTGGGGTGTAAGGGGGCCATTTTGAGGAGAGGCAGTGTCTGAGGCCTGCACTTATTTTGCCTACTTTTCATCCCTTATGCCCAGGGGTAGTGAGTGTTGCATGGGCCTAGTGTTTCTGAGGGGTGTCTTCTTGAATTTAAACACCATTGAGGCCATGGATGGACTGGGATTGTGCAGATTTTATTGTTTTTTGTCGTTTTTTTGGGCCTGCTGGTGTGGCCCTTTGCCCAGGGGTGGTGAGTGTTGCATGGGCCTAGTCTTTCTGTGGGGTGTCTTCTTGAATTTAAACACCATTGAGGCCATGGATGGGCTGGGATTGTGCAGATTTTATTGTTTTTTGTCGTTTTTGGGGGGCTGCTGGTGTGGCCCTTTGCCCAGGGGTGGTGAGTGTTGCATGGGCCTAGTCTTTCTGTGGGGTGTCTTCTTGAATTTAAACATAATTGAGGCCATGGATGGGCTGGGATTGTGCTTATTTTATTGTTTTTTGTCGTTTTTGGGGGGCTGCTGGTGTGGCCTTTTGCTTGCCCAGGGGTGGTGGTGGTGCATGGACTGAGTGTGCCTGTGGTGTTGTCTCACTCTCTTTGATGTAAACATCATGGATGGCATTGGATTGTGGTGATTTCTGGCTGTTTTTCTGTTTTTTGGGGGTGTACTGTTGATGTGGACTGGCCATGTGGGTGGTGGTGGTGGCCATCTTGAGTGCTGGCTGGTACAGGCAACATGTGCTTGGGGTGTAAGGGGGCCATTTTGAGGAGAGGCAGTGTCTGAGGCCTGCACTTATTTTGCCTACTTTTCATCCCTTATGCCCAGGGGTAGTGAGTGTTGCATACTTGCATGTCCCTAGTCTTTCTGTGGGGTGTCTTCAATGTAAACATCATGGATGGCATGGGATTGTGCTCATTTTTCTGTGTTTTGTCGATTTTTTGGGGTGTATAACTGAACTGATGTTCCTCTGTCTTCCATTGCTTTTAGGTGCACAAGAAGACTCAATAGAACCACCAGTGCCAGGAAGAAGTCCTGCAGCGGTGTGTGCAGCATAACGTCACGCGACGTCACGTCTGGACACAGAACCCTCTGCAACTCGTGCAACTGCTGCCTGCTGACCTGCTCTGAAGAAGATGGCCCCAAAAAAAGTAACCCGTAGCTCCTCTAGCAAGAAAGGTGCCAGTAAGGAGCAGAAGAAGCAAGTTACCAAGGACACTGGTGTGCCGCCCGCCCCTTTTTTTGTGAGTAAAAAAAAAAGTATGCCTGCAGCAGCTGCAGCGGGATCTGCTGGGGACCAAGCTGGCAGCAGCACCCCCGCTCCATTGGGCTCAGTGCCACCACCACCACCACGCCAACTTAAGTCCAAGCCCTTGAGTGCTGCAGAGGCAGCCAGTATACTTCTTCAATCACCATCGACCAGTGATGTTGGCTCATCGCAAGAAAGCAGCAGCAATGTCCCTCAATCAACACAGGTTGTTGTAGCTCATCTGACGAGTGTTGAACAACCACAGCGGCAACAACAATCACATGTGCAAGTACAAGCCCAAGTACATGTGGAAGGAGAGGCAGCGCAAGGAGATGCGCATGCAGAGGTGCATGGAGGGTCACAACAAGTGCCCACAATAGTTGTTCCTCCCGAAGTAGGGGCACATCAGGAAATCGACAATCAAGGCGAGGTATCATTTGAGGAAGCCACTCCTCCTGATGATCCTTCATTGTCTTCCACAACCCTAGCAAGGAAGAGATCAAGGGTGGTGTCTACATCCTCTTCAAGCACACCTCCTTCTGATGATACGGATCAAACTTGGGAACCAGCACCACAGCCGTCTGAGAGTGAGGCACACCATGATCCAACAAAGGTACTTAAGCGTAAAAGGAAGCTCGTCCAAAGTCTCAGACTTATGGAGTGTGATGAGGCTCAACAAGAAGTGGCGGATACTGCTGCTGATGAAGACTCTGCCAACGACGACCCAGTCATCATAAAGGTCACTGCAGCCCCAGCGGGCATGCAGCAAACAGACATTTTGACCCTAGCCCGAAGAGCTGCTGCGCGTGATGATGATGATGATGATGTTGTCGATGAGGAGGCAGTGGAAACACCACAATCATTGGAGTTAAGTAGTACACCAACTCGTCCCGCTTCCATATTTCTTTCTGGCAAGAAGAGACCTGCGTCAACCTCGACCTTAATTAGTGGCGGTGAAAGTGGAAAACGTACAAAAGTTGGCCAATCCAGATCCTCCACTTCATCTGGCATTAGCTTCATGACCACCACCACCACCAGTATCGCCGCCTCCTCCAGGTCCCACAGACACTTCAAGTCCCCAGTTTGGGACTTCTTTACTGTTTGTCCCAAAAATCCAAGGTTTGCCATTTGTACCCTTTGTAAGCTTGCAGTTAGTCGTGGTAAGCCAGGTAGCAACTATGGTACCGGCGGCCAGAGTGGTCATCTTGACAGAAAGCACGCTGTCCAATGGTTTGCGCACCTAGCTGCGATCAAGAAAGGCCAAAATCAAGGAAACGTTGATGTTTCATCTGATGTTGACGAGCAGGAAGAAGACGTGTCAAACACTTCCCTTACACCCAGTACCCCTCTCAGCAGCACACCCAATGTGAGGCACACTAAGAGTGTTGGAGCGAGTGAGACACCAACGCACAAAAGTTCACCAGCGAGCAAAATTGGGTCAACGAAGTCATTATCAGCCCGTAAATGCTTGGTCCAGGGCAACATTAGAACAATGTTTACTTCAGAGGTGCCATATGAACGCAACCACCCACTGACGCGTCTGTATAACACTAAGCTGGCTAAAATGCTAGCTGTGGACCTTCTACCTTTTTCTTTTGTAGAAGCGGTAGGTTTTCTTGAATTAGTTGCAACGCTCTGCCCTAAATGGAAGGTTCCGAGCCGGTTCTATTTTGCCAGAGTTGCGGTTCCAGCACTACATGAAGATGTGCTGCAGGCGATTGGGGCAGCTTTGCAGAAGAGTGCTGTTCACACAATACATCTGACAACAGACATGTGGACCAGTGGCCCAGGCGATGATTACATGTGCATCACTGCACACTGGGTCTCTTTTTCAGGTGTTATAGCAAAGCTAAACGCAGGTGTTGACCCGGACCAAGTTTTCAAAGCTGCTCGGAAACATGCAACACTAGCCATGTTTGCCTTGGAGAAAAGTCACACAGCAGAAAACCTTTTGGAAGAGTTTGACAAAAAGGTGTTGTCAATGCTATCCCCCCTAAAACGCAAGATTGGTTATGTTTCCACGGATAATGGCGCCAATGTAGTTAAGGCCATGTTACAGGGTCACCATGTTAGAGTGCCGTGTTTGGCGCACTGTATCAACCTGGTAGTTCAAAAATTCTTGAGTGATAAAGAGAGTCCAGCGTTCGAGGTAATGGCCACCTGCCGCAAAATGTGCAACCATTTCAGCCATTCTTTTAAGGCCCGGAAGCATCTGCGGAGACTGCTACTTCAACGTGGAATGCCAGTGAAAGCACTCATCCAGGAGGTGGCAACACGTTGGAACTCAACCTTCTACATGCTTGAGCGTCTGCATGAGCAGTATACGGTACTCGATCACTATTTCTTGACAGAGGCTACATCTCAGAAGGAGGACCTGCGGATGAGTAAGGCGCAATGGGCCATAGTTAAAAGCCTGACAGACATGCTTCGTCCTTTTGAGTTCTTCACGCGTGCAGTCAGCCAGGAGGACTGTAATTTGGGAAAAGCTATCCCATTGTTGTGCATACTGGAGCACCAACTGATGGCGGTTTCTTCTGAGTTTGAAAAAGATGAAAAAAAAAAAAAACATTTCATTTTGTCTGAGAAATTATTACATCGCCTACGTGGTGATGAACGTCTTAAAAACATCAACTCAGATCAGCATTACATTTGTGCTACTATTCTGGATCCACGCTACAAAAAGGCGCTGGCAGACAACGCATTCTTTCCTTTCGCTGATGCAGATGTTCAAAAGTACAAACATTGGTTAGCCTGGTCAGCCAAGAGGTTTGAAAAAGAACGGCAGGTTATTGAAGGAGAAGCCAGTACATCAGCATCAGCATCAGCAGGCCATCCGCAGTCACAAGAATCCACTTCTGCACCTGTGGCTGGGGCACAAGTGACCTCTCAGCCGTTAAAGACACCGGCAACTGGATCATCTGCACCACACACAATGACAACACTAACAGTGGCTGGGGAGGAGGATTGGCTAAGTTTGATGGGGTATGGTTCTCGAAAAAATGTCACAGGCACAGCAAAAAGTAAGCAAAGTGGAGGAACAGTTGATGACCTTGAGTCGATGGTGCAGGACTATCTGAATGACTCAACAGTGGTCTTTCTTAATGAGGAGCCATTGCAGTATTGGCATGGCAAAAAACAATTGTGGCCACAGCTCTACAACCTGGCTATAAACTATTTGTCTTGCCCACTCGCAAGTGTGTCTTCTGAACGTGTTTTCAGTGCTGCTGGTGGCATTGTAACTGCCAAACGGAGCCGCCTATCGCCCAAAAATGTGGAGCGGCTGACAATGATCAAGATGAATCAGCACCTCATACCACCAGATTACAAAGTGCGAGAAAGCACGCCACATGAAGATGATGAGGACAGCAACGTAGATGAGGGGATTTTTTCTCTGTTCGGTGCCACTGACCTCATCCAGCCTGAATTCGCAGAGTATGATGACGAAATCTTGTTCTTATTCCCTGACACCGAGCCCTGAAAATGAGACAATCAATCAAGAACTTTCTTTTTCGTCCTTATTCACTTTTATTCCTGTGTGCTTTGTGTCTCTCTTTCTTTGTTTTGCACAGTTAATTTAATTCAAACTTTAATCACCTAATCCCAAAAACAAGACCATCATCAGAACTGTCTTCACTTGTTTGCTTATTGATTTGAAGGTGCCGCAGTCTACATTCCTCAGGTTCACAAGTTCTGAAGAACATGCTCCTCTATCCTCCTCCTCCAGACTGCGATTTCCCTCCAAGCAGAGTGCTGGATTACGCACAATGAAGAAAGACTCAGCACTTGTGGGGGTGTTGTACTTCTTTGCGGGTGAGTTGACGGTTTTGGGCCCATTGCTGTGAAGCTCTAATAATGGACAAAAGTGTTTTGGACCAAATAAGAGGTGGAAATTTCTTGCCGTTTTTGCTGACTTGCTTGCCTTTGAGGTGCTCTTTGGCGGGGTTCCGGGGGTTTGTGTGTAATTTTTGGTGTCTGTCGAAGCACTGCTGCGACAGTCTAATCTTGATTGCATTTGCTTTTCAGGAAATCCGTGGTGGAAAACAGGAGTTATGATGATTGATGATGATGACCTAGCTGAACAGCGCGGCATTTGGAACGAAGGCCGAGAGATATTGTAAGTATGAGATTTAGCTTTTTCGCTGTTTGGGGGTGTTGTCGGGTGTTTTTTTGCGGGTGGGTTGGCGCCGGCGGGTCTTGCCTGGGGCATTCCTGGGAAGGTCTAATACCGGATACAAGTGTTTTGGACAAAATCCATAAGGAACAGCCTTTTTTTTGCCATTTCTTCAGACATCTTGCTCAATGTAGCGTTTTGGGGGGCTTCCTGCTGTTCGTAAGTGGGTTGCGGCCGGGGTCTCTGTCGAAGCACTGCTGCGACAGTCTAATCTTGATTGCATTTGCTTTTCAGGAAATCCGTGGTGGAAAACAGGAGTTATGATGATTGATGATGACCTAGCTGCACAGCGCGTTACTTTGGACCGAAGGCCGAGAGATATTGTAAGTATGAGATTTAGCTTTTTCGCTGTTTGGGGGTGTTGTCGCGTGTTTTTTTGCGGGTGGGTTGGCGGGTCTTGGCTGGGGCATTCCTGGGAAGGTCTAATGCCGGATAGAAGTGTTTTGGACAAAATCCTTAAGGAAAAGCCTTTTTTTTGCCATTTCTTCAGACATCTTGCTCAATGTAGCGTTTTGGGGGGCTTCCTGCTGTTCGTGGGTGGGTTGCGGCCGGGGTCTCTGTCGAAGCACTGCTGCGACAGTCTAATCTTGATTGCATTTGCTTTTCAGGAAATCCGTGGTGGAAAACAGGAGTTATGATGATTGATGATGATGACGACCTAGCTGCACAGCGCCGCGTTTGGACCGAAGGCCGAGAGACATTGTAAGTATGAGATTTAGCTTTTTCGCTGTTTGGTGGTGTTGTGTCGCGTGTTTTTTTGCGGGTGGGTTGGCGGGTCTTGCCTGGGGCATTCCTGGGAAGGTCTAATACCGGCTAGAAGTTTGTTGGACAAAATCCATAAGGAAACACCAGTTTTTGCACTTTTTGTAAGTTAGGGTTCGTTAGGGTTAGCCCTAGCAGCAGGATTGCATGTGTTTAGGGGGGTTCTATTGCAACGCGGTTCTGTTGTTGTAGAGCACTGTTGGAGCGATGCTGGCTATGGATACTTTTGCTTGCAGGCAAGTGGTTTGAATACAATCCACGGTCTGTATTTGGGTCTACTGTTACTTTCAAAGTACGTTTTGTAACCATTTTTCTGCTAGGCATCGTTTTTGGAGATATGATTGTGTTCTTCTACATTTTTGCGACTGGCTTTAGTAAGGGTCTTGGTGGGAGCATTGCTGGGAAGGTCAAATTTTGTTCTAAAACACAGTAGTACACCCACCTTGAGGGGAAAGATCCGCTATAATATTTTGGCCATACTTATTGATCCTTAAAAAGGTGACTCAGACAGAGCACGCAATTTCAAAAATATTGTACTGTCTATTAGGGAAATCAAAGTGTCACTTTTTGAACCACACAGCGTACATACCTTTTATTTATTTATCAGTGGTATTGTAATAGCACTTCCTGTTTTCCGTTCAATAATTACAGGCCGGGTTTCAGTCAACATCCGCCAGGCAGGCAGTGGACAGGGTGTCTCTTCTGTCAGTGTTCACCACCACATTGATGGACGAAGCGTCAGCTGGAATGGAGGAGTGCCGCCAATAAGAGGAATTGTTTGCTGCATGCAACTTACTTACCAATTTCAACAGGACAACTCCAACAACATACGCAATACAGATACAGTATCCATTGTTGTCTTTTATTCTATGAGTGTGACTGCTGCATGTGCTTACCTTTACTTTGTAACCAAAGATTGTCTGTAAACTCTGTATCTTCAATTATTGTTTGTCCATGCTCTGCTTTTTTTTTCTTCTCTCAACAAAACCTACCCAAAAAGAAACCCCCATTCCCATCCATTTTACAAACCCTAACCCTCTTCCCCCGGGCTGTGTTGTTTTGCTTGATGTCTGACTAAAATGACATCAATAATTCCACACACTTGCTGGGGAGGATAAGGTGATAGCAGCAACAGGCTGGTGAAGGAATACGAGGATATCTTCTAGACTTACTCAGCTTCAGTACTATATCTTCTAGTAGTAGTAGCCAATGTCAAATAAATTCAACGCAAGTACTAGTTATACTTGCAATACTTTACCATTTGTTAGGCTACATTATGGCACTGTTCTAGTGTACTGTCACCTGCTATTTTCTCGATCGTACCGTAACCGTTGTAATGCTACAGTAAGGAGTACAAACAAGGTTTCGTTTTCTTTTTTTCCATAGGCATGCAACTGCCACTGTGTCACACCACTAGTAACACCGCAATGAGGAAATGTCACCCGCCCAGGAATGACAACGTTAATCCCCATTTCACCTGGAGCCAGCCCTGGGCCTAGCCCTAATTTCTAACACAAATTACAGGTAAGATAAGCGTTTGGTGGGAGGTAGTATAATGGAGTATTATTTCGGAGTAGACAAGAGATTGACGGTTGTACTACTAAAGTCCTACGACTGTTCATGAAAACAAAGTTACTGTTACACCCCCGCCCCCCACCCACCAGACTGAAAAGCAGTAAAAAACAGGTATGGTCAGATAAAGTTGAAAAATATATTTATTTATCCCTAACAAAATAATCTCCCTCACCCACCCTAACCCCAACGATTGTCTCTGAAACGTCCCAAAACGATCCCAACTCCCAAATCCCACCCCCCAAAAGTCTATAAAAAAAGGGCAAGGGACACTCCACTACTGGAGGGTGCTGGTGCTGGTGCATGATGCGGCATGGGCATCATACTCCTTGCGGAGGGTGGCAAGCTCGGAGCGGAGGCCCTTAACCAAGGTCTTATACCTCAGGACCTCCTGCTCCAGGTTGGACATGCGGACTCGTAGGCGGCGTTGGCGTTCCTTGCAGCTCCTGTGGGGGGCAGCTGGTATTTCGGGTGCTTGGCGGTGGCGGTCGGCTTTCTTAGCCCGGCTCGGTCCCGCTGGTTTAGTCACGGAGGAGGATGCAGTGGTCACAGTCGAAGATGTTGCCCCGCTCGACTGCGTGTCCTCCTCCTCCTCCAGGGCCACCAGCCGCCGATACTCGGCGACTGTGGCCTCCAGCCTCCGTTGCCGGGCCAATCTAGCCTGCTCCCTCCTTGTTGTTGATTTGGAAGGAGCAACTATATGAAGAAAGAAAGACATAGTCTGTAACCAATGCTCCTTATTAATAACACAAAGTGATTGAGCCGAAAGTTGGGTCACAGAGTACAAGTAGCAAATTGAAAGCACAGTACATAACTATTGAGGACAGTATCTATGTAACCTCCCACTTCTGCATCCTTGCTCTAACAGTAGTGGTAGTTTAATGAACTAATTCTACGACCACTATGGACTTCCATTACAGTCGACTATGACAGTACACCAGTCTTATTCTTCTTCTTCTCTCTTGTTTAGGGAAATGGGTACGTTATCTTATGCAAGCCGGCAGAATGACATGGACACAGCACAGTGAAGTTGCACCCGAGAAAAAAAGTTGCACACCATGATGATGGAGACAGACTTGCGTTACTGTACCGGTCCAGTACATGCAGGTGGTGAAGCTATTACTTTTCTATTACGGGTGGCACTGAGAATACTCTGTTACAAGGGCTACTGCTTAATTAATTTACCTTTCACCCTACAGTGCAAATGAGTACTAGAAAAGGAAACTGAAGAAGCTAACTAATTTGATTATCTATCACTTCACATGGGACGTATTTAATGACAGATGAGATGACTTTAGGTGCTTTGCTTAATATTGAGTGAACACAGTGATACACCCACACATGAATGACGTACTACAAGTAAACTAAAGTTATTAAGAGAGGTACGGAGTGTCCACCGTAATAACCAGATATATGCTGTGAATGCAAACGCAATACAAAGTACTGCTACTATTCATGGTAGTATTGGACACATTTACAATTTCTTTTCCTTGCCTTCCCTGCACTGGGACGGACGTGCGGGTGCGGTGGTACATGCTCTTCAAGGTAACACTTACTTCACCTGGCGACCATCTACTCTCTCTAGATACACATTTGCTATGTAAGAGTCAGAGAATACCATGCTCCAGGCATCCATTCATTCAAAGTATACGCACACATACAGTTTCTGTTTCACCCACCCAGGCTGCTGTCCTTCCACCCATCCTTGCTTCATCATTGACCCAGCCATGCACCATACCATATTCTTTCCTTCCCAGCCACCTCTGGGTCCAAGCAAACACATATCGTTCTTCTTTGCCAGCCATCATACAAGTTCGCGTCCCACTTACTTACACCCTTCTTTCGCTTTTCGTTCATCCCATCCATCACGTTCGTCTAAGAACTTATTGGGATTCTTCTCACCAAAAACTTCACAGCTAAGTCGAAGTACATTTCGAGGAGGCTACTACCTGGTTGATTTGTAATTGTAATACACCCGTGCAGAAAGCACACTATGCAGTCTTCAATCTCAATAAGTAAGGAATATATAGCTTACCTGTTTCCGCCACCACCGTTTGATCCCCCACAGGAACGGCCACCAGCTCTTCTAACGCCGCATCCTCCCCAGAGGCCTCCGAGTCCAAGTCCAACACAGCCACCTCCGCGCTGGCCCCGTCACCAGATGTTACACCTACAAAGTACATTTAAGAAAGTTAGAATACACCACTCACTACTATATAATATTTGGTCTAGGAGAAATGTTAAAAAAACAGAATACAATGTAATAATTTGTGACTGTCTACTCCATAGTAAAAATGTCCCATTTTCCAGGGAAGGCTGTTGTCTTGCTGCACTTTTATGCACAACTGATGAATGCTTGCTTTTGATTTTTAACACGCACCACTTTTTCTCCTAACAGACAGAAGCTTGACTCCTGAGTCCTAAGAACACGACCAGGATCAAGTTCAAAGTAGGTGAGAGTTCGGCTCGACCACAAGAAATGTGTCCAATTAATCGTCAGCACTAACCACTTTTCCGTTTACAGTTAAATAGTTTTATGACAAAGTAGATTTTAATAAATGTGTTTACTTTTAATAAAGCTTTTACACTTAAATAGACTCTGTGGTTTTTGTTCCTCTAGACTAGAGTGGATGAGCTAAAGGTTTTGGAATTTTTGCAAGCATGAGTGCCTCTGACACTTCTTGACTGTGCTGTGACTCCGTACTACTCTCTTGTCCTGCGTACGATAATCTAGAGATCATTGGGGATCTATAATCGGTGACTTCGGGAGCTGAATGACTCTGCCACACTATCTAGTCAGTAAGGAGACAGTGCATAGAGGTATTGCTGAATATAATGGGAGTCCAATGGAATTGCCAAATGTCCAATCTTAGTTAGCTACACAGACAGACTAATAAGAATAGTCTAGTAATACCACAGGGAGTCATATTCGAGGCAGGATAAGAATTTATATCCAGTCTACAAGAAGATCAAAGACGATTTAGAAAAAATCGAATGAGGAACGCTAGGAAAAAATAGGTACTGTTTAGTAAAATGTAAACTTACTGGGGCCAGCAAAGGAGCCCTCGCCTGCCCGATCCTGGCCTGCATCCTCAGCACCCTCCTCCTGTGTCCTCTTGCCCTTGGGGGGAGCTGATGTACAACATGAAAGAAAGAAAAACCATAAAACATGGATGAGATTTTTCAACCAAATCAAACATTTCAAAAGAACAATAACAACATATTTTGGAAAAATAGCAAATAGATAGACAACTATTCCACGGGATCTATCTCATGTGGTATACTATGTTATTCGTATTGCCTGATTTGCGGAACGTTGACTTAGAAAGTTCCTATGTAACTCAATAAACAGACTACTAAAGAGGTTTGCCTAGGCCTGGCACTGCAGGCAGTAGTGCACAACACGTGACAGACAAAGTCCATCCTGCTTGCAGATCAGTGAATACTCAAACTATCAATCCACCCGCCACCACCGCCACTATTTCTTCTGATAGCCATGTGACTGTCTAAAGGAAGGACACTGGACTTCAGTCTGTTGGGGCTGATTTATAAGTCCCTTGCGGAAGTTGCGGCTGATTTTCCTCCATTGTTGCGTGCCTTTTCTGACGCAGCGGCAGAACAAAAGACTCGCCATGGTGTTGGTGCGGCGTATATATTAAAAAAAAAAACACATATGGGCATATGGGCGATGCATCACGTTGTAAAGCCCTGCGCCATCAGGGGGCGTTCCGGCGCAAGGGAGGGCGTACCTGCGCAGGAACGAATCCTAAAAGTGGCTGAGGGAAATCTACAAGATGTCAATCAGTCATTTTTAGGACAATGATGCATGACTCAAACCCTGCGCGCTTGAAGCCAACGTACGGCTTGATGCAGCATTGGGGAGATAGGGTACCCCAGAGCATTGCTGGAGCTGCGCCATCGTTGGCACGCAACTCCAGCAATGCGCTGCCTTTACGGCACAGATGCGTAAGGCTTCTGTGACGTTTTGGGCCAATGGGTGGTGGTGGCATGGCACACAATTACTGCCGCATCCCTGCTACTTTGCAGGGATGCGCCGGTAATTGAAAATATGACCCTTACTGTCTAGCATTACGCAGTTCTTTTCTTTACAGTACACTGATACATAATTTCTCAGGCCAATGAAATGCTTCTGAACACAACATACAAAACAAAGAAGCATAGTAGCAAGCAAGGCTACTGAGAAGGAGAGCAGTGCACCTGAAAATGAAATGCATAGAAGATTTTGAAATATAATTTACCTCAATGTAATCGGCAGCATTATTGCTCTTGGTAAAGAACAAAGATTTGCAAATAACAGAGCAGGATAAAACAGAGTAGTAAATGTACTACTACTACTACTCACCAAGCCCGGGGACCTCTACGCCGAGCGCGTCCAGCAAGTCCCGCTCCCGGTCCATGACATCGGTCCAGCGGTGGGTGGCCTGGTTATATGTGCGCCGGACCCCAGAGATCTTGTACATGGCCCGGCACACCTTCTCCCACCGCTGGCGGCGCTCCCGGATGCCATAGCCGGTCGCGATCTTGCCGCCTCCCAGGATCGTCTTGGGGAGGCGGCGCTGGACATGGAAGATCAGTGCCGCCACTTCCTCCGCGCTGAAGATCTCCCTCTGGACCACTTGCTCCCCCCTTAAACGCCCGCACGGGAGCCGGGCACGGGGTGCGGGACCCTTCCCCTTCTCAGGGTGCTTCCCGGCTCCCTTTACCATGGTCTGGGCAGAAATAAACTTAAATGATAAAGAAGAAATAGAATAGTGAAGAAGAAAAGAAAAGAGTTTAAAAAAGTAGTTTAAAAGTAAATAAAAGCTGCAGAAAACACAAAAATATAGAGCTAGAAAAATAGAGGGTTAGATAATAAGTAAAATTAGATCAAAAAAACTTCAAACAAGCAAAGGATGGCAGAGATTGAGAGAGGATACAGAAAGCATGCCCAGAACCATAGCAATGAATGAGAAACAAGATGGCCGCGCCCGTTCACGACCGCGTGGGTAAGTTCGCGCGAGATTTTCCTTGCGAGTACGCGCGAAATTGTACTCGCGAGCAGCACACTTTGCGAGATTACACATAGCGGGCGGAAACGGAATTACGTCACGCCAACAAGATGGCCGCGCCCGTGTACGACCGATAGGGTAACTTGGCAAACGAATAGCTAGAAGCGCCTCGCGAACACGCGCAAGATCACGCGAACTTACACGTCGCAACAAAAACAATTTTGTATTCGCACGTATTCGCGGCTTCCGAAATCGATCTCGCACGGATTCGCGCCCCAAATATCACGCGAAATTGCAAAAAAAACGATTTTAGCTAAAATGAAAGCAATGAGCAGGTGCAAAAGTTCAAACTTAACATTAGTAACATTCAAGGTAGTGCTTCCTGATGGGCCCCTCCAGAGTTTGCAACAATTCTATGACCCTGCTATGACCCAAACAGCAGGCTCATAGAATAGCACCATAAAGGTCCTGTAAAAAAAAAATTTCACTGCAACAAAAAGCAAATTACAGATAAGGAAGGAAGCAGGTGCCAGCCAGACTGGAACTTTCAAAATTACTGACACATTAATGAAACACAAATTAATTGATGGCAGTTGAAGAAGGGCAGGTGTGCTAGCTTTTTTCAACCACCATAATCTACAGTAATAAATAAACCTAATAGGTGCCTGTGAGGATGTACTAGAGGGTGGCATGGGTGTCCCAGAGGGTGGCAGTGGTGAAACAGAGGGTGCTGTGAACCTGTGATGATAAACCAGACGTAGAAACAACATAGTCGCGGCCGTTGCAAGCCGAAAAGTAAGTTCGCAATTGCGAACTTGTCCCAAAATCGGCGCGAACACGCGCCAACACAAAAAACAGAAAAATCCGCAAATCCGCTAGAGTTCGCGGATCTTCGCGGATTGCGAATCCGTAAATACGCAAGTTCGCGGATTGCCAATCCGCAAAATCCGCCCATGCTTAGATACAATACTTGCATACAGCAAATGACCCTGGAAGTAACGCTCACGAGATAGGCTAATCTTGGCACCATGCCACAACAGCTGCGCTCATTTATTACAACGTCGCTGCCATTGGAAAGCTGTCTGAAAAAAGGCTCTATCAGTGTTGCAGGAGTGCCATGCAGGTGACATGAAAGGTTATTTGATGAACCTTCGCAGGCTCCATGCAAGTTAATACCTTGACACAGAAGTGTACCGCTCAGTGCATTTTTACAGTTATTACCACTAAGAAATACCTCTTTCTTCCCTTCAATATAACATTTATGTGTATAAGGTAATTTCCAGGTTGACTTGATGTATTCTTTACCCAACCTTTCATACAGGCCTGCTGGTATATACTTTTGGCAATATTGAAACTGAAAAGTTGTTATCGGAATTGTAATTGTACCATGTATTATCCATTCAATGACAGGTCTCTCTGACATTGTCAATGGTAATCTCTCAAGTTTTTCAATGCTCAGGATAGTATAATCTGCTCCTTTTTGTGCCAAACTGATTTGTTTATCAGTAAGGTTAAAGATAGAAAATAATGACGTTTTGTTGATTAGACGCCATGGCACGTGACCTGAACACAGATTTTTCAACGTCCAGCCTAGCTGTACAATAGAACGTAATTGGGACTGGCCATGTTGTAACATTAGCAAGTCCTGCTCTATTATATCAATAGCAGATGATACAATGCTGTCCAGTGAATAAACTCTGGAGGACAGAGTCGTTAACCCATTGTCCACTACAGACAGTGATTTTTCCAAATGTATACGATCAATTTCTCGTATTTTTTCAGCAGTTTCAATTTGCATTACTTTCCAAGCTTCGTTGTAAGCTGCGTATATACCGGCATATATGAAACGTTTTTGACCCTGTTTGCGAGGTCCCAATATGAAATCTCGCAAGTCAGCACCTTCTTTAAGTAAAGTTAAGTGTTGCTTAATTTCCTGCAGTGTAGATTTCTGTAGCCATTCGAGGCATAGTTTTCCTACACTGTATGTTGTAACTATCCCTGGATGTTGTCTCTGGGAATATCTTGGGTCTGGTCTGGTCTGTTTGAACCCCTGTGTTTTGTTCAGGAATCTATCTTGACAGTTATTAGTGTCTGTGGGCCAGATCAACCATTTTTTCCAATCAGGATTTGTTCTGTTTTAGTGTAAAATGTGGGATACGTCTATCTCCACATCTGTAGTGCTATTACTATCAGGTATGGGCTTTGGAATAGACGGTTTGTTTAAGTCTTTTATCTTGGCTAGGCCAAGACAGGTTGCTTGTTGAATGGTGTCATTCAGGAATATTATCTGTTCTGGGATCATGCAGGCTCTAAATAATGCTTCTATACCTTGTACCTGCCAGTCTTTTGTACCCCAGATGGTTTTTGTCTCAATATTATTTTTCCGAAACTCAAAACCAAATGTAGACATTTTTTCATAAAATTGTTCAGAATAAATCAATTTAGTATTTTTAAACATGTTTTTCATTCCTGTCTTATTTAACATTTTGAAATAAAACGTTTCTGGATCAGTGTTATTAAACCCTGAAAAGTATTGGAATTTCTCATAAAATGTTTTTGAACTGCCTTTTGGCGGCATGGGACAATGTTCCCATTGGTTATAATTAAAAACATTTCTAGGATTAGCAGATCTATGCAAGTAATGATGACCATAATGATTATAACAATACATTTCTTCATAGTTCGATGAACCCTGCAAATAGTCATGCGCTGTGAATTGTGCTGACATTTCTAAATCTGACATCATATTATTAATATTTTCAAAGTCCCAATCATCAGAGAAAGTACTTGGTGTCACAAAGTCACTTAAGGAAACCTTGAACTGATGTGCATATTTCAAGAGTTCAACCGGGCATAGATTTCGTAATCCGTTTTGTCCCATGCTATACCCCCAGGTATAGGATTGGCTGTGATGTTCACTGATGACAGTTCTCTTTTTTCAATGTGAGAAGATCTGTGAGGCTTTAGGGCCAAGTTGATGTTCTGACTTGCTGTGTCCATTGTACTATATTTTCTATCAATAAATCTACCCAAACATAAAATCATGATGATCCAAAGTAGGAGGAAAAGTACACCTAACACAATCCATAATTTAATCTATGGTGAAATCAGATATGTTTCTTTGAGTTGACGAAATAGTTTAGTCATTTTTTCTTCAAAAGTTTTATTTGCTGGCGTTTCTTCATGTTCACTTGGATCTTCTGAAAAGTCATCGAAATTGATGAAGTAGCCAGATGCAGTTCTGTCAATTGTTGGAATCGCTTCCGGATTTTCATTTATCGTTTGATATGTATGTTCAGAGGCTACATCATTGTAGACTGGTGTTTCTTGACGAACTGTTGCAATTTGGGTTTCAAGAGGCACAAGTTCCATGGCTTTGTTGCATAGTCCTTTTTTGTTCACTGCAGGTTTATCAAAAGTGATTAGTCTCTCAGTTTGAACCTCTTGGATTGTAGCAAGATTTGGTCTTCTGCTATTTCTTGGGAGTCCACTGGGCCTACTACTTATTATTGGCCACATGATTGTGGTTTTACCAGGTCGATTGATACAACTCTGTTCTCCTTTTTACCAGCAAGTGGCGGTAGTACCACTGATCTTGTTCCGCTGACAGCTAAGACAGGTACTGCTTTTCTGTACGAAGGCCCAAATTCCTTCTTCACCCTGATCTTTTCTCTGACTAGATCCCAATCTTTGGAATCCAGACAGGTCTTGCTGGGACAGGTGGTTTTTCTTCAGTGGACTTTGGCTTTAGCTTTGTGTTACTTAGACTTCTTCTTGTTTCATTTAAGTCCTGTAAAACAGCCAAACGATCTTTGATGTCAAAGGATTTTTCTTTCACCACTGAAGTCTGACAATCTAAGTCCTGGATTATCATTCTAGTACCGAACAAAAGTTCGTATGGAGTGATACCTCTTAGAGAATTTCTTGGCAGATTATTAAGACTACGTTGTTAGATGTTTGACCCACCCATCACCCTAACCTAATACCCTCGCCGTTATAGATTGCTTTATGTCCCGTTTTTCTCTCCACTACCGCATTTCCCTCGGTATGGAATGGACTAGAGTACCACAATGCAATGCCCATGCTGGCCATGGCCTCCTTGTAAGCCCTAGAGCTGAACACAGGACCCTGGTCAGAATGTAGCATGCCAATTGCGTATGTGCCGATAAAGACTCGCAAATCTTTTATAACAGTTCTGGTGTCAGCCGAGGGCTGGGGTCTCATCTAAATGAATCTCGTCTTAATAATTATGGGATCGCCTTTTTCATCTGGATTTTTGCATATAGATTGCCTAATGCTTTCTAATAAAGGTATCTGGGCTGGTGTCTCGTCCAGTTCACCACTGTGATCTCTATTGCAGTCCTGACAATTCGTTGCAAAGTTGTAAATTTGCACGTTCATCCCCGGCCACCAGTATTCTGATTGTAATTCTATTAGAGATTTCAAGATCTCCTGGTGCCTCAGACGCATTCCCATGTGTGCTTCTTGAACCAAGTAAGCTCTCCGGTTCGTGTTTGGGATTACTCTATCCCCCACTCCAGGAATTTGAGCAAAAGGAACAGAGTTTGCGTCAATTATGTATTTATTTCTGAGTGAATAATTTAGAGGTAAGGTCGCATAATTGCCTTCCATTCAGGCATTTACTGCTAGTAGCGTTTCATCGTCTATATGTTTTTTAGTACGCTTTTTTGTAGCTACGGAAGCCGGTTTGACAGCTGCCGCTGTGGCTCTGTTAGCCAATGAATTCCCTGCAACGTGAACGCCATCACGTTGATGACTCAGTGTATGTATCACGTGAGTCTTTTGTAGTTCTTTCTGCAAAAGAACTACTTGTTCCCAAAGTTTTTTATGCTTTATTGTGGCACCAGTTTCATCTTTGTAACTGTTTTTGATCCATGTCTGCATGTCATTATTGTAAGACTGGACGCAGTAATGCAAATCGCACACTATTAGTGTGGGGAATTCGGAATCGGCATTTTCAAGCACCATCTTTAAAGATCTTATTTCAGCTCTCTGAGCTGTACAGTTTCTGATTGATTCAGTTTTAGTGACCATCGGTCTGAATTTACCTAAGCGCCAGCAACCTTTAACAATCGCGCATGCTGCATTGTAAACTTGTTTTTTCACAACGTAGTGTTGTGCAAATCTGTCCGTGTAGATTACACAGGTGTATTGTTCGAGAGGCAGAATTTCGATTGACAGAGGACATTTATTTTTGTATTCTAGATCTTCTTTTCATTTTTGGATCAAAAGCGTGTTTCACGTCTTCTGCAGCAAGAGAATTTTCCCATTGTATCCATCTTGGATGTAAAGCTTTAGCATTCGGAATGCTTGCTCTTGTTACCGCTTCTAGGGCAGGTACTGGTGTAACGATTATTATACGTTTACCTTGTGCGAGGGCTCTTTCTTTTGCTACAGCAGTTTGAACCGCAGTTAGAATTTTTTCAGTTGAACTGAATTTCATTTCTGCTGGTGTGTATAAGTGAGATTTATAAGCTATTGGTACCATTTCTCCCTCATTAGAGGTCAGGTAAGTGAATCCGCATCTTCCTGGGATGACTCGGATTACAAGGTTGCGTTCATTTGCGCGTGTTTGCAGTTTTGTTTTAGTTAACATGTCTGTTTGTAATGTTCGTAAAATTTCTGTGTGGTTTCTGAGTCCAATTGATTGGTTTGAAATCCGGTTTTATTAATTCATAGAGAGGTTTAACCCTCTCTGCATGATTTAGAATATATGTATTTCCGAAATTCAGGAAACCTAGAATTGATTGTAAGTTCTTCAGCGTTTTTGGAGCTTGGAGTACTGCACATTTCTCTAAGAAATTGTCTGCTAGGCTTTTGCCTTCACTTGATAATTCATATCCTAAAAACAGGACAGTTAGATGGGCAATTCGTGACTTTTTAAAGTTGAATTTATACCCTTCAGATGCGAACCCAAGTATGATGGTGTTCACTCTTTTCAAGTTTGTCTCCAGGTCGTCGTCTGTAAGATAGATGTCATCGACATAGGATAATGCCTCATCATCATACATTTGTAGTAACTCTGTTACCCTGGCTGAGAATAATCCTGGGCTATTCTTGAATCCCTGTGGGAGTCGACAGAATTGTTATTGCCCCCCATATAGGAGAAAGCGGTCAAATACCTACTTTCAGGTGCAATGTTTTGACAAAAGAAACCATTTGAGATATCTAATGTTGTTTTATATTTTTTGCGCACGATGTTATTCATTAGTTCTGCACTGTGTGAGTTTTGTACTGCAAAAGTTTTGCAGCATGAGTTTAGGTGTCTGTAGTCCAAAACTAGACGATATGAATCGTCTGGCTTGGAGACAGGAAACAAAGGATTGTTCATTTGTGAGGTGCATGTTTCAATCACCCCCTGATATTCAAGTTGATCTAGGATCTCCCTGACTTGCTTTTTAGCTGCTTGCTTAACAGGAACCTGCCTTTGTGCAGTAGGTTGATTTTTTAACTGGATTTTATGGTGAGGAGAATCCTCATCCCATCCTACATGATTTTTATATAATGCAGGGGCTTGGGCAACTGCCCATTTTCTAGCAAATGTGTATTTTTTATGTATTGGAATGTGATTTGAGAAGGCAGGCATAATCATTTCTTCGCCATGTGGGCACTCCCTGACAAACTCTGGTGGCCAGTCTTTTTCTGCTAGAAGGATATCATAGCCTTCCGGAACGTTATCCCAAAAGAGACCCTTTATTTTCCTAGTTTTGTCCCCCTCTATACGTAATGTTATTTCATATAATTTATGGGGTATGCTAACTCTGGTGTCTGCAGTTTCCACTTGAATGTATTCATTCGTGTCCACTGTCTCCAGAAGATTCATCAGGATCTTGCGAGCTATGGTCACTTCTGCTGCGCTGTCTAGCATTGTCTGGGCCCACTCTCCGTTTTTCAATTGTGTCCTCAAAATCCTCGGCATGTTTTATTTTAATACTAGCTACCTTCTTTTTTGGAAATTGTAATTTTTGACTTTGATAAGCAGGTTCCTTGTCTTTGGACCTGACGTGCTCTTCCTTGTGTTCTGACCGTCCTCTTCTTTCCGATTTCTGTGAGGAAGTCTGAAAAGATCGAGAGGGACGAGTATCAATATCTTGATATCTATCAGGTTTTCTCAATTTATCCCTATCTCTAAGGTTGTATCTTTTCTCAGAGGGCTCCCTGTGGGGAGACTTGCTCCCTCGTTCTGGAGATCTATCTCTCCATTGAGGAGACCTTCCTCTGGACTGAAATTGTTTTTCTCTTGGAGTAGTTTGTTTATTACCCTCCCACTTCTGTTTTGAAGTATTGAGATTATTTTTAATGAAGGTTTTTTTCAGGATTTTCAATTAGTTTGGGTTTTAGTGGTTTCCCACCCAAACTATCTCTACCTAATTCTTCATAGGATTTTTCTATGATTCTGGCAAGTTCAAAAGGTTGTTCTGCTATATCTGATTTCTTTCAATTTGTGGCGGCAAGTAATACCGTCAAGTGTTAATTGAACTAATTCTCCATATGCTTTTGTTAATTCTTTTAGTTTAACAAAAAGTTCTTCGCTGGACATTTTTTCAATGTCAAGATGTGGTGTATAGCTGGCTAGAACCGGCCAAGTGGCTCCTGGTCTACCTAGTGGACCGAGCCTGGTGATGTGATTTTGATGTTTTAGGACGCCATTAAACCAGAGCATGTGCTCTTGGTATGTTAGTGGGATTTCAACGTCCTCGAAAGGAGCGTATTCATCCGGAGATTCTTCCATTTTGTAATAGTGGAAATCTTGTGTCACGGCGTGTGCTGCTGGAAAATGTATCCATGAATAGAATACCTCCGTCTGCCGATATTCATGGCCTCTACCACAAATATGACTGTACCACCTCTTGGTGATAGTCCATTTTCTATGAGTTTAAGAGTTATAGTTCTTCTTACGTTTACCGGAATGATTATAACAATCGGGTCTTCATTTTGGAGACTTGTGTTATCCGCTATAAGTTGAGCTGCTATTCTAGCTCTCTCCCTTTCATCCTCACTTTCCCCCATTTTTCTGACAGAAAGTTTTTGTTTGCAGAGCAAGTTTAAAGGAAACAAAGATTAGGTGCACAATATTTTGGAACACTGTATCCTTCAACGTTGACTAAACCAAAAACTAATACATAGGATTCTCATCCTACTAAGTTTCGGCGGATATTAACCTTTCACCCACTCCAGACGTCTATTGGAGTTTTTACGGGAACAAGGGGTCTGTGTGAAAAACACGACTGAGTTACTCTAGTGTCTTGCGTTAGATTATCGCCTTACCACACTTTGGGCGCCATGTAGTGTAGTTCCTATATTCCCAATAGGCTCTGCGCATTGGAATAACATAAACGATAGTTTAGACGTAGGACTGAGGTCGACTAGGGCTCTATTGAATATGTTAGACTTAATTATGAATGCCAGCTAGCTCAGAGGTCACTAGAAACTTTCTCGAATGAACAGGAAGGAGTTAACTTTCCTGATTAGACAAGAAGGGATTAGTTTCTGACAACCGCATAAACATGACAACTTTGCTCCCTCCAGAACAAGGAGTATATCTCCAGAGTCGTGTGAAAACAATAGACAGCTATTTCACTCAGTCAATCGTGCATACTTAGTTTCACCAGAGTGCAGAGAAATAGAGAGACGGGCGTTTTCAATAAAAGTTGTTATTTATTGAGCAGTCCTCTTTCTCGTGCAAGAGAAGTGAATTGCCATAATTGCAATACTTGTCATGAAGTAAAGTGCATACAGTAAAAAGAGTATTATGAAATAATACTGTAAAAGCATTTATATGGTTTCTGAGCCATATGATACTTAAAACGGATAAAATATATACATACATAAAATCATTGACTAAATGTACTCAACTGGTGCTTCTAAGATACGCCTACCCCGGTGTACCTAACCTAAGCCTAGTACGTGGGAAGGAGTAAGTGAGCTGCAGTTTAAGTTAAGTTAGTTACGCCAAGAATCTGAATCAAGAATTCTCTTAAGGATTTAATCAGCTCCGTACCTTGGTTATAGAATGAAGGAGGTCTTGTATCTCGCTCTCAGGACTCGATCTCCCAGAAACCCGCAAGGGTGACTGGAAACACTGAGGCTGGACTTCTCGGCAAGAGAAAAGACAGCGTCTCTCTCAGTGCGTCAAATGGGACGGTCGGCTTCCTTCGGCTCTCGCATCAGCTGGGCTTCGGGCAAGTAGATAGCCGCTCTGCTCCAAACCACCGTGTGTTTGCTTAAGGCAACGTTGGTATATTTATACCTGGAAGGTGCCGAGTTTGACGTAAGGTTGGACATAAGACGTCACTAAGAACTTACAGTTCTTTCTGGACTCCAGGAGTTCTTGTTCAAATCAAAACAAAAGCAGGGGGATTTCCCGGGCTGCTGGAGGCTTGGTTTGTTTAAAGAACGCGTTGTACCTTCTAAGAGTCTACGGGAGGGTAAACATCACTTACAACAAAACTTTTACAACGCACTACCATTACAACGCGGTCATTACAACGCAAACCATTACAACGCATTGCGCTGGGGGGCGCTCTAGGATAGGGAATATATTTAATTTACTATCCAACACCTTCCCTACTATCCACGGGGACTGGAGTTGGAATAGTAAATTAAATAAATCACTATCCAGCGCCTAAAAGCACTATGCGTTGTAAAGGTTTGCGATGTAAAAACCGCGTTGTAAAGGCAGGCGTTGTAATAGCCTGCGTTGTAACGTCATACATCCTATGGGAGTAGCCTTGCCGTATTTGGACTGCATTGGCTGTGACTAAATATGGATATGATTCCTTTGCCTTTATAAGGATATGTTTTGTTATAACCACATAAGGGCATGAATCGGGAATATTTAAATAGGGTCCTAGATACATTCACAACAATACAGACATCGATAACTGAAGAACAGTTACAACCAGTTTGCACATCTTCTTAACATCGTTTGAATTGGGTCAATAATGCCACACTATCCCTCATCCATCTGCATCTGTAAGCACAATACATTGTTAACGAATGACCAAACAATTGAAGTGGACTGTGAAACAGTACATAATCCGTCAATGAGTAACACATCAGGTGACACAAATACAGTATGCTCCGCAAGAACACACTACTTGATATCTATGGACGACCCTCAGGGCACCACCCATGTAATGCAGAGAGATGTACACCAAGTCTGCTTTGAAAGCAGTACTTGCTGATCTGCATGCATAATGTACTGGTTTTCAATTGCATGCATATCCTGCTGCTTTCCATGTTCAACACTGATATTCATGCATAAAGTACCAGTAGACGTATATACAGTTGTATGTTTCCCATGAATAACACATTGATTTGTAAGCAAACTATAACCCTCGTTACGATGTTAGCGGAAGAACCACCGTTGCATGAAAGAAACCTCTCGATAATAGGTTGGCGGTTCTGACACCCTAATTTGGATGCAACTGCACATAGTGCAGGCGGAAACATCCATTTTCCAATGGGAGCTTGTGTGGCGGGCTAAAAACGCCCACAGCACAAGCGCCCATTGAAAAATGGAAATTGGAAAACATCCCTGGACCGTGTGGCAGGCACCTCATGGCCTATATGTGAAGGGCCAGTGGGGAAGGGGGCCCTCCAAGGGGCCCCCAAAGTCAGTTTCTGGTTGTCATTCATGTCAGAAAGGCCGACATGGATTGGCTGTCAGAAACCGACATTGTGATCAAGACGGCGGAGTCAGCCTGGCTCCGCCATCATTAAAGGGATTACTATTCTGCTCCTATTCTTTCAGGCTCACAGAGCCTGTCAGAAGAGGAGCGGAATCCCCTTGCAGTTTTCCCTCCAACTGCCGTTATCAAAATATGGTTGTCAGAGGGAAAGCTCAGGATGTCGGTGGAGAGCCTCCGACCGTTGGTCCGACTGACATCCAAATCCAGCCCTATGTGTGTTTGCTTGCAAAACATTATGTTTTCTAAGCCTCACTTACTGATTTGTTTTCACAATAAACTGGATCATATTTTGCTATGCTTGTTGCAAAATATAGGGTTTTTCTCAAATCACACTAGTTAATGAATAACATACACCTTGGCTTGAATGGGATTTTTTACACTGAAGACTCTGCTTCATGCATTAGTTTGCCCACACTACACTATGGTTTGACTCAGCAGACCTGAGGGAGCGGTGAGAATGACAGGGTCCACTAAATCTCTGAAAGATTATGTTATTAAAATAAATGTTTTTCATTTTACACTGCCTTGGTTTGCCCAATCGATGTGTTATTTAGTGGCTTGTAATATAAAGCCTATTTAGGATGGAGGCCGGACTTATGTCCGACTGCCATCCTGCTGGGAAACGGGACCGCCCGACAAGCTGTCGGTGGTCCCACACCCTGAATCACGATGCAAGTGTCCATTTTGTATTGTGGTTGGTGCTGCGGGCTGCAGTGCAAAATATGCACCCTGTGCATATCCCTGCACTATGTGGCAGGCACCATGCGGTGCATGCCACAAGATGCAGGCATATGTTGGGGGGCACCATATGTGACCCCAAGGGGCCATGTCAGAGGGCCAGGGAGTAAGGGGGCCCAATACAGGTAACCCACCATGAAACAGCTGGCGGGAAGGGACATGGTAATCCCTACCTCAGTGCCTGGCAGCCACCGCCTCTGTTGTAGGGATACAAGTTCATCCGAAGGACCGACGGGCTCTTTCTTAGCGGTTAGTCTCTCCGACTGCCAAGCATTTGCCTGCCATCCGAATGTGGCGCGCAGTAATCAGTAGTACTATGGTGGTGCAACCACCACCGAGGGGCTGTCAGTGGTGGTCCCAGTGTCATCAGTAATCAGTTACTGGAAATATGACCAAAATATGCCCCATATAGTTTGTAAACTACACCCAGAAATTGCTCAACTAAGTGACAGTTAGAACTTTGAGGTGATGACAGACACAAGAGTTTCGGTAAGTTCTATTTATTCAAGTACAGCTGGCATGATCCCACAGATGGTCCGCAGCCATACGTGCAAGCATTGTGCTGTACCGTACAACTATCACATCAATTTTACCATCAACTGTCATATCTCAGAGAGGCTCGCGCGCCAACGGGCAGCACGAGACAACACACTATGGAATGTCCACGCGCGAGGGGCACACGAAGGCAGCACACTACATATATCTCTTTCCCTTAAAGAAAGACTATGAAGCAGGAGAAAAGAGAAAGAAAGAGAGACAGAGAGGGAGAGAGAGAGAAAGAGAGAGAGAGAGAGAGAGAGAGAGAAAGAGAGAGAGAGAGGGAGGGAGGGAGAGAAACAATTACCTGAACTTAGCAGGCAGTCTGATATCTCTGCCATCCAAATCACTGCATCTTGCACCAGTGGGATGCATTGAGACCATATCAAAACATTGGGTCGAACAGCACTGCCACAAATGTTATCAATACAAACAGGTTCACTGAACTTGAAGTCACCTTTCCTTACAAAACTTTGGGGCATATTCACAAGGAGCTATCGCTGAATCAACAGCACTTTATCGCAGTCGAAGTAGTGATACATTTACCCCCCCATTCACAAGCTGGTGCCAACAGCCGACAGCACCGGTTTTCCCGTGATAGCAGCTGCCAAAACATCACCACAGAGGACCCCCGCAATTATCGCTAATGAGATGTAGAGTAAGGGTTCCAGTGCAAAAAGCTGCAACAACACGACACCTCAACATTCACAACGACCAGCCAGATTGGCGAAAAAAACACAAAACATGTGATAAGGCGCGTTAGCAGCAGGAAATTAACACTTGCTCTGACCTGGTGTAAAGTCGGACCACAGCCTGCACCACAAAAGGGAGCCCAGCCCACAGGCACACCTGAAGGGCAACACATGCCATGGAGCAACTGAACATGCAGCACGGACACCCAAGAGGGCCACAACAGCCACCAACACCACACCCAGGCCCGCAATACCTACCCCGGGCCCAACCCCAACCCCGGACCATGAAACTACACACCAACACCACAAATCCCAAAACAAATATATTGCCTGATGTCTCACAAGCAGGAAAATCAACATACATGCATGGCCAGATGTAGCGGGGTTTAAAGAACAGGGCGTAGGCCAGGTTGGGTAAAATAGGGTTTTATTTTCCCAAAGATACGTTTTTGTCTGTGCGTAAGTCTCTCTTTGGTAAGGTATTGGGATCAGTGGTAGCAGTGGTTCCTGGTTTCCGGGGAACTGGGTTGTCTTGAGCAGTTGGGGCTCCTGGCCTCAGGATCCTGGCTTTCGGGTATCCCGTCAGGCAGAGGAGTGTTGCAGGAAATAAAAGAGAATCGAAAAAAGATATCAGGACTCTTGATCTTCAGAGCCTGTGCTGTGAGGGACCAGGAAGTGAGGAAAACACACTACACACAGTGCACTTGGTGACACGCGAAGAAATGGATTCGGTCTGTGCTCGTGCGGATGTGCGGAAGGGGTTTTAAAAACTGGTGGGGGTTTGAGCTGTCTCAATGGTTGGGTTACGCTCCTTCCTTCCCACCCACCCGAGAACTTGCTCCGTACCCGCACGGCGGTTTGCGGGGTCGTTGGCCTCCTGGCTCAATCGCGGCTCCAGCCGGACCTGGTCTCCGTTCATCCTCGCTCTCTCCCTTCCGTCCTCTCGTCACAGTAAATGCCCTCGTGCTCAACTCCTTCTCTCCTCCAGTGTCTGGGCACGCTGGAATCTAGGAAGTTTCTGCAGTTAATGCCGGGCGTGTGCTGATGTCACCCGTGGGAGGAGTCACATCTGGCATAAACCTCCAGTTAAAGGAGCCGTCCTCCTGTTCGTTGCCTGTAGGGAACAATAAAGTTCCATCCTCCGGCATCCATTCTTCGTGCTGGAAGGGAACAAGAGTAGGGGAGATAGATATAGTGGACCACCAGTTACAATCTTGCTTTATCTTCCTCTCAGGTGACCCCAACCTGTCACACCAGAAAATGGAGAATCAGTCATACAGCAATGCAACCACCAACACAAAAACCATACAAACAAAAGCCAAAACAACCATTCGGATGAGTCCTAGCAGGTCCTCACTGGACAATCTGTAGGACACAGCCTGGAAGACAAAATCCAAGAATAAAAGGCATGCCATGCGCCCAACAAAGGAAAGAGACCAAGGGAGAGAGATGGAGTGAGAGTGCATAAGCAGTGCAAGGCCTTGCAGGGCACCTGGCACCACATGCCAACAATTGTGTGTGTATCGCCATCCATACCACATGAGCCCAAGGCCATGTCCCAATCTCTGCGCCAAAGCCACATCACATTCCCAAAACGCAAGTAGCAGTCAGACAAACAACAGGGATGAAAGCTCAATTGTCCCAATGCAGAAGGTGAGAGGACACCTGCACCTCTGACCTTGGTCCAGAATGCGCCTGGAACACCCTGACAGAGATGCCAGGGCAGATGTGGACAACTCCCACACCACACATTGCGCAAATGAACTATCCGACTCATCCACATCCCACACACAGAAGTCTCCGCCTGAAGGGACCCCCGCATGGGATGCCCTTGACACACACACGGAAACAGCAACCCATTCATCCCAACATTGCACACACATTCGAATCATTGCCCAGAACTGTGGCATATTCTCCACACAACTGCCGCATTTCAGAAGAGTGCCGGTTCCACGAGACGCACCAAGGCAATGGCAGGCCAACCCAGACATATGCACAACCCCCATCATGTGGAACACTACCATGCAAGTATGCTGCATTTACTGGGCGCGTTGCCACTGGCAATGCTGCGGATCAGTTACCGGCTCAGCTTCCGCATTGCCTACGTTACCTGCGTCCAGCCCTGTTTACACTGCCGAACATGCACATTCGAGTGTCCCATGGAAGTCTGCCTATCCAACACAACCGTAGATGAATTGGACTATGACTTGTGCCTGCGCCCCTGATGGATCATGAACAGGAGTGTAACTGAGACAGCTGTGCATGGGATGACTTGACATACTGCATATGTATTGGTAGTTGTGCTTGAGAGATTGCACAATTCCTCGTGTGCCGTGACAACATCGAGGTGCTCCCCTATTGGGCTGTGTTGCAGATTGGTGAAACGGCATGGGCTGAGCACACCAGGTAATGGATTGGCTCACCCTGGTGTACCTTGAACACAACAATGACGTACTACTGGAACACATGGCACATGAAGCTGCCCTCGCATTCATGGACGAGTAACTACGTTCCTGCAGCCACTTCCAATTGTTAGCCACAGCACAGGTCACAACAACTTGTTGTGTCGTGGGGACTGCACACATAGCTCACCTCAACAGTGGACACGTCTGCCATCGCCCGGACTCTGGATGCATGTGCGTGGAACAACGAGTGTGTACACACACCTGGCAAGGTGATGCCGTTCCATGGTCGGAGCAACACAGCATCGTTTTGTAACGTTGCCAATTTGGACACACTGCTGGGGGAGAGCACACACATGGCAACCTAGCACGACATGTATACCTGTCGGACCCTTACACCTGATCACTGTCAGCAGAGCAGACAATCGGCACACTCCAGTCATAGAGCACCATGCAAATACCATGGGCAGTGAGTCGTGCCCCCTCACACGGGGCAATGGGCAGACGCCAAACAACACATGACTCATCCAGCAAGGCAAGGTGGGGTGGGGCGTTGCCATCCATGATGATTGTCTACCATTTTCGTACCAACATTTTTTGAACCTCAACATGTACCCATGCTGAGTGTATGTGTCTTAAGCATGTCCCTTCCTGTTGTGGCCCTTTACCTCGTCCGTACTGACACGCACATGCCAATAAAGTCTATGCCACACCACTGGTGTCTAACTGTGACGTGTGTTCATTAGATTGTCCACTTGAGTGCCACAATAAGCACCGTCCCTACACAGGGAGGAACGGGCTGACGTATGTGCAATGGGGGTGGGCCCCTTTGCAAGCTCAACCTCTGTGAGCCAGATATTGTTATGGCATAGGTGCTGGCCGACATGTGCACTAACGTGACTTCAGCAATGTGAATATGGTGTCAAACCTCTGACCATGTGGAGTAATGTCATATATCATAACAAAATGTGTCCACACAGATGTGTGTAAGTAGGTATTCCTGCCACCGTCTCCACACTGCTGACGGTGGCCACCATTTTCTCCAGCTCATCAGTCTCCTCCTGTGTCGCAGGACTCCCACCTCAAGTAGCCCTTGCTACCTCCCTGTTGGCGGAGAGCTTCTCCTTGGTTTGTCTGTGCACTTCATGCCAGCGCCTCTTGACCTTCTCCAGTGACCTCCTCTCCACTCCGGCTGCATTGACGTTGGTGGCGATAACCTGCCATATTTCCGTTTGGATTGCCAGTGCCGCAGTGGAGGGGCCGAACAGTTGTTGATGGTGTCCTATCACCTCCGTGACGATGATCCAGTCTTCCTGCGGACTGAACCCCGTCTTCATCTTCCTCTTGTCCTTGCCTTTTCCCGAACACGGGGTTCCTGGTGGCACCTCCGTGGGGCTTGTGGAGTACGGCTTGTCCCCTGCACTCGGTCTGGGTGCATCCATGTTGCAGCACAGTTTGAATTGGTTTTTTTTCTCCTTTCTTTTATAGTGCATTTTCCCACTAGACGCACAGGGTTTGCAGGCCTGTGGCTGTTTTTCACTGATTTTTATACTGCGATTGGCCTCATCGCTTGTTTTCTGGAGTTCGCGTATCGCATTTTTGCGGCGTGGCATTGATTTTCACGCGGACATTTGCCACGTTATCTTTTATCTATCGCGTGCTACCGCCGCGTTGTGAATTCCACGTTGGCACAGGGTTCTTTTCCTGTTATAGGCTGCGATGTTGAAAGTTGTGCTACGCTACTCTTGCGGTAGTTATCACACGTTCTTGTGAATATACCTCTTTGTTTCTTTATTTTCACCATGTCACCTACTGCGAACTTACTGTTGGAGACATGTTTACTTGAGTCAAAGTATGTTTTTTTTGTTTGGATTGTACATTGCTAACTTTGTTTCTGACCATCACTTCATGTTCGTGGGCAGGGGTCTTACGTTCAAACCACTTAGACACCAATGCTAGTATAAATCAGAGCAGGCCTTCCTACCTTTGAGCAATTCGAAAGGAGAAACGCCTGTGGATGTGTGCGGCATGGTTCTGTAGAACCACAGCATGGTTCTTACAGCAGCAGGCATGACCTTGTTGTGAGAAATAGCCCACCGTATACAGTCCCCAATGACTCTGTTAAGTCTCTCTACTAGCCCATTAGTTTGAGGATGATAGAGAGAGCTTTGGGGTGGTTGATTGAAGATTCTCTGAGGAATTCTTCAACATCAGCAGATATAAAATGCACACCGTTTTCAGAAATAACAGTCTTGGGAATTCCCTCCCTCATGAAGACCTCTTTCATGAAGTCAAGGATTTCTGTGGAGTCAACTTTGGCTACAAATTTGACTTCCAGACATTTCGAGTAAAAATCAACTAAGACTATGGCGAATAGAGTCTGATGGGGTAAGGTGTGGAAGGGACTCAGTACATCAATACCCAGTTTTTCCCAGGGATTGTCAGGAAGGGGAATGGGTGTGAGGGGCGGGGTTTAGAGACACATAGGGTCTTGTCACTACCAGAGCAAATGGCAAAATCTTGTACCAAGGTGTCAATGTCTCTGTCCCTTTGGGGCCGCCAGAAGTAGTCATGTACTCTGCGTTTGGTGAGTGTAGCACCCAGATGTCCTTCATGAACTTTGGTCAAAAGGAGGTACAATTTTTTGTAGCCTGAAGATAAGCCCATCTTCTACAGATAATTCATCACAAATTTTACATAAGGTTGGACATCAACATTTAAACTCTTCTCTTTCGGCCAACTTTCGGCAATGTATTTCTTAACACATTTCAAGATTTCATCACTGTGCATGGCAGCATTCCAATTGTTTTCACCTATAGAACAAATGTGTTGTAATTCTATAGCAGCAACTATACAGTCCTCATGTTCATCATCGCTATTGGGTCTTTTGCTAACCTTTGGCCTGTTCGGAATGGGAGGCAAGCGTGAAAGAGCATCAGCACATACATTCTTCCCACCCGGGATTTGTAGAATGTCAAAATGGAATTGGAGGAGTTTTGAAGCAAGTCTGGTGATGCGTGGCATAATGTTGAGAAAGCTGGTGTTCCCTAAGATGGCTACCATAGGTTTATGGTCAGTTGGTAGGGTAAATTTCCTGCCCCATAGGTAACATTTGAATTTTTCAATGGCCCACCAACATGCAAGTAGTTCTTTTACGATGACTGAGTAGTGTGATACTGTGTCTATCAGTATCATTGGTGCAAAGCCTATTGTGTGTTCTTGGGTGCCTTTCTGCTGGGTCAGGACAGCACCAAGACCATAACAACTGTCACATCAACTGTCCCATTAACTGTCATATCTTAGAGAGAGCTTGCGTGCCAACGGGCATCGCGAGACAACACACAATGGAATGTCCACACGTGAGGGTAGCGCGAGGACAGCTCACTACAAACTTACTATTCTTTTTTTACGCACACACATATGGTGCGTTTGCAAACTAATGCTTTATTCCTTGGAGAATGAAATTGTGCATGCCTACTGGCACGCAAATAAGTTTGTTAAACTTACAAACCAGCAGGTTACACTAGAGAACAGAACATCATGTATGAAAATCAGCAAGCACTGATTTCAAACCAATGAGTTGAACATCAAATTCAATAATTTACACATATAAGCCAGTACATTAGAATGATGAAGCAATATGTTATGTAAGTGAACCATACAATTAAGTATGTCAACCAGCACTATCTGCATTCAAGTCAATGGGGTATTTATGGAAACCAATAGAACATGTGTGTAAACCACCGCATCACACATTCAAACCATTATGCAATGCTTTCAATAGGTTGTATATTTAACTAATGTATTACACATACACACCAGTACATTGCAAGAGAGAAGCAGTATAATATGATGGCAAACCAATAAATGATGCCTACGAACCAATGTAGTGTGCAAGCACGCCAGCATGTATATTGAATTTATTATGCTGTGTTTAAAATACACACTTCTTAAACTGTATGCTTTCTCACATAAACCAATGTGCCTTATTGGTGTTCAAACAGTTTACCTTTGTATTAACCAACATATTCGTTTTTCAAACCAATATTACTGTATGCCACTCAGTATTGTGCTTGCACAACAATAAAACTTAAAGAAACAGTGCAGAACGCACAAAGACATATTCGACACATTTGTGTCACATACAAGTTCATTTGATTTCCTCCAATGTGACCCATCATGCTAATTAGAACTACTTACATACTCATCAAAGGCAGCAAATATCCTTTTCTTATTCAGTCACAAACTCAAGAGATAACGATATTGCTGGGTCATGTTACCATTACTTGAACATCTCCATCCTTGCATGCAGAGATCTTGCATTTTGTGGATAATATGTCAAAATATTACTATGCAGTTAATGGACATCATCAAATTTTACGAAACTACCAAAATCACTATGTTAATAAATATGACAGAAATATCGTATAGCAGTCACACAGTTAATGGTAAGATGACAAATCAAAAAATTGTTTTATGATGAAATGCTTTGTATTATTTAAGTATTTAAGACGTTACCGGCTGTAATCCAGATTCAGACAAAGGGTAGCTATACTGCTGTATGCCCGGAAAGGAAATACATTTTATTTTCAAGGTTAAGCTCTGCGTTGAGAAAATCTGTGAACTATATCCGCGCTTAAAACTCTGCTTCATGGCAATGTAAAGCTCAGGGGCCTCTTTCTTTATCATCACGGCTAAAATTGGTCTCCGACAGAAATTGTTTTTCTGCTGCGCAGTGGGATGTAGAAATTGGAAGACTTGTACTTCTATAATAGAGATGAAGCAACGCGTGTTCTAGTTAACGCGGGTTCTATGACAACTGTGGAGACGAGAGACATTCAGCATATTTTTTTAAGCATCAAAGAAGGACATGCTCTAATTTACAGTTGCATTAGGGTAGTTGTCATCCCCTATTGGTGCATGACACTTCTTTAGCGTTGATACATGAAGTGCTGCCAATCAAGGATGGGTGGCTATAAAAAAGCACATGGCATCTGCTCTATATTCAATGGCTGGAAGTGTCTTCTTTCTTTACCAAATATAACCTCATCTGGCATCTTCTTTTCCCCTGGCAAGCCAGTGTGCAATAGAAGCTCTCCCAACAGTGTCAAAATTATATTAAAATAGCACATACCTGGAATTTTTTGTTAAGTGGGCCACGACATTTTATTTTACTGCCCTCATGGGTTTGAATCTGTAACCTTTAACGAATGAGTGAGTGTTCATCTGAGCTACCTCAGCAGAATTACCTATAACCACACAGTGGCTATTTTACTAATGTCTATCCGTCATAATTTCCCCATCATCCATTTCCGCAGTAAATGGCATCATTGCCGTTTACTTCATCCACCACTAGGAAGTGGCATTACCACAGTTCACTTCATTCACTCTTCAGGAAGTGACATCACTGCTTTTCCATCAATATCATCTTTAAACGAAGAAGCCATACAAGCACAAGTCATTTCAGCTCCACAAGAAGTTATATAATTGCATAACCCAATATCCACCTCTGCAGGAAGTCACATTACGAGCTCCTGTCAAAACCCTGTCACCACTAACACTCCAGAGCAAGACCAAACAAACACTAAAAAGCATTCCATAGCACATAGAATCAGCTTTATACATATCCCTCTAACCAAAGCACATTTGCAAACTCACATACTAACTCATGCTCATTATCGCACACTCTACATTACTCTGCAACTTCAGACATCACAGACCTAAGGACCTATCATAAGCTTGATAAGCAATTCATTACAGAAACTTGGTTGACCACCCACATCCTCTCACATGCTGAATATTCTAGTCATGCAGAACACACATAGAAGGGAGGAGGCATTACAGTCAGCCATAAGACCTCCTGGTTCTGTAACATAACAAGCAGGTGACACTCAACTTAATGTAGCTCTTGACCTGACACATTCCTTTTCATTTAGCGGTCTCCCGGGCAGCACAAGGACTTTCTTGAGGCATTTTGAGACAGGTCTCACCATGTCATCCGTGTGACAGGCCCTCGCCACCCTCCTGATTGACTTCAACCTCCCAAAAAATGTGAGCACAGAAAATATACAGGAGACACTCTCCTCAACCTTATCGTCACATCCATCATATTAAGCACATAAATCAATCAACACACTCCAAAGGCTATAACTTTATCATCGTCAGCTAAGCACTACCAATAACCCAACGGAAATCACCCACACCCCTGGATTAGGCTGACCACCTAGTCATTGTTTCGCCTTTCTCAGCTTCCAATCAACAAACTCAAAGAGCTACTCAAAATTGAATGCCAAACCTACAGATTCTTCAAAGACTTCTCCATCAAAGGCACAATGTCTTACATTCATTTGTCAACTCAGAGTCCGACCTCAACAGCCTAATAATCAACTTCAAAATTGTTATAAAGAACATGAGAACACACACACAAAGTAAAACTTAATAGTCCAAGCAAAAACTTTTAGCCCCCCCCTCGTTTTCCACAGAACTCACTAATAACAAACGCTGAATTTGCAGACAGGAAAGAAAATGAAAGATATGCTAAACCATGATAACCTGATGCTATTAAAGTCCTTTCATGCAACTGGCAGACGAATCATCATATCAGCCAAAGTAAAGTACTACACCAGCACCATCAGTGACACTATCAAAAGATCCAAACTACTATTAAAGAACATCAAGTACTACATCAATGCCCTACTTGACCCTCTTGTCCCTCACTCCATACAGGTGTAATGCCATCAACTATGTCTCCAGTGAAAAAATACGAAAGCTCTGAAAGTAGATCAATAACACCAAGCCTGGTTTTATTTTTGGATGCACCTCTTCTTGGAGCATCCCATAGTGATCATCCATTAAAGCCACCTCCTACGAAGATGATATATGATATTTGTCCTTTGTCATAGCTATCTCTGGAGAAGCTCTCTCACCCTTGTACCAATGCCAACACCTCTCTCACTCAATGCATCTTCATACAACCACTCAAGGCAGAGCAGACCTTCCCACCCCTAAAGAAACCTACCATAACGCATGATGACATTGCCAACTGCTGGCTCAGCACTCATCTGCCATTCATCAGCAAGATCATTGAGATAACAGTTTACATTTAACTGCAAGATCACAGCAATACTAACCATCTCCTGCATGGCTACAAATCTGTATTCAGATCATACTGCAGCATGGATACAGTGACTTTACACATTGTAGACGATGCGTTCCTGACAACAGATGAAGATAACCCTTGCCTCCTGATATTGCTGAACTTCTCAACTGACACAGACACCATTGACCATCCCACACTCAACCACACCCTGAAATCTGGAATGGAATATACAGGAAACATCCTTCTACGGTTCTCTTACTACTTTTCAGGTGACACCAATGTGCTCACATGGGTACTCCAGGTTGCAAAAGATTCCTATTTCCTGCAGAGTACCTCAAGGTTCCATACTGTTTTCCGTCATCTTCAACCTCTACATAGAGCCCCTTGTGGCTCTAGCAGCATCAACATTCCCCAATAAGCTGAACAATATCCATCTCTGCTTACAATTCTCCTCTGCTCTAGACATCTCTTGACTCAGACCCTGCCTTTACCTCATCCAGACCTGGATGCCCTGCCCCCACCTAAATCTCAGTCCCACCAAAACATAATTATTATTATTTGCCAAGAAGAACAAGAACACAAATAATGCATGAGCTTGACTGTGATGGCTTTGAACTCAACATTCACTCAATGCCAAGTCACTTGGATTCACCCTGGATATCAACAACACCCTCAAGAAATACATTTCTTAGACAACAAAGAAGGCAAGACACTAGCTCTGTTGAAGAAAGTGAAAACGTTCTTCCCTAAAGAGACTTTAAAGCTGCTGTTCTAATCATCAGATTCTTACATCTGGATGTTGAAATACCCTGTTCCATGCTCCCCCAGACCCATGCTGGCCCTCTCCAGGGCATCCTCAAGACCTGCATATCTCATCCAGGTCCTGAAGAAGCATGATTTACTCACCCCCTACCATTCTGAAAGTCTACTGACTGCCCTTTCTGGTCCCCACCATTTTTAAAATTAGTGACATTATTTAAAAAGCAGTCACGGGGTGTGGCCAAGATGGTGACCGAGTAAGACGTGTTTCTCCGTCCCTCCGTCTCTGGTGCTGCCCGGCCTTCCTACTGGCCCCCATCTGGCTCAGGTGAGGAGAGGAATGGGGACAGTGGAGCAGCAGTGTTTGCGGGGGGTCCTCCCTGAGCTGGGGCAGCCCCCATAGTGGAGTTAGGAGCAAGAGTGAGGACGGCGTGGCCTGAGCCCGAGGCTGGAAGGTCTTGCTGGGTGGAGCTCCCTGGGGAGCGGTGCAACGGAGAGGACCACATTACACTCCCTCAAGGTGCTTACTGGTGGAACAGGCAGCCTTGAGTATCTGCTGGCATCCTTGGGCTCGGCCACCGGACCAAGTGCATCATCATGCTTGCAGGAGAGGCGGAGTGGGCCGAGGAGAAGCTGCTCGGAGGGTGAGATCGACCCTCTATGGGAGGTGGTCTTGATCGGAGCTGAGGGCCTGGGCGGAAAGACAGAGGTAGAGCGGCTGAGTCAGGAGAGAGATGCCTGGGAAGTGAAGCTGGAGAAGGAGTGTGCAGCCATGTGAGTTGTCCAGCGGAGCTGAGTGGTAGCCAGAGGCCTGGGGATATACTGCCTGAAGTGTAGTGGGGGTGCCCTGGTACTGGCAGAAGTCCTGGGTGATTGAGAACTCACTGGAGAGACCTGTGTCCTAACTGGTGCCTCCAAACGTTGTGGTGAGGCAGATCTAACCTTCTAGAGCTGTTGTACCTTTCATGGTTTTGGTGCTGCATCGAGGTCCTCATGGAGCAGCAAGTCTACAAACATGACTTCACATGTATCACTCCCCTGCAGTGTGCAGGGGAGTGATACCTTCACTCTAAAGGAGCTTTTTGGCAATTTCTTGAAGGCTGGAGGGGCTCTGGGGTTCTTGGAATCTTTTCAGGTTCAGGACATCACAGCAGGCAGCAATTGTCAAGTTCTTGGTGCAGCAGGCATGGTTTTGCACCTTTGTCTTCTGCAGCAGGTCTTCTGTTCACGTGCAGCCGGTCTTCTTTGCCCTGTTCTTCTCTTGTCCATCACATCTGATGTTCAGGACTCAGGGTGCCACCTAAATACTGGATTAAGGGGTATTACAAGGGGACATAGGTAGTAGCCAATGAGCTCCGTACCTTTAGGGTGCTTACATCCTCTAGTGATCACTTCCTGTGGGAAGGGGCACTACCCTAGCTCTGATAGGTTGTTTCTCCACCATCCCAAGATGGTGGTATTTCAGGAGAGGGGTTCACCTTGCCTGCCCCACCCTAGTGGTGGTGCAGGCTTAATGGGCACCCTCTGCCTAATCTAACTGATTTTCCCATCTTTTCTCCTGCCAAACCTGGAGCAGGATAGGGGGCTTGGCTTCCCCAACTATGTGGAGGCTTCTGGGTTGGATTTCAAAGGTGGCATTACCTTTAAAGCTTCCTGCTCTGTCCTGGAGGAGGTGTGAATCAACTTTGCCCAGAGCAGGCTTTGTCTCTGTCCTGCAGGCTCTCATCCCATGAGGTCAGATGTCTGGTGGCGGCAGACTGGTGAAAACAAGTCATAGACCATGCCAGATCTCACTAGGTTCTCAGGGGACCCTCTAAAAAGTTCTACTGTGTGAATTGATTAATAAATCCACCACCAGTATCAGTGAGGATTTATTAAGACAAGATGTTTGGTTCCAAACATCTTAGAAATCTCTTAGTGAAGGCATCATGGATCTAAGAAACGTGTATTAACAAGTATCCAGCCCATGTACTCTTTATGGCTTCCTTGTGTGCTTACAACATTTCAGAACAGACTGGACATTGTATGGGCATATCTGCTCATGCTGATATGCCCTGATATAGCATATAGTGCACCCTGCCTTAGGGCTAAATGGCTACAGAAGTGGTGACTTACCTATCTCTTATGCAGTGTAGAATGTATGATGGTACTACACATACTAATAACACGTGTACCATTAAACCACAGGTATTGCCAAGTTAGTCCCCCTGCAATGACCTACCATCACAATGCATTCTTTTACCACACATATGCCTTTATCACATATACCATTACAATGCAAAGGCCTGTGTGCTAAAGGCATACACTTGGTAAAAGTGACTACGGTAAGTTACATGCCCAAACTTACCCTAAAATATTACTCCTGCATGACCCTCCCGACACCCAGTCCTCTTCCTACTCTAAAACACTACCCTGAACGACCCACCCAACCCGACCCTAAACCCTAAAGTACTAACCATGCACAACCCTCCCCCAGTCCTCTCCCTACCCTAAAACTATACCCTGCATGACCCCCCAACCTTACCCTAAACCCTAAAACACCACCCCTGCGCAACCCTCCCCTCCCCTAGTCCTCTCCCTACCCTAAAACACTACCCTGCACGACCCTACTGACCCTACCCTAAACCCTAAAACACTGCCCCTGCATGACCCGACCCCCTTTTACCCTAAAATAGTAACCCACACCCCAGACCCAATACCTTTACCTCTCTCTCTCCTCGTGGTTCTTCTTTCACCTCCTGGTTCCTGATTCCTTTGGTCATCTGAGGGGTAGTGCATGTTGTTGTGAGGAAATGGAAGAGCCTCTGTTTCCTCACATTGGTGTGGATCACTGATATTTTTTTACAACATATGTGCTTTTACCATACATACCTTTACAACAAAATTAATTGTAAAGGTATGCATGGTAAAAGCACATACGTTGTAAAAAATGCATAATAAAGACTACGCGTTGTTACGCATGCATGGTAACAGCTGCTTTGTAATGGCTGTTCCCCATATTTTCCTGATATGGCTGAACACGGAAACCAATCTTATTGAAAATATTGCAGCACTAAGCACCAAAAATGTGGATTGAAAATAACAATGCAGGACTAAGAACAAATGTTTACACTAAACTCACAAATCGCAACAATGCTTTACATTTCCAAAGTTTTCATCCCCCGAAATTACTTGATATTTTACCTTATTCTCAAATGATGAGAGCAAAAAGAATTGCTTCAAATACCACAACCTCTGAGAAAGAAATAATAAAGATTCGACAAAGATACTTAAATCAGGCATACCCAAAGACTATACTGACTCAACACGAAGAATGCATCAAACAACGTGCACAAACAGATTTGTTAAGCAAACAGCTCAAATCAGAAAAGAAGCAAACTGTGTTTATATCAAAGTTTTTGACCAAATCAAAATGCATTAAAAATTAATTTTGAAACGGTGGGACCTATTAAAAACTAAACCAGATTTTAGAGGAATTTGTGAACGCAGACCATTGTTTGCCTACACTAGAACAAGAAATTTGAAGGAATTACTGGCACTAACAATGAGAGTACAACATACAAATATGGAGGGCATGAACAACTTTCAACATTGCATACATTGTAACAATGTAATCATGGGCAACAGGCTTACCCATCCAAGAACTGCAGAATCAGTGACACTGAAATACTCAGCGGATTGCAATAGTATTAACATCATATATTTCACAAAGTGCCCATGTGGACTGTTGTACAGAAAGGAAAATAAAGATCAGGATCACTGAACATAAAAGCATGATTCGGACACAAAAACACAAATTCAAATTCAGTGGTACATTGTTTAGAAAAAAGTCACAACATTGCTCAACTCAGGTTTTTAATATTGGAAGTAGTAATGATCAAGGAAAGCATGGATCCTACAAAAACATTACTACAAAAAGAGATTTTCTGGGTAAAAATATTCAATAGTATGATGCCATTAGGCCTTAACAATAAGATGGATATGAGTTGATTTTTATAATAAACCTATACCATTCTAAACAACATCATGGTGTTCATATCCTTGATGCACGGGGTTCATCATTAGAGACATAAAAACATTGTGGGATAATAGAGTAATACTTGTAGAGAAGTAGGAAGACTGGTTGCATGTGAACGAAATGAATTAAAATGATCTTAGGTTGAACATATCAACATGTACATGTAAATACAATATTCGTAGAGACACATCATACTATAGCAAAATGTGTTGTTATGAATGTATTGATACTTACTTGAATATGGTTTGTGAAATGGTGGACCAAAAAACTTATGTAATTGGGTTTTGTGAATAATAGCTGTACAGTCACATACAGTTGAGGTGGACATTAGAAAATGTAAGTGTTTGTAATTTCAGAGCTTTTCTCTCAGCATTACACTGAAAGGTTTTTCCATATGAGCATATGAGTATCTTTAAAAGATGTCTGCCATGTAAACTCCGTAGAGACATAGAGGGTAATGGAGCTTTGTTTTCCGCTTTTCTCTTTGGAGTGAAAGCTTAAAGACTGAACTAGCGGATGACAGCGAGTGATTCGTGGGAATCACAGTTTAGTTAAGGTGTAGATATTGTTTGTGATAAATGGAAGCCATGGTGCACAATTCATGTGTACTCCTTGCATGAAGCATTGTTACTTTCTATGACGTTTGAGGCGACAAATCGTTCTGACGGAAGTCAGTGACAATTCCATTCAGATCATGAGTAAATTATAGTATAGACCACTCACTGAGGGAGACACATGGTGATATTTGTTTAATGATCAATACAATTAAGCATGTTGGAATTATGATTGGATAGCTCTTGGCATATACCACAGATGACCATTGATGGGTGATATTTGATGTAGGTTGGTATATTTTGTACCACCACATTAGTAAATTGAATTAGGACATTTGTTATTAACTGTAATTGTGTCCTTGATTATGATGTTAAGTTTTGGCTAATTAATTTAATTAGTTTTGCTGTTTGATTCAGAGGCCCCTGAGGAAGGGACCACTGTCCCGAAATGCATAGGACCATTCAAGAATCAAGTGGATTCCACAAGAATTATTGGATTTAGTATTTCTGTATTATGGATGTAAAATTGTTGTTGAATTGTGATATTTTGTTAAACACATGGAATATTAAAAAGAGCTAAAGGAAATTAACAAAATAATTTGTGTTTCGTGAAACTGTTTAAAGTATTTGTACATACATTGTGAATTGTGATCAGTGTGAAACCACTCATAATGTGAATAGGGATTCAGGCATATATTTTCCTGATACACACATACAAATCATACAGGGGAATAGGCAGGACCCCAGCCCAGGGCAGCACGTTTAAACAGAAAAAGTTGTTTTTAAAATAAGGTTGATCAACAACAAACTAGGTGTGCACAACTCAACTTATTTTTCATACACAGGGCTGTGCGCCACATCGACTCTTGGATTTCTCTGCACCAAGACACACAGTCTGCAATGGCAGAGTGCACAGCCTTGGTGAGGGATCCCTGTGGAGGCTCAACAGGTGCTGCAGCCCCAGAGGGCCCTCTTCAGTACCCATGCCCTAGGTACCAGGGGTACCACTTACTGGGGACTTAACAGGGTGAGTGAAGTGGTGCCAATCATGGTACAGTGTTTGAGGAAATATACAGTCCAAATCACATAAGGCAAACATATTGGATTAGTTGCGCCATACTTAGAATGTACCTGTTCAGCTGGACTAACCTAGTTCCTGTATTTGACCCATGCTCCATTGCGGTCGGCCTGAGCTTGTGACTTTTACCTACATAGCACAACCAGAGCATTGCATGTTGTACTTTGTGCTTTTAGGAGCTATTTTCACTTTACATTTTTAAAATTAACTATCTCTGGTTCTAACGATTGAGTTTTTGTTATTCTGGTACGATGTTAAAATTTAGAATTGACTCTATTTTTCAAAATTGGTTTGGGATTTTTCTTGTGCTTTATTTTAACTTTTTTACTGTTTGTGTGCTGCATAAATACCTTTCACGTTGCCTCTAAGTTAAACATGACTGCTTTGTGGCAAGCTACAAGAGGGCTAAGCATAGGTTAATTTAGTGACTTTTGTTGTTTACCCTGACAAGGACTGTGGTTGTTGCCTTAGTAGGACATCCACTCCTTCGACCAATAACCTAATTTCTTACAATGTCTTTGTGAATTGGCCCTATAGGTTTCAAGTTACCTGTAAATTAGGGTTACTGTTTTGATGGCTTCCTTTTTTTTAATGCTCATTCTTTTAGCACACATAAAAATCGTTTTTAAACTTATCTATATTGCAACCAATGGGGATCATCTGCAAAGGTATTTATAAGTATGTGAAGAATTGCTACAGGAAAACTACTTCACATACTCATAAACATCTTTCAGAATTGGTCCTAAAGGAACAGTGGTCACTGACTTCTAGCATAGTATAAAGATGTGCAGCTCTTTGACAGACAAGTGACTCAAAACATTCAGAGATATGTGGGGAAGGACTAAGGGGCATGTTATCAAGAACAGCGTTAAAAATTATCGCCGGTTTAGCGGCAGAAAACTGCAGCTAAAGCGGCGATAATGGGCTTGATAATATGCCCTGGAGAATTCCAATAGAAGCCCATGTTCACACCAGAACATGGACTTCTATTGGAATTCTCTAGGGCATATTATCAAGCCCATTATCGCCGTTTTAGCAGCAGTTTTCTGCAGCTAAACCGGCGATCATTTTTGACGCTGTTCTTGATAATGTGCCCCTCAATCTCTTTTTTTTGTTCACCAAAAAATCTTTAAGAGCTAAGATTTCATAATAAATCTACATCAGTATGAAGCATCTTCCTAAACCTTTAACTGCTTTAGTCCATAATGTATGATTTTGTTGAATTAGAAACTATTCCTTGCTCAACAGCACTACTAGAGTAATCTCTCACTCACTAATACACTGTATTTCTCAAGATTTTATGTTCTAGGAAATATTGCCTTCACTAAGACATAAATACTCACCTTGCAAGTGAAATCTGAATTATTTTCAAGAGCTCTACAAAAACATCAATAAGTTGAGAAAGTAAAAGTGTAACACTTGTCCGTGTAAAAGTTTTTTCCACAATGACGAGATTCAAAAAATGTAATTGAAACATGTCTTACACTGTCTGGATATATGGACAGAAGTCACAACAAACCCTACTCTGATTGGTACTGAAGACGGGAAACATCCTTAACAACTCAGTAAAAATTATGCAATACCTTTACCATGCATCCATTACCATGCAAAAATGCCTTTATCATGCATGCCTTTACAACACAAATCTTTCAATCAATCAATCAACCGGTACCTTTAGAGTGCAGATTATCACCCGAGACAGTATCCATGCTGTACTGCAGGTGTCAGTCGAACAGCCAGGTCTTGAGTCCCTTCCTGAAGTGCGTTGAAGGTGAGATGCAGAGGTGGAGGGAAATGGTATTCCAGGACTTGGCAGTGAGGTGGGAGAAGGTACATCCTCTGATGCGACAGCGGCAGATGCACGTTACCTCTCTTAGGACAAGGTGGGCGGAGCTGAGTTTCCTGGGAGGACGGTGGAAATTCAGGCATTGGTTCATGTAGGCAGGTTCTTGGCCATGGAGGGCTTTGTATGAGTGGTTTAGGAGCTTGAATTGCCATCTTTTCTGGAATGGGAGCCAGTGGAGGTCTTTCAGGTGCTGGGTGATGTGGCTTCTCTTGGTCAGACTGAGGATCAGTCTGGCAGCTGAATTTTAGATCATCTTGTGTCTTCTCATGAGTGTGTGGCTGTGCCTGCATAGAGTGCATTGCCATAGTCTGTCCGGCAGGTGATAAGGGCTTGTGTCACCGTTTTCCTGGTGCTGATGGGAAGCCAGTTCAAAAATTTGCAGACAATTCTGAGGGTGAGGAAGCAAGCTGGCACTAACTCACATAGGCTGCAATGGCAGGCCTGTAATCACAGTTTGAGTGGTCTCTCATGAGTGGCACAATACGTGCTGTAGCCCTTGGGACACCCCTTGAGTACCTTTGCCCAGGGTACCTTAGTGACATATACTGGGGACTTACATGGGTACAACAGTAGCCAATTGTGGATGTTCAACAGTGCTTACCGTGGTCAATTTAGGGAGGAAGCACAATGTGGGGTCCTGATTAGCAGGATCCCAGTCAGACTAGTCAAAAAAACATACTAACCCCAGCAAAAAGTGGGGGTAAACCTTGAAAGCAGATCCTATTTTCCTACATATATATATATATATAAAATATATAAAATATATATATATATATATATATATATTCACTGAAAAAAACATAGGTTATAGACCATATATAGTTAGGAATTAGCATTTACAAAACCTTATTTTACTCACACAAAACCATTGAAATTCGCATATATAGTTAGTTGTACTAACTATATATCGCGCACCCGCAATCCACTGCTGATCATGTCACATATTACATCATTCATGACATGGTCAGTGACATCACTGATGACATCACTGATGACATCTCAAATGACATCACTGATGACATCACTGATGACATCTCAAATGACATCACTGATGACATCACTGATGACAACATCCAGTGACTGTGTATTTCTGTAAAGTTAAAATATGTCTTACATATTGAAGAATGAGTGGATGTATAAGTGTCTGGATGAAGGATTTAGTAGGTGCATGACTGACTGTATGAGTGAGTGATTAAATGTGTCTCACTGAGTGCATGGGTTAGTGACTAAACTGTCTTAATTTGTCCATCATTATGTCTGTTGTTCTGTAAACTGCTGCATGTGTTGATCAGTAGCTATATGAGTAACTATATGGGTTATTGATTGGTTGCCCAAGTATTTGTATGGGAGACTGAGTGTGTGTGTGGGTGGCTGGGAGGTGTATGACTCTGTGCATAGATGTGTGAGCAGTTGATTCACTAGATGTATGGGTTCAAAAGTGCATGTGGAAACAGCTGTATGGGCGGTTGACTGTGTGCATGAGTGTATTGGTGAGTGAATGGATATCTCAGTGCTACATGTCAAAGTAAGTACATATGTAAAACACAGTACATGTGAGAGTTGACATATATAAATAACTGTGCATAAGAGCCAGTGAATGTGTGAGTGGCTGTATGGATCATTCTGAAATTGTATCAGGGATTGTATAAGAGAGTAAATATGTGTTAGTATCTGTTTGAATAAGTAAGGTGTGTATAACTGTATAGTTGAGAAAATGGAGGTGTGATTGATTCTTTGCATGACTGAGTAGGTGTGTGAGTAACTCCATGGATGAGTGATAGTCTGTGAGTGTCTGTTTACACTGAGTGTATCTAAGGTTATATTAGAGTCTTAAGAGGTTCATCGTATTATCACATGAATGATGTCATCAGTGATGTGATCAGTCATGTTATCAGTGATGTCATCAGTAATGTCATTTGAGATGTCATCAGTGATGTCATCAGTGATGTCATTTGAGATGTCATCAGTGATGTCACTGACCATGTCATGAATGATGTAATATGTGACATGATCAGCAGTGGATTGCGGGTGCGCGATATATAGTTAGTACAACTAACTATATATGCGAATTTCAATGGTTTTGTGTGAGTAAAATAAGGTTTTGTAAATGCTAATTCCTAACTATATATTGTCTATAACCTATGGTTTTTTCAGTGAATTTTCAAGGTTTTGTAAATGCTAATTCCTAACTATATATGGTCTATAACCTATGGTTTTTTCAGTGAATTTCATAGGTTTTTTAATAGCAAATATCTATATGTATGAAAGTAATAATTTTTATTAGAAATTTTAAAATGTGTAAATATTTTTTTTTTATTATTTGCCCCGGTACGCGCCCCAGGGCGCTCCCGGGGCACGTACCGGTGAACGTACGGGTGAGCGCCCCGGGGCGCGTACCGGGGAGCGTCCCGTGAGCGCTTTTCCCGCGAACGAAAACAACATCATGACGTTTCGCGTAGTCGCGTGATGCGCCGCGTAAGCGTTTCTTTGGCGCGCTCCGTAAACGTACCCGGAAGCGCTCCGTGGAGCGACCCGTAGCGCGCAACGTAAGCGTTCCTGTGCGCGTAGCATAAGCGCGTCGGGACATGTGACCTGAAAATAACACTTTTCATTGGTTCTCAACCTTTTTTTTCTACAAATGATGAAAGCCCCCTCCTTTTTTCCTCATTCTTACTTTTTTCTTTGAGAAAGCAAGAGCTATTTGTGAGACATGGCTTCAGTAGTAGCTGCAGCTGGGGCACCCCCACCACCACCACCACCACCCAGAAAGGAAGGTCCACCACCCCAGATCCTTCCAGGAGTTGAAGAAGAGGAGGAAGAAGATGATGAGGACCAACAAACCAGAACATACTTGCCTGAAGAACCAAGACAAAGCCATGTCAAAGTTCATTATATATGGCAGTATTTTTCCATCCCTGCTGGGCAAAAAAAAGTGAATGCCCCGAAGGTGACATGCTTAATTTGCAACGAGGTCATGTCCAGGGGCAACCCAAATAAAAAATATTCATTTGGGAACTACACAATGATCCGCCACATGCAGAGGTGGCACCCTAACAATCTGGCACAAGCTGAGGTACGGGATCTGGCTCAGAAAAAAAGAGACCATCAGGCCAGCACCTCCTCAGGTGAATCTTCATTTGCAGCACCAGAAGGGCGCGAAACAGTACCAAATATAAAAAAAAATTTGGTGTAATAAAAATGGTCTGCATTTTTTGCGGAAAGACCCTCTGCTACAGGGAACTAAGCATTCACCTTATTAATGATTCCATCGACAACCACAACTGCAGCAAGAGAAGAAAGCAGTAGTTTTTTTTTTTTTTTGCTCCTCTAGAGCCACTGTTAATTCCCAGTTTTTTGTTTCTTGTTTTTTGTTGAGCCCTTTATAATGGCTGTTTTTCGTTGTTTCCCCCCCAAAAAAACAAAAAAAACATAAAATTGTTCAAAAAATACAAAAAAAACAAAAAATGTTCAGAAAAATTAAAAAAATATAAAACAACAAAAACATTTAAAAAAGTTCTTTTCAGAACTATCTCCCATTTTTAAAAAATTACTAAAATTTTTAGCACTCTTGACTTCATTTTTCTCATTGGTACGCGAACCGGAAGCGAACCAAAAAAAAAAAAAAAAAAAAAAAAGAAGAGTTAGTATAAGGGAAGGAAACAGAGAGTAATGTTAAAAGAAAGACAGCTAGAGGGAGTAACAGAGAGATACTGTTTAAAAGATCTATTTACCGAAGAAAAGATGGAAGAGGGTATAATTGTGAAAAACAAAATAGATAAGGAAGTGAAAGAAAAAAAGGAGAGTAGAAGAATAATAAACAAGAGTTTCTTAGAGAATGTGAGTGAATGTTCAAAATAAGAAGAAAAATAGTAAAGGATGTGGAATGAGAGGTGGGGATAGAACCGGACTAAAAGAACAATCCTGAGGGAAAGTGTTAAGAAAACAGTGAGCAAGAGTAAATAGGAATAAAACAAGATGTATGATAGTGACTAAGGTTAAAACATGTGGAATAACAGAGAGAAAAAACAGAAAGCAGAAAAGAAGAAGTGACAGAAAAGGAATGATTGAAACAGCAAAGAAATGTAAATACATAGGGGCATATTATCAACACAGGCGAATCCAATTTTCGCTGCTTTTATCGGCAGAAAACTGCCGCTAAAGCCGCTTTTGCGGCAGAAAACTGCAGCTAAAGCCGCTTTTGCGGCAGTTTTCTGCCAATAAAAGCAGCGATAATTTTATCGCCTGTGTTGATAATATGCCCCTTAGTGTGCTTGAACTACAGGGAGAAAGCATAATGAACAAGTAGTAAAAGAGTGATCAGTCAGAGAGAGTGAGAGTAATAGAACAGGAGTGAGGAACTATGAGAACAGAGGGACTGAGAAAAGGAGTGGAAGGAGTAGAGTAAGTAAGTAATAGAGAAAGGAATGAGGGAAGTAGCAAAGGCAGGAAACTGAGGGTTAAAGAAATGAAGCAGAGGAACTAATAGAAGTTAAATGTGATAGAAATGTAACGAAAAGAGTACAAAACATTTACCTTATAATTGTCGTTAACTTAGTCACTTGTTATTTTTATACTTTCAATCTGTGAAAGAAAGAACAAAAATTTGAAAAATATTAAAACATGTATTTAAAAATTAGAAAAGACAAGGGAAAAGATTGACAATCATCCAATTTTACAAAGAAATAAAGTTAGAGATAAACATGCAGAAAAAAAGAGAAAGAAACGGTGATAGATAGTCAGACACAAAAAGAAAATGAAATAGAGTAAATTACTAAGAGAAAAAAAAAGAAGATACTTTCAGTGACAGAAAAGAAGGATAGAAGAGAAAACTAAATTGAAGTTGTGTAAGCTACTAAAAGAAAGTGAGTAAGGTAAACTATATAAGGAAAGGGTGAATAAGGAAAAGAGAGTGCGTGAGAGAGGAGACAGAGGAAGTGAAGGAAAGAGTGTCAGATACAGACTGAGTGAGGAATCTACACAATGTGTAGATTCATAATGTTAGGAAACACAGGTAATGTAATTGAAAAAAGTTCAATTTTTTTTGCTCATTCCACAATCACATCACCTGTGTTTCCTTTGCTTAGGTATCTCATTGTGCAGATGTAGTCTAGCATATGAAACACTACGCAGAAGGTGAGCACTGTATGCAACAACTTTTACACTTACAGAAGCCTCTGCTTCTCCATGCCCCCTACACAGTCCTAAATATATACATTTTAAACTGACGGTATCTTGTTGCAGATGAAGTGAGGCCTATCTTGCAACATGGTGCATCTTTTGCACTGCTGCTGTGTCACAAAAGTGACGCAACGGCGGCGCAAAAGAGGCGCACGGCCATCATAAAACTGCCCCTAACATTTTAAATGATTGTTTCAGCATGCCGATAAGGTGTGGCCTATCCAGAGATTTGTTTGAGGTGAGGCCTACTCAGAGTTACAGATTAAATTTAGGCTTGTTGAAGAGTACAGAGGAGATAATACATGTGCAGGCCTACCAACGAAGTGAGTCATGTCCACTGCACTCTTGAACAAAGGCCAGACCTCCTCTGTCTCCCTGGACAGGCCTAAACCTCATCTGCACAATGTGATTCGTAATGTTAGGAAACACAGGTGATATAATTGAAAAACGTGCAAATATTTTTGCTCATTTAACAATCACATCACCTGTATTTCCTCAGCTTAGGTATCTCATTGTACAGATGTAGTCTAGCATATCCAAGAGTACGCAGAAGGTGAGGACTGTATGCAACAGAGCAATGTACATTACTCACCTCTCTTGACACTTACAGAAGCCTCAGTTTCTCCATGCCTCCTACACAGTTCTAAATGTATATCATAAATACAAAAAATACAGAATTAATTATACATGTTAAATGGTTTATTTTTGCTGTTCTCAGAATATATCAAATTTCACTAAAACAGTGACTTGAAGGTATTCATCATATTACAGCGGGGAAAAAAAACACAATCAAAATGATTGTGTTTAAAAAACCCATATAACATAACCAATCAGAAATCAGAACTCCTCAAAAGTAACTTACTTTTCATGACGTCGAAGGATGTCCTATGAACAGCTTATACTCTGTTGTGCTGTTATTATTTTCAGCCCACCACTTTCTGAAAGAAAAACTCCATCGTTTTGACAAATATGTTACATACAATAAATGACTTCTCGCTCTCTACCGCACTTCTCCTCAAGGCCAAATCGTGTAAGTGCCATTTATAACTCTTGGAATTCTTCTAAGCAAATCCCGTCATTTTCTTTTTCCGCAACTTTCAGAAAGAAAACGTTCAAGATCACTTTCACAATCCTGTACTAGTAATATCTTACCCTTCTTGCTCACTCATGTTCCACATTTCCTATGACACTGATACTGCTTACTATGAAGCAGACTTACACTACCTCTATGACTACTACAATTATTTAATTATCTACATCACTTTTAATCACAAAGCAATTTAAAACAGTACATAAAATTATATCAACTCCTAGAATCATTATAGGCCAGTTACCTACCCTAAATTCTTTCTTCTGAAAACAGAAAGTAAGAATATTTTTAAGTCAAAAGGCAACATTGTTTCATAGAAAAATGTGAATCATTTCCGAAACATCAGCTTTTTTTACATTTTCAATAAGGTGTGTAATAAGCGGATGTTGTCAAAGGACCATCATGTCATATACTAGCTGCAGTTAGAAATGTTCTTCCTAAAATCAACAACTGTGTAGCCACAACATTTGTAATTAAAATTGAAAACTTACTTTCATCAGGTTTATATAGTTGGAATTTTAAAATGACATTATAACCAAAAGTTTGTTCAAAAATGTGTACACCATTGCAGACTTACATTACCTCTACTCCATGTTTTGATTGGCTGCTTGAATTAGCTTATTAAAAGAAACAGTTTTTCTGAACTCATTCAAAGTGCAGTTATTTTTCCATTACGTCAAGTGGTGTGGTAAGAACACCGTTTGCTTTGGGGAATACTCTGTTGTCCTTTAACTAATCCGTGCCCACCACTTTCTGTAAGAAAACCTTCTTTTTTTTTCAGGAACTACTTAAAACTCAAAAATAACTTTTTACTCTGTACTACACTTATCCTCAAGGCCAAATAGTGTAGGAGCCATTAGAACCTCTTGAAATTCCTCAGAGCAAATCCCGAGATTCTTTCCCTAAAATTTCGGTTGTAAAAACACCAGGTAAGAATTTTTAAGGTCAAAAGGCAATTTTTTTTTAAAGTTAAAACAGAATCATTGCAGAATGACCAGCCGTTTCTAGACTTCAAATAAGCTGTGTAATGTCCTGATGTTGTTGAAGGACCATCATGATATATAATTGCTGCAGTTACAAAAGTCCTTCCTGATATTGACAACTGCGAAGCCACAAATTTTTTAATTAAAGTTGTCAATTTTGTTCCATCAGGCCTACATCGTTGGAACATTAAAATGACATACTGGCCATATGTTCGTATAAATAATGTTGATAACATTGCAGACTTACATTGGCTACACTCCATGTTGTGATCAGCTGCTTTTACTAGCTTATTAAAGGACACTGATTTACTGTCTGGCAAAGTTAAATATATAAATCTTTCTGAGTCTACACTAGTAGTACTTGATAACCTACAGTTCTCGCAGTCATGCTGCCATTGATAAGAAAGGCCAAACAGATGATCTACATCTACACCTTCATCTTGCAATACATCAAGCATATACATTAAAAACTCCTGACAATCTTGCTGAATATTTTGAGAGAATTGCGTTTGACCTGAACATTTGTCTAACAGATTTCGAATTTCAGACACACTTTCTATTTTTATCCTATCAGTGCTACATTTCTCTAACACAGAATTCAACAAACTGCAAAATCTTTGATCCGAATTGACCACAATCTCTTCTTTTAAAGTTTCTAGAGAAAAGACAACATTAACCACTACATTAGCATAGCAGTTGACACCAGAACTATTTTCAAATTGAAAACCAACAACATCTTCAACAGAATCCATTTTTTTTCTGCTTATAATTTTGGGTTCATCGACTTTTCGTCTTTTTGCTACAACCTCCCTACTATTGGTCACATTTCTTCGTTTCCGGCCTACCACACGTTTCTCAAACAAAGGATATTGAGGCAAATGTGGCGCATACTCTCTTCTTAACCTATTGTATTCCTTAATACAATCTAGATCCGCACAAATGTTTGTGACATCACACTCAATCAAGTACAATCCCGATAAAGTTCCGACTCGTGACAATGCCACATATGCCATACCTTCCTTGAACACAGAACTGCCAATATTCACCAATGCACTGTCTACACTTAAACCTTGCGATTTATGGATTGTCACCGCATATGCTAAGCAAACAGGAAACTGCTTACGGCGAACATATAAGTCTTTTACAAGCAAAAACCTAGCAGAGCAACGACCAATTCGCTGTACTTCCTCAATGCCATCAAATTTAATTTTTAAAAATTCAATTCATCTCTATTTCTGTATTTCTCAAAATCAACAACATTACCCATTGATCCATTTACCAGACCTCTTTCAACATGTAAATTCCTTCTTAAAATTATACGGCAATTTAAGCACACATTCAGAGTCTTTTCAAAACCAGCAGTTTTAGATATAGTCTTCTCTAATGAATCCAATTTTGATTTCAAATTCTCAGACAAAAAAATTGTTGCTCCCATATGCTCTATTCTGTCAATAGCTTCCAGTTTCACAATCTCTTGGTTTTCTAAATTCAACATTTTATTGTTGTAGATGGCACATTCTGCAAGAGTTGGCATCAAACATATTCCAGATTTCTTCTCAGTAATTTTCCGAAAAATATTCTCAGGCACAACGTCTTCTTCTGGATACAAATTTGACAGTAATCGTGCATGTAAAGCTTCTTTCCCATGCTCGGTCACTTTTCCGATTCTAACATCTTGTAGAATATTCTTATAATCTTCATCCTTCGCTTGACACATATTTTCACGCAGTTCAGCATAATTGAAGTGTAACCATATATTGACGTTGCCAATGCTCCCTAGGCACTTCCTGGTATCTTCATGCGTGAGCATTTTGAACACAGGTTGTCCTTTCACTGGTGTCAGCTGCAGAAGATCACCGAAAACAATGATGTGTTTGCCACCAAATAACACATCATACTCTGTTTTGAGAACTTCTTGCATTCTCAAATGCACAAAGGCAAGCATGACATTGGAAACCATGCTTACTTCGTCAATGATAAGAAGTTTCATTTTCCTCAAGACTCTTGAAACTTCACAACAAGCATCTCCAGATAACTTGTGGTATTGTAATTTGTTATCATGCTCCACTGGCAGCATCAGTAGACGATGCAAAGTAATACCTTTAATGTTATGTGCTGCCAGTCCAGTTGGAGCGGTGACAACACAAGACAGCGATGACTCAGTCCTTTTCTGAAAATAATATGAAATTGCTTTAATGAGGAAACTTTTTCCAGTTCCCGCTTCTCCACTCACGTACAGTCGGACAGCCTTCAACGACGTACATGAGCACTCTTTCTTCTCATGACTTAATCCATGATCAATTTGGTGTGTAACTTCGTCATATATTTTCCTCTGCTCAACGTTGAGTTGTCTTTCCAAGTCTTCTAAGTTAACCGCATCCTCCTGAGCATGTGCCATGGTTTTTTCCACTTCAATCATGGCAGTGGCAGCTTCATTTTCGATAACTGGTCCTCCTAGTGGATCCTGACTCAATGAAACAGAACTCTGACTGTCCTGAGAACTGTCTCTGGCAATCTCGGCTGCAATCGTTGCTTCCTGCTCGATTTCCGCATTCAACATTTCTAGATATTTGGGAAAAACAGGACATTCTATGGTCTCCTTGGCGGCATTGAAAGAGTCTTCGTAACAGAGGAAATCTCCAAGCAGTTCCTCTTCTGCACGCCAAGGCTTGAAAAGTTGCAAAAGTGCTAAATAGAAAAACTCTTTTCTTTCAGGAGATTCGCCACTCAATTTTTGATGGTTTACCAAGTGGCATTTTCTTTGCTTGACCAGGCATCCCTCACTTCCAATTACAGCATACACTCCTTTATCAATATCTTCTTTGATGTTCCTCTTGAATATGTAATTTTGTAGAACCTCATACAGACAAACATTCTCGAGGTGACTGCTTCTATTTGGATAATATGTATCCAACATGTTGGTCTTCAGAATATCTGTACTGTTTGGCTCCTTTTTCGCCAAATACTCAATTTCCCGTACAGCTTTCAGAACTCGATTACGCGTTGCAGCAAGACCAAGACTCGCCCAAATGATACTCCTAGATTTGGCATAGAGACTTGCTGAAGATAACCGGTCAGAACATTCGTAAGCTCAGATTTCTCGATGCGACAACATCTTCAGACTGAAACTGTACAACTTCTTACTGACGCTCTTTTCATGGGAAATGTCCTCCCACATATCCTTCAATTCTGTGTTTTCTTTTTTGGTGATGTAAGATGTCACATACCGAGCCACAGCCATACAGTTATCAGCCACAAACTGTATATCCATGTTAGCATTCCACATGGACAAAATCACTGGGTTGTAGTCGTTGATGTACTTGGACTCTTCGTTTCTTTTCAAATTGTATGTATTTTTGGGTGATTTCCTCGTCACATTATGTCGCAGCGAAGACATCAAACTGTTCACTCTTCCTTTAGAAATCACCGGTCGTGGAAAGGCGAAACGACATTTTGTGTAGAACTTGTCCTTGTTTCTGAATTTACGACGACAGTACTTTCCACAACGATGGCTTTGGAAGCGTAAAACTTGTTCTCTTAGGCTTTTGTCTTCCTTTGTGTTTGGAACAGCACGTGTAGAATACTGTTCTATGAAACTCATCACTAAGTCATCCGGATCTGTTCCAAATTTGGGTTCATCTTTGATCCATAGCAGCATATGTATATGAGGAGCACCTCTTGCTTGGTACTCCTTTCTCCAGAAGAAATCCAACACCTCTCCAAGAGGTGGCTTCTTCTTGTTCATGATGAAAGACATCATAGCTTCAAATCTATGATTGAAGTATCTGCATACATTCACTCGATCCAAAGAGCACAGTTCTCCAGGTGTCTTGAATTCGATATTTTCAATGTTTCCATTTGCCTCTTGTAGAAATTCAAGTAAGTCTTCCCAGCCATACTCAGCACAGCTGAGAGTGAGGAACCATGTGGGAGTTCCTAAGTTCCTCAGCATACATTTTAAATCACCATGACGACGGTACCAGTACTCATTAGTACCACGCTGACACGCCATGAGATTAATCAGGTGAGAATCCAAAATACTGTCTTGCACATCGACTTTATCCATAAAGTCCCTTGCCGAGATATTTTGCATCTGTACACCACTTTTCAAAATGTGGTTCACTGCATATGACAGTCCAGACAGATCACTTTCAAACAGTAGATGAAACAAATAGGGAATGCATTGACGAAACCTAGGATCTTCTGCATACAATCGTAAAGTGCGGTATTCAGAAGCAGGAATTTGATGAGGACGCTCATCATATCTTCCTCCTTGACCTGTTGGAAACAGCTGTGGGAAACACCGAGCTTCCAAACTTTCCTCCCAAACACTAATGGGACTCCCTTTGGCTTGTTTCATTTGAAACAACTCAATAGCATTCCCCATGACTTCCTTGGAATGCAAAGGATGAACACTATAATGTTCATATATTTCTTCATTTTTAGAGGCTTCTACTTTCTCAATTTGTCCAGCACACAAATCGCTGTCCTCTTCTTCACTTACTTCCTCTTCTGCAACATATACATTCGTGTAGTACTTATTGTTTTTCTTAAAATACAATGTTGCCTTTTTGACTTTCCTAACATCCACTAAATCTTGCCAGATTTTCTTACTCTTTGTCGGAACCCCATTAACTAGGATAACCAGAGGTTCCTCTTCCACTTTCTCTACTCCAATTGTATTAATGTTTTTCTTGAAATCTAGAGGCAAATAAACAACTCTTCCCTTTAATCCTCTCTGTAAATCTGATGGAGGCGATTTCCCTGTCTTTGGCTCCATTCGTACAATAGCCTGAAAGGGATGGACACTTTGAATCAAAATAGATTCATAAGTATTTAAATCCTTCAATTCAGAAGGAATCTCAATCAATTCCAGATTATTATGAACCGCTCTAGCAGGCATCTGGTTTTGATTTAATTTGTTACAACAATAAGTACACACACGTTGATCCGATCCCAAATCAAAACAATTTTCTACCATCAAGTATGTTGCGAAATCCTTCCATTCACTATTATTTTCCCTTTCACTTTTTGCATATAAATCCACTAACTTAGTCTGATTCTTATAATAAGTGCGTCGACAACACACACAAGTGAAATTAGGCCTCTCACTTGATTTCACCCGAAACGTGGCAATTTCCTTCTGAAAAGTATCTGTACTGGAAACCTGTACACTCTCTTCCACATTACCTTCTTCTTCTGGGTCAATTTCAACATTCTTCTCTTTACTTGCAAAGTAACAAAACTCAATTTCTTCACAAATATTCTTCACATCTACTTCAGAACCATGCAAAAGAGCAGTGCATAATTGTTTAAGCATAATTGCTGGACTATTAGCATAATACAACATTCTAACTAATTTCCTCACTTTATTATGATGCACTGCTAGCATCCTGAAATGATGAAAAACACTCTGGCATACTCTCCTGGAAAGACAAGCCAGTGAATGACCATGCAAACCTGTCACTTCTCTCACTCTGCAAGGATCTAATTCTTGCAACAACTTCATTTTCTGTTTTAAAGTTTTCTTATTAAATGTCCGTACAAAATCACAAAGCAAATTGATGGAATCCTGTCGCACACTGCAAATACTACTACACTTCCAGGTGTACACTGGTCCCTTAGGACGTCTTCCTAAAACCTCATTACCTAACACCTCTTCTGCCTCTATTGACACAAGTTTTTCTTTTTCAACCGGACAACCATCTTTCACCTCATATGCTCGACCACTGGTGTCAACTGCATGCACCAAATCATTATCCTGGAAATAACTCTCCTCATTAAAAAATGCCTCACAACTTGAACTATGCATCCATTCTCCTGAAAAAACTTCACAAAAATTACTACGATTAACTGTTCTCTTCCATCTACTATTTGTTTTGAAATCATAAATTACCTTGTTTAGTTTCCTAATTCTATTGATTATCAAAATAAATAACTTTCGCTTAATTTCGAATGCCTGATCAATAATTTTGTCAATGTTTCTCTTTCTCTTATAAAAAGCCACTTTCTGTTGACGTTTCTTAACATTTTTTAACAAATTGCCAATTATCCTGTTGCGAAACATTCGTCTACGAATGTCCCTTAAATGATTTTTCCTTCTACTACCATGCACAGATTTATCTCCTGCTCTAGCAGTAACATTTTTGATTGGCCTTTCCTTTCCGTTTAAATTGGCTCTCTTTTTCTGGACTAAAACATGTTCTGTACTGATATTTTTTTTCTGCAAATGTTTCTAATGAATGATTTCGTTGTCTTACCTGGAGTTTTCTTGGTGACTTGACGAGTTTTTATTGTAGAGGACTGCTGCAAGCATTTAGTAAGCTGCTGTCTTTGACGTTTTGTAGCCTTTCGGCTTCTTTGCTTTGATGGCATACTGTAGTTTTGAATTGATCTGCAGTTGAATCTGTGGTAAAATATAATAAAACATTTTATTAACCACTATTATCAAACAGTAAATCAATAACAGTCGTCAAAAAATTAACACACTACTTGTCAATTCTACATACAATAATTTTTAGTGCATTGGCAAATTTAGTACTCACAAATAGTAGCAAAGAAATAGAATGCTTCTACATTTGACCTTTGCTCTTTTATATGTGAATCTGAACTAATTTTTATCAGCATATTTCACTATTTTATTAAAGACACTTCACACAAGCTGTTTTTGAAGTTGTGTTTAATTTTAAATGAAACGGTTAACATGGTTACTTTTCATTTCCAGTAACTTTTAAAAATAACTGTTTATAGTTCCATAGGCTCGAGCAGGTCAGCTTTCCACCCTATGTCATACAATTCTGACAAATCGGCATCCTCATCATGTTCTTCATCATCCTCAGGATTTAAATCATCCAAGGGATCTACTTCCACTGATGTTTCAATGACAATTTCAATGATAATATCGAGATCAACAGTTTGCTCATTATCACTCATGCTTGATGTTGTAGTTATCTTTAAAAAAAGAGAACAACAATGAGATGTTGCAGAGTAAGAGACAAATCTCAGCGACTATAATAGTAAAATTGTTTAACAAGAGTAACATTTTGCAGATATTATTTAGCCATGTCCAGCGATGCTGAGGAGGTGAGGCCTATGTCCAAGTTTTCAGTGAACAGGACTCATCTCTTCTTAACCTTGGATAAGCCTCACCAACTCTGTGTCCCCTGCTCATACTTAAATGTAAAGGGGCAGATTTATGTTAACTGGCGCATCCGCAGGGATGCAACAGTTAACGTGCGCTGCTGCTCTGCCACCCATGATGTGCCGTATTTACAATGTGGAGCACCATTGAACAAAAATAGCACATGTGCCGCAAAAGCGGCACATTGCAGGAATCACGTCATAAGCGCGACATGTCTACTACAATGCACAGGGGCAAGCCACACATTGCATGGTGCGTCACTCCTTATGGCTGTTTCAAACAGGCGTAAGGATTTGATTCAGCAATGCCATAAAGCTGACTCAGTGAAATGTTCTAAATTTCACCGTGTTAGTTTTACAGGGCTTTCATGCAAATGAATGCCCACCCTGCAACAAAACGCCCACATGAAACCTGACGCAGGTTTCATGTGGCACAGGACTTTACACCGTGACACATCTGCCTAGATGCGTCAAGTTGTAAATATGTCTCAACATAGCGCATCTTTTGCGCCGCCGCTGCGTCACAAAAATGACGCAACAGCGGCGCAAAAGAGGCACACAGCCAACATAAATCTGCCCCAAACATTTTAAATGATTGGTTCAGGATGCCGATAAGGTGTGGCGTATCCAGGGGTTTGTTTGACGTGAGGCCTACTCAGGGTTACAGATGAAATTTATGTTTGTTGAAGAGTACAGACGAGATAATACATGTGCATGCCTACCAATGTAGTGAGTCATGTCTACTGCATTCTTTAACAAAGGCCAGACCTCCTCTGTCTCCCTGGACAGGCCTAAACCTGATCTCCACAATGTGATTCATAATGTTAGGAAACAAAGGATGATGTAATTGAAAAACGTGCAATTTTTTTGGCTCATTGCACAATCACATCACTTGTGTTTCCTTTGCTTAGGTATCTCATTGTGCAGATGTAGTCTAGCATATCAAAGAGTACGCAGAAGGTGAGCACTGTATGCAACAATTTTGACACTTACAGAAGATTCACCTTCTCCATGCCCCCTACACAGTCCTAAATGTATACAGTTTAAAGTGACGGTATCTTGTTGCAGATGAAGTGAGGCCTATCTTGCAACATGGTGCATCTTTTGCACCACTGCTGCGTCACAAAAGTGACGCAACAGCGGAGCAAAAGAGGCGCACGGCCATCATAAATTTGCCCCTAACATTTTAAATGATTGATTCAGGATGACGATAAGGTGTGGCCTATCCAGAGGTTTGTTTGAGGTGAGGCCTACTCAGGGTTGCAGATGAAATTTAGGCTTGTTGAAGAGTACAGAGGAGATAATACATGTGCAGGCCTACCAATGAAGTGAGTCATGTCCACTGCACTCTTGAACAAAGGCCAGACCTCCTCTGTCTCCCTGGACAGGCCTAAACCTGATCTCCACAATGTGATTCATAATGTTAGGAAACAAAGGATGATATAATTAAAAAACGTGCAAATATTTAAGCTCAATTCACAATCACATCACCTGTGTTTCCTCAGCTTAGGTATCTCATTGTGCAGATGTAGTCTAGCATATCCAAGAGTACGCAGAAGATGAGGACTGTATGCAACAGACCAATGTACATTACTCACAATAAAGCATTTTTTTTTTTTAAACGATTTTCTGCTCATAATTTGAAAACACAACACAGATCCTATGTAGAAGCACACCCTGTCAGTACTTAAATTTGCCAAGCACACATGGGTGCGTATTTACAAGGACCTTGCACCACGGGGAAATGATTAAATTAAAATGGGGAAAATAACATCTAAGTGACTCAAAGGCCTTGTGAATATGCCCCAAGCAGCCTATGAAACTCTAGCAGTACATTTCAAGAAACCTAATTGACTTCAAGAAGTGTACACGGCCATCATAAAACTGCCCCTAACATTTTAAATGATTGGTTCAGGATGCCGATAAGGTGAGGCCTATCCAGGTGTTTGTTTGACGTGAGGCCTACTCAGGGTTACAGATGAAATTTAGGCTTGTTGAAGAGTACAGAGGAGATAATACATGTGCATACCTACCAATGAAGTGACTCATGTCCACTGCACTCTTTAACAAAGGCCAGACCTCCTCTGTCTCCCTGGACAGGCCTAAACCTGATCTGCACAATGTGATTCGTAATGTTAGGAAACACAGGTGATGTAATTGAAAAACGTGCAATTTGTTTTGCTCATTTCACAATCACATCACTTGTGTTTCCTTTGCTTAGGTATCCCATTGTGCAGATGTAGTCTAGCATATCAAAGAGTACGCAGAAGGTGAGCACTGTATGCAACAATTTTTACACTTACAGAAGATTCAGCTTCTCCATGCCCCCTACACAGTCCTAAATGTATACAGTTTAAAGTGACGGTATCTTGTTGCAGATGAAGTGAGGCCTATCTTGCAACATGGTGCATCTTTTGCACCACTGCTGCGTCACAGAAGTGATGCAACAGCGGCGCAAAAGAGGCGCACGGCCATCTTAAATTTGCCCCTAACATTTTAAATGATTGATTCAAGATGACGATAAGGTGTGGCCTATCCAGAGGTTTGTTTGAGGTGAGGCCTACTCAGGGTTGCAGATTAAATTTAGGCTTGTTGAAGAGTACAGAGGAGATAATACATGTGCAGGCCTACCAATGAAGTGAGTCATATCCACTGCACTCTTGAACAAAGGCCAGACCTCCTCTGTCTCCCTGCACAGACCTAAACCTCATCTGCACAATGTGATTCGTAATGTTAGAAAACACAGGTGATGTAATTGAAAAACGTGCAAATATTTATGCTCAATTCACAATCCCATCACCTGTGTTTCCTCAGCTTAGGTATCTCATTGTGCAGATGTAGTGTAGCATATCCAAGAGTACGCAGAAGATAAGGACTGTATGCAACAGAGCAATGTACATTACTCACAATAAAGCATTTCTTTTTAAAAAAAAACGATTTTCTGGTCCTAATTTGAAAACACAACACAGCTCCTATGTAGAAGCACACCCTGTCAGTACTTAAATTTGCCAAGCACACATGGGGGCGTGTTTACAAGGACCTTGCACCACAGGGAAATGACTTAAATTAAAATGGGGAAAATAACGTCAAAGTGACTCAAAGGCCTTATAAATATGCGTCAAGCAGCCTATGAAACTCTAGCAGTACATATCAAGAAACCTAATTGATTTCAAAAAATGTTTTTAAACACATCAAAAAAACAAATTATTTTCCCACATTCATGAGGAAGTGACTTAAAATGCCCTAACACACATGAAAGCGTATTTTTAAGGCCCTTGCACCATTTTTGCGTCACTTTTAACATGGCAATGTAACTCAAAGAAACAAAGTCTAAATTTGCCAAGCACACATGGGGGCGTATTTACAAGGACTTTGCACCACGGGGAAATGTCTTAAATTAAAATGTGGAAAATAACATCAAAGTGACTCAAAGGCCTTGTAAATATGCGTCAAGCAGCCTATGAAACTCTAGCAGTACATATCAAGAAACCTAATTGATTTCAAAAAACTTTTTAAACACATCAAAAAAACAAATTATTTTCCCACATTCATGAGGAAGTGACTTAAAATGCCCTAACACACATGAAAGCGTATTTTTAAGGCCCTTGCACCATTTTTGCGTCACTTTTAACATGGCAATGTAACTCAAAGAAACAAAGTCTAAATTTGCCAAGCACACATGGGGGCGTATTTACAAGGACTTTGCACCACGGGGAAATGTCTTAAATTAAAATGTGGAAAATAACATCAAAGTGACTCAAAGGCCTTGTAAATATGCGTCAAGCAGCCTATGAAACTCTAGCAGTACATATCAAGAAACCTAATTGATTTCAAAAAACGTTTTTAAACACATAAAAAAAACAAATTATTTTCCCACATTCATGAGGAAGTGACTTAAAATGCCCTAACACACATGAAAGCGTATTTTTAAGGCCCTTCCACCACTTTTGCGTCACTTTTAACATGGCTATGTAACTCAAAGAAACAAAGTCTAAATTTGCCAAGCACACATGGCGGCGTATTTACAAAGACTTTGCAGCACGGGGAAATGTCTTAAATTAAAATGGGGAAAATAACATCACAGTGACTCAAAGGCCTTGTAAATATGCCTCAAGCAGCCTATGAAACTCTAGCAGTACATATCAAGAAACCTAATTGATTTAAAAAAACGTTTTTAAACACTTCAAGTAAATCACTTATTTACCCACATTCATGGGGAAGTGACTTAAAATGCCCTAACACACATGAAAGCGTATTTTTAAAGCCCTTCCACCACCTTTGCGTCACTTTTAACATGGCTATGTAACTCAAAGAAACTAAATCTATTTGTAAAACACTTGACACAAAGCAACATTTTAAATACACAACTTTCTTCATAAATTTATCCCTAAAGCATAATATTCTCTATCTAAATTAAATGAATCTTTTCTCACCTTAGCAAATACTTTTTGAGTTTCAAAACAGTCTCAGACACACACCATTTTTTCTTTAGCAGAGCAAAGGGTATGCACTCCAGAGGCTGCAACCATCAATGGCACAGAAATGCTGTAATTCATAACACATATCTCTCATGTCACCCAATCAAAACTCTTCCCTCACTTTTTTCAAATCAACACCCTTCCCCCCTCTGCCCTTTCTGCCTTTTTTCCATAGCAACCACCTCCTGAAAGACCTCTCATGTTTACAAGTTCACACAACAATGTTTCAATTGAACTCTGAACTCTCAGTACACCTGCGTATCCAGTGCAATCTTTCATAAAATGATTTTTTCTTGACCATTCAAATTACATCTTTCAAAGAACTCATCCATGCACCCTAACTTTCTGTTTTCAGCAATCAAAATCCACCAATCACTGCTACTGAATCATTAGAACAGAAACTCCACACTTTTTTTCATTACATACTCCTACTATTTCAACTGCCATTTCATTCCCACACTTCATCTGACTACAGCAGAACCTCCTCTCACCATGTTTTCTGTCTGGATTGTTGGACATAGTTACATCCACTGGGCTCAAAGGTATGCTGATAACAGAAATTTACACAACCTCAATTTACAAAATGTGGAAATCAACTGGATTGGTCACAGAGGATTAAGATGTCACCAATTGATACCATTGGTGAAAACCTTTTTGCATTTGCCAAACCCTGACCTGTTAATTGTGCACTGTGGAGGAAATGACTTGGGTACTTTGACTGGGGTAGGTCTGGAAATGCTTTTAAAGGACACCTTTGAGCAATTGATGGCACTTTTTCCTCAAACTGCCTTGGTATATTCAAATATATGCCAAAGACAGAAATGGAAGTGGTCCAACCAATTTTGTCCACAAATTGAGAAATCGAGGAAGCATGTAAATAAGTCTGTTTCAGCTTACATGAGAGACCATGGAATGGGCTCCATCTACAACAATAACTTGCGTTACTACATGCAAGATATCTACAGAGGAGATGGAGTTCACTTCTCAGATGAGGGGAACAGAGTTTTCATCCTGAATTTAAGACTATGTATTGGTACCTACTTATAAGTAACTAAATCTACCACATACCCAAAAGCTCTTCTCAGGGCTACCCTAACTATGATCACTGTAAACAAATTTTAAATGTACCTTTTTTTTACTAATTTTCACGATTTACGCTTTCCGGAGCGCTACCCGGTACGCGCACCGGACGCTAACCGCGCAAAAATTTGAAAAAAAAAAAGTTTTTTTTTCGCCATATGGGCCTCCTCAGCCACCCTCAGAAAACCTAGGGGGTCAGGATACGTCTACCGTGCCCCCTTCTACCCATTCTGAACATTATTTGGCCTCCATCTTGTATCTCAATTCTACCGAAACACAAAATGGAGGACTCCCGTAACGCTGCCGGTTCGCGTACCGGGGCGCGCACCGGGAAGCGCTCGTTTAAAAAAGGTGGGAAAGTAATTCACAGAAAAACCACTGGAGACACTTTCACCAAATATAGATTTGCTCATACTACATACCAATCCCTACCATTTTCACAAATTTGATTGGAATTCCATTTAGCCATTTAGCCTGTAGACCTCTCTAAATACCCTGAGGTAAATTACTTCACAAAACACATCTGAAGTGTTGGAATTGACAACCAATTAAAATGTTACTTTCATTTTCTACTTTTTTTACCTGACATTTGATTGGTTATGTACCTGAATATATATAAAGAAAGAGAGAGAAACACAGCCATTTTGAATACTACTTCCTGAAGTACATTCCAAGAGCATTTTCACTGACAACTTAAACTTGTTTTTAAAAGGTAAGATGTTATTTTGAAAACTGAAGTATATTGTGCACTTTAAGTTAATATGGAAAACTTTTTCTGATAGTTATATACTATCCCTCTGTAATAGTTATAGATTTAGATAGACTTCTCTGTTATAGTTATGGATGGATTTAGGCTTGTCTTGTATAATTATGAATTTACTAAGGTTTCATCACATACACATTTTTATATTTCTACTACCAGTCTGATACCATACACTGCCCAAAGATAAATTCACTGTTAAATTAATCCCAACAGTGCCCTATCTCTACTGATATATATATATATTTTTTATGCAAATTTCAAGCAAAATGGAAGGAGAACAAAAAGTGTCATTTGAAATTGTCCTTGAAGAGACCAATCAAGAAAACATTGAACCAAATGACATTGAATTCATGGATGAATCACAAGACCATGAACTACTACAATGTGTACAATCTGTAGATTTCCTCCTTCAAAATGAGGACATTTCAGACACTCAAATGTTGCAAGTTATGTTCACTGAAAATGACGACATTTCGGACAGTCAAATGTTAGACGTTCTATTAAATTTTGAAAAACAATCACAAAAATAAAAAAAAACAAAAAAAACCAACAAAACGAACAATCAATAAACATACAATATTTGAAAAGTCTATCATTCTTTTTTCCTCATAGTACGCTCCCCGGACCGCTTCCCGGTGCGCGTACCGGGAGCTCCCCACGCAAAAAAAACGATTATTTTTTTTTGCCCCGCGGGGCCCTTTTAAAGCCTCCACATCAAACCTAGGGGGTCAGGATGATCTACTATGGTCATTTGCCCCTTTGTTTTGGCCTCCTCTTGTCTCTTGATCCTACAGAGAGACAAGATGGCGGCCGCTCCGGACTATTTAGAATGTTGACAGACACCGGAGAGCCAATCAGCTTCGCTTCGCGAAGTTCCGTTACGCGTCAGGTACGCGAACCGGGGCGCTAACCGGGGCGCGCTTACAGATATATATATTTTTTTGAACGTTAATTTCTCAAAATCCACTGGAGCACATATATTGAGACCTAGCAAAGGCACATCGGGCAAACAATATCTACAATTTTGCCAAGTTTCATGTAAATCCATTCAGCCGTTCAAGCTAAAAGTGAGTCCAACCGCCCTATGGAAAATTGCATGGTAAAAACGCGTTTTGGGACCCCCCTTTTTTCTCAGCCCCCCTTGACGAAACCCCCCCAAAATTTCAGGGGCTGCTCAGAAACAAAATGTTTCATTTTCCTGAAAATTTCAGCCAATTCCGTCCTCAAACGCCAAAGGTATTCGACATAGAATTTTCAAAAATCCCATAGAGAAAAAATCCTAACTATATATACCTACTGGCGACTGCCAGTAGGTAATATATATATATATATTCACTGAAAAAAGCATTTAAAAAACCTTATTTTACTCACACAAAACCATTGAAATTCCATATATAGTTAGTTGCACTAACTATATATCGCGCACCCGCAATCCACTGCTGATGATGTCACATATTACATCATTCATGACATGGTCAGTGACATCACTGATGACATCACTGATGACATCTCAAATGACATCACTGATGACATGACTGATAACAACATCCAGTGATTTTTTGTTTCTGTAAAGTTTAAATATGTCTTACATATTGAAGAATGAGTGGATGTGTAAGTGTCTGGACGAAGGATTTAGTAGGTGCATGACTGACTGTATGACTGAGTGATTAAATGTGTCTCACTGAGTGCATGGGTTAGTGACTAAACTGTCTTAATTTGTGCATCATTATGTCTGTTGTTCTGTAAACTGCTGCATGTGTTGATCAGTAGCTATATGAGTAACTATATGGGTTATTGATTGATTGCCCAAGTATTTGTATGGGAGACTGAGTGTGTGTGTGGCTGTCTGGGAGGTGTGTGACTCTGTGCAGATCAATGTGTATTTGTATCAATGATTGTATAAGAAGGTAAGTATGTGTTAGTATATGTTTGAAAATGTAAGGTGCTCTATGTTTAACTGTATAGATTAGAAAATGGAAGTGTGATTGATTCTTTACAGGACTGACTAGGTGTGTGAGTAACTCCATGGATGAGTGACAGAGTGTGAGAGTCTGTATAGGTGTATGAGTGCATATGATAGTGTTGTAAAGATGAGTGATTGTATGTATGAATGATTGTATGGGTAAATGAGTGAATGTGTGTGTAAACATAGGAATCACTGAGTGCGTATGTAGTAACTAGTATTGGTGTGTCAATGGTTTCAAAAATTATACTCTGTATTTAACACTGGGTGTAACAGAGGTTATATTAAAGCGTGAGGAGATGCATTGTATTGTCACATGAATGATATCATCAGTGATGTGGTCATTGATGTCAAATGAGATGTCATCAGTGATGTCATCAGTGATGTCATTTGAGATGTCATCAGTGATGTCATCAGTGATGTCACTGACCATGTCATGAATGATGTAATATGTGACATCATCAGCAGTGGATTGCGGGTGCGCGATATATAGTTAGTGCAACTAACTATATATGGAATTTCAATGGTTTTGTGTGAGTAAAATAAGGTTTTTTAAATGCCAATTCCTAACTATATATGGTCTATAACCTATGGTTTTTTCAGTGAATTTTCAAGGTTTTGTAAATGCTAATTCCTAACTATATATGGTCTATAACCTATGGTTTTTTCAGTGAATTTTCAAGGTTTTGTAAATGCTAATTCCTAACTATATATGGTCTATAACCTATGGTTTTTTCAGTGAATTTCAATGGTTTTTTAATAGCAAATATCATAAGCTGTCGAATGTCAAGTACGTGGTAAGTAAAAACATTTTCGTGTTTATGCACACTGATCTGCTTTGATTGCTGCCCCCCACCCCTCATTTCTATTAGGAGTACTCTCTCTTTGCAGATAGTGAAGGGTAGTTAACGCAGCCCTTTGCCCCCTTTGTAATCCGTCGTGCCTGCTTCTCTCTCCATTTGATTGATTGTTCTCTTTGGTTCATTCTCTATTTACAAACAAGCACAGAGTCGCAATACTCTGTTTAGTCTTTGCAGATAGCGAAAAATCGTGTAAAAAAACAAAAGGAATCGAGCAAAATCAGTAGGCCACTAATGGGATCTCTTTTGACCTCGCTAAAATAGAAACATTAGGAACAACCTGTTGAAAATAGCAATGCGTATGTATATAAGCGGCGTTCATTTGTGTTCACAGTACCCCTTGTTGATTGTTTCAATCGAGCATTGAATTGTTCGAAGTTAATTCTCTTAAGGATCTTCTCTACCTGCAAACGAGGAAGAATAGGAATATTCTATCTCCCTTTGCAGATAGTGAAGGGTAGGTAACGCAAGCCTTTAACACGTCGTACCTATTTCATTCCTCATTGATTGATTGATTGTCCGAACATTGACTGTTTGGAATTAGTTCTTTTTGGAGGTATTCCCTGTTTGCAAATAAACGTAGGAAAATCTTTGCAAGTAGTGAAAGGGTACGTAATGCGGACCGTTCTCCCCCGTTGTAATCTGTCATGCCTATCTACTCCCCACTGATTGATGCACCTTTTTCACCCGGACCATTTACTAGAGATACGTCATCTGGCCCGACCAGAGAGCACCCCTAGTGAAAAGGACATATGCAATAATAACGAAGTGATCACTGTATCCTGTTAACAGAAACTTTACCATGAAACAACCTGGAAAGAAAAAAATAGGAAAACGAAAATCAGTAGGCCACTGATGAACATGAACTTTTATTAAACAACGAACAAAGAAACGATAACATAACGTAATGATAAAACCTATTAATGTCCTAGAAACAAGAAAACGTTAAAATATGCCAGTGGTGAGAGACCAGAAAAACAGTAAGAGAAACCAAATCACCCCTCGCTGTCCCACCGCCTGCCACGCCCAAAAAATCGATAGACTAGGGAAAATGCAAGTCAGTAGAACATCCACCCCCACTCTGGAAACTTCCAAGGTGGGGCAGGGTTCCGGCTACGCCCAGCCGGGAGCAGCCCATATAAGGCAGGTCCTGCTGCCACGCCTCGGCCAGGAGATCCTAACGTAGGGTGTAGCCGAAGGAGAGGCCGAGGCCAGCGGGACCCGGCCAGGGGATTGCCTTTACAACGCTGAACAGTTGCAGGGGGGGGGAATGTCTCCTCGACCCTCCCCTCTCTCTCCCAGTCCGGCCGCGGTGGCCCTTGAGAGTTGCAGGTAGTCCCGCCACATGCTCTTCCGGTCCGACCACCAACGGTCGGGGGGCCGAGGCCGACGGGATCCGGCTGCAGCCGATAAACCACGAAACCCGTTCATGGGGCCAGAGCCAGGGGCGTCCGGCCGACATCCACCGGAAGCCCGGCCCGAAGACGGACGGGACACTTCTTTCTTTTATAATGGCTGCGACAACACTGGGGGGGGATGTCTTGCACATGCCTCCGACCCCCCCCCTCGTCCTCATCGCCTGGTCCGGCCATAACAAATCTCAAGCGAGACGCCGTGGGGTGCACTGGGAGGGAGAGACGGTGCGAACAGGCCTCTCCCGCCTCCCCAGGTGGAGACTTCCCAGCTGCACCCTCAGCGCTCCAGGCGCCCGGAAAACGGTTCTTCCACTGTGGCCATGCTGCAACGTCTCGCCCGGCAGGGTGGAGCCCGTCCGCTCATGTGACCCCGCGATCGCCGGTAGCTGCCGAACTCTCAAAATGGCGGTCGACCTGGCAAGAGCGGGCCCAGCATAAAGAAATGGCCCGGTCACTGGTTGACTCCACCACCGTAGTCCTCCACGACCTTGAAGATTCTAGAGGAGCCGCGGGAGTCTCCGACCCCCGATGGGGAATGACTGCCATGATCGCCCGTGGAGTGACGAAACTGTATCCGCGGGACGTCGGCGCTCCCATGCTGGCGCCAGCCTCACTTTGAATTACTAGAATCCTGCAGACCTCACTTCCAGTGAAAGCACAGTGTGACCCGGTAGGAAAAATTATTGCACCCCCTCCCCTTTTTGACTGATAGTTCAAACCACCGATCCTTTCCTTTGCCCTTTTAACGGAACTTTGGACTGCCTCCCCCTCTTTTACATTTTCTAGAGAAAACAAAACATTAACCACTACATTAGCATAGCAGTTGACACCAGAACTGTTTTCAAATTGAAAACCAACAACATCTTCAACAGAATCCTTTTTGTTTCTGCTGTGACCCTGCTACAGCACAGGCATTGTCCCCAGCAGTAATTCTGCAATGCCGGTAAGAATAGCTGTGGTGCCTACTGGACTCACTCACCCCCGCGGCGCCCCACGCCGTTTTTTGCTGGGCGGCAACTTACTAGACATCACTTTCGTGCCATCTAGATTTCAGCGCGTTCTGCTGCCTTGGAACTATTCGCACAACAGACCGCTACTGACAAGAATATTTCATTATTGGTGCTGTCAATTTCAATAAATCTATTGGATAATTAAAAAGAAATTGCCACGGTCTCTTCGTTGTTTAAATGTTTTTACTGTTTTTGTTTTGTTGTATATATTTATATGTTATTAAAGTTTTATATTCCTACTACTTTGTTGGAGTGCTATATATTTTTAATGTGACACATAATTGTAAAAACTTTGATGTACAAAGAGTCATTCCTGGAATCTTCCGCTTCAGGCTCGGTCCCCTCCCCAATCACAATACAGGATGGTTTTCAGATAGTAGGAACACGTGTGGTGTGACGGATCTCATCGAGTGTGGGCCTTGATCTACTATAACTCCTTTGAAGAGGGGTGATTCTTTACAGCTGGGGCCATAAACTACATCTGCAGGGCTAGCTGATAGCCTGGACAATCGGACACAGAGAAAGAGGAGTGTCAGAGGGTGCGGTAGTGAATAGGGCGAAAGGGAGGTGTCGGGCGGGCACAGAGTGTGATTCTCAGGGAAGAGCAGCGCAGATGGGGGGAGGTTTATTGCCCATGCATAAGACAGAGAGCGGTGGTGACCAGTGCCTAGGGAAGATGCTTGCGTGGGTGAGGAGCCATGCTACGAATCGACAGCGTGCAGAGAGTGGGTCTGGTCAAGACACCTAAAATGGCTGCCGTGCACGACAAAAGTGTGGCATTTCAAAAAAGGCAAGATGGCGCAGACAATGTTTTTCAACACTTCCTCATTTCCTTCGAATCGAACGTTAACAGACGTTGGGGCATATTACCAAAGTTAAGCGATATTTATCGCTAACGATGCTTACCAACCAATTTTTTACCACTAACCATCGTCAGAAATTATCGAAGATAAACCTTACTATTATCAAGGTTTATCGCAAATGCGATAATAAACGGCCGCAATGCATGAATATCGCTAAAAACTCAGCGATATTCATGCATTACCGAGCTAATGCTCTTAGCCATGTTATCCACCTCCCATTGGATAACATGGCTAAGAACTGCTCAGGGCAGGTGTTACTTTTTGGAGATATTCGCGCTTAGCGCGAATATCTCCAAAAGTTGGTAATAGGAGATAGATATCTTGCATGTTGTAATGCAAGTTATTGTGGTATATGGAACTCATACCATAATCTCTCAGGAAAGCAGAAACTGATCCTTTTGGGACCGCCTAAAAAGGCCTAGGGGGTGAGGAGTACTCTACTTTGCCCCCTTTTCACGTTCCGAACTATTTTATTTTACTCTCTTCTGTAATTACACAAAATACCAGCGATAAGATGCATCGGAGACACACAGTGAGAGAAAGGAGGCCGGAGATGAAGAAGACATGTCAAATACACATTGGAGATAATATAGTGGCAGAAGGGAAGTAAATATGAGTAAACTTACCATGTAACATAAAAATGTTGCACTCTATACTATAAGTCTCATTTTATACTACAATCACTTCGCTACAACCTCATAAATTAAAAATAAAAATGAATAATGTCTCAAACAATTTTTGATTTCTAAATATAAATTTATTCTTCAGAATTTTCTAAATTTGAAAGAACTAGTAACATGTCCTCATCAGCAATGTCCTCATTAAAAGTCTCCAATGATGATTCTTGTAACTCTATGGTCTCCAAACACTCGATAAATTCGCCATCAAGAGATTGATCAAAAAAATCATTCAAGTCATCTCCTCCTTGTGACAATATTTCATTATTGGTGCTGTCAATTTCAATCAATGTAGTGGAATCATTCAAGTCATCTCCTCGTGACAATATTTCATTATTGGTGCTCTCAATTTCAATCAATGTAGTGGAATCATTCAAGTCATCTCCTCCTTGTGACAATATTTCATTATTGGTGCTGTCCATTTCAATCAATCTAATGGAATCATACAAGCCATCTCCTCCTTGTGACAATATTTCATTATTGGTGCTCTCAATTTCAATCAATGTAGTGGAATCATTCAAGTCATCTCCTTGTGACAATATTTCATTCTTGGTGCTGTCCATTTCAATCAATCTAATGGAATCATACAAGTCATGTCCTCCTTGTGACAATATTTCATTATTGGTGCTCTCAATTTCAATCAATGTGTTGGACAATTCAAAAGAAATTGCCACGGTCTCTTCATTGTGAGCCATTTTATTTTGAAATTGCTTGCTGTAAATTGCAGAAAAAAATAATCACTTTCATTTATCGTTTTTAGTAATACATAATATAAAACTAACTTTATCAAGTATTTAGTATAACAGAAGGACTGCAAATAAATAACAGAAAACATTTTTCAAATTATCTTCAAGTGTACAACATAGTTCCCCTTACAAATTAACAACTCACCTTTTTAAAAGTAGCAGAAGTGTTAGTACTGTGTAAATCAAACACCAGAAATTCACCACCAAAAATTCCTCACAAATGTACCTCAGACAGTAGTATCACAAAATGGCTGTGGTTTCCTCTCATTTGACATATATACATAACCAATTAACTTTCATCACACACAAATACAAAACCAAAGTAACATTTTAATTGGTTCTAAATTTCAACACTTTCAAATGTGTTTTCCCCATGCAATTTTCCATAGGACATTTACATACGTCTACAGCCTGAATGGCTGAACGGAATTACACCAAACTTGGCAAAATGGTACATCAAACCTAAGAGGTCAGGAAGGATCTACTATGCCCCCTTATGGTCATTTCCCCCTTCGCTTTGGCCTCCTCTTGTCTCTCAATCCTACCGAGGGACAAGATGGCGGCCGCTACGGACTGTTTGGAATGTTGACAGACGCCGGAGAACCAATCAGCTTCGCAAAGCTCCGTAACGCGAAAAGTACGCGAAGCGGAGCGCTGTTACAGATATATATCTTTTTTTGAACGTTAATTTCTCAAAATCCACTGGAGCACATATATTGAGACCTAGCAAAGGCACATCGGGCTACCAGTCCCTAATATTTTGCCAAGTTTCGTGCAAATCCATTCAGCCGTTCGATTATTATTATTTTGTTTTATTTTTGCCCCGCGGGGCCCTTTTAAAACCTCCACATCAAAACTAGGGGGTCAGCGAGGATCTACTATGCCCCCTTATAGTTATTTCCCCCTTTGTTTTGACCTCCTCTTGTCTCTCGATCCTACCGAGAGACAAGATGGCGGCCGCTACGGACTGTTTGGAATGTTGACAGACGCCGGAGAACCAATCAGCTTCGCTTCACAAAGCTCTGTTGCGCGAAAAGTCCGCGAACCAGTGCGCTGCCCGGTCCGCTGTTACAGATATATATCTTTTTTTAAACGTTAATTTCTCAAAATCCACTGGAGCACATATATTGAGACCTACAAAAGGCACATCGGGCTACCAGTCCCTACAATTTTGCCAAGTTTCGTGCAAATCCATTCAGCCGTTCGGGCTAAAAGTGAGGCCAACCGCCCTATGGAAAACTCAATGTTAAAAACACGTTTTGGGACCCCCCTTTTTTCTCGGCCCCCCCTTGACGAACCCCCCCCAAATTTTCAAGGGCTGCTCAGAAACAAAATGTGCCATTTTCCTGAAAATTTCAGCCAATTCCGTCCACAAACGCCAAAGTTATTAGACATAGAATTTTCAAAAAACCCATAGAGAAAAAATCCTAACTATATATACCTACTGGCGACCGCCAGTAGGTAATATATATATATATATATATATATATATATATGTATATATATATATATATATATATATATATATATATATATATATATATATATATATATTCACTGAAAAAACCATAGATTATAGACCATATATAGTTAGGAATTAGCATTTAAAAAACCTTATTTTACTCACACAAAACCATTGAAATTACATATATAGTTAGTTGCACTAACTATATATCGCGCACCTGCAATCCACTGCTGATGATGTCACATATTACATCATTCATGACATGGTCAGTGACATCACTGATGACATCACTGATGACATCTCAAATGACATCACTGATGACATCACTGATGACATCTCATTTGACATCAATGACCACATCACTGATGATATCATTCATATGACAATACAATGCATCTCCTCACATTTTAATATAACCTCTGTTTCACCCAGTGTTAAATACAGAATATAATTTTTGAAACCATTGACACACCAATACTAGTTACTACATACGCACTCACTGATTCCTACGTCTACACACACCTTCACTCATTCACCCATACTATCATTCATACATACAATCACTCATCTTTACAACACTATCATATGCACTCATACACCTATACAGACACTCACAGTCTGCCACTCATCCATGGAGTTACTCACACACCTAGTCAGTCCTGTAAAGAATCAATGACACTTCCATTTTCTTGTCTATACAGTTAAACATAGAGCACCTTACATTTTCAAACATATACTAACACATACTTACCTTGTTATACAATCATTGATACAAGTACACATTGATCTGCACAGAGTCACACACCTCCCAGCCAGCCACACACACACTCAGTCTCCCATACAAATACTTGGACAATCAATCAGTAACCCATATAGTTAATTATATAGCTACTGATCAAAACATGCAGCAGTTTACAGAACAACAGACATAATGATGCACAAATTAAGACACTTTAGTCACTAACCCATGCACTCAGTGAGACACATTTAATCACTCACTCATGCATTCAGTCATGCACCTACTAAATCCTTTGTCCAGACACTTATACTTCCACTCATTCTTCAATATGTAAGACACATTTTAACTTTACAGAAACATACAGTCACTGGATGTTGCCATCAGTGATGTCATCAGTGATGTCATTTGAGATGTCATCAGTGATGTCATCAGTGATGTCACTGACCATGTCATGAATGATGTAATATGTGACATCATCAGCAGTGGATTGCAGGTGCGCGATATATAGTTAGTGCAACTAACTATATATGTAATTTCAATGGTTTTGTGTGAGTAAAATAAGGTTTTTTAAATGCTAATTCCTAACTATATATGGTCTATAACCTATGGTTTTTTCAGTGAATTTTCAAGGTTTTGTAAATGCTAATTCCTAACTATATATGGTCTATAACCTATGGTTTTTTCAGTGAATTTCAATGGTTTTTTAATAGCAAATATCATAAGCTGTCGAATGTCAAGTACGTGGTAAGTGAAAACATTTTCGTGTTTATGCACACTGATCTGCTTTGAATGGTGCCCCCCCCCCCTCATTTCTATTAGGAGTACTCTCTCTTTGCAGATAGTGAAAGGTAGTTAACGCAGGCCTTTGCCCCCGTTGTAATCCGTCGTGCCTGCTTCTCTCTCCATTTGATTGATTGTTATCCAAGTATTTACTGTTTTAGAATTAGTTCTCTTTGGTTCATTCTCTATTTACAAACAAACACAGAGTCGCAATACTCTGTTTAGTCTTTGCAGATAACGAAAAATCGTGTAAAAAAAAAGAAAAGGAATCGAGCAAAATCAGTAGGCCACTAATGGGATCTCTTTTTGACCTCGCTAAAATAGAAACATTAGGAACAACCCCTCATGACAAATACAAAACTAGTGAGATGAACTGAACTCCACACAATGATGGCTGCAAAACAGCTCGGCTCCGCCACCCACCCCGCCCAAAATAACGATAAAGAGCGGCTGCCATGATTGGTTGCGGAATGGCCACGACGGAGCTACGAAATGATGCTGCTCTCATGCTAACCCCAGCTTCAGTCTGAAACATCCAGAAACACTGTAGACTACCAATTCGATCAGTTCCGGTAGCGCCCCAATGTAACCCGGTAGAGAAGAACTAGCCCTCCCCTCTTTCACTGATGGTTCTTGTTGCCTGTCCCTTCTGTTCTCATTTAACAGAACTATTTAGCCTGCTGAAAGGGGTTGTGTTCCGACCGCTGGTTGGTGGAGACATTTTGACTATATTCTGGACCTGCGTTGTCGCGTAATGCGTCATATGACGCGCCGCGTTAGCGCATCCGGAAGTCATCCGGGGCGCGCAGCGCGTAACGTAAGCATAACAAGTCATGTGACTTGTTAATAAAACTTTTCATTGGTTCATTTTACTTTTCTTATTGTAATGATGAAAGGCTTGCTCATATGACCTAAAAATTACGCTTTTCATTACTTCCGAACATTATTTTTTCTTAAATATATGTTATAATGTTCCAGGCTAATGTACTTTCCCGGAAATTTTACAACTGTCCTGCAAGTAAAATATATTCTTTTTTCGAGAAAAAGAGCGTTTCTTCGTCCCATGATGGAGCCGTTGAGCAAAAGAGGGTCGACCTGCTGTCTTAGTCGCCGATACGCCTGAATATGAGATTCTTATCGATCACTTTATGTTGGAGGAATAGAAAACACAACAGCCCTTGACCATTTATCTTTACTGCGTTCCTTCGTATTATACCTTTTACCCTTCATGTAATTGGTCTGCTTTATTTCACTTGCCTTTTAATGATTCTAAAACAGTGACTATTATTACAAACTTTACCAATGTATATACTACTACCATGTTTTCTTTTAAAAACCTTTATTGTGAAAATTTCATTATACAAATACGAGCCTATAACCACGTGGGCCGGCCACGGAGCAAACTGTAATCGTATGTGATGAGTAGACATTTACACTGTAGAGGAACGTAACGGGCGGGCCATTAGGTTGCAAGAACTAAGGTGTCTAACAGTTATGGAATCGGTGGACGTACATTTTATAATTAAAATACGACAGGGCCAGTTACAATAAAATTATCTAGATATACATTTGCGGGCAAGTACCATGGGTGACGTTAATTCGAACTTTCAACAGTACAGTAATCAATAACACATCAGAACTTAATATCAATAGGGATGTCGAAATATTCAATCAATTCTCGTCCCCGCCCGCCATGTGCTTCAAAACTGCATACGTATCTCGTGATTTCAAGGTTCTGCAACCAGTACACAACAAGGAGTTACGAGTCCCATTTATTCCGGCGCCATTTTGGGCGAGGACGGGCAGGTCCAGGATATAGTCAAAATGTCTCTACCAACCATCGACTATGATGATGTTCATATGCTGTATTTATTAGAGTAACACTCATCTGCCCACATGAAATTAATTTACCACAATCTAAACATGTCATTTTAATCTTTCCAAAGTTCTTCTAAATATTTGGGACCGTTTCCCTTGCCTCTGAAGCTCTCAGTGCCACTTCTTTGATGAATGTACTAGCAGGTCAGGGGTTCTCCTCCAAATCTCTCTTTTATGCAGCACTATAATTAATTGGTGCCACCTCTCCATATGACGATGCATGGTATAGTTACCACAACTATATATTTTTTCGTTTCCTCTGGAGAGTTCATCGTGGCAGATGAAGCGTGTAACATACCGGGCATTTACCTTTTTTTGCATGTACAGGAAAGGAAAAAAAAATCGAGCGTTCGAGTTCTTAGGTGTCCCAGGGCCATTTTAGTGGACCAGGCCCAAATCCAAAGAACAGCTATCTCACAGGCTAATGGGGCGACCCACGCCGAGTTTCAGCATTGTAGGATGACCACACAAGTACAGCAACTTGCTAGACATCACCTCGGTGCCATCCGGATCTCGGCGCCCCACTGCAGATGAAGTGCCTCTCAACTATGAAACCACCAGAAAACGCTTGAGTCAGCTTTGTGTGAAGCCGCCATTTTGATTCAATCAATAGCGTCCCCCTGCACACATTCAGGGACCTGGTCGTGTCTTCAGGTCAAACGAATTTGGGACAAGATGCAGAAAGGAAAAGGAAAAAAGTTCCGCCGGACCCCGGGAGGTGGCCGCCTATGTCATGGGCGATCTTAGGCCACACCAGGGCAATAGTGAAGCTGCAGCAGGTGCAAATAAGCTTCAGACAGTGTTACAAGCGCTGCTCAGAACTCTCAACTATGACACCACCTCGGTGCCATCCGGATCTTGGCGCCTTGTGCTGGTTCCGGCCTATTCACACATCGGTCCGCTACTGACGCCACCTCACAGGCCAACGGGGCACCCCACGCCGACTTTCGGCGCAGCATTGTAGGATGGCCACACCAGTGCGGCAAATTGCTGGACACCACCTCGGTGCCATCCAGATCTCGGCGCGTTGTGCTGCCTTCGGCCTATTCGCCACAAGTGCGCACGCAACTCAGCTGCATAGCGAGTGAAACACCAAGGGGCGCCCCACTGCAGCCGAGGAACCTCCATCTTGGGGGCGACACACAGCATCACATTGCTTTCCAATGCAGTCAGATCCTCAAACAGCCCCCACTGACTGACGCGAACTCACAGGCCAACGGGGCGCCCCACGCCGACTTTCGGCGCAGCATTGTAGGATGGCCACACCAGTGCGGCAAGTTGCTGGACACCACCTCGGTGCCATCCGGATCTTGGCGCGTTGTGCTGCCTTCGGCCTATTCGCACATCAGTCCGCTACTGACGCCATCTCACAGGCTAATGGGGCGCCCCACGCCGACTTTCAGCATTGTAGGATGACCACACCAGTACAGCAACTTGCTAGACATCACCTCGGTGCCATCCGGATCTCGGCGCCCCACTGCAGATGAAGTGCCTCTCAACTATGAAACCACCACTGTGACATCCGGATCTTGGCGCGTTGTGCTGCCTTCGGCCTATTCGCACATCGGTCCGCTACTGACGCCATCTCACAGGCTAATGGGGCGACCCACGCCGAGTTTCAGCATTGTAGGATGACCACACCAACTTGCTAGACATCACCTCGGTGCCATCCGAATCTTGGCATCTCAACGCCTAGTGGTATCTTCCATACAGAAAATATTGTTACGCTACCTTTGGCCCCATTCGCACATCAGTCCGCAACTTAGACATCACCTCGGTGCCATCCGGATCTTGGCATCTCAGCGCCTTGTGGTGTCTTCTCGTCAGAAAATATTGTTGCGCTGCCTTTGGCCCCATTCGCACATCAGTCCGCTACTGACACCATCTCACAGGCCAACAGGGCGCCCCACGCCGACTTTCAGCATTGTAGGATGGCCACACCAGTGCGGCAACTTACTAGACACCACCTCGGTGCCATCCGGATCTTGGCGCGTTGTGCTGCCTTCGGCCTATTCGCACATCGGTCCGCTACTGACGCAAACTCACAGGCCAACGGGGCGCCCCACGCCGACTTTCAACATTGTAGGATGGCCACACCAGTGCTGCAACTTGCTGGACACCACCTCGGTGCCATCCGGATCTTGGCGCGTTGTGCTGCCTTCGGCCTATTCGCACATCGGTCCGCTACTGACGCCGCCTCACGTGCCAACGTATTTTCTCCGCATTTTATACCCTATGCCGCATAACAGGTCATGTGACTTGTTTATAAAACTTTTCATTGGTTCATTTTACTTTTGGTTTCCTAATGATGGAAGGCTTGATCATATGACCTAAAAACAACACTTTTCATTGGATGAAAACTTTTTTTTTTTCCAAACAATGAAAGCCCCACCTTGTTTCTGGATGTTTCAGACTGAAGCTGGCGTCAGCATGAGAGCACCACCATCTCGTAGCTCCGTCGTAGTCATTCCGCGAGCAATCATGGCAGCCGCTCCCCACCAGAAGCCTGCAGGAGTCGGGGCCCCCAAAACTTTTGATGAATTCTCAAGGCGGAGGGGACGCTTTCGAGAATGGGGTCCAAGACCTAGCAGACAAGCGTCCGATTTCCAAGGTGTCCCAGGGCCATTTCAGTGGACCAGGCCCAAAAAGGAAAGAGCCTGCCGCCATTTTGAGAGTCCTGTGACAGCCGCCTATCGCTGCACCGCAAGAGTGGGCGCAACTCAGCTGAATTGCGGCTTTTGACACAGTGGACCAAAAACGGACGGAATGGCAACTGAAACGGTAAAGGGGCGCCCCACTACAACAGATGACACTCCACCTGGAGAGGCCCGTTCACGCCGCCTCCCCCGGGGCGCCCCACGCCGTTATTCGGAGCAGCATTGTAGGATACCAAAACCAGTGCGGCAACTTACTGGACATCACCTTGGTGCCATCGTTCTGCTGCCTTGGAACTATTCGCACAACAGTTTGCTACTGAAGACCCACCCCCCGCGACGCCCCACGCCGTTATTTGCTGGGTGGCAACTTACTAGACATCACTTTCGTGTCATCTAGATTTCAGCGCGTTCTGCTGCCTTGGAACTATTCGCACAACAGTTTGCTACTGATGACCCGCCCCACGCCGGAAATCTGGACGTTGTACTGCGTTGGGACTATTCGCACAGCCGACCGCTACTTCGTTGTTTTTCCCTAAAAATGTTTATATGTTATTACTATTTTTGTTTTCTTGTATATATTTATAAATTATTAAAGTTTTATAATCTTACTACTTTGTCGGAGTGCTATATATTTTTAATGTGACACATAATTGTAAAAACTTTGATGTACAAAGAGTCATCCCTGGAATCTTCCGCTTCACGCTCGGTCCCCTCCCCAATCACAATACAGGATGGTTTTCAGATAATAGCAACGCTTCTGCTGTGACGGATCTCATCGAGTGTGGGCCTTGATCTACTATAACTCCTTTGAAGAGGGGTGAATCTTTACAGCTGTGGCCATAAACTACATCTGCAGGGCTAGCTGATACCCTAGGACCAGCCTGGACAATCGGACACAGAGGAAAAGGAGTGTCAGAGGGTGCAGTAGTGAATAGGGCGAAAGGGAGGTGTCGGGCGGGCACAGGGTGTGATTCTCAGGAAAGAGCAGCGCAGATGGGGGGAGGTTTATTACCCATGCATAAGACAGAGAGCGGGGGTGACCACTGCCTGGGGGAGATGCTTGCGAGGGTGGGGAGCCATGCTAAGGATCGACAGCGTGCACAGAGTGGGTCTGGTCAAGGCATCTAAAATGGCTGCCGTGCACGACAAAAGTGTGGCATTTGAAAAAAGACAAGATGGCGCAGACAATGTTTTTCAACACTTCCTGATTTCCTTCGAATCGAACGTTAACAGACGTTGGGGCATATTACCAAAGTTAAGCGATATTTATCCCTAACGATGCATTGCAAAGATTTTTTTACCGTCAGAAATTATCGCAGATAAACCTTGCTATTATCAAAGTTTATCGCAAATACGATAAAAACCGACCGCAATGCATTAATATCGCTGAAAACTCAGCGATATTCATGCATTACCGAGCTAATCCTCTTAGCCATGTTATCCACCTCCCATAGGATAACATGGCTAAGAACTGCTCAGGGCAGCTGTTACTTTTTGGAGATATTCGCGCTTATCTCGAATATTTCCAAAAGTTGATAATAGGAGATAGCGATGTTAGCGACTGTTTCCAGTCGCTAACATCTTGGCATGCCCACTTTGCATGTCATTAGTGATAAATATCACTCACATGCAAAGTGGGGCCCAAGATGGTCGCTATCTCCTACTAGCCGTCGCTAACTGGTGTTAGCAACAGCTAGGTAATACAGATATAATTTTATCTCCGCGAAGCGGAGCGCTGTTACAGATATATATCTTGTTTTTGAACGTTAATTTCTCAAAATGCACTGAAGCACATATATTGAGACCTAGCAAAGGCACATCGGGCTACCAGTCCCTAATATTTTACCAAGTTTCGTGCAAATCCATTCAGCCGTTCGATTATTATTATTATTTATTTTTTTTGCCCCGCGGGGCCCTTTTAAAACCTCCACATCAAACCTAGGGGATCAGCGAGGATCTACTATGCCCCCTTATGGTCATTTGCCCCTTCGCTTTGGCCTCCTCTTGTCTCTCGATCCTACCGAGAGACAAGATGGCGGCCGCTACGGACTGTTTGGAATGTTTACAGACACCGGAGAGCCAATCAGCTTCGCTTCGCAAAGCTCCGTAACGCGAAAAGTACGCGAAGCGGTGCGCTGTTACAGATATATATCTTTTTTTGAACGTTAATTTCTCAAAATCCACTGAAGCACATATATTGAGACCTAGCAAAGGCACATCGGGCTACCAGTCCCTACAATTTTGCCAAGTTTCGTGCAAATCCATTCAGCCGTAAGATTATTATTATAATTTTTTTTTTTTGCCCCGCGGGGCCCTTTTAAAACCTCCACATCAAACCTAGGGGGTCAGCGAGGATCTACTATTCCCCCTTATGGTCATTTACCCCTTCGCTTTGGCCTCCTCTTGTCTCTCGATCCTACCGAGAGACAAGATGGCGGCCACTACGGACTGTTTGCGGCCACTACGGACTGTTTGGAATGTTGACAGACGCCGGAGAACCAATCAGCTTCGCTTCACAAAGCTCCGTTGCGCGAAAAGTACGCGTCCTAGGCCGCTGCCCGGTCCGCGCTTACAGATATATATCTTTTTTTAAACGTTAATTTCTCAAAATCCACTGGAGCACATATATTGAGACCTACAAAAGGCACATCGGGCTACCAGTCCCTACAATTTTGCCAAGTTTCGTGCAAATCCATTCAGCCGTTCGGTCTAAAAGTGAGGCCAACCGCCCTATGGAAATTAACATGGGAAAAACGCGTTTTGGGACCCCCCTTTTTTCTCGGCCCCCCCTTGACGAACCCCCCCCAAATTTTCAAAGGCTGCTCAGAAACAAAATGTGCCATTTTCCTGAAAATTTCAGCCAATTCCGTCCACAAACGGCAAAGTTATTAGACATAGAATTTTCAAAAATCCCATAGAGAAAAAATCCTAACTATATATACCTACTGGCGACCGCCAGTAGGTAATATATATGTATATATATATATATATACACACGTTAAACCGGCGTATTCTCTCCTTCGTGCGGTAAAGAATTACAACGGAGCCGTGGCCACTATTCTTCAGTGCAGATTTATTTACTGACACAACGTCCTACGCGTTTCGGAGTGATTCTACTCCTTCATCACGGGCAAAGTTTGTGCATTTCAGTGTGAATAATAAAGTAAATTCATGTGTCACGTGATAAACAACATAAACAGAATACTTTGCCTCCAAACATTTTACAATTTTCGGTGTTTTAGCATGTATACAAATCTTGTTGTGACTATTTATATCATATTAGTGAAGGCTGTAAATTAAATTCATTTACAACGACTGCTGTACATTTCAAGTTGTGAAATAACGCTGTATTACAAAATAATGTTTGAAAAAATTGTTGCATCAATTTAGTAGAGGTCGGGTTCGAACCTCCAGTCTCAAAACACCTTGTGTCACCAAGCATAGTTTAATCGCGTGAGCTACGCGAGATAGGCGTGTTCTGTGCGTGAAAGGAAAGACTTTGAGCCAATATGATAATTGCTACGATGTACTGCCCAAGTGGGCCAAGAACATGTATTGTCCATTCAAGTCCAATTTTACCTAGTTTAGTGGAAGGCGAATGCGAACCACAGTGTATCACCAACCATCAGTTAATCAGGTGAACTACGCAGAATAGACATGTTCAATATGTAAAAAGAACAGAAAATCTTGGAGCCAATATAATGTGGTACGACATACTGCCCAAGTGGGCCATGGAGAACAGGTGATACCCATTTGTTTCGCGAAGTTCCGTTACGCGTCAGGTACGCGAACCGGGGCGCTAACCGGGGCGCGCTTACAGATATATATATTTTTTTGAACGTTCATTTCTCAAAATCCACTGGAGCACATATATTGAGACCTAGCAAAGGCACATCGGGCAAACAATATCTACAATTTTGCCAAGTTTCATGTAAATCCATTCAGCCGTTCAAGCTAAAAGTGAGTCCAACCACCCTATGGAAAATTGCATGGTAAAAACGCATTTTGGGACCCCCCTTTTTTCTGGGGCCCCCCCCTTGACGAAACCCCCCCAAAATTTCAGGGGCTGCTCAGAAACAAAATGTTCCATTTTCCTGAAAATTTCAGCCAATTCCGTCCTCAAACACCAAAGGTATTCGACATAGAATTTTCAAAAATCCCATAGAGAAAAAATCCTAACTATATATACCTACTGGCGACTGCCAGTAGGTAATATATATATATCTATTACCTACTGGCGGTCGCCAGTAGGTATATATAGTTAGGATTTTTTCTCTATGGGATTTTTGAAAATTCTATGTCTAATAACTTTGGCGTTTGTGGACGGAATTGGCTGAAATTTTCAGGAAAATGGCACATTATGTTTCTGAGCAGCCCTTGAAAATTTGGGGGGGGTTCGTCAAGGGGGGGCCGAGAAAAAAGGGGGGTCCCAAAACGTGTTTTTAACATTGAGTTTTCCATAGGGCGGTTGGCCTCACTTTTAGCCCGAACGGCTGAATGGATTTGCACGAAACTTGGCAAAATTGTAGGGACTGGTAGCCCGATGTGCCTTTGCTAGGTCTCAATATATATGCTCCAGTGGATTTTGAGAAATTAACGTTCAAAAAAAGATATATATCTGTAACAGCGGACCGGGCAGCGCTCCGGTTCGCGGACTTTTCGCTGTACGGAGCTTTGTGAAGCAAAGCTGATTGGTTCTCCGGCGTCTGTGAACATTCCAAACAGTCCGTAGCGGCCGCCATCTTGTCTCTCGGTAGGATCGAGAGACAAGAGGAGGCCAAAGCGAAGGGGCAAATGACCATAAGGGGGCATATTAGATCCTCGCTGACCCCCTAGGTTTGATGTGGAGGTTTTAAAAGGGTCCCGCGGGGCAAAAAAAAATAATAATAATAATAATCGAACGGCTGAATGGATTTGCACGAAACTTGGTAAAATATTAGGGACTGGTAGCCCGATGTGCCTTTGCTAGGTCTCAATATATGTGCTCCAGTGGATTTTGAGAAATTAACGTTCAAAAAAAGATATATATCTGTAACAGCGCTCCGCTTCGCGTAACGGAGGTTTGCGAAGCTGATTGGTTCTCCGGCGTCTGTAAACATTGCAAACAGTCCGTAGCGGCCGCCATCTTGTCTCTCGGTAGGATCGAGAGACAAGAGGAGGCCAAAGCAAAGGGGCAAATGACCATAAGGGGGCATAGTAGATCCTCCTTGACCTCTTAGGTTTGATGTGGAGGTTTTAAAAGGGCCCCGCGGGGCAAAAAAAATAATAATAATAATAATCGAACGGCTGAATGGATTTGCACGAAACTTGGCAAAATTGTAGGGACTGGTAGCTCGATGTGCCTTTGCTAGGTCTCAATATATGTGCTTCAGTGGATTTTGAGAAATTAACGTTCAAAAACAAGATATATATCTGTAACAGCGCTCCGCTTCGCGGAGATAAAATTATATCTGTATTACCTAGCTGTTGCTAACACCAGTTAGCGACGGATAGTAGGAGATAGCGACCATCTTGGGTCCCACTTTGCATGTGAGTGATATTTATCACTAATGACATGCAAAGTGGGCATGCCAAGATGTTAGCGACTGGAAACAGTCGCTAACATCGCTATCTCCTATTATCAACTTTTGGAAATATTCGCGATAAGCGCGAATATCTCCAAAAGCTAGCACCTGCCCTGAGCAGTTCTTAGCCATGTTATCCAATGGGAGGTGGATAACATGGCTAAGAGCATTAGCTCGGTAATGCATGAATATCGCTGAGTTTTCAGCGATAATAATGCATTGCGGTCGTTTTTTATCGTATTTGCGATAAACCTTGATAATAGCAAGGTTTATCTGCGATAATTTCTGACGATGCTTAGCGGTAAAAAAATCGTTGCTAAGCATCGTTAGGGATAAATATCGCTTAACTTTGGTAATATGCCCCAACGTCTGTTAACGTTCGATTCGAAGGAAATCAGGAAGTGTTGAAAAACATTGTCTGCGCCATCTTGTCTTTTTTCAAATGCCACACTTTTGTCGTGCACGGCAGTCATTTTAGATGCCTTGACCAGACCCACTCTGTGCACGCTGTCGATCCTTAGCATGGCTCCCCACCCTCGCAAGCATCTCCCCCAGGCAGTGGTCACCCCCGCTCTCTGTCTTATGCATGGGTAATAAACCTCCCCCCATCTGCGCTGCTCTTCCCTGAGAATCACACCCTGTGCCCGCCCGACACCTCCCTTTCGCCCTATTCACTACCGCACCCTCTGACACTCCTTTTCCTCTGTGTCCGATTGTCCAGGCCAGTCCTAGGGTATCAGCTAGCCCTGCAGATGTAGTTTATGGCCCCAGCTGTAAAGAATCACCCCTCTTCAAAGGAGTTATAGTAGATCAAGGCCCACACTCGATGAGATCCGTCACAGCAGACGCGTTCCTATTATCTGAAAACCATCCTGTATTGTGATTGGGGAGGGGACCGAGCCTGAAGCGGAAGATTCCAGGGATGACTCTTTGTACATCAAAGTTTTTACAATTATGTGTCACATTAAAAATATATAGCACTCCGACAAAGTAGTAAGATTATAAAACTGTAATAACTTATAAATATATACAAGAAAACAAAAACAGTAATAACATATAAACATTTTTAGGGAAAAACAACGAAGTAGCGGTCGGCTGTGCGAATAGTCCCAACGCAGCACAACGTCCAGATTTCCGGCGTGGGGCGTCGCGGGGGGTGGGTCATCAGTAGCAAACTGTTGTGCGAATAGTTCCAAGGCAGCAGAACGATGGCACCAAGGTGATGTCCAGTAAGTTGCCGCACTGGTTTTGGTATCCTACAATGCTGCTCCGAATAACGGCGTGGGGCGCCCCGGGGGAGGCGGCGTGAACGGGCCTCTCCAGGTGGAGTGTCATCTGTTGTAGTGGGGCGCCCCTTTACCGTTTCAGTTGCCATTCCGTCCGTTTTTGGTCCACTGTGTCAAAAGCCGCAATTCAGCTGAGTTGCGCCCACTCTTGCGGTGCAGCGATAGGCGGCTGTCACAGGACTCTCAAAATGGCGGCCGGCTGTTTCCTTTTTGGGCCTGGTCCACTGAAATGGCCCTGGGACACCTTGGAAATCGGACGCTTGTCTGCTAGGTCTTGGACCCCATTCTTGAAAGCGTCCCCTCCGCCTTGAGGATTCATCAAAAGTTTTGGGGGCCCCCGACTCCTGTAGGCTTCTGGTGGGGAGCGGCTGCCATGATTGCTCGCGGAATGACCACGACGGAGCTACGAGATGGTGGTGCTCTCATGCTGACGCCAGCTTCAGTCTGAAACATCCAGAAACAAGGTGGGGCTTTCATCGTTTGGGAAAAAAAAATAAGTTTTCATCCAATGAAAAGTGTTGTTTTTAGGTCATATGATCAAGCCTTCCATCATTAGGAAACCAAAAGTAAAATGAACCAATGAAAAGTTTTATAAACAAGTCACATGACCTGTTATGCGGCATAGGGTATAAAATGCGGAGAAAATACGTTGGCACGTGAGGCGGCGTCAGTAGCGGACCGATGTGCGAATAGGCCGAAGGCAACACAACGCGCCAAGATCTGGATGGCACCGAGGTGGTGTCCAGCAAGTTGCAGCACTGGTGTGGCCATCCTACAATGTTGAAAGTCGGCGTGGGGCGCCCCGTTGGCCTGTGAGATGGCGGCAGTAGCGGACCGATGTGCGAATGGGGCCAAAGGCAGCGCAACAATATTTTCGGAATAGAAGACACCACAAGGCGCTGAGATGCCAAGATCCGGATGGCACCGAGGTGGTGTCTAGCAAGTTGTGGCACTGGTGTGGCCATCCTACAATGGTAAAAGTCGGCGTGGGGCGCCCTGTTGGCCTGTGAGATGGTGTCAGTAGCGGACTGATGTGCGAATGGGGCCAAAGGCAGCGCAACAATATTTTCTGACTGACACCACAAGGCGCTGAGATGCCAAGATCCGGATGGCACCGAGGTGATGTCTAGCAAGTTGCTGTACTGGTGTGGCCATCCTACAATGGTAAAAGTCGGCGTGGGGCGCCCTGTTGGCCTGTGAGATGGTGTCAGTTGCGGACCGATGTGCGAATGGGGCCAAAGGCAGCGCAACAATATTTTCTGTATGGAAGATACCACTAGGCGTTGAGATGCCAAGATCCGGATGGCACCGAGGTGATGTCTAGCAAGTTGCTGTACTGGTGTGGTCATCCTACAATGCTGAAACTCGGCGTGGGGCGCCCCATTAGCCTGTGAGATGGCGTCAGTAGCGGACCGATGTGTGAATAGGCCGGAACCAGCACAAGGCGCCAAGATCCGGATGTCACCGTGGTGGTTTCATAGTTGAGAGGCACTTCATCTGCAGTGGGGCGCCGAGATCCGGATAGCACCGAGGTGATGTCTAGCAAGTTGCTGTACTGGTGTGGTCATCCTACAATGCTGAAACTCGGCGTGGGGCGCCCCATTAGCCTGTGAGATGGCGTCAGTAGCGGACCGATGTGTGAATAGGCCGGAACCAGCACAAGGCGCCAAGATCCGGATGTCACCGTGGTGGTTTCATAGTTGAGAGGCACTTCATCTGCAGTGGGGCGCCGAGATCCGGATGGCACCGAGGTGATGTCTAGCAAGTTGCTGTACTGGTGTGGTCATCCTACAATGCTGAAACTCGGCGTGGGGCGCCCCATTAGCCTGTGAGATGGCGTCAGTAGCGGACCGATGTGTGAATGGGGCAAAGGTAGCGCAAGAATATTTTCTGAATAGAAGACACCACAAGGCGCTGAGATGCCAAGATCCGGATGGCACCGAGGTGGTGTCTAGTAAGGTGCACTGGTGTGGTCATCCTACAATGCTGAAAGTCGGCGTGGGGCGCCCCGTTGGCCTGTGAGATGGCGGCAGTAGCGGACCGATGTGCGAATGGGGCCAAAGGCAGCGCAACAATATTTTTGGAATAGAAGAGACCACAAGGCGCTGAGATTCGGTTAGCACCGAGGTGGTGTCTAGCAAGCTATGCAGCTGAGTTGCGTGCGCACTTGCGGCGAATAGGTCGAAGGCAGCATAACAATGTTTTCTGAATAGAAGACACCACAAGGCGCTGAGATTCGGTTACCACCGAGGTGATGTCTAGCAAGTTGCCGCACTGGTGTGGCCATCCTACAATACTGCTCCGAATAACGGCGTGGGGTGCCCGAAGGGGGGGGGGGGCGGCGTGAACGGGCCTTCCTAGGTGGAGGCTCGTCTGCTGTAGTGGGGCGCCCCTTTACCGTTTCAGTTGCCATTCAGCTGAGTTTCGGCTGCTCTTGATGCTACAGCGACAGGCGGCTGCAACAGGACTCTCAAAATGGCGGCCTGTTCTTTGGATTTGGGCCTGGTCCACTAAAATGGCCCTGGGACACCTTAGAACTCGGACGCTCGATTTTTTTTCCCTTTCCTGTACATGCAAAAAAAGGTAAATGCCCGGTACGTTACACGCTTCATCTGCCACGATGAACTCTCCAGAGGAACCGAAAAAAAATATAGTTATGGTAACTATACCATGCATCGTCATATGGAGAGGTGGCACCAATTAATTATAGTGCTGCATAAAAGAGAGATTTGGAGGAGAACCCCTGACCTGCTAGTATATTCATCAAAGAAGTGGCACTGACAGCATCAGAGGCAAGGGAAACGGTCCCAAATATTTAGAAGAACTTTGGAAAGATTAAAATGACATGTTTAGATTGTGGCAAATTAATTTCATGTGGACAGATGAGTGTTACTCTAATAAATACAGCATATGAACATCATCATAGTCGATGGTTGGTAGAGACATTTTGACTATATCCTGGACCTGCCCGTCCTCGCCCAAAATGGCGCCGGAATAAATGGGACTCGTAACTCCTTGTTGTGTACTTGTTGTACAACCTTGATATCACGAGATACGTATGCAGTTTTGAAGCACATGGCGGGCGGGGACGAGAATAGATTGAATATTTCGACATCTCTATTGATATTAAGTTGTGATGTGTTATTGATTACTGTACTATTGAAAGTTCGAATTAACGTCACCCATGGTACTTGCCCGCAAATGTATATCTAGATAATTTTATTGTAACTGGCCCTGTCGTATTTTAATTATAAAATGTACGTCCACCGATTCCGCAACTGTTAGACACCTTAGTTCTTGCAACCTAATGGCCCGCCCGTTACGTTCCTCTACAGTGTAAATGTCTCCTCATCATATACGATTACAGTTTGCTCCGTGGCCAGCGCACGTGGTTATAGGCTCGTATTTGTATAATGAAATTTTCACAATAAAGGTTTTTAAAAGAAAACATGGTAGTAGTATATACATTGGTAAAGTTTTTAATAATAGTCACTGTTTTAGAATCATTAAAAGGCAAGTGAAATAAAGCAGACCAATTACATGAAGGGTAAAAGGTATAATACGAAGGAACGCAGTAAAGATAAATGGTCAAGGGCTGTTGTGTTTTCTTTTCCTGCAACATAAAGTGATCGATAAGAATCTCATATTCAGGCGTATCGGCGACTAAGACAGCAGGTCGACCCTCTTTTGCTCAACGGCTCCGTCATGGGACGAAGAAACGCTCTTTTTCTCGAAAAAAGAATATATTTTACTTGCAGGACAGTTGTAAATTTTCCGGGAAAGTACATTAGCCTGGAACATTATAACATATATTTAAGAAAAAATAATGTTCGGAAGTAATAAAAAGCGTAATTTTTAGGTCATATGACCAAGCCTTTCATCATTAGAATAAGAAAAGTAAAATGAACCAATGAAAAGTTTTATTAACAAGTCACATGACTTGTTATGCTTACGTTACGCGCTGCGCTACCCGGATGACTTCCGGATGCGCTAACGCGGCGCGTCATATGACGCATTACGCGACAACGCAGGTCCAGAATATAGTCAAAATGTCTCCACCAACCAGCGGTCGGAACACAACCCCTTTCAGCAGGCTAAATAGTTCTGTTAAATGACAACAGAAGGGACAGGCAACAAGAACCATTAGTCAAAGAGGGGAGGGCTAGTTCTTCTCTACCGGGTTACATTGGGGCGCTACCGGAACTGATCGAATTGGTAGTCTACAGTGTTTCTGGATGTTTCAGACTGAAGCTGGGGTTAGCATGAGAGCAGCACCATTTCGTAGCTCCGTCGTGGCCATTCCGCAACCAATCATGGCAGCCGCTCTTTATCGTTATTTTGGGCGGGGTGGGTGGCGGAGCCGAGCTGTTTTGCAGCCATCATTGTGTGGAGTTCAGTTCATTTCACTAGTTTTGTATTTGTCATGAGGGGTTGTTCCTAATGTTTCTATTTTAGCGAGGTCAAAAAGAGATCCCATTAGTGGCCTACTGATTTTGCTTGATTCCTTTTCTTTTTTTTTTACACGATTTTTCGTTATCTGCAAAGACTAAACAGAGTATTGCGACTCTGTGTTTGTTTGTAAATAGAGAATGAACCAAAGAGAACCAATTCTAAAACAGTAAATACTTGGATAACAATCAATCAAATGGAGAGAGAAGCAGGCACGACGTATTACAACGGGGGCAAAGGCCTGCATTAACTACCCTTCACTATGTGCAAAGAGAGAGTACTCCTAATAGAAATGAGGGGGGGGGGCACCATTCAAAGCAGATCAGTGTGCATAAACACGAAAATGTTTTCACTTACCACGTACTTGACATTCGACAGCTTATGATATTTGCTATTAAAAAACCATTGAAATTCACTGAAAAAACCATAGGTTATAGACCATATATAGTTAGGAATTAGCATTTACAAAACCTTGAAAATTCACTGAAAAAACCATAGGTTATAGACCATATATAGTTAGGAATTAGCATTTAAAAAACCTTATTTTACTCACACAAAACCATTGAAATTCCATATATAGTTAGTTGCACTAACTATATATCGCGCACCCGCAATCCACTGCTGATGATGTCTCATAATACATCATTCATGACATGGTCAGTGACATCACTGATGACATCACTGATGACATCTCAAATGACATCACTGATGACATCACTGATGACATCTCATTTGACATCAATGACCACATCACTGATGATATCATTCATGTGACAATACAATGCATCTCCTCACATTTTAATATAACCTCTGTTTCACCCAGTGTTAGATACAGAGTATAATTTTTGAAACCATTGACACACCAATACTAGTTACTACATATGTACTCACTGATTCCTACGTCTACACACACATTCACTCATTCACCCATACAATCATTCATACATACAATCACTCATCTTTACAACACTATCATATGCACTCATACACCTATACAGACACTCACACTCTGCCACTCATCCATGGAGTTACTCACACACCTAGTCAGTCCTGTAAAGAATCAATCACACTTCCATTTTCTTGTCTATACAGTTAAACATAGAGCACCTTACATTTTCAAACATATACTAACACATACTTACCTTGTTATACAATCATTGATATAAGTACACATTGATCTGCACAGAGTCACACACCTCCCAGCCAGCCACACACACACTCAGTCTCCCATACAAATACTTGGACAATCAATCAGTAACCCATATAGTTAATCATATAGCTACTGATCAACACATGCAGCAGTTTACAGAACAACAGACATAATGATGCACACATTAAGACACTTTAGTCACTAACCCATGCACTCAGTGAGACACATTTAATCACTCACTCATACATTCAGTCATGCACCTACTAAATCCTTTGTCCAGACACTTATACTTCCACTCATTCTTCAATATGTAAGACACATTTTAACTTTACAGAAACATACAGTCACTGGATGTTGTCATCAGTGATGTCATCAGTGATGTCATTTGAGATGTCATCAGTGATGTCATCAGTGATGTCACTGACCATGTCATGAATGATGTAATATGTGACATCATCAGCAGTGGATTGCGGGTGCGCGATATATAGTTAGTGCAACTAACTATATATGGAATTTCAATGGTTTTGTGTGAGTAAAATAAGGTTTTTTAAATGCTAATTCCTAACTATATATGGTCTATAACCTATGGTTTTTTCAGTGAATATATATATATATATATATATATATATATATATATATATATATATTGCCACCAATACGTTCCTTAGAAGGTGCACGCCATGTCGGTCGGTGCCAGACAGTAGGGATGAACGTCTCCCTACACACAATCTTTTCACCAAAAATGAATATTGTCTGCACACATCCAATTGCTTCTTTAAAGGGGTTTATTCAAGAGACTCAAGGAGCCCCATTCACCTACGCGTTTCGACCGCAGGTCTTGTTCACAGTGTTTATCACTAGTCCATTTTCACTTTTCATTATTTATAGTATAAATCCCAATCAGCTCATAATGAAGCATCTTGGGAGATGTAGTTTTACAATTTTGACACAAATAAAACGTTCATACTTTGCAAAAAACAATAGTTTTACTTTCTGTAAATGATACTTTCTCTTAAAGCTGTAAAGAAAAAGTGGTTAAATCATAGAAGGTTTTCTGTAAGTATACAAAATTCGGTTCTAAAAGGAAAATTGTTTTCCATAAACAACACCATGTTGCTTAGACCGTTACACAGTGCACTATTTTACAAGTGATTAAATAATGTCACTAAGGTACAGCTTCATTATAGGCTAAGTGCCATAATTCACCTTCCTTTGATATTCCCACATTTCATAGATTAGTATACCGGGCTCAGTGCCCATTTTAGAATTATGAGAAAGTTCTGGTACAAAAAGAATATTAAACTAAGAGGGATATTTTTCATAAAGTTTCAAAAGTTCAAATCTGAATTTCTCATATCTATTTAAGGTTCCCAATTGTCCATTCAAAGTTACTAGAGATGAACATACATCTCATCATCCATGTTCAATCCTCTCGGTGCCTTAGTTTGAAACCGTATGATTAGACGTGACTCTAATCTCCTCAATTGCAGTTTCCGATTACCACCTCTTTCATGTGGGAGTATTGTTGCTATCCCACTATACCGTATGTCTTTCCAGGTTTTTCCACTATGCATCGCCATATGCTTAGCTATGGCATAAGACATGTCCCCATTTTGGATGGCTCGGATGTGCTCCAAGATTCTCTTGTGCAGCGGGCAGGTCGTCATCCCAATATAGTTCTTACCACAGGCACATGTAAGAATATAAACTACATAAGTTGTCTTGCAGGTTATAGTTTGTTCTATATTGAATCTCTTTCCTTGTGGATCCATTAAGGATTTGAGGGATGAGCCTACTGTACATGCTTTACATACTAAGCATTTCGTGAAGCCTTTTTGTTGAGTAGTCAACCAGTCCTCTTTTTTCTTCATTTTAAAGTGACTGTTCACTAATTTATCTTGCAATGATGGTGGTTTTCTAAAGGTTATCAAAGGATATTCACTCATTTGTTCACCGATGTCTGGATCTTTTTTGATGATATGCCAATATTTGTTAAGGATTTTTCTTACGTTCTGGCTTTCCTTGCTATACGTCATAATCATTCTGATTGGTTCAGGTTTAAATTCAGTGTTCAACAATTTTTTATCAATCAAAGTTTGTGTTCTGCTGAGTTGTCTCGCCTTTAATTCTCCCTTTTTGACGTCTGCATAGTTATATCCTCTTTTTAGGAATCTTTTGGTTGTCTCCTTATATTTTTGGTTCATTTCGTCTGGATTGGAGCAATTCCTCTTCATGCGTACGAATTCACCGTATGGTATACTCTTTTTTAAAATCGTGGGATGAAAACTTTCACCATGCAGGACACTATTAGTTGCAGTCTTCTTCCTATGCACAGTTGTTTCCAGTTGTCCATTTTCAATGTATACCCTTGTATCTAGGAACACCACTTCTTTTTCGTTGATTACTGAAGTAAATTTTAGTCCCAGATCGTTGGTATTAAGTTTGGTTAGATATTGATTGAATTCGATTTCTGTGCCATTCCAGATTAGGAACAAATCGTCAATGAAACGTAGCCAAATAACTATTTTTGACGTGAAAGATTCATTTTCTTCTTTCCAAGCTACCGTTTTTTCCCAATAACCCATTGCTAGATTCGCGTAGCTGGGAGAAAATGCCACGCCCATGGCAGTTCCACATTTTTGGATGTAGTAAGTTTTATTAAAAAGAAAGACATTGTTATTAAGACATAGTTCAGTCATTTCTTTTATCATTTGCCAATGTTGGAACTCTTCCAATGGTTTCTGTTTAAGGAAGTACTTCCTTAAACAGAAACCATTGGAAGAGTTCCAACATTGGCAAATGATAAAAGAAATGACTGAACTATGTCTTAATAACAATGTCTTTCTCTTCCAATGGTTTCTGTTTAAGGAAGTACTTCCTTAAACAGAAACCATTGGAAGAGTTCCAACATTGGCAAATGATAAAAGAAATGACTGAACTATGTCTTAATAACAATGTCTTTCTTTTTAATAAAACTTACTACATCCAAAAATGTGGAACTGCCATGGGCGTGGCATTTTCTCCCAGCTACGCGAATCTAGCAATGGGTTATTGGGAAAAAACGGTAGCTTGGAAAGAAGAAAATGAATCTTTCACGTCAAAAATAGTTATTTGGCTACGTTTCATTGACGATTTGTTCCTAATCTGGAATGGCACAGAAATCGAATTCAATCAATATCTAACCGAACTTAATACCAACGATCTGGGACTAAAATTTACTTCAGTAATCAACGAAAAAGAAGTGGTGTTCCTAGATACAAGGGTATACATTGAAAATGGACAACTGGAAACAACTGTGCATAGGAAGAAGACTGCAACTAATAGTGTCCTGCATGGTGAAAGTTTTCATCCCACGATTTTAAAAAAGAGTATACCATACGGGGAATTCGTACGCATGAAGAGGAATTGCTCCAATCCAGACGAAATGAACCAAAAATATAAGGAGACAACCAAAAGATTCCTAAAAAGAGGATATAACTATGCAGACGTCAAAAAGGGAGAATTAAAGGCGAGACAACTCAGCAGAACACAAACTTTGATTGATAAAAAATTGTTGAACACTGAATTTAAACCTGAACCAATCAGAATGATTATGACGTATAGCAAGGAAAGCCAGAACGTAAGAAAAATCCTTAACAAATATTGGCATATCATCAAAAAAGATCCAGACATCGGTGAACAAATGAGTGAATATCCTTTGATAACCTTTAGAAAACCACCATCATTGCAAGATAAATTAGTGAACAGTCACTTTAAAATGAAGAAAAAAGAGGACTGGTTGACTACTCAACAAAAAGGCTTCACGAAATGCTTAGTATGTAAAGCATGTACAGTAGGCTCATCCCTCAAATCCTTAATGGATCCACAAGGAAAGAGATTCAATATAGAACAAACTATAACCTGCAAGACAACTTATGTAGTTTATATTCTTACATGTGCCTGTGGTAAGAACTATATTGGGATGACGACCTGCCCGCTGCACAAGAGAATCTTGGAGCACATCCGAGCCATCCAAAATGGGGACATGTCTTATGCCATAGCTAAGCATATGGCGATGCATAGTGGAAAAACCTGGAAAGACATACGGTATAGTGGGATAGCAACAATACTCCCACATGAAAGAGGTGGTAATCGGAAACTGCAATTGAGGAGATTAGAGTCACGTCTAATCATACGGTTTCAAACTAAGGCACCGAGAGGATTGAACATGGATGATGAGATGTATGTTCATCTCTAGTAACTTTGAATGGACAATTGGGAACCTTAAATAGATATGAGAAATTCAGATTTGAACTTTTGAAACTTTATGAAAAATATCCCTCTTAGTTTAATAATCTTTTTGTACCAGAACTTTCTCATAATTCTAAAATGGGCACTGAGCCCGGTATACTAATCTATGAAATGTGGGAATATCAAAGGAAGGTGAATTATGGCACTTAGCCTATAATGAAGCTGCACCTTAGTGACATTATTTAATCACTTGTAAAATAGTGCACTGTGTAACGGTCTAAGCAACATGGTGTTGTTTATGGAAAACAATTTTCCTTTTAGAACCGAATTTTGTATACTTACAGAAAACCTTCTATGATTTAACCACTTTTTCTTTACAGCTTTAAGAGAAAGTATCATTTACAGAAAGATAAAACTATTGTTTTTTGCAAAGTATGAACGTTTTATTTGTGTCAAAATTGTAAAACTACATCTCCCAAGATGCTTCATTATGAGCTGATTGGGATTTATACTATAAATAATGAAAAGTGAAAATGGACTAGTGGTAAACACTGTGAACAAGACCTGCGGTCGAAACGCGTAGGTGAATGGGGCTCCTTGAGTCTCTTGAATAAACCCCTTTAAAGAAGCAATTGGACGTGTGCAGACAATATTCATTTTTGGTGAAAAGATTGTGTGTAGGGAGACGTTCATCCCTACTGAAAAGATATATATATATATATATATATATATATATATATATATATATATATATATATATATATATATATATATATATATTTTTTTTTATTTATTCATTTTTCCAACAATCCTGGCCCACATTCTTCGCTCAGAGGGTTCCTTCCAGGTACGGACCACAAAACACCATCAGTCTATAAACGTTGTTTGCACAGTTCTTTTATTCCTAATCCTGATAACACCTCAGAGTGCAAAACAGACCAGTGTCCGCCATGACGCGCTTTGATCACTCTAGCACGATCTTGATCACATGACACGCTACTGACAAATTCAAACTTAAATACAGTGAATGACCAATCAATCTAAAAAGGACTGATAGGTTAAATATAGAAAACAGACTATACAAGTTACAATAAAGAGGAAATATCAAGTTGGCTTGAATTCTGGTGTTTACAAAATATGGAGAAAATCAGGTTAGAAAAGCAAAATATGCATTTTATAAAATGACACTATTCCGTAAGATCATGATTGATGTCATCAATAAGATAATGTATTAAAGTGCTAGTGCTGCTACTTATATAAACATAGACGGCCAATAATGATAAGCATATACTTCACTACCTGTTGATCTTTATCCACGGTTAGTGCCTAACTGAAATACATATCAATAAAGCCTCTGAGGTGTACCCCCGCAATATTATATACTAGTCATGCCCAGATAATCGAATAGTCTGTAAAGTGCAGTGCATATTAAAACTCAACAAACCCACGAGTGAAGCATAAAATTCTAAAAACCCTAAAACCCAATAAATATACAGTTATATACAAGTTGATGAGGCTGCCCAGAGGCGCTGGAAAATTGAATTGCTGGTACTAATTGCCATGGAAAGTGCAAGTGCTAGTCTCTATAAAGTGAAAGTGTCAGATCATTAATCAATTGTTTACAATTTGCAATAACCTGTTACTCTCTAGTGATAAATTACAGCACATAGAAACAGACAAGTTTACCACCAAAGGTGGAAAAAAGTAAGAGGGAAACTCTGGAAAAAGAAGAGACCGTGAATCAGACCATGATACCAAGGCCCACTGATCTATAGGATACCAATTCTGAATTGGAAATTCTTGAAGGAAATTGTGTAAATCCTCACTTGTGTTTAATCCATTGGGCATCTTAGTGTCAAGGGTCAAGATACAATGTGATTCTAACTGTCGCAGCTTCCTTTCTCTGTTCCCTCCTCTTTGAGATACTGGAACTTTCCCTAAAACTGAGTACTTCATTTCATTTATATTATTGTGATGCACCAGCCTAAAGTGGCGGGCTACTGGATAGTTGGGTTCCGAGTTGATAATGGGACGCAGGTGTTGCAAGATTCTGTTGAACACCTGGAGTTTTGTACTACCAACATATTTGAGCTCACAGAAGCATTCCAACATGTATACAGCATATTCAGTGCGGCACGTGAGGTGATCTTTTATGGGAACTGGTATGGTGCTGAAAGCAGTTGTATGTTCAGTAACATTCGCACCAAACATACATGCCCGACAAGACTTACATTTAAAAAACCCAGTTTAGAAAGCCAAGTGGATTTGGGGGTGAACTCAGGGCTACATTTAGCAAGAGCATCCTTCATAGAGGATGCTTGCCTGAATTAAATAGGAGGTCCCAATGGCAGGATAGATTTTAAAGTAACGTCTGTCAGGACAATAGGCCACTGGGCGTAGATAATATTGCAAATCTTTTTTTCTTGTTTGCTGTAGGCGGTCACTAGCCTTATCGCTTGTATGTCACTGTCCTTATCATTACTTTCAGCCTGCGGTGTAAACACTGCACCTCCTTCCTCTTTAGATATCAAACACCACTCCAGAGATTGAAAATTGGCTTTATCCAAGGCTATTTGTAAATCTGATTTTTTGTATCCACGTACCAAAAACCGATTAAATGCCTTTTGTTGGCATTGATGTAAATCCTCACTGAGACTGCAACTATGGCGTTTTTGCAAAAATTCACCATAGGGTATGTTCCGTATTAGGTGGTGAGGGTGTAAGCTAGTCACATGTAAAGTGGAGTTGCCAGTAGTATTTTTTTTAAATAGCTTAGTTTGTAATGTGCCTGCCTCAATAAACACTTCAGCATCCAAAAACTCCACCTTAGCATTGCTAATCTCAGCAGTGAAGCTGAGATTAAGTTAATTATTGTTTATCAAAGCCACAAACTGTTTGGCTCTTTCCTTTGTGCCTTGCCATACAATAAAGACATCATCAATATATCTCCAATAATGTCTTATGAGAGACTCCCAAACACATTTGTGTAGCGACCTGAGGACGTGCTCCTGCCACCAGCCAACATGTAAACATGCATAGCTGGGCGAGAAGCATGCCCCCATCGCCACCCCTCTCAACTGAAGGTAAACGTCTTTGTTAAACAAGAAAAAGTTGTTTTTCAGGCACCAATCATTCATGGTTAAAAGCATACAGTTATGGTCATGTAGATTAATAGCTGTCATTCAAAAAGTGTTTTATAGCCACCAGTCCATCTGTATGGTGTATACTGGCATACAAAGAAGCAATGTCCATTGCAATCAATAGATAGTTCGAATGCCATCTACTTCATTGTTTTTCCTCAAGAAATCTCCTGTGTCCTTAACGAAGGGGGCAATTTGGTTACATGGTCTTGTAAAAAGTAATCTACATACTTGGACATTGCTTCTAAGATGTTGTTCCTCACCAAGATGATTGGTCTACCTGGCAGTGGAGAAATATTTTTATGCACCTTAGGTATTAAGTACAAAATGAGGGTAATGGGATGACCATTCTTAAAAAAATTATATTTGTTTTTTGGATAGTAAATCTTCCCTTTTCCACTGTTGTAGATACTTGAATACTTTATCCGTTACCAAGATCAAATCTTGTTGAGAGGCTAAACGATAACAGGAAGAGTCAGACAGATGGCGGTGAACCTCTTCCATATATTCAGTTTTTGGCCATAACACAATGTTCCCTCCTTTAACAGCTTTGCTGACAATAATCTCATGATTTGCCTTTAGTTTTTTCATGAGGACAAAGTTAAAACTCTGGGTATATTTCCACTGGTTTGGCTTGCGATTGACAGAGCCATTGAGCTGCTTAGCATATGTTGATTCTTGATTGATTATAAGAAAAGTTGGTCTCCTGGCAATACGTCACTCCAAGTGATAAAAGTAGTGACTCTGCTTTGGTTAATGTTGTTTTAGTCAAGTTTATTATGGTATTATCCACTGAATTGTTCAATGTCTCCATTTCTTCGATGTTGTTCCTCTGTGTGGATTTCTGCTTGTGCTGCCTTCGCCTCTCCCTCCTGTATTGTTCCTGATGTGTTTTGTTTTGATGGAGGGTTCCGGGGGTGTAATTGTTGTGTCGGGGCCCTAGGCCCACATGCTATTAATGACTGGACGCAGACACACACTGGTTGCTGGGTTAATGAGCCACGAGAACGTGCGCTCGGCTCCTTTTATTGACTGTGTCACGTGCACTCGTGACATCAGTGGTGGGTGGGTGTTTAGTGTAGGATTACACTATTAACAACTAGACTGTGTCCACTAGGACATAACATTCCTCCCAAAATTTGATAAAAATTAAGGAAAGACAAAAGTCCGAACCTGTGGGAGGAAGTACATAAATATACACTAATTACAGATTTACATTGAGTCTCTTCAGCTGCTTGCTTGATGACGACGGTGTAAATTGCTGCTGAAACGTTAGTTCTCTTGGGCTCGACGTCCTGGTTCTCGGTGGGCGTGCTCTTCTGGACTTGCGCCCTGGAAGTGTGTTGGTCAGTCCACTGAGATCTTGCTTTTGAGGGTGACGCCAAACAGGATGACCAGATGTTAGACTCGAAGGATGTTGTCTTCTACTGGTCTGTCGGTTTCTTCACTGTAGGCAGCTTGGCTTTACATTACAAAGGATGGAGTGTTTGAAGGACATTATTCTCACTAGGACGCCCCTCTCTCGGGTGTTCTCCTGCCACGAGATGTCCCGGAGGCCCTTTTCTTCAGGTTTCCACTGGGCCGTGTGTTCTCCACAGCGTTGCTCCACCTCCACAGTCTGCGTGTGAATGGAGGAGGCGATGAGAGTACTACCTCACAGAGTCCGTAGTTCCACCTGAAGGGTTGTTGTTGACTCCTGCCTTTGCGCAGAAGTTCCTCTTCGTCCTGGGACGTGCAGGTTAGACGGCAATGGATCCATCTCTCTTGTCGGGACCCTCTGCCACCGGTGTCCCTGAGGCCTTTGCCCCTTGGATCTCCACGGGCTGGTGTGGATTGGTCAGTTCTCCTTGTTCAGGCCGTCTGAGCTCCCTCTGCATCCAGGTTTCCGCTCGATCCCAAAGGTGGGTGTTGCCAATGGTCCGGCATGTGCACTCCTACCATCGGCGGGTCGTCGGGGTCTTGTAAGTAGATGCCTGATCTGTTCCTGGTGCCATCAGTGTTCTCCTGGACGTCTGGGTCACTGTACACGATGTTGTGGTGTGTGTTACCTCTTCTTGTAAGTGTGTAGACTTATCTCACCTCTCCTCACCTTTTCCAGATGTTGTTCTTGGCATCGTGCCACATGACTTCTGTCTTCATGTTCCTTTACACGACACAGTGCTGTCACCTTTCTGTCTTTGTCTTTCTGACCAGGCTTCTTCAAGCAGCGTGCACTCCGCCTTTTTCCCTCTGGTCTTGTCCTGGCTTTCGGACACTATCTTCTTCTCTTCTGTGACTGGACCGGTCGTTACGATCTTTTCTCTTGCCTCCGTTTTACTTCTTTTCTTCAGGTAGGTGTCATCAGACCTATTCGTGGTCCCATCCCTGGACCTCTTCTTGATCTTCACATCGGACCTTCTGACATGACATCTTCATGCTGACAGAATACCTTCGCTGCGCCTTTATGGCGGGTCAGCAGTCCGGCGACCTATTGGCAAGTCGGCTTTCTCGTTTCCTTTTCGAGCAACCATCTGACTGGTCGGCTTTTTTTTTGTGGGTGCGCATCTGGCTGTTCGGATCATCCTTTTCTTCTTAGGGGATCTTCCTTGCTACCAGATGGGGTGGACAGCTTCCTCTTTGTGAGTCTTCTCGCTATCCGCGATTGTTGGGATCACCATTTGCTTCTGTTGCAGTGCTTTTGCGTTGGTGCAGTTTCGTCTGCGCTCTTCATGTGCTCTGCGGGTTCCGGAGGGTTACTTCACCGCTCCATGGACCTTCTCCGGTGGGTGCACTTCTCGTGCGCGCTGCCGGTGAGGCTCTTTAGCTTCTTGGGGCCAGATGTAGGTGGCCCAATACCGGTCGGAAACGGCCAAAAATACCGATTTTCGGCCGTTTCCGACCGGTATTGGGCTATGGAGATGTAGGGGCTCAAAAAACATATAGATTCGGTAATTTTACCGAATCGGTAATTTTACCGAATCGGTAAAATTACAGAATCGGTAAATTTAGGTAGCACTTTGAACAGTGCTTCAGGCCTTTCAGGATTCAGGATTTAACATGTAATACAATTGCATGGTAAATACCTAATCCCTGTGTACATGCACATCTGTGCATGTACACCTGTGCCATGTGGCACACAGACATGCCCTAAGGGCATGTCTGTTTGCCACATGGCGCACAAGCCAGTTACAGGGGTGCAACAGGGTGTCAAAGTGACACCCTGTCCCCCTTTGCAATTCGGTATTTTTGCTGATTCGGTAAATACCGATTCGGTATTTGCTATTGAATTTTATGGGCTTAAAGGCCCATAGGATTTAACAGCAAATACCGATTCTGTATTTACCAAATCAGTAAATACCGAATCTTACCGATTCGATAAAAAATACCGATTTATTACCTACATCTTATTTACCGATTCATAAATACCGAATCGGTAAAATTCGGTATTTATGAATCAGTAAATGAGATTTGCCTACATCTGGCCCTTCGTGTGGTGATCTTGCGTCACTCTTTCATTGCACGTCATTGTGCATGGCAGTTGCAAGTTTGTGCTTCACTTCGTACCGTCATGGTACATCTTCAGTGTTGCTTTGTTCCTTGCTCTTCTTTAGCTTCTCTGGCGTCGTCGCTCTACGCCACGTGCGTGCTGCACTTCTGCTTCTTCCAGTACTTTGGGTACTTGCTGCGTACTTCTTCTAGTACTTGAGGTGTGGCTTCCTTACTGTCAGGTGCTGGCCTGTACCATCCGCGTCCCGGGTACACTTGCGCTCTTCCATCGGTTGCCTTTGAATCTTGCTGCTGGCAGTAGACTTTTGACTCTCCCTTACTGTCCAGGCTGTCTTCTTCTTCTGCGGTTGCGGTGAGCACCTGTGGCCACTAAACTTCACCTCAGCAGTGATGATGGGTCTCCGTCTTCGTTCGCGTCGCTGCAGGTTTGCTTTAGGTGGATTTCGGTGATTGACCTGTCCAATGCTTGTTTGCTGCCTCCTCTATGGCAGTATCTGCAAACGGCCACTAGATGGCAGCGTGGGATAGCTTGGTTCACCATCTCTGTCTTTGTGTGCTGTTCTGGAGCTTTCCTCCTGCTCCAGATGGAGCTGCCAGGGCTGGGCCGTGTGCTGCGTGGGGGCAGGTGGTGCTGTAAGCACTCTGGTCTCACTGGTGCAAACCCCGAGGATGCAGGGTAAGTCATTTTATTTATTTATTTTTTTGTTCAGCAGGCCCCTCGCTCTATGTCTCCTTTCCCACCTGCCGTCAGGGAGGGGGGCTTTCGCAGGCTGACAGTCCTGCTTCCTTCTAGGCTTTATCGCCCCTCTCCCACCGGCAGCTTCACAGTTCCCAGGCTGCGCGGGGAGGGGCAGGAGCTGCCACCAGGGATTATGCCTATAGTGGCTGTGGGCACTGCTCACTACGCGGGTGAGTTCCGCGTTGTGCACTAGCGCCCGGCAGCTCTTCACACGCTGCCGGTCGCGCTCTGACCCCTCATGCCTTTCTCCCGGGGTAGGCAGCGGCGGCCGGCGTCGTTGCAGTTCGGCCCCCGCCTGCTTACTTGTGTGTTTACCGGCCCCAGGCGCTGGCACTATTGCTCTCCCCCGCCCGCGGCAGCCCCTTAACTCTCATGCTGGGCGGGTGAGGGCGGCAGCTGCCACCGGAGACTCTGGGCCTCTTCTTTGGCTGTGTGTCTCTTCACCGCCGGGGTACCAGCACGGCTCCTCACTCTGCGGGTGGGCACCCGCTGCGCCGGTATATCGGGGGTCGCTTCCCTCTTCAGACTGGGCTCACCTTCGGCCAATCACGCGGGTGGGCTCCGCTGTAGTTCTCAGCGCCCGGCAGCCCTCCACATGCTGCGGGCTCGTTTCCCCGTCGCCACAGCAGCCTCAGACACTCGCTGTGCGGCGGGGGCAGGAGTCATTGATAATAGAGCGCGGGTGGACTCTGCTGGCCTTGCTACTCTCTATGTCCATTTTCAGCCGCATCGCGCCCGGCAAGAAGCCATGGTCATGCGGGTGGGCTCAGCTTTCATGTGTCACCATAAGGGGGGGTCGCTTCAGGTTTGTGCAGCCCCCTTCAGGTTTGTGCGGCCCCCAGGCACTTCTCGGCGCCCGGGCTCACCTCCGGCCTGCTGGCCTCTCTCCGGTGGGGTCACTTCGTCGCGGCCGGCACAGGTGGGCTCTGTCCGGTCCGCTTTCTCCTTCGTGGTGCTCCCACGGCGGGCAGCACTCGGCAGAGCTAGAGAGATGCGGGGTGGGCTCCCGGTCACCTCCTCATCGATGATTAGGCCCGGGGCAAGGCACACGCCCTGCGGGCTACTCGGCGGCCAGCGCCGTGCCTGGGGGAGGGGCACGATGTCGCCCTGCTGCTCTCTCCCCATAACCCACAATGAAGGTGGCTGCGGCACTCTGGGCACAGCTACCACTCCTCGTCGCCATTGTTGTGTCGGGGCCCTAGGCCCGCATTAGCATAAAGAATGGACGCAGACACACACTGGTTGCTGGGATAAATGAGCCACGAGCACGTGCGCTCGGCTCCTTTCATTGACTGTGTCACGTGCACTCGTGACATCAGTGGTGGGTGGGTGTTTAGTGTAGGATTACACTATTAACAACTAGACTCTAACAGTAATGTCTGCCTCCGGTCCTGGGTAAAAAAGTTCAGTTCCACTGCTGGTGTGAAGCTCGTTTCTCCCCTTACTTGAACTTCAGAAGTCTTGGACCTATTGTCAATCAGAGTTGCATCAGAGGTCACATCAGAATCTTCAGTGGTATTGATATTAGTACTAGATGTTGATGTTTGGTCCGTTGGCAGTTTGCTGGTGAGTGCTTGCCTTTTGATAGTGTCAAATTTCCGAGAGAAGGTAAAAACGCATCCAGTAGCGTAATCATTCTTTTGTGCCTTGATGGTATCCTCATGTTTATTTAGTCTAGCTTCAATGTCGGCACGTCCTTTAGACACCATTTCCTTTTGTTCTAACCCATCGAGTACTGCATTTACTTTTTCTATTTCTTTAGGATATTCACAATGTTCATGGATGCCTGCAAGTTGTTGGTTGCCCACTCACTGAGCATAGCTGGATTTTAGGATTCTCAAACATAGGTTCAATTAACACTCTTAATCCTCTTGGCACCCTCCCTGCGTCTCTGTATTTTCGGAGGGACTTTTTTTCCCACCACTTTGTGAGTTCTGTCTTAGATAATTATTCTAATGAATGTAACAAAGATTTGACATTGCTGTTATTAGTACTGTTCAACTGATTTGTTGGTTCCTTATCAATGTGTAGAAAATTTTTAAATAGTGCCTCAGCTGCAGACTCCCGGTCATGCAGCACGTCGTTGGTAGACATAATGGAGGTTAATTAGGATATTTTGCAACTCAACCATTGCTGACAATATATTAGGCAATACAATGAAATCAGGCGTATAATCTCTCAACCCATTGAATTTAACAACAAACTTCTTCACATATTACCAGTTTTAGTCCCACGGTTCCTGAAGTCCTCTGACCTCGCAGGTCCCACAAAACTGCAGCTAGGTCCACAGAAGTCCGATACCTTGCTCCGATACTCAACGGGGGCGTGGTCTCACTCAACTTCTTCCGAGTTAGGTAATTTGTTTCCGCAGTGCTGGCTGTACCACACCGCGCGCTTGCAGAGAGAGGGATCCGTATAAATATACATACATACATACATACAATTATTATTACTAATATTATTATTACAGCCTATAAAGTGTTCTGCTACTTCCAACGGAAGTGTCCCGGCGCGAGTAGTGCAAAAGACCTATGGAAGCAAACAGGTAAATGGGGAACACTATGGAAGACCTAACAGCCATGTTTTTAGAGCTTTCTTGAACATGAACTCCGATTTGGATTTCCTCAAATGTTCAGGCATAGAGTTCAAGAGTATTGCGGTTTTAACCGAAAAGGCCCATCCACCGATCCTGGACTTTGCAAACCATGGGATAGCCAGTAATTTCTGGTCATTACATCTGAGTACTCTATTCTTACTATATGTTTGAAGTCTTTGTCTCAAATACTGCGGACCAGTGTCATTCGTTGCTCTGTGAGCCAAAGTAACTGCTTTATATTCTACTCTTCTTTTCACAGACAACCAATGTAGAGTAGGCAGATGGGGGGTAATGTCGTGACGCAATGGCACATTACGAACAAGCCTTGCTGCCGCATTTTGAATAATCTGCAGCCTTCTGAGCAAATACTCAGGAAGACCCAGATAGAGGCTGTTTGCAAAGTCAAGATGGGAAGTGACTAATGCATGCACCACGGTCTTTCTACAATCCATTGGTAGAAGGATAAGGAAACTTCGTAGAGCCTTCAACTTCCAAAAGCATTGTGCGGCAACATGAGCAATTTGCACTTTGCCAGTTAGTTGTGCATCAAACTTGAAGCCCAAATTCCTAGAGGAGGCAACAGGAAGAGGAGGTGGATTTAACTCAGCCGGCCACCAAAGTTCTGAAGGGGGAGTGGTGGACTGATTGAAAAACAAGACCTCAGTTTTATCAGTGTTCAACTTTAAGCAGCTCCCAGTCATCCATGAAGAGATATTAAGAAGACACTGCTTAAAGTTGACAAAGGCTGTCTCGCTGTGATCTCTGATGCAGAACACCAGCTGTGTGTCATCTGCATATGAGACGACCTTCACCCTGCATTGCTCAATAAATGCCGCAAGAGGTGTGAGGTACACATTAAAAAGCGTTGGACTCAAAGCAGAGCCCTGCGGGACCCCACACACAAGAAGGCTAGAGGTGAAAACATGAGGGAGCAGTGTCACTTGCTGTGTACATCCCTCTAAAAATGAATGAAACCAGGCCCAGGCTGTTCCCGTCACCCCTAAACATTTAAGTCTATTCAGGAGAATTCTGTGTGACACTGTATCAAAAGCTGCGGATAGGTCCAGCAGCGCCAGCATCGCACAGCTTCCAAAGTTTCACGAAACGAATAGTCTCTGCGACTTCCAGTAGAGCAGTCTCCATGGTATAGCTGGATCTAAATCCAGACTTGGAGTCGTGTAGATGATGGTTCGACTCTAAGAAGTCCCCTAGTTGTTTCTGAACTTCTTTTTCTAGAATTTTAGCCGGAACCGGGAGAGAAATTGGTCTGAAATTTTTGGGCTCTGTTGGATCAGCATCTTCTTTCCTAAGTTAGCGCGTCCTGGCTAGGTTCATCTATAAACTGGGGAGGAATATCCTGTAACTCACGACTCATTGATTTAGGTGAGATCTTCCTCCAATCTCTCCTAGCCTCCAGGATCGCTCTAGTATGATTCTTACTGGAAACCCACTGTAAATTAAAAAGGAGCAACCAGTGACCCGACCAGGTTATAGGTAATGGGTCCTCTATCTGTAGAGTATGATCATTAGTGTATATATATATATATATATATATATATATATATATATATATATATATGTGTGTGTGTGTGTGTATGTATATATATGTGTGTGTATGTATGTGTATATGCAGATACAGATACATTTGTAAAGCCCGCTACTTACCCGTGAGGGTCTCAAGGCGCTGGGAGGGGGAGCTGCTACTGGTCGAAGAGCCAGGTCTTGAGAGGTCTTCTGAAGGCCTGCAGGTCCTGAGTCTGTCGTAGGTCTGTAGGGAAAGTGTTCCAGGTCTTGGCGGTGAGGAAGGAGAAGGATCTGCCACCGGCGGTGGTTTTCTGGATGCGTGGGACTGTGGCGAGGGTGAGGTTGGCAGAGCGGAGGCTGTGGGTGGGGGTGTAGAAGCTGAGTCAGTCGTTGAGGTATATTGGTCCGACGTTGTGGAGGGCCTTGTGTGCGTGGATGAGGAGTTTGAAGGTGATGCTCTTGTTGACGGGGAGCCAGGGCAGGTCTCTCAGGTGGGGTGTGATGTGGCTGCGTCCTGGAACGTCTAGGATCAGTCGTGCCGCGGCGCTCAGGCTGAAGGGGTGGAGCCGAGTATGAGGACCTCCGTCTTGTCTGAGTTCAGCTTCAGTCTGCTGTTCTTCATCCATTCGGTGACGGCCTTCATTCCTCTGTGGAGGTTGGCTTTGGTGGTCTTCGGTGAGGGATATGATCAACTGGGTGTCGTCGGCGTAGGAGATGATGTTGAGGTTGTGTTGTCGTGAGACGCGGGCGAGTGGTGCCATGTAGATATTGAACAGTGTTGGGCTGAGGGAAGATCCCTGTGGGACGCCGCAGATGATCTTGGTGGTCTTGGAGCGGAAGAGTGGGAGCCGGACGCTCTGTGTTCTGCCGGAGAGGAAGGATGTGGTCCAGGCCAGGGCCTTCTCTTGGATTCTGGCGTCATGGAGGCGTGCTGTTAGGGTGTGGTGGCAGACCGTGTCGAAGGCTGCTGATAGGTCCAGAAGGATGAGGGCGGCTGTTTGTCCTTTGTGCATCAGGATCCTGATGTCGTCAGTGGCGGCGATGAGGGTGGTCTCGGTGCTGTGGTTGCTGCGGAAGCCGGACTGGTATGGGTCCAGGATATGGTTGTCTTTGAGGTAGCGGGTCAGCTGTCTGTTGACAATCTTCTTAGTGACTTTCACCGGGAAGGGGAGCAGGGAGATGGGCCGGAAGTTCTTGAGGTCCTTTGGGTCCGCTTTCGGTTTCTTCAGAAGGGCGTTGATCTCGGCGTGCTTCCAGCACTCCGGGAAGGTTGCTGTCTTGAAGGAGGTGTTGATTGTTTTCTGGAAATGGGGTGCGATGGCTGCGCTGGCTTTGTTGAAGACATGGTGAGGGCATGGGTCAGATGGGGATCCGGAGTGGATGGAGTTCATGATCTTGATGGTGTCTTCGTCGCTGACGTTGGACCGGACGGTCAGGCGGCTGGTGCGGGTGGGGTTCGCAGGGGTTGTGGTCTCGGTGGTGGAAGTGGGGGTGTCGGAGTTGAAGCTGTCGTAGATGTCGGTGATCTTGAGGTGGAAGAAGGTTGCCAGGGAGTCGCACAGGCCTTGTGAAGGTGGGATGTCGTTGGTGTTGGAGCTGGGGTTGGAGAGTTCTTTCACAATGTTGAAGAGCTCTTTGGAGCTGTGTGCATTGTTATCTAGGCGGTCCTTGAAGGCGGTCCTCTTGGCGGTCCTAATGAGTTGATGGTGTCTGCGGGTGGCTGTCATGCCTGTCGTGTAAACAATGCAGGTTGCCAAGATTCGGTCCGCGATGCAGGAAGTGGTCGGTGGTTGGCGTTGGTTGGCAAAAGCCGTGGAGAGCAGAATGCGCATGCGCCGGAGAGTAGCGTTGGAGATATAAACCCGCCCTAAACGCACAGGAAATTGCTTCGCGTTTAGCTAGCCTGAGTTTGTCGTTCCGGGTTCGTTGGCGTCCGAGGAGAGAGGAGTTAGGAGACTGGCGTGCAGGTATCGTGCGGCGCCTTGCTTGAAGTAACGAAGCGTCTGGCTTCGGAATCCTTCGTTCTGTTGTTTTGTTTCCCATTTGGACTTTCGTTTACCCGCGGCTTGCGGTTGCCTTCTTGGTTGGTTATTGAGCATTCCTTTTGTTTGATATCGTCCGGGTTCTTTATTATCCTCCCTTGATTCCGGACTTGACATTGGATTTATTTTGGTGCACCTATTCGGTGCTCAGGGGTGCAGACACTAAGCCTACAGTCAGCGCAGTACAGAGTTCCTGTTATTTCTTTTCTTATGATACACAGTTCGTTGTTCTGCCACAAGTGCCATAGCAGAGGAGTCTACTTATCCAGCGCTAAAGAAGACTGTGGTGTGTCTGTCTTATCTTCCCCCCTCCTACCCTTGTTTTGTTCCCCTGTGTTCCCTGGGTTACGCTTTGGGCGTTAGTGTTTTGTCCTGACGCCCGGAGGGTGATCAGGGGAAGCAGGGTGTTTAGCATCGTGGATCCAGGACTCTTCTGAGACATAAGGTGCGTGCATGACAAAACGCGAAGCCTTATATATAGTGTCTCCCGAGGGTCATGGATCTCACACTGCAGGACGTAGCTAATATGGTGGGTAATCTCCAAAGAGAAACCCAAAACATTGCAGACAGGTTGGCGGTCTTAAGCGCGCAGGATGGGGAGAGAACAGGGACCAGTAATGCCACACCAGTAGTACAAGTGGTCACACCCCATTCCATTCCATTGGCCCCACCTGAACGATTTTACGGAGAACCCTCAAAATGTGCCGCTTTTCTGACCCAGTGTCAATTACATTTCTTATGTAAAGCTGCTTGCTTTCCTAATGATCAAGCCAAGGTGGCTTTTGTACTGTCATATTTAGGGGGGTCAGCAGCTAATTGGACCATCCCCTTGATAGAAAAAGACGACCCTATGTTATTGGATTACGAGGCATTCCGCAGAGAACTGCGTAAGATGTTTGACAAACATACTTTTACTCACGCGGCAGATACGGAGCTACTACATCTGAAACAGGGTTCGAAAGATTTGGTTACATACATCACTACCTTTAACAGATTGGTGGTAGAGGCGGATTGGCCTGTTAACAAAAGAAGCGCACTGTTCTATAAAGGGTTAAGAGAAGAGCTTAAAGATGAGCTGGCTCATGTAGTGGACCCTCCTGCAACTTGCCCAGAGTTGATAGATTTAGTTGTGAAGCTGGATCATCGATTGGGTGAAAGGAGAAAAGATAGGGGTAGAACTGAATACCCTAGATACGGTCACAAAGAAAAGAAACCAGAAGCAGAAGCTAAAACAGAAGAACCTGAACCCATGCAAATAGGGAGTATCAAAGGTCCCTTGAGTGAGGCAGAAAAACAAAGACGTAGAGCAAATAGATTATGTCTGTATTGTGGTAAAGGGGGTCATTTTCTTAGAGAATGTCCCGTCAAACCTAAGCCTTTTCGCAAAGCGGAAAACTAGTAGACCCTAAGGTAACAGAGACCGTACCGCCGGGTCCTATAGTTCAAATGGTCTCCTCTGTAATGGATAATAAAGGACATTTTTATGTGGACTCCAAATTGTCATGGGTGAATACCTCGGTTAACCAGGCTATTATGTTAGATTCCGGGGCCTCGGGTAATTTCATGGACTATCAGTGGGCCATGTCCAATAGTATACCTAACGAACCGAAACCAACCCCCGAGGAAGTGTTTACCATAGATGGGAGTCCTTTAACCTCCGGACCCATCACCCATTCCAGTATTCCATTGGAAATGTGTATCGGTTCCTCACACATAGAAAACTTGTCTTTCGATTTGATTGAATCCCCCCAGTTCCCCGTAGTCTTGGGTCTTCCTTGGTTGCGCCTCCATAACCCCCACATAAATTGGAAGCTGGCTAGTATTACTTTTCCGGAGCAAGAAGAACCGTTACCTCCCATTGAGAACATTCCTGTTTCTCTCTCGTCTTACAACCTTATCTCCGCTAACATACAGAGTCCCATATCAGAGGTAACCGAGTCATTTATGGCAATAGATCAGGAAGAACAACCCGATGTAGCCCTGCCCTCCGTTTATAGTGAGTACCAAACCGTGTTTGACCAAAAGCAAGCCACCTGTTTACCACCGCACAGAGTCTATGACTGCCGGATAGACCTCCAGCATGGTGCTCGCATCCCTACCAGCAGGGTATACTCCCTGACGGAGAAAGAGAATATATATCTGAGGGAGTATCTTGACTCCATGTTGGACCTGGGGTTTATTCGGCCGTCAAGATCCCCTGCCTCTTCGGCTTTGTTTTTTATCCCTAAACGGGAAGGGGGCTTGCGCTGCTGCATAGACTATCGTTCGTTGAACGACATCACTATTAAAAACAAATATCCTCTGCCGCTCATCTCCTCTCTGCTCGACCAGGTGAAGGATGCCCAATGGTTCACGAAATTAGATCTACGTGGAGCCTATCACCTGGTTCGAGTCAGAGAGGGTGATGAGTGGAAAACAGCCTTTTGCACCAAATATGGGCTATACGAGTATTTAGTGATGCCCTTCGGGCTATGCAATGCTCCTTCAGCATTTCAATACTTTATAAACGAGGTGCTGAAGGAGTATCTTGATAAACACGTCATAGCCTATATCGAAGATTTGTTGATATATTCTAAAAACTTGGAGGACCATGTAAGTCATGTAAAATCGGTTCTTCAATTATTACTAGACAACGATTTATTTTGCAAGCTGGACAAGTGTTACTTTCATCGTCATCAAGTTGCCTTTTTGGGTTACATAGTGTCAGCCACAGGTCTAAGCATGGATCCCAGGAAAGTCAGTGCAGTGTTGGATTGGCCTCCTCCCAAAAACGTGAAAGAAATCCAACAATTCATTGGGTTCTCAAATTTTTATAGGCGCTTCATCCACCACTTTTCAGATCTTGTAGCTCCTATCACCAAATTGTTGAGGAAAGGGGTTCCGTTCCAATGGACTGAGACTGCGAATAATGCATTTACCTTACTCAAAACTGCTTTTACTCAGGCTCCCATTCTCAAACACCCTGATCCTTCCAGTCCCTATGTAGTGGAGGTTGACGCTTCACAAGTGGCGGTGGGAGGTATACTTTCCCAAGCAGATGCTTCCACTGGCGAATTGCATCCTGTGGCCTATTATTCCCACAAATTGACCCCGGCGGAGGTGAATTATACTGTGGGGGAGAGAGAGCTTTTGGCAATTAAAAAGGTATTGGAGGAATGGAGACAATATCTCCTAGGGACAAACCATACTGTTACCGTCCTAACAGACCATCGTAACCTCCAATACCTCAAATCGGCCAGAGCACTGTCCATGCGGCAGCTTAGATGGACTCAGTTTTTTAACGAGTATGATTTCAAGATCCATTTCAGAGCTGGGAGACAAAACGAGAAGGCCGACGCTTTGTCTCGTTTGGGTTTTGATCCAGACCCGTCGGTTGAGGACCCTCCTTGTATTATTGCTCCCCACAGGTTGATTGGTGCTTTACGCACCGAAGAGGACTTTCTCCTTCAGGTTAAACACGCTCAGTCTGACCCTGTGGCTAGGGACCTTGCACAGAAACACCAGGCCAGAGTCGCTGCAGAATTGATGTACATTCAGGGAGGGTTGTTTATTCCCACAGTTCCTCTACAACGACAAGGTATGGTTGTCCACCAGATACATAGCATTGAAGGGAGCCTGTAAGTTTAAGCCTAGATACATTGGCCCCTTTTCTGTGGTAAAGATAATCAATCCAGTGGCTGTCAAACTGGCTCTGCCCCCTTCGATGAAAATCCATCCTGTTTTTCACGTCTCCTTGTTGAAACCAGTGGTGCCCGGTACTCGTCTCCCTGTTGTCCCTCTTTCCGTCCCTGTTGATTCCGACGAGGAATATGAGGTGGGAGCGATTGTAGACTCCAGGAGAGTGAGGAATCGTCTCCAATACTTGATTCATTGGAAAGGGTTCGGAATTGAGGAAAGGTCTGGGAACCTGCCACTCAGGTGCATGCGCCTCGGTTGTTGCGAGCCTTTCACAGGCGGTACCCCTACAAGCCCAAACCGGTGGGGGGCGTTGTGGGAGGGGTGTTCTGTCATGCCTGTCGTGTAAACAATGCAGGTTGCCAAGATTCGGTCCGCGATGCAGGAAGTGGTCGGTGGTTGGCGTTGGTTGGCAAAAGCCGTGGAGAGCAGAATGCGCATGCGCCGGAGAGTAGCGTTGGAGATATAAACCCGCCCTAAACGCACAGGAAATTGCTTCGCGTTTAGCTAGCCTGAGTTTGTCGTTCCGGGTTCGTTGGCGTCCGAGGAGAGAGGAGTTAGGAGACTGGCGTGCAGGTATCGTGCGGCGCCTTGCTTGAAGTAACGAAGCGTCTGGCTTCGGAATCCTTCGTTCTGTTGTTTTGTTTCCCATTTGGACTTTCGTTTACCCGCGGCTTGCGGTTGCCTTCTTGGTTGGTTATTGAGCATTCCTTTTGTTTGATATCGTCCGGGTTCTTTATTATCCTCCCTTGATTCCGGACTTGACATTGGATTTATTTTGGTGCACCTATTCGGTGCTCAGGGGTGCAGACACTAAGCCTACAGTCAGCGCAGTACAGAGTTCCTGTTATTTCTTTTCTTATGATACACAGTTCGTTGCTCTGCCACAAGTGCCATAGCAGAGGAGTCTACTTATCCAGCGCTAAAGAAGACTGTGGTGTGTCTGTCTTATCTTCCCCCCTCCTACCCTTGTTTTGTTCCCCTGTGTTCCCTGGGTTACGCTTTGGGCGTTAGTGTTTTGTCCTGACGCCCGGAGGGTGATCAGGGGAAGCAGGGTGTTTAGCATCGTGGATCCAGGACTCTTCTGAGACATAAGGTGCGTGCATGACAGTGGCGTTCTTGTGGGCTGTGTAGCTGTCTGGGGTTCGGTCGCGGAGCCATTTCTTCTCCAGCTTCCGACAGGTGTGCTTGGAGGTCCGGAGGTCTTCAGTGAACCAGGCGGCTTTCTTGTTGGTGTGATTGTTAGCGGAGGTCTTGAGTGGGGCGAGGTTGTCGGCGCAGTCGTTGATCCACTGTTTGAGGTTGATGGCGGCGGTGTCGGGATCGGTGGGGTCGGCGGGTGGTCTCAGGGCGAGGGCGATGGTCAGTTGGTCTTTGGTGACTTTGCCCCAGCAGCGGTGTGGCAACTGTTGGGTGCGATGGTGTGTGGTGGGTTTCTTGAAGGTGAAGTGGAAGCATCTGTGGTCAGTCCAGTGGGGTTTGGTGGTGTGGTTGAAGGAGACGTGTGGACTTGCGTAGAAGATGGGGTTCAGAGTATGTCCGGCGGCGTGGGTGGGTGCCATCATGAGCTGTTTGAGTCCGAGGTTGGCGAGGTTGTCGATCAGGGAGTTGGCGTCATTGTTGTTCTCGAGGTGGAAGTTCAGGTCCCCGAGGAGGATGTAGTCCATGGTGGCGAGGGCGTGGGTGCTGATCAGGTCGGTGATGGCGTCACTGAACTGAGTTCGTGGTCCGGGTGGTCTGTAGACGAGTGTTCCTCTGAGGGTGGTGTTGGGGTCAGTGTGGATTTGGAAGTGCATGTGGTAAGCGGTGGTGAGGGTGTTATGGGTGTTGGTCGAGACTCTGAGGGTGTTCTTGTGGATGATGGCGATTCCCCCTCCCACTCCGTTGGTGTGGTCTCTGCGGGAGATTTTGTAGCCCCTGGGATGGCTGTGGCGATGTCAGGTGCCTAGGTGTCGTTCAGCCAGGTCTCCGTCAGGAAGGCGACGTCCGGTGTGGTTGAGTCTAGGAGGTCCCAGAGTTTGATGGCGTGCTTGCGAGCAGAGCGGGTGTTGAGGAGGATGCAGCGGAGGTGGTTGGGATCTCTGGTAGATGGCGTGCCGGATGCTGGTGAAGCTGCAGTTCCGGCAGGTGAAAGGTCCTTGGGTGCGCTTCGGGATGGCCCGGTAGCAGAAGTGATCTCGTCCGGGGTTGAGTGCGTGGAGGGTGCTGGATCATAGTGTGGTCTTGTGTTGTGGTGGCTTCGGGGTCCAGGGGTTCTGGCACTGGGCACGGTCCAGGCGCAGACGGGCGCAGCCGGGCTTGCCTTTGGCGCGCCCGCTGTGCGCGTGTGCTGCACGTCCGGGCGGCGGTCGCCATTTAAGGCGAGGATAGAGGGGCAGCGGGAGGCGGGAGCGGGGTGGCGAGGGGGCGTGGCCGCGATGGAAGCGGCGGGAAGAACGAGTCACAGAAGGCAAGAAGGGGGGTGGTGGGGTGGCGGCGGCTGAACGGGGGCACAAGCAATGAGAGAACGAGAATAAGGCAAGAGTCAACAGCAATCAATAATATGTATAATCAAGGAAAAAATTCAGTACAGTCAAATAAAATCACAGACAGACCCTAGGCGACGTGCTGGGGGAGGCTCCAACCCTGCAAGGAGGCAGCAGCAGGGGGCGCACGACCAGCAGGAGTGGAGTAAGGGGAGCAACTTGGCCTTTGGGAGGTCGAGGTCAATATATATTGTACCGGTCCTCCATTATTCAGTACCATGACTTACTTAGGGGGCGGTGGATTGCAGGTTTAATTGATTTAGGAGGATACCATTTCCTTAAAACAGAAAACCCGCAAGTCCAGTGTTATTATCTGTTACCCAAAATCCACACACATCCCACTAGACCACCGGGGAAAGAAATTGTAACTTCCAATGAAGGACTCTTGGAAAATACCTTGATCTTCCTATATTACTATCTAGCTCCTTTTGTTGCAGTTTTATGATCTTACTATAGAGAGAGCACAGACTTCTTACGTCGTATTCACGATGTTAGATGGGAAGAAGGGTTTCTTATGATATCACTTGATGTATGCTTGCTCTACACCTGTATTGATCAAACGCAAGATGTGGCAGCTTGCATGTATTATTTCTGTGGGCAACCGTTACCCTTATGGGAACACGCCGCCATGCTTGAGCAACTGATGCTATACTGTTTGAATCAAAACATATTTATTTTTTAAAAACAACTATACCGCCAAGAGTCAGGGACTGAGAAGGGCACTTGTTTTGCCCCCAGCCTGGCTAATCTTTTCCTAGGTTGGTGGGAGGAACAGGTGGTGTGGGTGGAAGCAAATGAAAAATTCACTTAACACATCCTAATCTGGATCAGGTACATTTATGACCTGTTCCTGATTTGGGATGGTCCCAAGGAACTGGCACAGGAATTTATTGGGAGCCTGGAAACTAATAATCTTATTTTGAGTTTCACACATGCTGTAAGTGTCACACACTGTGAATTTTTAGATGTGTCCATAGACATTGAGAATAATCAGATATCCACCAGTCTGTTTAGAAAGAAAACGGCAGGTAACACTCTTCCCATTCCCACAGCAACCATCCCACCCCACTCCTCAATAGTAACCCTTATGTGGAGCTCCTTCGAGCTCGCCGTAATTGCAGTTCCGAAGTGGGGTATAAGAAAGAACAGTTATGCAGCAAAGGTATTTCCAGCGGGGCTACAGCAGCAACGTATTTTCCGAAGCAGCCAAAGAAGTGGATCAGTCCACACCAAATAAGGTTTTGTTTCGTCCCAAATCTGACCAGAAGTCAAAGGCTCTGATCCGTAGAATGATCACTACTCACAACACTAGGTCGTATGAGATCAGAAAAATCATGTAACAACATTAGAGCCTACTTAAAACGGACCCAATTATTGGCAAAGATATCGGAACCCCCCCCCAAATAACATATAGAAAATCTAGGTCACTTAAGGACCAGCTGGTCCATAGTTTCCAAGTGGGGTCAATGAGAAGTACATGGTTAGGATCACCCACATGTTTCATTAGATGTAGCTCTTGCAAGGCCTGCTGGAACAGTAAGAACAGAGACCACTATGTCATTGATGGTTCCAGAACTAGAAAAATCACCAAGTTTATCACCTGTACGAGTGATTTTGTCATTTATGCCTTGGAGTGCCCTTGCGGCCACAGGTATATTGGGAGTACAAAATTAAAGTTAAAAACCTGAATTTTGCAACACATGAGAGCAGTGACAAATTGTGATTTTAACTATCCGGTGGCCAGGCATTTTAATGGAAAACACGAGAACAACAGTAAATTGCTTGTATTCTGTGGAATCGATAGGATCATGCCACATTCGAGGGGTGGGGACAGGGAGAAACAGTTGCGCATCGCAGAATCAAGACATATAATTGAGTTCAACACTAAAATCCCTTATGGACTCAATAGTGGGGAAGAACTAGCCACACAGATTGGTCTGAGATGATTCTCTCTGTTTTCCTAAACCTTGTTTTGGTTAGTCGGGTTCTAGTTCTGCATTGTTTCCTGCTCTTCACTCTGAATAGATTTGACTTTGAGAATTTTATCTTTGTTAATATTTGCACTTATGCTCTAAACATATGGGTTACAATGCAGTTCTTGTATATGGATCCCCCGTAGACACCTTGGTGTCTTATCAGAAGCACACGTTAATGAGTGGCCCCAGAAGATGTCCCCATAGAGACTGTGTAGAATCATTGTGAAATCGAGTCCGATGTAGATACTCTACTTTACTTTGAACTGGGAGTGATAATTATTTGTCTCTCCCCTGTGCACGTAATTCTTCTTTCCCCCCCTTTCCACTGTCATGTGTACATAGTTTATATTTACCAGCTTTCCAAGCGCACATACACATAATAATTGTGTACTGCTGGCGCTCATCTATATTTCTGCTACAGTCATTTGCTTATGGTATAAGGGTACATTACCCTGGATTGTATAAATGCACTGGCTGGCTCATGAATGATGCGCTTTGACAACTGTAATCGACAATGATTGAATTGGTATGTTCCCTGAAATAGAACATGATTGTATTATTTTCAATTCATTTCAGTCGTCATTTGCCGTGAAGTATTTTCTTACTGTCTATGATGAATTGACCCAGTGTGGTAACATATTGAAAACCCCTCCTTTTTGCTAGACATTGGGCATTTATTAAATATTATTCAGTAATTATTATTTAGTAATTATTATGGTGATGCATGTTTTTGTTTTTTATATATATTTTCTGACTGTCATGCATTGTCATGAATTTGCAACTGATTGATTGTTGATGATATTTCTGCTATTTCCATGAACTCGCAACAGTATTTCTATGGATGTTTAAGCACAATTCTCTAAACTTGAAAACGGCATCGCCGAAACGCGTTGTTTGTGTGCACATTAAAAGTTCTTGTGTACTGTCCTCTGGTGTACCACTGGATTTTTGTGGGATTCCCTGCATTTCTCTGTTGTGCAATATATATATATATATATATTTACATATATAATATATATATATTACACCAAAGAACAACTCTGCTGCCTCACGATGTTAGAGATTGTAGAACTTTAACACGCTGCCTTCCCAACGCGTTTAACCTTCCCCCTGAAGGCTTGATCAAGCATTCAGGGGGAAAGTGAAACGCGTTGGGAAGGCAGCGTGTTACAATAAAGCAGCCTTGATCTTCAAAATATAAGATGGAGTGCGTCTTTATTCTACAATCTCTAACGTCCTGAGGCAGCAGAGTTGTTCTTTGGTGTAATTGAAAACCGGCTTGTCCCTGCCGGAAAAGACGCACCACACATGAGGAGAGCACCGGCGTCGCAATCTTTGGGCTACACAGTAGCAATATATATATATATATATTCACTGAAAAAACCATAGGTTATAGACCATATATAGTTAGGAATTAGCATTTAGAAAACCTTATTTTACTCACACAAAACCATTGAAATTCCATATATAGTTAGTTGCACTAACTATATATCGCGCACCCGCAATCCACTGCTGATGATGTCACATATTACATCATTCATGACATGGTCAGTGACATCACTGATGACATCACTGATGACATCTCAAATGACATCACTGATGACATCACTGATGACATCTCATTTGACATTACTGATCACATCACTGATGACATCATTCATGTGATGATACAATGAACCTCTTCAGACTCTAATATAACCTTAGATACACTCAGTGTAAACAGACACTCACAGACTGTCACTCATCCATGGAGTTACTCACACACCTAGTCAGTCTTGCAAAGAATCAATCACACCTCGATTTCCTCAACTATATAGTTATACACACCTTACTTATTGGAACATATAATAACACATATTTACTCTGTTATACAATCCCTGATACAAGTTCACAATAATCCATACAGCCACTCACACATTCACTGGCTCTTATGCACAGTTATTTATATATGTCAACTATCACATGTACTGTGTTTTACATATGTACTTACTTTGACATGTAGCACTGAGATATCCATTCACTCACCAATACACTCATGCACACAGTCAACCGCCCATACAGATGTTTCCACATGCACTTTTGAACCCATACATCTAGTGAATCAACTGCTCACACATCTATGCACAGAGTCATACACCTCCCAGACACCCACACACACACTCAGTCTCCCATACAAATACTTGGGCAACTAATCAATAACCCATATAGTTAGTCATATAGCTAATGATCAACACATGCATCAGATTACAAAACAACAGACACAATGATGCACAATTTAAAACAGTTTAGTCACTAACCCATGCACTCAGTGAGACACATTTAATCACTCACTTATACAGTCAGTCATGCACCTACTAAATCCTTCATCCAGACACTTATACATCCACTCATTCTTCAATATGTAAGACATATTTTAACTTTACAGAAGCATACAGTCACTGGATGTTGTCATCAGTGATGTCATCAGTGATGTCATTTGAGATGTCATCAGTGATGTCATCAGTGATGTCACTGACCATGTCATGAATGATGTAATATGTGACATCATCAGCAGTGGATTGCGGGTGCGCGATATATAGTTAGTGCAACTAACTATATATGGAATTTCAATGGTTTTGTGTGAGTAAAATAAGGTTTTCTAAATGCTAATTCCTAACTATATATGGTCTATAACCTATGGTTTTTTCAGTGAATTTTCAAGGTTTTGTAAATGCTAATTCCTAACTATATATGGTCTATAACCTATGGTTTTTTCTGTGAATTTCATTGGTTTTTTAACAGCTAATATCTGTAGCTGTAAAATGTATTCTTCTTTAAATCCAAAAATATATTTTATATGTTTATGAATAATTTTTTTTTAAAATATTTTTTTTTCTTCGTTCCCGCTTCGCGAATCGGGAAGCTTCCCGTTAGCTGACCTTGATGCCGCGAAATAGACCGCGAGCCGGTAAACGTTTCTTTACCGCAAGTGCCGCGTTAGAAAACAACATCGTGACGCCTCCCGTCCGCATGACGTTCCACGTTGTCGCGTGATACGTCATATGACGTGCTACGTTAGCGAACTGGTACGCGAAGCGAGTGCCAAAGCGCAGGTTTCTGGAAGCAAACCGGGAGGCCCTGCAAAGCGCTTAACGTAAACACAGCAAGTCATGTGACTTGGTAATAACACTTTTCATTGGTTCATTTCACTTTTGGTTTCCTAATGATGTAAGACTAGGTCATATAATCTAAAATGAACACTTTTGATTGGTTGAGAACTCTTGTTTTTCCCAAATGATGAAAATCCCTCCTTCTTTCCTCACTCTGACTTTCATCATTGTGAGAGAAAGACCCTTTGTGATCACTGAGCAATGGCTTCTTTAGTAGCTTCAGCTGGTGCTTCCCCACCACCTCCACCACATCCAAGGAAGAGTGGACCACCTGCTCAAGTTGTAATTCAACAAGAAGAAGAAGAAGAGGAACAGGAGGACGAGCACGAAGAGAGGCAGTTTTTGCCTGAGCAGCCCAAGACGTCTCACCGGAAAGAAAACTTCATTTGGCAATTTTTTAAAATTCCCAAAGGTCAGAAAAAAGTAAATGCAAGATACGTAACTTGCCTTATATGTCAAGATAGACTGTCCAGAGGGACCGACAAAAAATACAGTTTCGGAAACTACACAATGCATCGCCATATGACTAGGTGGCATCCTAACAACTACAGTGCTGCACAGTTTCGGAACGACCTAGATAATCTCCCTATTATGGCCAGAAGATCTGTTGTACCGGAAGTAACGGGACCAGAGGGCAGGGAGATGGTGCCAAATATACAAATGAGATTTGGTGAAGTAAAACACACCTGCGTATTTTGCGATGGATTCATTTCCTACGGAGAAAGAAGCATCACTCTGATCAACAGAGCTATTGACTATCATATGCAAGTTTGTCCGAAACGCCCAAAATAATAAATACTTCTTTTTTTTGTTTTGTTGCTCCTGTTGAGCCCTTTACAATGAATCGTTTTCATTGCCCCCTCCAAGAAAAACCCAAAAAAATATAAAACTGTTCCGAAAAATTCAAAAACAGTAAAAAAATGTTCAGAAAAATAAAAAAAAAAGTTCTTTTCAGAACTACCTCCCCGTTATTAAAAAATTGGTACAATATTTGGAACTGTGCCAACCTCTATTTCTCTTAGTTCGCTTCCTAGTTCGCTCGCTGGTACGCGAACTGGAAGCGAACCAAAAACAGTAAGTATAAGGGAAGGAAACACACACTTATGTTAAAAGAAAGACAGCTATAGGGGAGTAAACTAGAGATACTATTACCCATAATCCACTACTGATGATGTCACATATTACATCATTCATGACATGCTCAGTGACATCATCAGCAGAGGATTGCGGGTTTTTTGGCAACATGCCTTATCCACGGTTTAATAACGCTGCCTTTTGCTTTATATAAGTTTTCAAATTGTATGAAATATATACCAATAGGTCTTTATGAACCTTTAGGTAGTGCTTTTGTTCATGAGGTCTGGTCGCTTCCATACACATACAGATGCTTCAAAGATGATCAAGAAGTTTATCTGAATGGAGAGGAATGCACTGAGACGCCAGATCATTCACTAATGTGTAGGCACATACAGTTACACGATTCATGCAACAAACACCGACCAAATATGGCTTGCGTGTTGCAAGGCACGCCAGTTCCTGCTATCATCCCCACGTTCAAGTTGTTGGAAAATGGTAGTTATTTGATGCTCAATAATGAAGATTGTTCTGAGTTAATTAAAAGTATTCCTTTTATCGTAACAGTAAGTGAACGGGTTATTTGCTGCAGAAATGTTCTATTTCCTCCCACACATGAACATAGGGAGTTTTCAATCTGGCCACAAATACCAACCTTGGGACACGTTTCAACGGCATGACAAGAATAAGAGCTCTTTTGTCTCAGAGAGAGGTGGCCTTGAGTTCGGCCCGTGAAACTTTCGTACTTCACATAGCGAACACCCGTACACAGGTTTGCCTTTCAATTTCAGCAACATGTTTCCGACTATCTTTAACGCATCCTCCACAAAATCCCTGGCACACTTTTTTAAAGTTGTTACCAGTGGTCTCGTGACTTCATTTGAGAAAATCTTTGGAGTCATCCCTGCTCCCTTTCATTGTATTTTCTGCACTCTGGTTCGTGGATTGGCATTTTTACTTGCATTACCAGCGGACGCTCTTGTGCTTTTTTACATTTTTAAATATGGATGTCCCTCCTATGCAACCTCCGACCCTGCAGCTGCTGACACTGTTCCGCAATCGCATGCTAGAATATTATGGCACAATGCCGTTGGCGATATTAAGCACGGCATATGGATTATCTTTTCGGTTCTCCTACTTCACCTGTGTCCAGCCTGTATTTCACTGCCTGACCTGTGATTTCGATTGGGCCATTGATTTGTGTCTCTGCGGACCGGTTTCTCCTGACGTCGACTTTAATCAGCTGATGACTCCTATCATTACTCACGAGTTGATTTGTCCTGGCGAAAGGATTATGGCTGTGGCATTGATGCATGGACTACTTGGTCCCTGGAATTTACTGGCGGCAGCACAGTCTTTCTTGGAACACAGCTTTCTTGAAAACCCACCGAGCTGTCCTCTGATGGTGATAGAGGATCCGGTGCTGGGAGAGCACGTATGTTCTTTTCCGCTTTTAAATTGGATGGCTGAACTGTTTTCGGATGAAGACGGTGACTTCCTATTGGAGGCTGTTGCAGCTTATTTTGCATACACAGTTATGTCATAGACCTTTTTCATGTTTGATATGCTGAGTACTAGCATTTCATTGACAATTCATTGACTTATTTGTCAAGTTTTTATTATTTACCTTGCCTATTGGCTTAAGACTCGATAAAGTACTTGGCTGTTTTATTTTTCTTTAGCATTGAATTTTCCTAGTTTTTAATGCTTTACCTTGCGGACCGTCCACATATAAACTTGCAATCTGCTCTCATGAGATGGCACTTCTATTATCTTATTCAGTTCGTTTCCGGATCATGAGGAGGTGTCATCTAGGTCCTGGATATCTTTACACCGTGTTAAGTTAGCATGGGCTCATTACCGGTTTAAACGCCATTTTTCCTTTTTTGCAACTTCTGCACACGACACTTAGTTGTTGCTTTAGCTTTCCACCTAGTAGTTCATCGTGGTTTACATGAGAATAATATGTTATTGGTCTACTATCTGCTTTACTTGTTAAACTATATCTGTACAGCGAGTGCTAAAGTTTCAAGAACAACACGATACAGAATTTTTATGAGGTCTGATCTCCACGACTTCATACTCATAACATAAGTGCAACTTCTGCCAATTCTGGGCATGAGGCGGGTTTTATATTGCTTTGCCGAACACACATACACAACAGTTGATGCGGTTCACATGAAGAGAGAGCTGGTGTATGCTGATGTGATTTCTTCAAATCTAAGACACTAAAGTATGGACACGCCCTAAACCAACACAAAGAGACCTTCTTAGCAAATAATATAATATGTGTATTAGGGAGGGTGAGATATAAGCAGCCGCGGGCCGTGGAGGGAGTTACGATGGGGCAGGGAGGCGGGGAGGGGGAGAAGCAGGGTGGAGCCCTCTCTACCTTGCCCCTCCCCCTCCCCGCCTCCCTGCCCCACCGTAACTCCCTCCACGGCCCGCGGCTGCTTATAAGTGTTGCTAACTCTTATTCATTTACAGCATGTTAACATACTATCACCATTCACTTTTTATGTACTAGTAACTATGCTGGTAATTTTGCTACTGATAATATGTGTACTTTTATTATCTAAGGTACTACGCCTGAGAAGACGGCATTAGTAAATAAACATTTCAAATACACATCTGTTCTTCTTAACTCCATGTTCTGGTTTCTAAGAAATCTATAACGACCGACTGTTCATGAGTTCCACGTATCCTGAGGTACTATAAGTTCATATTCTGGATTGTCTAAACATTGAGAGTTTGTTATATCCAATGTGACACTGTACCTAGCTTGCTAAATAGTTTTTGATTACTAACGTGAGTTTTGGGACACCCTAATTCGCCGAGGTTCCAATCCTCTGTCCACAGTTCTGTGTGAGAACAGAAACCCTGCGACAGGGGCACCCCCGACCCTTGCTGGAGCTTCATCACACTTGCGATACAACTCCAGCAATGCGCCACCTTTACGGCACAGATACATCACGCATCTGTGCTGTTTTTGCCCCATGATGCGCCGCATTGTAAATGCAGCACACCATAGGTGACGGAACAGCGGCACAGAATGACTAACACATCCCTGGTGATGCGCCAGTCATCATAAATCTATCCCTATGCTTCTTATCTTGTTAGAGATGAACCGCCATATGTATCATCAAAGTTATTTGCATTTCCTAAATAGCGAACTTTAAGGAATAAATAGCGATTCTTTACCATTCCTAGTTTGCGATGAGCTATTTGCTAATTAGCCGAATGTAGCCCAATGAAGCCCAATGTAGCCCAATGTAGCCCAAAGATGGCCGCCAGACACACAAAAAAACAAATGTAGCCCAAATATCAGCCAGATGTAGCCCAACTATAGCCCAGTGACAGAATGACCAATCAGCTTCGCAAACCTCCGTTACGCGAAGCGGAGCGCTGTTACAGATATATATCTTTTTTTGAACGTTAATTTCTCAAAATCCACTGGAGCACATATATTGAGACCTAGCAAAGGCACATCGGGCTACCAGTCCCTAATATTTTGCCAAGTTTCGTGCAAATCCATTCAGCCGTTCAATTATTATTTTTATTATTTTTTTTTGCCCCGCGGGGCCCTTTTAAAACCTCCACATCAAACCTAGGGGGTCAGCGAGGATCTACTATGCCCCCTTATAGTTATTTCCCCCTTTGTTTTGACCTCCTCTTGTCTCTCGATCCTACCGAGAGACAAGATGGCGGCCGCTACGGACTGTTTGGAATGTTGACAGACGCCGGAGAACCAATCAGCTTCGCTTCACAAAGCTCCGTTGCGCGAAAAGTCCGCGAACCAGAGCGCTAACCGGTCCGCTGTTACAGATATATATCTTTTTTTAAACGTTAATTTCTCAAAATCCACTGGAGCACATATATTGAGACCTACAAAAGGCACATCGGGCTACCAGTCCCTACAATTTTGCCAAGTTTCGTGCAAATCCATTCAGCCGTTCGGGCTAAAAGTGAGGCCAACCGCCCTATGGAAAACTCAATGTTAAAAACACGTTTTGGGACCCCCCTTTTTTCTCGGCCCCCACTGGACGAACCCCCCCCAAATTTTCAAGGGCTGCTCAGAAACAAAATGTGCCATTTTCCTGAAAATTTCAGCCAATTCCGTCCACAAACGCCAAAGTTATTAGACATAGAATTTTCAAAAAACCCATAGAGAAAAAATCCTAACTATATATACCTACTGGCGACCGCCAGTAGGTAATATATACATATATATATATATATATATATATATATATATATATATATATATATATATACCAACACAATTTGACTATTTGAGTCAAAAGGACAGCCAGCACACCGATATCCGTTTCTGAAATAGTTTATTACAAACCCCTCACCCCCAACAGACGCGTTTCGCTTCGCAGCTTCGTCAGTGTCAGGTTGTGTGCTCATAGTGTTACCATTTTAACCAATCAGTTGCCTCAAGTCAACAACATAGAAGACGTGCCTCATACAGCTATTACTAATGTGGCGGCCATTTTTAAGTGTATAAACTTCCATATGTTTCATAAGGTTAGAAATGAACTATAATAAAGTGCTTTAGTGCTAATATAAAACCCTACAACGACCAACAATTTGTAAAATACAAACAAGCTTTACAACACTCTTGGGAATAAAAAAGCACTTAATTACTATATCTGCCCTTATTCGCATTTGTATATGCATAGTTTATAGACATATGACCAATTCATGTATATATTACATTAATATGCTTTTTCCCTTTAGGTTGTTTGTTGTGTAGCCCTGAATGGGCAATATATTTTCCGTATTTGAGATTGTCAAATCACTGGAAAAACTCATTATGTTGTTAAATTGGGTGTATGCTGTTTCTCCTGTCCCGATTCTGTCATTAGCCCCCCCCCAGAACTTGTTTATGCATGTCCTCAAGCGTATCCTAGAGGTGTACCCACATCTCTTCATCATTGTTAAGTCCCCATGGTATCATGGTTTTCAAATCGATGATATATTTGGATTCCAATGTACGAAGTGCCTTCACTCTATCCATTCCCCTCTCTGAGCGATCTATTTGGTCTATGCAGTAAAAACGCAACAGGTCCCACTCCCTGTCGCTATGATGTGATTCTGCGAAGTGGCGTGCTACAGGATAAGATTTATCTTTCTTCGTGATTGCACGCATATGCTCCAAGTTTCTCAATTTGGTGGGGTTAATCGTGCTCCCTATATATATTTTTTACTGGGACACTCTAGGCAATAAATAGTATACTCCGAATTACAATTCAGGAGTTTCCTAATCTGTCTGTTGGGTTTTCCCTCATTCGTTCTTCCTGGGTACTCTGTAACTTTTTTACTACTCTTACATGCCTTACATCTTAGGCACGGGAAAAATCCCTTTGCCTTAGATAGTTGGATTGGCTGTGACTTGGAGGAATAGTGACTGTGGACAAGGTGATCTGCTAGTAACTGGCAGCGGCGGTACGAGATCAGCGGTCTCTCTGGAAGATGTTTTTTGAGGACATTATCTGTTGATAGAATGTGGCAATTCTTTTTAAATATGTGCACTATTTTTCCTGCGCTCGTACTGAAATCAGTGATCATTCTAGTTGGTTCGTTACCTCATTGCAGTGGTTTAACTAACAGGAGATCCCTCCTATTAACCTTAGATGCCTTTTCTTCCGCTTGTTTCAGTGTATTACAAGAATAGCCCCGTATTAGGAATCTTTTGCTAGCTTCTGCTTTAGCTATTTGGAAATCCCCCTCTGCTGAGCAGTTACGCTTAAGGCGTAGGAGTTCTCCATAGGGGACATTTTGGATCAGGCTTTTTGGATGGAGGCTTCCTGCATGCAACACGGCGTTTCCCGCCGTGGGCTTCCTATAAAGTTTTGTTTGGAGGGTATCATTCTCGATGAACACCTCCAAATCTAGGTAACACACATTCGTGGCGCTTATAGTGCTCATAAATCTGAGATTCCAGTCATTGATGTTTAACGCAGCGATGTATTCCTCAGCCGAGGCCCTGTCACCGCGCCAAACAACAAACAGGTCATCTATATACCTTGTCCATAAGAGTATTTTATCAGTCCAGTGGTCAGGAGCCTCACCCCAAGCCTCGTGCCTCTCCCACCAGCCCACGAACAAGTTCGCGTAACTGGGGGAGAAGCACGAGCCCATCGAAGTGCCCCTCGTTTGCTTATACAGTTCCCCTGAGAAGAGGAAAATATTGTTGTACAAGCAAAATCTCATCATGGTCAAAAGCATCAGACTGTGTTTTTGATATTTCTCTGGTTTCTTGTCTAGGGACCATTTTGTCGCTGCTAGGCCGTTCTCATGGGCTTTACATGTGTATAAAGTAACAACATACAAGGTGATAAGAAGCATGTTGGGTTCCCAGGTGATATTGTCTGTTAGTCTGAGGAAGTCCTGTGTATCCCTCACATAAGAGGGTAAGTCTTTTACGATTGGTGCCAGATTTGGGTCAATGAAGCGTGTAGTATTCTCCAGCAAGCTTCCAATCGAAGATACGATTGGTCGTCCTGGTGGTCTCTTGGCGCTCTTGTGAACTTTCGGTAGGTGGTAAAAAGTCAGCAATACTGGCGCCTCACATTGCAAGAAAAGAAATTCATCATTGTTAAGCATGCCATCCTCTCTCCATCCTTCCAACAGTGCCTGGTAATCTGTTGTACTTTTGACATACTCCGTTCTTTTTATGGTGATATAGCATTCAGTGTCTCTCAATTGTCTAAATGCTTCTTGTTCATAGGTTTCTTTTGAAAGGATCACAATATTACCTCCTTTATCGGACAGTTTTATTTCAATACTTTTGTCATTTTTTAGGGACTTGATGGCCTCCCATTCTTTCCAAGTAATGTTCGAAAGTTTCATATCCATTTTTTCTTTTGCCAATTTTTCCAAATCAATTAACACAGAAAAAAAATAAAAAATATATATATATATATATATATTCAATGAAAAAAACATAGGTTTTAAGCACTTTATAGTTAGAAATTAGCATTTAAAAAACCTTAGAAATTCACTGAAAAAACATAGGTGTCAGGGACATTATAGTTAGTTGGACATTTCTCTTGTACAAAAGCATTTAAATTCCCCATTATAGTTAGTTCAGCTAACTATAGCTCGCGCACCCGCAATGCACTTCTGATGATGTCACATATTACATCATTCATGACATGGTCAGTGACATCATGTATGACATCACTGATGACATCTCAAGCCCCCCCAAACAGGTTTTTATTATTAAAGCGCCCAGGGAGGTTGCGTCCCCAGGGCAGCATGAGGGGGATTGGGACCCCCATAGATTTCTTTTTACAGCTCCAGGGAGGTGGCGGTCCCCGGGGCTGTGGGATCCCCATGAGCGCATTAATAAATTGGCAGTCCCCCGGGACCTGGCCCACCCAGGGGCTTTTTGTAAATGAAGCGCGGGAGCCTGAAGCCAAGAGGGCAGCTATCTTTTATAGGGGCCTCAAAGATGAATTAAAGGATGGTCTGAGCCAAATTCCAAAGAGACCAACAGATGTTTCAGAATTAATTGACTTGGTTCTACAAATTGATCAATGTCAAAGATTTGAGGAAGAGTGAGAGTCGAAAAGATTTGACAGAGTTAAGCCAGAAAATAGTAAAACCAGTGAATCAACATCAGGAGAGGAGCCTATGCAGATTGGGACAGTTCGGGGTCCTCTGACTGAGGAAGAGAGGGAGAGAGATGCAGGAGTGGGAAATTATGTATGTATTTTGGGAATTCTTGACATTTTGTCAAGGAATATCCCAAGACGCCAAAGAAAAACACTTGGGTAAAAAACAGGCCCCACCAGTAAAAGGAGTTGCTCTGGTGGGTGCCTCCGATAAGACGACTCCAGATACTCAACTTGTTGCTAACACTCTACAATATTCGGCCCCCCATCTGACAAGCTCCGGTTTGATTAAGTTCAGAAAAATCGTCGCGGAGGGGGTGTCTGTTATGATTGATTCTGGACCCACGGCAACTTCTGCGATATCAAGTTTGCTAAATCTCCTGGATTACATTGTATTAAGGAGGAAAGACCTGAGCCAGTCCGAACAGTGGACAGAACCAAAGCAACACCAAAGCGATTACTCTGATTGGTCCCGGGGAACATCAAAGCTAGGTAAAATGTAGTCTCATAGCTGCTCCACAATTTCACTTTATATTGGGACTACCGTGGCTCACCGAGCACAACCCAAAAATTGATTGGGCTTGAAGGACAGTGGAACTAAATTCGGAATACTGCAAGGAACATTGCTTTCACTCAAGTGACATAGTTCAGCTTCCCTCGCCTTCGACATTTTTAACCACCCAGACGCACATGGTTTGCTCTAGCAGAGTAGGAGAAATCCCCAGAGAATATTAGGATTTGGCTGCTATTTTTGATGAACAAGAAGCTCAAAGGTTGCCACCACATCATGAATATGATTGCAAGAATCTATGCCCTCTCAGAAGTTGAGAATTGCCATTTGAAGCAATACCTGGACCAGTACTTGGCAAACAGTTTGTTACGACCTTCACAGTCATCAATCTCATCTCCTTTGTTTTTCATTCCGAAGAAGGGTGGGAAGCTGAGGATCAGTATTGACTATAGTGCCTTGAATCTAATCACTAAGAAAAATTGTTACCCATTACCTTTGATTTCTGACCTTTTGGATCAGGTAAAGGAAGCTAATGTATATACCAAATTAGACCTGAGAGGGGCTTCCCATCTGGTGAGAATGGCAGAGGGCGATGAATGGAAGACAGCATTCTGAACCCGTTTTGGTTTGTTAGAATATCAAGTTATGCCATTCGGCTTGTGCAATGCTCCAGCCGCGTTCCAACATTTCATCAATGACATTCTCAGAAAGTATTTGCAATGCTTCGCAGTACTTTACATTGATGATATCCTTATATTCTCTGAGAATTTGGAAGAACACGTTTTGCATGTTCGAGCAATTCTGGAAAGATTGTTGGTAAATCAACTGTATGTGAAGCTGGAAAAATGTGTATTTCATACCTCTCGAGTGGAGTTTCTGGGCTTTATTTTGTCTCCCGATGGAGTCTCCATGGATGATACTAAGGTGAGAGCTGTTAAAGATTGTCCATCTCCTCAAAATGTAAGAGATACAGAGTTTTATTGGGTTCGCCAATTTTTATAGGCGCTCTATCCACAACTTTTCTGAGAAGGATAGCCCTCTTACTCGTTTACTGAAGAAGAAAGAGAAATTTGTTTGGAAAACGGAGACAGAGGAGGCCTTTCAGCTTTTAAAGGATACCTTTACCACAGTGCCTATCTTGCTGCATCCGGATCCTGAAGAGTCATTTTATTTTTAACCTAACGCTTCCAATTTGGCCATTGGTGGGATTCTGTCTCAAAGGCAAAAGAAGACTGGGCAGCTTCATCCGGTGGCATATCGCTCCAGAAAGTTAACGGTGGCTGAGGTCAACTATGCAATCGCAGATAAGGAACTGTTGGGTGTTATAGATGCCTTATTGGAGTGGAGGCATTACTTATTAAGAGCCAAGCGTGTGGTTACAGTTTTTACCGATCATAGAAGTTTGCTATTCTTGAAATCTGCTAGGACACTTACCCCCAGACAATTGAGATGGTCACTCTTCTTTGCTGATTACAATTTTGTACTAACCTACAAACCAGGTACAAAAATTGGAAAGGCGGATGCCTTGTCTCGCATCAATACAGGTCATGGTAAAGAGCTCCACACTGAAGGATTGATCATTCAAAAAGAAAGGGTCATTGGAACCATTCAATATTCTGAGTTGGAGGAAAGCCTAAAAGAATTCTTTACTGAAGAAGAAGGTTTGAAATGGATTGAGGAAGGCTCTGGAAGAGAACTGAAGGATGGAAAGCCTTACTTCCAAGGGAATCTTTATGTTCCTAGTGAAGAACTACGGAAGAAGGTCATTCAGCATTGCCACGATAATCAATTGGCTGGGCACAAGGGAGTCAAGAAGACCTTGGAATTGATAAAATGAGAATTATGGTGGCCGGACATGGAAGCTCAGGTGAGGCTGTATTTAGCATCATGGGAACAGTGTGTCAAAGGAAAGGTTATCAGGTAACCTCCACAAGGTTTGCTAATGCCTTTGCCCGTAGTCCCCTATCCTTGGCATACAGTTTCAATGGATTTCATTGTAGATTTGCCCTCTAGTCGCGGGCATTCCACCATTTGGGTGATAGTTGACCACTTTTTCTAAGATGAGTCATTTTTTTCCACTCAAATCCCTTCCAAATTCTGCACAGTTGGCTACATTTGTTTCACAACATGTAGTAAAGGTACATGGGATTCTAAAGGTGGTGGTTTCAGATCGGGGTTTATTTTGCATTTTTGGAGATCATTTTTAAAAAGATTGGGAGATGATTCTCGTTTGTCAACTGGTTTCCATCCGGAAACCGATGGGCAGACAGAGAGGGTAAATCAGGACCTGGAGCAATGCCTGCGTTTATATCTGATGGAACAGGAAGGTGACAGGCCGGATTTGATCTGGGCAGCTGAATTCGCCTATAACAATGCTATACACTATACCACAGGTTATTTACCATTCTTTCTGAACTAATGTAGGCACCCAAACATGTTAGTTGGGAAACAGGAGAGTGAGGTTCCGGCAGTGGAGGTGGTAGTGAAGAATTGCAAAAGGCCTATCAGATTGTCACCAAAAATCTAATAAAGGCAAAAGATTCCTTTAAGAAGCAGGTGGATAAGAAGAGAAGAGAGAATCCAGTGTATGAGTCAGGAGATTTGGTTTGGATCTCCACTCGCCTTATGCGTTTAAAAGGGAACAGGAAATTCCTAGCTCGATTTTTGGGACCTTCTCCAGTAGAGAAGATGTTAAATCCAGTTAGTGTAAAAATTCAACTCCCCTCTAAGTTAAGAATACACCCAGTGTTCCACGTTTCTCTGAATAAAAGAAATCCACCAGTTTTGAGAAAGGTACTTCCACCAGCCCGTCGAATTACAGTCAGAAGAAGAATTTGAAGTAAAACTAATGTTAGATTCTACAGTAAGGAACTGAAAATTATTTTACCTTGTAGACTGCAAAGGTTTTGGCCCAGAGGAAAGGTTCTGGGAGCCCAGTACTAATATTCATGCCCCTAGACTGATTAGAGATTTTCTCAAGACCCATTCCAAGAAGCCCAATGAGAGAGGAGAGGGGTTTTTGGTGGGGGGTACTGTCAGGATTGGTAAATCTAATTCCCAATATAAGGTTAACAAGCCTCTCCCTGGTCTTACGAAGAAAAGATTATTTTGTAGCTTACTTGGCTGGACACATCGCTTTGTTATTGGAGGGTCCTGTTCATCGTCTTCCAAGAGTTCCCTTTCCAGGTCATGGCGTTTTTCTAAGATAGCGGCCACCATCTGTGATGATTCAATTCAGCACTCTAGTGTTCTCCCAAAAGCAGGAGAATAGTGGACTTTGCACGTGCGCTTTAGGCGTGCTGCGCACTTCAATTGTTGAACTCAGTGCGTAAGGAGTGTCTGAGTTTCGTGCATTTATTATTTGACAGTTTTTCTCATTGGAGTAGCGTTTCAGTCACCGCTGCTCTGCTAACAATCTTGGATCCTCTATTAGGCATCATTCTCCCATTTCAAGAGAGCGATTTGAATTCCTGGCATCAGGTATACTAATGCCAGGGTTTCTCAGTAAGCAGTGAGTTCCAGTTTGGCTGCAGTCTGCTATTGCTTAATCCACCGAAGCATATTTTGAACAACAAGTAAGTCCAAGTATTTTCCTGTGTGGATATCCGTTACCTCGCAATTAACCGCGTAGAAAAGTAAGGTTATTTAACAGAAAACCTGGAGAACAGTCGCAAAAACAGAAGCACTTACTCGAAAAGGTTCTACTGTGTAGCTTTCCTGACATTGCAGACATTTTAGACTTTTTGAAATTTTCTATTTGAGAGAGTCCAGTTTCAGTAAATAGATATCTGCACATGAACTAACTTTGCAAATGGAGCAGTAATCTGTTGTAATATCTTGTATAGAGTTCCCTACACATTTAGAAAAAATTGTGATCTCGCTCAATCAATCAATCAAGCATTTGTAAAGCGCGCTACATACTCGTGAGGGTCTCAAGGTGCTGGGGGGGGGGGGCTGTCACTGATCGAAGAGCCAGGTCTTGAGAAGTCTTCTGAAGGCCAGCAGGTCCTGGGTCTGTCATAGGCTGGTAGGGAGAGCGTTCCAGGTCTTGGCGGCGAGGTAGGAGAAGGATCTGCCGCCGGCGGTGGTTTTCTGGATACGAGAAACTGTGGCGAGGGCGAGGGTGGCAGAGCGGAGGTTGTGGGTGGGGGTGTGGAAGCTGAGTCGTTGTTGAGGTATGTTGGTCCGGTGTTGTGTAGCGCTTTCTGTGCGTGGATGAGGAGTTTGAAGGTGATCCTCTTGTTGACTGGGAGCCAGTGCAGGCCTCTCAGGTGGGGTGTGATGTGGCTGCGTCGGGGGACGTCGAGGATCAGTCGTGCTGAGGCGTTCTGGATTCGTTGTAGTCATCTCAGGAGCTTGGTTGTTGTTGCTGAGTAGAGGGCGTTTGCGTAGTCGAATCTGTTGGTGATGAGGGCCTGGGTGACGGTTTTTCTCGTGTCGAGTGGGATCCATTTGAAGATCCTGCGGAGCATTCGGAGGGAGTTGAAGCAAGACGCGGAGACGGCGTTGACTTGCTTGGTCATGGAGAGGGTGGAGTCGAGGATGAACCCCAGGTTGCGTGCAGGGTCGGTGGGTTCCGGGGCTGTGTCTAGCGATGTGGGCCACCAGGAGTCGTCCAAGGCTGATGGGGTGGGTCCGAGGATGAGGACCTCCGATGTGTCTGTATTCAGATTCAGTCTGCTATCCTTCTTCCAGTCGGCGATGGCATTAATTTCTCTGTGGAGGTTGGCTTTGGTGGTGTGGGGGTCTTCGGTGAGGGATATGATCATCTGGGTGTCGTCGGCATAGGAGATGATGTTGAGGTTGTGCTGTCGTGCGACGTGGGCGAGAGGTGTCATGTAGATGTTCAACAGCGTCGGGCTAAGGGAGGATCCCTGTGGGACGCCGCAGATGATCTCGGTGGTTTGTGAGCGGAAGGGTGGGAGGCAGACACTCTGGGTTCTGCCGGAGAGGAAGGATGTGGTCCAGGATAGGACCTTCTCTTGAATTCCGGCGCCATGGAGGCGCGCTGATAGGGTGCAGTGGCAAACCATGTCGAAGGCAGCTGACAGGTCCAGGAGGATAAGGGAGGCTGTTTCTCCTTTGTCCATCAGGATCCTGATGTCGTCGGTGGCGGCGATGAGGGCGGTCTCGGTGCTGTGGTTGCTGCGGAAGCCGGATTGGGAAGGGTCCAGGATGCTGTTGTCTTCGAGGTATCGGGTTAGCTGTTTGTTGACAATCTTCTCTGTCACTTTTGCCGGGAACGTAAGCAGGGAGATGGGCCAGAAATTCTTGAGGTCCTTGGGGTCCGCCTTTGAGTTTGTTCAGAAGGGCGTTGATCTCTGCATGCTTCCAGCTTTCCGGGAAGGATGCTGTTTCGAAGGAGATGTTGATTGTTTTCCGGAGGTGGGGTGCGATGGTTGTGCTGGCTAGGTTGAAAACGTGGTGAGGACATGGGTCCGATGGGGATCCGGCGTGGATGGAGTTAATGGTTTTGATGGTGTCTTTGTCGCTGACGTTGGACCAGGCGGTCAGGCGGCTGGTGTGGGTGGAGGTCGCGGGGTGGTGGTCTTGGTGGTGGGTGCGGGGGTGTTGCAGTTGAAGCTGTCGTGGATGTTGGTGATCTTGCGGTGAAAGAAGGTGGCCAGGGAGTCGCACAGGTCTTGTGATGGTGGAATGTTGTTGGTGTTGGAGCTGGGGTTGGAGGGTTCTTTCACGATGCTGAAGAGCTCTTTGGTGTTGTGTGCGTTGTTGTCTAGGCGGTCCTTGAAGGCGGTCCTTTTGGTGGTCCTGATGAGTTGGTGGTGTCTGCGGGTGGCATTCTTTGTGGGCTGCGAGGCTGTCTGGTGATCGGTGATCGGATGCGGAGCCATTTCTTCTCCAGCTTCCGACAGGTGTGCTTGGAGGTCCGGAGGTCTTCGGTGAACCAGGCGGCTTTCTTGTTGGTGTGGTTGGTTATGGAGCTCCTGAGAGGGGCGAGGTGTCAGCGCAGTTGTTGATCCACTGTTTGAGTTTGGTAGCAGCGGTGTCGGGGTCGATGGGGTCGGCGGGTGATCTCAGGGCAAGGGTGGTGGTCAGTTGGTCCTTGGTGACCTTGCCCCAGTTGTGGCATGGCAACTGTTACGTGCGGTAGTGTGTGGTGGGTTTCCTGAAGGTGAAGTGGACGTATCTGTGGTCAGTCCAGTGGGGTACGGTGGTGTGGTTGTAGGAGATGTGCGGGCTTGCGGAGAAGATGGGGTCCAGCGTGTGTCCAGCGGGGTGGGTGTTGTCACAAGCTGTTTGAGTTCGAGGTTGGCGAGGTTGTCGATCAGAGCGGTGGAGTTGGCGTCGTTGTTGTTCTCGAGGTGGAAGTTCAGGTCCCCGAGGAGGATGTAGTCCTTGGAGGCGAGGGCGTGGGTGCTGACGAGGTTGGAGATGGTGTCGCTGAACTGTGGTCATGGTCTGTAGACGAGTGTTCCTCTGAGGGTCGTGTTGGGGTCGGTGTGGATCTGGAAGTGCATGTGCTCGGCAGTGGTGAGGAATTCGTGGGTGTTGGTTGAGACTCTGAGGATGTCTTTGTGGACGATGGCGATTCCCCTCCAACTCCGTTGGCGCGGTCTCTGCGGGAGATCTTGTAGCCCTGTGGGATGGCTATGGCGATGTCAGGTGCCGAGGCGGCGTTCAGCCAGGTCTCCGTCAGGAAGGCAATGTCGGGGGTAGAGTCTAGGAGGTCCCAGAGTTCTATGGCGTGCTTGCGAGCGGAGTGGGTGTTTTAGGAGGATGCATCTGAGGTGGTTGGGTTCTCTGGCTGGTGGTTTGGTGGGCTGGATGCTGGTGTATCTGGGGTGCTTCAGGATGGCCTGGCAGCCAGGGTGGTGTCGTCCGGGGTTGAGTCGATGGAGGGTGCTGGAGTCGTAGTGCAGTCTGGCGTAGCGGCGGGCGCGGGGTGCAGGGGTTCTGGCGCTGGGCGCGGTCCAGGTGCGGACGGGCGCAGACAGGCTTGCTTTTGGCGGGCCTTCGGCACGCCAGCGGCGCGTCCGCTGCGCTTCCACGCGGCGACCTCCATAAGAGGCGAAGTGGGAGGGAGGAGCAGCTGGGAGGCGGGAGCGGGCGGCCAATGGGCGAGGGGAAGGGACACAGAAGGCAAAAGGGGGCGGGCCGCAGGGGACCAGCGGCGGGAAGCATGGAGCGGGGGGCACCGAGGGGAAGGGGCACAAGGAACACCAAACCGAATAAAAAACAGATTATAAAATACAGAAAAACAAATACAGAAAGTCAAATGCCAAGGCGAAAAACAACTTAGCAGGAGCACGCAAAGACAGTCACCAGGGGCACACCAGCGGCGAACTCCCGGCAGTGGCAGCAGAGGGGAGAGTCACGGGCACACAGGAGGAGCCGTGAGGCGTGGGGAGCGACCAGAGGTCAGGTCACAACCACTGCCGCACGACGACCTCCATAAGAGGCCAAGTGGGAGGGAGGAGCAGCTGGGAGGCGGGAGCGGGGCGGCCAATGGGTGAGGGGAAAGGACACAGAAGGCAAAAGGGGGTGGGGCCACAGGGGAGCAGTGGTGGGAAGCGTGGAGCGGGGGGGCACAGAGGGCAAGGGGCGCAAGGAACGCCAAACAGAATAAAAAACAGATTATAAAATACGGAAAAACAAATATAGAAAATCAAATGCCAAGGCGAAAAACAACTTAGCAGGAGAACGCAAAGACAGTCACCAGGGGCACACCAGCGGCGAACTCCCGGCAGTGGCAGCAGAGGGGAGAGTCACAAGCGCACAGGAGGAGCCGTGCGGCGTGGGGAGCGACCAGAGGTCAGGTCACAACCACTGCCGCGCGGCTACCTCCATAAGAGGCGAAGTGGGAGGGAGGAGCAGCTGGGAGGCGGGAGCGGGGCGGCCAATGGGCAAGGGGAAGGGACACAGAAGGCAAAAGGGGGCGGGCCACAGGGGAGCAGCAGCGGGAAGCGTGGAGCGGGGGGCACAGAGGGCAAGGGGCGCAAGGAACGCCAAACAGAATAAAAAACAGATTATAAAATACAGAATAACAAATACAGAAAATCAAATGCCAAGGCGAAAAACAACTTATCAGGAGAATTCAAAGACAGTCACCAGGGGCACACCAGTGGCGAACTCCCAGCAGTGGCAGCAGAGGGGAGAGTCACGGGCGCACAGGAGGAGCCGTGCGGCGTGGGGAGCGACCAGAGGTCAGGTCTCCTTCTACTTAGTAAATAGAAATATGTATATATATATATATTTGTACTTAATATCTATATCTGCCGTCATCTACCTGTTGAGAGAAAAGAAGGACATTAAACAAGAGACATTACATTAAGAAGAGCTTATTCAATCTAAAACTATTCAGCGCAAAATAGTCAGAGCGAATGAACAGAAAGTACTATACAAAAGCTGGCAATATCATCTTAGCAAGCATAAGAGAGCAGCTAAACCACTGAGTTATAAAGGTAATATAGTTAGTGGGAGGTGAGGTAAGCGTTTAGACAGGGCACAGTTTTAAAGTAGCAACTCTGTTCTTGTATTTACAGGTGTTTGTGACAATCCTTGCAGGGTTCCCAGTGAGGTGAACACAGCAGTGGCAGTCTCTCTTGTTTTTCCCAATTCCCCCTTCCCCCTCTTTACTGCAAGTAAATTTATTTGCTGGCAGTGGAGTCTGGGATTCAGGACTAATTCTTCTGCTCCCGTGGAAACCAAGTTATAAAGTGTGTGGTACTTGTAATCTGACAGTTCCTGACAATAGGTTTCAGGGACATTATAGTTAGTTGGACATTTCACTCGTACACAACCAGAGAAATTCGGCTAACTATAACTTGCACCCCTGCAATGCACTGCTGACAATGTCACATATTACATCATCCTTGACATGGTCAGTGACATCACTGATGACACCTTATTGTTTCCTTGTTAGTAACAACACTAACAACGGTTTTCACCTCAGGTATACTACACACTGTATTTTCATGGTGGCCATCTTACCATGGTCTAAGGGGAAGAATGTGTCCTAACGGCTAGAGCAGTCGACCTTGAAACTGGGGAAATGGATTCGAGTCTCTGCAGGACGCTTAACATTCTGTGATTCTGGGCAAATCAGTTATTCTCCCTGTGTCTAACCAAAATGAATGTGTCTGTCTGTAACATAACTGGTGCTCATGTAAAGCTCTCTGATACTTTCGGGTCTAGTTTGCACCATATAAAACTCCACACACTATCACAAATAATACATTTAGTTTCAGCAACTTGTTAAGGGCACATTTCATTTTGAGGAGAAATAATCAGCAATAAATTTAAAAAGAAATTGCTATTTTAAGCTATGGTACATCATGTTTAGTCTCAAAGTTTCATAACTTATCCAGTAATGTGGTAGCAGAATTAATATCATATTGACATTATTAGGGATCACATGCTGTGTATCCAAATGCATAATGCATGTGTACCTCACACAAATGTTCTCACAGGGACAACTCCCATATGTTAATCGATAAGAGAACTGTGTACATAATTGTGGCTGTGAATGGGCTATTGATTGTGGATGGACAAGCTGATATAGCATGCCGTCACAGCTTTAGATCTCTTACTGTTGCTCAACTATGGGTCACTGTACTTAGGCGAATCAGCCCCAACCCTTCTATGCACTCATACACACCCTATGGAATCCAGAAATTAGTGGAATATCCAACCCTCCTTATTTACTCAATATCATGTTGTTACCTTCACCTAATATTCTTTCTCCCGATTAAATTCTTGTGAGTCTCTACAGATTTGACCCTATGTATACCCATAGTTCCTCTTCATTATTGAGTCTCCTAGGGGCATTTGTCTGTATCTCCGCTATGTATCTTGATTCCAAGATCCTACATTTTCTTATTCTGTCTACTCCACTTTTATCCTTTCGCACTTGATCCTTGCAAAAGTATTTCAAATCACAGGCTTCCTTTCATCTTTCCTTTTGTTATACTACTTTAAAAGTACTTCAGGAGATTCCAATTATTGTTGTGCTCATGTTCAAAATACCGGGCTACCGGTTATGTTTGATCTTTATTCGTGATAGCCCACATGTGCTTGAGCAGACTCTTCTTTGCATGATGTGTAGTACTTCTCACATATTGTTTTCCACATGGGTAGAAAAGACAGTATACTGTAAATTCTGTGTTACAATTCAATAGCTTGGTAATCTTTCTATTTCTATTTTTACCCAGGACCTTAAAATCATGTACTTTATTACTGTTTTTACAGGCCTTACAGCTTATGCAAGGGAAGACTCCTGTTACAAGATCCTTCCTACTGGCCTCTGCTGAAAAAGGGCTATGTACTAAGTGGTCCTCAGTGAGGAGCCCCTTCTGTAAGTAATCAAGTGGGATGGTGATAAATGTGTCGCAATAATATTGTTACTCTTGAGAATGCGCCAATTCCTTCTGAATATCTGCAATACTTCGGGAGAATTTACTGGGACTCAACTATGATTTGTTAACTACGGCACCATAAGTAAGTAAGAACACTTATGCATCTAATAAGGCACCCAGGAATTCACTGATGCATACACTGACACACCCAGAGAATAGCCAGTGCAGACACTCACACACCCAGGCACATAGCAATGTAAACACTGACACACCCATTCAAACACTATTGCATCAAATAACACACCCAGGAACACACTAAGACACTCAGAGACTTACAAATGCATACACAAACACACCCAGGCATACAGCAATGCAGACACTGAGACACCTAGCCAAACAATAATGCATGCAATAACACACCCAAGGACACACTGAAGCACAGACAGACACACCCAGGGACTTACCAATGCAGACACAGACACACCCAGACATATAGCAATGCAGACATCGACACTCCTATCCAAAAACGAATGCATTCAATAAGATAACCAGGCATACAGTGACGTACACACTAACAGACCCAGGCATACACCAAAGCAGACTTTGATATACCCAGGCATACACCAATGCAGATACTGACATGCCTATTCTAACTCTACTGTATCCAATATCATACCAGAAACACACTGATGTATACAGTGACACACCTAGGATGACACTAATCCATACACTGACAGACCTGAGCACTCATTAGTTCAGACACTGACATGGCCATGGCAAGGCCTACACCAAAGCAGGCGCTTACACACTCAGTGAAACACTAATGCATCCAGTAGCACACTCAAGCCTTTACTCATGCACACATTGACCTACCTACTCTCACATCAATACATTCAATGATACATTAAAAACACAGAGTTAGCTCTTTGTTTGAGTAGATGGTGGTTCTAAAAAGAAACGTTTTCTTTCTATAAGGGTTTATTATTAACCGATTTATCATTTTAACAAAAAGTGAACGTGGGAAGGTTAGGGAAATGTAAAGAAGCAACCAGCTTCACTCTTCAACAAACATTATGTTGACACTGGAAGCAAAAACAAACCTAACCACAAGCCTTCTTCACTATATCCAAGAATGCACCCACAGAAGACATTTTTACAGTGACACCATGTCACTCAATTAATAGCAGGCAGGAGGTATTGTAATGATGTCCGCTGATGATGGTCCTCTTAAGGCTGCTGTTGCGGTCAACTTTTCTGCTTCAGCTGTAAGTCTCTGGCTGTCTCAGTGTAGACATCAGTGTGTGCCTTGGTGCGTCAGTGATTGCGTCAGTGTGTGCCTGTGTGTGTTAGTGTATGCATTAATGTGTGGTTAGTTGTGTTAGTGCATGCATCAGTATGTTCCTGGGTGCGTTAGCATGTGCATCAGTGTGAGCCTAGGTGTGTTATTAGATGCATTACTATTTGGCTGGGTGTATCCATATCTGCATTGTTGTATGCCTGTATGTGTCAGTGTATGTATTGGTATGTCCCGGGTGTGTCAGTATATGCATCAGGGTGTGTCTGTGTTTGCATCAGTGTTGGCGCATTATTGTATGCAGACACTGACATACCCAGGCATTCACCAGTGCAGACACTGACACATAGATCCAAACACTAATGCATCCAATATCACACCCAGTTGCACACAGATGCACACACTGAGACACCCCGAGACTTACCAATGCAGACACTGACATGTCCAGGCAAATAGAAATAGAGACACCCAGCCAAACACTAATGCATGCAATAACACACCCAGACACACACTGGTGCACACACTGACACACACAGGGACTTACCAATGCAGACACTGATGCACCCAAGCATACAGCAATGCAGACAACGACATTCCTATTTAAACACTAATGAATGCATCCAATATGACACCCAGCCAAACACCAAAGAGTCTCACATTTGTTGTCCCGGAAACCACAAAACCTTATTTGCCTCCAACAACATATATTATCTCCACTGGGGTGATTTTTGTGGGTGACATCATCATTGGGTTCCCCACCTGGGTGCTCACTTCCCTAGGTGACTGATGCCTCCAACTTGAGGGAGAGTGTCTGGTAAGTCACACTGGTGGGATCAATGCATTTAAAAGTGAACTTAAAATTATCTCCTATGCCCAAATGTAATTATATTGTGAAGTGAGGGGAATAGAGATTTATTTATTTATTTATTTATTCAAAGTTTTATATAGCGCAAACAAGATCCTTACAGATATCAGAGCGCTTCACAAAGACAGGGTGGGGGCAGTAGGAATGAACAGAGGTAGTGGGAGCAGTGTAGTAGTCACTAACATGATAGGATAATAATAACATACATAAAACATATCAATATACAATCAGGTAAACCAGTAATATAAGACGGCACAAGTCATTGATCCCACTACAGAGGTGTTCAGGTACACCTTGGGTGAGTGGAAGGCTTATACCAATGTTTTAGTATAGAGAGAGCACTGAGTGGGGGCATCGGGAGAGTGAATCAGTGAACCAACGTGTATCATATATTGGTCGGTAGTAAGAAAGTAGCGTAGTAGTGTCCCCATCAAGTAGAAGTATAGTGCCCAAGGACAAGGTGTGCATTGAAACAATGCAATGCTGGGTCTCTGATCCAGCACCTATAAGGTTCAGGAGATCTTGGCCAGAAGGATGGTTTTCACCTCTTTCTTGAAGAGTGCAGTGGAGAAGATACGCCTGGTTTCAGGGGGGAGCGCATTCCAGATCCTGGATGCCATTCCTGAGAAGGAGCGCTTGTATGTTTTCTCTTTCCGGAATCTACGAGGTTTCAGGAGTAGATTTTTTGAGCTTCTATTGGATCTCGAACCTCCTGATATAGACAACTTTTGAGCGAGGTAGTTGGGTGCATTGTGGTGCACGGCCGCGTGTGTCATAACTGCAATTTTTAGCTGAATTCTGGCTTCAAAAGGCAGCCATTTTAGGGACTTTAAGTCTGGGGATATATGCGAATGTTTTCTTGAGCCAGTAATGAGTCTCGCGGCAGCGTTCAGGGAGGCTCTTAAGGGTGCTGTTGTGGATAGCGGGAGTCCGCTGAGGGCCACAATTCCGTAGTCTATTCGAGGGATGACTAACGCTTGTACAGCAGTTTGGAAGTCTTCAGCAGGGAGGAAGGGTTTAATTTTCCTTAGTGTGTTGATTTGGAAATTAGCTGTTTTTGTGGCTTTGCTGACGTGCTGCTGCATGTTGAGCTTGGCGTCGAGTGTGATGCCTAGGGATTTCGCTGAGTCCACGATGGTGGGTTGGACATTGAGTGCTGTTAGGTTATTGAGCCATGTTTGGGTGGTGGAAATTTTCGCCGGGGGTGAGATGAGTAGGAACTCAGTTTTCAGAGCATTTAGTTTGAGGTGATTATCGGCTAGCCAAGATTGAGTGTTAATAAGCGTGGAATTCAGATGTTTGATATCTTATGGGGATTGAAGCTTTAGGTAAAGTTGTGTGTCGTCGGCGTACATATGGAATTGGACATTGGAAGCTTGGAGCAAGGTGGCGAGCGGTTCCATGACGAGGTTGAACAATGTGGGGAAGAGGGAGGATCCTTGTGGAACACCTAGATCTGCAGGCACAGGTGAAGATAGCACATTGTCGATCTTGAACTTCTGAGACCGGTTGTGAAGGAAGGACGCAAACCATTTGAGAACAGTTCCCGATAGACCCATTCTAGTGCTTAGCAGCTCCAACAAGTTCTCATGTTTGACCGTGTCAAATGCTGACGAGAGGTCAAGAAGGATGAGGAGGCAGGACTCATTGCGATCAAGAATTTGGAGGGCGTCATCAATTATGTGTGTCATAGCTGTTTCCGTGCTATGTTTCGCTCGGAAGCCTGATTGATGAGAGTTGAGGAGGTCAAATTGGTCAATGTGTTTTGTTAGTTGGAGTTGGACACATTTCTCCAGCAGTTTGGCCAGGGTGGGGATATTGGTGATGGGCCGTTATTTGTTTAGGTCCGACGGATCAGCTGTAGGTTTCTTGAGTATAGGCGTGACTTGCCCCACCTTGAGGGAGTCTGGAATGAGGCCTTGTTGCAGGGAGCAGTTGATGATTTTGGTCCATAGAGGGAGGAGCAAGGGGATGAAGTCTTTTACGGCATTAGCAGGTAGAGGGTCTGTGAGGTGATTAGAGGGCTTCAAGGTGCAGAGCAGTTTGTGTATTGTTTCTTCCGAGTAGGTATCGAAGTACAGCCAAGATGCCTTGTTTTTAGGTTGAATGTTAGCCATTCTGGTGTGGTTGGGGAATCGGCTTACATCCATGATGAGGTCATTTCTTATGTTGTCAGTCTTTAGCTTAAAGAAGGCAGAGAAGGCTTCACAGTGTGGGGTGTCGCTTGTTGTGTTGTTTGATTGTAAGGGTTGTGTCTTTGTTTGGGTCTTGATTAGTTCGAACAGTTTTCTTGGCCTGTTTTTTGCTTGGTCTAACTGGCGGCTGAAGAAGTTCAACTTTGTGCGCTTTATTTTCCTGAAGTAGGCATTTCTCTTGTTCTTAAGCCTTTTGAGGTGCAGTGCTGAAGGGTCCGATCTCCAGGTGCGCTCAGCCATTTGCATAGTACGCCTGTCGTCATTGAGTTTATCGTCATACCAGGGGTTAGAAATTTTGGTGGAGACTCTCTTCAATTGCAGTGGGGCGACTTCATTGACTATTGTATTCATAGATTCAAGGTAGTGGTCAGTCAGTGATTGAACATCCGAGGCACCTGAAGGGGGAAGGAGGAGATTGTCGATGTGGGGAGGCAGTGTAGAGGGGTTAAGATTCTTCATGTCCCTTTTCCATGTTAAATGTAAATGTAAATGTAGTTGAGCTTATATAGCGCACAGCTACCCGCAGTGGGTGTCCCGGCGCTTGCTTAGGGAACCCTTCCTGGTATTCCCCTGTGAGATAGCAGGGTATTCACAAGGTGAAAGTCAGGCATCCCGCCGCGAGGGGCCGTTGTGGAGATTAAGCAAGCTATTGCCCAGAGTCGCAGAGTGTGAACCCGTGAGTCGAGGAGGCACCGGAGCGAGAATTATCGAGTCCGTGGAATTTTTAGCCCAAGACCCGCCGAGGCGGGGAATTGAACCCTGGTCCAGGACCGATCTCAGCTTCCGGGTCTGCTGCCTCTAACCCCTGAGCCACACTTCTCCACAATTTGTTTTGGATTTGATTGGTTGAGCCGGGTTTGGTTTAACTTTTTCATTGATAAAGAAGGTTATAATGTGGTGATCTGACCAGTCGCAGGGTAGAATCGCCTCCAGTTGTGTAGAATTCTCTTTGGCAATGATGAGATCAAGTATCGAGCCTTTGTTGTGTGTTGGTTTATCGCATATTTGGGTGAGGTCAAGCGCATTAAGGAAAGTTTTGAGACTATTCACCACTTTGTCTTTCTGATCGTTCCAGTGGAGATTGAAGTCACCCAGGTAGATTTGGGTGGTCTGCCGACCGGCATTGGAAGTGATCATGTCCATGAGTTGTTGGGTGAATATGAGATTGTCACCAGGCGGGTGATAGATGAGATGTAAAGCACAAACTTTTTTGCCCTCGCTGGCGATGTCGAGGCAGAGGAGTTCACAGGAGGAAAGGGAGGGGGAGGTGACTTTGGTAACGGAGAGGTTGCTCCTAAAAATGCATGCAATTCCCCCGCCCGTCTTGTCTGGAGACCTGTCTAGCCTAATGATGTAATAGTTGGGGGGGACTAGTATGTCCATAATCGGGGTAGAGGCTTCAGTAAGCCAAGTTTCTGTTAGAATGGCTAGGTCCAGATCCCTAGCTGAGACGAGATCAGCGATGTCGGAGGAGTGTCTCTGGGCCGATCTGCAGTTGAGTAGGATGCATTTGAGTTTGGGAGAGAGAAGGGTGGTCGAGCTTTCTAGAGTGAGGGGAACTTTTCTGAGGTTGTTGGGGACGGAACCTCTGTTGTTGAGTGTTGGGAGCCTCAGAGGGTTTGTAAGAATTGTGGGTATGGGGATGTGTGTGTTGGATATGTGTTTTAACGGACCTGGGCCATAAGAGCGTAGGAGAGAGCATAGGTCGCGGTCCGACAATGGGTTGAGGACACGACGGGGGCGGTGGGAGTTGTTGCGAACGGGGATAGTCGGCCAGCGCGGGTGTCGTTGGAGGCGAGGGTATGTAGGGCGGGTGCGTCGTTTATAGGGAAGAGGGATGATGGGAGGTAGACTGGGCTGTGATGAGAGAAGGTCTTTGATTGAGAGGACATCGTTTTTGATTTGTAAAATATCCTCTTTGACTTGTTGGAGGGTGGATAAAGTCAGGTCAGGAGGAGTATTGGGGATGGCATTGGTGATAAGAGCCATTGGTGAATGGTTGTATAGTGAGCTGGAAAGCGGGTAGGGTATCGAAGGGGGGGATATACTAGCGTTGTTGGAAGGTTCTGCGGTGCTAAGGAGTGGGATGACCTTCAAAGTGTGGGCGTGTTTGTGGATGAGGGGTGTGGGGGAAGTAGGTGAAGTAGGCGGTGGTTGGGAGGCATAGGTAGTGACGTCAGTGGGAGACGGTGCCGGTGAATAGAAAAGTGAGTGAAGGCTGAAGACAGTGGGGGAGACAGGAAGGTAGTGAGGGCTGAGAGTAGGAGGAGGGAGAGAGGGGGATGCTAAGGTAAAGGAGACGGTATGTTCTGTATCTTTTGTTGGGAGGGTGAGAGTGTCGTGGGTGGGAGTGAGGAGGGAGCTGGGGAGGGAGAGGTGTCCGCCATGGGGGGGATGGGAGGGGGGGGTGGGTAAACACCGAATGGTGGTGTGTTCAGATGGTGGCGTGTTGTGGGTGAGAGTTGTTGTGTCAGGTGTGAGAGACTCGTGGGTGGGAGTGGGGAGGGGGCTGGGGAGGGAGCGGGGTCTGCCGTGGGGGGATGGGAGGGGGGGTGGATAAACTCCGAGCGGCAGTGTGTTCAGATGGTGGCGTGATGTGGGTGGGAGTTGTTATGTCAGGGGGGAGAGCGATGGAGGGAGTATGGGTGGGGATAAGAAGGGTCATGTTAGATGGGCGACTAGTATATGAGGTGGGGAGATTTGTGACTGTCCTAGGGGAATGGTGAAAAGCAAAATGTGGTGCCAGTAGGAAGAGCTACGTATCCTTGGCATCAAGCACGATGGTCAACATATTTCAGCCAGTAGTTGCTTCTAAGGGTCAATGGCCTTTGTCAGGACCTTATACAGATTACATCCCTTTTCTTCGTGCTACTCCAATGGACACCTGCTTTTGTTTTCACAGCCAATTGTAACTGTAGGTGTATTGGTCTGCAGAATTAGGAGACACAAAGAACACAAGGAAACGTGTAGAGCAAATAATATAGCACACATAGACTTTTCTGGACCTACAAGGTGGTGGCAGCTCCTTGGCAGTCTTATTGACATCAGAGCTCGTGCAGATTGCGAGGGGCTCCTCCTCTGCACACTTGGAATCATTATTGTATATTGTGTTGATTTTAAAAACCGAATCTTAATCTGTTTTAAACGCGCTCCTCATTGCACAGTAATTGATGCTTAAGACGCTCTTAATACTTGAAGTAGATTACCGTATCTGTGGACCCCCTGCCCCGTTCCATCGCGGCTTGTGCCGATTGTGTGGAGGGCAGGGTCAGTTTCAAAATCACAGAGCCGCCTCCCCGAGCCGAACGGAGCTAGCGTTCCAGCTGGGGGCGGGGCAGAAAGGATAAATACAAGCGTGATTGAAGGCTCGGAGACCTACAAGGTGGTGGCAGCTCCTTGGCAGTCTTATTGACATCAGAGCTTGTGCAGATTGCGAGGGGCTCCTCCTCTGCACACTTGGAATCATTATTGTATATTGTGTTGATTTTAAAAACCGAATCTTAATCTGTTTTAAACGCGCTCCTCATTGCACAGTAATTGATGCTTAAGACGCTCTTAATACTTGAAGTAGATTACCGTATCTGTGGACCCCCTGCCCCGTTCCATCGCGGCTTGTGCCGATTGTGTGGAGGGCAGGGTCAGTTTCAAAATCACAGAGCCGCCTCCCCGAGCCGAACGGAGCTAGCGTTCCAGCTGGGGGCGGGGCAGAAAGGATAAATACAAGCGTGATTGAAGGCTCGGAGACCTACAAGGTGGTGGCAGCTCCTTGGCAGTCTTATTGACATCAGAGCTCGTGCAGATTGCGAGGGGCTCCTCCTCTGCACACTTGGAATCATTATTGTATATTGTGTTGATTTTAAAAACCGAATCTTAATCTGTTTTAAACGCGCTCCTCATTGCACAGTAATTGATGCTTAAGACGCTCTTAATACTTGAAGTAGATTACCGTATCTGTGGACCCCCTGCCCCGTTCCATCGCGGCTTGTGCCGATTGTGTGGAGGGCAGGGTCAGTTTCAAAATCACAGAGCCGCCTCCCCGAGCCGAACGGAGCTAGCGTTCCAGCTGGGGGCGGGGCAGAAAGGATAAATACAAGCGTGATTGAAGGCTCGGAGACCTACAAGGTGGTGGCAGCTCCTTGGCAGTCTTATTGACATCAGAGCTCGTGCAGATTGCGAGGGGCTCCTCCTCTGCACACTTGGAATCATTATTGTATATTGTGTTGATTTTAAAAACCGAATCTTAATCTGTTTTAAACGCGCTCCTCATTGCACAGTAATTGATGCTTAAGACGCTCTTAATACTTGAAGTAGATTACCGTATCTGTGGACCCCCTGCCCCGTTCCATCGCGGCTTGTGCCGATTGTGTGGAGGGCAGGGTCAGTTTCAAAATCACAGAGCCGCCTCCCCGAGCCGAACGGAGCTAGCGTTCCAGCTGGGGGCGGGGCAGAAAGGATAAAATGGTCACTCTGAAGCGCAGCGGTCGAGCGCAGCGGGAGCGCCGACACCGTGCCGAAGCCGTGCCAAAGGGGTGCCAGTCTGCTCCAGTCCGTGCCTTGGACGGGCCCAGGGCCAGTCACCCTGCCCGGCCCCCTTTGGTGCTGACAAGCTCAGCGACGCGGCAATATTCGCGTGCTGATCTTTTGAGACTCGCCCCTCACAGTAAGGGCTTACCTTGCGCACGTGCAAACCTAGCCAATGCTTTGGGCAGGTGCGCTACGTGTGCATTCCAGCCCCAACCCTTCCCCCCCCCACGTCCAGTCAGCACCGCCACCACTACCAACATCAGGGCGGGACTGATTAATGCAAGATCGGCGGTTAAGCATGCGGCCGATATTTTTGAATTACTTTCGGACGGCCAACTGGAGCTGCTGTTCCTCACGGAGACTTGGCTGACTTGTACCTCCGCTCCTAGTGTTGAACTTGCGGTCCCCAGGGGGTTCAAGATAGCTAGAATGGATCGCCCCCTGGGCAGAGGGGGCGGACTAGCAGTGGTGTTCAAGGAGGGATGGAGCTTCGAATCCGAGCCTCTGACTGAGAGTCTAGGGGGTGAGGCTCTTCACTTCTCCATTAAAACCTCTCCCCACTTTACCTTAGGTGGATCTTTGATTTATAGGCCCCCGGGCTTGGCCACCCAATTCCTGAACTCCTTAGAGGAATATTTAGTGCCACGGGCCTTAGGTTTTCCTAAGTTTCTTTTGGTCGGTGACCTAAATATCCACATGGATGCCCCTGATTCCTCTGAAGCTCGTAGGCTTGGTGAAATTCTTGAGCTTGCCCAGTTAGAACAATGGGTTTCTGGTCCTACGCACGCGGGTGGCCATCTACTTGACTTGGTGTGCACGAATTTTCCCATCCAGTCAGTGTTTGTGGAAAAAACATCCTGGTCTGACCATGACTTGGTCAGGTTCAGCTGGGAGATGGCAGAGCCCAGCCCCCCGTCCCCTACATGCCATCTTCAAAAAATTAACCTTCCCGCGTTTAGACTTGCCCTGTCTAACACTCGTCCACAATCTAAGGGATGTTTGGACGAAGCAGTTGGGGAGTTTAATGAATGGATACGGCAGGCGGCGACTGCCTCTACTAAGCAAACTATGCTGACTAGAGCCAGACGCTCGCCCTCCCAACCCTGGTTTTCCCCTGAATTAAGAGAGATGAAACAGGGCTGCAAAAAATTAGAACGTTTATGGAGGAGAGAGTACAGCCCTGAGGCTAAGTCCGCCCTACGGCTTGCTCAAAAAGACTACTATGCAGCCATTAGGGATGCAAAAGGTAACTATTATGCCGGGCGTATTAACAAGGCCAATAACAACAGCAGAGAGATCTTTGCGATTGTTAAAAGCTTTGTGTCCCCTGTTGCGGAAGCTATGCCCCTCCCGTCCTCTGCGCAATGGTGCGAGGAGTTGTCCACTTTTTTTATAACTAAAATAGCGAAGATTCAGCAGGGCCTTTTAGAGGCACTTCCTGCCGACTGCTCTGTAGCTGGCCCCTGTTCACCCTCTCCCTCATCCTCTGGGCACCAACTTACCACCTTCGTACAAGTTGCGGAGGGGGATGTTCTCCATCTTCTCCAGTCCCTAAAATCGGGCTCTCCTGCCGACCCGTGCCCTGCCCGAGTGCTCTCGGAGGTGGCGGTTACAGTCTGCAGTGAGATCACGCAGATGGTGAACCTCTCCCTGGCCGCAGGCGCAGTTCCCCGGGTTTGGAAACACGCCAAACTCCTCCCACTCCTGAAGAAACCAGGACTGGATGTGTCGGTTCCGGGAAACTACCGACCCATCTCCCTTCTACCTGCTCTCACAAAAATCTGTGAGAAGGTAGTTCTTCAACAAGTGGAGAGCTTCGTCGAAACATCGAATGCCCTCCACCCTGCCCAATCGGGCTTTAGGGCTGCTTATAGCACCGAGACGGCCCTGGTGGAGATGACCGAGGCAATTCGGGAATGTCTAGACGGAGGTGGCAGAGCGGTCCTAATTTTATTGGACCTCTCTGCCGCTTTCGATACTGTCCCCTATGATCTCCTTCTCGGTCGGCTGTCTGCCATAGGTATTGGGGGAGTGGTGCTGGAATGGCTGTCCTCTTTTTTATCTGATAGGACCCAGCAGGTCTGGATGCCTCCGCATGCCTCTGAGCAAAAGCCTTTGCTTACAGGGGTTCCGCAGGGGTCCACACTTAGCCCCTTACTGTTCAATGTGTACATTACACCTTTGGTATACCTAGCTGAACAGTTTGGGGCTAAAATCTTAGGGTATGCTGATGACACCCAATTGTTGTTTACCTGGCCAGACGACAATCTGGACACGTCTACAGTCCATCAGTGTCTGTCCTCGGTATTTCGCTGGCTAACACAGGCCCAGCTGAAGTGCAATGAGGACAAGTCCGAAGTGCTCTTTTATGGCTCCTTCCCCCCCTCATTTAAGAGCACACTTTGGCCTTCTAATATTCCTTGCCCAATAGAAATGGGGAGACCAGCAAAAAATCTGGGCATTTGGTTTACGGAGGATCTCAGATTTGAGCATCACATCAAAAAACTTACAGGCACCTGTTTTGCCACTCTGAAAATGCTCCGCAAATTTTTCCCCTTGCTCCCTAGGGAGGCCAGAGAGTCGGTTGCCAGAGCGCTCATACTGGCTCGCCTCGATTACGCGAATGCACTGTTTAGTGGCATTCCGGCTTACCTGGTCAAACGCCTCCAAATTATTCAGAATGCGGCTGTACGCCTACTATTTAACATCCCCAGGTGGAAGAGCGTTCGCACTGAGCTGCGCTCGCTTCACTGGCTTCCCGTAGCGCAACGCATTCTGTACAAATCTTTGGTGTTGGCGTTTCGTGCAATTCATGACCAGGGCCCATCGTACTTGAGAAAGAGATTCACAAGGTACATCCCGGCACGCACCCTGAGATCCGCCTCTCTGTTTAAATTGTCCCTTCCCCGTTTTAAACGTGTCAGACTGGGCGGCCAGTCGCTGTCCGTTGTGGTGGCTCGGGCTTGGAATGCCCTCCCTCTCCATCTACGCTCCACGCCGACAGTGGCTGCGTTCAAAAAACACCTGAAAACTCACCTATTCAAGAGTGCAGTCTAGGAGGATCCCCCGATGTCTTGTTCTCTGCCGGTCTGTCTTTCTCCCCGCGCCAGGATACTCACCAGTAACAGAGCGCGTTACAAAACGGTTTATACTTATACTTATACTTATACTTATACTTTTCTCATATTTGTGTATTTTGTTAATTCCCTAATAAGTAATGATTACTGCATGCAACTATCATCTGAATAGTGCAGGAGTTCTTAACATTGTACCATGCAAATCTTGTGTGTGTAAACAGTGTGCTCTTATTTCTGTTCTTGACATTTTTTAGAATTAGAATTAGTATATATGTTTAACACTCATAAACTCTTACACTTACTGGATGATGTCATCAGTGATTCCATCAGTGATGTCATTTGAAATGTCATCAGTGATGTCACTTACCATATGAGGAGTGATGTAATATGTGAGTTTGTAAGCAGTGCATTGAGGGGCATGGTTTTGTATGAGTGAAATCTAAGCCTAATAATAACGTCCCTGTAACCTTTGGGTTTTTTCAGTGAATTTCCAAGTTTATTTTTATTCCATTTCCTAACTATAATGTACTTGTAACTTTTGGATTATTTCTGTGAATTTCTAAGATTTTTCAAATTCCATTTCAAAAGTGTTATTATGACTGTTAAATGTTTGTTTTCTATAGTTAGTTTGTATGGTCTATGTTTAATACTTTATTTTGATTGTTAATGTCGTTTTTTTTAATTGCAGATATTCTTTTTTTATAAGTATACTTTATATACGTTTAGAAACATAAAAATCACATATGTACTTAATGTAAAATATACAAAGTTTGTATTAATGTAATTAAATACATCTGTATTTTTTAAAGTGATTTTTTGGGTAGCTAGGTACCTTTGTGAGTTGGAAAACATAGATGGGATATTTATTTTTAATCTCTATCATGTGATCAGACTAAATCCTCAAGTCTAAATCCACGGATTCGCTAACGCTTTTATAAACCATTTGAAATACATTCCTCCATTTCCATTAATGATATCAGTGTGTACATATTTACATGTATATATAAATCACCTTATACCTGTTTTTCAAAAGTGTTGCCCATTTTACGAGTTTTGCAAATCTGCAAATCTATGCAATGGATTAGCTAATTAGCTCGAAACCACACCCAAACATTGTCTTTTGATTGGATAAATGCAGACCCCCACCCATGTAGACGGAAAACCACACCAAAAAACTGTGATTTCTCCAATGAAGTCTCTAGAAGGAGGATTGCAAACCAGTGGGGCTATGCGTGAGAAGCTGGGTGTTTGTTGCAGTACCCCCCATCTTTTTGCATGGCTTTTGATGCAACTTTGACTGAGGTGCCCTGGGTTCCTGCTAATCAGGTTCCCAGTACCAGTACCCTTTCCCAAAAATACTGTACCACTATTGGCACAACTTTTGCTACACCTTTAAATCCAGTAAAATAATGCAAATTAAGCTAAGTAAATTTAACCCTGGTACCTAGAGCATGTGTATTGAAGAGGGTCCTCTAGGGCTGCAGCACAGGTTGTGCCACCCCAGGGTGGCCTCACTAAGGCTATGAACTCTGCCATTGCAGGATGCAAGTCTTAGTGCAGGAAAATCCAAATATTTAACATGGCACACAGCCCTGTGTGCCATGCCAACCATATAGTACATACGATAGAGGTAAGACAACTACTGCAGGCCTTTGGCCTTAACCCCTTGCGTGCATCGGACGGCCCTCGGCCGTCTGACGTCATGGTGAGCTTGTGTGGAGGACGACCGGGGGCCGTCCGAACCGCGCACGTATCACATTTTTCAGCACCATGGGGGAATTCCGGCCGCAGCGAAGCGGTTAAGGCAGGGTGCGCAGTATCCTACGTGTGGGCATATCAGAATACGCAGATAGGCCTCTACAATGTGCAATCCATTCTGTAATGTTGAAAGTGAACAAGTAAGTCATACTGTGTGCATGGTCTGGATAATTGTCAACACAAGTTTTCTAGCTCCATGATGGCTTCACTGATTTCTAATATGTTTGGTACTAAACATCTTGTCCTAATAAATCGTCACTGATGCAAGTGTTGGATGTATTAATACATTAACACAAGAGACACTTTTAGAGGATCCCCTGAAACCTAACCAAACACTAGTGGGTTCCCTGACCAGTTTTCACGAACCTGCCACTACCAGACATGTTTCTAACCTCATGGGGTGGGAGCCAGTCCTTTCAGAGGACAGAAACAATACCTGTTCTGGGTGGGGGTGTTTCACACCTCCACCAGGAGAAGATGGCTCTTCCTGGCTTGAAGCTCCAAAGGCAATGCCACCTTTGTAATCCAACCAAGGAACCCCCAGATAGTGGGGGAGGCCAAACACAAAAGGTAGGAAAATTGTTAGATGAGGAGGAGGGTCCCCACTAAGCCTGCATCACCCCTAGGGTGGGACAGGTGAGGTGAATCCCTCTCCTGAAATTCCACCCTCTTGAGATGGTGAGAAATCCTCCAACCATGGTTAAGGCAGTGCCTCTTCCCACAAGAAGTGGTCACTAGAGGGTGTAGACACCCTAAAGGTAAATAACCCATTGTCTATCACCTGTATCCCCTTGTAACACCCCAAAATTCAGTATTTAGGTGGCTCCCTGAGATCTGAACCTCAGATTCATTGGACCAAAGAAGACCAGGACAAAAGAAGACCTGGTAGTGATAACAGAAGCCCTGCTGCACAAAGAAAATGTGCAAAATCCTGCCAGCAGCTAGAAGGACTCAACAATCACTGCTGATATGTTGTCCTGAAACCAGCAAGAACTCCATGAGACCTGGAGCACCTACAACCTTCAAGAAATCACCAAGAATCCCTCTTTGACTGAAGGTATCACTCCCCTGGACACCGCAGACACCGATCCCATGAAGTCTGGTTTGTTGACTTGCTGCTTCCGGACGACCTCGATGCAGCACTGAAGCAAGAAGAGGTACAGCAGCTCCAGAGTGTCAGATCTGCCTCTTCACCAGGTATGGAGGCACCAGGACCTGCCAGTGCCGCAATGTGACAATGCCCAGGGCAATGGACCCCCAACCAAGAAGAAGAGTCCACTCCGGACTCCCAAAGTGCCAGAAGCAAGCACACATCGACGGACTTCAAGGGACCCGAGACCCACTTCCAGAGTGGCCCAGCTGTCCCGAGAGTGCCTCTCCAAGCTGCCTGCTACTAACAGCATGGACCATAGAGACACACAATGCCCGACTGACCTGTTTGTTCTGCAACTGTCCCCACCGGCCTGGGCACCGACTAACCAGATCTGCTCCTATGGTCCCCAAGCATTTGCAATCTCCTGCCTCCAAGGAGACCCACCGGACTTACCTGTAGGTCCACCTGTGCAGTGCATTTTCAAGTGGCCACCTTTGTCTTTGTGCACCAGTTTCCAAAACCCTCAGTACTCTGTTCCCACCCGTTCCAGGATGATCCCTAACTTCTCCTGCTGGAATTTTGGACCTGGCCCCAACATCAACCTAAAATGAGAAAGAGAACTTCCTGAACAATTGAATGATTTTATGTGAATTTTTCCTGTTATTCCCCTTTGATTCCTATGGTGTGTAACTGCGCACAAAAGTGATACATTTTCCCAACTTTCAAAAATCATAATTCTGAAAGCACTTATCTTAGAACTGTGTTCTTGGTCTTAGAAAATACATACAAATCGACTTTATTTTCACAAATTGGTCTCTGATATTATTTTTAGTGTAGGTTTTATTTATTGCCTCTGATAGTACAACAAATGCTTAGCACTACCCACTGATAAGCCTAACTGCTCACCCACACTGCCAAAAATAAAGAGCATTAGATTTCTCTGCTTTCACCTCTGTGTACCATTTGGGGATTCTCTTTACTCCCTGCACAGTGAATGTCTTTTAGTACACTACATAATAGAGAGCCAGCTTTGTACACACTGCTTTTATAGAATAGCAGAAGATACATCTTCAGTGAAGGATATACTCCAACCATCTGATGAGAAGAGTGACACTCCACCTTGATGAAAAGAAAGTGATGTCAGGAAGCACTTTGCAATACCTTCTGGGGAAACGAAGTAACAGCAAAATATGTGTGTTGCAATATTTGTGGAAAACAGTTATCCAGAGCCACTACAAAGAAACATTCACATGGAACAAGCAATTCATGAAAAGGTGTAAAACCAGATGATGCACTGTAAAACAGAGAGTCCACCTCTACAGCACCCTTGGGAGAACCATAATCAGCGGCAGTGATTGCAATACCAACTGCCTGCAAAGAATTGAGGGAGATGTTTAATTACTGTGGGAGGTGCCACATGCTTCTTGCTGTAAAAATAGAAGCATCGCTGTTGTTTTTCTTTTCGTTTTTTTTGTGCTCCAATTACCACAAATGATTTTTGGAGACTAAAGTGAGTTGTTTCTTTGCATTTCTCTATCGTTAACCTTTTACTGCCCATTACCTACCCTGTTCAGTTTTTGTTCATAAAACTAAAAATAACAAAAAAATTAAAACTTAAAAAAAAACTTCTAGAAAACAAAAACATTTCTTTTTAGAACAAACATCTGGTCAAACATTGAGCTAACTCTGTGTTTTTAATGTGTGCTATGGCTTAGTGTGTCACTGTCTGCTTTGATGTATGACTGGGTGTGTCAGTGTATGCGTCAGTGTGTGCCTTCGGGTGTTATTGGCTGCATTCATGTTTGTCTGGGTGTGTCAGTGTCTGCATTGCTGCATGCCTGGCAGTGTCACTCCATGCATCTGTGTATGCCTAGGTATGTCAGAATGTGCATCAATGCGTGGTGTCTTACTGGATGCATTAATGTTTGACTGGGTGTGTTAGTGTCTGTAATAGAGTGTGATTGGGAGTGTCACTGGCTGAATCAGTATGTGTATGGGTGTTTCAGTGGATGTATCAGTGTTTGGCTGAATATCTAAGTGGCTGTATCAATATGTGTCATTGACTGTATAGGTATTTGCCTGGGTGTGTCAGTTTCTGTAACGGAGTCTGGCTAGGTGCATCAGTATTTATATCACTGTATGTCAGTAGTTGTATCGGTGTGTCCCTGGGTGTATCAGAGGTTGAATCAGTGTGAGCCTGGGTCTCTCAGTGGCTGTAACGGTGAGTGCCTGGGTGTATCAGTGGATGCATTGGTCTGTCCATGGATGTGACAGTCTGTGTGTGCTTTTTTAGTGTATGAATGGGTATATGGGTAGCTGTATTGGTGCCTGTGTTTGGGTGTACCAGTGTACAACTGGGTGTATGAGTCACTATATCAGTGTGTGGCTTGGTGTGGCTTGGTGTGTGAGTGACTATGAATATGTGAGTCGGTGTGTGAATGGTTGTATGGGTGTTTAAGTAGCAACTTCCATGTGTATATGACAATATGGGATTTTTAGTGGCTGTATGAGTGTATGTGTGGGTGTGTCAGTACATGTGTACTGACTCTATAGGTGTGCGTGTTCATGTATGAGTACCTGTAAGGGCGTGTTTTCGATCCATGGGTTATATTACTAATATGCATTTTCTTAAATTTGCAAATGCATTTTATTAACACATTACAAAACAATTTAAACCAAACAATTAACAAACAAACACAACATAACTTATTTAACCATTCAAAAAATACACTTTTGTGCACAAGTACTTTAGGAAGCCCAATGCAAAGTGATGTTTTGATGCATCTTACAATACTGTCAATGGAAAGAAAGGTTAGTGTAACGCTTGCTAATTCACTGTGCAAAATGTCACATGTTTGTCCCCATAAATATATCATCTGTGGGAGCATTTTTCCTTTTTTACTGTTCTCAGGTTATATAACCATACACCTAAAGTGATGTACTGTTGAAAGATTCATCAATGAACAGTGGGGAAATAAAATCATAAAGATTGAAAACACAACAAAACTTGTTTTCTAACTCCGATCTATGCAGAATACATATGGAATGACATATTACTTTTTCATACAAACTGTTCATACAAACTGTAACATTAAATACTTCAAACTCAAGTTTGAAGTGGAGGGCTTCCTTAAACTTCATGTGACTCCCTTGTCGTAGTTTAGGGCATACATGGCCCATGTATCCTGCAGGACCACATATATGGGGTCGTTGGTTTCAGGCTAGGAGGATCCCTTTGTTGATATTTTATTGTCATAGCCAATACCAAGAAGGTACTTGATATTACGTATGGTCCCGCATGTGGGGTACTGTGCATTATAATGTCGGGGTTAATACCTGCCCACCCTATTTATATCTTTTAAATTAAACTTGAGTGCATGACAATCCCTGTTTAAAATTAACTTCTAAGATGGTACTAGATATCATGTATGGTCCCATATGTGGGGTATTGTGCATTATAATATGGGGTTGTTATCTGCTCAGCCTATATATATATCTATTAAACTTGAGTGCATGACAATCCCTGTTTAAAATGAAGGTCTTATCTGCCGCTGCCACTATGTGTGGGTTTATGATATACATTCTTTCGCGTCGGGTCGGTTATTAACTAATTTGTATAACTCCACCCTTTGTGTATTTTTAAGTATTAACCACCAAAAAGGAGTTAAATACATCGCCTGCGATGGCTACTGTAAAAAAAATATGTTTTACTGTTTTGATATGAGCACTCTAAAGGTACTTAATTGAACTTTTTGGGCAGAGTTGACCCTATAGTGTTATTAGCTTACACTGCTATATGTAACTATAGTAATTTGTTGAATCAAAGGGTATTTGACATTTTGTTCATCTGCTATAAGCCTAAATATTCTCTGCCTTATGTGCAATTACCTTTTTTTGTATTGCAGATAGACATGGCTAAACACCCATCTCCCATCTAGAATTTATTACGGGAAATAACCTGAATAAGGTATACTTACGTTGTTAATGTACTTGGAAAAACATAAGGTATGGCCAACTGTTTATTATTCTTACGAGAAATCAGCTTTTGATTTTAGCATACTTGTCATGCACGTTGCTATCACCTTTCCCTCTCCATTTAGGTCTAACTGGAACTTCCATCTTAGAGAGAGGGATCAAGTAGAAGTTCAGAGAGAAGGAAAGAGAGAAAAAAATAAAACACTGATAACAATTAAGAAATACAGCTATTGTTGTGCTTGGTAAGCCCCTTTTGGTGAATTTGGTCAATAATATGGGTCTCTGTTGGCTGCCTAGGCTATATATATATATATATATCAAAATATGCACAAGGTGTCTAGATATGAGTTGCTTCATACCTTGTGATAATGCTCTTATCAGTGGAATTAATTTGGCAACATTATGATTCTCTCCTGATTGCTTCTGCTAAAGACATTTAAAAACATGTATAAAGGTTTTGCAACATGAGTTGCTCCACTCATCATGAAAATGCTCTCATGGATGGAATTAGTTTTTGTAGTCAGTTTTCCCCTTCCCTGCAAAAGTCCCAGCAGGTTGAATTCATATGAAATATGGAAAAAATCTACAAAAAAATATTGTTCTAATATAAATATTTGTATATTTTGTTGTTCTGTGATGAACTTTGGTAATATGGTTTATTTCTTCACTACTTTTACGGTAGTGTTTGTTGGAGTACTGGTTTTAAATTGTACATATTGTGTGTATTTGGTGCACATTTTAATGTATATATTATGTACTTATTTGTTGGCCTGAAGAAGACATTCTGGGTTAAAACGCATTTGCTACGGTCATTTTAAGAAGATTTTTTCAATAAAGAAACTAAGAAATAAGAACCTGCTGAACTCATGTGCCTCTTCTTCTGTTACTTATATTTGTAAATTACATTAATCTCTTGACTTATTGGAGTGCTGAATCGCCGTTTTTGTTGTAAATTCATAGGATTTATTTCCTGGGAGGTTTAAGGGGTATTGAGCCTCTGATTCTTTGCACCCGCAAATATTGTAAAAATATTAACCTTTGACATCAAGATAGGTGCATTGATAATTACCCCATACCACTTGCTTGTTGTTTTTTGTAATAGATCCAAAAGTATCAGGGCGGCTCTGGCACCTGAATCCAGTATTGCTCGGAGCTCCTCTGCTGCCTTAACCAGGGCAGTTTCCGTGCTGTGCCCCTGTCGGAAACCATCTTGTGAGGGATCTAACTGGTCTGCCGAGGAAATGAAGGATGTTAATTGGGTGTTTAGGATTTTTTCTAGGACCTTAGCAGGGAATGGAATCCTAGCAATAGGTCTGTAATTACTAGTGTCGCTGGGATCCAGATTAGGTTTTTTTAAAAGAGGGAGATTTGAGACTGTTTTTCAAGAGTCAGGGAAGATACCGGAGCTAATAATTTCTTTTAAAAGTATGCTGAGTTGCTCACTGATGCTATCAGGTGCCATCTGAAATATTTTGAGGGGCATGGGTTTGTGGGTGTTCCGAACTTTAATGATCTGACTACCTGGGATATCCGTCCCATATTAGGAGGTTCGAAAAATGCCAAAACATCAGAACAGGGTAGTGTTTTGGTGGGAGTGTTGCCTGTGCTATTGATGCCCTTGTCTGTAAGGGATCTAAAAACACCTTGTCCTTGAAAAACCATGCGAGTTGGTTGCAGAATTCCACACTGCTGCCCCCTTTTGATGTTTCAGGTAATTTGACTAGCCTCTTTAAAGTTGCAAAGAGTACTTTGCTAGAATTAGCCGCCTGCAGAATTTTCTCTCTCTCTCTCAATGCCTGTATAGTTGTTTTTGTGCATGCAGCGCGGCACACAACCAAGGTTCAGAGTTTTGCTTATGCTTGGTAGTGAAGCTTTTTTCCAAGGCTAATGTATTTACAGCAGTTTTAATCCAGTTGGTAAAACTGCCTGTTGCCATGTTTGCCTCGGATGTTAAATCCTGCTTCGAAGCTGCTAGAGCAGATTGCAGCCGCTGGTGGTCAATGTTCCTCCAGTTGTGCCCTTTTTGAGCCCTAGGATGATTATGGGGGCCGGAGACACGATGTGTGGTGGTTACTGCAAACAATATGGCTTTATGCTCTGACCAGGTGATTGGTAAAACCTCTTGAATTTTCAGATGAGTGTTCAATGCAAAAGTTCCATCTAGAGTATGACCAGCATCATGTGTGGAATGCTTGACCAGCTGTTCCAGCGAGGCACAGTCCATCATATTCACAAAAGAAGCTGTGTTGTGGACTTTCAGATTTTCTAAAGGGTGGTTAAAATCACCTAAAATCAAGAAATCCTCTGATTCAATACTTAATTCTATGACAGGGCTAATCATTTCTGTGAATCTTTTTTTTCGCACCAGGAGGTCTCTACAGTAACATTCCTTTGAACATGTAGTTATCACTTAGAGTGATTCTAAAGTATAGCAGTTCATAATCAGTTCAGCTTCCTGTGGGGGTACCCTTTATTGTCAGACTGTCTGTGAGAATGATTGCTGAATCTTCTCCCCGTTTGTCTTGTCTGTCATTTCTGCTTATTGTAAATCTTGGTGTGATAGTTAGGGACAATTCAAAATCAGAGGTGCTGTCCGCACAGGTTTCGGTAACAAAAGCCATGTCAATTTTGTGAGCTGTCAACAGGTCTGGGAATTCTAAATTATGTTTGATAAGAGTCCTTGTTTTGATGAACAGACCTAAGACCGTTTTGGGTGCGGGTGATTGTTGGCGCTGAGATTGTTTCACACTAGTGCAAGCTCTTATTTTCCTAAATAGAAATTTTGAAGAGCAATGCAAGCATGATTGGGCTCCTTAAATAGATCAAACTGAGAACAAATGGGAGTCTTATTAGGCCTATTGAGACTCAAAAGTGCACTTTTTGAGTAGGTCAGTCTGAGCCCCTTATTTGATATGGGCTGGACAGGAGTTATGGCCATGGGCTTGTCCCAGGTGCGGACGGGCGCAAACGGGCTTGTCTTTGGGTGCCTTCTGCGCGCCGGCAGCACGCCCACTGTGCGCGTCCGCTACGGCATCCTGCTTAAGTAGTGTTACAGCAGGAAACTGGCACGTAGACACCGGCTGCCCCCTTTGACCCGGAAGTGAATCCCAAGAGTTTTTGGTCCACTATAGCCCTCAACGCAATCGGCATCAGGTGCGGTGGAACAAAGCTTGAACAGGAACACTGGGGGAGCTGCCGACTAAGTAAGTAAGTGAGCTACCAATATCACCAATTATCAAGCAATAATGCCACAGAATAGTTCACAGTGGCTAAAAGAATTAAATGAGTAAAAATGCTTAAAGCTGTAAAAGTGAATTAAAAACACAAGTTTAAAAGATGCGCCCAATAGCACCAATATCTATAACAGTCAGAGCGCGTAATAACAAAGGATGCGGCAAACCTACCGCTGGTGTTATCAGAGATCCTCTGTTACTCTTGAGCTACTTCATATGCCTGAAACAACCTGTTTATATCACTCCCTCCTTACAGTCAGGTATAAAGCCTGTGGGTATGTGGACTCTTTCTTCTGCACTAGACACAGTAGTTTTGCTCCCACCTTGTTGACAGTCACTTGGTGAGCCAACAAGAACCTTTTCTCCTCCAAATTCCTTTCAGCGTTTCTCTCCTCTGAAGCCAGCAGGGCAGCTGCAGCCTCACGTCCCTCTCAGCCTGTCTGTCCTCGAGCTCCTCAGGAGACTGGGTTTGGGAGGAGGCACCACTTCCTGTATCGAATCCAAAAGCGAAGTTTCTCTCTGTGGGGGATCCCCTCTCTCCTCTGGAGTCTTTTTCCAGTCATTCTTTTGCTCCTTTCACTCTTTCTCTGAGCCACTACCCTTAGGTGTTCTGATTCCAAGGTCAACTAGAATCAGGATTCTCGCTTTTCAAGAGTGCTGAAGTATGTTTTATATATATATATATATATATATATATCTGCTCCAGTAGTCCCAAACCGCACTCACGCGGTAAATAAGGTAGCAGCACTCCCAGGGTATATACACAATATTTTATTCAAGAACGCGCTTTCGGCACTCGGCCTTCCTCAGTAATGAATCAAAAGTTACGGCAAGCAACTGCCATTTAAAACAATCACATGACAAAATAGACAAAGAGATAGGACTCAATAACAAAGTATCGTCGCCATATTGGAATGGGTAAAATGATCATTACAATGTATGCATTTAAATCAACATTCCTACAACATATCGTCTCAATTTAGGAACGTGAGTGCGGTTTGGGACTACTGAAGCAGATATTGTATGTCGGGTGCACCCCCGACAAGCAGGCACCAGCCTTTGAGTGCGGGCAGCAGGTGCAAACGGAGCAATTATATATATATATATATATATATATATATATATATATATATATATATATATATATATATATATATATAATACCTACTGGCGGTCGCCAGTAGGTATATATAGTTAGGATTTTTTCTCTATGGGATTTTTGAAAATTCTATGTCTAATAACTTTGGCGTTTGTTGACGGAATTGGCTGAAATTTTCTGGAAAATGGAACATTTTGTTTCTGAGCAGCCCCTGGAAATTTGGGGGGGTTTCGTCAAGGGGGGGCCGAGAAAAAAGGGGGGTCCCAAAACGTGTTTTTAACATTGAGTTTTCCATAGGGCGGTTGGCCTCACTTTTAGCCCGAACGGCTGAATGGATTTGCATGAAACTTGGCAAAATTGTAGGGACTGGTAGCCCGATGTGCCTTTTCTAGGTCTCAATATATGTGCTCCAGTGGATTTTGAGAAATTAACGTTTAAAAAAAGATATATATCTGTAAGCGCGCTCCGGGCAGCGCTCCGGTCCGCGGACCTTAAGCGTACCGGAACTTCGCGTAGCTAAGCTGATTGGCTCTCCGGTGTCTGTCAACATTCTAAACAGTCCGGAGCGGCCACCATCTTGTCTCTCGGTAGGATTGAGAGACAAGAGGAGGCCAAAACAAAGGCGAAAATGACCATAAGGGGGCATACTAGATCCTCCCTGACCCCCTAGGTTTAATGTGGAGGTTTTAAAAGGGCCCCGCGGGGCAAAAAAAACAAAAAAAATGTTTTGTTTTTTTTGCGTGGGGAGCGCCCGGTCCGCGAACCGGGAAGCGTTCTGGGCAGCGTACTGCAATGAAAAATGAATGATAGACTTTTCAAATGCTGTATGTTAATTGATTGTTGTTTTTGTTGATTATTTTTTATTTTCTTTATTTTTTAAGCATTTTTTTTATTGTGATTGTGTTTCATAATTTATTAAACTTTCTAACATTTCATTGTCAGAAATTTCATAATTATCATGGAATATACATTGTAGTCTCTGAGGGTGTAAAATGTCCTCATTTGCAAGGAGGTTATCTACTGCTTGTACACATTGCAGTAGTTCATTGTCCCAAGTTTCATCGAAAAATTCAATGTCAATTTGATCAATTGTATCAATCAATTCTTGGCTGCTCTCTTGCAGGTCCATTTCAAAAGAAACTTGGTTTTCGCCTTCCATTTTGCCTGAAATTTGGATTAAAAAAATATATATTAGTAGAGATAGGGCAATGTTGGGAATAATTTTAGATAGGCATTTTTTATCAGTGAATTTATCTTTGGGCAGTGTATAGTATCAGAGTGGAAGTAGGAATATAAAAAAGTGTATGTGATTTAACATAAGTAAATTCATAATTATACAAGAGAAGCCTAACTCCATCCATAACTATAACAGAGAAGTCTCTCTAAATCTATAACTACTACAGAGGGATAGTATATATCTATCAGAAAAAGTTTACCATATTAACTTATTGTGCACAATATACTTCAGTTTTAAAAATAAAAACTTACCTTTAGAAAGAAGTTGAAGGAATTAGTGAAAATACTATTGAAATGTACAGCAAGAAGTAGTAGTCAAAATGGCGGTGTTTTCTTCTCTTCCTTTATATATATTCAGGTATATAACCAATGAAATGTCAGGTAAAAAAAGTAGAAAATTAAAGTAACATTTTCATTGGTTGTCAATTCCAACACTTCAGATGTGTTTTGTGAAGTAATTTACCTCACGGTATTTAGAGAGGTCTACAGGCTAAATGACTAAATGGAATTCCAATCAAATTTGTGAAAATGGTAGGGATTGGTATGTAGTATGAGCTAATCTATATTTGGTGAAATTGTCTCCAGTGGCTTTTCTGTGAACTACTTTCCCACCTTTTTTGATGGTGCGCTTCCCAGAGAGCGACCCGGTACGCGAACCGTTGAGCGCCCCGGTTCGCGAACCTTAAGCGTTCCGGGAGTCCACCATTTTGTGTTTCGGTCGAATTAAGATACAAGATGGAGGGCAAATAATGTTCAGAATGGGTAGAAGGGGGCACGGTAGAGTTATCTTGACCCCCTAGGTTTTCTGAGGGTGGCTGAGGAGGCTTATATGTGCGAAAAAAAAACATTTTTAAAAAAAATTTCGCGAGGTTAGCTCCCGGTTCGCGTACCGGGTAGCGCCCCAGGGAGCGTACTTTGTTGGAAATTAGTGAAAAATGTTAGAGTAAAATAATAATTGTGAGTGATCAGATGTAGGGTAGCTCTGAGAAGAGCTTTTGGGTTTATGGTACATTTAGGTACTTATAAGTAGGTACCAATGCACATTCTTAAATTCAGAGTGAAAACTCTGTTGCCCTCATCTGAGAAGTGAACTCCATCTCCTCTGTAGATATCTTGCATGTAGTAACGCAAGTTATTGTTGTACAGGGAGCCCATTCCATGGTCTCTCATGTAAGCTGAAACAGATTTGTTTACATGCTTCCTCGACTTCTCAATTTGTGGAAAAAATTGGTTTGACCACCTCCATTTCTGTCTTTGGCATATATTTGAATATACCAAGGCAGTCTGAGGAAAAAGTGCCATTAATTGCTCAAAGGTGTCCTTTAAAAGCATTTCCAGACCTACACCAGTCAAAGTGCCCAAGTCATTACCTCCACAGTGCACAATTAACAGGTCAGGTTTGGGCAAATGCATAAAGGTTTTCACCAATGGTATCAATTGGTGACATTTTAATCCTCTGTGGCCAAACCACTTAATTTCCACATCTTGTACATTGAGGTTAGGTAATTTCCTGTTTTCAACGTACCTTTGAGCCCAGTGAATATAACTATGTCCAACAATCCAGACAGAAAACATGGTGAGAGAAGGTTCTCCTGCAGTCAGATGAAGTGTGGCAATGAAATGGCAGTTGAAAAAATGAGAGTTTAAAATGAAAAAAACTGTGGAGTTTCTGTGTTCATGAAGCAGTAACAGTGATTGGTGGATTTTGATTGCTGAAAACAGAAAGTTAGGGTGCACGGATATGTTCTTTGAAAGATGTATTTTGAATGGTCAATAAAAAATCATTAAATGAAAGAATGCACTGGATATGCAGGTGCACTGAGAGTTCAGAGTTCAATTGCAACAAAGTTGTGTGAACTTGCAAACACCAGAAGTCTTCCAAGAGGTGGTTGCCATGCAGAAAAGGCAGAAAGGGCAGAGGGGGGAAGGGTTTTCATTTGAAAAAAGTGAGGGAAGAGTTTTGATTGGGTGACATGAGAGATATGTGTGAAGAATTACAGCATTTCTGTGCTTTTGATAGCTGCAGACTCTGGAGTGCATACCTTTTGCTCTGCTGAAGACAAATTGGTGTGTTTCTGAGACTGTTTTCAAACTCAAAGTATTTGCTAAGGTGAGAAAATATTTCTTTAATTTAGATAGAGAATAGTGTGCTTTTAGGAGAAAATTATGAATTATGTGGCGCAAATTGCTTGTAAATATGCTCCCACATGTGCATGGAAAATTTAGATTTTGAATGTTTGTGTTACATAGCCATGTTAAAAGTGATACAAACATGCTGCAAAGGCAATCAAAAAACGCTTTTATGTGTCTTAAGGACATTTTAAGTAATTTTCCCATGTGCAGTGTTTTGAAATTATGATTTGAAAATCGTTTTTGGGGAAAAGGAATTGTTTTTAAATTTATGACAAGGACATAATGGTGTATGCTTCTTTATACGGCAATTGACTGTCCCTGATGTTATTTTTCCCATTTTAATGTAAGACCTTTCTCTGTGGCGCAAGTTGCTTGTAAATATGCTCCGACCTGTGCATGGGAAATTTAGATTTTAAATGTTTGTGTTACATAGCCATGTTAAAAGTGACCCAACCATGCTGGAAAGGTAATAAAAAAACACTTTCATGTGTCTTAAGGACATTTTAAGTAATTTCCCTGTGGGCAGTGTTTTCAAATTATGAATTGAAAATCGTTTTTGAGGTAAAGGAATGTTGTTAAAATTTATGTGCGCCATATGTCCACAAATTTCGTTTTCAGGGGTGCAGCAGGGTGTTCTTGAGACACCCCTGCACCTTTGGAAAAATTCCTAATTTGCGATGAGCTAATTGCTAATCGCAAATTGCACCTTCATTCCTATGGGCCTCCTGCTCCATGGAAAGGAATGGGTAATTTGCAATTAGCAATTTGCTCATCGCAAATTAGGAATGGTAAAGAATCGCTATTTATTCCTTAAAATTCGCTATTTTGGAAATGCAAAATATTTATATGATACATATGGCGGTTGATGTCTAACAAGATAAGAAGCTTAGGGATACATTTATGATGACTGGCGCAATGAAGTGGACATCACTTACTTCATTGGTAGAGCTTTACATGTATTATGTCCTCTGTATTCTTCATCAAGCGTAACTTTAATCTGCAATCCTGAGTAGGCCTCACCTTAAACAAACCTCTGGATAGGCCACACCTTATCGTCATCCTGAATTAATCATTTAAAATGCTAGGGACAGATTTATGATAGGTGTATGCCTCTTTTGCGCCACTTACAAAACACTGTCCACGGGGAAATGACTTAAAATGTCCTTAAGACACATGAATGTGTTTTTTTAAAGCGTTTGCAATTTTTTGGGGTGACTTTTAACATGGGTATGTGACTCAAACAGTCAAAATCTAAATTCACCATGCACAGGTGGGAGCATATTTACAAGGAATGTGCTCCATGGGGAAAGGTCTTATAATGTAATATGGGAAAAATGACATCAGAGACACTGAAATGCCTTATAGAGAAGCATACACCATTATGTCCTTGTCATAAATTTGCAAACCATTACTTTTCCCCAAAAACGATTTTCAAATCATAATTTGAAAACACTGCACATGTGGAAATTACTTAAAATGTCCTTAATTCAAAATTTGCTATTCCTTATTTTGCGATTGCACTGAAGGATTTGCAAATTTTGCGATTCCTTAAATGCAATGTATCAAACAAAAAATATGTAAAAAATGATATTAAGGATTTGGAAACTACCACCAACTTCTAGTTTGTGGTAATTTGCGAATTCTTTTCAAAAAGCATTTTTTTCCAAAAAACAAAAGGTGCCATATGACGCCTATACATGTCCTTAGGGCATGTATGTGTGCCATATGCCCCCAAATTTCTTTTTCAGGGGTGTAGCAGGGTGTTCTTGAGATACCCCTGCACGCTTGAAAAAATTCCTATTTTGTGATGAGCTAATTGCTAATCGCAAATTGCAACCTTCATTCCTATGAGCCTCGTAGCCCATGGAAGTGAATGGGTAACTTGCAATTAGCAATTTGCTCATTGCAAATTAGGAATGGTAAAGAATTGCTATTTATTCCTTAAAATTTGCTATTTAGGAAATGCAAAATAGTTTGATGGTACATATGGTGGTTCATGTTAATGTTAATGTTAATGTTAATGGGTGACTTATATAGCGCACGGCTACTCCAAGGAGTGTCCCGGCGCTTTCTGACCCATTACTGAAAAAAGGAAAAGGACAACAAAAACATAACAGAATTACTGATTAAAAAGCCAAGTTTTCAGGGCCTTTCTAAAGGCAAACAGGTTGGGGATGCGGCGGAGATCAACGGGAAGGGAGTTCCATAGTTTGGGGGCGAGATGTTTAAAGGAACGTCCACCAATTCTGGCCTTCTTAATGGGAGGCACCATTGCCAGGCCAAGATTTTCCGACCGGAGAGATCTGGTGGGCTTGTAGAAAGAAAGCCGTTTCTGAATGTAGGAGGCCCCTACCAAATGGAGTGCCTTATGGGCCAGTGTAAGAGCTTTGAATGTGATTCACTTCTTAATCGAAAGCCAGTGCAGGGAGGAAAGCAACTCAGATGATCTGGTTTGCCGGGGTAGGCCGAAGATGGCTCTGGCCGCAGAATTTTGTACAACCTGGAGTTTGTAACAAGATAAGAAGCTTAGGGATACATTTATGATGACTGGCGCAATAAAGTGGACATTACTTACTTCATTGGTAGGCCTTTACATGTATTATCTCCTCTGTATTCTTCATCAAGCGTAACTTTAATCTGCAATCCTGAGTAGGCCTCACCTTAAACAAACCTTTGGATAGGCCACACCTTATTGTCATCCTGGATTAATCATTTAAAATGCTAGGGACAGATTTATGATAGGTGTATGCCTCTTTTGTGCCACTGTGCGTCACTTTTATGATGCAGCGGCGGTGCTAATTTGCAATTAGCAATTTGCTCATTGCAAATTAGGAATGGTAAAGAATTGCTATTTATTCCTTAAAATTTGCTATTTAGGAAATGCAAAATAGTTTGATGGTACATATGGTGGTTCATCTGTAACAAGATAAGAAGCTTAGGGATACATTTATGATGACTGGCGCAATAAAGTGCACATTACTTACTTCATTGGTAGGCCTTTACATGTATTATCTCCTCTGTATTCTTCATCAAGCGTAACTTTAATCTGCAATCCTGAGTAGGCCTCACCTTAAACAAACCTCTGGATAGGCCACACCTTATCGTCATCCTGGATTAATCTTTTAAAATGCTAGGGACAGATTTATGATAGGTGTATGCCTCTTTTGTGCCACTGTGCGTCACTTTTATGATGCAGCGGCGGTGCAAAAGATTTGCTATGAGGCGACAACATTACAAATTGATGCATTTAGGCAGATATGTCATGGTGTAAAAAAAACGTACCACATGAAACCGATGCAGCAGTGATGCAAAAGATGCACCATGTCGCAAGACAGGCCTCACTTGGGGCCATATGTATCAAGCTAATTAGCATTCACAAAGATCAAAATTCTACGAATTTCGGCCTTTGCGAATGTTAATTAGACAAATGGTATGTATCAAACAAGTTTGATGCAAAATAAGGAGTAGCAAAATTTGCTATTCCTTATTTTGCAATTGCACTGAAGGATTTGCAAATTTTGTGACTACTTAAATGCAATGTATCAAACAAAAAATATGCAAAAAATGACATTAAGGATTTGGAAACTATTGTGGTAAATTGGTGGAAATTTGTGAATTCTTTTCAAAAAGCTTTTTTTCAAAAAAACAAAAGGTGCCATATGACGCCAACACATGCCCTTAGGGCATGTATGTGTGCCATATGCCCCCAAATTTCTTTTTCAGGGGTGCAGCAGGGTGTTCTTGAGACACCCCTGCACCCTTGGAAAAATTCCTAATTTGTGATGAGCAAATTGCTAATCGCAAATTAAACCTTCATTCCTATGAGCCTCCTCGCCCATGGAAATGAATGGGTAACTTGCAATTAGCAATTTGCTCATTGCAAATTAGGAATGGTAAAGAATTGCTATTTATTCCTTAAAATTCGCTATTTAGGAAATGCAAAATAGTTTCATGCTACATATGGCGGTTCATCTGTAACAAGATAAGAAGCTTAGGGATAGATTTATGATGACTGGTGCATCACCAGGGATGTGTCAGTCATCCTGCGCCGCTGTTCCGCCACCCATGGTGTGCTGCATTTAGAATACGGGGCATCATGGGGCAAAAATGGCACAGATGCGTGACGTATCTGTGCTGTAAAGGTAGTGATTGCTGGAGTTGTATCGCAAGTGCGATGCAGCTCAAGCAAGGCTCAGGGGTGCCCCATCTCCACAATGTTGCGTCAAGACCTATGCCTGCTTAAAGCAGGCGCAGGGTTTTGACGAAGCTTTCTCCTATCTGATTGTAAATACGGCACACCATGGGTGGCAGAGTAGTGGTGCACGTTAACTGGTGCATGCCTGGGGATGTGCCATTTAACATAAATCTGCCCCTTTACATTTAAGTATGTGCAGGACACACAGAGTCGGTGAGGCTTATCCAAGGTTAAGAAGAGATGAGTCCTGTTCACTGAAAATTTAGACATAGTCTTCACCTGCTCAGCATTGCTGGACATGGCTAAATAATAGCTGCAAAATATTACTCTTGTTAAACAATTTTACTATTATAATCTCTGAGATTTGTCTCTTACTCTGCAACATCTCATTGTTGTTATCTTTCTTTAAAGATAAAGACAACCTCAACATGAGCGACAATCTGCAATCAGTTGATTTTGACCTCATCATTGAACTTGTAATTGAAACATCAGTGGATGTTGATCCCTTGGATGATTTAAATCCTGAGGATGAAGAAGAGCGTGATGAGGATGCAGATTTGTCCGAATTATATGACATAGGATGGGAAGCTGACCTGCTTGAGCCTATGGAAATATAAACATTTATTTTTAAAATTTATAATTAATAAAAAGTAAAAAGGTAAACCGTTTAATTTAAAAATAAAGACACCTTCAAAAGCAGGTTATGTGTAGTGTCTTCAATAAAATATTAAAATATGCTCATAAAATTAGATCAGATTCACATATAAAATAGCACAGGTAACATAAATATAAATGTCATTTCTTTTCTGCTATTTCTGTATTGTAAATTTGCAAGGACTAAAAAATCTTCTATTTAAAATGTCAAGTAGTGTGTTAAGTTTTTGATCACTGTTATTGTTTTACTGTTTGGTAATAATGGTTAATAACATTTTTTATTATATTTTACCACAGATTCAACTGCAGATCATTTCAAAATTTCACCATGCCAACAATAGAAAGACAGAGAAAGGCTGCAAAACGTCAAAGACAGCAGGTGAAAGAAAATAAGCAGCAGTCCTCTAACAAAAAGATTTGTCAAGTCACGAAGAAAGCACCGGGTAAGAGCACAAAATATTTCATAAGAAATATGTGTAGTAAAAAAAATATTACTACAGAAAATGTTTCAGTCCATAAAACGAGAAGGAATTCAAATGGAAAGGAAAGGCCAATCAAAAATGTTACTGCTAGAGCAAGAGATAACTCTGTGCATGATAGTAGAAGGAAACAACAGTTTAGGGAGATTCGTAAACGAATGTTCCGCAACAGGATAATTGGCAATTTGTTAAAAAATATTAAGAAAGGTCAACAGAAACTGGTTTTTTATAAGAGAAAAAAAAAGTTGAGAAAGTTATTGATCAGGCATTTGAAATTAAACGTAAGTTATTTATTTTGATAATCAATAGAATTAGGAAGCTAAACAAGGCAATTTATGATTTCAAAAGAAATAGTAGATGGAAGAGAATAGTTAATCGTAGTAATTTTTGTGAAGTTTTTTCTGGATAATGGATGCATAGTTCAAGCTGTGAGGCATTTTTTAATGAGGAGAGTTATTTCCAGGATAATGATTTGGTGCATGCAGTTGACACCAGTGGTCGTGCTTATGAAGTGAAAGATGGTTGTCCAGTTGAAAAAGAAAAACTTGTGACAACAAAGGCAGAAGAGGTGTTAGGTAATGAGGTTTTAGGAAGACGTGCTAAGGGTCCTGTGTACACCTGGAAGTGTAGTAGTATTTGCAGTGTGCGACAGGATTCCATCAATTTGCTTTGTGATTTTGTACGGTCATTTAATAAGAAAAGTTTGAAGCAGAAAATAAGGTTGTTGCAAGAATTAGATCCTTGCAGAGTAAGAGAAGTGACAGGTTTGCATGGTCATTCACTGGCTTGTCTTTCCAGGAGAGTATGCCAGAGTGTTTTTCATCATTTCAGGATGCTAGCAGTGCATCATAATAAAGTGAGGAAATTAGTTAGAATGTTGTATTATGCTAAGAGTCCAGCAATTATGCTTAAACAATTATGCGCTGCTCTTTTGCATCGTTCTGAAATAGATGTGAAGAATATATGTGAAGAAATTGAGTTTTGTTACTTTGGAAGTAAAGAGGAGAATGTTGAAATTGAGCAATAAGAAGAGGGTCATGTGGAAGATAGTGTACAGGTTTCCAGTACAGATAATTTCCAGAGGGAAATTGCGACGTTTGAGGTGAAATCAAGTGAGAGGCCTAATTTCACTTGTGTGTGTTGTCGACGCACTTATTATAAGAATCAGACTAAGTTAGTGGATTTATATGCAAAAAGTGAAAGGGAAGATAATAGTGAATGGAAGGATTTCGCAACATACTTGATGGTAGAAAATTGTTTTGATTTGGGATTGGATCAAATTGTGTGTGTAGTTATTGTTGTTGCAAATTAAATCAAAACCAGATGCCTGCTAGAGCAGTTCATAATAATCTGGAATTGGTTGAGATTCCTTCTGAATTGAAGGATTTAAATACTTATGAATCTATTTTGATTCAAAGTATCCATCCCTTTCAGGCTATTGTAAGAATGGAGCCAAAGACAGGGAAATTGCCTCCATCAGATTTACAGAGAGGATTAAAGGGAAGAGTTGTTTATTTGCCTCTAGATTTGAAGAAAAACATTAACACAATTGGAGTAGAAAAAGTGGAAGAGGAACCTCTGGTTATCTTAGTTAATGGGGTTCCGACAAAGAATAAGAAAATATGGCAAGATTTAGTAGATGTTAGGAAAGTTAAAAAGGCAACATTGTATTTGAAAAAAAATAATAAATACTATAAGAATGTATATGTTGCAGAAGAGGAAGTAAGTGAGGAAGAGGATAGCGATTTGTGTACTGGTCAAATTGAGAAAGTAGAACCCTCTACTAGTGAAGAAATATATGAACATTATAGTGTTCATCCTTTGCATTCCAAGGAAGTCATGGGGAATGCTATTGAGTTGTTTCAAATGAAACAAGCCAAAGGGAGTCCCATTAGTGTTTGGGAGGAAAGTTTGGAAGCTCGGTGTTTCCCACAGCTTTTTCCAACAGGTCAGGGAGGAAGATATGATGAGCGACCTCATCAAATTCCTGCTTCTGAATACCGGACTTTGCGATTGTATGCAGGAGATGCTAGGTTTCGACAATGCATTCCCTATTTGTTTCATCTCCTGTTTGAAAGCGATCTATCTGGACTGTCATATGCAGTGAACCACATCTTGAAAAGTGGTATACACATGCAAAACATCTCGGCAAGTGACTTTATGGATAAAGTCAATGTCCAAGACTGTATTTTGGATTCTCACCTGATTAATCTCATGGCGTGTCAGCGTGGTACTAATGAGTACTGGTACCGTCGTCATGGTGATTTAAAATGTATGCTGAGGAACTTAGGTACTCCCACATGGTTCCTCACTCTGAGCTGTGCCGAGTATGGCTGGGAAGACTTACTTGAATTTCTACGAGAGGCAAATGCTAACGTAGATAACATCGAATTCAAGACACCCGGAGAACTGTGCTCTTTGGATCCAGTCAATGTATGTAGGTACTTCAATCATAGATTTGAAGCTATGATGTCTTTCATCATGAATAAGAAGAATCCACCTCTTGGAGAGGTGTTGGATTTCTTCTGGAGAAAGGAGTACCAAGCAAGAGGTGCTCCTCATATACATATGTTGCTGTGGATCAAGGATGCACCTAAATTTGGAACGGATCCAGAAGACTCAGTGATGAGTTTCATCCAACAGTATTCTACGTGTGCTGTTCCAAACGCAAAGGAGAAGAAAAGCCTAAGAGAAAAAGTTCTGCGTTTCCAAAGCCATCGATGTGGAAAGTACTGCCGTCGTAAATTCCGAAACAAGGACAAGTTCTACACTAAATGTCGTTTCGGCTTTCCACGACCGGTGATTTCTAAAGGAAGAGTAAACAGTTTGATGTCTTCGCTGCGACACAATGTCATGAAGAAATCACCTAAAAACACTTACAATTTGAAGAGGAACGAAGAGTCCAAGTACATCAACGACTACAACCCGGTGATTTTGTCCATGTGGAATGCTAACATGGATATACAGTTTGTGGCTGATAACTGTATGGCTGTGGCTCGGTATGTGACGTCTTACATCACCAAAAAAGAGAAGACAGAATTGAAGGATATGTGGGAGGACATTTCTCATGAAAAGAGCCTCAGCAAGAAGTTGTACAGTTTCAGTCTGAAGATGTTGTCGCATCGAGAAATCGGAGCGTACGAATGTTCTGACCGGTTGTCTTCAGCAAGTCTCTATGCCAAGTCCAGGAGTATCGTTTGGGCGAGTCTTGGTCTTGCTGCAACGCGTAATCGAGTTCTCAAACCTGTGCGGGAAATTGAGTATTTGGCGGAAAAGGAGCCAAACAGTACCGACATTTTGAAGACCAACATGTTGGATACATATTATCCAAATCGAAGCATTCACCTCGAGAATGTTTGTCTGTATGAGGTTCTTCAAAATTACATATTCAAGAGGAACATCAAAGAAGATACTGAGAAAGGAGTGTATGCTGTAATAGGAAGTGAGGGATGTCTGGTCAAGCAAAGAAAATGCCACTTGGTAAACCATCGAAAATTGAGTGGCGAATCTCCTGAAAAAAAGGAGTTTTTCTATTTAGCACTTTTGCAACTTTTCAAGCCTTGGCGTGCAGAAGAGGAACTGCTTGGAGATTTCCTCTGTTACGAAGACTCTTTCAATGCCGCCAAGGAGACCATAGAATGTCCTGCTTTTCCCAAATATGTAGAAATGTTGAATGCGGAAATTGAGCAGGAAGCAACGATTGCAGCCGAGATTGCCAGAGACAGTTCTCAGGACAGTCAGAGTTCTGCTTCATTGAGTCAGGATCCACTAGGAGGACCTGTTATTGAAAATGAAGCTGCCACTGCTATGAATGAAGTGGAAAGAGCCATGGCACATGCTCAAGAGGATGCGGTTAACTTAGAAGAGTTGGATAGACAACTCAACGTTGAGCAGAGGAAAATATATGACGAAGTTACCATGCAAATTGATCATGGATTAAGTCATGATAAGAAAGAGTGCTCATGTACGTCGTTGAAGCCTGTCCGACTGTACGTGAGTGGAGAAGCGGGAACTGGAAAAAGTTTCCTCATTAAAGCAATTTCATGCTATTTGCAGGAAAGGACAGAGTCATCGCTGTCTTGTGTTGTCACTGCTCCAACTGGACTGGCAGCACATAATATTAAAGGGATTACTTTACATCGTTTACTGATGCTGCCAGTGGAGCATGACAACAAATTACAATATCACAAGCTATCTGGAGATGCTTGTTTTGAAGTTTCAAGAATCTTGAGGAAAATGAAACTTCTTATCATTGACGAAGTAAGCATGGTTTCCAATGTCATGCTTGCCTTTGTGCATTTGAGGATGCAAGAAGTTCTCAAAACAGAGTATGATGTGTTATTTGGTGGCAAACACATCATTGTTTTCGGAGATCTTCTGCAGCTGACACCAGTGAAAGGGCAACCTGTGTTCAAAATGCTCACGCATGAAGATACCAGGAAGTGCCTAGGCAGCATTGGCAACGTCAATATATGGTTAAACTTCAATTATGCTGAACTGCATGAAAATATGCGTCAGGCGAAGGATGAAGTTTACAAGACTATTCTACAAGATGTTAGAATTGGAAAAGTGACCGAGCATGGGAAAGAAGCTTTACATGCACGATTACTGTCAAATTTATATCCAGAACAAGATGTTGTGCCTGAGAATATTTTTCAGAAAATTACTGAGAAGAAATCTGGAATATGTTTGATGCCAACTCTTGCAGAATGTGCCAAATTTAACAACAAAATGTTGCATTTAGAAAAGCAAGAGATTGTGAAACTGGAAGCTATTGATAGAGTAGAGCATATGGGATCAACAATTATTTTGTCTGAGAATCTGAAAACAAAATTGGATTCATTAGAGAAGAGTATATCTAAAACTGCAGGTTTTGAAAAGACTCTGAATGTGTGCTTGAACTGCCGTATAATTTTAAGAAGGAATTTACATGTTGAAAGAGGTCTGGTAAATGGATCAATGGGTAATGTTGTTGATTTTGTGAAATACAGAAATAGAGATGGAATTGAATTTTTAAAAATTAAATTTGATGGCATTGAGGAAGTACAGCTAATTGGTCGTTGTTCTGCTAGATTTTTGCTTGTAAAAGACTTATATGTTCGCCGTAAGCAGTTTCCTGTTTGCTTGGCATATGCGGTGACAATTCATAAATCGCAAGGTTTAAGTGTAGACAGTGCATTGGTGAATATTGGCAGTTCTGTGTTCAAGGAGGGTATGGCATATGTGGCATTGTCACGAGTTAGAACTTTATCGGGATTGTACTTGATTGAGTGTGATGTCACAAACATTTGTGCGGATCTAGATTGTGTTAAGGAATACAATAGGTTAAGAAGAGAGTATGCGCCACATTTGCCTCAGTATCCTTTGTTTGAGAAATGTGTGGTAGGCCGGAAAGGAAGAAATGTGACCAATACTGGGGAGGTTGTAGCAAAAAGACAAAAAGTCAATGAACCTAAAATTACAAGCAGAAACAAAAAGGATTCTGTTGAAGATGTTGTTGGTTTTCAGTTTGAAAACAGTTCTGGTGTCAACTGCTATGCTAATGTAGTGGTTAATGTTTTGTTTTCTCTAGAAAATGTAAAAGAAGAGATTGTGGTCAATTCTGATCAAAGATTTTGCAGTTTGTTAAATTCTGTGTTAGAGAAATGTAGCACTGATAGAAGAAACATAGAAAGTGTGTCTGAAATTCGAAATCTGTTAGACAGATGTTCAGGGCAAACACAATTCTCTCAAAATATTCAGCAAGATTGTCAGGAGTTTTTAATGTATATGCTTGATGTATTACATGCTGAAGGTGTAGATGTAGATCAGCTGTTTGGGCTTTCTTATCAATGGCAGCATGACTGCGAGAAATGTATGGTATCAAGTACTACTAGTGTAGACTCAGAAAGATTTATATATTTAACTTTGCCAGACAGTAAATCAGTCTCTTTTAATAAGCTAGTAAAAGCAGCTGATCACAACATGGAGTGTAGCCAATGTAAATCTGAAATGATGTCCACATTATTTATACGAACATATGGCCAGTATGTAATTTTAATGTTCCAACGATGTAGGCCTGATGGAACAAAATTGACAACTTTAATTAAAAATTTTGTAGCTTCGCAGTTGTCAATATCAGGAAGGACTTTTGTAACTGCAGCAATTATATATCATGACGGCCCTTCAATAACATCAGGACATTACACAGCTTATTTAAAGTCTAGAAATGGCTGGTCATTCTGCAATGATTCTGTTTTAATTTTCAAAAAAAAATTGCCGTATGACCTTAAAAACTCTTACCTGGTGTTTTTAAAACCAAAATTTTAGGGAAATAATCTCAGGATGTGCTCTGTGGAATTTCAAGAAGTTCTAATGGCTCCTACACAATTTGGCCTTGAGGATAAGTGTAGTTCAGAGACATAACTTCTAACCATAAGACTGGACGTCATGGAGAAATACGTGCACTTTGAATGAGTTCAGAAAAACTGTTTCTTTTTATAAGCTAATTGAAGCAGCCAATCAAAACATGGAGTAGAGGGAATGTAAGTCTGCAATGCTGTCTACTGTTTTACATTGCTTTGTGATTAAAAGTGATGTAGAGAATTAAATAATTGTAGTAGTCATAGAGGTAGTGTAAGTCTGCTTCATAGTAAGCAGTATCAGTGTCATAGGAAATGTAGAACATGACTGAGCAAGAAGGGGAAGATATTACTATTCCAGGATTGTGAAAATGATCTTCAACATTTTAATTCTGAAAGTTGCGGAAATGCCAAATGACGGGATTGGCTTACAAGAAATCCAAGAGTTATAAATGGCTCCGACCAGATTTGGCCTTGTGGAAACTTGTGGTAGAGAGCAAGAAGTCATTTATTGCATGTAACGTGTTTTTAAAAACGATGGAGATTTTCTTTCAGAAAGTGGCGGGCTGAAAGTAATAACAGCACAAAAGAGTGTAAGCTGTTCATAGGACATCCTTGGACGTCATGGAAAGTAAGTTAACTTTAAGGAGTTCTGAATTTTGATTTCTTATGTTGTATGGGTTTTTTAAACACAATCATTTTGATTGTGTTTTTTTTTCCCCGCTGTTACATGATGAATACCTTCAAGTCACTGTTTTTAGTGAAATTTGATACATTCTGAGAACAGCAAAAATAAACCATTTAACATGTATAATTAATGTTCTACTTTTTGTACTTATGATATACATTTAGAAATGTGAGGTAGATATGGAGAAACTGAGGCTTCTGTAAGTGTCAAAGTTAATGCTTACAGTGCTGCACTTCTGGGTACTGTTTTTTTTTTTTAAAACTGAATAGGCCCCACCTTAAAGAAACCTCTTGAAAGGACACATCTTATTTGTATCCTGAAAGAATCATTTAAAATGTTAGACACAATTTTATGATGGCTTTACATCTTTTTTGCGCTGCTATTGCATCACTATTGTGAGACATCAGCAGTGCAAAAGATGCACCATGTTCCAAAATAGGCCTCACTTCATCAGCATCAAGATACTGTTTGTTTAAAATATATATCTTTAGGATTGTGTAGGGGACGTATAGCAGCAGAGGCTTCTGTAAATCTCAAAGTTTTTGAAAAACTGTTTCTTCTTGAACCTTTTCCCTTGTCTTTTCAAATTTTTAAATACATGTTTTAATATTTTTGAAATGTTTCTTCTCTCTTTTACAGATTGAAAGTATGAAAAAATATTTGAAAAAGTTAACAAGAATTATAAGGTAAATGTTTTCTACTCTTTTAACCCGCAATCCACTGCTGATGATGTCACTGACTATGTCATGAATGATGTAATAAGTGGACATGACTTACTTCATTGGTAGGCCTTCATATGTATTAATGCATACACTGCTGCACTTCTGCGTACTGTTTCATATGCTGAACTACATCTGCACTATGAGATACCTAAGCAAAGGCAACACAGGTGATGTGATTTTGAAATGAGCAAAAGAAACTCCACGTTTTTCAATTACATTACTTGTGTTTTCTAAGTTTACGGATGACATTGTGCAGATGAACTTTAGGTCTGTCTATGGACACAGAAGAGGTCTGGCCGTTGTTCAAGAGTGAAGTGGACATGTTTTACTTCAATGGTAGGCCTTCACATGTATTATCTCCTCTGTATTCTTCAACAAGCATAAATTTGATATGCAACCCTGAGTAGGCCTCATCTTAAACAAACTTTTGGAGAGGACACACCTTATCGTCATCCTGAATCAATCATTTAATCTATCACATTTAACATCTATTAGTTCTACTGCTTCATTTCTTTAATCCTTACTTTCCTGCGTTTGCTACTTCTCTCATTCCTTTCTCTATTACTTAATTATTCTACTCCTTCCAGTATTTTTCTCAGTCCCTCTCTTCTCATACTTCTTCATTATTATTCACTCATTCTGTCTCTATTAATGTTACTGTTTCTGAATGATCTCAAAAAAATTTTAAAACAAGAACAGTAAGTATAAGGATAGGAAACAGACATTTATGTTACAAGAAAGACAGCTATAGGAAGTAAACAAAAGATACTGTTACTCGCAATCCACTGCTGATGATGTCACTGACCATGTCAAGAATGATATAATATGTGACATGATCAGAAGTGGATTGCGGGTAACAGTATGTTTTCTTTACTCCCTGTAGCTGTCTTTCTTGTAACATAACTGTCTGTTTCCTTCCCTTATACTTACTGTTCTTTTTTTAAAAAAGTTTTTTTGGTTCGCTCCTGGTTCGCGTACCGGAGTGCGAACTGGAAGCGAACTAAAAGAAATAGAGGTTGGCAGAGTTTCAAAAATTCTACCAATTTTTTTTATAATGGGGAGGTAGTTCTGAAAAGAACTTTTTTTTTTGGTTTTTGTTGTTTTAAATTTTTTTTATTATTTTTCTGAACATTTTTTATATTTTTTTGTTTTTTCTGAACATTTTGTAATTTTTTTGTTTTTTGGGGGGGAGGGGGGAAACAAAAATGATTCATTGAAAAGCGCTCAACAGGAGCAACGAAAAAAAGAAGAATTTATGTTTTGGGGCGTTTCGGGCAAACATGATTCTTGATAGCTCTCATTATAAGAGTAATGCTACTTTCTCGGTAGCAAAGTGTTTGGCTGCACCACACGCACACTTGCTTTACTTCCCCCATGTCCATTTGAATGTTCGGGATCACCTCCCTCGCCTCTGGTCCCGATACTTCTTTGACAACAGATCTTCTCACCATTGCCAGGGGATTTTGCTGTTCATCACGAAGCTGGGCAGCACTATAATTATTTGGGTGCCACCTACTCATATGCCTGTGCATCGTATAATTTCCAAAGCTGTATTTCTTGTCTGTGCCCCTTGAAAGTCGATCGTCGCAAATACGGCAAAACACATATCTGGCATTGACTTTTTTTTGCCCTGCTGGAAATTAAAAAAATTGCCAGATGTCGTTTTCTTTTCTATTGTACCTCCTGGGCTCCTCTGGCAAACACTCAGGCTCTTCCTCCTCTTCCTCCTCTTCTTGATCTTCCTCTTCTTCAAAGATTGGTTGAGCAGGTGGTCCTTTCTTCCCTTGAGGAGGTGGGGGTGGTGGTGGGGGAACACTAGCTGAAGCAACAATGGAAGCCATTTCTCTAGAATGTAAAAGGGTCTTTCTCTCACCAAGATGAAAGTCAGAGTGAGGAAAGAAGGAGGGGTTTTCATCATTTGGGAAAAGCAAAAGTTCTCAACCAATGAAAAGTGTTATTTTTAGGTCACCTGACCTAGCCTTCCATCATTATGAAACCAAAAGTGAAATGAACCAATGAAAAGTTTTATTACCAAGTCACATGACCTCTCACGCTCAAGTTACGCGCTGCGGAACGCTCCCCGGTTAGCTTCCGGGTCGCTCAGCTTCGCGCCTCGGTCCGCGCCCCGGGACACTTCCGGGTGCGCTAACGCGATACGTCACAAGACGCATTACGCGGCAACGCGATATGTCGCGCTTTCGCGACGCGCCGCGGATCGCTTCCGGGTCGCTGCGTTTCGCGCCTCGGTCCGCGCCCCGGGACACTTCCGGGTGCGCTAACGCAGTACGTCATAAGACGCATTACGCGGCAACGCGATACCGTCACTATGTTGATTTCTTATCGGTTCGCGGACCGGGTCGCGGCATCTATTTGAGCTAACGGAAAGCTTCCCGGTTCGCGGACCGGGAGCGAAACAAAAAAAATATTTAAAAAAAATTATTAATAAACATATAAAATATATTTTTGTATTTAAAGAAGAATACATTTTACAGCTATAGATATTAGCTTTTAAAAAACCAATGAAATTCATTGAAAAAACCATAGGTTATAGACCATATATAGTTAGGAATTTGCATTTACAAAACCTTGAAAATTCACTGAAAAAACCATAGGTTATACACCATATATAGTTAGGAATTAGCATTTAAAAAACCTTATTTTACTCACACAAAACCAATGAAATTCCATATATAGTTAGTTGTACTAACTATATATCACGCACCCGCAATCCACTGCTGATCATGTCACATATGACATCATTCATGACATGGTCAGTGACATCACTGATGACATCACTGATGACATCTCAAATGACATCACTGATGACATCACTGATGACATCTCAAATGACATCACTGATGACATCACTGATGACAACATCCAGTGACTGTATTTTTCTGTAAAGTTAAAATATGTCTTACATATTGAAGAATGAGTGGATGTATAAGTGTCTGGATGAAGGATTTAGTAGGTGCATGACTGACTGTATGAGTGAGTGGTTAAATGTGTCTCACTGAGTGCATGGGTTAGTGACTAAACTGTCTTAATTTGTGCATCATTATGTCTGTTGTTCTGTAAACTGCTGCATGTGTTGATCAGTAGCTATATGAGTAACTATATGGGTTATTGATTGGTTGCCCAAGCATTTGTATGGGAGACTGAGAGTGTGTGTGGGTGGCTGGGAGGTGTATGACTCTGTGCATAGATGTATGGGTTCAAAAGTGCATGTGGAAACACCTGTATGGGTGGTTGACTGTGTGCATGACTGTATTGGTGAGTGAATAGATATCTCAGTGCTACATGTCAAAGTAAGTACATATGTAAAATACAGTACATGTGAGAGTTGACATATATAAATAACTGTGCATAAGAGCCAGTGAATGTGTGAGTGGCTGTATGGATCATTGTGCTCTTGTATCCAGGATTGTATAAGTGAGTAAATATGTTTTAGTATATGTTTGAATAAGTAAGGTGTGTATAACTGTATAGTTGTGAAAATGGAGCTGTGATTGATTCTTTGCATGACTGACTAGGTGTGTAAGTAACTCCATGGATGAGTGACAGTCTGTGAGTGTCTGTTTACACTGAGTGTATCTAAGGTTATATTAGAGTCTGAAGAGGTTCATCGTATTATCACATGAATGATGTCATCAGTGATGTGATCATTAATGTCAAATGAGATTTTATCAGTGATGTCATCAGTGATGTCATTTGAGATGTCATCAGTGATGTCATCAGTGATGTCATTTGAGATGTCATCAGTGATGTCATCAGTGATGTCACTGACCATGTCATGAATGATGTCATATGTGACATGATCAGCAGTGGATTGCGGGTGCATGATATATAGTTAGTACAACTAACTATATATGGAATTTCATTGGTTTTGTGTGAGTAAAATAAGGTTTTTTAAATGCTAATTCCTAACTATGGGGGTCATTAGGATGGCGGATTTCCCGCATACTCCGGGCCGGCGGAAGCCACCGCCGGCCCGGAGTATGCGGGAAATCCGCCGAGGAGGCCTGAAAGACCCACCGCCAAATCAGGATGGCTGGTGGGTCTCACAATCCGTCCGCCGCTTTTCCGCCGCGGTCAGAAGGCGACCACGGCGGAAAAGCAATAACATGGCTGGCGGTGTCTATCAGACACCGCCAGCCATATTAGGATGCAGGGTGAGTCATGCTTTTCCGCGGCGGCTTTTCCGCCGTGGAAAAGCATACGGACAGTCACTTTGGGGGCCCGTTGCGGGCCCCCTGGGTGAAGGTTGCGTGGGGGGTGCACATGGGGGGTACCTATGGTACCCCCCTGCCCTTGCGTGCACGAAGCGGCAGGCACCGCGCGGTGCCTGCCGCTTTGTGCATGCAAATGCACACCTTTCGTTTTTTGCATTGCGGCAGATGCTGCTTCAAGCAGCATCCGCCGCAATGTAAAACATACAGGATGTGACCGCCAGGGTGGCGGTCACATCCTAATTGCTATGGAGGGACCGCCGCTGCCCATGCGGACGGTCCCTCCAACTCAGGGGTGGCGGACGGACGCAAGTCCGTCCGCCATCCTAATCGGCCCCTATATATGGTGTATAACCTATGGTTTTTTCAGTGAATTTTCAAGGTTTTGTAAATGCAAATTCCTAACTATATATGGTCTATAACCTATGGTTTTTTCAATGAATATATATATATATATATATATATATATATATATATATATATATATATATATGACCTACTGGCAGTCGCCAGTAGGTAGTTATAGTTAGGATTGTTTTCCATAGGAAATCCGCAACATTCTATCGGGAATAACTCTGGCGCCGGTTGAGGAATTTGTGTGAAATTTTCCCAAATTTTGGCCAGCTTCCCTGAAAGTTTCGGGGGGATTCGTGCAGTGGGGGCTGAGAAAAATTTCCATAGGACGGTCTGACAAGTCTACAGCCCGAACCGCTGAACGGAATTACGCCAAACTTGGCAAAATTGTAGGGACTGGTACGCAGATGTGCCTTTGGTATGTTTGCTGAAAATTGCTCCAGTGGTTTTTTGAAAATTAACTTCAAAAACACATATATATCTATAGGCGCGCTCCGAGAGCTCCCAGGTGCGCGTACCGGGGAGCGCACCCGGCGCGCTACAGGAGTGCGCGAGCGGAAAGCTGATTGGCTGTCGGGTGTCTGTCAACATTCTAAACAGTCCGGAGAGTCCGCCATCTTGTGTCTCGGTAGAATCGAGACACAAGAGGTGAAAAAAGAAAGGGGGATATAATTAAAAGGGGGCAGAGTAGACACCCCCTGACTCCCTATTTTTCTGAGGCGGACCTAGAAGGACCCTGAAGCGCAAAAAAACTTTTTTTTTTTTTAAATTTTCGTGGGGTAAGCGCTGGCTGCGCTCATCGGTGCACTCTCCGGTACGCACACCCTGAGCGCACCACGGGGAAAAACAGTGTAAAAAAATAGAGTAACAAAATAATGTAGAGTGTTTAGTGGTAAGTGAGCTCCGAAAAGAGCTGTTGTGTTAAGTGGGTGTTTTTTGTACCTACAAGTAGGTACCAATGCAGAGTCTTATATTCAAGAGGAAAACTCTATTCCCCTCATCTGTAAAATGAACACCATCTCTCCTATAGATGTCTTGCATGTTGTAACGCAAGTTGTTATGGTAAATGTGCCCCATACCATAGACTCTCATGTAAGCAGAAACAGATTTATTTACATGTTTCCTTGCTTTCTCTATCTGTGGACAAAATAGGTTGGACCAGTTCCATTTTTGCCTTTGGCATATATTAGAGAATACCAAGGCAGTTTTTGGAAAAAGTGACATCAATTGCCCAAAGATGTCCTTTAAAAGCATTTCCAGACCTACCCCACTTAATGTGCCTAAATCATTTCCACCACAGTGCACAATTATAAGGTCAGGGTGTGGTAAATGCATAAAGGATTTATGCCGCTGGTCTGTATAATTGCCCAGAGAAACTTGATTTCTTAGTTTCTTTAAATGCAGACGTGCTATGTATCCAGGAAACATGGTGTAAAAATCTCCCATATGGAGGGAAAGATTATTTTGTCCTGGAGGCCCCTGCAACTCCTTCAAAAAAAGGCCATGCAAAAGGTGGAATTGCCTGTTTGTTATCTAATTCTTTACAATGGCAATTCTCCCACTACACGGACACTAGTAATCTTTTCCAATCTATAACCATTAATAATCTAACCTCAGTGGTTAGACGGTCTTCGTTTATAATTTTAAATGCATATATTCCTCCCGAAGATACTTTTAACACAGTTTTAAAGTGAATGTTTTCCTATGTCAAGCAATTACTAGAGGTTGATCGCCCCCCCTATATATTACTGGTGGGTGACTTAAATAGCAAAGTGTCTAATCTAACTTTAGACATGTTTAGAAACAAATCTAAGGAAGAAGTATACAATATACCGCAAGCACTTTTGCCTACTAAAATAAAAACTAATAAAAGAGGTAAGATTCTCCTTGAGGAACTTAGTCACTTAGAGGGGCTTATCGTAAACGGTAGGATGCCCTCTGATACGCCCGCTAACTATACACATGGATCATTTAGGGGTGAATCTATTTTGGATTACGCAATTACAGACTATGATACGTTCTCTTTTATTAAAGATATGGTGATCTCTCACTCTTCCTTGAGTGACCATAAAATGATTAATATAACTGTCTCATTAATCCCCCCTGAAACCAATTCCTGGTCCTTAAAGAACAGAGGTCTTACTATTAATTGTAAGTCAGGTAGATGTTTTTGGGGATCCACCAATATGAAGGATGTACAAAATATTCTTGCCCAAACTTTATTAGAATTAGATCATTGGCAAGGTATGGAATTTCTACATCTCGAAAATCTTATTAAAAAAGTCATCAGGATAGCCAAGAAAACGGGAAATCCTAAAAAGTTACACTTCTCTCCTAGCTTATTACTAATACTAAATAAGGAGATAAATAAACTTGTTAGGAAACAATACCTTAATAGATCTGGGGAAAATGACCGTCAGTTAGCCTTATTAAAAAGAAGGAGGGTTAGATTGAGATCTAAGTTAAAAAGAGAAAAAGAAGACTCTCTATGGATAAAGCTAAGAGAGGCTTCTACCCATAATAAATCTAGAGATTTCTGGTCCATAATAAGGAAAGGATGTGGTTCAATAACAACTCCCACTCCAATCTCTATTGCGGAAGAGGTCTGGACTCTATTTGTGACTACCTTATATGCACTCAATGGTGCAGTGGGGGATACATGGGATCCAGGCCCAAATAGAGAGCATAAAATAGAACTCCCTACCGAGAAATCCATAGCTACCGTGATAAAGAGTATGCGCTCTTCCGGAGCTATGGGTCCGGACGAACTGCCCATGTCAATAATTAAGCAAGATGTTACCACCTGGAGTAGGATTCTTCTTCCAGTATTTCAAGCATGCTTTACATCAAGAACAGTCCCCGACTCTTGGAGGGGAAGTATATTAATCCCCATATTTAAAAAGGGTGATCGGGATAAGCCCTCTAACTATCGTCTAATAGCTTTACTGGACTCAATAGGAAAAATTTTCGCAAAATGTCTTTTAATGCTAATAACGGAATGGGCAGAATTAAATAGTATTTTACCTATGGAACAAACAGGATTCCGTAAAGAGCATGGAACTCTAGATAACTTGACATTATTACAGGTGATTATGGACAAATATGCACGTGTTCGAGGTGGTGGCATATACGCGGCATTTATAGACTTCTCCACGGCGTTTGACAAGGTGGATCGTCCAACGCTGTGGAGAAAGCTGGCCGCATTGGGTATGCCAGGATATCTACTCGAATTAGTTAGGTCTCTACACTCGAACACATGGTGTAAGGTGCTACAAGGTGGAGAAAGGGGTCTTTCTCAATCTATCCCCTCTCAGAATGGCCTAAAACAAGGGTGTATATTGGCGCCTATATTGTTTTCTTTATATACGGCTGACCTACCATCCTCCATTGCAGCTTGTGAGGGATTAGCTCCGACAATTGGAGGGTCAGCTATATCGGTCCTAATGTATGCGGATGATATACTTGTTTTAGATTTGACCCCGAAGGGTTTATCTAATCGTCTACATGCATTGAACCAATTTGCTGAAGCACATTACATGAAAATTAATACATCGAAAAGTAAAATCATGTGCATTTTTGGCAAGAAAAAATGTAGGTCTGGAAGTTATAATTGGGCTATTGGCGGACAAAAACTCGAGGTGGTTAAAACCTATACCTTTCTAGGTAAAATAATATCAGCGAATCTTAGTGAGAATCCCCATATCGAACATAACTCACGTAAAGCGCTGGCCCATGGTACGGGGTTATGTTCTTTGTATAACGCTACCGGGAAGAGACACTTCTCCCTCTTTCTGGATGTATTTAGAGCGAAAATTCCTGCAACTCTACTATATGGAATTGAATTAGTGGAGTTGAAACAATGGGGATTTCTGCAAAAAATGGAAGGAAAGGTATTAAGGAAAATCTCTTCTTTTAACACAGCATGTTCTATATCCTCATGCAGGCTGGAATTCGGACTCCGAAGTTGTTGGGTACAGGGGTTGGTTGCCCTCGTAAGATGGGTAGCCTGTTTGGCCAGAGGTAAACCGGGTACCTTAAGAGAAGCTATTAAAAAGGAACTCCTGGGCAATTTTAACGAGTTCTCGTTGTTAGTAAAAAACTTTAGAAAAGCAGTATCTCTGCTAGAATTGGATGAAAGTACTTTATTCCTACTTTCACCCTCTGAGCTAAAGTCTAAACTAAAATGTACATCTTGGGAACTGTGCTACAAGTTGGATATACTTGCCCAACCTAGACAACAAGAAAGGGAATCCCTGGTAAAAACATATATCCCAAAGTTAGCCCAACAATACCTCATTTGGAATATTCCCCATAGAGTCCGTAGATTATGGTACCTTTTAAGACATGACTTGCTTCCACTCAATATTCTTTTAGCAAAATGGTATGGGGTATCTCCAATATGTAATTTTTGTAATAATGCTGTCCAGGATCGTAACCACGTCTTGTTTATTTGTCCTGCATTGCGCCCATTGCGCCATAAATGGTTAAAACCAATTTGTTTACAATTAGGAATTGTAAATGTAAAAATGTTCTTCCATGCACTTTACTGCCCTCCAAATGAAATGTTTTGTTCCAGAATTTTTAAATTTTTTAAAGGGTTTTTAGATATTTATTAATGATGTACAGGGAGATGTTGATGATTGCTTTACTTGCAGATAAGTAGTGTTTTCTTCTCGTTTTGTGTTGTCATTTACTTATTATTCATACTGTATAATTGTGTGTGTAATTTTATGTGGCCCTCATTGAGAGCCAAAAACATAATAAACTTTTTGACTTTGACTTTGACTTTGCATAAAGGATTTTACCAATGGTATCAATTGGTGACTTCTCAATCCTCTTTGTCCAATCCATACAATGTCAACATTTGGTAAATCAAGGTTGTACATACCTCTGTTAGTTGCATATTTTGGAGCGCAGTGGACATAGCTATGCCCCACAAACCAGACGTTTGTCATTTTGAAGATAGGTGTGTGAAGGTAGGTGTGCTTCTAGTCAGATGAGTTGTGGAAATGAAATGGCAGTTTGATTATGAAAAAAAGTGTTTGAGAATCAGTGCAGATTAATAAGTAGATATGATTGGAGCTTTCTTAAAAATCTCCACTGAAAATTAGGCTGCATGTTTTTTGTTGTTGTAAGAAGTCTTAGTTGAGAAAAAGTCATTTAAAGAAACATTGCATTTTATTAGCTAGTAGATTGAGAGGTCAAGCAGGCTCGATGTATTTTTTGCAACATAGTAAAATGAACTTGTGTACTCTGTCTTGGTTTTAGAGGGAGTTACCATGGTTACTTGGTGAATGAGCACTGGGGGGATGGGTGAATGTTATGTGAGTTTTAAAGTCTTGAAATCTTCAACCAATTAAAATGTGTAGTTTGGTTTTGAATTTTGGGGGGAATAATTTTAATTGGCTATGTGCCAGAATATGGCTCTGAAATCAAAAATAATCTGTGCCATTATTGAAAGGCTCTCAGTGAAGGAAGCATTGTTCAGAGATTCTGCTTAAGAATATCTGTTGACTGTGAATGACACTGTTTGACATCTTCCAAACCATTTTTAAAGGTGAGTAATGAATCTTTTAAAAAAGTTAGAGAGTTTAAAGATGTTTTACAAGTATCATAGTGTGTGTTTCTGTGATTTAAGGAATTATATTTTTACCTTTTTCTATGATGTTAGCTGTGTGTTAATAAGGTAGTCTTTTTTATAAATTGTTTTTTATGCTTGGATTCAATGCTGGTTTAGAAATTGTGTGATGGTTTCATTGGAGTTGTAAATATGGTCATTTTTTTTAAGCACATTGTGCAACCTGTAGCATGGGTGGAAGGAGTGAATGTCTGGAGGGGATAGGAATAGCAGATAGAAACCCATATGAAATGGTGGGGAGTTGCATAAACACACAGCTATGTCAAAGATTGTGCACGCAGCTTGTAAATATGCAGGCAGACAAAGCAATCTTTGACATAGCTGTGTGTTTATAAGGTAGACTCTCACAGTTATAAGATCTCTCACGGCATTTCATATTCTTGTCTGGGTGTATATTTACAAGCTGTGTGCACAATCTTTGACATAGATGTGTGTTTATAAGGTAGACTCTCACAATGTTAACATCTCTCACATTACATAAGGTAAGGTCATGGGATTGTTCCATGTGAAAGGATGCATTGCTGGAAATTATTTTTTTTCTATCATATTTTACACTGTTTTTCCCTGTGGTGCGCTTGAGGGCCTCATTTATGAGGCCATGCGTCACTTTTATGCCGCCGGTGCGTCACTTTTTGTGACACAGCAGTGATGTAAAAATTGCACCTTGTTGAGTTATATTTACAAAGTGACACATTTAGGTAGATGCGTCACTTTGTAAAGCCCTGTGCCATATTATATGTGCCTCAGGTGTAATGTATGCAAAGGGGGCGTATTGACGCAAAGAAGGGTTGTACAAATGACGCAGTGAAATCTATGAGATTTCACTGCGTCACTTTTAAGACGCTGTTGTGTGAAATTATTGCACCTGTCTCGCAGCAGGTGTAAGACTGACGCAGGCCCTTTCACATAGAGCTTGCCCCATTTGAAAGGAAGCATTGCTGGAAATTATTTTTTTAAATGGTATAAATTGAGATAGAATATACAAAAAAAGAGAAACATATTTACAATATGCGTGCGCAATCTTTGACATAGTTGTGTGTTTATGCATTTTCCCACCAATGCTGTGAGAGATGTTAACATTGTGAGAATCTACCTTATATATATTAATATTGTGGACATGTGCGTAAGATCACACTGATGGGTGAATTAAGCTTCACTCACAGTGTGATCTTAGGCAGATTAGCAGGATGTTACATATAATGAGAAATTAATGTTATGTGTTGCTTATATATAGGTGGCCTGTTTTTCGTCTGTGGAGAAAGTGAAACAATATGAGCAGAGACACACATACTGCTTGCAGAGACAGACATGGTACATTATATCTAACATTCTGATCATGTGCCTAAGATCACACTGTGAGTGAAGCTTCATTCACCCATCACTGTTATCTTAAGCAGAGTCACACATACTGTTGGCAGAGACAGACATGGTACATTATATCTAACATTCTGATTATGTGCCTAAGATCACACTGTGACTGAAGCTTGATTGACCTATTATTGTGATGTTAGGCAGAGTCACATATACTGTTGGCAGGGATAGACATGGTACATTATAACTAACATTTTATTAATCTGTCTAAAATCACACTGTGAGTGAAGCTTGCTATAATGAACAAATAGAGTGCTAACATTTAGAATATATGGCAAATGTGTGACACATCTGAATGCCTTCTTGATGGAACTAAAGTAAACAAGCATTGAAAATATAATAGATTTGGTGTGATATTAGGCACATGTGCACCATAATACATGTAATCTACCATTTCTTTGTCTGCAAGCAGTATATATGTTTCTGCTGATATTATTTCAAATTATTTTCAGGCGAAAAACAGACAACCTATCTATAAACAAAACATAACATTAAATAATAAATAATATTTAACATTGTGGAAGCAGTTTGTAAGTATGCCAATGAAACCTTTACACTATTTCTGGACCAGCATTAATATCAAACATTGAAAATGTATGGCAAATGTGTGACACATCTGAATGTCTTGTTGATGGAACCTAAGTAAACAAGCATTGAAAATGCAATAGATTTGGTGTGATCTGAGGCACATGTGCACGATATTACATGTAATCTACCATCTCTGTCTGTGCAAGCACTATGTGTGTCTCTGCACTAATTATTTCTCTGTATCTACAGGCCAAAAACAGACCACCTATATATAAACAAGACATAAAAATTAATTAGTTAATCGTTTTTGACAGAAAGCAAAGCACATGTAATGTAAATGAGCCTTTTGTTCTATACTAGTGTTTATATTGTTTACTTATTGTAATTGCTATGTAATATGTTTGTAGTGGTCTATAATATAATATTTTTTGTTTTCCACAGATTACAATCATCTATACAAACAAACAAAAAGATGCCTTCTAAAAGAAGAACAGGAAAAAGAAATTCAAGAACCAACAAAAATAAAATCTTCAGAGAAAAAGAAAAATGCTCCTGGTAAGCAAAGTAAAAATGTTCTGAGGAAGTTAATGAAATGTGAAGCAAAAAAAAGTCGTTTACCTAAGAAAAATGAAACACCTGTAATTTAAAAAAAGACAGGATATCCTTCTAAAAATGTTAGACGTGTACAAGGAGATAATATCTTGCAAAGAAATAGAAGAAGCAAACAATTTTCTGACATTCGTAGACGAATGTTTTACAACAGGATTATATCGAATTTATTAAAAAATATAAAAAGTTATAAAAAAAAGACATCTTTTTACAAGAAAGAAAAAAAAAAGTTAAGATCGTGGATGAAGCATTTAAAGTGAAAAATAAATTGTTTTGTTTAGTAATGAATAGAATTCGTACACTAGATAAGGTAATCAATGTGTTCAAATCAAAATGTAAGTGGATGAGAGTAATTAATCGGACTAATTTTTGTGATGTTTTTTCTGGAGAATGGAAGCATAGTTCAAGTTGTGAGCCATTTTTTTAATGAAGAAAGTTACTTTCAGGATAATGATTTGGTGCATGCAGTTGACACCAGTGGTCGAGCATATGAGGTGAAGGACGGTTGTCCGGTTGAAAAAGAAGAGATTGTGCCTAGAAATACAGAAGAGGTGTTAGCTGATAAAGTTTTAGGGAGATGTCCTAAGGCTCCAGTATATACATGGAATTGTAGTAGTATTTGTAGTGTCCGACAGGAATCAATTGATTTGTTTCGCACTTTCTTACGGACATATACTAAGAAAACTGTGAAACAAAAAATGAAAATTTTACAAGAGTTAGATCCTTGTAGAGTGAGAGAAAAAACAGGTTTGCAAGGGCATTCACTGGTTTGTCTTTCAAGAAAAGTATGTCAGAGTGTTTTTCACCATTTTAGGATGTTAGCAGTGCATCATAATAAAGTGAGGAAATTAGTGAGAAGGTTGTACTATGCAAAAAGTCCAGCACTTAAACTAAAACAATTAAACAGTGCTCTTTTGCACGGAACTGAATTAGATGTCAAAAACATTTGTGATGAAATTGAGTTTTGTTACTTTGGTGAAAAAGAGGTTAGTGCAGAAATTGATACAGTAATGGAAGGTAATGTAGAAGAGAACGTAGAGATTTTAAGTACAGAAAAATTTGAAAATGAAATTATAAAGTTTAAGGTCAATTCAAAGGACAGGCCTAATTTTTCTTGTGTTTGTTGTCGACGGACTCATTATAAGCATCAGACTAGATTAGTTGATTTATATGTAAAAAGCGAAAAGATAAATAATAATGAGTGGAAGGATTTTGCAACTTATTTGTTGGTTGAAAATTGTTTTGATTTGGGCTCTGATCAACGTATTTGTACATATTGCTATAATAAATTAAATGAAAATAAAATGCCTGCTAGAGCTGTTCATAATAATTTGGAGTTGGTAGACATTCCTTCTGAATTGATGGATTTAAATACCTATGAGTCTATTCTGATTCAATGTGTGCATCCTTTTCAGGCTATTGTTCGCATGGAGCCTAAGACAGGGAAATTGCCTCCTTCAGATTTACAGAGAGGATTAAAGGGAAGAGTTGTTTATTTGCCTCTAGATTTAAAAAAAAATATTGATACCATTGGTGTTGAAAAAGTAGAAGAGGAACCTCTGGTTATTCTAGTTAATGGTGTTCCGACAAAAAGAAAGAAAATCTGGCAAGAATTAGTGGATGTTAGGAAAGTAGATGTAGATGTAGATGTAGCCGTACTTGTAAAGCGCACTGATACTCCTGAGTGTCCTGGCGCTGTACTCATACCGCTAGGGAACCCTTCCTGGTTTTTCCCTGTGAAATGTCCACTCCTGGGCATCCCCAGGGTGCAACCAGGCATCCCTAGCGCTGTAGGGGGCCGTTGTGGAGACTAAGCAAGCTATTGCCCAGAGTTGCAGCGTGGGACCCATGCTTAGAGTAGGCAACGAGGCGAGAAATCAGGTCCGAGGAATTATGAGCCCAAGATCCGCCGAGACCAGCCAAGGCAGGAATTGAACCCTGGTCCCAAGCCAGACCTCTGCATCAGGGTCTGCCGCTCTAACCATTGAGCCACACTTCTCCACTCCAAGTCAAGAAGGCAACGTTGTATCTGGTAAAAAATAATCAGTACTATAAAAATGTGTATGTGGGAGATGAGGAAACAACTGTACAAGACGACACTGATGTCTCTGCTGGACAAATAGAAAAAGTTGATGTCTCTAGAAGTGAAGAAATTTACGAACATTATAGTGTTCATCCACTGCATTCCAAAGAAGTAATGGGGAATGCTATTGACTTGTTTCAGATGAAAAAATCAGAAGGAAGTCCCATTAGTGAATGGGAAGAAAGTTTAGAAGCTTGTTGCTTTCCACAGTTATTTCCAACGGGTGAAGGTGGACGATATGACGACCGACCTGTTCAAATTCAGATTATATGCAGAAGATCCAAGGTTTCGTCAATGCATTCCATATTTGTTCCATCTACTGTTTGAGAGTGACTTGTCTGGACTTTCCTATGCAGTAAACCATATATTGAAAAGTGGAGCACATCTGCAAAATGTTTCGGCAAGGGACTTTATGGATAAAGTGAAACTGCAAGACAGTGTTTTGGAATCTCAGCTAATTAATCTCATGGCATGTCAGGGTGATACTAACGAGTATTGGTACCATCGTCATGGGGAATTGAAATGTATGCTAAGAAACTTAGGAACTCCTACATGGTTCCTCACTCTTAGCTGTGCTGAGTATGCTTGGGAAGACTTACTTGAATTTCTACGAGAGGCAAATAAAAACATTGAAAATATTGAATACAAGACACCTGGAGAACTGTGCTCTTTGGATCCAGTTAATGTATGCAGGTATTTCAATCATAGGTTTGAAGCTATGATGTCTTTTATTACAAACAAAAAAATCCTCCGCTTGGAGAGGTGTTGGATTTCTTTTGGAGAAAGGAGTATCACCCAAGATGTGCTCCTCATATACATATGCTGCTATGGGTTAAAGATGCACCAAAATTTGGAACAGATTCAGATGAGAAAGTGATGAGTTTCATTGAGCAGTATTCTACATGTGCTGTTCCGAAAAATACAGAAGAAAACAATTTAAGACATCAAGTTTTACACTTTCAAACCCATCGTTGTGGGAAATACTGTCGTCGAAAATAAAAATCCAAAGACAAGTTCTACACGAAATGTCGTTTTGCATTTCCACGTCCAGTAACATCGAAAGGAAGAGTCAACAATTTTATGTCTTCTCTCCGACATACTGTGACAAGAAAATCACCCAAAAATACATACAACCTACGAAGAAATGAGGAATCCAAATTCATAAATGACTACAACCCAGTCATCTTGTCCATGTGGAATGCTAACATGGATATTCAATATGTGGCTGACAACTCTATTGCTGTGGCTCGTTATGTGACGTCTTACATCACAAAATCAGAAAGAACGGAACTGAAGGAAACGTGGGAGGAAATTTCACATGAAAAGTGTCTGAGCAAGAAATTATACAGTTACCGTCTGAAGATGTTGTCGCATCGAGAAATTGGAGCGTATGAATGTTCTGATCGGTTGTCATCAGCAAGTCTATGTGCCAAATCTAGAACCATCATTTGGGTGAGTCTAGGTCTTGCTGCAACACGAAACTGAGTTTTGAAATCTGTACAAGAAATAGAGTATTTGGCGGAGAAAGAACCAGACAGTACAGATATTTTGAAGACAAACATGTTGGATACATACTATCCAAATAGAAGTACTCACCTTGAGAACGCTTGTCTCTATGAAGTTCTGCAAACCTACATTTTTAAAAAGAACGTCACAGAAGACATCAATAAAGGTGTATATGCTGTAATTGGATGTGAAGGCTGTTTAGTAAAACAAAGAAAAGGCCATTTGATTAATCATCGAAAATTGAGTTGTGATTCTCCGGACAAAAGAGAATTTTATTACTTAGCACTTTTACAACTCTTTAAATCTTGGCGTAGAGAAGAGGAACTACTTGGAGATTTGTTCAATGCAACCAAAGATACCATAGAATGTCCTGTTTTTTCAAGTTATCTGCAAATGTTGAACGAGGAAATACAGCAAGAAGCTACAATTGCAGCAGAGATTGCTAGAGACAGTTCTCAAGACAGTCAGAGTTCTGCTTCATTGAGTCAGGATCCACTAGGAGGACCAATTATACAAAATGAAGCTGCCACTGCTATGGATGAAGTTGAAAGAGCCATGGAACAAGCTCAGGAGGATGTACTTGATTTAGAAGATTTGGAAAAAGAACTAAACGTTGAGCAGAGAGAAATATATGACGAAGTCACACAACAAATTGAGCATGGTTTATCACATGAGAAAAAAGAGTGCTCATGTACATCGTTTGTGCCTATCCGACTATATGTCAGTGGAGAAGCAGGAACTGGGAAAAGTTTCCTGATTAAAGTGATTGCAACATATTTGCAGAAAACAACGGAATCATCGCTCTCTTGTGTTGTTACTGCTCCAACTGGGTTGGTAGCACACAACATTAAAGGGATTACTTTACACCGCCTATTGATGCTGCCAGTGGAGCATGATAACAAATTACAATACCACAAGCTATCTGGAGAAACTTGTTGTGAAGTTTCAAGAGTACTAAAGAAAATGAAACTTCTTATCATTGATGAAGTAAGCATGGTATCAAATGTACAGCTTGCTTTTGTGCATTTAAGAATGCAAGAAACTCTTAAAACAGACTATGATGTGTTATTTGGAGGAAAACATATCATTGTTTTTGGAGATTTACTGCAGCTAACTCCAGTGAAAGGACAGCCAGTGTTTAAAATGCTTACACATGAAGATACCAGGAAGTGTTTAGGAAGCATTGGAAATGTTAACATATGGCTAAATTTCAAATATGCAGAACTGCTTCAAAATATGCGACAGGCAAAGGATGAAGATTATAAAAATAATTCTACAAGATGTAAGAATTGGAAAACTAACTGAGCATGGCAAAGAAGCTTTACATGCCCGATTATTTCAAATTTGTTTCCAAAGGAAAATATTCTCCCAGAGAATATTTTTAAGAAAATTCCTGAAAACAAGTCTGTCATATGCTTGATGCCAACTCTGCAAGAATGTTCAATCTTCAACACCAAAATGTTAAAGTTGGAAAATCAAGAGATTGTGAAACTGGAAGCTATTGATAAAATAGAACATGAAGGAGCCACTATTATTTTGTCAGAAAAGTTGAAAACAAAATTGGATTCTTTAGAGAAGACAATATCCAAAACTGCTGGTATGGAAAAGACTTTGTATGCATCTTTAAATTGTCGTATCATTTTACGACGTAATTTACATGTGGAAAGAGGTTTAGTAAATGGAGCAATGGGTCATGTTGTAGATTTTGTGAATTACCGAAATAGAGATGGAATTGAAATTATAAAAATTACATTTGATGGTATTGAAGAAGTACAACAAATCACTTGTTGTTCTGCTCGCTTTTTGCTAGTGAAAGATTTATATGTCTGCAGAAAAACAGTTTCCTGTTTCTTTAGCATATGCAGTAACTATTCATAAATCTCATGGTTTAAGTGTTGATACTGCTTTGGTGAATATTGGAAGTTCTGTGTTCAAGGAGGGCATGGCATATGTTGCTTTATCTCGAGTCAGAACTTTATCTGGATTGTACTTGATTGATTTTGATGAGACAAAGATTAATGCAGATCTAAATAGTGTAAAAGAATATAATAGGTTAAGAAGAGAGTATGCTCCAAATTTACCTCAATATCCTCTGTTTGAAAAGCGTGTGGTAGGCAGAAAAAGAAGAAATGAGAACAATTGTAGTGAAGTTCTAGCAAAAAGAAAAAAAGTAGATGAACCAGTAATTGTAAGCAGAAAGGAAATGGATTCAGTTAAAGATGTTGTTGGATTTCAGTTTAAAAATAGTTCTGGTGTCAACTGCTATGCTAATGTAGTGGTTAATGTTGTTTTCTTCCTCCAAACTGTAAAAGAACAGATTGCTGAAAATCGTGATCAAACACTTTGTTGTTTATTAAATTCTGTGTTTGGGAAATGTAGCAGTGATAGAACAAAAATACAAAGTGTTTCTGAAATTCGAAAGGTTTTAGACATATGTTCTGGTCTAAATCAATTTTCACAGAATATTCAGCAAGATTGTCAGGAATTTCTAATGTATATGCTTATTGTTTTACAAGATGGAGTAGATGTACAAAATCTTTTTGGCCTTTCTTATGAATGGCAACATGATTGTGACAATTGCTCCTTTTCAATTAGTACTACAGTAGACACTGAAAGATTTATATATTTGACTTTACCAGACTGCAAATCAGTGTCTTTTAATAATCTAGTTAGAGCAGCAAATCAAAACATGGTGTGTAGTCAATGTAAATCTGAAATGTTATCAACTTTATTTTTAATAAGATATGGACAGTATGTTATTTTAATGTTCCAACGATGTAGACCTGATGGGACTAAATTGACAACATTAATTAAAAATTTTGTGGCTTCTTAATTATCAATTTCAGGAAGAACCTTTACAACTGCAGCAATTATTTACCATGATGGTCCTTCAACAACATCAGGACATTACACAGCTTATTTAAAATGTCAAAAAGGTTGGCAGCTCTGTAATGATACTCAATTGACTTTCAAACAACGTTTGCCTTCTGACATACTAAATTCTTACCTGGTGTTCTTACAACCGACATTTTAGGGAAGGTAATTGACCTATGAAGATTGCAGCAGTTAATATAACTTAGTTTACTCTTCAAAATTACTTTCTGAATGAGAGTGATGAAGGTAATAAAAAACATGTAGTTCTCATAGAGACAGTATACGTTTATTATATAAAGTGTGCTGTGAGTATTATAGGAATTATTTATTAAATGTAAGCTAGAGATGGAAGTAAAACTCTTGTTTCATAACGTGAAAGATGTTGGAGCTTTTCTTTCAGAAAGTCGGGTAAATGAGACATTACAAAAACAGTGGACTAATTTCCATAAAAAAGGACTTTCCATATACTATTTGGCCTCGTGGAAAAGTGAATGGATCAAAAGTGAGTTTAGATATGGTTTTTAAAAAATTACATTATTTAAGTAATTATTTAATGTTTTTTTAAACACAATCATTTTGATTGTGTTTTTTTTGCCCGCTGTTATATGATGAGAACTTTTGAAGTCACTGTTTTAAGTGAAATTCAATATATTCTGAGAACAGCAAAAAAAAAACATTTAACATGTTGTTGAAATTATTTTGTATTTTGTATTATTAAATATATAATATTATCCCATTCTCTTATACTCACTTACCTATTTCCACCCTCTATCACTTCTCTTAACTTACCCTCACTGGCCTTTTTTGACTCTCCCTCACCTCCCTTCCCTTATTCCATTTTCCACACTTATTCTCATTAACCACTCCTTCACCGCTCATTACCTCTCTCCCATCCACCAATTTCTAGCTGTCAGTCACTCTACTTCACTCCCCTTCCCTTTGTTTCTTTTCTTTATTCCCTCAATAATGCTCCTTCTCTCATTCACCTTATTACACTTCACTCACTTCTTTTCTCACTTCCTATATCCTCTCACATCCTCACTCCCTTTCCATCACAGCCTGTCTCTTAGCTTTAGTCTCTGGATCCTCTCAATCTATCACTCCTCTTCCGTCATGCTTACTCCCTAAAAATGACCCACACTCCCTTCCTTACCTTGCTTTGCTCTCTTACTCAGTTCCTTTGTGTCACTCTTTCCTTTACTAGCTGTATATTCTCACTCCTTTACTTCGTTTGTCTCAAGCTCACTTGCTTTTATTCTCTCTTTATTTTTCTTTTGTCATCAACCTTCCTGCCCTTCACTCTCCCTCACTTACCCTTGTTAATCTCCTACTTTGTCTCTTGTATTGTAAAATATATATTATAAATATTGTAACTTATTTTGTTTTGTCTTTCACAGATATAAATTTAAATGAAAATATCAAACTAAATTGATATTACTTATAAGGTAAGTTTGATGTAGAATATTTATTTTCTCTATACTATTTTCCATAACCTCACTACTCTTCTTTGATATTCCCACACCTCTTTTTTCTTATAGCGCTTGCCTCACTTATTTTAATTCCCCACATTTACTCTCTTTTTTCACACTCTTTTCTTACTCTCACCTTCTTTCAGGTGTATTCTTTTATTTTCTTTCCTCTGTCTACTCTTACTTTTTTGTTTTATTTTTTTTCCCTTCCTTTACTGTCTTTACTCCACTTCACAATTTCCTTCTCTTACTCCCTCTGTCCTCTTACTTCTACACTCCCCTTACCTCTCCGTCTCTTTAGTCTCTAACTCGTCTTCTGTCGAGATCACTCCCTATAACTTAGTTATAGTCACACACTCTCCTTTTTTGATACCTTCTCTTTTACTTACCTTCCTCTCTCTTCCCATCCTTTGCTTTTTCATTATTTTCCTTTCTCTTACTCTTCTTACTCCACTTCAATAACTCCTTTTCTCAAATCCTCTGTCTTCTAATTTATTCACTCCACTTTTCTCAGTGTTTTTCTATTACCCTCAATTAATTTCCAGCAATGCATCCTTTCACATTGGGGCAAGTCTCATGTGAAAGTACCTGCATCAGTCTTACGCCTGCTGTGAGGCAGATGCAAGATTTTGACACAAACGCATCCTAAAAGTGACGCAGTGAAATCTTATAGATTTCACTGTGTTACTTCTATGAATTTTACTTGCGTCAATACGCCCCCTTTGCATACATTACATCTGACGCAGGTATAATGTGGCACAGGGGTTTACAAAGTGACGTATCTACCTAGATGCGTCACTTTGTAAATATAACTCAACTAGGTGCAATTTTTACACCACTGGTGCGTCACAAAAAGTGACGCACCGGCGGTGTAAAATTGACATATGGCCTCATAAATGAGGCCCTCAAGCGCACCACAGGGAAAAACAGTGTAAACATTTTTAGAAAAAAAATAATTTGAAGAAATGCATCCTTTCACATTGGGGCCAGCCCGATGTGAAAGGGCTTGCGTCAGTCTTAGGCCTGCTGTGAGGCAGGTGCAAGATTTTAACACAACAGCGTCCTGAAAGTGACGCAGTGAAATCTCTTAGATGTTACTGCATCACTTGTATGACCCATCTTTGTGTCAATCACCCCCTTTGCATATATTATACCTGGTGCAGGTATAAAGTGGCGCAGGGGTTTACAAAGTGACACATCTACCTAAATGCATTACTTTGTAAATATGACTCAACAAGGTGCTATTTTTACACCACTGGTGCGTCACAAAAAGTGACGCACTGGCGCCGTAAAAGTGACACATGTCCTCATAAATGAGGTACTGAAGCGCACCATAGGGAAAAACAGGTCTTCTTTTTTATTTTATTTCCTTTATTTTGTTTTAATTCATTGTTTTATATATTTCCCTTATTTTATTCTCCTGACTCCACTTCAATTACTACTTCTTTTTCTTTGTCTGTCTTCTTAGTTCTACGCTTCCCTTCCTTTAATGTCTTTCTGTTAGCCTAATTCTCTCCATCTGTCACGCTCACTGCCTATAACTCGTCCATACGCATACACTCACATTCTTTCAGACCTTATACTTTACTTTCTTACCTCTCTTTTCCCATCCTTCACTCCTTCACTCTTTTCACTTTCCTTACTCCTCTTTCTGCAGTTCAGTAAGTGCTTCTGTCAATCCCTCTGTCCTCTAACTTACTCACTCCCCTTTTCTCACTCTCTCTGTGTTACCCTCATTCTCTCTGTCCTCTTAGTCTCTCACTCCTCTTCTATCATGCTCACTCCCTATTAGTGAGCCATACTCTCACACTCATCTTCTTTCAGACCTTCTCTTTTACTTTCCTTCCTCTCTCTACACTCCCCCTTACCTCATTCGCTCTATCAGCTAATCAATCACAGAGGAGCCGTGAGCGTGAGCAAGCCGAGGAGCGAGTCGAGGAGCGAGCTGAGGAGCAGCAGTGAGGTGGAAGCGGAGCAGAGCGGTGCGAGCGCTGAGTCGAGCCCCCACCACTCTATCGCCTGCTGCTCTCACTCACTCTCAGCCCCTAACCGTGAACGTCATCACCGCCGTAAGCAAGCAAGCTGCTGAGGGAAGAGCTTGCTCGGCGGGAAAACAGCAGGACGCGGCCGGCCGGCGGTGGGACGGAGCAATCACGGAAGGGGAGAGAGAGCGCAGCGGTGAACGGAGTTGGAGGTGAGCTGCAGCAGCGCTCGCTTTTGGGGGCGCTTACCTCAATTCAGTTCTGTGCCCTCCACCCGGGGGGTCCCCAATCTCGAAACTGCGCCGTACAAACTTCAGCTGGACACGCTGGTTGTAAGCAGCAGCAGTGTCCTCTGTGCTCACCTGTGCTCACCTGTATCTGCCTGAATATAAAGCCTCAGAGGGGCTGAGAGGAGCTCAGAGGGTCTAACTAAGGCTATCTAAGGCTAATTAAATCTGCTCGCTTCCAGCTTGCCTCATTAGCCGCCACCAGACCCCAGCAGCAGAACGCCAGTCATCAGTCATAGGCCACCGTTCTCTCTGGCGAGCAGCGAGCGGGCTGTATTTTCATTCAAGCTCATTTAAGTCCGTCCCGATCTGGTTTCCGGCTCCCGGTTCCCCCGCACCCGGTAAACCAACTCCCGGTGCGGACGAGGGGGGTCAAGAGAGCCTGCGGGCGGAACCGACGCGAATGTAGACGCGGCGTTCTATCCAGCACCCGAGTGAACGACCTCTGCTACAGACTGCTACAGACTGGACTGCCACAGCTGTGCTTTCAAATTTATCAGCATTTGCCAGTGAAAGGAGCGACTGGAGCTTCTGCGACTGGTCACAAGCTTACATGCTTACAAGCCACAAGCTTCATACGTCGAACTCTCGGTAAGCGGATCAAACAGTGGGAACTGAGCCAAACTATACAAGGGTCATATATATAGAATATTACCCTTGAGGTATTTGAGCCCTGGTGATTGTTAAGAATACTTGGAATTATCCAGGGAAGGCAGACTGCTTTCCAGATTATTGCCCGCAGGCCCCTATTCGTCACCCTCCGACGGCTGCTGTTCGCAGTGTTCGGTCCATTGCCATTTGCCTTTGCTTGTCTCACATTGGAGGTTTTGCCAGTAACGGCAATTGTGTGTTGGTCACTTGCGCAGCGAGAGGAAAAGCAGGGGGAGGACGTGTTGAACACTGTGGGTTTCTGGCGAAGCAGTTGGGTATCTTTTCTAAAAACCTCTAAAACGGTTCATTTAGGCCCTCAGTTCGTTCAAGACAAATCTATTCCTATTCATAATAAATGTCCAGATATAACCGTAATATCTCCTTGGACAGTTGATAAAGTAAAAAAAGCGGTACATAGGATTCGAACACATGGTGCGCCCGGACCTAATGGAATGCCAAATGCCATATTTAAAGCGGCTTTGAAGGATTGGCCAGAGGTCCTTACCCTGCTGTTTTATGATGTGCTTAAAACTGGTAAAATTCCGGACTCTTGGCAGGGTAGTATCGTCCAACCAATCTATAAAAGTGGCCCTCAAGATAACCCAGCAAATTATAGATTAATAGCTCTAACTGATGTTGACGCTAAAATATTCGCAACCTGCTTGTTAGAGGAATTGGAATCATGGGTCTCTAAAGAAAAACTGATACCAAATTTACAAACCGGCTTCAGAAAGGGAGAATCAACCTACTCAAATTTAGTTTTATTAACTTTATTAGGCGAAAGAGCCAAAATCAGGAAACAAAATTTGTATATATGTTTTATTGATTTAAAAGCAGCCTTTGACTCTGTGCCCCGTAACATATTATGGTCCAAATTAGATAATTGGGGAATATCCCACGCACTTTTAAAAATGATTAAACTGTTATATTCTGATACTTGGGTCCAGATTAAAGTAGGCGATGGTAGTCATATAACCCGACGCCTGGAAACAAATATTGGCTTGAAACAAGGTTGCGTTTTGGCCCCTTGCCTTTTTAATTTTTTTATGTCCGATCTCCCTGCCCATTTTAAGGATATTAATGCTCATTCCCCTTTTGTGATGGGCCAAGAGATTAAATATTTACAATATGCTGACAATACTATTTTATTAAGTCAGACAGTTATTGGCCTTAAAAGATTAATAGACTCTTTCAACGTCTATGTCGCAAGTAATGGTCTAAAAATAAACATTAAAAAAACAAAAATAATGACCATGGGAAAAGGTAAATTAGCTGTTAAAGAATGGAATATCAACGGTATGGTCGTTGACTGTGTAAAAACCTATAAATATTTGGGCATAACATTTGACCACAATTTATCTTTTAGGAAACATTTTAACAACCTAGAAGCTAAAGGCTCTTCTCTCACATTTGCCTTTAGACAATTGAGGGATAAGCTATTATGCCCAAATCATGATCATTTGATGAAGGCCTTGAAAGTGAAGTTAATTCCTTAATTGGACTACGGTTCTGTTATTTTTCGGGGTAAAGATGCGAAACTTTTAGATGATATTGAAATAAGATCATATAAGTCGGTATTTAGAATCCCAAAAAACATCAGCCGAGCGAATGTCAGACTAGAATTTGGATTGAAGAAACAGTGCCTCGTTAGGCAATCTACATTTTTAAAATCTTTACTGTTATTATCCAGATCAGAGGAAGGCTCGCTGGCCAACCTTTGTTGGCTAGAGATTCAAAGAGGGGCCCATTCGGGAAGTTGGCGATCTTATTTAAACGAGTGCTTGCTTGCCTTTGATTGCCCGAACTTAGAGGATGAAACAAGGGGTAAAATGGTCTTTAAAAAAACAATCAATCAATCAGCAGCTCTGTTGTCTTGTATAATGGATAAAGACGATTTAAGGGAAAAAAACATCTTTGGACAATAGCAAACTCTTTTAATAATTTGTATCCCCAGCCCTATTTGAAATTTTATCTAAAACCTTATATTAAAAATAAATTTATGCTGCTACGGTTTGGGAGATACCCAACCAAAGATGGAATCCCAAAATGGGAAAAAAATTGGTCATCTAATGTTTGTAGATTATGTGGTAAAAACGAAGAAACTCTACAACATATTGTAACTTTGTGCCCAAGATTGCTTGTTGAACGAAAGATGTTTTTAAAACCGCTTTTTAATGAAATGGGTGTAAGAACGTGGAGAACTGCAATCATTGTATGTCTAAGTGGTATTACACCTAGATTAGTTCATCAGTTTGTTAAATATATCCTTACAGTGGAAACAAAATTATGTAAGGAAGACGCTGTAATCGATGAAATCCATGAAAGGAATGTTATCTAAAATGTCAATGACTCTATAATAGTAAATGCTTTTAGAGATCTTGAGGAAATTTTATAGAAATTTTAAAATGTAATTGTTATAAATGTATTATGTCAATTCCTAGATAATATTTGTCGAAAGTACATGATCATCTAATTTGTCGCCTTAAAGTACAGCAAATTAGTGGGGAGATAGTATATTAAATCTTTTTTTTTTTTTTTTAGATTAAAATGGTTTTATCAGAATTCTTTAATTATTATCTAAAATATTTGTAATGGAACTAGAGCGCACATTTGCACTTTATTTAACTTCTGCTGCTAATCCATTCATTAACAACTCGTTGCACTTTATTCCACATTTGCTGCTAAATTGTTTATTGATTATCCTACTACAGCTGAAATAAGTATGTATATGAGTGCAGGATAATTTGGGTCTGTGTTTATATTGTTTTTTTTTTTTTAAACCAGGTTGTAAACTGAACTTGCTCTTTGCTGTTTGTAATGGTTTTAATTAATCAACAAAATAAACTTACTTTACTTACTTACTACTCATTCGCTCTCTGTTAGTCTCATTCTGTCCGTCTCTTTAGTCTCTCGCTCCTCTTGTGTCAAGCTCACTCCCTAAAACTTAGTTATACTTACACACTCACGTTCTTTCAATCCCCCTACTTCACTTCTCTTCCCGTCTCATCCCTTTTTTTCCTCCCTCGCTCATTTTCTTTTCCTCTCTCATTAAAATTAGGACTGGGGATGGCAGCGGTGGTTCTCTAATGCTCAAACAATGATCATAATACTTTGTTCCCCGTAACAAAGTACGGCATCACAATTTTTGCATTTGATGGAGGCCTCATTAAAAACAGGTTGATTATTTGGGATAAGCTGCTCTGGTCGCCCCCTGACCGATGCAGTTATTCCTCTAGTTGAAGTAGAGGCACTATTTCTTGGAGCCTCTCGTGCCAGAGTCCTGACACTCTTTTGGGCATAGTTCTGGGCGTGCCTCCTCTGCACGTGCCGAATAATAGTTTGATTACCAAAATTGTACTTCATTCTGGGGTCTTTTTTGCAAAATATAGTATGGCACATATTGAATTCCACGTTTGGAGTATTACAATTCACTGTATTCTGAAAATACAAAAAATGGCGGCGATAGTGTACATTAGAGAGAAATAGTGATAGAAAGAAGGCATGAGATGAAAAAGAGATGTGAAATGCACATTGGAGAAAATATATTGGGAGAAGGGAAGTAACTGTGAGTAAACTTACTATGTAAAACAGAAATGTTGCACTCTATACTATAAGTCTCACTTTATACCACAATTATTTCACTACTATCTCATACATTTCAAGTACAATAACAGAAAAATGTCTCAAACAATTTATAATTTATAAATATAAATTTATTCTTCAGAATTTTCATAATTTAGAAGTACTTCTAGCATTATTTGATCAGGAATCTCCTCATCACAACTCTTCAAAAATGACTCCTGGAACTCAACATCGTCCAAACATTCCATTAATTCAGCATCCAATGTTTTATCATTAAAATCCTCCATTCCATCTTCTCTGAAAATAAGGTCTTCTACATGGATAGTGTTATGAATATGATCATTTGAGACCTCAATCAAACTCTCCTCAACAAAGGTTAAAAAAAATTTAAAATTAATATTAACGGTGTCCTCATTGATATTCATATTCTTTTCAAATTTCTTGCTGTAAATAGCAATAAAAAAATCACTTTAATTTATCGTTTTTAGTAATAGATAATATTAAACTAGCTTTATCAAGTATTAAATTCCCCTTACAAATTAATAACTCACCTTTTAGAAAGGAGTAGAAGAGATAATACTGTGTAAATTTCACACCAGAAATAGAACACCAAATATTCCTCACAAATGTACCTCAAAGAGTACTATCACAAAATGGCTGTGTTTACCTCTCATTAGAGAACCATTTCATTAGTAGAAAACCAATGAAACTTCATCACACACAAATTCAAAACCAAAGAAACATTTTAATTGGTTGTAAATTTCAAAAGCTAATTGGCTCTTGGGTGTCTGTAAACATTCTAAATGGTCTGCATAGTCCGCCATCTTGTGACTCTGAAGAACAGAGACACAAGAGGTGAAAAATAAATGGGGAAATAATTAAAAGGGGCAGAATAGACAACCTCTGACCCCCTAGGTTTTCTGAGGGGGGCCTAGAAGGACCCTGAAGGGCAAAAAAAGTTTTTGTTTTTTTTAATTCTCGCGGGGTAAGCGCTGGGAGCGCTCCCGGTTGCGCTCTCCGGTATGCACACCCTGAGCGCACCACAGGGAAAAACAGTGTAAAAAAATAGAGTAAAAAAAATAATGTAGAGTGTTTAGAGGAAAGTGATGCATTGCTGGAATGTGTCACAAAATAATGCAACTCCAGCAATGCATTCTTTCACATAGGGCCAGTCTTATGTGAAAGGGCCTGCATCAGTCTTACGGCTGCTGTTAAGCAGGCGCAAGATTTGGATGCAAGAGCGTCATAAAAGAGATTTCACTGCGTCACTTTTAGGACACCGTTGCGTCAAAATCTTGCGCCTGCCTCACAGCAGGCGTAAGACTGACGCAGGCCCTTTCACACACTCCAGCAATGCATCACTTTTGCGCTTACAGCTAAAAAATATGCAACTAACAGAGGTATTTACAACCTTGATTTACCAAATGTAGACATTGTATGGATTGGACAAAGAGGATTGAGAAGTCACCAATTGATACCATTGGTAAAATCCTTTATGCATTTACCACACCCTGACCTTATAATTGTACACTGTCCAACCTATTTTGTCCACAGATTGAGAAAGCAAGGAAACATGTAAATAAATCTGTTTCTGCTTACATGAGAGACTATGGTATGGGTTCCATTTACCATAACAACTTGCGTTACAACATGCAAGACATCTATAGGAGAGATGGTGTTCATTTTACAGATGAGGGGAATAGAGTTTTCCTCTTGAATATAAGACTCTGCATTGGTACCTACTTGCAGGTACAAAAAACACCCACTTAACACAACAGCTCTTTTCAGAGCTCACTTACCACTAAACACTCTACATTATTTTGTTACTCTATTTTTTTACCACCAGTTCCATTTTTGCCTTTGGCATATATTAGAGAATACCAAGGCAGTTTTTGGAAAAAGTGACATCAATTGCCCAAAGATGTCCTTTAAAAGCATTTCCAGACCTACCCCACTTAATGTGCCTAAATCATAGATTTCACTGCGTCACTTCTACGACCCTTTCTTGCGTCAATAGCCCCCTTTGCATACATTACACCTGGCGCAGGTATAATGTGGCGCTGGGGTTTACAAAGTGACGCATCTACCTAGATGCTTCACTTTGTAAATATGACTGAACAAGGTGGATTTTTTACACCACTGGTGCGTCACAAAAAGTGACGCACTGGTGGCGTAAAAATGACGCATGGCCTCATAAATGAGGCCTTCAGTCTTCTACTCATGCGTCATATTTAATGTATGACACATTATGTCACAAGGAGTTACAGATACGTCAGTATTTCTGACGTATCTGTAAGCGCAAAAGTGATGCATTACTGGAGTGTGTCACAAAAGTGACGCAACTCCAGCAACGCATCCTTTCACATGGGGCCAGCCCCATGTGAAAGGGCCTGCGTCAGTCTTACGCCTGTGAGGCAGGCGCAAGATTTTGACGCAATGGTGTCCTAAAAGTGACGCAGTGAAATCTCATAGATTTCACTGCGTCACTTCTACGACCCTTTCTTGCGTCAATACGCCCCCTTTGCATACATTACACCTGGCGCAGGTATAATGTGGCGCAGGGGTTTACAAAGTGACGCATCTACCTAGATGCGTCACTTTGTAAATATGACTCAACAAGGTGCTATTTTTACACCACTGGCGCGTCACAAAAAGTGACGCATTGGTGGCGTAAAAGTGACACATGTCCTCATAAATGAGGCTTTCAGTCTTCTACTCATGTGTCATATTTAATTTATGACGCATTATGTCAGAAGTACTTACAGATACATCAGTATGTCTGACGTATCTGTAAGCACAAAAGTGAAGCAATGCTGGAGTGTGTCACAAAAGTGACACAACTCCAGCAATGCATCTTTTCACATGGGGCAAGTCCTATGTGAAAGGGCCTGTATCAGTCTTACGCCTGCTGTGAGACAGGTGCAAGATTTTGACACAACGGCGTCCTAAAAGTGACGTAGTGAAATCTTTTAGATTTCACTGCGTCACCTCTACGACCCTTTCTTGCGTCAATAAGCCCCTTTTGCATACATTACACCTGATGTAGGTATTATGTGGCGCAGGGGTTTACAAAGTGACACATCTACCTAGATGCGTCACTTTGTAAATATGACTCAACAAGGTGCATTTTTTACAGCACTGGTGCGTCACAAAAAGTGACGCACCGGTGGTGTAAAAGTGACGCATGGCCTCATAAATGAGACCTTCAGTCTTCTACTCATGCGTCATATTTAATGTATGACACATTATGTCGAAAGAAGTTACAGATACGTCAGTATTTCTGACGTATCTGTAAGTGCAAAAGTGATGCATTGCTGGAGTGGGTTACAAAAGTGACTGGCCCCATGTTAAAGGACCTGCGTCAGTATTACGCCTGCTGTGAGGCAGGTGCAAAAATGAGGCCTTCAGTCTTCTACTCTTATTTTTTTTTTCACTTTCTCTGTTTCTTCACTGCCTTACTTACCTGGTCTCACACTTACTTGTCTTTATCCAGTCTGTATCTCTAGTCTTTCCAAAACAACACTGCTCTTTTCTTACCCTTCCACACCCCCGTTCCTTTACTACATTTTCTTCGCGTATCCACATTCCCCATATTCAATATCCTTCTCCTCACTCTCCTTCCCCACACTCACCTTCTTTCAGTCCCCCTACTTCACTTCCCTTCTCCTCTCATCCCTTTCTGTGCTTTCTCACTAATTTTCTTCTCGTTTATCAATGCACTCCACTTCACTTACTCTTTTTCATTTTTTTAAGAACACAGCTCTTTGATGAGAATTGGAGGTAGTTCTGAAAAGAACTTTTTTTTTTCTTTTTTTTAGAACAAAAACAAAAAACAGGGAATGGGAAACTGCTCAACAGGAGCAAAAAAACAAAACAAAATTAGGGCTGGGAACGGCAGCGATGGTTCTCCAATGCTCGAGCCATGAGCAGAACACTTTGTTCCCCATAGCAAAGTAGCTGATCGCAATATCTGCATTTAATAACGCCTTTATTAAAAGCAGGCTGAATGTTAGGGATCAGCTCTTGTGATTGCTCCCTTCCTGATGCAGTTTGTCCTCCGGTTGAAGTAGAGGCCCCATCACTGGGAACCTCTCGTGCCAGAGCCCTGACACTTTCCCGGGAAAAATTATGGGGGTGCCTCCTCTCCACATGGCGAATCATTGTGGAGTTACCAAAAGAATATTTCTTAGTGGGGTCACCCCGTGACAGGACTGTGTGACAAATCCTTCACTCCACTTTTGGAGCATTTACTTTTTTCTGGTCATCAGGAATAGATTTTTTTTTCCAAATAAAGTGTTCTTTTATTTTCGGCTGAGGAGGCTCTTCATCAAGAAATTCATTGGAGTCATCTTCACTGCTGGATCGTCTGGCAGCCATGATAATCCAAGATTTTATTCCCACAAAGATCCGACAGCAAAAAGGCAGGTCTTGCAGTCACAAAAGTGAAAGAAGAAGTGAAGGAAATGGGTGGGGATTTCATTCTTTGTAAAAAAAACTGTTAGGAACCAATGAAAAGAGTTATTTTAAGGTCACATGACTTGACGCGCTTACGCTGCGCGCACCGGAGCGCTTCCAGGGGTGCTTACGAGGCGCGAACGTAGGCGCTTCCGGGGGCGCTTACGCGGCGCACCTGAGTGACGTTTTGATAGCTTTACGGAAATGCAAAATCATTTTCATTTCGTAAATCTAAAATAATGCTTTTTTAAGTATGGTACTGAATGGCTTGCATTATTATTTAGTTTTCATACATATATTTTTTTACGGACGCAGAAATAGCGCTCTCGGAAGAGCTTACCGGTGCGCGCACCCTGAGCGCTACAAGACAAAATGATACGGGTAAGCTCACCGGTGCGCGCACCCTGAGCGCCCCAGAAAAAAAAAAAAAAAAAACCATTTGAAAAAAATATTTTTTTAAAAAAATTATTAAAAATGAATACTCATAAAGAAAGGAATTAGCTTTTAGAAAACCTTTGAAATTCACTAAAAAAACATAGGTTTCACAATCGTTATAGTTAGGAATTAGCATTTAAAAAACCTTTGAAATTCACTGAAAAAACCATAGGTTTCACACCAGTTATAGTTAGCTGAACATTTTACTCATACAAAACCATTGAAATTCCCACGTTATAGTTAGTTGGACTCACTATAACTCGCGCGCCCGCAATCCACTGCTGGTGATGTCACATATTACATCATTAATGACATGGTCAGTGACATCACTGATGACATCTCAAATGACATCACTGATGACATCACTGATGACATCATCCATGTGATAATATAATGTACCTCATCACACTCTAATCTAACCTTTGATACATCCAGTGTTGAATACAGACTACCAATCCTGAAACCATAGACACACCAATACCAGTTACTACATACACACTCACTGATTTCTAAGTCTACACACACATCCACTCATTCACCCATACAATCACTCATACATACAGTCACTCATCAATACAACACTATCATATGCACTCATACACCTATACAGACACTCACACAGTGCCACTCATCCATGGAGTTACTCACAAACCTAGTCAGTCATGCAAAGAATGAATCATACTCACATTTCCTCATGTATACAGTTATACACACATAACCTTACTTATTCATACATATACTAACACATACTTACTCTCTTTTACAATCACTGATACAAGTACACATTGATCCATACAGTCACTTACGCAATCACAGGCTCTCATGTATAGTAATTGATATATGCTAACTCCCATATGCACTGTGTTTTACAAATATACTTACTTGGATATATACCACTAAGATATCCATTCATTCACCAACATACCCATGCACACAGTCAACCGCTTATACAGTTGCTTTCACATGCGGCAAGGCGACGGTGGCAGAGTCCCTGACCCGCTTGCTTGTTGTGAACGCCTAACTGTGCCTCTACGCTGTGCCCTGCATTATTTTAGCTACTGCTCATTGTGTTCGTTTTTTATCTTAGCAATTTGCAGTTCACATTTTTAAACATTCGTGTTACATTGCCCTAACCTGATTTATAGGAGGGACATTTTGATTGCAGTGCAGCGGGGAAGCCTGGGCTCAATCTTCCTTCCTGACCGCCCCGGTCCGACACGGTAGTTAGTACCGTTGAGCGGAGGGCTGGTCAGGTGAGAGCCAGGCACTTCCTGTAACCACGGGAGCGGTTAGCGCTCTAGTGGTTAGACTTGAAGGGCTATTTAGCCCTCGCCCCTTTCAGGAGCGCGCAGCGATCGCACGCAGCCGAAGACACGCCGAAGAGCAGCCAAAGAGCGGCCCGTCTGCACCCGTCCACGACTGGACGGGGCTAGGGGCGAAGGGCTAGATACTCTGCCTGTGATGGAACCTATGGAGGGCCGTAGACTCAGGTACACCTCCCAAGCGCTCCATAATTTATGACCTCAGGGCGGGAGGGATTGTGCCCGTGACCAATGGCCATGCCCGGAAGGTCCCTTCTCATGCGTACAATGTAGATTTCAAGCATCTTATACCGCTATCTCCATTGGACATGCGGTTAAGGCATTGCCAATATCTAAAGGCTGGAAACGTTTTCTACTTAATGTACGCTCATTGTCTAAACACTATCATGAGACATGGGATCTTATAAACACGGCTAATCCCGAAATTTGCTTCTTAACAGAAACTTGGATAAAACCACACACCATGCCAGCAATAGCACTAGGGATTCCGGTAGGATACAAAATCCTAAGGCTCGACCGCCCAACCAAAACTGGAGGCGGGATAGCCATAGTATATAGAGAAGACCTGAAAGTCTCCATAATTGAACAGAGTTGTTGCCCATCGATGGAAGTTATGATTTTTAAGATTAACTCAGGCTCCAAAGATAATTGGAAAGGAGCTCTGATTTACTGTCCGCCTGGACCAGACAAAGGATTTACTTTATCCTTAACAAAATTACTAGCACAACATCTAAAAGCCAAAGAAAACTTCCTCCTATTAGGTGATTTTAATTTTCACGCAGATATCCCTGACCACCCGGAAACTCAGTCCTTGCTCTCTGATCTTTCCTTGTTGGGATTCCAGCTTCAAAATAATGGCTCCACTCATATAGGAGGCCATACCCTAGATTTAATTTTCTCTAATGGCCTAATGTAGCCGTCCCACGACTCGTATTAATTGGACAGACCATTGCCTGTTTCAATTTACCCTCCCTGGATTGGTCAAACCGGTTAGACCTCAATCAGCTTCCCCCATCTGGCGCAGACAGTGGCACAGAATTACTCTAGAAGAGATTCAAAAAGTATGGAAAGAACCAACCATTACTGCAACAGATAATGCGGAGTCAGCTCTTTTTAAATTCAATACGACTCTTAAAAAAGCTGTTGATCTATTAGCTCCGTTGAAACTCATGAAACAACATCCCAAATTAAAGCAGGAGGTATGGTACACGGAATAGCTGAGATTAGAAAAGCAAGGTTGCAGGAGATTAGAAAAGGTATGGAGAAAGACTCATACCGAAGAAAGCTGGAAAAATCACGCAGCAGCTTTAGCTTCATATTACAAAAACATCAAGCCAGCTAAAAAGAACAGTCTGACATCGCAGCTAGCAGAAGCAGGGAATTCTTCAAGAGAGCTATTTAGGATATTACAAACCTTTGTAACGCCATTGGCCTGTGAGAGTCCTGAAGAGTTCTCCCAATCCTTATGTGATGAGATCTCCCTTTTCTTCGAAAGAAAAATAGACGCCATTTATCAAAAGATTACAACGGCTAAGAGCATTGGGGTTACTACAAAAAATACTCCGATATCTTTTGATAATAACCAATCGAGGCTGAATGAAGTTCCTGAAACCAGTCAGACAGAAATCCTGTCCTTGATAAATAACATCAAAACTGGATCCCCATTAGATCTAATCCCAGCAAAAACAACGGCCTTAATAAGCAACTTACTGTGCCCCATGATACAGACGATCATTAATTTGTCTCTCAAAGAGGGACTAATTCCTCTAGATTGGAAAAAGGCGGTGGTAAATCCCATTCGTAAAAACACGGCCCTGCCATGGACAGAAGTATCCAACTTACGCCCCATTTCCCTACTACCATTCTTGAGCAAACTGGCCGAGAAGCATGTGAACACTACTGTGTCTAAATTCATCGAGGCTACAGGGGGTCTGGACCATTCACAATCTGGGTTCAGACCCAACTACAGCACCGAATCTGCGCTCCTCTCCGTGGCTGATCACATCAAGATGACACAGGATAGAGGAGGATCCATGCTTCTGGTGCTGTTAGACCTGTCTGCAGCCTTCGACACTGTGTCACATGAGATTCTTCTCGGCCGTCTGCAGAAAGTGGGGATTGGAGGTGTAGCTCTGTCCTGGCTGGAGAGTTTCCTTACTGGCCGCTCACAAACTGTCAATGTGGGTGCCTATCGTTCCATCTCCAGGGAACTCACCAAGGGGGTTCCACAGGGCTCATGTCTAACCCCCACATTATTTAATGTGTATGTGGCCCCCCTTGCAGACATTGTGAGAACATATGGGTTTACCCCGGTATCGTATGCTGACGATACCCAGCTCTTGTTTCCTTTCCAGACTCTTACCCCTGAAACTAAGAACTTTTTTGCTGAGGGTATGAGAGCGGTATCTAACTGGATGGCTGCCAACTGCCTCCAGTGTAATGTGGGCAAGACAGAAGTTATGCTTTTTAGGAAAGCCAATCTCCTCTGGTCTCCAGACTGGTGGCCTCTGGAGGTAGGACCTATCCCCTGCCCAAAACAATCAGTCAAGAACTTGGCAGTGCGATTGGACCAGAACCTCGTTTTTAACGAGCATGTGAATCTGGTGACTGGAATTTGTTTTCGAACAATTGGGCTGCTAAGGAGGGTATTCCCCTTCTTATCAGACATTTATAGAAAGACCTTAGTCCAGGCACTCGTAATAAGTTGGTTGGACTACTGTAACGGCCTTCTTATCTCCGCGAACGAATATGTACTTAACCGACTACAGGTGGCCCAAAACACCGTGGCCAGACTAGTTCTCAATGCCCCCTTGAGAACACCATCAAGGCCGCTCTTGAAAGAGCTCCACTGGCTGCCAGTACGCCGGAGGATCGGGTTCAAGATCTGTTGCATAATACACAAGAGTCTCTTTGGATCAGGCCTCCATTACCTAACCCAGAAATTTCAAATCTATGCACCAGAACGCCTTCTGCGCTCTGGCAGTCAATTCCTTTTAAAAATACCCCTCATCAAAAAGGCCAGGCAGGGTGGCCGAGCACTCTCTTATGTAGGACCCTACCTTTGGAACAAGCTCCCTATCGACATGCGACATAATACCAACCTTCTTTCCTTTAGGAAAGCACTTAAAACGCACCTTTTTCGGGAGGTTTAGCCTCTCTCCTGCATGTCCTAAAGGCACTGTTTGACATCTACAATGAGCAAAGTGCAGAGATACCCCTTCGGGGGTTGATTCCTGCGCTATAGAAGTAAAAAATAAATAAAATAAAAAATGCACTCTTGAACTCATACACCAAGTGAATCAACTGCTCACACATGTATGCACAGAGTCACACACCTCCTAGCCACCCACACACACACTCACCCTCACATACAAATACTTGGGCAACCAACCAATAACCCATGTAGCCACTCATATAGCTACTGATCAACAAATGCAGCAGCTTAGACAACAACAGACATACTGATGCACACATTCAGACAGTTTAGTCCCTAACCGATGCATTCAGTAAGACACATTTAATCACTCACTCATACAGTCAGTCACGCACCTACTAAATCCTTCATCCAGACACTCACATACACTCATTCTTCAATATGTAAAACATATTTGAACTTTACAGAAACACACTGACACTGGATGATGTCATCAGTGATGTCATTTGAGATGTCATCAGCGATGTCATCAGTGATATCACTGACCATGTCATTAATGATGTAATATGTGACATCATCAGCAGTGGATTGCGGGCGCGTGAGTTATAGTGAGTCCAACTAACTATAACATGGGAATTTCAATGGTTTTGTATGAGTAAAATGTTCAGCTAACTATAACTGGTGTGAAACCTAAGTTTTTTTCAGTGAATATATATATGAACAAGCTCCCTTGTGGAGTGAAACGCGTTATCTCATATTAAAACGTTTTTTCCTGCTTACTCACTGGAGTTGCTTCATTCTTGAGCCTTGCTGACCGTTTGATGGGGCGTTTTGAGGTCTGCACCCTGCCGTCGCCTGTCGACTATTGACAGGATTGGGATCCTCTCTTCATATATATATATATATATATATATATATATATATATTACCTACTGGCGGTCGCCAGTAGGTATATATAGTTAGGATTTTTTCTCTATGGGATTTTTGAAAATTCTATGTCTAATAACTTTGGCGTTTGTGGACGGAATTGGCTGAAATTTTCAGGAAAATGGCACATTTTGTTTCTGAGCAGCCCTTGAAAATTTGGGGGGGGGTTCGTCAAGGGGGGGCCGAGAAAAAAGGGGGGTCCCAAAACGTGTTTTTAACATTGAGTTTTCCATAGGGCGGTTGGCCTCACTTTTAGCCCGAACGGCTGAATGGATTTGCACGAAACTTGGCAAAATTGTAGGGACTGGTAGCCCGATGTGCCTTTTGTAGGTCTCAATATATGTGCTCCAGTGGATTTTGAGAAATTAACGTTTAAAAAAAGATATATATCTGTAACAGCGGACCTGGCAGCGTGCCAGGACGCGTACTTTACGCGCAACGGAGCTTTGTGAAGCGAAGCTGATTGGTTCTCCGGCGTCTGTCAACATTCCAAAAAGTCCGTAGCGGCCGCCATCTTGTCTCTCGGTAGGATCGAGAGACAAGAGGAGGTCAAAACAAAGGGGGAAATAACTATAAGGGGGCATAGTAGATCCTCGCTGACCCCCTAGGTTTGATGTGGAGGTTTTAAAAGGGCCCCGCGGGGCAAAAAAAAATAATAATAATAATAATCGAACGGCTGAATTGATTTTGCACGAAACTTGGCAAAATATTAGGGACTGGTAGCCCGATGTGCCTTTGCTAGGTCTCAATATATGTGCTCCAGTTGATTTTGAGAAATTAACGTTCAAAAAAAGATATATATCTGTAACAGCGCTCCGCTTCGCGTAACGGAGGTTTGCGAAGCTGATTGGTCATTCTGTCACTGGGCTATAGTTGGGCTACATCTGGCTGATATTTGGGCTACATTTGTTTTTTTGTGTGTCTGGCGGCCATCTTTGGGCTACATTGGGCTACATTGGGCTTCATTGGGCTACATTGGGCTACATTTGGGCTCCAACATATATATATAGGCCAATGTAGCCCAATATATATTTTTCAAAGTTAATTTTCGTAAAAACCACTGGAGCATATATCTTGAGACATAGCAAAGGCACATCGGGCTACCAGTCCCTACAATTTTGCCAAGTTTCGTGGAAATCCATTCAGCCGTTCGAGCTAAAAGTGAGTCCAACCGCCCTATGGAAATGAAGGAAATGAATGGGTAATTTGTAATTAGCAAATAGCTAATCGCAAACTAGGAATGGTAAAGAATCGCTATTTATTCCTTAAAGTTCGCTATTTAGGAAATGCAAAAAACTTTGATGATACATATGGCGGTTCATCTCTAACAAGATAAGAAGCATAGGGATACATTTATGATGACTGGCGCATCACCAGGGATGTGTTAGTCATTCTGTGCCGCTGTTCCGTCACCTATGGTGTGCTGCATTTACAATGCGGCGCATCATGGGGCAAAAACAGCACAGATGCGTGATGTATCTGTGCCGTAAAGGTGGCGCATTGCTGGAGTTGTATCGCAAGTGTGATGAAGCTCCAGCAAGGGTCGGGGGTGCACCTGTCGCAGGGTTTCTGTTCTCACACAGAACTGTGGACAGAGGATTGGAACCTCGGCGAATTAGGGTGTCCCAAAACTCACGTTAGTAATCAAAAACTCCTTAGCAAGCTAGGTACAGTGTCACATTGGATATAACAAACTCTCAATGTTTAGACAATCCAGAATATGAACTTATAGTACCTCAGGATACGTGGAACTCATGAACAGTCGGTCGTTATATATTTCTTAGAAACCAGAACATGGAGTTAAGAAGAACACATGTGTATTTGAAATGTTTACTTACTAATGCCGTCTTCTCAGGCGTAGTATCTTAGATAATACAAGTACACATATTATCAGTAGCAAAATTACCAGCATAGTTACTAGTACATAAAAAGCGAATGGTGATAGTATGTTAACATGCTGTAAATGAATAAGAGTTAGCAACACTTATAAGCAGCCGCGGGCCGTGGAGGGAGTTACGGTGAGGCAGGGAGGCGGGGAGGGGGAGAAGCAGGGTGGAGAATACAAGTACACATATTATCAGTAGCAAAATTACCAGCATAGTTACTAGTACATAAAAAGCGAATGGTGACAGTATGTTAACATGCTGTAAATGAATAAGAGTTAGCAACACTTATAAGCAGCCGCGGGCCGTGGAGGGAGTTACGGTGGGGCAGGGAGGCGGGGAGGGGGAGGGGCAAGGTAGAGAGGGCTCCACCCTGCTTCTCCCCCTCCCCGCCTCCCTGCCTCACCGTAACTCCCTCCACGGCCCGCGGCTGCTTATATCTCACCCTCCCTAATACACATATTATATTATTTGCTAAGAAGGTCTCTTTGTGTTGGTTTAGGGCGTGCCCATACTTTAGTGTCTTAGATTTGAAGGAATCACATCAGCATACACCAGCTCTCTCTTCATGTGAACCGCATCAACTGTTGTGTATGTGTGTTCGGCAAAGCAATATAAAACCCGCCTCATGCCCAGAATTGGCAGAAGTTGCACTTATGTTATGAGTATGAAGTCGTGGAGATCAGACCTCATAACAATTCTGTATCGTGTTGTTCTTGAAACTTTAGCACTCGCTGTACAGATATAGTTTAACAAGCAAAGCAGATAGTAGAGCAATAACATATTATTCTCATGTAAACCACGATGAACTACTAGGTGGAAAGCTAAAGCAACAACTAAGTGTCGTGTGCAGAAGTTGCAAAAAAGGAAAAATGGCGTTTAAACCGGTAATGAGCCCATGCTAACTTAACACGGTGTAAAGATATCCAGGACCTAGATGACACCTCCCCATGATCCGGAAACGAACTGAATAAGATAATAGAAGTGCCATCTCATGAGAGCAGATTGCAAGTTTATATGTGGACGGTCCGCAAGGTAAAGCATTAAAAACTAGGAAAATTTAATGCTAAAGAAAAATAAAACAGCCAAGTACTTTATCGAGTCTTAAGCCAATAGGCAAGGTAAATAATAAAAACTTGACAAATAAGTCAATGAATTGTCAATGAAATGCTAGTACCAGGCATATCAAACATGAAAAAGGTCTATGACATAACTGTGTATGCAAAATAAGCTGCAACAGCCTCCAATAGGAAGTCACCGTCTTCATCCGAAAACAGTTCAGCCATCCAATTTAAAAGCGGAAAAGAACATACGTGCTCTCCCAGCACCGGATCCTCTATCACCATCAGAGGACAGCTCGGTGGGTTTTCAAGAAAGCTCTGTTCCAAGAAAGACTGTGCTGCCGCCAGTAAATTCCAGGGACCAAGTAGTCCATGCATCAATGCCACAGCCATAATCCTTTCGCCAGGACAAACCAACTCGTGAGTAATGATAGGAGTCATCAGCTGATTAAAGTCGACGTCAGGAGAAACCGGTCCGCAGAGACACAAATCAATGGCCCAATCGAAATCACAGGTCAGGCAGTGAAATACAGGCTGAACACAGGTGAAGTAGGAGAATCGAAAAGATAATCCATATGCCGTGCTTAATATCGCCAACGGCATTGTGCCATAATATTCTAGCATGCGATTGGAAACAGTGTCAGCAGCTGCAGGGTGGGAGGTTGCATAGGAGGGACATCCATATTTAAAAATGTAAAAAAGCACAAGAGCGTCCGCTGGTAATGCAAGTAAAAATGCCAATCCACGAACCAGAGTGGAGAAAATAGAATGAAAGGAAGCAGGGATGACTCCAAAGATTTTCTCAAATGAAGTCACGAGACCACTGGTAACAACTTTAAAAAAGTGCGCCAGGGTCTTTGTGGAGGATGCGTTAAAGATAGTCGGAACCATCTTGCTGAAATTGAAAGGCAAATGTGAATTGAAAGGGGTCTGCACCTCTGTACGGGTGTTCGCTATGTGAAGCACGAAAGTTTCACGGGCCGAACTCAAGGCCACCTCTCTCTGAGACAAAAGAGCTCTTATTCTTGCCATGCCGTTGAAATCTGTCCCAAGGTTGGTATTTGTGGCCAGATTGAAAACTCCCTATGTTCATGTGTGGGAGGAAATAGAACATTTCTGCAGCAAATAACCCGTTCACTTACTGTTACGATAAAAGGAATACTTTTAATTAACTCAGAACAATCTTCATTATTGAGCATCAAATAACTACCATTTTCCAACAACTTAAACGTGGGGATGATAGCAGGAACTGGCGTGCCTTGCAACACGCAAGCCATATTTGGTCGGTGTTTGTTGCATGAACCGTGTAACTGTATGTGCCTACACATTAGTGAATGATCTGGCGTCTCAGTGCATTCCTCTCCATTCAGATAAACTTCTTGATCATCTTTGAATCATCTGTATGTGTATGGAAGCGACCAGACCTCATGAAGAAAAGCACTACCTAAAGGTTCATAACGACCTATTGGTATATATTTCATACAATTTGAAAACTTATATAAAGCAAAAGGCAGCGTTATTAAACCGTGGATAAGGCACGTTGCCAAAAAACCCGCAATCCTCTGCTGATGATGTCACTGAGCATGTCATGAATGATGTAATATGTGACATCATCAGCAGTGGATTACGGGTAATAGTATCTCTAGTTTACTCCCCTATAGCTGTCTTTCTTTTAACATAAGTGTCTGTTTCCTTCCCTTATACTTACTGTTTTTGGTTCGCTTCTAGTTCGCGTACCGGCGAGCGAACTGGGAAGCGAACTAAGAGAAATAGAGGTTGGCACAGTTCCAAATATTGTACCAATTTTTTAATAACGGGGAGGTAGTTCTGAAAAGAACTTTTTTTTTTATTGTTTTTGTTGTTTTATATTTTTTTATTATTTTTCGGAACATTTTTTTACTTTTTTTGAATTTTTCTGAACAGTTTTATATTTTTTGGGGTTTTTCTTGGAGGGGGCAATGAAAACGATTCATTGTAAAGGGCTCAACAGGAGCAACAAAACAAAAAAAGAAGTATTTATTATTTTGGGCGTTTCGTACAAACTTGCATATGATAGTCAATAGCTCTGTTGATCAGAGTGATGCTTTTTTCTCCGTAGGAAATGAATCCATCGCAAAATACGCATGTGTGTTTTACTTCACCAAATTTCATTTGTATATTTGGCACCATCTCCCTGCCCTCTGGTCCCGTTACTTCCGGTACAACAGATCTTCTGGCCATAATAGGGAGATTATCTAGGTCGTTCCGAAACTGTGCAGCACTGTAGTTGTTAGGATGCCACCTAGTCATATGGCGATGCATTGTGTAGTTTCCGAAACTGTATTTTTTCTCGGTTCCTCTGGACAGTCTATCTTGACATATAAGGCAAGTTACGTATCTTGCATTTACTTTTTTCTGACCTTTGGGAATTTAAAAAAATTGCCAAATGAAGTTTTCTTTCCGGTGAGACGTCCTGGGCTGCTCAGGCAAAAACTGCCTCTCTTCGTGCTCGTCGTCCTGTTCCTCTTCTTCTTCTTCTTGTTGAATTATAACTTGAGCAGGTGGTCCACTCTTCCTTGGATGTGGTGGAGGTGGTGGGGAAGCACCAGCTGAAGCTACTAAAGAAGCCATTGCTCAGTGATCACAAAGGGTCTTTCTCTCACAATGATGAAAGTCAGAGTGAGGAAAGAAGGAGGGATTTTCATCATTTGGGAAAAACAAGAGTTCTCAACCAATCAAAAGTGTTCATTTTAGATTATATGACCTAGTCTTACATCATTAGGAAACCAAAAGTGAAATGAACCAATGAAAAGTGTTATTACCAAGTCACATGACTTGCTGTGTTTACGTTAAGCGCTTTGCAGGGCCTCCCGGTTTGCTTCCAGAAACCTGCGCTTTGCGACTCGCTTCGCGTACCAGTTCGCTAACGTAGCACGTCATATGACGTATCACGCGACAACGTGAAACGTCATGCGGACGGGAGGCGTCACGATGTTGTTTTCTAACGCGGCACTTGCGGTAAAGAAACGTTTACCGGCTCGCGGTCTATTTCGCTGCATCAAGGTCAGCTAACGGGAAGCTTCCCGATTCGCGAAGCGGGAACGAAGAAAAAAAAATATTTAAAAAAAAAATTATTCATAAACATATAAAATATATTTTTGGATTTAAAGAAGAATACATTTTACAGCTACAGATATTAGCTGTTAAAAAACCAATGAAATTCACAGAAAAAACCATAGGTTATAGACCATATATAGTTAGGAATTAGCATTTACAAAACCTTGAAAATTCACTGAAAAAACCATAGGTTATAGACCATATATAGTTAGGAATTAGCATTTAGAAAACCTTATTTTACTCACACAAAACCATTGAAATTCCATATATAGTTAGTTGCACTAACTATATATCGCGCACCCGCAATCCACTGCTGATGATGTCACATATTACATCATTCATGACATGGTCAGTGACATCACTGATGACATCACTGATGACATCTCAAATGACATCACTGATGACATCACTGATGACATCTCATTTGACATCAATGACCACATCACTGATGATATCATTCATGTGACAATACAATGCATCTCCTCACATTTTAATATAACCTCTGTTTCACCCAGTGTTAAAAAGAGAGTATAATTTTTGAAACCATTGACACACCAATACTAGTTACTACATACGCACTCACTGATTGCTACGTCTACACACACCTTCACTCATTCACCCATACAATCATTCATACATACAATCACTCATCTTTACAACACTATCATATGCACTCATACACCTATACAGACACTCACAGTCTGCCACTCATCCATGGAGTTACTCACACACCTAGTCAGTCCTGTAAAGAATCAATGACACTTCCATTTTCTTGTCTATACAGTTAAACATAGAGCACCTTACATTTTCAAACATATACTAACACATACTTACCTTCTTATACAATCATTGATACAAGTACAGATTGATCTGCACAGAGTCACACACCTCCCAGCTAGCCACACACACACTCAGTCTCCCATACAAATACTTGGGCAATCAATCAATAACCCATATAGTTACTCATATAGCTACTGATCAACACATGCAGCAGTTTACAGAACAACAGACATAATGATGCACAAATTAAGACAGTTTAGTCACTAACCCATGCAGTCAGTGAGACACATTTAATCACTCACTCATACAGTCAGTCATGCACCTACTAAATCCTTCGTCCAGACACTTACACATCCACTCATTCTTCAATATGTAAGACATATTTAAACTTTATAGAAACAAAAAATCACTGGATGTTGTTATCAGTGATGTCATCAGTGATGTCATTTGAGATGTCATCAGTGATGTCATCAGTGATGTCACTGACCATGTCATGAATGATGTAATATGTGACATCATCAGCAGTGGATTGCGGGTGCGCAATATATAGTTAGTGCAACTAACTATATATGGAATTTCAATGGTTTTGTGTGAGTAAAATAAGGTTTTCTAAATGCTAATTCCTAACTATATATGGTCTATAACCTATGGTTTTTTCAGTGAATATATATATATATATATATCACAAACTTCCAAACACCAGCCGGTTGCACTCGTGGGCGGGTGCACGCCACAACGGGGGTGTACCCGTTACACAATGTTCAAACACACAATCCTGGATAATGAAATCCACAAAGGAAAGCAGCACTCGCAGGGGGTTGTTCCAACCAGTTTATTCACGGCGGAACAGACAGCAACGACGCGTTTCGCCGTAGGGCTTTGTCAAGTTATGCCTGACTGTATAATTGAGTGATTAAACGTGTCTTAGTGAATGCATGGGTTAGTTTCTAAACTGTGTGAATGTCTGTATCACATCTGTCAGTTGTTGTGTAAGTCGCTGTATGAGTAAGTGGTAAGTAGATACATGAGTGTCTATATGGGTTCATGATTGATTGTCTGAGTATCTGTATGGGTTCCTTAGCATTCTTGTAAGTGCATTTCAGTCATAATGCTTACTTGTCATGATACTGAAGGGCTTCACCTGAGTTGAGCAGGGAGAGGTACAGAGACCCGAGTGGATTGTGGCAGCTTCCTCAGTAGACACCGATCACAATGTATCTTACCTCTACTGATGTAGGATGATAACACGACACACATGTGTCTAGAGAGTAACAGCACTGACCTGCTCCAACCTTGCTGACAACGGTGACACAAGTAGGCATTTCAGCTGAACTGCCTTTACCAGGATACTAAGGGGTGATCTGAGTGGGGAGCTGTAGCCGTGTGATCCAGTCCCCCGCCTATGCATGTTGATGATGTTGGCCGGTGTTATCTGGAAGGCATATTGTACAGTGTTGCCTAGTGGTGTGCTTTTGCTGTTATTCCATATTATGTCAAGGCACTGTTATTTCCTTGTGCCTTTCCAGGTTCCTCCACTCTCTCAATGGATTTCCGCTTTTACATATTCGGATACATTGCAATGTGAGTTAACATGCTACTTACTGTAATGAAAATGCTCTTGACACAAAGGCATACTGTTGTTAGTTGTTTTTATTTAACAATGAGTGATGGGTGAGGGTTGAAATGGAAAGTGATGGTACACAGATAGTTAGGGTAGAACACAATATGGTAGAGTTCCAAAGTCCAACAGAACACTCCCATCCTTGTGGCAATGTGGGTTCAGTTTACAACAAAGTCAATGCTCGATGTTACAGTGGTGACATCAGCGGTAGCTCCGTGAAATGGTATGGCATGGTACTGTGCCACATGAACCTCCCAGGACTTTTTTGGATGCCTCCTACATTGTTTTGCCTAGGGGAACCTGCTGCATGCTCAGAGGTGTCGAGGATTCGCTGTGATGTGACTCACCCCTCCCTGTGGCTGCTGCTGAGGTGGTGTGACTATCATCCGGCTGGCCACAGGGGGTGGCCAGCTATTTGTGCTGCATGCATATCTCTCAGGCCACACACAAGCTGGCCCATGTACTCAGCAATTTATCCCAAACGAGTGTCCATGGACCTCTGCAGCAGGCGGAGTTCACGCAGTTCGTCATGGACCTGGCCCATCTGTCCCTGGTTCTGCTGGTATGCCCCAAGGGCAGTTTGCACGGTGGTCTAGGAATCTGTCTCATTGTTCTCCTGTGGTTGTCCCCCAGTTGTCCTCCCACGTGCCCTGCTGCCATGGACCTGTGGCGGCACCTGGCGCTGCCGCCGCACGTTGTCCCCAGCACCCCGATACTGCCTGGTGGCATTGACTACAACTGGCAAAGGGATAGTGTTGGAGGCAGCGGTGGTGATGGTGGAGGTGGCTGCCACACGGGTCGGTGCTGCAGGGGTCAGCGTTGATGTTGCAGCTGTTGTCGGAGTGGTGGAGGCGGTGGTGGTGGTCGGGACAGTGAGGGCCGGAGACTGCGCTTGCCTGGGCACGCCAGAGAGGCAAGGTCGGTCCTCCTCATCTGTAAAGACCAGGTCGTCTGCATCCGAGGGTTCAGCTTCTTGGGTGGGCTCGCCTGCTGTTGCTGGTGAGTCATCTGTTGAACAGAGGTTGGATTTTGACTACTGTGTTCTTGGGTTTTGCTTTGCAGTTAAATATGACTCCATCAATGATACTGTGATTCATGTGAACTCTCAATGGTATTTTCTGTATGTGCACTGGCTGCACATACAGAATTGGCTCACAAATGCTCCCTGCTGTTTGGGAGGAAGACAGAGAGCCTTGTGGAAGTCGTGGTCTTGCTGTCTGGTCCCGACAACCCCCTCGCGAGTAAGATAGCTACCTACCTGTTAAGTTAAGCAGAGGAAGGAAATGCTAGCCTTAAGAGACATTCATGTTGACAGCGTGCATTGTACATTAGTTTGATTTTGTCTGGCAATTGAGGCTCACTTGTTGTGCACAACAGTACATTACAGTGGGATGTGATCATTTTGTTTCTACTTAACAGCCTCCACCCCCCCTTGATTCCTCTGAGACTCTCGGATGCAGTATGACAATCACCTTCTCTTCCTGTCCAGTGAAGGTTAGTGGTGGTATTGGAGGGCCGCCACGAGTTCCTAGATCTGCCTCGTGGTTCCTATAGGCCCAATGCTTGACCTGCGCCTTGAGGTTGATCCACCGCCTTTTGATGTCATGCAGTGTTTGTATTGTGGCCCCTACAGCATTAACTTTGCTGTGGATCCTTGTCCACATCTGTTTTTATTTTGCACAAGTGGGGTGTGTTGGACCAGGCTTCCAAACAAATGTGGTTCTACCCTTATTATCTCGTCTGCCATCACTTTCAACTCAGTGTCAGTGGATTTGAGCATTTTCTGTTTGGCCATGGTGCAAAGGTGAGAGAAGTGCAGGGGTGGAGGGTGTGGTGGAGTTATTATTACAAACTGGTTTGGACAGTGGACCACTCGCACACAAAGTACAGCACCAATCCAAATATCACCAAATTATTCAAATTTCTAATGAATCAGCGTGCATTTTCCATATGCTCCCTGTCCCAAGAGCATTACCCAAACCTGGATATAAAGTCTTTTTTGCTATAAATGGAAAAGCACCACTACAGGGATAAGTCTCCTCAAATCATGGGCGATTAGTAAATCTTTCAAATGTCCTCTTATATAGACGCTGAGTCGTGATATGCAAAATTCAATGTTCTTTTAATGATCCACTTAGAGACAAGACATCAGCCAACGCGTTTCGTTCTGTCACCAGAACTTCTTCAGGGCTGTGAGTTTAAAAACATACAGAAATAACACTATAAGTGCCACACAAAATAATGTACACACATATACATATCTAAAACATTTACAGTGCCCACAAATTAAGACACAATTCATGTAATATTATACAATTCAAAACATACCGTGACACATTCACTTTTCTATATACAAAGTATCTGCGTTCGCACTATCCTTAATTAAAAAACATTTTTGATATCACAATTATTGTCAAGAATTTGCTTTCAACAATTGTAATCAAGCTCTTGGTCATTTTGTATCAATGTTATAATCATACTCGTCAGCGTCATTGACTACATAGATCACCGATCAATGTAAACCGTGGGAAACAACTCGCACACACCATTTCAACCCTGCATGAAATAACCTGATTGGTCCATACAAATCAATGATAACCAGTTAATCTTCAAGCATTGGTCTTATTTCTATTACTGAATAGTTATAATCTATAAGATATTATAGATATAAAAATCAAAAAAGAGAAAGAAAGGAACTCTCCAAGCTTTTGTGTCGTTATATTCAAATATGTTGACCTGAATACAGGATATGAAAAGTTACATTCTCCACATAACACAGCAACCCCTTAAATGTCCATATAAATATCAAATGTTCAAGAACCCCATCAACCACAGGCCATTGTGCCCTTGCTATAGCGTATTTGCACAGCAGCAAAACCAGACCATCACTAATATCACGAGAAGCCTTAGTTACAGTAACCATTCGACCATAACTTGCCCCCGTGCACATATATATCCAAAGATTTTTTGGTACACATTTCAGAAACCTTGACAAGTTTATAAAAAACTCTCCCTTCTTTGTCAAAAGACCCAAGTGGTTCGCAACCATTTGTACCCAATTATTCTCAAATTGGGGACTTGCTATATCCATGGTAGGTACATTAATACTATTAGCCAGAAGCCATTAGCTCCATATCTATATCTGATAAGATGATAATGATACACGACACTTCAAAAATAAACCAATAGATGTGAATATGAATATTGATATAAAGAAATATTTAGAAATATTTCCTACCGCAAAAGATGTTTTGAAGAGGTGTTGTATTCCAGCTTCACGTATATTTTCATTTGTGTCGATTTTCTCTATTCAATTTTCTTTATTACTATATTTACAATGAGTCCAGAGTTCTGGATGCTCGAATGAATTTCATATTTTAGTATATTTTTCTGTAGATATTATAAGTGCAGCCTGGCCTATAATGGCGAAAGAATTCAATAGAGGAAGAAAAACAAGAAATATATAGGGTAGGGTTAGTCCCAAAAAACCTTACATATATTGGAATTTAAAGGACAAGAGATAGTCATAAACATCAAAGGTATGTCTCCAAATAGAGGCATAGTCCAATTAATAACAAACTAACCTTTTCTGGCAGCCTATCTTGTGCAATTAGAAATCGTTTTACGTTGTTAGGGAATTCCACCTCATATTTTTTGAGGTAAACCAAGTATATATCTCCTTAAGGCAGTTACCTATAAAAACATATGTTGCAAGAATCAGACACCCGCAAGTAACCCCCTATTTTGTTTCACATGCAGGCAAATGCAACAAGTTCTCATCATTTTACCTTGTGGTTGTTAACCTGAAACAAGGCCAACATTCCCGTTACAAATGCATGTATTTACATAACTTATATAACAGGTCACGTGTGATTAGTCTCATCGCGTTATGCCCAACAAATCAAATATTCTGGAAAAACCCCTGTGTTAATATTACAAAAGTAATATGGAGGATTTATTTTATCAGTTACGCACAGCAAGAAGAAATAACCCCTCGCTGCATCTACCTGTATCGTTCGTCTGAAAATCACAAAAACGGCGTCCCGGTATCCTGACACGATCTCGTCTCCATTGCTAGAAACGTGGCCCGCCAATATTGAAGTTTAAATGGGTGGTCACATAAGTCACGTGTATTCAACAGTGAGCCGTCTATTCACTGCTTTGACCTTTGGTGCAAATACCGTCGCCATCTTAGCCTGGTCTTTTCGTAATCCAGAAGTATTGTGTGTGTGTCCCCGTTCTTTCAGCTTATAACAAACCAATCTCGCACACACTAATCCTCTTATTGATTTAGTAAATGATTATTTATAATTTACATTTTGCATTATTTAGTCATTGTTATTTTGTAAGAAACATCAGGTATCGCAAACATTGCCTTATCAATAGCCTTTGTATCCAATGAGATAGGGGAAATGCGAGATTATTTAGGTGTGTATTAACCAAAAGAAAGGCGAACAGGCTCAGGCCCCCAAATTGAACCGGAAAAGTGGCTGAATATTTCTTCGCTTCTCAAATCTTTCTGTATATTAGATTAGGCTATGGGGATTGTTAGGCGCAGAAGGAAAATAGAAATTAACGATAACAGTAATACCGATAATAGATGTAAGAGTGCAATGGTGCTAGCTAAATCTAGAAAGCCAACCATATCAGTTTCAGATCATCCTCGTTGTTATATGGTAAGAAAAAGGAAAAACCCCTTACCAATTTATTGAGGTAGGGCATAGCCTAGTTAGGTCATATAGTTTATGTTCACTCATAATAATACCATCATTGTTAACTATATGGTAATAAAGAGAGACCTCTTAACAATTTCTTGAAGTAGGGTAAAAGATTTTGGTGATAGTAACAAGGTCACATAATGTATACTCACACGTGTCAACTACTATCCTTATCTTATAAAGCAACTCAAACATCCATAGCTATATACAAGGATCTATTGTAAGTAGTAATGCATCTCATCCTCTGTATTATGTCCCCTTTCCACGCACCTCAAACGGCATATCCAAGCCGCCTCTCGCTTGCGTAGGGTAAGTTCGCGGTCGCCCCCCCTAGGATGTGGAGGTACGTGATCAATGCCCTGGACCCACAAAGTGTGGTTATCTTTGTGGTGTTCACGCATGTGGTATGCCATGGGATATCTCAGATCGTAATTTTTTATAGCACGTACGTGTTCCTGAATTCTTAATTTTAACGGTCGTACAGTGCTACCAACATAGATTTTTTCGCATTCACAACCAAGTACGTAAATTACATGGCTTGTGTTGCAATTGATGTAATGCCTAATCTCATATTCACAGTCAGTGTTATACTGGAATTTCTTGGATTTATTCTTACCCAGAGGGCAAATGTTGCAACCCCCACAGGTAAAAAAGCCCTTTGGCTTAGTAGGCATCCATGTTGTATTTCTCCTAATTGCAGGGTAGCTTGGACACAATACATTCCGTAAAGTTTTACCTCTTCTAAATGTTATTTTAGGAGTATTGTTGATAAAGTCTCTCAGATTAGATACCTCAGTAAGGAGACTCCAGTGTCTTCTCAACACCTTGAAAACATCAGCACTATTTTGTGTATACTGTGTAGTAAAGGCCTCATTTGGTTTCTGGGTCTTCTTGTTTTCTATTCCTTTCTTGACCAAAGTATCTTTTCGAGTGACCCTTTGTATTCTTTTTTCTGCTTTTTCAAGTGCTCTTTCATTGTAACCCCTATTGATAAATCTGTTATAGTCTCCTTTAATTGTTCTTTAAAGTTTTTTCAGTACTGCAGTTTCGTCTAGTGCGCACCATCTCTCCAAACGGTATGTTATTGATGGTGGAGCTAGGGTGCGCACTCGACGCATGCAGTATACTATTGCAAGAGGTGCTCTTACAAAACAGATTGCTCTGTATTGTATTGTTCTCCACATAAAAGAGCACATCTAAGAACTCAATCTGGATGTTGCTTGACTTAATAGTCAATTGGACGTTTGTCACGAGGACGAGCTCCCTGTCCTGGACGGACGAGGCGTACCTGCTAACTTCTGTCCGTTTCTGCCCCGTCCGCAGGATCCCTTTGATGTGGCATAGAGTGATTCAGCGCTGCCTTCGCTGACTCCGCTGTTGGCCCTTCCTTCTGTGACGTCAGGGGGGAGTCCCCTGACGATTCCGACGTTCCGCCTATCAGGAGAGGCCTCGTCATCGACAACGGCCCTATCAGCGGATCTGGAGGCGGTTAAGGAAGTGCCGGGGATTCCTACAGGCGCGGTACCTGATGGGAAGACGCCGACCCGCGAGGAGAACGCCGACACCGAGGAAGACGGAAGGGGAGAAGCGCCATCGCTGGGATTGCCGGAGGAGAGACGCGACAAGCCAGGAGGCCCACGGACACACGAGCCGCCCTGCCACACTTCCAGGGGAGAAGTGTGGCTAACCAAGGTACGAGGGCGTCTACAAGGGTTATTCACCACACGGGGCGGGACGGGGTAGGACGAGGGTGGCCACGGAACCCCTCACGTTCCCACGAGCACATGGTCAAAGCGACGCTGGGTACAAGGTGGTGGACCCTGGTGATCCCTCACTTCCCCTTCCCCCTCTCATGCTTTTCCCTTCGTTCCGCCACTAACGAGGCTCTCCTGTGTCTCTTTTCTCCCTGACTGCACCCGGAGCCGAGAAGCCCCGTGAAAAGGGAAGACGGGGACCCTGGTGTGTACGGCCCAGAGCAAGACGAACCAACGGCAGGAGGAACTCTTTGAGCGGAACAAGACTCTGCCCACGGGCAAGCCCCTTATACTGTTAATAAAGTACTTGTATGGACTTCACTATCTGTTGAGTCCTTCCTTCCCCTGCCCATCTGTCACAACGTTATAAGGGTTATCATTCAAGTAGGTAAAGTAATCCGCCAGCTGCATTTCATTTCCCTTCCAGAGCATTATGATGTCATCGATATACCCTGTGGTGGAGTTATGTGAAGTGTGTCAGGTATGTGGGTGGGAAGTGGTGTTGTGTAAAGATAGGTGTATGTGATGTGCTGGGTGCGTAAATGGTGCCCTGTGTCTCTGTGTCAGCTTCTGGCATGCAAAGGATGCTGGTCCAGGAAGGGGTTGGTTTTATGCTGTGGTATGTGGGTGTGTCCACATGAGTGATGTCCTCCAGGTGTTTCTTCCATGCGGGGCATGGCTAACATTGCAAATGAACATTTGGGGTGTATCATTGTGGCATGTGTGATGTGATTGAGGGCAGCGTTGGGTGCAAGCACACTTTGTGAATCGCTGTTCCGTTTGTTACTACCACCAATCATTAGATCTATGCACGAGCAAGGAAATTGGAACGCAATGCTCCATCCTCCAAATCTGCAGTTTCATTATAATTGGCCAGACGGTCATTCAACGGCAGGGTGGCCTTTTTAGTCCCTTGAACTGCTTTCCCCATCCGCTGCGGTCGGATTTGCAACTTTTCTGTGCATGGCGGATGATCATTTGTGCGTTCCATCCTCCGTGGTAGGATTTTCCATGCATTGCATCATGATTTGACCAACGGAGATGCCGATGGTCATGTGGGTGGATTTTTGCCACGAGCACGGCGGACGGAAGCCTTTTCCGTCCGGCATCGTAATGAGCCCCTTAGTGTCCAGCACCTTCTCTGAATTTTTCTAGTTTGGAGTGTTAATAGTAAATTGGGAATAGAAAATTATATATGTTTAGTTTCCAGCGCCTTCGCTGACTTAATGTAGTTTGGAGAGGTTGAATAGAAAATTATATATGTTTAATGTCCAGCCCCTTTCCTGACTTAATGTAGTTTGGAGTGGGAATAGTAAATTATATATGTTTAGTGTCCTGCTGTTTCCTTGAGTTGATATAGTGTAGAGTGGGAATAGCAAAATAGTAATTGTTTAATTTGTAGTAATGTTAATGATACAATCTTTGTTTAAGTGGTAATAGTATGTTATATATGTGTTTAAAATTTTGTTTGTGGGATATATAATTTAAGATAATTATTAGATTGAAAATACGGAATATAATCATTAATATAAAAATGTAAATACAACACAATATTTACATATTTAATAATGTTTTTAATTTCATTCAAAGAGTCAAGCAAATATATAATATACATTTTGTGTTATCATTATTTTTTAATATTTATATTGTCGTAAAGAGAAATAGTAATACATTTGTCATTTTAGGATACATTACATATGTAGTACATTTTTAAACTTAAACATATAAGAATAGTCAGTATTATTATTTTTTGTATAATGTATAACTTGGTAAATATGCATATTTTCACAAATAAAGATGTAATTGTTTACTGGTATTTATAAAATTTTTTATAACATAGTTTTTTAGTAACAGTTATAGAATATTTATTTACATTGTAAATATATATTACATAATTAGATACAGTGTACATTTTTAGTAAGATCCATTTTTAAACATTTTTGTCATTGTATGACTTTTATATTTTTGCATATTTTTAAATAAATAATATTACATTTTGTATAATATTATTTAATTTGAAAATATAAATACAATTATTAAGGTAAGAAAACATTTTGACAAAGAAAAATATTTTGTAACACTTACATATTTTTCATATGTTTAACAAACATTATAATTTTTTTTCAACATATTGGTAAGTTTACACATTTTATTTTAATGTATAATAATAAATATGATTTATTTTCTAATATTTATTATTTAATATTATACTTGAAAATGTTTTAACAGTAAAGAAAAAACATATAGTACATTAGTAATATTAATTAATATTTTTCAAATATTTTTTAGTATAGTATTTATAATGTACATTGATTTAAATGTAAAAAATTATTTTTGTAATTTCCTTTAGGTAGCCATTTTCTAAATTAATTTGTATTTTGTAGGTTATCTGTGTTGTTTAGGTCATTCCTGAGGGGAGAAGCTTGCAGTTGGAAGCTGCGTCGCATCGGTCAAGGTAAGTTTAATTTTGTTACTTTTAGGCTTAATTTAGGTGTAGTGTAAAGGTAGTTAAGTACTGTATAGTGTATGGGTAGTTTGAATATTGTATTTTTGTTACAATTTAGTTAGATGTTTTGCATCTGCAAAATGCAGTTAGTTTGTTGATAGGTAGGTGTTAGGATATGTATTATATGTTTAAATATGTTTAGAATATGGTGTTATTAGTGTGTTTATGTGTGTTTTTTAATGATTTTATTGTGTATTTGTAGGTAGCATTGACTTTGTTGTGGATCCTTGTCCACATCTGGGTTTTGCACACTAGTGGGGTGTGTTGGACCAGGCTTCCATACAAATGTGGTTCTACCCTTATTATCTCGTCTGCCATCACTTTCAACTCAGTGTCGGTGCATTTGGGCATTTTCTGTTTGTAGGTTGCTGTTGGGAGAAGCATGCTTTTTTTAAAGGAAATGTATATTAGTTTGAAGTAAACTAATATTTATTTTACCATTTTATTTTGGTTTTCCTGGAGTGTTTCTTTTATTGATTAGTAGTAGTAGTAGTAATAATCTTTATTTGGTCAAAAAAACATTAGACTACAAAAGCACCAAACAGGTAGACATACAGATAACATAATCAGAGATAAAACTGTAACAAGCCTGTTACAAATCACGTTTACATTGTTACTGTGATACATAAAAACGGAGTCTAAAATTCATTATCGATCTTAAAAACAATTCATACCAGATCACTTTAAAAAGCGTCTTAAAGGTTATATTAGTATAAGATCATTTGGAGGGAAAAAGAAAAGGTCATAGGGCAGGGTACAGGAGGGTAAGAACCTCAAATTAGGGTCCGCCATATGTTCCTGTTCCACTTGCCCATTCCAAAACATATTTGTTAGGATTGCACATACATCGTCATTTATCTAACTTGTTTATTAAGTTAATATATTTTATTTTATTTTATTTTTATTTAGAAGTTTTGTATAGCGCTTGCTAGACCAAAGGGTATCAGAGCGCTTCACAGCATGTACATCATATTTTATATATACATTGAATTTAATAACGGTGGAGTGTCAATTGAAGGACTGTCCGGGACTGTTAGATCCCATATATGCGGTTGAGGAAAAGGTCTTTGAGAAGGCTCTTGAATTTTGAAAACGAGGGGATTGTTCTGATGTGGGGTGGGATGGAATTCCAAATTTTGGGTGCATTTCCAGAGAAAGATTTGGCTGAGGTTTTTTGCTTGCGAGATTTTGGTGGAATGAGCAGTAGAGAGCTGGAGCTCCTGAGGTTTCTGGACTGGCTTGCCCTTTTGAGTTTGGCGGCCAGGTATTCTGGTTTACCTGTATGCAGGGCTTTGTGCGTGAGGCAGGCTGTTCTAAAGCTGGCTCGTAACTCCACTGGGAGCCATCTGAGTTCTCTGAGGGCTGGAGAGATGTGTTCGAATTTCTTAATTCCGGAGACCATTCTTGCCGCTGCGTTAAGTGTAGTCTTAAGGGGGGCAAGGTGGGTTTTTGCAGTCCCCGTCAGGGTCGCGATTCCGTAGTCTATTCTGGAGAGAACTAAAGCTTGGGTGGCTTGCTGAAGGTTCTTGGGTGGGAGGAAGGGTTTTATTTTGTATAGTAGTTTTAGGTTGAGAAAGGCACTTTTCGCAGATCTTGAGATGTGTTTCTTCATGTCAAGTTTTGGGTCTAGGGTGATCCCTAGAGATTTCACCGAGTCTGCCAAGGAGAGGTTACCATTGAGGACATCTATCGCTTTGAGCCATTCTTCTATTTGCGGGTTATCATCTTTGTTGGAAATGAGTAGTATTTCTGTTTTCTCTTGGTTCAGTTTCAGGTGGTTGGTGGTGAGCATTCTTGTACCTCCTTGAGCGTGTTGTTTAATCTCTTGATGTCATCAATTGAGGAGGTTTCCAGATAGAGCTGAGTGTCGTCAGCATAAAGATGAAAGGGGATATTAGATTTTCTGAGTAGGGAGGTGAGCGGTTCGATGTAGATGTTGAAGAGCTGGGGGGAGAGTACAGACCCTTGTGGAACACCTCTGATGACAGGGTGGGGATCGGATTTGAAGTTTTTGATTTTTACTCTCTGTGATCGGTTGTGAAGGAAGGAAGAGAACCAATGAAGAACCGTCTCTTGTAGACCGGCTCTTTCTTGCAGAACCCTTAGGAGTAGATTGTGGTTGACTGTATCGAATGCGGCCGATAAGTCTAGGAGGATGAGAAGACAGCATTGATCTGAGTCTAGTGACTTGAGTAGATCATCTATGACATTAAGAATTGCCGTTTCAGTGCTGCATCCCTTTCTAAAACCCGATTGGTGGGGGTCTAGGAGTTTAATGTCTTCTAGGTGCTGTGTTAGCTGAGGGAGTACACAGCTTTCCATGATTTTGGCCAAAAAAGGAAGGTTTGAGACCGGTCTGAAGTTGTTCAGATCTTCCGTGTCTAGACCTGGTTTCTTTAGGAGTGGAGTGACTTGCCCTACCTTGAGGCAGTCTGGTATGGTTCCAGAGCTCAATGAGCTGTTAATGATCTTGCACCATATTGGAGCTAGGACTAGCTTCATGTCTTTGGTCAGGAGAGGCGGGAGCTGGTCTAGGGAATGAGCTGAGGGCTTGACGTTGGAGATTAGATTGACTATCTCTGTTTCCTGGATGGGAATGAATGAAGACCATTGTTTTGGAGATTTCACGGAAGCATTGACAGGGGTTTTGGACAGTTTGCTCTCATTTAGAGAGATGGGATTCAGGCCCAGTGCGAGGTCAATCTTGACGATTTTGTCGTTGAAGAATGTTGCGAAGCTGTCACACCGAGCTTTGGATGCCTGAATTAAAGAAGGTATGGATTTTGACGTTTGGTTCCTTATGATATTGAAAAGTTCTTTGGGTCGGCTTTTTGCATTGTCTAGTGCTGAGCAGAAGAAAGCGGACTTTTTGTTCTTAATGTGGTTTTTGTACGTCCTGCGTGCTGCTTGGAGTTGAACGCGATGGGGAGTTGAGGGATTGTTCCTCCAGGTTCTTTCTGCGGCTCTTAAAAGTCTTCTTTCATCGTTGATGTCAGTGGTGAACCAAGTTCTAGAGGGAATGTTCCTAGCTTTCTTTGGCTTCAAGGGGGCAAATTGATCCAGGGTGAGCGTCATATTGGTGTTGTAAAGAGAAGTGAGATCATTGGTTGAGAGGTGTTCAGTGGAGATGGGGAGCAGCAAGCTGATTCTTTCTTCTAGGTCCGCTCGTGGAATTTGTGCTATATTCCTGACCCATTTGGGAGGGTCTCGTTTGGGAATTGGCTTGGTCATGATCGGATGAGTGATGTGAAAGAGTATTATGTGATGATCGGACCAGTCGACGGGGAGGATGTGATTGATGGAGATAGCCTTGCTTTCGGCTATAATGACGTCAAGTATAGCTCCTCTATAGTGAGTTTCTTCTAAGCAGTGTTGGATCAGATTGTTAGCTAGAAGTAGGTTATTTAAGGTTTTAATGAGCGGGTTCTTGGTTTCATTCCACCTTAGATTGAGGTCACCCAGGATTATGTTGTTAGAGTTGCCTAGTGCGCAGTGGGCAATCAAGTCGGAGAGGTGAACGCCAAATTCTGAGGAATTGCCTGGCGGGTGGTATAGAAGATGGCAGAGAGTAGGTCTGGTATCCTGAGTTTTGATGTTGACTGAGAGGCATTCAAAGGAGCTGTAATCACAAGAGTATATTTCCGTGATGGAGATGTAGCTCTTGTGGATGATTGCTATGCCCCCGCCTCTATTCCCCTGCCTGTCCTTGTTGATCATCGTGAATCCCGGAGGTACTAACATGTCCATGTTAGGGTAGGAGAGATTGTTGAGCCATGTTTCTGTTATGAATGCTACGTCTATGTCTTGGGAGAGTATAGCTTCTGCTAGTTCAGATGTATGTTTAGAGGCTGACCTGCAGTTCATGAGCATGCAGTTGATGGGGGGTTGTTCTTTGGATTCGTTTGTTTGGACTTTGGGAAGGAGGGCAAGGTGGGACGGGGATCTGGGGGCTCTCAGACGAGGGTGTCTGCTTCTGAAACCCGTGATTACTTGGATTGAGGATTTAGGGGATGAGTTCAACGAAGGGTCAAAGGGAGCTGTTGTGTGTATGATTCCCTAAGGGGAAAGTGGGGAGGTTGCTCTTGTGGGTAATTCCAGGGAACTGCTCTTCCCTTTACTGGGGGAACCCGCTTTAGGTCTGTGGGGTACGTGAGACTCGATAGGGGGTGTTACGGTGGAGGGAGTTTCCTTGCCTAGGATTGGATGGGTGAGGTCCGCTAGCTCTAAAGGTGGCAGGAAAGACTTTCGGGTCAAGGTTAAGGTGGCTAGAGTTTCTTTCAAGCCTCGAATCAGGATTTCCAGCTGTGTTTCCAATAGGGTGAGGCGATGCATCGTGCTGTCTATGGAGGGAGGGAGGGTGTCTTTAGCCATAGTGATCTTGGGTGAGGGAGGAGGTACCAAGGGAGGAGGGACCAAGGGGTGCGTGGTAGAGTCAGGGGTCGCATTGTCCTTGGTGAAGGGGCAGGGGTCACTGCTTTGATGGAGGATTGATGAGGGAAGAGAGTCCTGTTCAAGAAGACTCATGTGGAAGGGGCTGAGGGGGGTGGTGGTGATTTTTGAGATGTGGAGATGTGTGTTAAGAGTAGAGTGCCAAAAGTCAGGCCTGTCCGTGTGAAAGATAAGGTCCATTTTGATTTGGCCTCTGGAGACGCAGTGATAGGTGTCTCCGAATAGAGTCTCAGGATGTTCTCTGAGAAGTCTATGTTTGAAGAGTTTCTTCGCTTTACTAGAGAGTTTGGAGGGGAAAGCGATTACGAAGGAGTTTGGACCATGGGGAATCAGGAAATTTGACATAGAGGTGACAGCAGGATCTGCGTTTGGTGACATTTTTATTTATCTCTTTATTTATTTTCTTTATTTATTTTTTATGTTAAGAGGAAGTCAGGTTTATTCTGGAGGGAGTAAGGGGGGCTGACTCTCGAGGGGGATTATCTCTCGTGAGGGGGGTGATAAGGAAAGGGTGAGTTGGGAGGGCTTCTCTAAGCCTGGTATTGGGCGATGGAGTAAATACATAAGAATGAGGTCTGTGGGGTCTTGTGGGCGATTTAATCTGGATTGAAGTAATAGGGAAATAAGATGTTGGCTTGACTGTTTTCATTGACTTCTATGGCGGTCCCTTTAGAAACGTGCGTCAAGGTCTTTCCTCTGTTGTAACTCAGGAGATTTAGATTCTTTCGATGATCATAGCCTCAAATTGATGTTGTTAGATGACTAGTTTTATTACTTTTTCCTGATTAAGCTGATGAGGAGCATTTCAGACTCCATTGTTGCAGAGGACTCTGTTTCTTGTCAATTATTTGTTAATTATATTCTTTGCCATCTATGTAAATGTGGCGCAGTTCAAAGTCAGATATTTCTCTAGCAGTTATTTGGTGCTAGTAGGCGATATTGTAGATCTTGCTCCAGCAACTGTTTGTTGGTGGTTGTCGTTAACTTTAAACTCTAGTTAATAAATAGCTATAGAATAATCAAGTCTTTCTTTCTTTGTTTCCTGATGAAAGTAGGCTTTTAGCAATTGGGGCTATTTAGTTACGGTGCAGGCGTGTTAAATGGGGTTAGTTTGCTTCATCTCGGTGTCCTATTTGGCGGCCATGTTAGGGACAGGCATATTGTATTGATGTTGCAGCGTATAATTATTGGCCGTTTCTTGAGCGAGTCAATCTGGTAGGCGAACTGTGTTCATAATGCCCAGACTGCTTAGAGAAGGCAGCTGAATATGGGAAAGGCAGCTGAGCGGGTCTTTGGTGCGAATCATTGACCTCTCCTAAATGAGCTTAGGCAGCCATTTCCGAGTCAGGCACTGGGAGCTCTCACCTCGGGTCCGGTCTGCTCAGCCGTCACGGCGCCTCTCATGAATCACCCGCAGCAACAAGGAGTTAGGACCTTCCTCCCTCTGTATGTCCTTCTGTCCAGGACGCTGACCTCCTCGCTCGATGGCTCGGGTGCCCTTTTTCACTCAAGCGTGCTCCCGTCCCCGGTCCCGCAACTTCGATAAGAGCTGGGTCTCCGATCCTCCTCGCTGGACAATATCTCTCCGTCGCCAGCAGGTAAGGAATTCTTGCTGTGATTGCCGTGTCAGGGTGGGGCTGCTGTGAACGATCCGTGAGGGATTTTCACTTATGTGATCCCGGATCGGAGTTCATCCCAGCAGCTCCTTCCCTGCGGCCATCTTGTAATATACCCTTCTTATTTGAATAAAAAACACTCCTTAAAAAGGATGACATTCTTACACAAATGTCAATAGTTGATAGAGACTGTAACAATAGATAGGCCGGGCGGCATTGAGCAAAGTCTAGCTGCTTTGTATAACTCAGTATATCAAATTTCCTCCATTTTTTATAAAATTTGCAAAAAAGTACGACATGCATAGTAATCTGTTTTGAGATGTTATTGCAGGGACAATTTGATAAATTGGAGGACCAATCGTTTGGTTTTGGAAAGGTAACTATACGGTGGAAAATGCCCATCCTAAAAATGAGTTAAAATATGCCTATGCTTTTGGAAAGGAACAACTCTAGGGTATAATTACATGTTGTAACTTGTTAAAATGAGCTGGTTCCTTAAATAAGAGAATTTTGACAATTCTGCAGACAACCTGATATTCTCAAGATGATTCAAACAGACGGCCTTTAGTTCTTTCCTGTTTAGTTCAGCTAATCAATCAGGGTTGGTAAAATATTCTAGGTGCCCCAAGTCCAGGCAAAAACGCTTACTATATATTATCCACGGAATTCGTTCATAGTGGTTTGAGTCTAAGCAATCCTGATGACAAGCCGATTTAAAAGGGTGTGCTCCGATGACCATATTTTATGCCAGAGCAAAATAAGTTGGGTCTTGATAAGGTCAACCAGGAAAGAAAGTCCCAACTTTGCATGACAGACAAAAGTTGGGGCGGATTTAGGGGAGGCAAGTAGGTATCTTAGAAATTCATTCTCAACTAGTTGTACGGCCGTACAATTTCCGTAACCCCATATGCCTGACTCATGTAATGCTTTGCTGAGAAATTTTGCCTTGTAGATGGTGAGCATTTCTCGCTGCGGGTTAGTACCAAGTCTTATGGCAAATTTGTGTAAGGCCATGCAGGCACTTTTAAAAAGCAGCAACCTTGTTTTAATTGCATGACTCCAAGTGCCATCCTTGTCAAAGCGTACACCAAGATATGAGAAAGTGTTGGTCTGTTTGATGATGGAACCCCTTGATTCTCATTGCCCGGCAGGTAACTGAGTTCCTCCTACACTTCATTATAACTGTCTTGGTCTCGTTCACATGTTGATCAAGATCCTGCATATAGTTAACAAAATCATTGAGTACCGACTGCATGGATTTGGGGTGCGCGCCAGCAGAACAGCATTGTCAGCATAGAGTAGGGTAGGCAAAGGTCGGTGTCACACCTGAGCCAGATATTTCGGATGTACAGTCAAGGCACACCCTACATTGTTAATGTAGAGTGAAAATAGAAATGGTACAAGGACACAGCCCGCTTTCCACGCTGAACGGCTGGGTACATTCACCGTTTATTCCATATCTGATTCTAGCCTTGGTTCCTGAGTACGAATCCCTCAAAAAGGAGATTATCGAGGAGTCTCCTCCCATTTCACTCATGATTACCCAAAGCTTGGAGTGATTTACACAGTCAAAGGCGGAAGAAAGATCTACAAAACCCAGATATAGTTTACCGCCTTTGATCTGTGTATATTTCCCTATTAAGATGCTCAGATTGAGGCACTGTTCAATGGTCCCCACTCCAGAGCGAAAACCGTATTGAAGGTCGCTCAACACCCCCTTGGACTCAGCCCACTCCTGCAGTCTACTCAGGATTATTCTACCGACTATTTTGATTAACAAATCAAGGAGTGAAATTGGCCTGTAACAGGCAGGATTGTGTCAGTCCCCTTTTTTATAGATGCAAACTATTGTAGATTCTGCCCATGTTGGAGGAAATCCTGATGTGCAACATGCTTTTAAGACAATTGTTAGAATATGCCCCCATAGCGTATTATTAGCTTTGTATAGGTCCACTGGTATGGCATCAGGGCCATGTGCTTTATCCCCTTTACTGGCCCTTATTGCCTCAGTCACCTCGTTTAAGGTAAATGGGGCAATACTAGGTAACTGTTCAAAAACTGGAGTGCTGTCAATAGTATCAGAATTGGCAGACTAGCAGCCTAAATTGCAGAGAAATGTTTGACACAGTCGACCTCAGGGATTGCAACCACTAACCCAGGTCCGCTATTTTCTATCAACGGGGCAGAGTTTACTATCCTCCAAAATGAATTGTTGTTGTTCATACTATTTGCTACACACAGTGCAGCCCCCATGCCTCATCTCTTAGCCTTAATTTCGGCTGGTGCAGAGCCTGCCTATAATCAGATCTACATTGCTGGACCTTGGCTCTACTCCTGGGGTTTCTGTTAAGGGCTTCTTTAAGCCCTTTTATTTGCCTTGGTGCAGTTTGCATCAAACCAGCCTTTGCTTGTCTTATTTATTTTAGATACAGATTGCAGGTTCGCTTTGACAAACTTACTAATAACCAGGAATGATTTTATGATCTCCTTTGGGTGTGCATTGTCATCCAGGAATATATCAAAGGTGTCCCCGGTATCTCGAATTAATTTTTAAAGGAACCACTGAGGAGTAATCATGTGCCAGCGCTGTGAGTACCCATTAAGTGTGGCTAATTCTAAATCCCAACAACAGGCATAAGCAGTTGAGTTAGGATATTTACTTACAATAGACTTATCAATTTGTACCGATTGTGGATAGTGATCACTTAAAGGTGTGGATTGAGTTTTGAAATAAAAAACATGTGAACTCGGATTTTTAGAGGTTACAACAAAATCAATAGTGCTGGAGTTATTACACCCATTAAAAGTACATTTGAAAGGGGCATATTGTAACAACATTTCATTAGAAAAAGATAAGTCTAGTGTATAGATCAATTCATTTAATTTATCTCCATAGCTGTTATGAATAAAGTGTAAACTACTTGAACCTGCTAGACTATTCACATTGTAAACTTTCTCAGAGGGAGAGCTACATATTTGAATGACCCACCCACACAATCGACAGCTTTTTTCTTATGGCTGTTAGCCAGTTTTTCCAATGACTCAGATAAGTTATTCAAGTGGGTCACCATGTCACTGTTTTGGGCATTGTTATACAGGTTCACCACTGCCATCCTGGTCGTACCTGAAACTTCACATATAACAACTTGATAGTAGGGATTTGTATTGTTCTCTCATTGTTTTAACAGATGGTAAACCATTAGATACGAAAATACATAAACCACCTTTGGATCTACTGTGGCTCAGTGGGAAAGCAGGGACAAAAAAATCCTAAAACCGTTCATGTGTGCCGGTTCTACCAGCCAAGTCCCCTGCAGGCAGATAACGCTGTAGTCTACTACTAAATCTACCCACTCTCAGTTGTTAATTTTATTCGTAAGCCCTGCCACATTCCAAAACACAAATCCAAAATGTTCATTCGTGGAGTGGGGAGATCCCCTGAGCAGGTTGTAGTCTTGAGTCTTTAATGGACCTAGATACAAGCCATGCAGGGTCAGAGTCGGATGGATTAATTGTGTTAAAACTAGCTGGACTCTGCTACCCTCCTTCGAGGTGATTTGGAACATTTATCCCCAGGCACCTCTGCTCAGCACCTTCACAGCTCAATCCTGATGGTCAATCTATGTCCTCTAGATTTTCTAATGCCTGAAATCTATTGGAGGTTGGGACATTATAAGGCCGAAACGTGGGAGGTAGTTGGGTGCATATGGATGTGAGCTAATGGATTGGCCCTATTGGGCCTGGTTGGTAAAAGTAACCCAATGGGAGTGCTGAAATCGTATCTGGGGTGATATGAGCCAGCCTAGTTCTGTTTAACACAGTCTGTACAAGTTTTGGTGTTTTAAATGTCAGTACGATGCAGTCACCTGGTAGGGTTTTTTGTGATCTACCCACCAATCTAATGCATGTAGCCATCTTAAGACCGGCAAATAGATGTTCTGTCACTCCTGCTCTTACCTCCAGCCAATTTAAGGAGTTGTTTTTAAGGGATGTCCAAGATCGTGTGGTGTTTTGATTTAGGGCGGGACGTTAGATAACACTATTACGTATGGGGTGGCAGCAGGTGGGAGATCTAAGAACTGTGGTGGGTGGGATAATGGATCAACTGCAAACGATGTGTTGGCAGAAAGAGACATTGAGTTGGCAGGAGTAATCACTTCTTCAGCTAAAGGGTGTAATGGTCTTGTGTTAGTGTGCATTGTGAACTATATGTAGGTGGATGATTTGATTGCCTCTCTGTATTAGTTGTAGTTGGATCACTATCAGCTGTCTCATTCTGAATTGCTTACTTAGCAGTCGAGAATTCAATTTGTCCAAACAGGTTGTGCATTTAGCTTCTATTTCTGTTAATCACTAGTTAATGCTATCTAAGCTGTTTTTCAAAAATTGGTCCAGCGATTTAACAGCTGTGCACAGTGTATCCAGTTTTTCATGTTTTAGATCACCGCTCTGCTTGGACTGTGTGATGTTAGATGCAGTGGATCTATTTGCAGTCTTACTCTGGGTTTTTGACCTTTTAACTGTTGGAAAATTCCTTATTTAGGGAGATAGTTATGGTAGTAGTTGCGGTGCACATGCATTGTTTTTTTGGTTGTTTAGCAGGAAGTGAGGAGCCTGATTTGGTGGAGGTAATAGTGTCTGATGTATTCTGTGCACACCCATTTGTTTCTTTATTGTCCTTTACTGCCATCCTCAACGTTGGTAATCTGCTTTACTATCACTCCCATAGCCCCTGAGATGAACTTCAATAATGAGGTTCGAGATGAGTGTGTGTCTGTGTCCTTTCTTGTGAATATGGCTTTGCTTGGTCCAAAGCTAATTTTCTTTTCCCCATAATTAGTACCAATCAGCCAAAACTAAATTACAGTGTACTGTATTACAGTACCTACGTTGTTAAAAAAAAAAATGAAAACCAAAATCTCATTTTAAGCTAAAAAATATTAAGATATGGTACTGGAGATATTGTCGATCTCTCGTACAAAATGGAATGTCCAGCCCAGCAGCTTAGCCTAATATTCTCAAAGTTAATATTTAAAAACGTCAGGTACAAGGTACAAAATTGTTGTTTTAGTTTCATACTGTTTTGGTATTCACCATAGTTTGCAGTCAACTACACGTAGCAATATCAAAGGGGATGATGGACGGAGTGTTGAACAATGCAAGTACTCACCCCCAGTCAACTGATCTGGGTTTAATCCATCGTCAACCACACGTAGACTAACCTGAGCGGGAATGCTGTTAACCCGGAATGATCATTTGTTTCCAGCTGCAATCAACTACACGGTGGCAGAACACATTTGGCAAAGCCCCTCACTTGCCTCCTCAAGTCCCCCACTTGGCTAGCTGGTTGGTAGGGGGGCTACCCCGTGGGTGCTCCTCAAGGCGCCCTGGCAAAAAGGAACCAAGGAGGGTGGACCAGCCTCTTCCAAGTGAGGGCGGGCCTGCCTTTGGCCCGGGCTTGTCCCGTGCGTGTCCCACGATGCGGGAGACAACTAGTGCTCTTCAGCGCGTGTGGCACGGGTGTGCTGCCTGGCTCCTCCCTCAATCCTCAGCAGTTCTGGGACACCGAGTCCCTCAGGCACAATCCTGAGCGGCAGCAAGGCAAGTGGAAGTTAGCAGGAAAAGCGTCCCACGCCACAGGAGACAACCAGCTCTTTTCAGCGTGTGCGGCGCGGGCATGCTGCCTGGCCCCTCAGCAGTTCTGGGACACCGAGTCCCTGAGGCACAATCCCAGGTGGCAGCAAAGCAAGTGGAAGGTAGCAGGAAAAGTGTTTTAATAAAAAACTTTGGGTTTTTAATGGATTGGAGTCTACGAATAAGTTGTCGCTGGATCATATTATTTACAGTTGTATTTTTAAATTCTTTGGGTGGAATTTTCAGGAAGTTTTGGAATCTTTACACATTTGGATTTATTAATGGCAGTTTGGATTCATTTCTTCTGCGAAAAAAAAGTAAGTAATTTTAAATTATTTATTATGGGTGGGAAATGTAATTTTTGTTCTTCTTATTGACATCTGTAAATATCTAAAATATATTTATTATGTCAAAATTACAATTTTACTATTTTTGTTAGTAATGTTTTAAAGTAGGGATCCAGCTTTTTTTTCTAGGTATTCGAGCCCTTTATTGTTTGGGTAGAGTCTTATTTTGTTTTGTAGGCGCTCGAACATTGTTTTAGTCTGTTTAGTTAGTTTTGAAAATAGCTGTGTTACAGACTGTTCAAGTCTTAGTTGTTGGTATCTATGTTCCTTTTGGAAGCATTGCAGTAATTTATGTAGAGTTGATTGGGTTCTACCTGTTGTGGCTTGGAAAACATTATGCCATCCTTTCACAGCATTATTAGTTTTTGCTTCTTTGTTTAGGGTACTGTTATATACATTGCACCATAGTATGTGGTATTTGGCCTGTCCCCTGTGTCCAGATCTGTGTAGCCTTAGCACCCAGGTGTACTCGAAATATTTGAGTAAGGAACTTAGTTTTGTTCATTTGTTTGGTAGTAGGAGCTTTCTATTAAGAGATTGTAGTGTTCTGCTACGTCAGTTATTGGGACATATGCTAGTGCAATTAGTTTTTTTATTTCATATGCAAAATTGATATTAGATGCATAGTCTACACTGAGCATAGCCTTTTGACGTGTCTCCAAATGCATTGGTTAAAGTGGTAATAGCAACGTTGGATTGCTGTGTGAGGGTAGTTTTTCAGGATTGCTTGTATCATTGACTGTTCAAAGGCTATGATAATTTTTTGGGGGTAGTAAATATTAGTTTCTTGCTTTACTTTTGTTAAGAGTTCTATATAGGTGGTGGTTTGTTTGTTTGGTAACAGGGCATATTTAAAGGGGGTGTTGGTATTGTGATATAGTCCATGGATTATATTAAATTAGTAAAATGGCTTGGGACATATTTTAAATGTTCCCTCCATCATCCATGTATCACAATTCTGTAGTTTAAGTAAGTTTGTGGCAGTGGCATATATAATAATTATTTTGTCAATAGATTTATTGTCATAAAGTAGAAATTGCTCTTCATTATGACTTACAGTGAGTTAAGGTGATATTTGTATTTCACTGAAAGTTTTGGGGATAGGTGGGGTGGTAGCAGTTGCTGTTTTGGTTCTAGCTATTAGCCTTTTCAATGTTGAGACAGAGAGTAAATGCCAGTTACATGTTGTGGAACTCTGGGGAGTATATCTTCTAATAGTTCAGTAGTAGGCTTTTGAGAGCTAGTGTTAGCTTCTTTCAGAGTGTCTAAAGCATCTCTGAATTCTATTTCAGCTATGTTAGGGGGGTGGTTATGTTCCTTAACATGTCTTGCAGTTGTTTCTTTAGTTGTAGCCCTCCCATAAAATGCATTTGAATAATATTTGCTGTATTTCCAATTAACTTCTTCCCCTGTGTGTTTCTCCTGGGTGTAGACATATCCCATATAACATAATAAAAATGTTCCTTTCTGGAATGTTATTAATTTGTCACCTTCAGTCATTCTGATGTTTCAATTTCTATGAGAAATGTATATAAAAATATTAAAATGTATTGTAATTGTTATAATTTTAATACAGGTTTTTATATTCAACATTATTCTTACATGTTTGAATATGTTGACCTTTTTTAGATGCTGGGGTGTTTCTGTTGGTGCTTACCTTTTGTGTTTACTTTGATTTCCTGTAGAAGAAAAATCTAAATTTTAATAAATATGTTTAATAGCATTTATTTCATTTTGGGGTTTGTGGGCTATTTGGGTTGGGAATTTTACTTATTTTAATAGTTTAATTGAGTTTTATACTTACTTTTTTGGCAAGGCGGTTTCTAGATGATATTTGAAGTTTCTGTAGAGGAGATATAATTAATAAAAAATATACATTCATTATTTAGTTATTATAAAAAGTGCTTTACGATTATTTTATGCTGTTGTAACATTAGATATTTTACTTACTTTTTGAAGTTGTATTCAGAATTTACAATGATGAAGTCCAGTGTTGCAGGAGCAATCCACCAGAGTTTCCCCTTATTCTTGGTTTTGTTGTTGAAGTATAAAATGTTACATTTTCTTTTGTTTATATAGTGTTTGTTTAGTTGTGCTTTCAATCTTATTGTGTTATTTTAGTTGTAGGTATTTTTCATTGGTTGTTACAATTTTTTTATTAATTTGGCAGTTTTTTGCTTATATGGGAAACACTCATTAATGTTCTGTTGAATTTGTTTTATTCTTATTTTATTTAAAAGTGTAGTAGTACATTATTTGTATTACATTTTGCATTCATGTATATGAATACATATTTATGTTATATCTAGTGTCTGTAAGTATAATACATTTGTTGTGTTAAAATATGTTAAAGTAAGTTTTTTTAATTATAATGTGTTTAGTGTTAAATTTATTAATTTAATGAGTTGTATATGTTTGTGATATTATTTATATTATTAGTGTTATATTTGATGTTGTAAAAAAGATTTTTATGTTGTTGATATTTTTTTGGGGTGATATTAATGTGATCTATATTTTTGTTTTCGATATTTGTGTCATTTTGTATATTTGTTTAATGATTTTGATATTACTTATTATGATATTTTTGTGATCGATATTAGTTATATCAGTGTTAATGATTGTCGATAATTTTGTGACTATTTTTGTATTTTTTCAAATAAGTATAGAGTATCTATATTTATGTTATCGATATTTATTTGTCGATACTTTTGTAGTTCGATATTTTGAGTGTCGATGTTAAGTCAGTGATCCATTTAGAACCGATGGCTGTGCAGACCCATCAGTGTAAATGATACATTCATACTGATCAAGAGGGAGTAGGGACAAAGGAAGAGTATGAACATGTTCATATTCTAAAAACTCTTGTGTCTGGAAAGAAGGATCATCGACGAAATTGACATCAGACAGCATCAATGAACTAGCCCATTGTATCCAATGAGGACTTTAGCATCTCGTTTGATGAGATATTGTGGTTGAAGCTGAGGTGTAGAGAGCAATGAATTACATGGAATCATGAATCCCCATTCCAAACCGCCTGATTGCGATACAAAGCAGGAGTTAAGGCCAGAGCCCACTCCAAACCATAACCTTGTTTAGTCTCCTCTGGGACATATTGAGAAAAAGATGGTAGAATTATATCCTTGCCTCCAGAGGAAGCTAGTACAAAAGGTGGAGGCCAATCAACCTCTGCCAGCAAAATATCATAGGAAGAAGTCAAATTGTCCCAAAAGACTGCATTAATTGTGCGTTTACTATCTCCTTCAATTTGAAGGTCTACATGGTAGAGTCTATCAGGGGGAGCTATATGGGTGTCTGGTGTTTCAACAGTAATAAAAGTGTCAGTTGCTTTCACCTCCAGACCCTGGTGGAGTGTCTCCCAAACTATGGTAACTTTCACTGCGCTGTCGGGGAGAGTTACCACTCAACTCCTGTCCAGGAGGAGGGTTCTCACCATCTGGGGAATACTTTGTTGCGTGGACTCGCCCTGTCCACGCTCATGTTGTCCCCCTCTGCCAAATCATTGATCCAATGATTCCTGTCAAGAATGAGGAGAACGGGGATCCGGAACTTGGAACATCTCAGGTGTCTTAATTTTAGAGTGAACAAGGGGTGGTAAGATGCACACCAATGTTTTCCCAGTTATTATACCAAATTAATCTTTCAGAACTGTAGAAGCGGGCATACTTGATTCGTGCTCCATCCATTGCTCTGCAATATAACTAAACACGAAGGAACCGTTTTTCCGGTTCGTATTCAAGCTGCACAGCCGCGTAACTGAAGAATCCAAGCAATCAAATCCTTTTAACTTTCAACTTGTCTTAGTTTATACTCCATTTTCATTTTCAACTTTATCATATTTCTTCAATTCATTTTATTCATCCAAAATCCAATGTGACGATGTTAACATAAACACAGGAGAGGAAAAGGGTTCCACATGTCACGTCTTTTATTAAAAACCCAATGCATTTCGGGATTAAACCCTTCGTCAGGGGATATCTAGAAAAAAACATGTAAAACAGTATGTTTGTATGCCTTCAACATCATTAGTCCATATTCATACAATAATGCATTATCTCAAATCATTTTTAAACGTTTGCTTAAGACAGAGGAATTTACAGCATTTTTTACGGTTTGTTATTTGCACATAATCAAGGATCCCCATAATAAAACGCCAAAATTGTTTTTTGCTGTCACAGTATTCTAATTAAACCCACAAAGCAAGCTTGCGTCTTGTGCATTTCCCATAATTATTAATGATGTTACTCTCTCCCCTTAGACTACTGAATCGCCGAAAGCCTTACCGTGGCATAATTACGATCACACTCATTATTGCTCAGCACGATAAGTTTCAGTCATGTTCGTAGATATACCTGCGGCACTGCGGCACTCACTTACTCTAAATAAAGATGATATTCATAAGTTAACAAACTCTGTTCCTAGTTTGAGTGCTCGGTTTGATTGAAAGAGTACATTTTCATCAATTTAAATTTTTGCTGTGTAGCCTAATTTTTTTATTTTTTATTTTGACCCCTCTGGGACCCTCCAATATGGAGCAGGCGTTCTGAGGACCTCTTCCCTGCCCCACTTATTCTTTTTTATGTTTGCTTTTCAGGGCAGAGGGACCATGTCCTTGAACTCTAAAATGGCAGCCTCAAATGTGTCTTCAAGTTTGACCAGCCAATCAAATGTTGTGCTGTGAGCTTGTGGCACTCTGTGGTGGTACCTCATTGCTAGATATCTATGAATATTGAACCTTCATTTCCCAAAAAGTACTCAAGAGATTTACACCAAATCACACTTCCTGTATCACAATCTAGCTTTTAGCCAAACTCAGTGTAATTCTCTTCAGCCTTTTTGGCTCGATGAATGATAACTCACCAGACTAAAACACCAGGCATCTACTGGGAGAAAAATATTCAACCCACACACTCTTGCCACGTTTACCGTTACTGGTAAATAGACTTTTCATTTCATTTTAACTCACCCTATCCTCATATTGAACTGCGATATCACCAAGATATTTGAGAGAAACCTCTTCTCACCTATACGCATCTAACATGGACTCTCTTAAGTTACCACAGAACACCCAACGCACCTTAATGCACTCAAAGAAACAACACAACTAATCTCCAACTGTAGTGCAGTTCCTATATTCCCAATAGGCTCTGCGCAATGAAATAATATATCCTATAGATTTGACATAGGACCTATGTCTAGTAGGTCTCAATCGAATATATTACACTTAATTGTGGGTGCAAGCTAGCTCAGAGGTCACTAGAAACATTCTCGAATTCACAAGAAGAGATTAGTTTCTGACAACCGAATAAACATGACAACTTTGTTTCCCCAAGAATAAACGTATCTTCAGAGTCGTGGAAACAATAGATATATATTCTACTCAGTCAATCATGCATGTTTCGTTTCATCAGAGGTGCAGAGAAATAGAGAGATGGGCGTTTTCAATAAAAGGATTTATTGAACAGTCTTCTTTCTCATGCAAGTAAAGTGAACTGCTACAATTGTAATACTGGTTGCCAAGTATAATGCGTACAGCAGGAAGATTATTATAAAATAATACTGTAAAAGCATTGTATGGTTTCTTAAACCATAGATAAATACATACATAAATAACAAAGGCTAAAAGTCCTCAACTGGTGCTTCTAAAAGACGCCTACCCCAATGTACCTAACCTAACTCTAGTACGAGGGAAGAAGTAAGTGTGGTGTAGCATAGGTTTAGTTTCTTTGCCAAGAATCTATCCAAGATTTCTCTTAGGGTCTAATCAGCTCCGTACCTTGGTTTTAGAGTGAAGGAGGTCTGGTATCTTCGTCTCGGGACTCGATTTTCCAACACCCCACGAGGGGAGCTTGGAAAACACTGGAGCCGGATTCTCAGCGAGAGAAAGGACAGCTTCTCGATCAGTGCGTCAGCTGGTGGGGTCGGCTTCCTTCGGCACTTGCTGTAGCGAGCTGCGTCCGGCAAGTAGATAGTCGAGCTGCTTCGAACCACTGCGAGTTTACTAGGGCAAGTGTAGGCATATTTATACCTTGGACGTAAAGTCGGGCATATTAACGTCATCAAAGAACCCCGAGGGAATGGTAGATCTTTGAAAACTCCATGAGTTCTTGGACAAATCAATATTCAAGCGAGGGGATGTCCCTGACTGCTTAAGCCGAGTTTTCCAAGAAATCGTTGTGGCTTTTTGGAACGAGTGGAAGTAGCCATGCCTGTATTTGGACTGCATGGGCTTGTGTCTAAATAGGGGTATGATTTCCATGCCTATATAAGGGCAATGTGAATTGTACCTATATAAGGGCATGAATCAGTAAAGTTCGCCTGGATCCTAAAACGCCATACAACACCCACTCCACTTTATTATGTTCGATATTACTAACTTTCTAAGCATTTAAAACATATCTAAAGCATGATGTGTAAAAATCCCTCCCAAAATACATAAAATGCATTCGAAATCATTGTACACGAAAGATGAGCATTTGTGCTGTACACATTTTAAAAGCAATGTTTTCATTCAAAGCATCAAGTATGACATTGGAAATGCTAGCTGAAAGGAATCATGAAAGTGCATTTATGAAATGGCTCTTATATACAGAAAAAAAAATTGAGACCATTCCAAAACAGAATATATAATTTGTTTTAGTTGTGGACAAGGTCAAATATTGTCTCTTGGAAGCGTTCAAAGAATTCTTGTTCTCTATGAATAGTTCTACTTCAAGCAGATTACATTGTGCCCAAAAAAAAAATCCATTTTGGGAAAAGTCAAGTCACAGAAAAATAGACAACATTTTTTATGGTTTGTTATTTGCACATAATCAAGGATCCCCTAGGATTCTAAAGTTGTAAGTTTTGTTTTGAAAAGTGAAGGTCGAATACAGAGTCCCATAGAACGCTGTGGCTAACTTCAAAAGTAATTCTCGTTGTTTGGAGAAAACATTAAATCTTCTAAGTTGGTAAAGAATTCGTCTACCACAGTAGGTGAAAGTTGGACCACTTTGCTAAGTAAACTGATTGCACAAAAATGTGAAGCATCGCTGTCAGTGTTAGCCGCATTAGCAATGTTCGAAGGAGATGGTACCTGTGTGCCTGTCGATCCACGTATCTCACCGTCAGCAGATTGCGTCTGTGATACCTCAACGAATGCCGTCATCAGGATTGGTAGCCACTGGGGACAACACAATGCATGAGCCGTTACCCGAACCAAGCAAAGTATCCGTTGGCAGTGCTGATGGGAGTGTTAGACAAATGTCCAACATGCATTCTTCTCCACATAGCAGGCATCGTAGAACAGGTAAGATGCAATCTTGCCAGATTGGTCGGAATGAAAGAAACCATGTGGTATTCAGGTCTCTTAAACAAGCCAGGCCCAGAATCTGTATCTTGCGCTCACGACACTTCATTGCCAGGAGAGTGTTCTCTAAGGTAATCTGGGTGTCGCTGGTGACTGGACTTGCCATATCGGAGCAGAAGGAACAAAAATAGTATTATTGCTACGAGCCCCCAAAATGCGAAGCAGGCCGCCGAACAAAGAGTGCACCAAGTTTGGAAATATGCAGAGGACTGCTTCAAAATGTGTTAACAGTCCCGAAAAAACTGTCTTAAATACATGTACAATACCACTGGTATCAGACATGTTTAAGATACAACCTAACATTTCTACGAAATGTACAGGGCAGTTTGTCGATAATTGGGCATGTATCTCTGCAGAAGACCTTCCGACTTGTAGTTCATACGTCTCTTTGGACGAGGTCAGTGGCACCGTTTTTTGTAAAAGAATGGCTTTCATTCTGCTTAAAGTATCAATTCATATAGAATAGATGTTCAGTGAAGGCCATAACTGCGACTCCCCGTCTGTCTTAGTTTTAGGAAACAATACTTGCATACAACAAAGGGACCCTTGCTGACACAGTTACGAGGTAGGCTATTCCTGGCAACATGCCACAGCAGCTGTGATCATTCAACATTATATAGCTTCCGTTAGAAAGCTGCCTAAAAATTGGATCTATCACTGCAGCTGGAGAACCTTGCAGGTGGCAGGATAAGTTAGTCGAAGAACTGTCACAGGCTCCATGTAAATTAATACCCTGACAAAAAAGTGTACCGCTTAGTGCACTTTTACATTGGGTACCACTAAGAAATACTTATTTTCCCCCACTCCAAAATCTGTGTGTGTATGGTAATTCCCAGGTTGACTTAAAGTATTCTTTACCCAACCTTTCATGCACGCCAGCTGGTATATGTTTCAAACAATATTGAAAATTGAAAATTGGGACAGGCAGAGTGATTATCCCTTGTATTAGCCATTCTGTTGCAGATTTTTCTGAAACAGTTAATGGTAATCTTTCCAGTTTTCTAGCAGTGTATAGTCTGCTCCTCTTTGAGCCAAAGTGATTTGTTTAGGTGTAAGGTTAAATACAGAAAACAATGACGTGGTGTTGATTAGACGCCATGGCACATATCCAGAACGAAGATTTTGCTACGTCCAGCCTAAAAGCATTATAGATCATAATTGTGACTGTCCATGCTGTAGCATGAGCAAGTCCTGTTCCATTATGTGTATGGCATAGGATACTGTGCTGTCCAAAGAGTACATTCTGGATGACATAGTCGTTAACCCATTGTCAACTACAGAGAGAGCTTTCTCTAAATTAATACAGTCAATTTCTCGTATTCGTTCTGCAGTGTCTGCTTGTGTCGCTTTCCAAACTTTATAATAAATGGCGTATATACCTGCGTATATAAAAAGTTTATGATGCCATTTCGCAGGACCTGGTAAGAAGTCCCTTAAATCAACGCCATCTTTAAGTAAAGATAAGCGTTGTTTAACCTCTGTAAGTGTGGACTTTTGTAGCCACTCAAGGCACAGTTTTCCTACAATGTATGTTGTTACTATCCCTGGAAGGGACTATATAGAAGGAGAATTTAATGCTAGCAAAAATGTTACTTATGTCAATGGTCACCACTCATCCAGAACATTACAAAAAAGAAGAGGTAGCATCCTGATAAAACTTTGATTATCCCTACAAGTATACAAAGCCTGCACAGATACATACAGTCATTTTGTAATCATTAAAGTAACTATCAAAAATCAGTAGCAATTCTAGGCTCTATCTATACACCAGTAATAGTTAAGAGTGAGTTCTCCACAAGTTCTCCAGAGTACTATTGCAACAGACCAGAGCAAAGATTTTGTTGGTGTAGACTGGAATCAGAGTTGATATCCCTTCCTAGAGAGGTCAGACTAACGCTAGGTGAAACAGCAAGTGGACAGTGGCTGTCAACAAGCTCCATTGACTGATTTTCCATTACTCGATCCTGGGAGACTGCTAAACCCAAAGGATAAGGATTATAATTGTACCTCATTCACCCATGGCACACTTATATGCATAGAGCCTAATATCAGATCTTTAATTACTAGGCCTCTGGAGATGCTACACCAGAAGGTTAAAGACTATACTTGCACCTCATGCACCCATGGCAAATGTACATGCACCAGCTAAGTTGAAATCTCAGAATCACTTTTTGGCAGGGTAGCCGATGCGACTTTACTGTCTAATAATGTCTCATATCATGATGCCATACAGATTGCTCTGAACATAAGCATTTTAAAACCTCCTAGGAAACAATGGAAACTGAACATATCTACATATAAACACCTAAATGACAAGCATCGCCTCAAATGCATGCTCAATAACTATCTTGAGGAAAACGAGGGCTCCATAACCTCATCCCAAATGGTTTTGTGGTGAGCAAAGTGTATGTGAGAGATGAGATAATGTGTGACTCTGTTTTCACAAACAGAATGCAATACAAATCCAGTGTAATTTAAAGCAAGTGATCTCCACCCTCACTATACAATTCTCCACATCTCCCCTGGGACACTCTTCTCAAGTTACTTAAGGCAAAACATGATCTCAGCAAAATCTAAACTTCAAAGGCATAGATGGCTCTATTCCGTCTTGAACAGACACTTCAAACAGGGCAAAAAAGCAGGCAGGCTACAAGTGCTACAGCTCAGTCACCAGGAGGAATTTTACTCAATCCCAGTCATTGAAAGCACGCCGGATGTATTTCTCATGGATCCCTTAGCAACATTCTGTGACTTTTATGAATCGCTATACTTCCCTCAATGCCATGATATCCTTGAATAGGAGACCAACTTTATGGTTAACATATAGATGCCAAACGTATGTCTGAGCAGGCAGGGACCATAAATGCAGTGATAACAGAGGAAGAAATTACAACTGTAATAGATGAGCTCCCCTATGACAATGCTTCAGGTTTAGACAGTTTCCCTGCCAAATCTTATGAAGTGAATAAAGGAAAGATAGCTCCTCTGCTCAGTGAAATCTTTCACAACATTGACAAAGTTGCCGCTAAGTAGGGAATGGCACTGATGAGAAGGTGGGGCTCTTTTTTTGACCCAGAGAGTGGATTTGACAGTGAGGAACAGTACTAGTAGAGCAATATTTATGAAAGGTAAAATTGTTGTACTCAACACCAGTATGCCAGTATTGTCTTGCAATGGCTACACAACTCCTGACTTTGAAGTAGGAAAGGTTACCAGACAGAGATGGTAATTGTCCCTTCTGCTCTTTATACTGATAATAGAGCCCCTTACAATCTCTATAAAACATCATAATAATATCATAGGGTTACAGACTCCGACAAGAGAGCACAAGGCACTCCACTATGAGGATGGTAACCCAGTAACGTAATCAAAACTACTAACATTCATCAGAGTTCTTATAAATGTCATCACATGCTTCTCAAAAGTCTTGGGTTGTAAAATCAACTAGGGAAAATACAAAGCACCCCAGCTTACAAAGTTCATTAATATTGCAGCAGTAGAAAAACACCTTTTTAAGTGGACTAGTTCCAACTTAAAATTAGACCTGGGTGAAATGTTCATTATGCTGTAGTAATCAGAGTAATATTGGTAATATTGTGTTAGTGTTTTGACACAAAATGACCCAAAATTATACTATTACTCCAATTCCCACAACTATGTAATGTGGCACACAAATCTTACCACAGGAGCACAGGAACAACACACTTTGGGAGTGTAGGTGACTGTTGTCTTTGCTGTTCGTGTTCTTTTGCATGTAGTGTTGGGCTGCATTTAGCACAACACCACATGCAACAGAACACCTCTTAGATCTTAGATGTGCCAGATGTCAGCACACTGGCTTACAGTCCAGAGTAGGGAAAGCCAACAAACTCTACTAAAGATGTTTAAATCTGACACTCGTGCTTACCTTGTTGGCAGACTATGAGCTGGGGCGAAAATGTGTGGTGAGAAAACTCCAAACAAAAGGTTGACTGAACTTTGTTAACATCATATTATAGTTTTTACTAACAAGTTGTGAATAAGAGAAATGTGCTGCATGAATCTTTCTAAATGTAAAATAGAATTGTTAAAACAAAACTGACTGAAAAGGAGGATGTGGAAAGCTGGGTGCTGACAATTCAAGCTCTAGGAGACAGATTGGTAACATGTGATGAAGAAATATCGCTCCCTGTATGCATATCAAATGAAGGATGACATAGAGGAAATCCAAAGGTTTTAGGGTACATACTGATTTCTTTATTCGACCAGGGTGAGAAGAACTACTTAGACAGGGAATTGGTGGTGGAAGAAATAACAGAAGCGATAATATAGCTTCAGAGCAGTGAAGGTCTAGGATCTAAATGGTCTCCTAATTGAACTTTTTTAATACACTCTCTACTAAAATAATAAAGCACTTCCTCAATGTATTCCTTCATGCCAGAAAGTGAGCTACTCTCTGAACTAACTTGAGAACAGCAGTAATTATGGTGAAACGCAAACTATATAAACCATCAGAACATTGATCCTCCTAGAAGCCGATATACCCGTAGAATATGAAGTTTAAGATCCTCGAAAATGTCTTCATTAAAAGACTTTAAAGAGTAGTGCATTCGCCGATTCACCAAGACAAATCAGACATTGTCCCACAAACATCAATGAGACTTAACTTGAATAGGGTATTTAAATGTATAACATACACATACAAGGCCTAAGTACTGATATTGAAATTATCTCTCAATGTAGAATACAGAGTTTGTATTCATGCTCAGTGTCAGGCAGTAATTGGAGTAGGAGGGGTGTGGCACACCATATACTCACCCATCTACAGCCACACTCACTCACACCCCCATGCATTCAGAAGCATGCACACATATACCCACCATTCACAAGCACTCACACACACACCGATTCACAGCACACACTCACAAATACACATACATTCATACACACACAAATGCACACACACACCAAACATTAAAAAGAAATACGTACAGGCTGGAGCAGTGATCTCGGGTGGCAAGTTTCCGAGATTCTTGAAGAATTGGGACTTCTGCCTCCTTTCATTGGCTGACTATAGGCCAGCCAATGAGAAGAGGTGGCATTCCTTACTCGTCACAAATTGGGATTGGATTAGTTAGACTGCTGCCCCATCTTCCGCCTGCACGAGGTGTCACTGATTGACACTTGGCCCTTGGCATTTCAAGACTTAAAACTGAAGCTCTCAGTTCCGAGGCTATCAGTGAGGCTCCCCCTCGTCATGAGGGGGAGGCTCTAGAGGTGCTTTGCCAAGCTGAGGTGGTCACACCCACAGGGCAGAGACAGCTTTGGACCAGCAAAATTCAGCTCAGACTGCCAGGCACCTGTGCATTTAGTGCATGTCTAGCACCTGCCTGCCTGATCTGAACATAAAGAGAGTCTGTCAGGCTGACCTTTCCCCACCCTGATGAACTCTCTTCATGTCTGATAAAAGGTGGAGGGTGGCCCCCTCTACCCTTAAGGACAACCTGCAGTTGTTCAGGCTAACAGTCAAATTGATTGTTGATTCAAGATAAGTTTCATGGATCAAACTGTTTTATAGAGAACGTTTGACCAGAGGCAAGATAAATGACATGTTATCCCATACTTTCCCTTTGATGCAGGGTACTCATCAGGAACGTCCCCTGTCCACACTGCTTTTTTCTTTATCTATGGAAAATATGGTATGGTTCCAATGGGACACGCCCTTTGAAGACTACTCTCATCCTGTACTTGGAACAAAGTTTATCCTTATTTGCATATTTCATACTGAGCTACCTCACAAACACAGATTCATTCAACTCAGTGGGTTCTTATTTGTTAGAAGATTGGTATTCTCGATTATTGGCAAAAAACTGGTCTTGTCCAGTATTTGTAAATGTCCAGTATTTGTAAAGCACAAACAATTACCTGAAGTTGTCAAGGCGCTGGGGGCCGTCAGGAAGATTAAGTGAGCTATTGCCCAGAATCACATGGTGCTGAGCTGATATGGGGCCGGCACCGGAGATGGAACCGTGAGCCCCCGGGTTCCATATTCAGACGCCCTGGCCGCTGCGCCACACATCTTCTATCCAATAACACCATGGAGCCCCAGGTTGTTTGTTAACTGCCTTCACAAGTAAATCCTCAAGGCTTTAGATACCTGGGGATATTTGTAATTAACACTAGGGAACAATAGCTGTCAATGAATCTGACGAAGATGCAGGAGCAGTTCATATCAAATGTTGCACATTGATGAAAGCTTCTTCTATCTCCCTACTTGGTTCAGTTCATTTAAGTTGTGTTTCACATTGATGCAAGCTTCCTCTCTCATCCTTCCCTAGGCTGATATACATAGTTGAGAAACAGTCTGCAAACACAATAAGATGATGGACGGAGTGCTTATTTTATTTATTTTTTTAGTGTATCTTATATAGCGCACGGCTACCCCAACGGGGTGTCCCGGCACTCGTTGTATGTGAATATATTGATAGTTGACTCTTAAACTTAAAGCTTAAACTTTTCAGACACTCACCCTTAGTCACAGATATGGGTTTAATCCATCATAATTCTTCTGCTCACTAAGCCACCCCAGTTTGGACCCAGCCATATGCAAATCAGTCTTGGCCCTGTGCCTCATGGGAGTAGTCCAGCCGGAACTGCCGGGCCAGGTCCTCTCTGGTCCGGAAACAAGCATCCTGGGACAGTTGAGAAACACTCTGAAATGGGTTGATGAAAAATGATTTGGGAAGACATCAAAGTCTTATAGATTGTAATGTGGGGTGATGAATCTCTACATATGTTGCTAACCGCTATACAGTGGAGAGTGTATGACTTGATCTAACGCCCATTAAAAGACATGTTTTGGCTTTGCAACTAATGATATTAAGTGAATAGTCATATGTGTTGCTACAAGAACCTTCCTTGATATAGACTGATATGCAATGGAAGAAGGTGTATACTTGCAAACTACATGCAATGGTAAGTACTACAATGATACTTTGAAATGGAAAACAGAATGGAAATACTTAAAGTGGGATGGAATATTTACTAAAAATGCTCATCTTTCTTGCAACAGACTACCGCCAGATCTCCGGATCCAAAAAGATTTTTTTCATGGTAGGGAATCGAAATCTCAACAGTGAGTGACCTTTAGACATTTGGAGTGTGAAGGGTCTGAAGTCATTTGAGAAGCTACCAAGAGAATATAAGCTAAATGTGACACCCACTATTAGCTCCTGTCCTGATCCAGATCCAGTGTATGAATATAGAGGGGAAACATAGGGGATTTACCCTTTGCATGCAGACTTTCTGAAAGTTCATTAAAGGTTAAAGCCCTGCCCCACATTACCAAACTCTTTGAATATACATACCCAAGAAGATCTCTGAACACAATGGGTGACTGCTTTGTGCATAGGTCCTGACTCTGTATGGGGGAAGACATTAGCTTACCTGAGTGAGGTAGCAGTGTAATCCAGCTTTTAACTTATATCATATAAAAATTCTACCTAGGGTATATTATACACAGATTCGTCTATTTTAAATAGTAAAGATGAACAATGACAAAGGTTTCTTTTTGGGGGGAAAACTGTATATTTTACAGTTGGTTACTTGAATAACAGTCTCATTAGATGCAAATATTACGTTGCTGGAAATGGGATGCATTCCCTCTGAAATATACAAAGGTTCTATAGAACTGGGAGCTAGTGGTGGGAAATGGATATAGCAAGACTTTGAGTTTGTCAAAAGTGAATGGAAATTGACACTCAGTTATGGACCAAAGTCTATCTGTAAAGAGGTTTGTGTAATCAGGAAAGTTTGTGTAGGTATGGTGGCAATGAATGGTTATTGTCAGGACTAAGACCCAAATGAGATTAAAGTTACCAAAATAGTTGATTTTATCATTATAGTTTGTCTGTATGATCGGTAAACTGGTAAAATGCAAACTGTATAGTGAACTTCCGAAATTCAATGATTGAAAATCCTATGAAACCACACACTAATCCTTCAGTCAACTGCATGTTTTTAATCAAATCTATTTAACATATTTATTCTGAAACATCAATATTTGGTGACAGATTTCCCTAACGTGTACTGCAAACGTCTGCAAACTTCAAAAGGACATTGGGGTGCCTTTGTGAGATTTGGAGAGCAAATGTGTATTCTTGGTTGTGATGAATATAGTTTGAAAGTTTGGGCCATTCTTGCAATATTATAATGGTCTTAGTGGTGCGAAAACAGCATTCAGGGACAGTAGCTTGTGAGTAGTACGTAGACAGGAACTCATTTCTTGGTCCAACATGTAACTGTGATGCTGTTAACATTGCTGCTGCTGTCATCATAGAGTTGTTGCTTGGAGTCCAGTGATTAGAGAGATGCTACCCTCCAGTATTGTAATATATACTGCCTCTCCCCCCACAATTTTGAGCTAATACATTTCGGCTCACATCTTTAAGAAAGGCAAGGACAACTTATGGAACAACGAAAGGTGGCCACCTGAACTGGGCCTACATCCAAACCCACCAAACACAGCATCATCCTTGACAGATAACTATCCATGAAGAAACAGGCCAGCGCTGTCTTTTTCTCTTGCTTCCTCACCCTATGAATTCTCAGGAAGGTCTTCAGATGGCCCCTGTCCAACACCAGGCAAATTGTCAGGCAAGCTGTCATCCCTAGCAGACTCAGCTGTGGCAACTCCCTCTATGTAGGAATCACCGCCCAACTCTTGAGGAAACTCCAGACCATCCAGAACACAGCAGCCAGACTCATCCTCAACCTCCCAGACAGACACACATCACTCCTCACCTCGAGGAAACTCCACTGATTACCAGTCATGAAAATATGACAGTTCAAGCTGCTCACCCACGCTTACAAGGCACACACAATGAAGGACCGGCGTACCTCAACAAACAAGTGACTATCAGGGGACACCGTTCAAGATCCCTCTCCCTAGCAACTACCCAGCCCATCCACCAGGCAAACAGCAGAAGCAGCTCTTTCTCCTACCTGGTGGCTAAGACCTGGAACACTCTCCCGCTGCACCTCAGAGCAGATCTGTCACTCCAACCGCTCAGGAAGGACCTCAAGACCTGACTGTCCAACCGATAGGAACAAGCAGCAGAATCCACAGCAGGACCCCACAGTGCCTCAAGACCCTCACAGGTGAAGAAGTCTCACTATACAAATACTGATTGATTATTGATTGATTGATGGTATGTCTAGCTTGATGACAGTTTGTGGGGTAAACAATGGGAAATATGGCTATAGGGGTAGTAGTCACTACCTTTCTGATGGCTAAGGAGAGGAAATTCTTAATAATTTTTATTGATAAACATCAGCAATGGGTGTTTACAGAAATATGTTTGACTATTAGGCTTCATAGAATCCAGTCCATCAAGGCAAACAAGTAATTATTCTCTATCTGAGGTTATGTGCCTGTAAACTATGCGACAGGGACACCAACTTTTTCTGTTTTTTTGATTTTATTCAAATTTGAAGTACGGTTGTTTTACCATTAGCAGTTTAATTAGTTTAAGTAGATGATAAGAAATAGACTGTTCCTTGGCGATCTTTTCTTTTTTTTTTAAATGCCTCAATCACATTTTATAAAAACAACATCTAGTTTAGTCTTGGTATTTTTCCAGTTTTCTAAAGCAGATGGTATTTCATTCAAGGCTATAAAACACCAACTGCTTAGTTGAGCATTTAAAAGCTGACAATAATTAAAAGGACAAAAATGACAATAGCATAAGTAGTCTCATGGGCAACATCTCATGCAATCAGTGTAGGCTGGCCCATAACCCATTAGA